>NC_136070.1:151906531-153150281 GCF_964261635.1 Lissotriton helveticus
CCAGACTCTCTCAAGGTGGGGCAAGTCACGCCTATACTCAAGAAACCTACAGCTGACCCATCTGACCTGAACAATTACCGTCCTATCACCAATATCCCCACCCTGGCCAAACTGCTGGAGAAATGTGTCCAACTCCAACTAACAAAACACATTGACCAATTTGACCTCCTCAACCAGGCTTCCGAGCGAAACATAGCACGGAAACAGCTATGACACACATCATTGATGACGCCCTCCAAATCCTTGATCGCAATGAGTCCTGCCTCCTCATCCTTCTTGACCTCTCTTCAGCATTTGACACGGTCAAACATGAGAACTTACTGGAGCTGCTAAGCACTAGAATGGGTCTATCGGGAACTGTTCTCAAATGGTTTTCTTCCTTCCTTCATAACCGGTCTCAGAAGTTCAAGATCGACAATGTGCTATCTACACCTGTGCCTGCAGATCTAGGTGTTCCACAAGGATCCTCCCTCTCCCCCACACTGTTCAACCTCGTCATGGAACCGCTCGCCACCTTGCTCCAAGCATCCAATGTTCAATTCCATATGTACGCCGATGACACACAACTTTACCTAAAGCTACAATCCCCGGAAGATATCAAACTTGTGAATTCCACACTTAGTAACACTCAATCTTGGTTGGCCGATAATCACCTCAAACTAAATGCTCTGAAAACTGAGTTCCTACTCATCTCACCCCCGGCGAAAATTTCCACCACCCAAACCTGGCTCAATAACCTAACAGCACTCAATGTCCAACCTACCATCGTGGATTCTGCGAAATCCCTAGGCATCACACTCGACGCCAAGCTCAACATGCAACAGCACGTTAGCAAAGCCACAAAAGGAGCTAATTTCCAAATCAACACACTGAGGAAACTTAAACCCTTCCTCCCTGCCAAAGACTTCCAAACTGCTGTACAAGCTTTAGTCATCCCTCGCATAGACTACGGAATTGTGGCCCTCAGCGGACTCCCGCTATCCACAACAGCACCCCTAAGAGCCTCCCTGAACGCTGCCGCGAGACTCATTACTGGCTCAAGAAAACATTTGCATATATCCCCAGACTTAAAGTCTCTAAAATGGCTGCCTTTTGAAGCCAGAATACAGCTAAAAATTGCAGTTATGACACACTCGGCCGTGCACCACAATGCACCCAACTACCTCGCTCAAAAGTTGTCTATATCAGGAGGTTCGAGATCCAATAGAAGTACAAAAAATCTACTCCTGAAACCTCGCAGATTCCGGAAAGAAAAAACATACAAACGCTCCTTCTCAGGAATGTCACCCAGGATCTGGAATGCGCTCCCTCCTGAAACCAGGCTTATCTCCTACACTGCACTCTTCAACAAAGAGGTGAAAACCATCCTTCTGGCCAAGATCTCCTGAACTTTATAGGTGCTGGATCAGAGACTCTGCATCGCTTTGTATCACTGATCACCTTGTCCTTTGGCACTATACTCCTAGTTGATGGTGACATTACTACGCTACTCTCTTACTACCGACCAATATATGATACACTTTGGTTTATTGAATCACCCTCCCGATGCCCCCACCCAGTGTTCTCTCTATCCTAAGAAATTGGTATAAGCCATCCACACATCCAAGGTTTACCTGAACCCTTCTGTAGTGGGATCAATGTCTTGTGCCGTCTTATATTACTTGTTTACCTGATTGTATATTGATATGTTTTCTGTTCGTTACTGTTATCCTATTATGTTAGTGACTATTATACTGCTCCCATTATCTCTGTTCATTCCTGCTGCCCCTACCCCTGTCTCTGTGAAGTGCTCTGATATCTGTAAGGATCTTGTTAGCGCTATATAAAACTTTGAATAAAATAAAAATAAATAAATAAAATAAGGCCCTTTTGTCTCAGCCTAGCTCCGGCCTGCCACCCCTTTGCTGTGGGTTTGATAACACCTGTACCAGGGCACGTAAGACACTTCTTGCTGATTATTTATTTTAAATCTATGTGATGGGAAGCAAGTCAGAGAATGTAGGGTGGCTTACAAAGTAGCTAACAATAATAGGAAGTTAGAACTGAAGTAGAGTTTTGGGAGGATTTAACCTTGGCCAGCTCATTAAAAGATGGTACCTGGTCCTGGAAGGTTGATAACCATTCTTTCTTTAAAGATAAAGGGACTGACTCAACGGCTACAATCCCAGCCCAAGTTTGGGAGGATCACTGTTCTGCTTTATATCAGGAGGATTGCCCTGATGACGAATCGCCTCCTGTGGGTCAGGATGAAAAATTGTCATAGAATAGGAAGAGGTTAGAGATGCACTTGTATCCTTACCAAAGGGTAAGAATTTAGAAGCCAATGGATCCCTGGTGGCTTGTTTAAGACACGTGTAGGTCTCTGGCCCCACTTTTAACTCTGTTTTAATGCTGTCATTAGTACTTCTATCACAGAGTCTTATCGACATACAGTTATTGTTCCCGTTTATAAAAAGGGGGAGTAGAAGCAATCTTTCCTGTTATAGGCCCATTAGCTTAATAGAAATAGAGGTAAACGTTATAGGCAAAGTTATACTGAACAGGTTAACTGAGTGGTCTAAGGCACAGAATATATTATCAGATTTCAGTATGGCTTTCATGAGGGGAGGGGTACTGTTTAACAAAACCTTAATCGCCATCTTATTATTAATAAATATGATGGGGCAAAGAAGGGTTCTCTACATCTCGTCTTCAAGGATCTCATATCTGTGTTTGATTTGGTTAATAGAGAGAAACCCTGGGCAGAGCTGAGATCCATGGGGGTGGGTGGGCGTCTGGTTAATTTCCTTCGCGATGTCCATTGCGGTCTGACAGCTTCAGTTCACTATGGTGGCAATAGCGAATTTACTAAGCATTTTGCACTCGGTAAGGGGGATCAGCAGGGCTGGATTTTGCCCCCTTTCTTTTTATTGTGGATGTTAATTGCCTTGAAAACGTGTATTCCAATATCAAACTTTGGCAGCAAAATTTGGGGTTATGTTAATATCCATCCTCTGGGGATTGCAGAGAATACATTTCTCAGAGGGCTTTTGGGTTTGGGTCAATAGACTCCCACAGAAATTCTTCACGATGAGCTGGGTCTGCCGTACATATTAGATTATATACGGTTGCTCCCTCCCTTGCTTTGGTGTAATGTCTGGTTAAAGGATGTGTTAAATTTGAACAGATTAATTATATTAGATGATGAAACTGATGTATCTAAAATGTCCTGGCTGGTATATATTCAAGAGCATTTCATGCACCTTGGCAGACACGAATTATACTTCAATCCTGACAGCATCACCAAACATGATATTGCGTGGCTCAAGGAGGCTTATCTCCTTAGATCGACAGTGGAGAAGGAAGCAAAATCCTTGACCAAGCCCCTAGTTTGCAGCTTTATTATGGTTAAATCGGTGCACGGGATTGAGCCATAATTACTCTCCGACATGCCTATTGTTCAGCGTTGTCTTTTTACCTTCTGTTTTTTAGATTAGGTTTGTTGCACCAGCTGTTCTATCCCATTAGAACATTGTATAAGTATAATGAGCCTCCTTTATGTACTTTAAACTTTTTAAGTGTAATACTATGCACATTGTTCTGATTTGTCAATTGTATGCACATCTTCGTCATAAGCTCTTAAAACCGTTTTTTTTTAACTAATGGTTTTTATCAGGCCAGGCCAGGCTTTTATTTTTGCAACTTTTAGATTCACATCAGTTTGCTACAATGTGTCAAAGTTCCTTATGGGGGTTTATAAAGTTGTTTGTCTGGTACAAAGATGAGTTAGGATGTTTGGTGGAACTATTATGTTCTTGCTTTTTATCATGGAGGGTTTTATGTATTGCTGTACAATGGTTTTTATTATACTTGAAAGATTTTATTGATAAGATCGAGTAACGTTTATGATGATGATGATGACTGGCAATATCCTTATAACATATGGCAGACGGTACTTTATTCCACATGTAGCATCCTCTGAGGGAAAAAAACTATTATGCTGGTCCCCCCTTCAGTATTTGAACAGATTTTGTAAACACAAGCTCATAAAAGTCACAAGACCCTTTATTAAAGATACTGCTTTATTCTCTAGCCTATAGCAAAAGTTTTTTCAAAAATGAAAGGTTATCCCTTGCTTTTAGTCTCAATAAGTAAGATAATTCCCACATTTTCCATTCCATACAGCCACGTTTAAAATATCCTGATTTGAAGAAATTTTTTAAGCATTCCCTTAGTTTTAAGGGTCATATTGCCAGTGAATTATTTCAGAGAAAATATTGTATCATTGACTCCATTTTGAGTTGATAACCCTGTCATAATTTATCTTATGCTGTATTGTAGTCCGACTTATGCGATGATGATTTGGATTTTGAGAATAATACCAAAAAGAACCTTACAAAGGAAACCTTGACATCTGGAAAACAACCTGCTGGCGTCAAAAGACAAAAAAGCAGTCACCATTTGAAACGAAAGGTAAACATAATGTTGGTGTCCTGTAGTTGTTTTGCAGTGCTGTATAGTTTTTCTTGTATTCTCTCAAACTCAACTTTAAAAATATTATTTTTGTTTCTTATCAATGCTTTGTGATTTATTTTTTTCATACCTAGACCCAACGGCTCTCTATTATCTGCATCACAAACATTCTGACTATTCTCGCCTTATTGCTTTTAATTAGTCTCCCTCTACCCACCTCCCCAAGGCCATCTCAGCCTGCCATCCTTCACCCCAACACTGCCATTTCTTGTTGCTCCATGCCACATCTGACCTACTCTAAAGCTCACTCTGTCTTCTTGGCTACTTACTACCTCCGAATGGCTCTGAGTGAATATATCCTCCTCTTTCTTTTTGTACTCAAGCCACATCCTCTTCCACTTCTCATTTTACCCACTCTTGTGGCAAATGTGATAAATTGGATTGTTGTTCGAGGGCGTAAAACTCAAGCAACAGCCACAATCCTTGGCTGGTGAACAACAAAAAGTCACTAAATTCGGCTAGTGGTAAATGAGCTAGTGCACCCAGACCAAGCTGGGCTCAGGCTGGGTCGTTTTACCAGACTGGACCTGAGGAGACCGCATTACCATTTGGCTGCAACAGCGGCTTCGATTGAAGACCGGATTGCCTCTCTCGTTGCTAACAAGGCCTTTGACTGTGGACTGGCCATATCTCTTGGGGATCTTGGCCAAGATGGACTTCTGCACGAAATATATTAAATTGGTCAAACTGTTATATGACAGATCGAAGGCCTGAGTGAGGTGAATGGCCCCACTTGTTGAGGTATGTTGGACTAGTATTATTAAGTGCCTTGAACGTGTGCCCAAGGAGCTTGAATTGTCTCTAAATATTCACATTCACATTTAGTTCCAAAAACTAACCTTTTGCTGCCTCAGCGAAGACGGTTTCTCAGTCACTCTGATATCAGTTTCCTCTCCATTTTTGTTTCTATTTCAGAGATGACATCTAGTATTTAACAACAAAAAAAACAAATCCTTTTTATTTAGTGACACCTTTACAATGCTGACTATTTATCAAAGGTATCTGGCCATTGAATACATTTACAGAGTGCATATTCCAGTATTCCTATTACATAATATTTTGACCATCTGGATGTAAGGGACCCTCTTGGTTCTTTGCAGCAGAACACATTTATTGGCGATATGATAAATACTCAGTTGGAGATTCTGCTTCCCTTATGCCGCCTTCAGATAACCCCTTCACTTCCGCAAATTAAGTCTTAATTTCCGTGCTAGGTCTCACACAGTAGTGTGGTGGTTCTAAAAGCCTCAAGACTTCATGGATATAGATAGTCCCACTTGTCCATATCATAATGTGTAGGATATAACTTCGTCTTGTGTCCCAGTGGAGCAGGGAATTTAACTCTTAGTCTGTCAGAAGTCTTATCTCTTGGAAAGCGCCTGTAGGCCTTCTTATTTGTGGGCACCCTGTTTTCTGAAACTCCAAGTTAGTATCACCATGACTGGGGAATGGCTATGGGCCTACCAATGGTGACTCTTATTTGGCATCTTTCAAATGTCAGTCTACTGAACAATCTGGAGTTGAAGCAGTGTTCTAAGCCCTCAAGTCATTTTGGCCATCCTCAGAAGGTGAACAACCCTCATCCTTGCAGACAATTTGATGGTAATGTTCTACAGAATAGTGGTCTTTGGAATTAGACTGTGGAACAGGGACTTTGACTGATCGGAATGGACTTTCACGGGCCTCCAACACACAACTAGATTTTGTTGTCCCGCGTGGTAATCTGGGCCCCTCCCAATTGACCCGCTGTTGCTGAAGTAGTTCTACACACCCTGCTTGATTCTTGCACGTAGTCACCGGTCCTGAAACGTTTGCCTACAGTTATGTACGATTTTCAAAAACAATTTTTGAAATCTTGCAAGAAGCTAAAAGGCCATATACAAGGTTACAGTATAAAAGCAAGTGTTTACTGCATTGAACACTATCTTATATTGCAAATCCTCTACAGCTTTATTAAAGACCAAACTGTGCTTTGTAAGAATCCTTCAATCCTTCTCCAAGCTCAGAATTAGCACGGAGACAGCGCTTCTCACACTTTTTAAAAAACTCTGTCTAATTCAAAAACGACTGTGTAATGCTGGTGATGCCTCTGGTTCTGTCTAGGCAGGGCAAAGGGTGGCCATTCAGGTCTGGTGAGCCCACCTTGCAAACAGGACCCAAAATGTCTGTTGCTCATTGGGCCGTCAGAGTTGAAACGTATATGGTCCACCTTCTCAGAAAGGCATATACATGCAGCGAGAGCCTAAGGAGTATTTGGTGCTTTTAGAGGTTTCTTTCAACATTATATGGAAAGCAATGACGTGGTCTGCTGCATACCTGTTTGTACACACTTTAACATTGGATGAGAGCACTACGTTCTGATATCCACCTTTGCAAAGTAACTAATTTCTAAAAAGGCTGCCACACTTTGGTGCATATTAGTCTTCTCGCAACTCTGGTAGGAAGGTGACTGGACATACAGCAGGTTCAAGTTACTCGCCTGTTGACTTTTTCCTATTTTTGGTCCTTGGTTACTCATCCTGTGGAGAGTAAAGGCTATCCGTACTAAAGACACTCTGATGAGTAACTTGCACTTTACAATTAAGGAATGGTGTCTGATATGTCTTACGTGCACTTGTTCATCAGGAAGAAGTTGGATAAATGTCACATATTCCTAAATGCTCCTGTGTGTTGTTTCTTCTTTTTGTAGCTTGCAGCACAGCAGTTCTTCGATGTGGAAGCTGAACTCTCCTCAGAAGGGGCCGATGAAGTGTCATCTGATGAAACGATTGATTCAGCAGACGAAGGGCATTCCTCGCTGGTGGAGTTTCTTAATGACAATACGGAGCTCTCACAGGCTTTAAATGGTAAATATATTTAGAATGCAGCCACCAGTCTTAAACTCGAATTATAACATTGATTGGAATTATTACATTTTTTTTAATCTATTACTTAATAAATTAACCATGTCTGATAGAATTATCTCTGATCTGTATTTTCTTATTTACGTATTGTCGATGCAGGTAAAAATAAATACGTCTGTAAAAATGGTCAATTAAGTGCATGTTGTCACTAATTACATAGCAGCCCTTGCACCAAGTGCTGATGTGAGTACTGCTTTCTCCAAATTTGTTTTAATTAGCTTATTGGCGTTGGGAACTGAGCACATACAAGACAACAAGTTATTACATTATCCTTATGTTAAAACAGTATTTAGGTGTTGGGAGAAATAAACAGCCTCGGTCAATACCTCACACTAGACAGTACATTTAACACTTCTCCCTATGCATCTCTTGCAACCCCACAACCAATTAGGCAAGAATAAAAAGAAGATTCAGAATTGTGCCACTGACGAACAAGAAACATTCTGAAGTTACTTGTGCAGCCCACCTGGTGTCCTTTACTTATCTCCATCTCCACCAATTTGTACCCTTTTCCTTGACCACATCAACAGAAGCAGTCACTGAACCAGCTTAGTAAATTAGAGATAACCACTTAAAGTACCTGTGATTATCTGCATGAAACGTTGACATATTCTTTACAAAAATTGAATACAGCAGGTCATAGTTTAGTTTTCCCATCACCCACTGTGACCGGTCTCCTGGTGTTAGAAGTGTTGTCTTCTGCTACCTCCACACTCCTTTCTTTTAAACCTCTTTCTACTACATTTTCCAATTCCAAACTTCTCTCCATTAAACTGGTTATATTCTAGTTCCGTCTTTATTGAAAACAGTAGTGCCATTTTTTTCAAAGTTAATTGAAAGCGCGGTTATTGTTAAACAGGAACTATAACCGATCTTGGAAATAAAGAGACTCCTTGATCCAGCCTAAACTGGGGTTCATCCTTCTAGCAGGATAGAGTTCGTTTTTGTGGGTGTCTGAAATCGTCTTCATAGGACACCGGATGTCGACAGTTGTGCTGCCCAGGTTCTCCTTGGCCTTTCCTCAGCCTTTGACCCTGGCCATTCCCCCTACTATGCTGCATCGTCTTGAGGCCCTGGGGGTAAGAGCCAGTGTCCTAGTGTTGTTTAAATCATTTCTCCAAGAAAGCACTAAAACAGTTTCCATGCCTCTACTCCTTTGTGTGGTTCCATTGGCTCATCTCTGAGGGCTATGCTTTTCAACATTTACATCTCTCCTTGAAAACATGAATTTGATTTGTTTGCTTTCCTTTTACCTGTTAATGTAAAACGCTGATGCCTGTATAAGTAGGTGTCTCCCACATAGTTTTGTTTTCAAGGGTATCTAACATTTCCCTTAAAGTTAATAATACTAAAAAAATAGAGGTCCTTACGTTGGGCAGCACCTTCACTGTCTGGTCTGATACATGGTGGCCAGGCACAATGCACTTTGGTTCTCCCCTTCCCAGGTAGGGCGCAAGAAGAGCATCCTTTTTGGGAAGACTCCTTCCCATAAGCGTCAGGTGAACAAACTCTGTCCTCTTCTAGCATCTTCTCTTGCTGCAAACACCGGCTTCAGATGTCACACTCATCTAAATAATTAGGAAAACTGAATTACAGATTCTTTCCAGTTCAAACTCAGAATACCTTGCACCATCCTATTTTTAACTGTACTGCTTGACACCTCTTTGTCCTTCTTTTATTGCGAACACCATTTAAAGAGAGGCGACTGTATTGCACCTTCACATAGCCCTTTTTGGCTAATTTTATTTAAATTGAGCTTTGTGTAAGGTGTATTTCTAAGTTGTCGATTCACTTCATGTTTTTATTTGTTAATATAATGATGTCCATTTTGTAGGCTTGCCTTTGCTGGTGATCTTGTGATTATGGACTCCTCCTTGTAGGAGAATAGGGTCTGCTATCCTATGGTCACCCCATTTTTTTGCTTTTTGCTTCACTCGTTTTTGACTTAATGTGGCTGTGGGCCTGCTAATCAGACCCACAGCCCTGCTGTTCTCTCTCTAAATTCACAACAT
The DNA here is from genome assembly GCF_964261635.1 of Lissotriton helveticus. Classification (NCBI taxonomy): domain Eukaryota; kingdom Metazoa; phylum Chordata; class Amphibia; order Caudata; family Salamandridae; genus Lissotriton; species Lissotriton helveticus. The sequence continues at coordinate 151,915,959 of NC_136070.1, forward strand.
GTACTTTAGGTATATCACCAATTGGGATTGGGTCACCTTATGAGCCCCTGTACAGAGTACTATAGGTAGCCAGGGCATAGGTGCATCCAAGGCCTACCAGGGGCTGCAGCATATCTTTTGCCACCCCTGGCTGGCCATCCAAACTGACACAACTGGCTGATCACTCAGCTGGGGCAAGGTCGTGTAAACACCCCTTCCTTAGATATAGTATTCCTATGTCTAAACCTATATCTGGACACATATGCACCTATAAGTCACTCCTATGGCAGGTCTTAACAATCCTGAAGGCAGAGTGCTTGGTTTTATGCGAGATGGTGCTCTAGCATGAGCTGAGCCTGTCTGCAGCTTTCGGAACCATGTCCTTATAGCTGTTCTAGGATAATGCCATACCATATACTCTTAAGTGCATTATGAACCTCCCGGTTACATGCTATCTTTGGTTTGGCTTTATCAAAACATGTCGTGTAAGGTGTCATACGCTTTGGAATACTACCCCCTCGCCAATTCTGGCGACGGGGGTAGCCTTCCACCCTTCTAGAGGGAGAAGACATGTTACTTCCATTAATCCCGGTTAAAATTAACCAGAGCCTCAGCATCACAAAATGAATGCTGCTGCCACAGACACAAGTCTGACCTTCTGCTGCTGGGAGTCCTTCCAGCGAGGGAGGCTTGGACAATAGGTTTCCTGTCACAGAGAGGTGCTAGCACCACCCCAGACAGGAGATAGTGGATTGGGCAGGGAGGGCTGATTGAAAGGAGATATTGCCTGGGGCACACAAGGTGTCCCATGCATAGGCCAGTTCAAACCGGTGCTGGGGCACTCCAAACTGGACAAAGGGAAAGGGGTGTAACCACCCCCTTCCTGGGTCCCACCCATAGGAGGGACCTAGCAGGTAATCCAGCCCCTTGATTTGGAATAAAGGTAGGAGCTGTGTCCTTAGACTTTAGATAATCCTGACTGAAACTCTGATACCAAACTCTGGACCCTTCGACATCCTACTCGACGTAGAAGACTGAAGAATCTCCCTTGTGGTCAAGGAGTGACCACCCTGTGCAAGCAGGCACCATCAAGCGCTCAACGGTTTGCTTTGTTGTTGCTCCCACCGGAGCTCGAACGGCAGAGACCGACAAGAACCGGACTTCCAGACATCCAACAGCCCGATCCACAGCCACAGCAAAGCTGAGACCCGTGGAGGCGACGAGAGACGTGGGACCGGCCATCTTGGAAAGCCAGCGAAGTGCTTTCTGTGCAGCTCCTGAGGCACCCTCGAAGCTGTGCATTGGGGATTGAGAAGCCCCAGCCCGAGCATCCTTTGAACCGAAGATCAGCTCTCCACACTCACCGAGTGCTGCGTGGGGCCCTTTTTCATTTTCCTGCTCGACGCGTCTGTCCGGTCACTTGCCCGTTGGCTAGTGGCCTCTGTGACGACGAACCTTCAAATTTTCAACGCTGGTCTGGTTGCTCCAGACTGGCCCTTGCTCCCCTGAAAAGGAGAAGCCCATCAGACCTTGCTGGTCTGACCCAGAAGCCATCTTCGATTCCTGCGTGGGTTGCATTTGCAAGGCCTGTTGACTCCGAATCGAGATCCGACACCGCCGACAGCAAGAGCCTTCGTGGGACAGTCCGTGTCCAGCACCTGGTCGTCGTCGACACCTCCTGGTCCACGTGGCAGCGGAGACAAGCTTCACGACATCACCTGATCGCACCCCGACATCGCCTGGTTCCTTCCTGGTCACTGGCTAGTGACCCAGACTGTGTCCCTTCTGCTTTCAGGTACTCTACATTTTCGATCCACCCTTGGATTCAACCAGACTCTTCTCTCCTGTTCGCCTGCAGCATCTTTTCTCCAAGGCGCCATAGAACTCCACGACGAAACCCGCCACACTTTGACACCTATGCACCTGCTTCCTGTGGGTGAGGTAACACGAGTACTGCGGTGCCCCTGTAGAGATTTACATCCCTAGTGTCCTAGTTTTAAGTGGTTAAGTTCTAGTCCAGTTGGAAGACTTCCAAATCTGCAACTTTCTAACTTTACGCACCCATTGACTTCTATTGGTGCACGCGTGTGCATTTAGACACTGCACCCGCATCCTGTGGGTCTCCCACGTCCTAACTACTGTTAGTCCAGTGTAGCCCCAGCGATTCCCAAGGCCCTAGGCCTTACCCTTGTTCGTGACGTGGTTCTTATACCACTATTTTAGTATATGGTTTTACGGGCCACCAGGGACTATCCATATTTGTGCAACTTTTGTATGTTATATTAAGTTACTTGCTATACGCTTGTGCTCCTGTGCTCATAAAGAGTTAAGGGGATTTATTTAGAAATAAATACATATATTTTTTGAATATATAACCTGTGTGGTGTCCTTTCATTTGGTATTAAAAGGTTTGCATATGGTAAAACAGCTGGCTTCACATGCCCTCTTGAGTTTAGCCTAAGACTGCTTTTGTCCATGCTACCACTAGGATAGCTGGTCTGTAAGGTTGACTTTACAACAATCACCATAAGGGTTGTTTGGACTGGTGCAAGGTGCTCACTAGAATAGTGAACATCATATACCAGGCCAACTTCTCACACTCCTCTCAATACTTTTAATCAACCACTGTAGCAATGTAGGGAGGGGTCTAAAACTGTGATACTTTCTGCAAAACCACACCCTCAAAATGGAACTCACTGTCATCATTTGCGTCTTAATTGTATGACAGTGTATTTGATTATTAAGTGACCTTTCAAAATATGACTTTCATATCTAGTAGACTAAAGCAGTTCTTAATTTACAGCAACAATGCGCAAAAATCAGTTGTGTTGGAAATGAAGTGCTAGTAGTTGGATCCTATCCTCTCACACTCCACCTTCAGTTAAAAATTCCCTAACTTTTTTTAGTAGGAAGGTATTACCACAATGGTATTCAGCTTTGTAATGCTATAAATTGTTACTTTGACAAAAGTACTAACACTTGTGATTACTTTCTCAAATAGATTCGGAGATGCATGGTATTTACATGAAATCTGTTCGGAGTCCGGCATTCGGAAATCGTTTAAAATTGGTACCCAGCAAAGCAAGAAACAATGACCTAACTATCTTCTCACAGGTATGTGTTGCAGGAAGGTATAATTTTTGGGAGAACATGTGCTTCTATCAATTTTACCTGTTTAATCTGGATGTTTAACTATGTGAACCTTTTTTCTTTTATTTTGGTTAAGTTATTTTTCCTTCCTCTTTGGATTGTCTTGACTTCACATTTTGGTCTTTATGGAACAATTATTTTTTATTGAAGTCCGTTTAACATCAACACCGCTTTCTGCCTACAACCATTGGCGGACAACGTGCATAAAATGTATGAATTAATACACAGCTCTCTGCCCATAACCCGGAGGCCAGCTGCAACATGCGGAGTTCTGAATTTTAACTGTTGAAGAAACATAAGAAGGAAGAAGAAAGGAAAGGACCCAAAGAACTATCAGACAATAATAGGAAAAAAAGAACCGCCCAGCCACCCCCACCCCTATCTCCTCCGCACCAAGATGCCACTGTCCCAATCCGCTAGGATGAAAGATGAAACCTATATGAGTGGTGAAGCAATCGAGCTCTCAGGCAACAGTCTGGGTGCCCTCGCTATCCCTTCCGGGCAGCAGTCACAAAATTTGCAGATATTTGGGGCAGGTCACTTCCCAAAACTCTGTTGACTGTATCGTAATGAACGGGGCCCACAGTTCTGGATATTTGTCTGCCCTGTTGTCTGCCATCAGTGACATGTGTTCCAGTGCAAGCGAAACCCATTATCTATGGAGCCACGCCACTTTGTCTTGGATCTCCTCCGTGCCCCAACGTACCAGGAGCACCTGTCTGGCTGCGTTCAAAGCAAGTGCCATTTGTCTGCCTCTAATCGAACATAGGGGAAAGGTCAGGGGGTTAGATAAGCCCAGGATCGTGTATGCAGGGAAACTTGGTACAGTCGTGTCGAATGCTTGATCGATTTCATTCAGGACCCGATCTCAATACATGGCTAGCTTAGGACAGTGCCACAGCAAGTGTATTAGGGAGCCCGTTTGCCCACATCCACGCCAACAGTTTTTGGAATGTCCTCTATTCCATCCATGTATTTGTGCGGGGGTTAAATGCCAATAGGAGGTAATTTTACAAGCTGCCTCTGTGCCGGACATGTCATGCGCTGTGTGGTGTATCTTGTAGTATATATCTTGCCATTCTTTGATGGAAAGGGGGCAGGGATAAAGCTAGGTAGGTCAGGGTCAATTAGGCCCAGCATGATGGGGTTGAGTCGCACCGCTGGGATGCATGTGAAAGGTTTGGCATCAGTGTTGAGCAAGGAGCTAGGCCGATCGGCCCCACAATCCCTAGGGTCCTTCTGGGGCTTAAGAATCACAGAGACGGATGCCTCTAACATCGTATCATCTGAAAGAGACTGTAGTTATAGGTTCCTTACCTTAGTTACCTCCAGGCATCAGCTGGATCCGGAGAAATATTTTCGTAGCAGTACCCCGGCGTGTCAGTAGGTGGAGTCGGTCGACTCCGCGTTCGTCGTGGTCGCCTGGATGACGTCGCAGTGTCTACTTAGACGCCGCCCTGTGCTTTGACGTGGGTTCTTTCTTTTTCCGCGCCAGCCAGTGCAGATCCGGAGAGGGCGTGCCCTTTAGTCACTTTTTGACTAACCCTTTTTGAACTTTTGTGGGCATCATTTTGAGTATTCGACTCCTGGTGGACAAGGGGTGTCCAGCCGTTGGCCCAGTTTCAAGCCCTGTGACTCCTGTCTCAAGTTGATGTCGGTCACCGATCCATACCTCGTGTGTCTCTGGTGCCTGGACTGCGACCACAACCCAAAGTCGTGCTCCGACTGCCGGGCCCTGAACCCGAACTCTTTGTGGGAGCGGCACCAAAAGCTTTTGGAGGCCCGTAGTCTGCTCCGCGCCGTTCGAGGTCCCAGTCAAGGGGCAGGTCGCTGGACTAATCGCGGAGCCATCAACATTCGTCATCGAAGTCTTCGCATTCCTCAGGTAAGTCGAATCAGAAGAAGAAGGTGAAGAAACATCGTCGCTCTAAGCCTTCTCCCAATCCGTTGGCCAATGCAACGCGGGACCCGGGGTGTCGTCGCTCTCCGGCTCCTTCCTCGGAGCCCACTGGGACAGCTCCTCGCTTCCCTCCTTTTCTTGGAACTGGAGCGTCCCCTGCCCAGCTTCGTGCATTTTACGAGGCGATGCCCGACATCGCATGGGCCCTGGGCCTTCAATGCCAGCGGCTCCTGCTTCGGCACCCCAGGGTCTCCAAGGATCCAGGCCCGGTGCCGGTCGACTTCACGGTACCTTCCCTGGCACTGATTCCAGTGACAATGCCCCTGACGTCAGTTGCGCCCCCAACTGGCGTCGACCCCAGCCTTAACCCTGATTTGGACATGGCGCTGGACCGATGTCGACTGATGTTGGTACCGGCGCCAGAGGATACTTTTGTACCACTGTTCATCCCTGGCGTTCCCTACTGCCCTGAGTGGCAGCCAGGGGAGGGTGAGGAGAACTGGGCGGGGTCTGTTAACCCTCTAGCCGACCAACTTGAGGAGCCGGACTGGCGATAGGAGTTGGGTGATGCTAGTGGTCTGGATACCTCCCCAGACCTTGGTATGCTTTCTCCCCTTACCGTGGCTAGAGAGGAGGGAGCTTCCTATGCTGTGGTGCTGCATAGGGAGACTGAGGCCTTGGGCCTCAAGCTTCTTACGGTGACTGTCAGGACTAACCTCCTGACTGAGGTGCTTCAGCCGGCAGCAGCCTCTACGAAGCTCCTGCTGCCTTTTAATGATGCTCTCACTGACATCCTTCTGGGCATTTGGTCCAGCCCAGCACAGTGGCTCCTGTGGACAGGATGTTTGCCCGACGCCACCACCCGGCCTGGGCAACCCACTTTTCCTCTCCCAACACCCTATCCCTAAGAGCTTGGAGGTCCAAGCCTCATCCTCAAAAGGCACATTCCCTACTGCTGCCCCAGATAGGGAATCCAAGAAGCTAGACCATCTTGGGAAGATGATATTTTCTTACGCCAGCTTAGGACTGCGGTCGGTGAACACTGCATGTCTCTTGTGTCGCGCAAGTGCTGCCCCAGTGCCCGGAGGAGGTCTGACCCGTGCTCACCCACACTGTTGCTGAGGGTTGAGACACAGCTAAGGATACCGCTGACTCGCTGGTCAGAACGGTTTCCACGTCGGTAGCCCTGAGGTGCTACGCCTGGCTGAGAACATCTGGTTTCTTTGGGGATGTCCAATCCACACTTTTGGACATGCCCTTTGATAGCCGTTGCCTGTTTGGTGACAAGGCGGACAACGCGTTCTAGCGCGTCAAGGACCACAGCCAGGTCCTTGGGCCTCGCAGCAACTTCTCGCCCCATGCAGTCTGCCTCTCGATCCTTTTGCCCCCACTACGTTCCAGCTAGAGCCACGGGGATGCACAGGCTACTCAGCCTTTGCTTGGCCGGGGACGTGGGACCCAGCTTCGGGGGGCTGGGGGCCAGTGGGCGGGCCAGTCCACCAATGCCCCCCCTTGCAGCAGCCTCCAAACCTTCCTAGTCAGACTATTCAGGGCCACCAGTTGTCAGGCAGCAGGATCCGCCATCACCTCCCCCGCTGGCACAACATCATGACAGACAGGTGGGTTTTGCAGATAGTCCAAAGGAGTTACTCCCTCCCCTTGGAGACTACTCCTCCCTCCATGCCACCAACACTGCATCGCATGTCAAGGGATCACTTGGCCCTTCTCCGCCAGGAAGTTACACCTCTCTTGGGCAAGGGAGCTATCGAACAAGTCTCTGTGCCAGAAATAGGTTGTGGTTGTTACTCCCACTACTTCCTGGTACCCTAGAAGCACAAAGGCCTGCGTGCTCCCTATCTTAGATCTCAGGGACGTCAACCATTTCCTCCGGAAGGAAAAGTTAAAAATGTTGACCTTGACACAGGTCCTGTCTGCCCTCGACCCTGGAGACTGGATGGTAGCATTGGACTTGCAGGACACTTATTTTCACATCCCCGTCTTGCCTACCCACCGGCGTTGCCTATGGTTCACGATGGGCCACCAGCATTTTCAGTTTACCATGCTCCCCTTTGGCCGTACCAGCGCCCTACGTGTGTTCACAAAAGTGATGGCAGAGGTCATCTGCACAGATGACGGGTACCAGTCTTCCCCTATCTCGACGACTGGCTGTTGAAGGCGAGCTCACCCCAGGCTGTCGTCTCCCACCTTGCCTACCCACCTGAGTCCCTCTCAGAAGCTCCTTTTCATCAGAACAGTTCTGGATACAGAGCAGTTTTGGGCTTCTCCTCCCGAGCAACGAGTCTGGGATATTCGGGCTATGATACCGATGTTTCAGGCTCTATCCTGGATTTCCGTGAGAATAGCTCTGAGGCTGCTGGGCCTCATGGCCTCCTGCTGGTAGATAATGCCAGATGGCATATGCGTGCTCTGCAGTGGGACCTGAAGTTCCAGTGGACACAGCGTCAGGGCAATTTTTCCCGATGTCGTCCAGATCTTGGAGGGGACTGCGAGTCAGTTGCAGTGGTGGCTCACAAACCGAGATTGGCTCAGCGACTGATCCCTCTCCCTTCCCCAACCAGAGTTCACAGTGGTGACAGATAAGAGCTCTCTGGTCTCCGGCGGAATCCGGGCTCCGCATCCAGCTTTGGGCAATCCGTCTTGCACTGGGGGCATTCCTTCCCTCTGTCAAAGGAAGAGTAGTGCAGGCATTCACGGACAACAGCACTGCCATGTGGTACTGCAACAAAGAAGGCGGGGTGGGGTCGTGGACCCTATGTCAAGAGGCTCATGGCTGGAACATCAGGTCATATCCCTGGTGGTTCAATATCTGCCGGGTTCCCTAATTGCCAGGGCGGACAAACTCAGCCAGCTGTGCATGATGTATCACGTATGGCGTCTTCACTCGGGTGTGGTGCAAGGTCTCTTTCAGCAGTGAGGAGAGCCTTGGTTAGATCTATTTAACACCGAAGAGAACGCGCAATGTCAGCAGTTCTGCGCGTTGGAATTTCAAAGGCGGCACTCGCTCGGCAACACCTTTTGTCGCAAGTGGAATTGCAGCCTCCTGTACGCCTTCCCGCCTGTACCACATATACCCAGAGTGCTGAAGAAGATCAAGCACAACTGGGCCCAAGTCATTCTTGTGGCTCCGGACTGGGTACGAAGAGTCGGGTACCCCAAGCTCTTGAGCATGGCCATCGATCCTCCGATCAGAATGCCTCTTCGGGAGGATCTTCTGCGCAGCAGCAGGGGACGGTTCTCCACCCGAACCTGCTCAGCCTCCACCTCCTTGCGTGGAGATTGAGCAGCGACAGTTGACAGCTTTCAACCTTCCTCCTGAAGTCTGTAAAGTCCTCCTGGCAGCCAGGTGTCCCTCCACTAAAACGGTATACGCCTGTAGATGGAACAAAGTTGTGGCTTTGTGCACAGCAAAGGCTGTGGATCCCCTTTCTGACCCTCTTTCTCAGGTTCTCCTCTTCATTCTTTCTTTGGCCCAGCAGGGCTCTGCTCTGGGCACCCTTAGAGGCTATCTTTATGCCATTTCGGCCTTTCTTCGCCTTCCTGATCAGCCTTCTCTTTTCAAGTCCCCTATTGTTGACAGACTTCTGAAGGGCATTACTCATCTCTTTCCTCCTCCTCTTTTTATAATGTCCCAGTGGGACTTGAATCTTTTCCTCACTTATTTTATGTGTGCTCCCTTTGTCTTGGTCTTCTTACTTTGAAAACTGCTTTCCTGCTTGCCATCACATCTGCTCGCAGGGTGAGTGAGCTTCAGGCTCTTTCATCCAAACCTCCCTTTCTTGCTGTCCATCGGGACAAAGCGGTCCTTCGTACTAGGCCTTCTTTTCTGTCCGAAGAGTTTACCTCTTTCCACAAAGGCCAGACCATCACATTGCCCACCTTCTTCTCCCCTCCGCACCCTTCCAAAGAGGAGGAGAGACTCCACCGTCTGGACCCAAAACGTGCGTTGTCCTTCTACCTTTTACTGCACTAAAGACTTATTGGTGGACGATCAACTCTTCGTGGGTTATGTGGGCGCCAAGAAAGGTCGGGCAGTGCACAAACGTACCATCTCTCGATGGGTTGTCTTATGCATTAAGATCTGCTATTCTTTGGCAAAAAAGGAACTTCCAGTAGGACTACACGCCCACTCTACCAGGGCGACGGCAGTCACTACTGCCCTGGGACGTGGTGTTCCGTTTGTTGACATCTGCCAGGCCTCATGTTGGCATCCTTGCACACGTTCACAAAGCATTACTACCTGGACAGCAAAGTCTGGAGATACAGCTTTTTCGGCCTTTCTGTTCTCCAGGACTTCCTGGTGTGAACTTAGTTTGCAGACCCACCTCTGGGGTTGGTATTGCTGGGGTATCTATTCTAAGGTAAGGAATCTATAACCACAGTCGCTTTCTGATGAACAAATTACTTACCTTCGGTAATGATGTATCTGTAAGAAACACATGTAGTTATAGATTCCTTACCGCCCCACCCATCCTCCCCGTTCTGCGAACTGACTTCTAGGGATAGAGACTCCCTTTCAGGGCCCTAGTTGTGTGCACCAGTGGTCAGTCTCTTGTTTGGCTCTGCGCTTCTGGCATGGATTGTCATGTCAGAACTTTAAGGGGGAGCTAATTGTCCTGAATCCACGATGAACATAGGAGAGACATTGACATACAATGGTCTGGTTACCAGAGTCATCTTTCCTCTTTTGATGGAACTGTGTCCCATTTACATAACTTGATAACACATTGTGTGGGGGTCTAAGATGACAGGGGGAGGTGGGGCAGAGTAAAGCAATGAATAGTGTAGGCGACATGGGACAACCTTGGATCAGGAGAGGCGGATGCCTCTTACCAAGACTGTAGATATGGCTGAGATTAAGATTTGCACATGGAATGTGAGGGGAATGCACACACCATCGAGACGTTACCAAATATACTCATATTTACGTCGCCATAAATTCCATGTAGTTTTGTTACAGGAAACACATCTAAACAAGGCTGAGGTCCGCGCGCTGCGTAGACGATGGCGCGGACAAATCTATGCCACAGAGTACTCCTCCTATGCCCGTGGGGCGCTCATATGGATAAGGCCGGGCACTCCTTGGGCAGTCATGGATACACAGATAGACGTGGGAGGTCGGTACGTGATAGCGAGGGGCAGGCTTGATGGGCACCCGGTAGTACTAGCCTCCTTGTACTCCCCTAACACTGATCAGGGTGGCTTCCTTGATTGTCTCTCCACGGTACTGGCACCCTGGCATGGGCTTCCGTGGATCCTTGGAGGCGACTACAATTGTGTCCTGGACATACACTTAGACAGGTCCACTGCTCCCCCGCCTAACGCTCAGGCACACGTCACCACGAAGGCTCTCTTCAACTGGGCCCAACAATGGCGCTTACAAGACGCATGGAGGACTCGCAACCCCACGACACGCACGTATTCCTATTGGTCAGGCGCACATGCACTACACGTCCGCTTGGACAGATACATGGTTTCCCCCGACCTCCTTCCATTAGTCCTAGACTCCCAATACATGGGCCGTACCCACTCAGATCATAACCCTCACACACTGATCATTGCATGGGACGTCCCACATCCTCCCATTCCCACCTGGCGCCTCCAACCAGACCTCTTACTTGACGCGACATTCCGAGAATCCATGCTTACGCAATCAGCCCAATACTTCGAACTCAATACTGGCACGGCGTCCTCTCCCCAAACTGAATGGGATGCTTTCAAAGTGATGACACGGGGGCTCTGCCTGGGAACACAGGGGCACATGAGACGTCAAATTGAGCGGGACCTGACACGACTGGAATCAGAACTCCTGGACCTCGAATGCCCTGCGGGGGGGGAAGCGAACGCCCGACTGACTGAAGCTAAGGCGGAACATGACCGCCTACTAGAACGTCTGCGAAGTGTCAACTTTGCGGCACACTCCGCCCGGGTCCACAGACAAGGTGACAGACCAGGCAAACTGCTGACCTGGCTGATCGAACGGGAAGACCGATCTGCTCCAATATCGACCATACAGGCCGGAGATGGCAGATAACTATACTCCCAGCGCCAAATTCACGAGGCATTCACGGACCATTACACAGGCCTATACCATTCCCGACTCAATGTCCCACTACCTGCCATCACGGACTATCTCACTACCATACGTTTACCTACCCTAACGACGGCACAACAAGATGACCTCGGAGCACCACTAGATCCCGAGGAACTCCGCGACACCATCTTTAACCTCTCGAATGGTAAGACTCTGGGGCCGGACGGCTTACCGGCCGAGTTCTATAAGGCCGCCTCAGACGTCCTGATCCCACAACTGGTGAGGATGTACTCCGCGGCTGTCGATGACTTCACCTTACCCTCGACTCTTAATGAGGCGACCCTTGTCTCCTTACTCAAACCTGGCAGAGATGGCACGCAGATGGGCTCTTACCGCCCTCTCGCACTTCTGAATACAGACTACAAAATTCTAGCCTCCGCGCTTGCCCGCAGACTGGCCCCTATGGTTCCTGCGTTGGTACATCATGACCAAAACGGGTTTGTACCGACGAGACACACATCCCACAATATCCGACGTCTATTTCGCTTGCAGGAGTACGCCACAAGACAATGGCCACGAGCAGGGTGCCTTGTGCTCGACCTGGAGAAGGCGTTTGACTCGGTGGAGTGGCCCTACCTGCGAGCGGTCTTGGAGAAGTTCGAGCTAGGGGGATGACTATCTGACTATGATAGGCCTCTTATACCGCAAGCCCACGGTCCGAGTCCGCACTGGAGCGTTACTCTCTGACCCCATTCGAGTACGGAGAGGCACCAGACAGAGTTGCCCACTGTCACCCCTACTGTTCTCCCTAGCAGTGGAACCCCTGGCTACGATGCTCCGGTCACAGGGAACCAACTGGGGAATACCGTTGGCGGACGGACTGCATGTAGTGTCCTTGTATGCTGATGACCTGCTCTTATACGTCAGGGACCTAAGCAACGTCCCAGAATCCCTCACTGCCATCTTCGGCACCTTTGAGGAAATGTCGGGATTGCGAGTAAACTGGGCCAAATCGGGGGCCTACTCCTTCAGCCCGAACGTGACATACACATCGGGGGTGGAAGGTTGCAGTGGTACCCCAACACGTTCAGATACCTTGGGATACACATCTATCGAGACCCAATGGATATCTTGGAAGGAAATCTGATGAGGGCGATCGCCTCTACCAGAGCACAGGTGGGGTTCTGGAACACACTACCGCTAAATGTCCCTAGTCGCATAGCCTTAGCTAAAATGATAGTCCTACCGCGGCTGTTATACTACTTTGCGAACATACCAACCTATGTACCTACCCGGGTGTTCCGAGACCTCGAGGTCCTGCTGCGAAACCTGATTTGGAACAAAGGTCGGCCTCGGGTCGCATTGACGAAACTCTGCATGCCTACTGCAGAGGGCGGACTAGCAGTTCCAAACATGGAGTTATATTATCTAGCAGCACAAATGCAGTGGGTGTCAGGCTGGCTAGGTGGTAAGAACCTGGGCGACACGGCAACGGATACCACTGTTTGGTCCCTGTTCCAGATTCAAGTACTATTCCATCCGCTGACTCGGACTCCCCGACCGTCGCAACTACTACTCGCAGTGGCACGCAGATGCTTCCTCCGCTGCTTGCGTCTAACACGAGCAACGACACCATATGTGCCGATATTGCCGCTGTTAGGCACCCCGACAAAGGCTGGGACCCTGACCACTGTAAAGTTGGATAGCTGGATCACCACAGAGGTGGAAACGATGGGCGATCTTTACTCTGACGGCGCCCTCCAGCCCTTTGCAGCCCTCGTAGGGGATACATCCCTCCCGGCTGGACAGTTCCTAACACACGCGTCCCTCGTTCACGCGCTGACTACCGCTTGGGGAGACATGTCTAGAGAGCCACCAACACATCACTTCATGCAGTACCTGCATGTCATGAGCAACGGCACTCACATTATTCATTGGTTAACACAGGCACTCCTCCTACACACACACCCAGCAACTGTACACCTGAGGGAAAAATGGGCGACAGACAGAGGACGGGACTGGACGGACAAAGAGTGGGCTATGATCCTGGCTGGTCCAGTGAACATCCCCCGCAGCCCTCGCTTCAAAACTATACAATTTTACATACTGCACCGCGCATACCTCACCCCTGACAAGATAAATAAGTACTTTTCAGTCATGGACACTGCCTGCAGCCGCTGCTCTCTTCTAGGCGTGGATCTCCTCCACATGCTCTGGCTCTGTCCCGCCCTCCAGCAGTACTGGGACAGAGTGACCATGATACTCCGACATTGCACGAAGGAACAGGCACCGAGCACCTGGGAAGCCTGTATATTGGGTTTGTACAGGCGCACGCGCCAAAATAAGGTCCAGACTAGATATTGGGATCTTGGACTTATCACAGCCAAAAGACTACTTACTAAGCGGTGGAAGGCAGCCACACCCCCACACCTCCACACCTCCGACACTGGTGTGTGTCGCTGACAAACTGGGCACGGGCTGAGAGCTCTGTCCTGACGCGGGAAGAGACAGCAGGGCTCAGAAAATTCCCCATAGCACAACAATGGGAGGATATACTACACTCCTTCCTGCAGAAATGTACGGAACAGGGAATTACGTGAAGAATTATGTGCTGCCACCCCCACTCCCCGATATGAATTCCTGCAAACCGCACATGATGCACCATACACCATCCAACCGACCATTAGGCTCAGCCCACTGTCTGACGTGTGCTTACCTGTTTCACACTGACGACTACTTGCCCCACTCCCGGCGCACACCGCCACATGTGACGCTGCGACAGAAGCCCGGGCTCCACACCGGAATGCCACACCCACCGACCACTCGTGGGCCCCCCCCTCCCTAATAGCTCCATCTCGCGGACAGCTTGCACTTTCCCGCGCCCCCCACCTGCCTACCCCGTGAGACATGGCTGACACGCTGATTCCGACCTCCCCCCCCCCCCTCGTCGATATGGCGAACTCTGCATACACCTGCCCCCACCTACCTCCTGTATAACCCATGTTCCTGTTTTATAGTTAGTTGTTGATTTGGTTTCATCTCCTCTTATACCATGTCCGCACACATACAACTCCATGCCTTATACCATTTTGCGCCACAAGGCGCCCTCGGGTGTGACAGCTAAAGCTTAGGCACCTCGCCTGGGCGCTAAGATACAGAACAGCTATTTCCAACGGAATGGATGCACAAGGCGGTTATGTGCCCCAAACGCGCTTAGTCGCTGAACACCCTCATCGCTCCCTCATATGACACTAGGCCCGTCTGAATGTTGACCCACAATGAGACACTCACCAATGACGCACGTTAGACGTAGCGGGCTCGGCCGCCACCGCCGCTGCTGATGAGGGTGGGTTCGGCACAGCTACTTTGATCCACTGATTTTATACAGGGAAACCCATAGACCGCACACTTACTTGGCAATATATGTATATATGACTACGGTGTTATGTGACGTACTGATATACGCTGCCGGACGCCAGGGTTGTCGGCCTTGAAGCTGTGTTCACTTACCCTATCTACCACAATGATCGTTATCTGCAGCTGGCCCGGCTGGGTTGTAAGCTACGATGCTGTGTACACTGTATGTTGGACAATAAAGGTCTTTTAAAAAAAAAAAAAAGGGGAGAACCTTGGAGAATTCCACAGGCTATGTCGGCATAACTGCAGAGGAATGGGCCCAATGTCTGCTAAATTGGTGCTCACGTAGGGTGTCTGGTACGTTTTAACATCGAAACCATACAATTTAAAACACCTAAATGTGAGTTTTCTGTAATCATAATAATGATGGTCTGGCAATAAAGCAACTATGATATATAGCTGCAGCTTCCAAACCAATGCAATTTATTTTCATAAGAGTGAGAATTTGCATTTCCTATTTGATAAATTAAGATTAAAGGATTTTTTGGAGGTACAAATATGAAAGACATCTAAAATGAGTTAGTTCCTGTTCCTTGGCTGTGGGAGAATAAAAGTACATGTAAAGCTGCAAACATTACTATGTTATAGTATTGAGAGGATCAATCAGACAACTAATACCCTATGATGAACAAGTAGAAAGATGGACAGCTGTTCAGACAGATTGAACTTTTCAAATCAACAGAAGTTTTGATACCTGTTCCTAAGCTTAAGTGAGTAGACTGCCTTCCCTGGTGAGATTGGACATACATTACATTTTTAAAACCAATGAAATCAGACTCTTGCCCGAAAACCGGGATTGTCAAGTGACAAATACCTTTTGATCTTTTTGACTAGGTTAATACAGGCTGAAATACGGGGCATCTTATGTCTCAGACGGACACTTTGATTTTGCAGCCACCAGCACTTGGTAATATAGAGGTCTTCTGGTGTCAGGCACAGGGTTGTTTTTCCATAGCCCATCCATTAATTTAAATGTCAAACATGCACAAAATAACTTATAGATAAGATATAAGGGCAACCAGAATACAAACTATTTCTTTAGAGGAGTGTGGAATTAATGCACTCGCCGCCATTCATCCAGTCTCTCTCTAGAGCAGGTGGAGAATTTCCTCAAAAGGCTGCACACGAGGGGCGTGGCTAAGATGGCGGCCTGAGCGGACGTGGCTCGAGGAGGCTCCCCGTCCCAAACCCCTGATAAAGCATTAAAATAAGCTTACTGCACCCCTGCCTGCTCAATTCCTCACTGGCATCGAGGGTGCTCTCCACCAGGACCTCCGGCGAGCAACGCCGCCCTACCTCCGGTGTGTGTTGCAGTGGGCGGCGGAGCGGCCGCTCCCGGCCGGAGAAGAGGAGCGCGGTGGCTGGAAGCGCCGAGCAGCGATTGCGGCGTTAGCACCCCTCGGCAGAGCGGCTACCATCGGCCTGCAGCACTGAGGACCCCAACTGGCGGGGGTCAGAGAGAAGGAGTGCCGGCAGAGCATCACTGACCACCCGGGCTGCACCCCAGGGAGCGAGTGGCAGCGCCGGCCGGCCTGAGGTGTAAATCGAGGCCCCGGTCTGGGCCTGGTCCGGTCTGGTCCGAAGTGCCCACGGGCGCAGGGGAAGAGCGGGCCCCGGTTGGGCCGGACGTGCACTCAAGCACAGGTAAGGAGCGGACCCTTGGGGTGTCCGGGGCTGGAACTCGGGGGCGGTTATTCGAGAGGCGCAACAAGGCCTAGGAGTAGCGGCCACGAGACAGCCGGCGGCGCTCTGGGGCGGATTTGGGCCCTGCAGCACCCACAAGAGAACTGAGGCCCGCTTGGGCAGGGAGAGAGCGGCTTCGGGGGGCACCCGCCGAGTCCCCTGCAACAGTCTAGAAGGAGCGAGGGAGAGAGGAGTTGCACCACTTCTGCAGACTCGGGGGGGCGACGATCGGCTAGACGCCTCACCACATACAGCGGAGGTCGCACGGCCGCACGAACCCACCCCGGTCGACGTAAGACAGGCCTTGCGGCCGAGGGGCGCGGTGCCCGCGACCGGGGTGTGGGGTCGGAGGGCGCCTGTCGGGCCCCCGGAGGCAACCGAAGCTAAGAAGAGGCCGCAGACCAGTGGAGAAGTGCCGTGCATCGCGGCGGGCCCACCGGGTGGGCGCCGCTGTCTAACGTTGACGGGCCCAGGGCGAGGCCGCACCTCAGTGGAGCTCCCATCTACGCCGGGGCCCGGCGTGCGCGGGGGACACTGACACTCACCCCACAAGTGCACCCAGCTCCCCACGCTGACCCGCTCCTGCCCACACAGTTGCCGAAGGGGGGCATCAACACGAAGAGCCCCACGGGTCACAACCGGGGACACCATGGCGAACTCAAACCGCAGAGCAGGCCGCACCATCCCCGAAATGCTGGCTAAAGGGGTGACTAAAGGAGAGAAAAGCCCCGACAAGCCGACCTCTGGGACCCAAATGTAGGAAACGGCCCGAGACGAGGAAGAGGCCCCTATCACGAAATCCTTCCTAGAATCCCTTTTCAACTCCCTTAGAGAAGACTTCCAGACCCTCAAACAAGACATGGCGGTGGAATACAGGGAGCTGCGCCGAGACGTGGATGACCTTGGGGAGCGGGTTGCAAGGATTGAGAACTTCGGAGACGCTCGGTGCGAAGAAGTGGACCAACTGCGGCAGGAGATTATCAGACTTCACGAGCAACAAACGGACCTGTAGACCCACACGGAAGATCTCCGCTCTTGGCGCAACAACATACGGGTCAGAGGGGTGCTGTCCAAATCTGAGGGGAGCGATGTCACGGCCTTCCTGCAGTCTTTGTTTCGGGACGTCTTGGGGGAACCAGCGGATTTCGAGATCCGAATAGACAGAGCCCACAGAGTGGTCCTAGCACGTCAAGCGTCTGCTCCACCACCAGACATCCTAGCCTTTTTGCCCGACTACCCCCTTAAGGAGGGCATCCTTAAAGTGACGCGTCAAAAGCAACCCCTACATTTCCAGGGTTATAAGGTGGAATTGTTCCAGGATCTATCTGCGATTACGCTGCAAAAACGGAAGGCCTTCAAGGTGGTCACCTCCTTCCTGCGTGATAATGGCACTCCATACTCCTGGGGGCATCCGTTCAGACTCATCTTCAAATGGAAAGGAGCCTTATACCAACTCAGATCCCTCCGGGAGACGTGCGAGCTACTGGACATGGCAGTCGAGACTGAAGACACAGAAGAAAGTCCTGGTCCGCAGTCTTCCCAGCCGGGGTCCCCACAGCGGACAAGTGATCGCTGGCAGACGGTCAGATGCAAATGTCTACCCAAAAAGGGACTTAAACCGGACCCCGAGACAATAGCGCAGGAGCACGCAGCGGCGATAAAAGAGGTCTCTAAGGACACGGTTGAGGATCAATGAAAGGTCTTAGATGGGGGTGTGGTTGCACCCTGCTTTTGCGGCTTGTGGGGGGGGGGCGGAATGGGGGGCTTCGGAGCCGCCATTGCCACAGTTCTCCTTTCTTTGAAACTTTACCACGGGCCTGGACTGCGCCTACATCAGGCCTGGGACAATGTTCAGGAGTTCAGTTGGGGTTGGGGTAAGGGGTGGGGGGCAGAGAAAGGTGGGGAAGGTGTTCGGGTGGTTGGGGTTAGGGAGGGAATCAGACGGGAGTTGGGGGGGGCAAAGGGGGGGAGTCCAGAGCTCAGTTCTTGTACGAGCACATTGGTTACACCTCCACACTGCTCGGAGGCTCCTTTTCGCTCATTGATATGGGTTGCCTGCCAGATGCCATAACCTTAGCTCATCACCTCACACACCACGATGCCTGCCACCTTTAAAGTATTGACACTCAATGTGCGGGGACTCAACAACCCGGTTAAAAGATAGGCGATACTCTCCTCTTTGGAAAGTACGCATACAGATATCTGCCTCCTCCAGGAGACGCACCTGCTGACCCGGGACTGTCACAGGCTTCGCTCACGAGCGTTTCCGGGACAATACTTCTCCTGCGGGACCACTAAAACGGCAGGGGTAGCACTCCTAGTGGCGAGGCATTTCAAGGGGGAAGTACTCCACAAAATAGCAGAGCTCAGGGGCAGACTCCTGGTGTACCGAGTGGCCATGGGAGGGGTAACTTTCACAATAGGCTCTTTGTATAGTCCCAACGAAGGTCAAGAGAAATTCCTACACACTGCCCTCGCAGACATAGCGGCGACTTCGGATAGGCACATTATGATAGGCGGAGATCTGAACGTCGTGTTTGACACAACCCTAGACCGGTCTTCCCCGCTAGAAGCCTCTCGGCCGCTTGCACTGACAGGTTACAGGACCTTGATTTACACGATCTGTGGCGACAACGGCACCCCGGGGAAAGGGAATACTCCCACTACTCTGCGGCACACAAATCGTACTTGCGCATAGATCACTTTCTGGTGACGAGTCCGGTGAGTTCTCTCACCTCGTCAGTGGATATGGGAGTCATATCCTTGTCGGATCATGCCCCGGTCTTCATGACTGTTGCAACCCCATCGTCCCCACCGTCTCCTAGAGTGTGGCGACTTCGAGACACGCTCCTGCATAGACAGGATGTAGTGAAACAGATTAAGGAATCCAAACAAGACTTCCTACGGCACAACGCGAACTCTGACATCACGCTAGCAACCCAATGGGCCGCACTGAAAGCTGTCCTTCGGGGGGTATTTATTGCAATCTCCTCAGCCGATAATCATATGCGGCAAGAAAAAAGGGAGGAACTCGCTCTAAAAGTGCAGGAACTCGAACGCATTCACCAGCGGACGGGGGCGCCGAGGTTCTGGAAACAGCTCAAGTTGGCGCGGGGTCACCTGGCGGCTCTTGACACTGACCGGGCAGAATATGCGGCACTGCGGTTAAAACACGCCTACTACACCGGTGGGGACCGATGTGGGCGATTACTGGCCAATCGGCTCAGAATAGCCCGACAACATCAGAAAGTGAAGGAGGTCACGCGCATTGACGGGTCTATTGTATTAGAGGATGCGCAAATAGCAGAGACGTTCAGAGACTTTTATGCTAAACTTTACGAGGACACGCCTCCGAATATAGCTGCCGCAACCGAGTATCTGGACTGGGTCACACTCCCATCCCTGGCGCCGGAACAGTCAGAATGGCAAGAGAGAGACATTCGCATCGAGAAAGTGATCGCAGCAATCGCGCGTCTCAAGGTAGGGAAGGCACCTGGGCCAGACGGCTATTCCTCCTCCTTTTACAAGACCTTCTGCACCACCCTAGCGCTGTTGCTCACTCGTCTCTTTAATTCGTTCGCTGACTCAGGAGCCATCCCAACGGATCTCCTGCGTGCCTCTATCTCGGTCATCCCAAAGCCAGGGAAGGACAGAACCAAATGCGGGGCATATCGACCAATCCCTCTCCTTAATGTTGACCTCAAATTGTACACTAGTATCTTAGCCACACGACTGGCCGCCCACCTGCCAGGCTTAGTGGACCCCGATCAAGCGGGCTTTGTCCCTGACCGGCAGACAGTTGACAATACAAAGAGAGTCACCCACCTGATTGAAAAAGCTTCCAGAATACCTGGCGAACACATGATATTGGCGGTCGACGCTGAGAAAGCGTTCGACCGTGTTCACTGGCCCTTCCTGGAGATGGTACTAGCTAAGTTTGGGGTGGGGGACAAGTTTCGAACCCTAGTCTTCAACTGCTACAGCGCGCCCTCAGCGGTAGTGAGAGTTAACGGCTACACATCGACCGCGTTCCCCATCGAGAGAGGGACGAGACAAGGGTGCCCACTGTCACCGCTCCTCTTCGCCCTCTATATGGAACCCCTCGCATACCAGATCCGGCAGCAGCAGGATGCTCTTGGCATCAAATTCGGCGGAGATCTTCACACCATTAGCCTCTATGCGGATGATGTCCTACTCACCTTGGATCATCCGCGGACGGCGCTGCCGGCGTGCATTGCTGAGCTTGAGGCGTTTGCTACGGTGTCCGGATTTAAGATGAACGCGGACAAATCTATAGCGTTAGATCTGTCCCTTACGGCCTCGACCCGAGCTTATCTACAGACCCTCCTACCCTTTCAATGGGCTACAGATACGGTTCCATACTTGGGAATCCAACTAGCTCTGACCCTGACCAGAATGGTCACGACCAACTACACTACCCTGCGCACCCGCATCCGAGGAGAGGTAGATAGGTGGAGACATCTTCCCCTATCCTGGCTGGGCCGCATCGCGGCAGTTAAGATGACCATCCTGGCACAAATCTTGTATCTCTTTCGTGCCTTACCTCTTAGACCTTCAGCAGGCTGGATACTACAAACCCAATCGGACCTAGCCCAATTTATTTGGCAGGGTCGGAAGCCCGGGCTGAAGAGGACACAGCGCAATTGCGCTATCTGGTGGAATGGAGCAAGTGGGAGTCCGACAAACACTGGCTCTTTCAGGACCAGGCAGTGGCCGGGCGCCCGCTACTGGAGGTGCCGTTTCTGCCACGAGCTTACAGGCCGGCCAACCTCTATGCGTCCTCTATAACGCTGGTTCCCCTAGAAGTCTGGGATGCGACTAACATACTTCATGGCTTGCCGACGTTCCCCTCGCCACTCACACCCCTGGTGGACAACCCCGACTTCACCCCCGGAACGGCTAAAGGGGTCTTTGCACATTGGAGACCGGCAGGTTGCCGCTTCCTGTATCATATATACAGCTCGGAAGGGGTGCTTCCTTTCCAGCTCTTCAGGCAGTAATATCACCTCCCCGAAACAGAGCGTTTGAGATATTTGCAGGTGCGTCACTGGGCGTTGCAGCCGCAAGTCCGAGAATCGGCTGACAGGAAATTCACCCCATATGAATGCTGGCTTTTCTCACGCACCTCCAACTCCAAGCTCATCTCAGACCTTTATAAACTGATACAGACGCCAACCACACACATCTACAACCCGGGCAGGGTGCGATGAGAAAAGGAACTGGGTAGACCCCTGAGTCATAAGGAATGGGGGCACATTGCATATAGAGCTAGGCACTCAGCGTACCACCTGGAACTCACCGAGACACTCACTAAAATATCTCTGTACTGGTACTACACCCCTGAGAGGCTATCGGAAATGGATCCTTCAAAAGATAAGCTCTGCTGGAGAGGTTGTGGCACACCGGAACCTTGATTCACATTTTGTGGGAATGCCCGCTCCTCCAATCATACTGGACATACATCTTAGATGAGGTAGATGCACATTTCCAGACAGAAATACCCCGATTCCCTGCTTATATTCTGCTGGGCCTTACCAACGCACTAACTTACCCACTGCGCTCTCGCAGGGGCCGTCAAATGGCCATAGCCCTCGGGTCTGCTATGCAGAATATCCTTACACACTGGCGTACCACCAATGTCCCTACCGCCACAGGCTGGCTCCACCGGCTGTGGCATGTGTTGGGTATGGAGAAACTGTCACTCACTACAGCAGGGAAAGGGGACCAATTTGAGGACCTCTGGCAGCCTTTCAGGGCCCTGCTGCTGACTGAATTTACGGAGATAACGTGTCCTAGATATCTCCGATTGTTGCGCCTAACGGCGCCTATAGCTACAGACCCTTAGGTTCTCGAGGCATGACACACTCAGAAGTTGAACGATTGAGCAGTAGAGAGACGGTTGGGAGCTCTGGACTGGGTGGGAGGAGGGAGGAAGAGGGGGGTTTGGAAGAGGGGTTGGGCTACGGGTGGGGGGAAGTTTTTCTTGGCTTATTTTGGTACTAATATTTTCTTGGTTCAGTGCATTTTCGTCCCCGACAGGTTGGACATTGCTGTTATTACCAGTGTAACCTTGCACATTATGCCTCCGCTGAGCATTACCACTCGTACCTGGTGTAACCATTCTGCTGATTGTACTACATTGCACTGTCTTCCAATAATAAAAAGATTTAAATCTAAAAGGCTGCACACCTGAAAAAACAGGTTGTGCGCTGTCACTACTTATTTGATCTCACAGCCAAAAGACACAAGCCTATCATACCTCTAATTGTTTCCTTCATCCAATGGGTTGAGTTGTTCCAAAAGGAGTCTTGCTTTTCGTGCATGTCTAAAACCCCCTGCAAGTCAATGGAAATGTCCCCTGTCTTATCCGTGTTGAGCTGTAGTCTGTTGTATCT
Organism: Lissotriton helveticus; assembly: GCF_964261635.1. Taxonomy (NCBI): domain Eukaryota; kingdom Metazoa; phylum Chordata; class Amphibia; order Caudata; family Salamandridae; genus Lissotriton; species Lissotriton helveticus. Next base: position 151,938,556 of record NC_136070.1, read on the forward strand.
GTTCTTCTGCTCAATACGGGCGCAAGACAGGTTGACAGCTTGAAAAACTGCATTAGAATGCCATCTGCTTTCATAAACGTGTGCTATCATCTGCATAGGAGTGGCACTACGGCTAAAAGAACCTAGCAACAGAAGCAAGGCAACATACATTAAATGAGATTGACAAATGAGACGCCCAAGACCTGAAAGTCCTTATAATTGAGACCCTGACTTACGAGAACAATTGGATCCAGAGCTAAAAAGAGCTAATCGACAGAAATTGCAACTGACTCTAGGTGAAAGGAATGCGTTGATGGGTATATATAAAGGGAACACATATTGCAACGATTCGCAATAGGCCAACCCCTTTGTAGTGACATTAAATAGACTGGCACCTACCTCCATGGCTGTGGCCCTCACCCAGTGTGTCTTTCAGTCCAAAGTGTCTGAGAGGATCAAGGGGAGAACCTTCGAACCGAGGTCCCGGACCTCACAACTGTCTGATTTGGTCTTTGTTTTCCGTGGATCCATTGCGCCCAGCAACTGCAGCATATTATAGATTATCCTATAAGCCTTTGATTTACAGCTAGGAGGAACGACATGCAAAGCTCTGTCAAGAAGGACTAGCTTTTGTAGACATTTGTCTTCCAACATCAGATGTGTTTAATGGCACATTGAAAATGTGCATTCTGGACATTTTGCGCTCACTGAAAGAACATTGTAAACTTTAATGTGAATTGGAACTAAATTCCCATGTATTTGACCACATTTTTCAAGTGTCAAACTCCCTGGATTAGACACTTGTACTACAGTCGAAAGGCAAAATGGCCGCTTTGTGTTGTGGTTTCCAACAACATTATACTTGGAGGAAGTTCTTGACCAGGTGCTCCAGATATTTTCTACACACCATCCACCTCTCCCACTCATGCCTGAAATTGATGCTTGTTTTGTTTAGTATTTATGGGACAATATATCGCTCTCTCCTGCCCCCTACGCAAGTGATGTCATGTCATTTCCCACACACTTATTACTTGGTGCAGTGACGTTCCATTCGCTTAGTTTCAGTTGACCGGTTTAGCAGCCCTGTGCCCTTTTGGTCACCCTCGTAAGCTTCAATACTATTCCTCTTACAGACCCACTTCATCGCTGATCCCCTCCTCTTCTGTGCAGTGCTGTTTGCTCGACTCTCTCAGTGGAGTTCCTGTATCTCCCTGGGTGCCCCTCCCCTCCATACAGGTGTGATCACTCTTCCTTATACAACTTTGATCCAGTTTCTATGCCTTCGCATAGAGGTCTCATCACTCCCCGGGCCCTTCTGGGCCCTTTTGATGCCTCACACTTCCCCTGCTCGGTCCTGTTACTGCCATCACCACCCTGTGGGCTCTTCTGTCTCCCTTGAGGCATCCATTCACTGCTTCATTTCTTTTTACCCTTCAGAAATGTTATCAGTTTGTTTCAAAGGATGAGTAATTGTTGGGGGGACATCTTCGACACGTTGGAATATGAGAATATTGGCATGCAAATGTACTGCTTGGCCCTTTTCCGTCACAGCTACACCTTTAATTGTTCCATTACCATTGATTTGGAAATTGTCTCGTGCTAATCACGTGGAACTACTGTTTCAGCCGACTATTGAACAAAAGTACATTTTCCTGCTAATACATAAATTAAATACCCTTAAAATCGTTACTGTCTCTTTGATATGTTTACAAAAGGTGGAAGAGTGACTTCTCCCGTTCCTTGCACCTTATATAAAATAACATTATCCGTTTCGATATTTGTCCTACCTGGTTTATGCTCCTCATTTTCCTTTGAAAAAGCAGTTTGGCAATTTTCTCCTATCACAAGTCATATGCAACAGTGAAACTGTACATACAAATACCAGGTATCCTAACGTTTGTAGTAACTCTTATATGACAGCTTAAGATACCTTCCTGCAATACTTTAGTATGTTTCGCTTTATATAAGGAAGAGCTATAACTTAATTTCTGATGATATGCCATTTATCTACCACTCAGTAAACATTGCCCTCACTCATGATGCTTGCAGGTTTGATATTTACCAGGTTATAGCATAGGAACCCTGACTACAAAATGGCAGTACTAGGCAGTAAATATACCACACTATTACTCATAGCTCCCTTTCAGTTGAACTGGACTCTTGAACCGCTCAGCTTTCCGAGACTGGAAGTACATTTAATGTGAAACCTTCCTTGCAGGACGTGACTCAGTAGGAAACTCTTGAATTATTTGTGCTCTATGGGAACAATCAGAGGTTCCCTTTCTGATGCCAGTTATGCCATGTTGCACAAGACCAAGTGCGCCCCACTGAGTGTGAGACTTGAGTGTGTGCTTCTGTGTGAAAATATCGACCCAAAAAATACTCACTCCCAAAACTACACTGAAAAAGTATCACCTTGCTACAGTTTGCATGGAAAACCTAAAAGTATTGCATCAAAAATGTAGGCAGCATGTAATTGTCCATAACTTTGAATAGTTGGGTGTCCAACCCCTTGCATCCAAAATGTAAACCCTGTTGCAATCCTTAACCTATACTGCAGGGCCAAGTCTCAGACTGGGACACAAACCACTCCAGATCGGGTTCATCCTTCTGCAAGATCTGCCTTGAGCAGGATCTAGTCTGATTTGCGTGACTCAGGCTGGTCTCTGTATGGGGTAGCATAGTGGGGAAAAAACGATGGATTGGAAGGCGGATCCGAGCAATCACCAGTGGCAGAGATTACTTCAAACATTCCTTCCATTACTTTGTTGTCTCAAACCCCGGGCAATGTGCATAGGTGAACACACTGGCCTCCACTGCTTGCTCTCACAGGTACCTGCCAGCCCCCTTCCTTTCGATGCAGCTTTTGCCTCTTAGAGTGATGTACATTCTGGGCTGTCCATGGCCAAGGGACTGTGCGCTCCTGATCCAGTACGCTTTGCCCCAGCAGAAGCATGGAGCCCCCCACTTATCCTTCGAAGAACCCTCATACATTGGGAACTCCTCTAAACGTCTGAGATGTGCTGAGACAGGACGGCATTTTGCTCTACAGAGCTGTCCCCACAAATCATTCTTTACGTCAGTTTTACAGAGGGAGAGTAAAACAAGCTCAAACTGTAGTTTACACAGTTCTCAGTCTGTGTGTTGTGTTTTATATCAGATAAGATGGTAAAGTAGACCCCCATGGCTCCTGTGCAGGCAGTAACAAAGTGAATGCAGAGGTGCACTGTTACCTGCATTGTGATATACGGCTTGAATCACTAAAATGCCAGGGGTAGCAAAGTGACAACACGCATCCCACCCTTTGCCTTCTCTATGCTGTTAAAAGATAGAGCCAAGGGCAAGGAACGCTCTTAAAACCCCTGGCTACTTTCTGTTTGCGCTGCTGACTTCATGACCTCTTGGACCAGGAGTCGAAAAGTCAGGGTTACCATAAGGCGTGGCATGGGTAGACGCTGCTACCCCCTGCCTCCCTAATTGGCATCCATGTGTTGCGTTTTTTCTTATACCCCTCAGTATTTATAACTTTCCCTGACTCCTCTAAACAAGTTTTCGATCTCAAAATGTACATCCTGGCTGCCAGATGTTTTGATTTCCCTTCTTGCTTTCTCGGGTTGTTTATAGTGTTTTGCACTTTAATAATGTTTAGATGTTGGGATTTTAATGCAGGGAGGTTTGGGAGATGGCTTTGACACCTTGTAATGTTTGCACCTTCTTTCGACCACAAGTCCCTGTGTTGGATTTAAGAGTTCTTTCTGTGTCCTGAAAGTACCGGGATGTTATCACTGACAGGCACACTCTAGGTGGGGACCAGACATACAAAAGGTTATCAGTGAGCCGACTGTCTTGCGTAACAAAGTATGATAAAACGTCACACAGAAGGGGGCCCCTGGACTGACACCTATGTAGGGGTGCAGGAGAAAACGTCAAAAACAAACAAAACAAACCGCCTAAAAACTATTTCTTAAATGAAGCGTCACATCTTTATTTAGAACAGAGGAGGATAAGTCGCCTCATCACACCAGAGCTGAAACAGTATGTAGAAAAGACTTATATGTATGACTTAATGATTAATATTTTCCATTTTATTAGGATATATATCCTTAATTTATTGTGCATATCGATAATACGTAACTATATCAATATTCATAAATGGATAATAAATAGTCAATAAAATAGATATAAAAGACAAATATATAAAGTTACAGAAACCCCTATATAAATGAGTTCCAGCTTTGTAAGATTTATTGAATGCAATTATCCCGATTCTAGCTTGAATCATGCCCTTCTGGCATATGTTGCATATCCAGTATATATATGTACTAAACATTTCTTCTCCTTGGATGCTTACAATTGTGGTCTGTTCACTTGAAGGCTAGCCTGCTAATTGCCAGGTTTGATTAAAAAAAAAATACGTTTATGATGGACATTAACTCTATTGTATTTATTCATAACGTGCTATTTGCAAAGCTAGCATTGTAGCTCTCAGGTGTATGCATAGAATAAAGTCAGAGGAACGTCCGATTATAAGATGTTCTTTAGAGTTTCTTCTTTTTTCCTTAAAAGGCAAAAAAGGAGCTATGAGTATTGAAATGGCACAAAAAGAAACTGCAGTTGTAGTTTAAAATGCAATGTTATTTTCTTTCCAGGTTCCTGAACAGGATGAGACGTACTTGGAGGACAGCTTCTGTGTCCAAGAAGACAATGAAGAGGAAGCTGCGTCCAAGATGGAATCCAGTGACGAGGAAGATGCTGCCATGATTAATTTTGACCTACTTAATCAAGATAGTTTTATTGGTGGGCGAAAGCAATACTGCACTCGACGCAGGATTAAGATAAAACAAGCACAGGCAGAGCGAAATTGTGAAATTGAAAATCCGAAAAAGAAGGTATCCCGGATTCTTGTCCGAGATGACTCTAGTGAAGAAGAGACGGAACCCAAAAACACCAGTAAAGTGACACCTGTAGTGCACTTGAAAGCAGACTCTAAAACACTGGGTCAGAGGCAGGCCACCTTCCAGAAGCCCCTACCTGTTAGTCCCACCATACGGTTCAAAAAGCCCCCGGACCCTGGGGGGAACTCCAGCAATCTACTTCTGAAGGACCGGTGCCAGGCCCGACTTCAGATGAAAGCTTCAGTTTCTGAGGTCTTGGACTTCCAGCCAGAAAACGGAGCTACGCTGGTCGGTGCTGACTTGCGGAAGAACCATTCAAAGGCGCAGACACCATACACGGTATGCTTTGTTGTTAAGAGAATGAACGCTTTGTGTGTTTCTAAAAATGCTAGTCAGGTCTCGTTGAATCAACAGGACTTTGAAAAGGCTGCTGGCAAGTTTTGCATTGCAGAGCAATACCTGCATGTATGTATTTGCTTTTAAGTAATTACATAATTTATTGTATTTGAAAAGTTGCACACCAATATGTGATGGCCACAAATATCCATAGAGTTTGTAATATATATTAATTAATCATGCACACGTATTTCCAAGGGACGGTCTTAACTATAAAACCTAAAAATAACTATTTACCTAAACTAATTTACCTATACCAAGGCAGACTTACATAATATATATTATTTGCTTTTTTTAATTTTTGGCACCTGGAAAGTGGCCCAGCAACAACTGTCCTTAGAGCATTGGAAATGCAACAAGTACGCCACATTGGCGTTATCCCTATCATCGCGAAACAAAGACTTCCCCTTTTATGTCCGGTTTATCCCCATCTGCCTTTATGCAAACACTGACATTTTTTTGCTATAGAAAATAATTGGCTTGTCAATGTTTATTGAAGTAGAGGAGGAAAGAATACACTACATTGTCACCCATAGGAAATTGTGCAGACAGAAGCATTGCCAAAGCTAATCGGTCTGGCAATTCCCTCAGCCTTTTGACTTTGTCAATTTTTTTGTCTTGGTTTTTGCAGAACGTTATTGTTAGTGAGGCTTCCGAGCATTCATCATTCTAAAAAAATAAAAAAATTGTCTCAAACTAAAAAAAATGTTTATCTCAAAAAGCATATATTGCTATATTTGCCTAAACACTTAAGCAAATTCCTTTGTGTGTTGGATGTTCTCCTTCTGAAACAGAAGAGCGCTGTCACTCATAGTGAAGTTAACCAATTGCTGAAGTGGCCTGGGCCATTTCCCCATGCTGTCTGCTAAAGCAGATAAAAGAAAAATTTAATTGACTCAATAAGGAACCAGTGAATGAAGAAGGTTGGCTGAAAGCCTAAATAATAGTTAGCAATTACGTTTCTGTTTGGCAGAGGTATGCACCCTGTCCAAGCAGGAACCACATTCCTAGTCACGGTAAGTCGGATCCATCCCTATCCGCTACAGATCACACTACTGGAGGGCTATTCTAATTAGGTGCGGACTGAAGAGGTGGCGTCTTAATGGGAGTGTGACAACCGGCTACCCTCTCCCCACGGAGAAACCATGAAGCAACGCTAAGGCATTATTTATACAAGCAGTGATTGAAGCCTAACTAGGTGGTAAAGGTATATTTGTACATTTGTTGGCATGCAAAATAGTGTTCTCTCATTGAGAAGTAATAGGAGTGGAACCAGGGAACTGGATTCCCTAGGTCCTAAAGAAAAGTCAGTTAGGGGTACGGCTTGAAACATGTCGACCTTTAGGAAATCAGTATCAGAACCTGCTTTTTTCCCTAAATCTCCCCCTATCCTTTTAACCATATTGACTGGAGGTAAGAATAAAATAGGATATATCTACTAGCCAGGTATTTTTAAACTACACCACCATCCCCAGTCCCCAGTCCCCCCTCATAAAACGCCATCTCCTATAAATGTATAAGAAAATAGTGCTCCGACGTAATTCCTAGGTTGCTACAGGTTGGGATGGACTCTATGATGAAGCATGCCACCAAAGGGTAACCCTGGTGGGTGAGGGTTTTACAAGAAAAACGTTGTTTTTCTTTTCTAGCGAAGGGTTATTATCTTTGTTCATGACAAAACTGTGTTGCTCTGTTTTTGGAATAACTATGCACATAAGCATAACCATGGGTCAAGTCATACAAAATTGGGTTACATGATTCCGAATGCCACACTAATGGTAAAAAATAATATGGTATTAATGCATATAAGGGAAAGCACTAATGTGATGTGTTACAGCTCTTAAAAATGTATATTTATAATGTGGTGTCTGCCATATTCTACACTTTCGGCCTGAATGTTATAAAGCTTTATTGTACAGTGAATACAATTAGAATTGTTTTAAAAACCGAGATATCAATGCCGTCCAGCTTTATTACCCTCCTGGCCCATGTATGAGAGAACATTCAGGCATACGGTTTCCTTTTTTTTGCTTTAGTAGTTTTATTGATAATGTAGTGAGACCTTTTGTCTGAAAGAATTCCATCAGTGATTCAACGCAAGAACCAAAGATATATATATTGTCTCTAAATTTGAGAAGAATTTCATCTATTTTCTACATCAGTACATAACTCGCTATGGAGGAAGCTCGTATACATCCTTTTATAGATGGACATGGATAAAGAGGAAACTGTTTCATTCATTACAAAAGCTTTCACTCCAGAAACATTAAGGGAAAATATACCATGTGGCCAATTTTTTAAGATTTATGCACAACTGCTTCAGAAATATTAACTTTGTTATCAGTAGATGCCTTGTTAGTAAAACTGTCCGACAGAGGTGATACAATATCACATCTTAAATGTTCACTAAAAAAGAGCTTAGAATCTCCCAAAAGGCGTCTTATTATTGATAGCAATCTCGCATTCATAGGAAAAATCAATCAAGAGATCCAAAAGAATTCAACCGAAATCTAAGAGACGGGGGATTCCAACTGCTCCATTGGGAAGTCATTTTCAGAAATCAGAAACTTATTAAACGATCCACAATGGACAGTCCTAACAATGGTATTGCCACAGTGTTTGAGAACATTTTTAGGTTACTTCAGAAAAGAACTAAGGATGATGTTGAAAAGACGATCAACAAACTTAGTATTACAAAATGTAGTCTAAAATTCAATAACACCCTGCACAAAGTGGAAGAAATCACACATTCTGTTAAGTAAAGCCATGCCATGAAGATGAATTACTATGGTGTCTCTATATTTACAGTACAAGATAACGCTGCTCAGGATCAGAGGCCTTAACATTTTTCAGGACACAGAAAAAATATTTCTGTTCAGTTCAGTTCAGTGAAATGGTACACCAGTGTCTCACACTGGGATGTCTAAGCTGCTATACAAAGCAACCCTTAGCTAGGATAAAAGGCTTGAACGTCTTTCAGGACACTGCTACAACCATCGATAATGTAATTCATCACAAAACACATGACCAAAGAATGATAATTCAGTCATGACACATCCCTACCATACAACGGAGAGCAAATGTCCACAAGCCAGCACACATGTAGTTATGCAAAGTTTTTTAAAGTAGCCCAATTATTTGAGATGTGCAATTAGTCAATGAAGTACATGCAAAAAAACAAATTGTGGACTATGTTATCCTCGTGGGTGTATATCACACACAACGAATACATGAGACTATTCTACAAAAAAGTAATTTTTTCTGTCCAATAGATTATTGTAAACCTGTAAAAAATAATAGGATTATTAGTTAAATTGATTGTTTGCTTACATATTGTTGCAGGGATTCTGCTTGGAAGCAGAACTGTGCCTTGGGAAAATAGGGCATCAGAATGTAGGGACTGGGTCTCTCCACCACGTCACTGCCTGTAGGCCCAAATTCACCTAGCTCACTGTGCCTCAACTGAACTCATAACCTTTCCGGAGTGGGAGGTGATTTCGGCAACCCTAGAACATGAACCTCTAGTCCCGAAGGCAACCGTGGAAATCAATCTTCACCTTTCGTTTCTCACTCATGCATGCCCATAGTAAACTAAAGAAAGAAACAAAGGAAGTTTACAATATAATATAAATATTGAAAGTATCATAGACTATTATGAAGGAAGTGTGCTGCGATGAGTAAAAAAAACACAACAGAGCAAGGTAATCAACATTACTAGCAGGCTGTATACAATGAACAACCCAACCACGGCAACTAATATATCTATCTAGGCCTACCCTCAGAATGTAAGCAGAGGGCTATATTATAGTGTCGGACCCCATACCTGGTGTGCGTAGTTAGGTGGTCTGCTTCATAGGTGTAAACTCAGTTTACGAAAGGCTGCTGCCGCCGTTCCATGACTGGTCTCTCTGCTAGAAAACTCCTCTCTCCCCCCGAGAAGGGGAGACACACGGTTTATATTATAAGAACTACTGTTTTAAAAAACGGCAGCTGCGCTATGATGTTATGTCAAAAAATATTAAGAGATGTTGCTTACCGGGCTCATGAAACAGTACACCATGTTGTTCGACCTCGCACAAAATGTTCATGCTGAATCCCAAGAAGTCACTGGATAACAAATAATTTGTGCACGTGTTTCTAAATTAATATCACGTCACCAAAAAAAATTTATTGTGTGGCTGTGGGTCCAAAATAGGAAATCACTACAATATCACACAAATTACGTGGTGGAGGAATCTGAATGCATATACACTCATGAATTGTAACAGCTGTCCAATCTTAAAAAAATACTTTCATGTGTTATATATGCCTATTTGTAGGAAATAGTACAATTGCAATAACAATAAGTGCCAAAAGCTTTCCACTAGAATCAAGTCCATGTCGAACAATATTGAAATAGAAACAAAAGCAATGATCTTTGGTTGAGAAGAGGCTCTTTCACAGATTGAAGTGACGTTTCCATATCTTGGTTCAGATTACCAAAATAACTGCTCATTGGGAAGTGTAACAGTCCTCCGCTTTTCACATATTTCTGTGAGTTCCTTTCAATTGCCCACATATTGTCTATGGTACCTACCAAATGTAAACAAAGGTAGAGATTGCTGCCATGTCCATCTTGGTTCCTAAAGGGCAATTCGTCGAAAAGGAATGGAGTGCAAGTTAGTGATGGGTAAAAATCGGAGCACCAGAATCACCAGCTCAAATTAAGCACTGCTCCTTTGCCTGGACTATAAGTGATGGCCAAGATGTGGCTAGAGAGCTGGTCTGGATACCATGGTTGGTGTCACCTGAGCCATGAGCAATAGTGTTGTCATTCGGTACCACATTTGGGTGAATATTTCAGGTTTTCTAGAACATACAGGTTTCCCTGATGAACGTGCATTCAAATGGAGCTAGGCTCTTTCGTGATAGCAGTAGCAGAGTGACTTAATAACAGTTGAGATAAGCTTGCTCTTGGTCTTCTTTCTCCCACTCACCAGGTCCACCAACAACATAGATCTTTCAAGGGTTCTCAGGGGGGCTTGTATACAATCAGAGGCAGCCCTCACACTCTCCACAACAGTCCAGCCCAAAGTGGAGGATGTGGTCAGCAACATATTCATTTGTCCACTTTCTTCTTTTCTCCCCACACTCTTGTTGCAGCTGCTGCAATGCTGCTTTAGTTTTTCATCCAAAGGTACACTCCTAGCACAATAAGGGGCAGAATTAGTTTTTGCATCCCTGGCATGCATGCAGTTAACTAGAGTCCAATAGATCCTTCAGGTTGTCCACTTAGTTTTTTTCAGATTATTTGTGTCTACCCTTTGCATGTTCCTCCTATGTGTGGCCAAACATCAGCAAATCATGCTGGTATTCTCTCCAGAGAAGTTCAGACATTGTTTGCAAGGGCGCTCCTAGTAGGAAGCCCTAAAATGTAGGAAGTAGTAGGAAGACCTAAAATCTCGCCTCTACACCTGCATCCGATCTCCTTGCTTCCTTCCATCCTTGCTGCAGCGAGGAAGAAAGAAGATCGGATGCAGGTGTAGAGGCGGGATTTCCCCTCACATACACGCTTGACCAAAGGGGTCTCCCCTCCTTACTCTCTTATGGGGCAAGTAGGTCCCATCAGTTAGGGTGTTTAATTGTTTTCCATATGCGGTGGCGAGCAATATTTTCTCACCACCAAGTGGAACCCTCACCTGTGTACCACGGTAAGGGCGAAGCCCATTAAAATAGTGTAGGTCCTGACGAATGCCACGGACCCCTTTTGGGGCCAACAGGCAGAAACATGTTGACCACGTATAGTACGGTGGGGGGACAATAGCAATCCCCATTACACCGACCTTTGTTTTTAAACACCATACAGATGCCAGTTACATTAAAACAAGTACGACATCTGTAATGGTTTTTTAACTTCACTCCACTTTCTTGTAAGGGCCCCCACTTAGCTTTAGAAGTGCATCCCTGTCTCCAGGTGTATGCCCGCCCTCTATCAAACCAAGTTTTTAGAGGGAGAGGACTGGTCAATGATGAAGGCTGACACCAGGTGGTGTGTGAGACCAGTCTTTCACTTTTTGTGAGATGCCTATACTCACAAATTAACACTATTTCACTCTAGCATTTAGGTCTTCCTACTAGGACCGGCACATTTGTGGTAAAGATATCTGTCTGGAGGATGCCACTCATAGCACCCCTTGCCTCTAGTTCCCCCCTCGGATACCTTCTGAGGTCTTGAGATTAGAAAATTGTTTGCAAGGGCCCCATTGAGATGTTGCCCATGGCTCAGAGGGGCACACACCACTACCAGTACTTCCAGTTTCCAATGAAAGATGGAGGGCTAAATTTAATACTAGACCTCATTCGATTGACCAGCTCCCTCAGGAAAGACAAGTTCAAGATGCTGACATTGAATCAAGTCCTATTGACCTTGGATTACGAAAACTCGATAATGTCTTCGGACCTGCAGGACATGTATTTTAACGTGTGATCCTGCAATACCACAGGCGCACTACCTTTGGTTTGTAATGGGATCACAACATTTGCAATTCACCGGCCTTCCCTTTGGCCTTACCTCAGCCACTCAGGTGTTCACATAGGTGATGTCAGTGGTACAGAGGTCAATGTTACACATATTATAAACCTACCTGGACATTTGGCTGCTGATGTGGGCTTGCCTCAGACCACCTACAGGCAAAAGTTTAATTCCTGTCCAACCTGGGGTTTTCGATTAACACAAATAAAGCTCATTTTCAGACTGTTGAGGGTATGATTCTCCTGTTTCAAACATGAGTCCTTGTACAGGCTCGGATGATTCTTAGGCTTCCGGGTCTCCTGGCAGTGGATCTCTTGACATACTGGGCGATGCTTTTGCACAAGATGTGTATTCTGGAAAAAGCAGCCGGTACATTTAATGGTAATGGCTGACGCCAACCTGACAGTCGGCAGGCCATTCTTATTGCCTCGACCTGACCGTAGTAACCGGCACATCCACACTGTTCTGGAGAGGTCAACTGGGAGAAGTGGAAATCCAGATTTGCTAAGCCTTGGCCATAAAAGGAACTTGCACAGGGCCTTTGGGTTCATTCTACTATGACAAAAACCCCTTCCACCTTGACAAGAAGTATTGTTTGAAATTTGCAAAGCTGCTACATGAGCATCTGTCCGTATATTCACCAGACATTACTGTATTGTCTCTTTGGTCTGCTGTGAGGGCCCTGTTGTCCTCGGTTCTTCAGAATTCCCTGGTGTATTACTCACTCCTCTGACCCGTCACCTTTTTGAAGGTACTGCTTTTTTATTGATCCAAAATGTGAAGAATCTCTGGTATCCACCAGAAGAACAAGGTATTTACTTTGGTAAATATGCTATATACTGCAAATTCCTCACTGCCCGCTCTCCTCTCCTTTCTGAGGGGTGGACTTTTCGTAGGTAATAGCGTTCTGAGTCAGAGTTGACAACTGTCCATTTGTCTTTTTGTGTGAAGAGGCACAGGAAGTATCTGCCGATGAACTGATGTTATTGGGCTGGGGTGGCCCCTATATGTGGTTCTGAGCCATCATGTCCAAAGTTGTGACAAAAGCTGATAGCTCACCTACCAGTGTGCAGGAGCAATGAATCTGCAGTTATGGTATCCACCAGAAAGATCTTTATGAAGGCAAGTAGTTTGCTATATTTGTAATTGGGGCACTTCTTTCTCGTAGTTGCTATTTTCTCCTCTTAAAAGAGCCTTAGAAATGTGTTTAGTCTTTGTTTCCTTCTCCATCACAACCTCTGCTCATCATTAGCCGCCCTGTTTAACTTTGCAGTTTCATCTGTGGATTGTGCCGAATACATTGTGATGGCAAAAAAATGTGGCTGAAGAAATCTGTATGACGTATTTTTTAATAGTGCAAAACGCAGTACATTGGATTTCTCTTACTAGTAATATTGTGAACATCTCTGTATTCTCTTGCAGGAAGTACATTCATTAACTTACGGCAATACAGGGAACTCGTCGTTTTCCTGCTCATCCACTTCCAACAGGACACTGGCCGAAAGCCCCAGCATGCTTTGCGTTCTTGCGGATAGCCGGGAGATCTCTTCTGGGTCGGAAATCATCTCGTGCCTGAAAATGACTCATTCAGTGAAAGTAGAGGTCTGCTCCCTGAATGGTTGTGATTATATAGTGAGCAACCGCATGGCAGTAGAAAGGAAACTGCAATCGGAATTTGTAAATTGCAACAACAGGAATAAACTGATCGAACGGATTCAGCATCTGCAGAACACATTTGAAAGAATTTGTTTGATTGTGGAAAAGGATCGGATTAAACCAGGTTAGCGTTTAATTATAACTCTTGCTTTGTATGTCTTCTCCCTCCCCGTTTTTTCACAGTAATATGGGGCTACTTAAAAAGTTGGAGCCTGTGGTGCTTTATTGTTATATTTTAATTGTGTTGAATTGGTAGAAGGGTTTTGTTCATTACTTGACAATACAGATTGACCTGTGCAGTGGATGCGTCAGGGAATAAATGAAGCTGATCCAAGGTAAAAGATAATCCACAATGACGTTTATTCCTTTTAAGTTTAAATCGAAGAGCCCATTCTCCAGGGTCCCTCCAACTCTGCTGTTCTGCAACTGACTCGCCAAACTGGCAACGGTAAATCAGAACAGAACTTGGAAAGGCGCTCAAAAAATGCTCATATACATATGGGTCGAGGCATAGAATTCATGGCGCCCACATACAACAATGCGTGGCAACAGGCGCGTGCCACATCATATTACAACTTCCAAGCTACAACACATCTTCACCTATAATGAAAAAAAAGAATACGAAGAAACCTTTCAAAATCAGTTAGAAACATCCTGCAAATACATAGGTTTTTTTCAAACTCTGTCGCTCCTTGTGGTAACTCAATCGTTAAAAACAGCAACATCTCCGGCACATGCACTCACAATGCAACTGACCCCAACAGAATCCCCCCGGCTGATATCAGTACTGTTACCCACCACACCCATCTGTGACTGGTCATCACCAGAAGCACAAAGCTGTAACAGGTTATCACCAGCAACACATGGCTGTGACTGGCCCACATCACCAGTGATTGTATTCATGGATGGAAGTATTGACTCACAAGGTTGCTGCTGCTGCTGCTGCAATTTGTCCCTTACCACTGTGCTTTGAAACTCATTTAATAGCACAATATTCCTTCTCGCCCACCAACTGCCATCTTCCAATTGGACAGAAGAACGTGAACCTCAGACACTTTAAAAGGCCCCTTAAAATTGAACTCCACTTCAGACCTTCTAGGTCTCATGTCTTTCAGCATGACCCAAAACCCCACCCTTCATACTCACACATCTGGCGTTGTCATGGTAAGCTTTTATTCTCTTCTTGGCTTCATGGACTTTAGCTCCATGGACTTTAGCTCCAATTTTTACCAAATCCACTACACCCCCAAATTTACCAGAGGACTTCTCACTCAACCAGGTGTGACATAATCCCGTGCAAGACTGTCTGCCCCCATAGCAAGGAGAATGGTGACACACCTGTAAAGGTGTAAGGAGTATAATGTTATGCCCACATTTTGTCCTGAACAAAATATCTCCATGTTCACCTCCCATGTCAAAACCATTTGAATACCTTCTTTGAGCAACCGGTTAGCCCTCTCAACCAGGCCATTTGATTGAGGTGAATATAATGCCACATTATAGTGTTAAATACCTTTGTTCCTCAGACATGATTCCATAGTCTCAGGCACAAGTTAAACCCCATTATCAGTGATCAAATCTACAGGGTACCCCTCTAAGTCAAAAACTCTATCCAATAATTGGATAGTAACTTGAGTAGAAGCTTCAGCCATAAAATCGTATTATATTCACTTTGAGAAATAATCATAACCACCAAATATTTAACGCTGTTAGGTAGTGCCACAATTGACCCAGCCAATTTGTGCCACAGCATTAGAGGCAATGGTGTGGCAACCACTTTGAATGCTTGTTAGACATAATACACTCCAGACAGTCATTGACAAATGTATCCACGTCCTTATCCATGTATGGCCACCAAAAATAGTATCTACGGGTTTTTTTAGTGGACGTGGACCCTAAATGCCCTTTGTGTGCCAACTTCATAACTTTACGTCTTAACACACTGGGAACTACTAGTTTCCCAGACTGCAGAAGAATGCCATTTTCAATAGAGAGCTGATGGTCAACCTTGTTCAACAAACTGTTTGACTTTCTCTAAAACATTGTCATTCCCACATGCAGCATTCCATTTTGATTCGGTCACAGTACCACAACACCTGTTCACAACATCAGTACTGACAACCACACACTCACTACCAAACATTTTCTCCTCGGAATCCACCTCCTGTTCCTTAACGAGAAGTCTGAACAAACCATTTGCCCTGGTGGACAAACAATCTGCCCTGGTGTTGTTGCTCCACGGTATCTACATCACATCACAGTTGTACTCTTGTAATTTAGATAGGATCCGGATGAGCCTTGAAGAAGCAGATTATCACCCAGCAAATACATTAAGTACTTGTGATCAGTACACAAGGTGAAAAACGTGCCCCATACATAAGTTCTTAATTGTTCTATAGCCCACGCACAGGCAATTTCTGTCCTTTCATTTGTACTATAACTTTCTTTCAGTGGAAGCAAAAGCTGCTATAACTTCAGTATCACCCACTCTTTAACACAAAACAGTGCCCAAACCTACAAAAATGGCATCTACCATGTAATGCATTTGTGACCACTGACATAAGTTTTTAATGGAGGGACATAGGACAAAATATTTTTATGTCAAGAAAAACATTTTGCTCAACTGTACCCCCAAAAATCTGTCTTCTTTTTATGTAATATCCTCTTAAGGGGCTCCAAAAGAGGGGCATACCCGCAAACAAATCTGGAGTAGCAATCGCTTAGCCCAAGGAACGATATTAATTAGTCCTTATTACTAGAAGCAGACACTTCTTTCAGGGCTCTAACGAGATTCACTTTTGGTTTGATTCCTTGGGCAGAGATACAATGTCCCAAATATTCAATGTTGTTGGTTAAAAATGTACATTTGCCCTTAGACACTGTCATACCGTGCTTACACAAAATGTCCAGAACTTTATCTAATATACTGTTATGCTCAGTGACATTTTTCAAACAAATCAGGATATCGTCCTGGAACGCTAGCACCCCAAGTACATCCTTAAATAACGTAAACATGAGCTGTTGAGATACACTTGCCGCTGATGCAAGACCAAACTGCAAGAGCAGATACATAAAAGCTCCAAAAGGAGTAATAAAAGCACAAAGAGACTGAGACTCTTTTGTTAAGCAGAATTTGATTGTAGGCTGCTTTAAGATCAATATTACTAAAAACTCCAGTAAGAAAAACTGTGTTCCAGGGTTAGCACAATGCACAACCAATACATTTTAATTAAATGTGGATATACTGATAAAATAGAACTATGCAAAACACACCTGCGTTCTTTACTATGCACTGCTGGGCGAAAAAGACTTCTATTCAGCTATTTTCATTACTGTGTGTTTACATCAAACAGTGTTTTAATACGTTAAAGTACACCGACAACTGATCTACTTATGGAATTATGCTTGTCCTTTCTCAGCGGTAGTCACACAATTCGCAAAATAAAGCAAAGCTGTGTATACCTAGTATGCTGCTTTATTCATCAGTCCGAACAGCTGAATCTTTTAAGTTTAAATCTGATGGACGATTTCTTGAATCAACTGTAAAACTCAAAGAATCTCTGGGTGGCCTCGGGGAGATCTCTGCCGGCCAGGCCTTCATGCCTGCATTTCAAGCACAAGGCAGACAGCAGCACACAACGTCATGTGGCAGTTCTTCTTTATATTCAGATGCAGTTGCTTTCAAACTCTGCCAAGGCTCATTCCCCATGTGGTAAGTAGCACACGTTCTCATGGGCAGACACATATTTGGATCACACCGGGCTGCTTACAGTAAACATGCTGCACATGCGCAGTTGAAGCAACTAAAACATTACCGAAATGACTGCATTTGAGTTGCACATCCTCTTTGAAGATGTCTCCCTTTGGCTGACATGGTCACCTTTAAGTTGTCTGCATTTCTCTCTGCGACGGACTGTCACATTTAAAGTGCGTGTGCTTCTCTGTGGCTGACACTCCTCTTTAAGATTTCGGTCTGTTGCTGACGCAGTCACTTTTAAGGTGTCTGTCTGGTGTTGGCACAGAGACCCTTTAAAATGTCTGTAGTTGGCACAGTCATCTTTCACGCGCTAGGCCTGTCACCTTCAAGGTGTATTTAAGTCTAACTGGGGTCAGCAGACCTTTAGGAGGGGGGAGTGAGGTGTCAGAATTCTTTTATTTTCTAGTTCCACAATGGACAATCTCCTCTTTCTCCATGCTCCCCTCCCCTTGTTTTATTTCTATTAATATCCCCTCCTCCACATCTCCTGTGCAGCCCTCCTCCTATGGCCGTAGTCACAGGTAAGCACAAGAAGAAGTCACAGATGCCCTTGGCCTCACATAGTCATGAAGTCGGTGGCCGCTGCTCCCAGTCTCTACCGGCCATGACCTTCCAGCAGTCGGCCCCCACCTTCCCCCCCCCCCCCCATTTCCTGGGGTTGGGGTGACTAGGACCCTGGTTGAAGCCTATTCCCAGGCTTTTCAGGCCATCTTTAGCTCGACTCCCTGGCGTGCCTTCCGGCCCCACAAAGGTGGTAGTCACCAGTCGAGTACCCTGACTCCAGTTCCGGAGTCGCGAGTCGGGCCGTTGGGGCTTGCCATTCAAACTTCAGGCTGCAGTCCACCTGCGGCGTCAGTGCACAGTCCTGTGGGGCTCCATGAGATGATTTCTGATGCGGCCTCAGCAGGAGACATGTCCCTGAGTCAACGCCAACCGACACCGTAGTCTCCCATCGCAGTGGATGTCGGGTTAACACTGTCCGGACACCCATCAACGAAGTCTTCGGCATTCGTCGACGTTGATGCGGTGCCGTTTCGACTCCGGAGACGTCCTTTCCTCCTCCTTTGCTGATGGTGGGTGAGGTCTCTGGGGATTCACCCCCGTCAGTGCAGCTTACGCGTTCTTCAGAACATGTTGATGTGGAGCAATTGCAGGCCCTTGGCCCTTCTCTGGCTGCAGAGCCTGTGACCTTTGGTGGACATGTTAGCCTGCAGTCGTCCCCTAATTATGATCTGCTGTCGCCACCTAAAATGGCCACGGAGGCTAGTGCTGCGTTTGCATGAGTTGTTCACAAAGGTGGTGACATACTACAGTTCCAGCCTCTTGTCTCTCTGCCTTCCGATGCTTTGTTGTTGCTGCCTTTTGGCACGTCTTTGTACAACATTATTCTTGGGACCTGGGCAAGACCCTCCATAGAGGACCGAGTAGAATGTGCCATTGCACATAGTCCTCGCCCGGCTCCAGATCAATCAATCAATCAATCATGCCATTTGTATAGCGCACTACTCACCCGGGAGGGTCTCAAGGCGCTTGGGGGGAGGGGTATGCTACTGCTCGAACAGCCAGGTCTTGAGTTGTTTCCTGAAGGCGAGATGGTCCTGGGTCAGCCGAAGGTGGATGGGGAGGGAGTTCCAAGTCTTGGCAGCCAGGTAAGAGAAGGATCTTCCTCCGGCGGTGGCTCTTCGGATGCGTGGTACGGCTGCGAGGGCGAGGCTGGTGGACCGTAGCTGGCGGGTGGGCGTGTAGAAGGTCAGGCGGTCGTTGAGGTACTTGGGGCCAGGTCGTGGAGAGACTTGTGTGCGTGGGTGAGGAGCCGGAACGTGATCCTCTTGTCGACGGGGAGCCAGTGCAGGTTCCTCAGGTGGCTGGAGATGTGGCTGCGTCGGGGGACATCCAGGATGAGTCGGGCGGAGGCGTTCTGGATGCGCTGGAGTCTTTTCTGTAGCTTGGCTGTGGTTCCGGCGTAGAGGGCGTTTCCGTAGTCCAGTCGGCTGGTGACGAGTGCCTGGGTGACAGTCTTCCTGGTCTCGGTCGGGATCCAGCGGAAGATCTTGCGAAGCATACGCAGGGTGTTGAAGCACGATGAGGAGACGGCGTTGACTTGTCTGGTCATCGAGAGGGAGGGGTCCAGGATGAAGCCCAGGTTGCGTGCGTGGTCGGTTGGCTTGGGTGCGGTGCCCAGGGCTGGGGGCCACCAGGAGTCGTCCCAGGCGGAGGGCGAAGATCCCAGGATGAGGACTTCCGTCTTGTCCGAGTTCAGTTTCAGGCGGCTGTCCTTCATCCACTCGGCGACGTCTTTCATCCCTTCGTGTAGGCAGGTTCTGGCGGTGTCGGGGTCTCTGGTGAGGGAGAGGATCAGCTGGGTGTCATCGGCATAAGAGATGATGTTGAGGTTGTGCTGGCGTGCGATGGCTGCGAGAGGTTTCATGTAGATGTTGAAGAGGGTGGGGCTGAGTGAAGATCCTTGCGGGACGCCGCAGATGGCTTCGGTGGCCTCGGAGCGAAACAAGGGGGGGCGGACTCTTTGTGTTCTTCCGGCGAGGAACGAGATGATCCACTCCAGTGCCTTCTCTTGGATACCGATGTTGCTGAGGCGCTGGACTAGGGTGCGGTGGCAGACCGTGTCGAAAGCAGCGGAGAGGTCCAGGAGGATGAGGGCCACTGTTTCCCCCTTGTCGAGCAGGGTCCGGATGTCGTCGGTGGCTGCGATGAGGGCGGTCTTGGTGCTGTGGTTGGCTCTGAAGCCGGACTGCGAGGGGTCGAGGGATCCGTTCGTCTCGAGGAAGGCGGTCAGCTGTCTGTTGACGATATTCTCGATGACTTTAGCAGGAAAAGGGAGGAGCGAGATGGGGCGGAAGTTTTTGAGATCGGTGGGGTCCGCTGTAGGTTTCTTCAGGAGGGCGCTGATCTCGGCGTGCTTCCAGCTCTCCGGGAAGGTGGCGGTGTTGAAGGAGGCGTTGATGATGTTCCGGAGTTGGGGTGCGATGGTGGAGTCGGCCTTGTTGAAGACGTGGTGTGGGCAGGGGTCGGTCGGTGATCCGGAGTGGATGGTGTTCATCGTGCGGGCTGTGTCTTCGGTGGTCACCGTGGTCCAGGTGCGAAGGGTGGCGGTGGGGGGCGTTGGTTCGACAGTTGGGTGCGTGGGTGGGGCGCCGAAGCTGTTGTGGATGTCGGCGATCTTGCGGTGGAAGAATGAGGCGAGGGAGTCGCAGAGGTCTTGTGACGGAGTGATGTCGTTGGTGCCGGTGCTGGGGTTGGAGAACTCCTTGACGATAGTGAAGAGCTCTTTGCTGTCGTGGGCGTTGTTGTCCAGTCGTTCCTTCAGGGATTTCTTCTTGGTGGTGCGGATGAGCTGGTGGTGCTTGCGGGTAGCGTGTTTGAGGGCGGTCATGTTGTCGGTGGTCAGGTCGAGGAGCCAGGCTTTCTCGAGGGTGCGGCAGGTCTTCTTGGAGTCCTTGAGGTCGTCGGTGAACCAGGATGCCTTCTTGCTTCTGGGTCTGCTGGGAGGGTTCTTTAGTGGCGCCAGGTCGTCGGCGCAGGCGGTCAGCCACTGTGTGAAGTTGCGGGCTGCTTCGTTGGGGTCCGTTGTGTTGGCGGGTGGGCTCTGGCTGCGGGAGGTGGTGAGCTGGTCTGCAGTGATCTTGCTCCAATTCCTGTGAGGTACCTGTTGCGGGTGGTGGTGGGTCGTGGATCTTTTGAAGCTGAAGTGGACGCAGCTGTGGTCGGTCCAGTGGAGTCCGGTGGCGTGGCTGAAGGTGATGTACTTTCTGGAAGAGAAGACGGGATCAAGCGTGTGGCCGGCGTAGTGGGTGGGGGTGTTGACCAGTTGCTTGAGTCCGAGGTTGGCGAGGTTTTCCAGCAGGGCGGTGGTGTTGCGGTCCTTGTTGTTCTCCAGGTGGAAGTTGAGGTACCCGAGGAGGATGTAGTCAGTGGAGGGGAGGGCGTGCGGGCTGATGAAGTCTGTGATGTCTTCGCTGAATTGTGTGCGTGGTCCCGGGGGTCTGTAGACGAGGGTGCCTCTGAGGGTCGTCTTAGGGTCGGTGTGAATCTGGAAGTGGAGATGTTCGGCTGCGGCGAAGGAGTCGTTGGCGTCGGTCGTGATGCGGATGGTGTTCCTGTGGACGATGGCGATGCCACCTCCGGTCTGGTTGATGCGGTCCCTCATGATGATCTTGTACCCGTCCGGGATGGCGATGGCGATGTCGGGTGCAGAGGAGGCGTTCATCCAGGTTTCCGTGAGGAAGGCGACGTCCGGTGATGTAGCGTCGATGAGGTTCCAGAGTTCCACGGCGTGTCTGTGGACGGAGCGAGTGTTGATCAGGATGCACTTGAGGTGGTTGCTGCTGGTGTTTGTCTTGGTGGGTGCGGGGCAGGTTCGGAGGCAGGTGAACTTGCAGGTGAAGGGTACGTGGGTGCGTCTCGGGGTGGCTCGGCAGCAGGCGTGGGTCCGGTCGGCATTGAGTGCATTGAGAGTGGCGGCGTCGTAGGTCAGTCGGGTCGTCTTGCCTCGGCGGGGAGGGCCAGGGGTCCTGGCGCTGGGCGCGGGCCAGGCGCAGACAGGCGCAGACGGGCTTACCTTTGGCGCACCTTCGGCACTCAATCGGCGCTCCCGATGCACGCGGTCGCTCTGGGGGCGTCATAAGTAAGGAGCCGGGAGGGAGGAGCAGCTGGGTGGCTGGAGTGGGGCGGTGAATGGAATCACAGGGAGGCAGCGGCGGGAAATTCCCAGAAGCAGGGGGCAGCGGGAAATTCCCAGGATCAGCGGGAAATTCCCAGGAGCAGCGGGCAGCGAGCGAAGGAATCTGCAGGCAGGAGGCGGCAAAGGCAGGCAGGAGCGGCAGCAGTGAGTGGGGCGACCAGACCCTGTGGAGGGCTGAGCGGTCACCCTGTCGATGACCCTGTCGGTCTGTTTCTACACCCTAGGGCTCAAGGGCTTGTTGTCCAGGCAGCCTCAGCTTTGCTGCCATCGTCCTCTCCTCTGATACTTCCACCCACTAGAGAGCCTCACTGGTCGGAGACATGTGGTACACAGATGTTTGCATCCGCGAGCTTGGGCCTTCCGTCCTTGAACACGTCCTGCGTGTTTGCACGCTCTACTTTTGCCTTCTGGGACTCGGTTGAGCGCCTCCTTCCCTCTCTTCTGGAATGCACTCAGGCTGACCTGACTCGGATACTCCACGATGGTCATGAGCTGGCAAAATGTTGGATTCGATCAGCCATATGGACACCACTGACTGGGTCGGGCTATGGCCAGGTCAGTTGTTCTGCATCTCCATGCTTGGCTGAGTGATGGCAGTTTTCCTGAGAATGTTCAGGAGCATCTCTGAGATTTGCCCTTTAATGGGGCCCACCGTTTTGACAGTCATGCGGACTCAGAGGCCCAGCGTCCACTGTTGCAGACTTATTGTCTTGTTTGCATTGGTTGCAGTATTGTCACTGCCTTTCTCTGGTGTCCGTCTCTGGGTTCAAGCTATTTCCCAGATGGACAGTACAGCTAGAAAGCTGTTTCTGTCCTTATTTTCGTCTCCTCTGTCTAAGAGCAAGTCTCGAGGTGTTCCCTTGCTTTTTATAGGGATGTGACATACCCTGTGTGGGGTATTCGTTGTTTATTGTATAACCATTCCACCTTGCCTCAGGAGGTGTTCTTCCTGGGTGGTGTGTTTATAATCCCTCAGGTACTGTTCTTCCTGTATGGTGTAGGCCCTCCTGAGGATCCCACAAGGTCCTCTTAGGATTGTTATCATCTTTCCCTCTTTGGAATTTCCCTATAGTTCATGCTGTAGGCTTATCGCGATATGGTTTTTGCTTCTCCCCATCCCCCCCTACTGTTGTGGGACTTCTCCTCTATTAAGACCCACAAGGGTGGCGTAGCTCTCTTTGGAGCTTACATGTTTGTCCGTAGTTCTTTCCTACCTCTGAGGAGGCAGACTTCTCCGGAGGATTGATGGGTTTACGCTACGATAGGCTCGTCTTGCCTTTGGCTGTCTTTCAAGCGTTTTGCCGTGTTTCCAACTTTTTGACCTCTGTCGGCTGCCTTAGCCCTAAGTCAGTGTCTCTTGTGAGGATGTTTTTCTGTTCCGGAACAGTTTCTGTTCTGCTTTCAGTTATGGCATGGCCTGTGGGCACATCCTGGGTACGTTCATAGGCACTGGGTGGTCTGCTGGTCCAACTTGCACCACAGCGTTGGCTGCGTTCTAATCTTTGTGGTATTGTCTACTCTTCAATCTCTGGTGTTAGGAAGTTCTTATGTCCTTGTTCTTCCCTCTGCTCATTGCCAGGCAGGGGCTCAGGTCCCTCTACTCATGGCCATGGCGATATTATCCTTCGAAGTCTCTCTGTTCAGAGATGCTCCTTGTCATTTATACAGTGACTGTACATGGTTATATATACATGTATTGTAAATCAACAAAAAGGACACTAGTTACACTGCTCGACTTTTGGTTCAGTGCAAATTAGGAGACCCTCAGAGAAGTCAATGTCTGCTTGGAAGTTGCGGTATATTGGTTTCATCCGCCCCACATTGACATTCATGCAGTTATCATAGGGTTATTCCTGTTAGTGGGTACTGCTAGCCTCATCCAGAGGCACCTCCAGTCTCGAGTGCAGTGTCCAGAGACAAAAAAGGACTTCCCAAAAAAAGGTTAAAAAATGAAAAAATGATGCCCTGAAAATTTTATTATAGGGCAAACTTTCATTTGGATAAAATAATTGAATACTCGATTGTTGGCCGAGTTACTAGGCCATGTAGTATTATTTAATTGAGGTTGTCGACATGTTTCAGCTCTATTGGGCCAGGCGGTCTGTAGAGCTTTCGTCAGGACTTACAAAAAAGATTAAGACAAACGATATTTACATATACACAATGATGCTACTCACACGAGTTGTGCGGTAATTCCAGAACTCATGGCATTTGCATGGGTATTGTACTCTTTACGATCTATGAAAGAATGTACAGATAACAGTTTCCTTAGTTAGGAACAGTAATTTTAGAAATTGGGTAAGTGCAGTAAATTAACTAGTGGTCTGGAGTCACCCTAGTAATACTCATAAGAAGATTTTTTCGAGGAGCGTAAATCATGCAGGTAATAATTTTATTGACTCTGAGATTGCTCTTAACGGGAAGGAATAGGGGGGGGTGGCGGGAGCTATGATCACATGTTCATTGTTTCAAAAAGGCGCTACTTAATTTTCACTCAATAGATGTTGTTGCCATGTATTGAGCTAGCCAAAGGGACTCTTTCCACCTGGAGTCGAATAACCTTGTTGGTCATATGTCTTCAACCCGGGGAGGTATGAGTGCCCGTCTCTTTTTACACGTTAGAGATTGGTTCTACGTTGTCTATCGATATGTAATAGTTATTATCACGGTGGTTCGCTTTAAAACAAATTGGGGTTGGCAAGTGCTCCAAACTAGACAATACAGTGGACAAAATTCTGTCCGGGGCTGTAATGCGACCTTCCGTGCAAAATGCACGAACATGAAGCCCGTTTTAGTTATACAGTGAGTCTCTTACCTGCCGTAAATGGAAACTCTGCTTCCTCGGGGGATGCCTTCATTCGATGCAGAGCTAGGGTAGAGTAAGGACTTCGATCAGGAAAGGGGAAATTATCCGGCTTACCTAAGACGAGAACTCAGGGAAGCCTGCCGCCATTACCCGCATGTAGACCGCACTCCGGCCTTGTGCTGACTCTGCCCCCGGAGTGCGGAAGTCAGAGTGTAGTCTCTTTTTAAAGGTAGTTGGGCGCCTTGGTATTCTAGGCAGATCATCTACGTCATTTTTTTCTTATGTGATTTTACTTGGTATTAGGCGGTCACCAATAGTAATGGACCCCTATATATGTTGGAAGTCCCAATTGTAGTTAAGGATTGCGCTGTTGAGGGCACTAGTGTGAGTTAATTAGTATATTAAGTTGTGCCATTTTTAGATACAATTGCGGCATTTTGAATTGGGGGCCCCGGTTATAGTTACCACATTTGGATAGTACAGGGAAATTAAAAATATGATATTTTGATATTGTAATCTGCTGAATAGTGCTTATTATAGACATTTGGGGAAATATAGCGGGGCAAAACTCATTACTCATCTAATCAAAATGTAGGTGATTTACTTGGCAAAATGGTGCCATGCTATATTATCATTGAGCCCAGATTCAAAGGTACGAAGGCGGTCCACCCATCTTTGCTCCTTCTCGTACAGTATTTTTTCGGCATTTCCTGTTTTGTTGGTCAGCATTTCTATGACTGTCCATTGCAATTCTTCATGGGTATGGTTCTTTTCAATGTAGTGTGAGCACAGCTTGGTGGTGTTCTTTTTGAGCCTAATGTTGCTCTTGTGCTCTCCTATTCGAAGTTTGACTTTACGACAAGTCATCCCGATGTATTTTTTCTGACACGGGCATTGAATCATGTAAATTACATGCGATGAATTGCAGTTCGTGAACTGTTTCTGGGTCCATATCAGGTCGTTCTTCAAATATAGAGTTTTTGTGGCTGTAGTGGTTTTGCAAGCCACACAGGTTCCGCACGGGAAATGTCCTGACAGTGGGGTCATGTTGATGCTATTGGTTATAGGTGCCAGAGCTGTAGGCCTGGGTCGGGTATGTACCAGAGTATCCTTGATGTTTTTGGTCCTTTTGTTAGCGAACCTTGGTCTGGGCCAGTCAAATTGTCCAGTATTCACTATGTGCCAATTCTTTTTGATTAACTTCTGGATAGCATATGTTGCTGGGTTGTACGTTGTTACACACGTAGTGAGGTCTTTTATTGGTTGTTTCGGATATGTTTGTAAAAGGCACTCGCGAGGTTGGTTGTCGGCTCTCTTCTTACATTTTTTTATGACTCTTTCAGTATAGTCCCTCAATTTCAATTTTTTGCACAGATCCTTTGCTTGTTCTTGGTAGTCACAGTTCCTGCTGCATTTCTTTTGAGGCGAAGAAATTGACTAAAAGGTAAATTGTCCCTCAGGGGTTTTGTATGGTGACTTTTGTGGGACAGCAAGCTGTTTTTCGCCGTTGGTTTCGTGAATGTTTTGGTCTGCAGGGTATTACTTTCATTAAAAATGGTTAGATCCAGAAAGTCAAGTTGGCTGTTGCTGGAGGTATATGTAAATTTTAGCCAGGGATCCAGGGCGTTGAGCCATAGGATAAATTCTGCCAGATCTTGGTCAGTGTTCCAAACTAGGAAGATGTCATCGATGTATCTCTTCCAGTATAAAATACTGGAAGAGAACATATTGGTTTCATTAAAAACCAGATCAGTTTCGAATTGGCTGACATAGAGTCCCGCCACCGAAGGCGCGAAGGCGCTGCCCATGGAGGTACCATGGGTTTGGAGGTACAGTTGATCGTTGTACCTAAAGAAATTCTCTTTGAGTGCCAGTTTGCAGCATTCCAGTATGAAATGTCTCGGGGTATTATACTGCCATGTCTCTGAATAGAGGACATCCTCTAACATCTGTAATGTTCTGTCTTGGGGGAGGCTGGTAAAGAGGGATTCCACATCCAGACCCACTAGAAGCATCGTGGTGGGTTCGAAAGACATGTTCTCAATTTGTACCAGAAGGTCCCTTGTGTCTTTTAGGTATGAACATGTTTTTTGGACAAGAGGTTTCAAGAATTCGTCTGCGAATTTTGATAGGGGCTCTAACACTGAACCAATTCCGGACACTATCGGACGCCCTGGAGGTGGTGTCCTATTTTTATGTGTTTTAGGGAGAGAATAAAAATAAGGAGTGACTGGTTCTCTCGCCGTTAGAAAATCTGCTTCCTTTTTGGATATCCATCCTTTCATTTCCGCCTCGTACACCATGATCGATATGGAATTTTGCAATCTTTCAGTGGGATCCATTAGAATTTTCTGGTAGAATCTGGTGTCGGAAAGGAGGGCTAGGCATTGCTGATTATATCCTGTTTATGAGAGGATTACTGTGCCTCCCCCCTTATCCGCCGGTTTTATCACCAGGTCTTCATTTTTGCTGAGATCTTCCATTGCTAGTCGTTCTTTTTTTTGTCAAGTTTTGGAAAACTTTTGTACCATCCGTGTCTAGGTTGTCTATTCCTTTGAGGAGTGCTTGCTCGAAGGCTTGGAATTCAGGTGGTATACAGGATGCGGGGGGATTGAAAGTTGATTTATTCCGGAGGCTAGTATCACCCTCTGATGGTATTGTTGTGGAGTTAGAGAAGTATGCCTTCAGTTTTAAGGTTCTGCAAAATTCAGCCAGTTCACTTTTGATTTTAAAAGTGTCTATTTTCGGTGTAGGAACAAAACCTAATCCCTTGTTCAAGACGGAAATTTGGTCACTTGTGAGTTCCACATCTGAGAGGTTCACGATTAATGAGTGTTCTTGCTCGTTGATGGTTGTGCTGCTGCCATGCTCCGTGTTTGGACGTTTCTTTGCTGGTTTTGCCAGGTCAGAGACTTTCTTTTTCCTCTGTTCTGTGGTCCGCCTCTGGATAAAAAAGACGGTTGTTCTGGTTGGGGCTGGTTATGTTGCCCAGGCATTTGTTGGTCCATCAATTGAGGCATTGGTTGCATCCCTTGCATTCCTTGCTGGAATGGATCAGCCCACCCTCCATAATGTGGGACAAAAGGTTGGTAGTATGGCATATTATAAGCTGGGTGGTAGGGGCGTTGCCATCTATTACCTCTTCTTGGACGTTGGTGACGAAAGTTGTTTCGACCTCTAGTTGGGTTATAGTCGTCTGAGCTATTGAAGGAATTGTTTGATGAGTTTTTTCCAGTGGATTTATTGTCAGAATTTGTTTCTGCAGAAACGAAGTCCTCTTTAATGTAGGGGTGCATCTTTTCTTGGCTGAATTTCTTGATGTCTTTAGCAAGTTTCTGTAATTTATTCTGCATCAGGAACTCTTGTGCTTCTTCCATTTCCTTTGTTATTTCATCAAGTCTTTTTTTGTAGACCTGTGGGTTGATGCCTTTTTTTAGTTCGTTTTCACAAGCTTCTATTTCAAGGAGTAGCGCTTCCGAGAGGCGTCTTGCTGTTTTGATAATTAAAACTAAATAGTCTAGGGTACATTTCCATGAGATGGAAGACCAGTCTTTTCTAAAGGCTAGATCATGGAGAAAAATGCGGGGTGCATTTCCGACCCATAAGCCTCTGGGCGCAATTTTGGACCTTAAATACTCGGTCATTATAATGCCGTGAATGGCAGTTCTAATTTGGTTCCTCTTCTTTTCAGATAGGGTGTCCCAGTCATCCGTCTGGGATAGGGCTTCGGTTAGATCTGTGTTATTAATGAGTGGTTGCGCTGCTAGTAGTTCATCAATGTCACTTGCATCATAGCTCAGTCCCACAATTCCTTCCATGATTAAAGTTTTGTTAAAACGTATTGGTAAGTTTTAAATCCCGCAGCTGTGCGCTGCTTATGTACACAGTTAATCAACAGGGAGGGATGAGGATTGCGAAGTGTCCGTTTCTATCCCCCAAATAATCAATTGTAAATGCAGCAGGAACTGTGACTACCAAGAACAAGCAAAGGATCTGTGCAAAAAATTGAAATTGAGGGACTATACTGAAAGAGTCATAAAAAAATGTAAGAAGAGAGCCGACAACCAACCTCGCGAGTGCCTTTTACAAACATATCCGAAACAACCAATAAAAGACCTCACTACGTGTGTAACAACGTACAACCCAGCAACATATGCTATCCAGAAGTTAATCAAAAAGAATTGGCACATAGTGAATACTGGACAATTTGACTGGCCCAGACCAAGGTTCGCTAACAAAAGGACCAAAAACATCAAGGATACTCTGGTACATACCCGACCCAGGCCTACAGCTCTGGCACCTATAACCAATAGCATCAACATGACCCCACTGTCAGGACATTTCCCGTGCGGAACCTGTGTGGCTTGCAAAACCACTACAGCCACAAAAACTCTATATTTGAAGAACGACCTGATATGGACCCAGAAACAGTTCACGAACTGCAATTCATCGCATGTAATTTACATGATTCAATGCCCGTGTCAGAAAAAATACATCGGGATGACTTGTCGTAAAGTCAAACTTCGAATAGGAGAGCACAAGAGCAACATTAGGCTCAAAAAGAACACCACCAAGCTGTGCTCACACTACATTGAAAAGAACCATACCCATGAAGAATTGCAATGGACAGTCATAGAAATGCTGACCAACAAAACAGGAAATGCCGAAAAAATACTGTACGAGAAGGAGCAAAGATGGGTGGACCGCCTTCGTACCTTTGAATCTGGGCTCAATGATAATATAGCATGGCACCATTTTGCCAAGTAAATCACCTACATTTTGATTAGATGAGTAATGAGTTTTGCCCCGCTATATTTCCCCAAATGTCTATAATAAGCACTATTCAGCAGATTACAATATCGAAATATCATATTTTTAATTTCCCTGTACTATCCAAATGTGGTAACTATAACCGGGGCCCCCAATTCAAAATGCCGCAATTGTATCTAAAAATGGCACGACTTAATATACTAATTAACTCACACTAGTGCCCTCAACAGCGCAATCCTTAACTACAATTGGGACTTCCAACATATATAGGGGTCCATTACTATTGGGGACCGCCTAAAACCAAGTAAAATCACATAAGAAAAAAATGACGTAGATGATCTGCCTAGAATACCAAGGCGCCCAACTACCTTTAAAAAGAGACTACACTCTGACTTCCGCACTCCGGGGGCAGAGTCAGCACAAGGCCGGAGTGTGGTCTACATGCGGGTAATGGCGGCAGGCTTCCCTGAGTTCTCGTCTTAGGTAAGCCGGATAATTTCCCCTTTCCTGATCGAAGTCCTTACTCTACCCTAGCTCTGCAGCGAATGAAGGCATCCCCCGAGGAAGCAGAGTTTCCATTTACGGCAGGTAAGAGACTCACTGTATAACTAAAACGGGCTTCATGTTCGTGCATTTTGCACGGAAGGTCGCATTACAGCCCCGGACAGAATTTTGTCCACTGTATTGTCTAGTTTGGAGCACTTGCCAACCCCAATTTGTTTTAAAGCGAACCACCGTGATAATAACTATTACATATCGATAGACAACGTAGAACCAATCTCTAACGTGTAAAAAGAGACGGGCACTCATACCTCCCCGGGTTGAAGACATATGACCAACAAGGTTATTCGACTCCAGGTGGAAAGAGTCCCTTTGGCTAGCTCAATACATGGCAACAACATCTATTGAGTGAAAATTAAGTAGCGCCTTTTTGAAACAATGAACATGTGATCATAGCTCCCGCCACCCCCCCCCTATTCCTTCCCGTTAAGAGCAATCTCAGAGTCAATAAAATTATTACCTGCATGATTTACGCTCCTCGAAAAAATCTTCTTATGAGTATTACTAGGGTGACTCCAGACCACTAGTTAATTTACTGCACTTACCCAATTTCTAAAATTACTGTTCCTAACTAAGGAAACTGTTATCTGTACATTCTTTCATAGATCGTAAAGAGTACAATACCCATGCAAATGCCATGAGTTCTGGAATTACCGCACAACTCGTGTGAGTAGCATCATTGTGTATATGTAAATATCGTTTGTCTTAATCTTTTTTGTAAGTCCTGACGAAAGCTCTACAGACCGCCTGGCCCAATAGAGCTGAAACATGTCGACAACCTCAATTAAATAATACTACATGGCCTAGTAACTCGGCCAACAATCGAGTATTCAATTATTTTATCCAAATGAAAGTTTGCCCTATAATAAAATTTTCAGGGCATCATTTTTTCATTTTTTAACCTTTTTTTGGGAAGTCCTTTTTTGTCTCTGGACACTGCACTCGAGACTGGAGGTGCCTCTGGATGAGGCTAGCAGTACCCACTAACAGGAATAACCCTATGATAACTGCATGAATGTCAATGTGGGGCGGATGAAACCAATATACCGCAACTTCCAAGCAGACATTGACTTCTCTGAGGGTCTCCTAATTTGCACTGAACCAAAAGTCGAGCAGTGTAACTAGTGTCCTTTTTGTTGATTTACAATTGATTATTTTGGGGATAGAAACGGACACTTCGCAATCCTCATCCCTCCCTGTTGATTAACTGTATATATACATGTATACAAATGGCTGTGGGGATCCCTCCCCAGTGCCTGGAGGGTTGAGAGGATCCTAAGTTGTAGTATAACCTCCCATGTCAAGACATTGAACCACCAAACAAATACCCCAATAAACCAGCATGTGGTCAGAGAAAAGAATACCCAACTGTGATGAGGGAAGTATCCTGCATGAGGATATAAGGTGAGAAAGGAACCAATTCCTTCTTGTTTAGTTACCCTCACACACCCTAGTGGCTGTGTTAATGATGAGGATCAACCTATCTCGTGAACAACGGCACGCAATCAGTGACCACTCTTTTTTGAATTGGGGGTCATCCAGAAATATCTTTGGGGCATTGGTAACTAGTAATCCGGTAGGTGCTGCATTGCCACAAAGATATTCTGTCCTAATGGCATCATGTAACAGAATCTTCATCTGGCACTGCTTCAGTTCTTTTATTTCATCCCAGTTTTGTGCCTGGGTAAGGCTCTGATTGATGTTTGTATCAGGTAATAGGGATGGTCCAGCTAGTATAGCAGATGCGATGTCATCAGAGTAGCCAATCCCTAATGATTCTGCCATGATTCTGTTGGGTAACGAAATATGTGAGTGCTGTAGATAGTAATGTGAGATGCTGTAAGAGACTGAGAACGCTAGTATTATTTACTAAGTAATGTCAAGGGATCTCAGAGATCTTCTGAAAGTAAACCCTACAGCTGTGCACTGCGCTAACTATGTGTATACAAATGGCTGTGGGGAGGGAATCCCCAGTGCCTGAAGGGTTGAGAGGATCCTAAGTTGGAGTATTCCAGGGTGGATGACCCTTGCCCTGAAGAAAGTCCAGGACCTTTACGGCCGACTCAGGACTGAAACATGTTGGCAATAGGGTCATAGGACCATAATACCCGACCCGCTTTTTTGGCACACTGTTCCCACACTCACAGTTTTAGTAGTGGGTCCGTGTTGTGGCACGTAAATGTTTCACAGTAGAAAACTGACGTCAGCACGCCGGGAGGGACTTATATGGCTCCACTGACGTCCTATCCATGGACGACATCAGGGCGGAGCTATGCGACGCCGTCCCCCGGCGCGCAGAGCTACTGCTGCAGAATCTCCGGATCCAGTCTGGCACCTGGAGGAAATTCTAGGTTAAGGAATCTGCAGCTAGAATGTGTCTCTACTAGATACACCGTTACCAAAGCAAATTAATTTGTTCTTTAGCAACCTTCTCATTGACACTTGTTCTGCAAAGCGATTTGGTGCCTCCTCATGCAGATAGGAAAATCTTACAGAAATCATGAAATGCAGTATATTATGACTGCCTTTGCCTATTTTCATCATTGGGCTTGGCACCAACTACCAGATCAGTTTGTGCAGTGTTATCTCTTCTGCACATCATTGCACTGTTCACAGCAGCAATGGATCCAGCTCAGGAGAAATAAGTAGGTCACTAATGCTGCTTGTGCAACAGCCCCTAAAGGAATGGTAATTAAATGTAGGCTGCTGCAGTCCTATATTTTACTGCACAGTTGATGCAACAACACGGAATGTTAATGTAACCTTCCTGATGCATTATGTGTTTCTGAGAAACAGTGCTTCTGGTGTTAGAGCAGTACAGTATAGAAAGACATACAGCCTGATGGGCAAATAAGAATAGACGGATTTACACCTTCTCTTGAATGTACTATTGGTCTTTTCTCAGTTTCACAACCCTTTCCAGTAGTTTGCGTGAAAAGCGTCACCATTTCCAGGCTTTGTCATGGAAATGTTATTTCTCGCATTGGCCTTTTCCCAATACTGAACTGTGTGCAGAGAACAGTTCCTCATTGCACTTTTTGAAACTTTTTCTTTGCTCCATGCGGAAAAATGTTTCTTTCCTTGTAGAAACACCTTCTCCCGATAGTTCCACAAAGTATACTGGAAAGTGTTCCAGGATGGAAAGGCTAAAATTACCATGTTCTGTTTGGTTGCTGGCGGTCGGGTGGGCGGCAAAATGGCCTCTGCATAAGCCGCTGGCTGGGCGGCCCTACCAATCAAAACGCTGCATGCAGGTTTGTGATTGGCTTAAGGGAGGGAGCCTGGCTTTCTGCTTCCTGTCCCTGAGAGCAGGAGCAGAGAAGACGCTGGACCCGGTCGGCGGAAAGGTACGTTTAATTTTTATTTCTTTTTTTAAAACCGACCCACCTGTGCCCCCCGCAAGCCATGCCGGCCGCGACTGAGATTAACATGCTACTCTGGAGCCCAAAGTGGATTGTTCTTCTCATACTTTAATTCTCCTGCAGATTCATTGTCCCCCTTGTTATCGTGCATTTTTATGGGTCTTCCATAGGCAGCTCATGAGCTGTCTCTTTGTTAATGTTAACTGATTTTTATATAGTGCTAAACACCGGCAGGTCTCTAAGCGCTTGAGAGAGTTACCAGAGGTCGTCATGTATGCATGGCCGTATAGTAGGCCAGTTAGGCTGTGACTAATGCCTCCTTAAACAGAAGAGTCTTGAGCTGTTTCCTAAATGGAAGGAGTGCTGGTTCCTTGCGCAGGTAATCGGACAATTGATTCCAAAGTTGTGGGAGCTGGATGGGGAATGCTCGGCCCCCGTTGGATATAGTTTTGTAGCCTGGAGTGGCTAGGCGGCAGGTCTCAGAAGATCACAATGTGCGGCCGGACCGTAGTTTTTCAGATGTTCTTTGATATAGGCCAGTGCTTTGCTTGGAATGCCTTATGAGCGATACAGAGGCCTTTAAATCTAGCTCTCTGTTTGATTGGAAGCCAGTGTAGTTTGCACAGCAGGGGGGAGGCGTGAGACCATCTTGGCAGCCTAAAAATCAGTCTGGCTGCGTTATTCAGCACCACCTGTAATTTATTAGTCCACTTCTGAGGGAGGCCTATGTAAAGGGCGTTGTCGTAGTCCAATCTGGATACAATCGTGGCTGATACGATCAATTGCAGCGAGGCAGTTGAAAGGAGGGGGACAAGTTTTCGTAATTGTCTCATAAGTCCTATACAAGTTCCGACCACTATGGTAACTTGGTTGGCCATGGAGAGCTTTGTATCAATTTTTATGCCCAGACTTTTTACAACATGCTCTGGTGTGGGGGTGGCACCCAGCTCTTGAGGCCAGAAATGGTCGCTCCAGGGGTTGTCTTTCGTGGGGATGACAAGTACTTCCGTTTTATCAGGGTTGATTTGAAGTGACTTTGTGACATTTTGTGTACAGTTAGTGGGCTTTCAGTCTGCCATTAGCTAGCTTCAGCATCACTTTAATTGGCTTTGTTCCCGTTTCTCTCAACATGCCTGTGTCTTCCTGTGCTATGTCCTACGCCCCCGCTGGAGCATGGAACAAATGTGTGACCTTCCACTGCTCCTGTTTTTTAATCTACTTTTTTACTTCTTTTCCCTCCCATCTCATGCCCACATACTCCCCACCCACCGTCCCTGTTTCATCTCGCTCCTCCACTTCCCTGTTATATCTCCCTCCACATTGCCCTCATGTCTCTTTCTTCTCCCCCCGGTCAGCCTGCACCTAAAGATATCGGGTATCACTCACTTCTGAATACGTTATAAGACGTGTGCGTTTTAACGAAATACGATTAATGTGCAGGCACTTCAAAGATATTTCAGACAGCGAGCACCGAATACCATTGAATTAAAAATTATTTATTCATAGCAAAGTGTTCTTCACCCTGTTTTCAAAAAAAAATGTTTCGAAAATCTGATCATGATTTTCGAGTTTCTGATTATATAATTTTCCATTTGCACACTGTACGGGTTCTATAAGCCTCTTATTACATAGTCTTCCTGTATGTAGCCTAGCGCAAGTTTACGTGTCAGGTCACCGCATAAGCAATGGGAAAATGTCACAGATGTTTGTAAGCGTGGCGGCCACCTTGGCATAACACATTTTTTTTTGTCGCTTAAACTGGACCCAAAGGTCCAGATCACTTTACGTGAGCACCAGCTACATTGCACACATTCAGTTTCTTGTAGGCAGGATTTGATCAGAATCGGAATATGTTCAGCCGACGTTGAGTCTCAAACCTGATTCCTCAACTCCAAAGTTGGCAGCCCTGGCCATTACACCACATCTTCTCCCTTCTGATCAGAAACACAAATGGTCTTCTGGTTTCAACGTACCACCATGTATTTGCATGCTAAATACACAAGATTTTCTATTGATCTAGTTATTGTAGTTATTGATTGCACTGTAAACGAGATAAAGTGTTGTGTGGTTTTAGTAAAAATACTTAAAACATTTTTCATCAAAAAGGAGCATTGCAGAAAATAATGTACAAGTTACATTTCCTCTTCTCATAAAAATGTGTAAGTTGCCTACACTGTCTCCTTAGCTACCGCCAGCAACATGTTCATCGGGCATCCCTAGATATATTGACCGTGCTCTGTGTGACTTGGTATGCCACACTGCACTTCCCGTTTGCTGTTATTTTTGGTCTCTTTTTTTGCTTTCAGTCCTGTTTTGGGCTGCCGTTAGCATGTATGATAAAAAAATGTTTAAAAACAACAAAAAGGTGCCTCATTAGATATAATGGTATGTTTTCCAGAATTTATTAAAAATAAACTTGACTCATATTTTACAGTATTTGGTCCTGTTCTCCAAACACACCGGCCTCCCACTCACAACTCTCTCCCTGTCTAGTTTTATTGTCTGCATCAGCTTGAGGCAT
The DNA here is from genome assembly GCF_964261635.1 of Lissotriton helveticus. Classification (NCBI taxonomy): domain Eukaryota; kingdom Metazoa; phylum Chordata; class Amphibia; order Caudata; family Salamandridae; genus Lissotriton; species Lissotriton helveticus. The sequence continues at coordinate 151,974,469 of NC_136070.1, forward strand.
AGAGAATGCACAGGGTGTCCCAAGAGTGTTGAGCTGCCTTTGAGATGCATAGTGACATTTCTATCCATGAAGACCCTTTGATATTCAGAGTATATGTCACACCTTAGAATAGTGTGTGCTTAGATGTCTGTGTTTGGCTGAGGGCAAATTACTATTAAGTGAGAAGTTTCATAAAGCATTTCGTGGCAGTAAGACCTGAATTATCTTATGGATTGAATGTTGAAAGTTATTTTCTTCCCTCTTCCATTTCCTGGAGTTGGCCGCAGCTGCAGGCCACAAGGCAGGAGCTTGCCCCTCCTAAGGGCCACTGGGCCAGGACTTCTACCTAGTTGGACGGTTTGGTGCCCCCTGCGATGTTATTGTGCATGCCCTGAGGTCACATCCAGTACCTGTCCCAGCTTCCTGTTGGAATCATTGCAGGATCAGAGTGGCAGGTACCGTAGAGTTAGAGTCCTGGTGGGAATCAGATCGTCCACCGGATTGGTTTCCTACTATCGCAGAACTGCACTGAGCAGCTTAGCAGATCTGCAGCAGCACATAGAGTCAACTCTAGCAAAGCAAGGGTGTAAGAAATTGAAGTATCTGATGGAGACATCTAGATGCAGATTCCTCACCTTAAATTTCCCATGCGCCACACTGGATTCGGAAGATTTTTGCACAAGCAGTAACCCTGCGTTGGTGGCATTGCTTGGCTCTGCTTGGCGTCATTGGCGTTGTCTGTGCCAGAAGTGACATCTGCATCACCTATATAGGCGCTAACTTGGCATGCTGACATCAGTTCCTTTCGGTCTGCGCCAGTTAGCACTGATCCAGAGAAAGAGCTTCCCCCCTGCTGCTTTGTGACAGGCTTTTTTCAACGTTTTGTCGGATTCTATATTGAGGAATTTTCCCTCCTGGTGTGTTGAGGGAATGTATTCCAGGAAGACTGGTTTTAAACCATGTGGCACCTGTCATTGTCCCACGTTGGTTACAAACCCACACCTCATGTGTCTATGGTATCTCAAGCGTGACCATGTCTCCAAGTTGTGCTTGGACTGCCGGGCAATGGCACAGAAGGCTTTGAGGCAGTGGTCCCTGAAGCTGCTAGTGCCCCAGCCGCATCACGTTACTCCTTGGAGATCTCTGTCCCGATTAAGAGGGGCGTCGCGGAACCGCCCAGGAGCCCCAAATCATCTTACTCCCACTCCAGGTCATCAGGACTTTCAGGGAAGAAGCACAAGAAACCCAAGAAGTCAAAGCGTGCTTCAACATCCCCTCGTCCGCCGGCTGGCGCAACGAAGGAGCATTGTCGTTTGAGGCCGGGTTCTCCGAAATGGTTGTCTGGCACGACTCTGAGCCTCTCACTTTTTAAGGAGCCAGAGAGACCCCTGCTCAGATGTGAGAACTTTACGAGGGCATGCGCTGCGTATTTGAGCTGTCCGACCCTTCCGGCACTCCTTTTGGCAAGCAGGGTTGGAAAGGGGGACCCCACCAGGTTGTGCACTGACAGCTGTGGCCTAGGCTCTGACGGACGCCATGGATCCGATATTGGATCCAGCCCGGTCCGATCGTGCCACAGCGACCTAATCAGACGCTGATGCTCCCAACTCCACCAGCCCCTTTTATATCCACAAATCTGACACAGAGCTGGAACGGCGTCAGTCAACACCTATTCCGGTGCCAACAGGACCCATGCGCCCTAGGTCGATACCTCAGCCCTATTCTGAAGGGCTAAACTTCGGGGTAGAATGGGAGCATTCAACGCCACCTACTGGTGCAGAGGGGTACTGCTTGTGCTAAAATCTTCCAAAACCAATCTGACGTCTGGGAATTTCAAAGGTAAGGAATCTGTGGCTAGATATGGTCTCTACCAGATAATATGTTACCAAAGGTAAGTAACTTGTTTATTAGTTGAGGGGGGGCGGGGGTGAGGACTCATATCAGGTAATCACGATCCTTGTCCGGGTGAACCACAAAAGTCGCCAAATAAACTTGTGCTTAATCCTCTGGTAGCTTGGCACATAGCAGTCAGGCTTAAATTGAAGGCAATGTGTACATTGTTTATGTAGTGTTCAAAAAGTAATACAGTGAAAGTACAACAAAAGAAAATCGAAAACGAAATTAGAAAATGGAGTGCAATTTTAATAAATAAAAATACACTGTACCAAAAATCCAATAAATAGAACCAGAGTTATGAATTTTTTAAATTTAAAGTTTTAAATAGCGCCAGAAAGACATAAGCGCCAACCGTGGTAACCTAGTTGTACTTGACCGGTAGAAGGGTAAGGTTTAAGGCTGACCTCAATGGCGAGTGGGTCCAATCCAAAGAGCTGGTTCTTCCCTGTGAAAAGTTTTACCTCCAGTCTCTTGGGTGGATGCCAGAAATCTTCTGTGGGGCAAGGCAGCAGGATATGGCTAAAGAGGGCTTCACACAATCAGATTGTCACTGGACGAGGTCTTGCTGAAGCTGTTGACTTTAGGGTAGGAGAAATTTGGATTTCGTGCTCAGAGAAGTTCCCTCACTGGTCAGATACTTTTTCGCGCCTTTGCGCCATGAAAATTACTACCTTTGGACGTAGTCACTTTTTTCTTCCAGCGAGGCAAGGCTGCAGGCAATAGCCGAAGTGTTCTTCGTGAGGCCATATACCTTTTTGGCGAATTCCCATTGAAGCAGATTTGCTTTTGAGGAGAAGAATGTAGCGAGAGCAACTTGAATCAGTGTCCCAGCAATGATTGAGCTTCGTCAGAGCGGCTTGGCAGGTTGGTCCCAGTCCCTCATCGGTTCCCAGAGCAAAAGGTTTCCAAGTGTCTGGTTTCATAAATCCTCAGGAGGAATACAGTTTGACACCAGTCAAGGGTCCAGGACCTTTGGGACAGCACTTGGTGGGGGGGGGGGGGGGGGGGGTCAGGGCTCATTCTAGCAGAGAGCAGCAACAGGGTCCATGGCAGGGCATTGCCACATTTATGCCCAGTGCTAGCCTGTGGATGGGGAAAACTCCTGGCCACTCACTAACCAATGTGATAAAAGTACCCACTTTTGCAGCACTTTGTGTGTTATACAGTAACCTATCACACAGTACCCCTTTTTTCCTAAAACCAACAAGGCAGACCCTTTCTTCCCCTGATCAAATCTCCCTGTGCCCACCCTAGCTGTGGCTATGGAAATGGGCTAACCCTCCCTTGTAGTCACTCTAAGCCAGTTCTGCGACAGCTCCCCAACCCATTGGGTTTTGAGCCAGGCTGACTAGAAAGATAAGGGGGGGGCAGGGCTATTTGTGAGCTACATCTACAAGTGACAGGGTAGGCATCCTTTAAAGCTCAGGAAGTGGCTAGACACAACTTACCCCGCTACTATCCCAGAATCCTGGCTTATGGAATGTGTGGGCTTGAACTTGCCTTGCAGTTCAGAAAATCAGTTGTTAGGCTGTATTTGAGTTGCTTACACCAAGTAAACCTTGGCTAAAGGAGATTTTGATTTCATGGCAAGTTATTTTATTTTAACAACCTTGATTTTACGATGTTGATGATTGGATAAGATCTACATGTAAAAAGTAAGCACCTCAATACCCCTGACCACTTTAGAGCTTTTATAGGGGGAACAGCATTGATCATACCATGCGACCACAAGCCGTTAATTAGGTTATTGACAACCGAAGGAACTGTCAGTGCTTTGGCCAGAAAGGCGAGACTATATGTGCAAATGCAGGATTATGTTTACAAAATTATATATGTGCCTGGGAAGATCAATGTGGTAGCTGACTGTCTTTCTCGTATGCCTGCTCCATTAGAGGAAAGTATGGGTGATGTATGGGAGGATTTTCAGGTTGCGCTGTTTCATGATTGTGGTACACCAGCAATAAAGAGAGATGAATGGGCGGTGGAGTATAGGAAGGATAGTGTGCTGCAGGAAGTGTCTAGTTTCATTCGTGGTGATTGGTCTAGAATTGAGCTCCTGAACAAGGATGTGCGACTTTATGAAGAAATTAGATCAGAACTTTCTATTGATAATAAGTTAATTTTTAGAGAGGACAGGATCTTTCCTCCTTTGGGGGCCCGTGAAACTACTTTGATGTTGTCTCATAATAGCCATTTTGGTGGTGTTAGAACCAAATCAGTGGTGAAGAAATACTTTTAGTGGCCAGGGATGGATTTGACTGTGGAAGGTTTGTCAGGGAATTCCCTAGGTGCTTATTTCTGAAGGAATTCCTTTTACAATTCTGAGTGACAATGGTGTGCAATTTGTATCCAAGGTATCCTGGGAATATTTTGAAAGAGTTGGAGTTATCCACAGGACCACATCACAGTACAATCCCAATGGTAATGACATGGTTGAGAGATTCAACAGAGTCATCAAGGGAGTGATTCAGTCAGCCATGTCATGCAACAGTGATTGGGAGGTACAGGTGAAGCTGCGGTGGGCTTAGGAGTAACAACTAATGATGTCACTGGATTATTACCTTTTGTAAAGATGGGGGGTTAGGCGGGGGAGTGGGATCCTAGGGCAAAAGCTAACCCCAGTTGGTTGAATGATGGGAGCGTAGAGAGTTGGTCAACTGAGCTGGTGCGAGGAAGGTTACTGGTGATGAATTGCAAAAGTAAATATTACTACGATGACAAGTATGGGGCTAAAATAGTGAATGTAAAAGTAGGGGATTGCGTTGGTATCAAGAAGTCTGGTAAGTTTCCCAAATGGGCAAGTCAGAATTTTGATCCTGAGATGGTAGTGCACGTATTGCAAAATGCGGTCAGAGAACAAAGTGGCAAAGTATGTGTAATGATGAGAAGTCCACACGTTGAGTAGTATTTAGTGATGCAGTATGGTATATGAGAGTAGCCGTAGGAAAGGATTTTTAAGAGATTTCTGGGCAAGATCGTGATTGGATAGAGGGTCCCAAGATCCGGGATTTATCAGAGGTGGAATGATCGGTTTCCGGTGCAGGGATAAGTAGAAACAATTTGGTGGGTGAAAGGTCTGGTTAGGAAGGTGGAATACTCGACAATGAGAGTGGAGAACCTATGACGAGCACAAATGAAGTGATGGAGGAATCTTCCAGTATGGGAAGTGAGGGACCCAGCAGTATGAGCGACAAACCTTTGATTTCTGCTGCCAAGAGGGAAAGAAGGCCACCTGGTTGGTTGAAAGATTACATTGTGGAGAGGATGGAGTGATGTAATAGTTTCTTTGTTAGCTCGACTGTGTTCGGTGGTTATGTTAAAGTTGGTATGAGGTGGGTTTAGAGAGGTTGTTATGGATAGTGTTTATGGCTGTCATACGTTTTTTTATTGTATTATAGTATAATTAGAAGGGAGGGGATGTGTTATGGGCTTGGTAATGTAATAGAATTGTTGATGTAATGGAATGTGATATGTTCCACTAAGGAATGTAGCCTCTGGTGAGGCGTGGAGCACAGAAGACTGCATCCTGAAGAGTGGTGACTTGCTATCCGTTACTCTTCCGGTATAATTAATAAACATGAATATAATGGATATTGTGGCAGAGTGTTTCCTACTGTAGGCTATTGAGCTTAAATGTATTTCATACGTTCGAGACTGTTGTCTAAGGTCTTTGTAACATACACATGACTTGCGTTCCATGGGGCACCGGCAGGAGAAAAGCATCATCAACTATGACTTAATTGAAATACATTTGTTAGCTACTGTATGCCTCAACGTAAAAAAAGGAGAAAGAAGTGTTGTGATGTTCATCTCAATCCCACATATGGTGGAGATTTGTGAATAAAATTGAGTTCCTGTGCCAAACTTTAACGTGATGAATGCGGGCACGGAATTATTGGTACACCAGTGTATATTTTGGAAAGTACTGGCAGAAGGCTACATTGACCCCCCAAACTAAGGTTCTAACTCTTCAGTGATGGGTGCATTTTCAAGCATGATTATGATACACCACGAGACTTAGACGAGATGTCCTATCATAGGGATAGTAATATTGAAGCCACTGGCTCACCTGTATTTATGTCTGTTTTGTATGAAAACCAATAAACTACGTTTAAAAAAAAAATGGGTGCATTTTCAAGATTCACCATTCTACTGTTTAGGTGCAAAGAGACTGTTGGGTTATTTTTTACCAAAGATATGCCTGTTTTGTGGTTAGAACAAATCTTAACTGTAGTCTGTCGGCGATAGGCACACCTACTAAAAGTTACACTCCTCTTTGAAACTGCTCACTTTTTAATTGGAAAATAATTTTACTTTTTCTGAGTTTTTCGTCATGCCTTTTAATTTTGGTAAGTGAATTTCCTGTTCTGCATTGTAATCTTGTTAAAAGAGTCTTTACATCCTGGTAGCACTGAAGTGGGAAATGCAGAATATCATCTCTGCCCATCTTTTTGAGCCGTCCTGGAGAGCCACTTTTGAGATGGTGTAAATGGAAAAAAGGTTCTGACACGTATCCAAAGGGTGTTGCACAAATATGGGAGTGGATTGAAAAGTAGCCTTATTTTTTAAATAGTTTGGGAGCAGAAGGTTGGGAACTTTTAGATACTCTTCTGTAATTAGAGAGGCAAGTAGCGGTCTTAATAAGTTTATGGAAATTAGATCAACATTTTTTTAACCAGGATCTCCAAGATTTTGGAAATATATCACTTTGGTAAATGCAAACAAGCAGACCATGAGACTATATGAGTGTGTTACCGCTTTGCCGAAACTCGTATCAGTTTGCACATTTGGGCCACTAAGACTTGAGCGGATAAGAGATCCATTTTTGTTATTGTGTAGTTCAGAGAGAGTCTGTGAAGAATTTCGCTCCAAGACGAGCCACCTTTGAGTGAGGTTATATTAGCCATTAGAAGAGTGAGGCACATGGTGAAATGTGTAACTTAGTTGAAAAATGATGACATGTTCCATCAACCAAGGGTTTATAGAGCACGACTATTCACCCGTGAGGGTCTGAAGGCGCTGGGGGGGGGCACTGCTGCTCCCTCTGGGTATGGAGGATCATTCGAAGAGCCAGGTCTTGAGGTCCTTCTTGAACTGGGTCAGCGATGCCGATGGCCTGAGGTGAAGGGGCAGGGAGTTCCAGGTCTTGGCGGCAAGGTAGGAGAATGAACTTCCTCCGGTTCTGGCCTTGTGGATCCTGGGGACGGAGGCAAAGGGCACATTGGGCGGAACCTAGTTGTCTGGCTTGCATGAGGAAAGCGTGGCAGTAGTTCAGGTATGCTGGTCCTTTGCTGTGGAGAGCTTTGTAGGCATGTGTGTGGAGCTTGAAGGTGATTCTCTTGTTGACCGGGAGCCAGTGGTCTTGTCGGAGGTGTTGCGTGATGTGACTGCTGTGGGTGATTTTTTAGGACCAGTCTGACGGCGGCATTTTGAACTTTATGTAGTTTCTTGAGCTGTTTCTGGGTGACGCCGCCGTAGAGTGCGCCGCCGTAGAGTGCGCTGCCATAGTCTAGTCTGCTGGTGATGAGTGCTTGTGTCACAGTCTTTCTGGATTCTGTGGGGAGTTGGGCATTGATGACCTGTTCGATAAGCTTGGCTGGGAAGGAGAGGAGGGAGATGGGTCTGAAATTCTTGAGGTCTGTTCGATCTGAGGACGACTTCTTCAGGAGGGGGTTGATCTCTGCGTGTTTCCAGTCTTCAGGGAAGGTGGCGGTTTCGATGGTGCAGTTGATGGTGCGGCAAAGCTGGGGTGCGATGGCTGCAACTGTTCTGTAGAAAATGTGGTAGGAGCATGGATCCGACAGGGCTCCTGAGTGGATGCTAGTTATGGTCCTGAGTGTGTCCTCTGTTAGGAGCAGGGTCCAGCTGAGCACAGTCTTTTGGGGTGCGGCGTGTTTGCATGTGGTGGTGGCGGGTGTAGTGTCAGTGTCTGGGGCGTCGCAGCTGTCGTAGATCTGCCTGATCTTGTGGTGTTACAGAGGTCTTTGGAGGGTGGGACATCTGTGGTCTCACTGTTGAGCCTGGCACTCTCCTTGACAATGATTACACTAAGAGAAATAAGCACCTCAGAGGGTCCCCCGGAAGCAGCAATCAATGTAATTGGCCTTGGGCACACCTCCATGCAAGGAGTGAGGGCCCAACACAAAGATTAGCGGAAATTGGAGGAGGTTCCTGCCATCTAGGAGCCTTGGAACTGCCATCTGCGGTAGTGGAGAAGGAGGCAGCAGGAGCCTGGGACTTCAGTCCATTGTTCAGCTACCTGTGCAGTCTAATCTCTGGCACAGAGAAGCCACCGTGATCAATATATCAGTAAGTGAAAAATTTGTGGAGCCACAATGTGACTAAAGTCATGGCTTAAAACCTGCCCACAATCGGTTGTTCTCATTGTCAGGCTCATTTGTAATCTTTCGATTGCTTAGCTCCAATATGCTTCCCTTCCTTTCTTGTGTTAGCTCCTCCCTGGAGCGTGGACCAAGTACGTTTTCCTCCTTGGATTTTTGCAACGCACAATTCTTTTTATTTTATAAGCGTTTCAATATTATTCCTGGAAATGCAATGTGCTTTCCTACTTTTTAACACAGGCATACAATTTATTTAATTTGCTTTCCCAATATCTGTCATCTCTATTGATATAGAAGTACTGCCCCATGGACAGAACACTTTTTAACTGTGCTTGAAAGAAATACTATGCTGCCATTGCCAAAGCTAAAAGCCTCTATTACACGGAGCAAATTGCCCAGTTTGGCAATAATGCCAAAGAAATCTCCGCCATTGTTCATACTCCCTCGCCCGCATGGTATGAGGAACTCTCCAGCTTTTTCATTAATAAGGTTCATTCTATACAAAACCATTTTTGCGCCGGGGATTGTCAGCTTGCAAAAATAATTCCTCCCTTGCCGCCGTCCACCTCCGCCAAGCTTTTAGCCTTTGAACCTGTATTTGCAAGGGACTCCCTTGCAGTTTTAAAAACCCTTAAATCCATTTCTCTGACCGATCCGTGCCCAGCCAAATCGTTGGCCGGTGCTTCTGAGGTGATCAATCCTATGATTAATTCTTTGCTCAACCTATCCCTAACATCGCCATTGTTCCCTCCTTCCTGGAAACAGGCGATGATTGTGCCTCTTTTTAAAAAAAACCTGCGCTGGATTCCACCCTCCCCTCCAGCTACCTACCTATCTCCCTGGTGTCACTAAGGTTCTTGCCAAACTGGTCAATTAACAACTCTCGGAACAACATGATCTTCTGCACCTGGCACAAACCGGTTTTAGATCCTCCTACATAACGGATTCCTTTCTGGTCGAAATTTCTAAGGCCATATGTGAAACTAGAAGCTGGGGCAGGGCTGCCCTCGTCCTTTTGGACCTGTCAGCGGCATTTGATACTGTGCCACATTCCCTGATCCTGGCTCATCTTCAAGAAATCAGTGTGGTAGGGTCAGCAATGAATGGCTGAAATCCTACATCGAGGGTAGAACTCCACAAGTCTCGATTCTGCCCCCTGGAATCTAACAACCAGGGTCTCCCAAGGCTCCGTTTGAAGCCCACTGTTGTTCAATATTTATGTGAGTCCCTTTGTCTGGCTGGCAGTGGATAAGGGTGCTAAAGTCATCGCGTATGCTGATGACACCCAGCTTATATTCACATCCACCACCGTCCATTTTAAAACTTGTCTGGCTGCAGTTTTTCATTGGCTCACCTCACTCAGCTGAAGTGCAACAAGGACAAAACTGAGATTCTTCTCTTCAGTAATTAGTACCCTCTATTCTGGCACTTCTTTTGGCCGAATGAGTCTTCCCTGCCAAATCCTCTGGGTAAACCCATCAAGAATTTAGGGATTTGGTTTGACAAAAAGCTGTGCTTTGGCCCTCAGATAAACAAATTCCCAGGAAAGTGCTTTGGTATTTTGAAAGCACTGAAAAAATGTCTTCCTCTTCTCTCGCTCTCAGCTAGGCAAACAGTTACCCTTGCCTTGATCACTTCTCACACTGACTATGCTAATGCACTGTACGTAGGTTTGTCTGCTAACTTACTGAATAAACTTCAGGTTGTTTAGAAAGCCGCAGCCAGAACTCTTCTGAACCTCTCTAAGAGGATCAGCAACAGGCAATAACTCCATAGCCTGCACTGGTTGCCAGTGAAATTTAAGTAATTGGTCATTGGTCATGTAGCTCTCTATGGGCCTGGCCCAGTGTATTTGAGAGCACAATTCAGGTTCTACGGCCCTGCTAGGCAGTTGCGCTCCTCTTCAAAGTATATGGCATGCACGCCTAGGTTCCATCGACAAAGGATAGGGGGCAGCTCGCTTTCATGTATAGCTGCTGCTGCCTAGAATCAACTCCCAGTTGAGTTACGTGCTCTTCAGGATCCCAAGATCTTTAGGAAGAGACTGAAGACCAAAAAACAAAAATAGTTTGTTCCTCTGTTTACCACTTTGCTGTGCATGCGCCAGGACACTTCTTGGAGTAGCTGTGTGCAATATAGTTACTGTTAACAAAACATAACATGCTTTAGTTACTTACACTCACAATTATAGTACTCTACACCACTCTATTCCACTCCACTGCATGCTACTCTACTCTAAACCAAACCACACTACACTATGCCACTCCAGTCTATGCCACTCTACTCTTCTGTACACCGCTCAACACCACAAACTTTTTAGCTGCTGTACAACCTGGCTAAAATACATTAGCAAAGCTGATAGCGCTCATTTTGACGACCCCAATTGCACTTGCTATTTTTTTTTTCTTCCAGCTGGGCCCAAAACAAATGCGAAATTAAAGAGCCTCAGCCCTCCTTTTATCCAAGTATAATCCAGCTAGAGCCTAACTCCTAGTTGCCAATGCAATGGAAAAACAAAGGCACACATCTTTTTATCACATACCAAGTACTGAAGGGGCACTAGGATTGGGAGGCTGATTTTTTACTTGTACAACCCTTATATGTAAGAGATATGCATGCACTGTAAGAATGTGAGATGGATTAGTATGTACAAGTATTTATAGGCATAACAATTTAAGTAGCACTTACTAGTTTTTTATTTAATACTTTTATTACTACTCCGAATGTAGGGTGTCAGAGAGCTTTTCATCACATTCACAGACTATACATTGACAATAAATCAGACTAGTGTGTAAATCATTTGTTGTATGAGCCATTTGTTATATGAGCCTGGGTTTAGACATCCTCTTTGCTGGTATGGATTATATGTTAAAATTGAATAGCCTGGAGAAACACAAAATCAGCATTTTAAACGTAACCCAGTGCTTGGGGTAGGTAGTCTGTACTGATGAGACTTAAATACTACGCAAAGAAACCCTTTTTAGCAGCCTTTTTATCACAAATTAAGAAAGAACCGAATAAGTATATTAAACCATCACTTGCAGTTTGCACGAAGGTACTTGATGCTGGTTCATAGCTTACTGTGCTATATCAGAGGGCTTGCAGTTTATGAACTGCTGAATGTAATAAAAGGACCTGTGTCAAAAGCAGTGTCCCACTTATCTACCTATATATCAGAATAGTCTGTTGTCTGCATGTTTCACAAAGTGCTTTACTGGAGACATTAGCCCCCTATTCTACAATGAGTCGAAATGGTGACTTGACAAAACATAGATCTCACCAGCAAGTGCTCTAACCCCCAGATTGATATTCCCTGAGATGTACTGGGCACACAAAGTTCCCAGCAGCAGGTACCTTACCCCCACAAGATATTTTAAAATGATGCCTTTGCAACCAATTAAGACAGAACAGATTTACTGCCATGTTTCTCCTTGTTTGCCAGATAAAAAAAAAGTATAAATTGACTGTCTGACTGTTTTTCGTGATTCCACCCCTAGTGACTTTTTTTTTTGCCTCACCTTGACCCTCCTTGTATGGGTAACGTTTTCCCAAGTTCCAGTACTACTAAGGCAAGAACAATTTGCATTGCCAATGCATATTGCCACGTTGGTCAGTAGCTTGATTGAGGAATAATAGCTGCAAGCATAAAAGCGTGAGACTGCTTTTTAGGTCTCGCACCAAGCGTTGCAGTGCGCAGAGTTGCTCGCGCATCGCCAGACATTTAGTAGGTAAAAATGGGGTTTCAGAAGCTGACCAAGGATTGGCACACGCATGAGCGTGTGCTTTTCATTTTGGGGCATGTTATTGGCCTTTGCATGCGTGTTTTTTACAGAGCCAGAACGCAATAGGCCAAAGGCGGGCCCATTGCTCCGCCCATGCCTATTGGTGTCTAACGCGCACCAATAGCCATGTGGTTTCAATTATCGTGCCCAGACACGGGCGCGATAATTGAAACCACATGTTTCGCTGTGGCGCGCGCGCGCACCACTCGCGGTGTGGTTTTTTTAGTTTTTTTTTACAAGCTTTCATGGCGCAGCTGTCTAGTTTAAACTAATGTTAGCTGATAAATCATGTTTGTGAGAATGAGGGTTTTTCTGTAGTAAGTGTTATGCTTTGCAGTTAATTTATTTACGTAAAGAGCGCAGATAAATAATGGTTAGACAGTATAAGTGTTTTTAATTTAAAGACATTGTAGCCACTCTAATACCTTCCGCTTCCGGAAGTCTGCCTGAACCTTCCAAAGCTGTCTCTGGCAGAGAAGGACTCCCCCCATGACGCCGCTGTGTGTCTGTCTACCGTGTCCTGGGATCAAATCCCCCGGAGCTAGCCCAGCGTTCATCCTTACCTTGATGGACCCAGCCCCGGGGCTTCCATCTTTCTTCCGAGTCCCGTTACCTCGAAGAAGTTTTCTTTCAGAATCGACCCATTTGTTCGTGTTGCCCTGAGGGCTGCGCTTCAATTCCCCGCGCAACCTCCGTCCTAGACAACCTGCAAGTGATTTTCGGAAATCTGAAGATGGTAATGGTAATTAGGACAGTGCAACAAGTGCAGTATCCCGGTAGACTAGAGGGAGAATGTACGGCTAGAAGGACACACGGGCAGTGCATAGCGCTGGACCGAGGAAGCCGCGGGTAATGAGATTGTTAACAGGTAACAGAAGGCGGGCGCCACCCTCCGACTGCACGCGGTCCTCTAGCTGCTAGTTGAGCTGTCTGATCCGCAGTGCACTGCTTAATCTGAACACAACCAGGGCTCGGGTCGAAGACTATGCAGGTGGGTGGGAGTGGATAATTAAAAACCTGAAATGCGCAAGAAAACTCAGCGCGAGATCATGAAAGTGGCCGTTTACTTGCTATAGAATTTCAATGTGTGAACCTGGCAGAACTGACTGCCGCCCGAGCGTCCGACTGCTGACAGCGGAGTCTGACACATCTAGGGCACTGCTGCAGTGTTCCCACTCCGAGGCACGCTTGGACTGTGGGGTCGCTAGTGGCTTCAAAAGGCTCGTGAGCTGGCCACCCACCAAAGTTTCACCAGGCAGACTAGGGAACCAAAACGAGCCTGACCACTGCAAGGCTAGGTTGTGGGAAGGAGCAGTGGGGGGGATCCTTCCTTCCTCCCCCAAAAAAACAAGCATTTGCAATGCAATAGGTTTCGCATATACGCTAGTTTAAGCTATTGGCATTGTAAATGACAATGCCTTTTGTTTTAAAAACCAAAACATAAATAAAAGGATTTGTCATTTGACTTGAAATTAATTTTTCTCTTCAAGAACACGCGCCGTACATCATCATCAAGAAAGTCAAGGTACTCCCGCTAAGCTTCCCGGAGCTCCTGGTCATCAAAGCCCACCACATCCATTGCTATAGAACAATCGCGCTTTGTAAACCGTTCTCAGTTGCTCGAGGTGAGCGCGATGACGTAACGCTCTAAGTAGGCCCGTGGGTTGCTCTTGCATAAAAAGGTTCAACATGGCATTAACTCTAATTGGCCATTTTGCACCTGGATCACACATAATTTTCATTCCTTGCTTTTTTAACCATCGTTTTGCATTCTGGGACTTGTAGTTCTATGTTGCTATTCCAGAGACAAACGTACAAACGCCATAAATAAGTTTCAATCCAGGGCACAAGTCCTGTAAAAAGAAGTGGGGGGACGCAGACGTCATGACAGAAGCTGGAACAAGATCACGGCAGACCAGCTCGCCACCTCCCTGAGCCAGCACCCTCCTGCCAGCTCAGCGAACCCCAGCCAGGCCGCCGACAACCTCACGAAGTGGATCAGCAACTGCGCGGACGAACTCGCCCCACTGAGGACCCCGCCTAGCAGACCCGGCAGCAAGAAGGCCCCATGGTTCACCGACGAACTCAAGAGCTCCAAGAAGAACTGCCGAGCCCTCGAGAAAGTCTGGAGAAGGGAACCGACACCAGACAACAGGACCTCCTTCAAACTTGCCACCCGGAAACACCACCAGCTGATCCGCGCCGCCAAGAAAACAGCATTCAAGGACCGGTTGGACAACAACGCACACAACTGCAAGGAACTCTTCAACATCGTGAAAGAGCTTTCCAACCCCAGCGCAGGAAACAACGACATCACCCCATCGCAAGACCTCTGCAACTCCCTCGCTTCATACTTCCACAACAAGATCGCGGACATACACAACAGCTTCAACAACCAACCAACGCACACCAGGACCGAACAACCACCCCCCACCACCACCCTCCACGCCTGGACCCCGATCAGCACCGAAGACACCATCCGCACGATGAACTCCATCCACTCCGGATCACCGACCGACCCCTGCCCTCACCACGTCTTCAACAAGGCCGACGCTGTCATCGCACCCCACCTGCGAGACATCATCAACACATCCTTCGACACCACCATCTTCCCGGAGAGCTGGAAGCACGCCGAACTCAGCGCTCTACTCAAGAAACCAACAGCGGACCCCACCGACCTCAAGAATTACCGCCCCATCTCGCTCCTCCCGTTTCCAGCCAAAGTCATCGAGAAGACCGTCAACAAGCAGATGGCCGCCTTCCTCGAGACGAACGGATCCCTCGACCCCTCACAGTCCGGCTTCCGAGCCAATCACAGCACCGAGACCGCCCTCATCGCCGCCACCGATGACATCCGAACCCTGATGGACAATGGAGAAACAGCGGCCCTCATCCTCCTAGACCTCTCCGCGGCTTTCGACACGGTCTGCCACCGCACCCTAGTGCAGCGTCTCAACAACGCCGGAATCCAGGGGAAGGCACTGGAATGGATCATCTCCTTCCTCGACGGAAGAACACAGAGAGTCCGCCTACCACCGTACAAGTCAGAGGCCTCCGAAGTCATCTGCGGCGTCCCCCAAGGATCATCTCTGAGCCCCACCCTCTTCAACGTCTACATGAGCCCCCTCGCGGCCATCGTACGCAAACACAACCTCAGCATAATCTCCTACGCCGACGATACCCAGCTGATCCTCTCCCTGACGAACGACCCCGCCGCCGCCAGAGCCAACCTGCACGAAGGGATTAAAGAGGTAGCCGAGTGGATGACGACCAGCCGCCTGAAACTGAACTCAGACAAGACGGAGGTCCTCATCCTGGGCTCCTCACCCTCCGCCTGGGACGACTCCTGGTGGCCCCCCGCCCTGGGCACCGCACCCGAACCGACAGACCATGCACGCAACCTGGGCTTCATCCTGGACTCCTCCCTCTCCATGACCAGGCAAGTCAACAACGTCTCCTCGGCGTGCTTCAACATCCTACGCATGCTACGGAAGATCTTCTGGTGGATCCCCACCGAGACCAGGAAGACCGTCACCCAGGCCCTCGTCACCAGCCGACTGGACCACGGCAACGCCCTCTACGCCGGGACCACCGCCAAGCTCCAGAAGAGACTCCAGCGGATCCAGAACGCCTCAGCCAGACTCATCCTCGACATCCCACGAACCAGCCACATCTCCGGACATCTGAGAGACCTTCACTGGCTCCCCGTCAACAAAAGAATCACCTTCCGCCTCCTCACCCACGCACACAAAGCCCTACACGACCAAGGCCCGAGCTACCTCAACAGCCGAGTCAACTTCTACGCTCCCAAACGCCACCTCCGATCAGCCAACCACGCCCTCGCCGCCGTCCCCCGCATCCGAAGAGCGACTACAGGAGGAAGGTCCTTCTCCTACCTGGCCGCCAAGACCTGGAACTCCCTCCCTCCCGACCTGCGCCTGACCCAAGACCACCTCTCCTTCAGGAAGAAGCTGAAGACCTGGCTGTTCGAGCAGTAGCGGCACCCCCCCCCCCCCTCCCCCCAGCGCCTTGAGACCCTACGGGTAGGTAGCGCGCTCTATAAGTGTCAATGATTGATTGATTGATTGATTGACAGGAAGTGACGTCACAAAAGGTGGCTTGCACTCAGTTGCAGTTTATAGTTATCGGGTTCCCGGTAAAATAAGTGGGGGACGCCGTCCACCCGCGTGGTACTCCGACTTGAGCCCAGTTTCAATCCTTAGGTGTGTGAGCTCACTGCATTGGAACCAGTCGCACTATGTGATTGATTTTTCCCACAGTTAAAACTGTTCTTGCTTGTGGGTATCCATCCATAGCTCAAGTTCCAACAAGGATATACCCACTCCCTATCCATCCCGCTCCCCCTCATCCAGGCCTTTTTTTTCTATTCAACATTGATTTGAATTCTGGGTACTGTGGTTTCAGATACACCCTTTTGACTTCCACCAAGATAAGTGTTCTTGGCTTATATGCCTGTACTAGCTGCAAGCATCACACGAATATAGAATCACATGAAAGGCATTAGATGAATGGAGGATACATAATTGTAACTGCATTATGGTACCATTATGTAATGGAAAGAAAGGTTCTGCTGATAAAATAAACCACATGGCGAAGGGCAAATTAGATTGTAAATTTCACAGGAACCTGAGGACGCTTCATTGGACTATAGTTGAAATGATACTAGTTATGTTTTTCTTTTTAATATTTCATATTTATTTTGATGCAGTTTGGAATAAAATAAGACATATTTCTTGAAAACAGGGAAACACTGAACATGCTGTTCAGTTGTCAGAAATAAAGTATAGTGTTTAGTTATGTTAGTAAGTAAGGGTTTGGTACAGACAAAATGCTATTGTATAGTAAGAAAATGTGATTTTACCTATGAACTGTAGTACTACATGTCTACATTTATTAAGACTGTTTTGACTGCACAGCTGTCTGCAGCAAATATTGTTGGCAATTGTATGAAATATGTATTGGCTCCATTCTAAGGAGTGTGCCCTCTCACCTCATGTTGTTGACTATTTGATATACCATTCCACCTCCCAGGAAGTGATTCTATTGCATAAGGGCTATTTTAGATTTTAAATCAGTATGCGGCTTGACACATCAAATTCTGCACCTACTACAGACATTCTACCCACAAAAACAATCATGTTTAGTTCTTTCTTCCCAGCACTGGCAAAGTCAGTAGCGTAGGCTTTAATGTGATAAACAACATTTGTGCATGCAGTGCACGAAAGCGTCGCACTCTATTATGGTGTATTTTTTTGTATGTGTTGTCTCTATGGCCTACTTCGTAATCACATATCTTTTGTTTTTGTGTGCATTTTGTGCCATAGTGGCATACTTAGGTCTTGCATCACTAAAACTGAGAGCTATTGGTGTTGCATTATTATTTGCAACCCCAAAAGCTCAAACTTTAACTAATGCGAGACCTATTGCATTGCAAATGCTTGTTCTACTACTAATCATCAGCGTATTGGATGTTATCTCCTCACTACTAACCAACCAGAGCTGGCGTTGTGTAGTTTAATGCCCTATAGTTCTAAATCGGTGAGCCCGCATGTAAACATGTCTGTTTTCTCTCTTCCACTATGGTTGTAATGCAAAATCATTCTATACCATTTCATTGTTTTGTGTGTAAATTTGGTATTAAATATAAATATGAGCTCTATATTTTTTTATTTCTATTATCACGGTTATTTTCATGCAATCCAAAAATATTTTTGTAATACAAATTTTGACTGTGTTGTTAGGAAGACTTTTTTGAACTTTTGTTTGATTTTCATTATACAGGAGAAACCTCGAGATTATTTCAAAGGACCAAGTATTACGATTGCATGCTGTCATCCCTGATTGCTGCTGGGATCCGAATTCTTTTCAGTTCCAGTCAAGAGGAAACAGCTGGTTTGCTCAAAGAACTCGCTTTGGTGGAACAAAGAAAGAAGGCTGGTATTCTGGTTCCAACAGAGGTTACAGCTCACAAAAAAGACGCCCTTCAGTTCTACCTCAGCATCCCGAATATAAATCATGTCACTGCACTAAACATGTGCCACCGTTTTGGAACTGTGAAACAGATGACTAACAGGTAATAAGGGATGCATTAAACAAACGTATGTATTATATTTAATACCTAAACACATACGGTAGATCCTGGTTGAGATACTGTTGCTTTGTAGGTAGTGAAGAATACAAAAAAGTGCTTGATGGAATGCTTAAATTAATCTCAGTCAATTGTAATTTTTGGGCCACATCCCAGTCTGTCATTATTTTACATAACATACCACTTCAGTTTAGACCCTGCGGTATGCAAATTAGTCACAGTCCTGCTCTAACAGGTACAGTCCAAGCTGAACTGCCAGACCAGGTCGTCCCTGAACCGCATCACAAGCAATCAAGACCGGCTTCGCCAAGATTTGAACTTGTTAGTTGGGTGGAGCTTGGTTCCAGGGTCACAGTGAGCATGGGACCCACGTCTGGGCATTCCCGTCACTCTGAAGTATACAAAAAGTGATTGATGGAACACATGGTATTTACTCGGGCTGCATCCCTGTCCATTGATATTTTGCTCACCAGGTCACTCCGGTTCGACCAAATTGTTCTTGACCCTGCTCCAATAGAAACCACGAAGCCCGAACTGTCAAGCCAGGTCCTCCCTGAACTGCAACACAAGCAACCCAAGTCTGGTTTCACCCTGATTGGGGCTTGTCAGTTCGGTGGACCTTGGTTCAAGTGACAAAGTGAGCACAGGACTCGACCTAATGGCCACACTTAAATGGCATTGTACTGAAGTATGCAAAAAGGTGATGGATGGAATTCTTGAATTAATCTCACTACCCTATCAATTGCCAATGGTTAGATTTTTTGGAAGCATTCCTCCCAACACCTTTTGTATGTTTAATGCAATGCACTACGTGGCAAGGGTATATGGTCAGACATGGGTCCCATAATCACTGTGCCACTGGATCCAAACTACACTTGACTGATGAGCCCAATCGAGGTGAAACCGGTCTTGAGTTGTTTGTGTTTCAGTTCATAGAGGACCCGGCCTGGCAGTTCGGCGCTAGACCATGGGTACTCACAAACTTTCTTTTGGGGGCCAAATTTGCAGTGTGGTTTGTGGCCAAGGGTTGCACAAGTGGGGGCTGGGTCACTGGGGGGTGGGGCTAGAGCAAAACAAAACTGTGACCATGAGGTTGAACATAGGCCCGTGCAGCAGACGCATTCGTCCACTGAGCTACCAGACTCGGCATACACACATGTATCTCTCTCTCTCTCGGTCTCTGTCTCTCTCTCTCTGTCTCTGTCTCTCTCTCTATTTCTATCTCTATCTAGCTATCTCTATATCTCTTTCTAACACTCTCTCTCTACCTATCTCTCTTGCTATCTCTGTCTATCTACCTATCTCTCTGTCTCTATCTCTCTGTCTCTATCTCTATCTGTCTCTGTATGTCTCTCTCTGGTTCTATCTGCCTCTGTCTGTCTCTATCTGTCTGACTCTATCCCACTCTGTCTCTATCTCTGTCTGCCTCTATCTGTCCCTTTCTCTCTCGTTCTCTGTCCAAACAGGAAGCTTCCCAAAAGGCTCTTTAAAAGTCAGCTTTGTAAGTGCTTACAGCTGACTTTTAAAGGGCCTTTTGGGAAGCTTTCCAAGGGTGCCGTGAAGTCACAGAGGCCGGTAGTAAACAAAGAAGATGGCTGCAGGAGAATACGTAGTGAATACCTATTTAATACGTAATCACTATGTATGCTCCTGCGGTCATCTTCTGTGTTTACTGCCGGCCTCACTAGAAACGTAGCCACAGCAAGGCAAGGTAAGTAGGCCGCCAATGAAGGCCTGCCGGGCCGCGGGCCGTACTAGGAGTACCACGGGGCTAGACTATTCCTTTCGGAGCAGGGTCAAGACACATTTGAATATCACTGGGACAATATTCCAGGACAAAGTAACAATGTATTCCAGCTGTACAAAAATACAAATACAGGTTGAAACTATTGCATGTGATATATAAGTTCATTTTTTTGTATTTTTACAGCTCGGTAACCGATATAGCATCCTGCGCACAAGTCAGTCAACAAAAAGCAGAGGAAATCTACCGCTACGTCCATTATGTCTTTGATTCTCAGATGTTGCCAACAACCTCAGTCAGTGGGAAAGCAAGATAGCCTTTACCACCCTTGTTGCCTCGGACTATAAAATGGCTTCTCTTTTTTAATGAATGCACTTTATTAGATACCTCTATGTAAATACTGTATGTCGTCCATATTGTAAAATATGTAAATAAATATTTACACAGACTTCTTATTTTTATTTAGATCTTTAAACAAATAGGAATGATGGAACCAGTTAGTTTGTTTGATTGCCTCTTTTAAATAGAATAATCCACATTTTCAGGGCAATGGAAATTCACTAAATCATTTACCATAATTCTATGCTCAGACCACCTTACATACAAGGACTTTAAGATTTCTGCCGGGTATTTCTCCCTTGGCTTTGTTGTTGGTTTTTTTTGTGGAAATAGCCTCTCTAACCAGCCCACCCTAGACCTGCAATCCTTTTATTTGGAGAAAATTCAAACATGATGACGGCTTTCAAAGGCACCCTTCCTGATAAACCCTCTTACAGATAAGAATAGGAGTGTTTGTTTGTTTTGCATACAAAAAGTAACAAGCACTGACTAGGTAATGTAAAAATTCAGTGCTTGTGGTTAAAAAGAATGCTAGGAGATTAACAATGACAATGGCCGCTAATAACCTTAGAGTAAGTGGGGCGGCTGGAGGGGTCCGCTGATTGGGACATGATAGGAATCTCCACCCTGGGAGACATCTGAAACAAGGATAGCCTGGTGTCCTTCAAGAGGCTTAAACAGGAACACCTAGTGGCAGACACAGAAATGTTCTGATACCTACAACTAAGACACGTGAGCACCTCCAACTAAAAAGACACAACAATACAGGCACCCTCACCACTGGAAGACCGGGTCCTGGAAGAGCCTCGAAATAAAAAATCAATCTCCCTGGTATAGAAGACAATTGTACACAACTCGCCAGATGTGATGGGCAAACTCAGAAGAGACTGGGAGAGAATTGTGGGCCCCTAGAGGACGGGGAGTGGGAAGAGGCACTGCGGGCCCCACGAGAGAGTGCTGTACGATCATGGTTTCGCCTAGTGCAGCTTCTAAAACTGCATTGATCATACTACACCAGAGAGGTACTGTACAAGATGGGGAGGGTTAGCTCCAACAAATGTATCTGAGGATGCAATGAAATAGGTGATTGTATACACACTGGTCGTGCACGAGGCTGTTGGGAGGAAGCGAGGGACAGCTGGCACGCAACAACTCATGCTAAACTAGACAGCTTGGTCGAATCGCTGGTACTTAATGTGGGGGGGGGGATAAAACCCTGCAAAAATATACCAATCTGCTACTGATGTTAGGGTTTTCCGTGGCCAAGAAATACATTGCAAGAAGCTGGGGATCACCCGACACACCAAGGGTTATCACTTGGGCAGAAGGGGATGCCTGAAAAAAATGGGAGAGGATTTGGACTCCCTGGCAACACTAAAGGGGCATGAATGTTAACCAGTGAACAGTATAAGAAGAATCTACGGATGGGGGTGGAGGTGGAGGGTGGTGGGGGTTGTGAGGAGGAAGAGGAAAGTGGTGGATCCTAGGAGAAACGAGTGAACAAGATCTGGCCATAAGGAGAAAGTAAATCCAGTCAATCCTTGCAGGAGTAAAGTCGGTCTATGATGTACTTGTTAAAAAAAATCTATTAAAATATTTATAAAAAATGTAACACATTTTCCTTTCAAGAAGGTGTCACTCTAATTACCGTCAAGGATATCCAGATACAAAATATACACTTTTTAAAATTGCTTAATTTTATATGATTCTCATGATAAAATGGAATAACGCTGTTAATATAATCTAAGCTATAATTATCACACTGAGAAACGGATGTCAAAAAGCTCTTGATATCAAATTACATTTATTTTCCACATTTGAATTTTATTTTATCTAATTTAGTGCTGATAAAGGTTTATATTATAAAATGAATTACCTGCAGTTTCGGATTGGCTCTTTTTTGTCATTAGATGCATCTCCTCAATGGGCAGTTAAACCCAAGTTGAAAACATGTCGGCTATGCCCTCTATTCCAGGAATCAAGAATATAACTTGTTACAGTGCGAGTCATTACTTCGCGGGCCATTACAAGGCGGTCGTTACAACGACCGCATTGTTACCATGCCATTACTATGCAAGTCATTACATCAACTTGCAGCAGATGACGTGCTGACATTAGAAATGTATAATTTACTATTCCAACTCCAGCTACAGTAACAGTAGGGAAGGTGTTGGAATACTAAACTATACTATTTCTATTGTTAGCACGCCATCTACTGCAAGTTGATGTAATGACTTACGTAGTAATGGCATTGCGTGGTAACAACGCGGTCGTTGTAACGACTGCATTGTAATGGCATCACCATGTGATGCCCGCGTTGTTAAGGTTATTTCCCAAGAACCAATCACTCGCTTACTCTGCAAATGCCCTACACTCCTGGAAGACCTCAGAAGATTGCTTCAGCACCTGTGGACTAAGTAGGGGTCACTGACATTACCAGGACATATTGGGGTGTGGCTCAGCTCCCACTCTGAGTATGTCGATTATGTGACGTCAGGAACAAAAGGTGTATGGAGCAAGCACGCCTCTGTCAATTGAAGGTGTAGTACGATGACCAAGATCTGTATTTAAAGTGAGTTGGATGTTGCCGGACAGTGGGGTGTGTGAGGCAGAGAGAAAGGAGATGGGGATAGAAAACTTTTCTTGAAGTTTGTGTTGGTTGGAAATAAAAATAGTCCAACAAAAAAAACAAAAGTGCATGAATGTATTCCTGAAATTAATCTGAAAGGCTTCACCCCCACAATTCCAAGTCCAGCGCTTTTCAAACTGATTCATTGCTCAGCTTCAGTACTCACTTCAGACAGCATTGCACCACTTACCTCTGTTACACAGATTCGGGGCTTACATCCGAAAATCAGGGTTCAAAACACCAAGTTTTACATTGATCTTCTCCTTCCGGGAAAGAGTCACCACCGCACAAAATGCCCACCTGACACCACTGAGATGTGCTTTCCACTTAGCTGCATAGCTCATCTGAGAAGGTTTGAAGGGTTCACACCTCTAGTACAGATACTTCATTGACTCCCATTACCTGCAAATATCTCCTTCATGAACTGGTGTGCTGCCTAGAAGTCTGTAGCGCTAACCAGCAGGCAAAGTCAAGACCTTTGGTGGCCAGTTCAACACACTCAGACAGAAATGTGAAAAGATAACATGGAAAGCATTTCTCGCTATATTCCAAGGGGCTTATTTACAGGCCCCTTGCGCCACTTTTGCGTAATTTTTCCCATGTTAAAAATGATGCAAAAGTGGCACAAGGGGCTTGTAAAGAAGCCGCCCAGAATCTGATACATCACCCCGATAGATGGTACATGCACTTTTCCCTGTCCAACCGTGAAAGGAATTGAGGACCAATCTCTTATGGTAATGGCTAACCCAGTAGTGATCTTAAACCTATCTTAACACTACTTGAAATGTGTCTCTAGTACTTGTAAGTTAAATGAACCCATCTCACCCATCATTCTTTGCGCTGTCTGCAAATCCCTATGATGCTCTCAAAGAAGTTCGGAGAGTCCTTATTTGGGAACAAATGTATTAATCAGAGTAATTGGTGTGTCAAGTAGCACCCCGTTACGTATAGAAGTCTACCCTGAGGGCCAGCTTAGATTTAGTCAGTTTAAGACATAGGTACCTTCGCACAAGCAAAACCACACTACTGCAGTAGATCCTACAAGAGGCACCTGTTCTGCCCCGACCCGGAAGTGAAGGCATTGACCCCACACATCCAAATGGGTTTCCTGGAACAGTGCTATTTTTCACCCGTTCAAAGGATGCCAAAATAAAGGGTCTCTTTTTCGGGTAACTCAAGACTCTAATGTTCCATATAATTACCTTAATCACACCCATTCCGCAGCACACGTCGTATCCTGATCAGTGATGTGTCGCTGCCTCCATAGAATCCGGCCTGGTCGCATTTGCAATGTGCCTTCAGTCTAAACTCACCAACTCATATTTGCTCCCCACACTGAACACCTCACGTACAAGGAGGGGGCCAGCATCGTTCAGCTTTTGCTCCTCTGTATGGAATGGCCTAAAAGGGTACTGACTGCCTCCGGTGGGTTAATTTAAAAGTAGCTCACAAAAGGAAATCGGAAATCAATGAATCTATAGTTACATAGATTGTACAGAGCAGACATGATCAGAGCAACAGCAAACAAGCGTTGGTTTCCCTGCCGTTCAAACTGTACTCAAATAAAACCTTCACTTATTTAAATATTTCCAGTCACAAAAAAGACCTGCTCCTGATTAAATAGTTTAAATGTCAGTCGATCGGGGGAATCAATTACTCTCAATGTCAGAGTCTTCAAAGTCAGATGTTAGGTATTTTTCATTATTAGCTTTCCTAATAGCAGCTTTCAAGAATTTCATGGGCTCTTTGGGGCGGTGGGGGAATTAAAAATGTGCAGACGGTCCTTGTAATGCAGCCTTGGTCGTGCTGGGTACAGCATGGCATGCTTGATGCCCTGTGCTCTTAGTGCTTTTTTTTAGTTGAAGTGTGCTGTCCGGTTTGCTAACGACATCTTGGGGATATTTGGAAAGCTTCCCTGGGAATGAATTCCGACAGTTTAACATTGACTTTGTGGTTTACAACTCACACGTGCTTGCATTCTATTTGTTTTAGGCTGACCAGCTCGAGTTCTTCCCTTCCCTTCCATTGCTCAAACCCTATTTACTGTTTTCGTTCACTGATGCTTGATTTCTGTAAACAGGCCTTCACATTTTGTTTTATCTTGTCACTTCTGCTACGTATTCAAAGGTCAAATGTCAGGCTCTCTCTTCCAGGAAGCTTGGTGTTTACTTGTCTTTCGCTCCCTTCAAAGTGAAAGGATTTAAGTGACAATCATGCTGGGCCCAGGGAGTGCTTGAGGAAGACTGTACAATGTTATGTTTTTTAGCATGCAACAAAATGTAAATGTCTGTACATAAACTGTGCAAATATTTCAGAATTAGGAAATCGCAAATGAAGCAAATTTTGGGGTAATTCAGAAGTGTGGTGGAAACAAATATTTTAAAACTATCAAAATAAATACGTTAGGTGAGCGACATTTTCACACATTATCGTTTGTGCGCTATATACTTTTATCAGTGAAACTATGTCGGTGCAAATATAATGGTGCTTTCAACTAAAGAGGTGTTGTCTGTAATGAAAGGGTCCTACCACACCATGCATATTCCACTCTACTCTGCACCACTCCAAGCCACTGCACTCTGTGTACTGAACTGTACTCCTCTCTGCACTACTCCATTATACGCCACTGCGCTTTATATCACTTCGTTCTATGCCTCTCAACTCTACTCTGTACCACTCTACTCTATGCCAATGCCTTCTACTCTACACTACTGCACTCTTCGCCACTGCGCTCTACACCCCTCGAGTATAAGTTATTTCACTCTACTCTGCACAACTCCGTTCTGTTATTCCACTCTACACCACTTTACTCCATGCTACGGCATTTTGTCGATGCACTCTACACTGTACCACTCCGCTCTATGCCCAATGCCAATCCACTGATCGTCACTCTAATCTTCTCTGCACAACTACACTCTCCACCATTTCATGCCATTACTCTACCCAACTCTATGCCACTGCACTCTACCCTGCAGTACTCCACTCCAGGCCACTATGCTCTACATTGCACCACTGCACTCTACGTCAGTGCATTCTATACTGAAATACTGCACTCTCCCGCCATTGAAATCTACGCCGCTCTACTCTGCACTACTACACTCTACGCCACTGGACCCTGCAGCACTCCACTCTACGCCACTCCACTCTTTACCACTATACTCTACTCTGTACCACTGTAATCCATTGCACTCTACCACCCTCTACTTTACGCTACTGCAGTCTGCAATAATCTACACCACTGCAATCTATGCCACTACAATCTATGCCACTCTATTCTAAGTCACTCTACTCTGTACCACTGCACTCTACCATGTACTGCTCTATTCCACGCCACTACATTCTACAATGCTGCATTGTACTCTGCTGAATTCTATGCTGCTGCACTCTACGCCACTATACTCAGCAACACTCTACACCAATGCACTCTACACCAGTACAGTCCACCCTGCTCACTCCACTGTAACCGACTGTATGCAATAGCACTGTACTCTATCCTGCAGTACTGCACTCTGTGCCACTGTACTCTATGCCAATGCACTCTACGCCATTCTACAACACAGCACTCTATACTGCTGAAATCTACGCCACTCTACTCTGAACTATTGCATTATTTTCCAATGCAATCTACGCCACTCTACTCTGCATCACTCCACTCTACCCCACTTCACTCTGTAGCACTCCACTCTACAAAACTGCACTGTATGCCACTGCACTCTATGGCACCATACTCTACTCTGCACCACTGTATTACTCTACTCTGCATCACTCCATGCCACTATACTCTGCACCACTGCACTGTACGCAACTGCACTCTACAATTCAATACTCTAGTCTACACCACTTCATTCTACAATGCTACATTGTCCACCAGGGTGAGAATATTTACCATGAGGACAGGGACACTTGGCAGGAAAACATGGGATAAACACTGCGGGCAATGAAGGGTAGCATTTAATTCTGGAGAGCCTTTACTTCAGAACAGGTCCAGGAGGGAAACTTAAAGACTCCTAGAAGAAGAGGAGTACAGACAAAGGATTTATGAAATATTCAGTTCAGATACAGACCCTCTAAACCTCTATGCTTATGTTAAGAGATTTACAACTCCTGACAATGGAGGTTTGTAGGGAAGTACCTTTTTTGGACATGGTTAGCCTCCACTTCTTGCCTTGAAAATAATGTAATTTCGTGTTAAGGTGCACAGGGTCCCTGCCAACCATGTCGCCTGTGCCATAAGCTCTTTCCCTAAACTGTACCTTTTGCTTCCCAGTTGGTACAACTTCGTTCCCCCTTGTAGGTCCCTAGTAAATGGTACCCCCAGTACCTATGCATTAGCACTGGAGAGGGGCGCCAAGGGTAGCAGCACAAATTGTGCCACCCTACGGTCCCCTCACCAATGCCTTGCACACTGCCATTGCAGACTGCATGACTTGTTTCTGAGAAAATCGAAGAGTCGACATGACACACATGCCTGTGTGCCATGCCCACAGACACTGTATGGGATATAGGTAAGACACCCCTCCAGCAGGCCTTATTGTCCTAAGGCAGGGTTCACTATATCTCCTGTGAGGCCATACCTGCAATATCCATGTTAATTCTCGGATATTGTAAGTGAACAGGGAAGCTATAGAGAGTACATGGGCTGGACATTTGCCATTATGAGTTACCCAGATCCATGATGGCTTCACTGTATTATGGGGTGTTTGGTACCAAGCATCTTGTCTTAATAAACCTGCACTGATGCCAGTCTCAGATTTATTAATAATTGCACGGAGAGGACCCCTTAGAGGTGGACCCTTGAAACTTACCAACCCTTAGTAAGGTCACCGACTGGTCTAAGCCAGCCTGTCACCACCAGACAGAGTTCTGACCTCACGGGGTGAGCACTCCGAGGTCGCGAACAAAGCATGTCCTGGGTAGAGGTGTTAACACCTTCCCCCCGGTCAGATAGTGCCATCTGTGGCAGGAAGCTTCAAAGGCCTTGTCGCCTTTGAAATGCAACCCCAGCAGGAGCAGGCCCCCTTCCTTTCGTCACCCCCTTTTGGTGGGAACACAGGGGGAAAACGAAGAAAAAAATAGGAGGTGTGCCCCCATGCCAACTTCACCCCTCAGGTGCTGGAGGTGAGGTGAAGCACTTTTTTCAGTGCCCACCATCTTGAAGATGATGGAACATCTCCAATCAGGACTAGGGCTATGTCCACCTCCTGCAGGAGGTGGACATAATATAGGGTGTAGACACCCCAGGTAAGCTGTCATTCCCTTGTAAACGCCACTAAATTTAGTATGTATCTGGCACCGGAGCTGAAACGCACCAATAGCCAATGTACTGGACCCCTTGCGGCAAAAACCTACAAAACCGAGTCTAGGCAGACTCCAACTCTACAGCGAGCCAGCACCCTGTGATGGATTTCAGGACTCTGGAAATACACCGCAGCAGTGCCCAGCAGCTCCAGAATCGTTGCGCCAAGGTGCTAGCCCCTGACTGCGAGGTGTCTCTTTGCGCGCCATTGCCCAGCTGCACATTTTCACTGCACCCAGTTCGCCCGGCTGGGGCATCTTCAAACCAGCTGTGCTCCCATGGCCCCAGAACCATTGCAACCTCTATTCTCCCTTGAGAGCCCTTCAGACTTGCCTGAAAGTCCACCTTTGCTTTTGCAGGTGGCTCCCTGTCTTAGCGCCGGCTACATAGTCTGTTTTTTTCTTGTGAAAGCTCCTGAGAACTGAGCCTTGGTGCTTAAGACCTTGGCCCCCGAACCTTCCGATTCTAAAAGGTGAACCACAACAGTAACTGCATTGTATTGATTTTACAATTGCCTTTTTCCTTCCATACGAAATGTAATGTGCACAATTACGCACAACTGTGATTATTGCATTTGTTGTGATTTTCTTGCAAAAAGTATTTACCTTGTACCCAAAGATTTTAGTCTAAATATTTATATTAAAAAAAAGTACTATGTTACTACTTTGGTCTTGACTACTTTCATTGAGTATATGTATCACTTACTGCCTCTGTGATTTCAATAACTGCTTAGCACTATGCTCTGATAAGCCTAAAATCTCGCCCACACTACCACAAAATAGAGTATTAGTATTATCTACTTTTGCCTCTGTCAACCAATAAGGGTCTCCCCGACCTGTCTGCACAGTGTACCCTATTGTGGTGCACTATATAGAGAGGTTGGTTACCTACAATGTTAAGACCAATGCTCTCACTGTGATCCTCTTTTTGTTTGCTCCAGTCTTGGAACCCCTATTGCCCTTCAATGCGACCTTGATGGAGCCAGTCATGTCAGCCGGGGAAAATCCGACCTCAACTCCGGCAGCCAAAAGACTGGTGGCAAGGCGCTTCCGTCCGCACTAGGGGGTCCCTTGTTCCTATCTGCACGCCCATTGAGGGAGGGCTTGCAGCCGCAGCCGGTAGTGGGAGTACCGGCCGGGTGGTGACGTGGGGAGGGGAATTTCGTTGCACACACTGCATCACCAAATGCGATGCAGTGTGTCCAACGAAATTCGTTTTATTTATTTTTATGTTTACTTACCTTTTAAAGTCCGTAATCCATACATTACTAACCCCCACCCTGCCCCTCCCCACGTCACCGCCCGGCCGGTACTCCCACTACCGGCCGCGACTGAGGGCTTGATCGTTCCAGCTACCAGCTCTTCTAGGCAGGTGGCAGGTCCCTTTCCTTCTGCCCTTGCATCAAGAAATCTAAAAGGTTGGAAGCGTGAGGGAAGATGTTTTCAGCAGGGAGTATGTCGCTCAAATCACTGACTGCCTGCTGGCTTTTAGTGCTTTTGCACACGTTATGAAACATGGCCCATCTGGTCGCTCCACATGTCCTGGAGGATGTGAGATCTCATTTTCAAGAAGTCATGAGGGACAGGCCGACTTCCTTTTTTTTTTTTTTTTTTTTTTTTTTTTTTTTTTTTTATTGTTAGCCGGCTGACAGAAAAAGTAAAATAGACAGAGAATACATTGAAGGTTTCATGACTATATGGCTATACAGGGAAAAACAAACATTAGAAGTATATTTGTTTACAGACCAGATAATTTGGTATATGGAGACAGTAGAAAGAGTTCCTGTTGCGAAAACAATCTATACACAGAAAAAACAAGAAGAAATTTAACAGTTATACATCATTTGAGTGAGCTTTTACTCAGGGAAGGTACCCCAGTTTCTATTAAATTTTGATAGTGAGCGTGTTCCCCTAAGATTTGCTAGGGCTAATTCCATGGCATGTATCTCTGTAACTAGTGTCCACCACTTCCAAACCGTCGGCGGTTCCGGATCTATCCAAGCCCTTGCCAAGGTTAATTTAGCACAAGAGATAAGTATAGTGGTTAGGGCTGATTGTGGTGGTGAGGAAAGATTAAGATCTAATAAGACCGAGGCAGGCGTGATTGTGGAGAGCGAGATGTTTTTTAATCTAAGAACATATTGAATATCCGCCCAGAAGGTCTTAAGTTTCGGGCAGGAATACAGCATATGCTCTAGATTGGCTGCATCAGTTGAACATTTAGGGCATTTAGTGCGATTACAAAATAGGGCATTGGTGGACCATCTAGAAATTCATTCGGGTGTGTAATAGAGCATGCAGGTCGTTCTGAATTGTTGTAGCCGAAGGTTGGATGATCGTACAAGGCTATTTATGTTAGCCAGGGAGTGCTCAATCTGATTAGCGGTGATATTTAAATTTAGTTGTGTGCTCCATTTCGCGGCCAATTTATCGCCATCATTCGTCTTAAACGTGCTGAGTGTTTTATAGGCTTCACTAATCACTGATTTGTTTTTTTTCGAGTAGAGACACGACCTTATGTCACATTCCGTGATGTTTTGAATCTTTTTCTTATTAATCAAATAGTCGTGCAGTTGCAGATGCTTATATCTTGTGGCTTCTGGTAGATCATATAGCTGTTTGAGCGTATTAAAATCTAGAAACCCCTGTAAGCCGTACAGATCTGCAAGTGTCTTAATCCCAAGAGACGCCCAATTATAAGTTATAGTATCCGTGAAAATAGCCGGAGACCAGGGTTGCCCCATAGCGGTAATTTCGGGTGAAAAAAGGTTGTTTTACAAAACTTTAATACACTAAGCCAGATCCTACCAATGTCTCTAGCGGTCTTGAATCTAACCCTCTTGTAGTAGTTCGGGTCATTAACTCTGAGTAGAAAGAATTGTGAGTCTTGTTTCAACATAAAGAAGTGGAAAAAAAGAGCGCTGTCTCCATGCAATAGGGAGCGTAAACGTGTAAAAAACGCGGACCAAAAGTATAGTTTAAAGTCTGGGAAGTTCAGCCCTCCTTTATTTGTATTATTTTTTAACATTTTTAGTGATCTTCTGGCCTTTTTATAGCTCCATATAAAGCTGCTCAAAAGTCCGTCTAGGTGCTGAAAGAATTTATTATTTAGTGCAAGCGGAATAGATCGAAATAGGTAAACAAACTTTGGTAAAACTTTCATCTTGATAAGATTAATTCTACTAATCAGATTCATGGGTAATTTATTCCATTTTTTAAGTAAAAGAGTAGTTTTATTAATCAAATCATTATAGTTTATATTATTGATGTCCTGTAGTCTAGCTGTTATTTTAACCCCTAAATAGGTTGCCTCTTTACAGATCTCGGGGATAGCCACGGTGGGGGAATAATTAGCTATAATTTGTGTCTTCTGTTGGTTGAGTTTATAACCTGACACCTTCCCAAATTTCCCCGCCTCTATAGATATTCCTTTCAGTGCTTTGGCAATATCGGTAGTGTATACGGCAATATCATCAGCATAGGCTGTCAATTTTAGCTCCTGTGAGCCGGAACTAAAAGGCACGATCAGATTCTGAGTATGGAGGGCTAGCAGGAATGGCTCTAATGAGAGGGCAAATAGAAGGGGTGAAAGGGGGAATCCTTGACGGGTCCCCCGCAGAATGGGGAATTCTAATGAAGTCAGACCTCCATAGCTAATGCAAGCAGTAGGTTTGTCATAAAGTGCTTTTATGCCCTTCAAAAAATTCCCTCGAAAACCCATTTTAGACAGCACGCTCCAGAGATAGTCCCACCCCACTCGGTCAAATGCTTTTTTGGCATCAAATAAAATCATGCCGAGTGGGGTGGACTCAGTCTCCGCAACATCGAACGCTGTAATAGCCATATTTACATGTGTCGTTGTATCTCTCCCAGAAATGAACCCGTGTTGTTGCATCAAGATTGCGGACTGCATCCGTGACAGGGGGCGGATCCAAGATGGCGGAGTGAGGGTCCGTGCCGGTCGACTCACCCGTGAGCTCCGCTCTCCCTTCCCTCCAGCGTTCACAAACAGCGAGAAAAAAGTGAGAAGCTCAATGGGATAGCTCCGGTATTGAATCGAGTATTGAATCGAGCATACCCATTTCGACTCTCTACCCCTGGAAATAGCAAGTTCGCTGCTGATTCTCCCGTCCTGCAACAAGCCGATGTTTTTGCTCTCTGAGGCTGCCTGGCTGCTGCGGCAGCTACTACGAGAGAGGATCGCTGATTCAGCGCTCGGCTGGTTTCGTCCTACGCTCAGCCGCCGAGTGATTGCCGGCACACAGTGGCTCCGAAGGATGTCTCCCAAAAACCCGAACCCACTGCCATCACGCCAGACAAGGAACAGCAAGCAGGCGGTGGCAGCGGCGACGGCAACGGCTTCTTCAGTGACGGTCCCCCCCCGCGGTCCCAGATGTAGTGGTCGTTACTGGTATCATCGCCCCAGCAGTAACAACAACGCCCATCACGGCAGTGGCTTCTCTTCCATCGACCATGCAAGTGCTTACTGTGGGCGCCTCAGCTGAGAACAATGAGGGCCCGCTGCGCCGGGGAGAAGAAAACCTCGACTACAACTGCTAAACAGGTACTGAGGCCACCCACTTTTTCAGCTGCGTCACAGATTAAGGGCTTCACCTCTAAAATAGATATAACCGGGCTAAAACTGTCAGGCAAAGCAGGGGAGACGGCGGGAGTGACCGGTGTACAACATCAGCAAAAAGTTTGCTTAAATCCCTCAAATTCCTCAAATCCCCGCGCAACACAACAGGGAGGGGAGTCAGCAACGACCACAAGCTACCAAGCCACTGATCATAACGCTAAATCTGATACTGGTGTAGAAAAAACTTCCACTGATCCCTCAAGAGCACAGCTTATTTCGTCGGAGGTTAACAACGGCGATTGTAATGAGGAAACTGCACAATTACTGGTAAAGGGAAGCAATCACTCCTTAACTATAGCCCTTCAATCATATCAGGATCCTCCTAACGTCACAAAGTCAGCCTCTTGCGACCCTATACTGAACAACCCAGAGGGGATACCAGTAGCTCCGCTGGAGGACAACGAGCGCGAGATACCAAACCAAGCAGAAGCCCATATAACGACCTCAATAGGCATTGAGCTAGACTCTTACGAGGACTATGAGGCGGAAACAGAGAACGAGGATGACATCTCCGCCAATCAATCAAAGGGTGGTAATGCCTTAAAGATAAAAACTAAGGGCAAACAAAAGGCAAAGAAAAGTAATAAGACTGGTGCTATCTCTAAACGGCTTAAGCAAAGGGGAAGCAATAACTCAGCCCTAAGGAAGAATATCCCAGAGAAAAGTCCGCTTCGAAAATGGATTGAAGCAAAAGGTCTGGTCCAAACTATGACGCTAAGGCTATCAGGAACAAGTCCCACAGACTCCACTTCAATAACGATCTCCCCTGATAAAAGTATTTTGTCAGATCCGGGGTATACACCCCTGACGGATCGGACAGAGAGGACTTTATCGCAAGAGCAGGTCAACGGGCCTCCGGACAACCCGGAGTTAGCGCTAACTCCTGAAGATAGTGCTAGCCATTCACCCACTCAACTATCTGCCCATGGAATGGCTAGCCTCCCTTTTTCAACGGAGCTACCCTCAGGTTCGGCCAGAGTCTCTCCTATGGCGGATTCAGGAAGGGAGGGAGCTACTACCTCCCCTTTTGGATGAAATACTCATGATACTAAGTAAGCAACTGAGCAATCAACGGGCGGAAGCACAGGAGCACTACCTTCAACTCAGGGAGGACAATAATAAGATGCAATCCTCGTTACTTGACCTCACAGCTAAAATCGGGGGGATATCACATGAAACCACAGAACTTCAGCAACGAATGGTACAGGTGGAGGAGTCCAATACCAAAACGATAGGAATAGTGGAAAAGCACGACGATCAGGTGAAGGCACTACAGCTAAAAGTTGAGGACTTGGAGAACAGGCAAAGGCGGTCTAACCTAAGACTTTTTGGTATTCCGGAAAGATCAGAAGGGTCAGACCCCAGAGCGTACATCGTAGGGGTGCTCCAGAAGGCCTTCCCAGACCTGGCAGACTGGGACTGGGACTCACAAATCCAGCGGGCCCACCGCCTGCCTCTATTTCAGAGGAGCAAAGAGAACCAGCTCCCGCGTCCCTTTCTAATTTATTTCGGCAACTTTCTTCTACGTCTAGCGGTCTGGCAGAGAGCCCGCCCCAACTCTCCAATAGCCATAGGAGAGTTTTCATTCTTTGCTCGATCTGATCTCAGCAGGGATACTATGGATAGGAGGTGGCAGCTCCGCAAACTGATGGACCCTATCAAGGCCCTCGGAGGGCAGGTGTTCCTCCAAGAACCTGCTCGTCTTAAGGTTGTGAGAAACGGGCGAACTCATTTCTTCAACGATGCTAAGGAAGCAGAGACCTATCTAATTAACATTAGCTCTAGCCAGAGCCAGAGCCAGACCTAAAAAAAAAAAAATATTCAGTATTAGTAATTAGTAACTAGAAATCAGTATTAGCATCAAAGGTGACAATTAAGCTAAAAAAAGGGGGATGAAATAAGAGAATGGAATAGTAAGAATTATATATCTTTAAAAAACTTTTTTTTTTTTTCTCTCATGGTTTTTTTTATGCACAACGACGCACGCTGGGATAAAAAGGGGAGGGGGGCAGGAGTCTCTCAGGGTGTTCTACCACACGAGCTGCCTCACCAACGGCAGCTACCACTGGAGGGTGGTTCTTCTCCGGCTGGGGTGAGAACCAGGGGGTTGGGTGGGGGGTGGGACCCCATCTCCGCAGATAGGGGGCTAAGGGAGGTATGGGGGGGGGGAATCAACAAAAACTGTTTGCTGGTTGACAAAGGAAAACACTATAAAGAATCTGATGAAGGCTGTAAATCATTGCTTATGGAATGTATTATTGATTGTTTTAGAAGCTCGACATCTCTAGACCTATTATTTGACTATGCGAGGGGGGCCTCAATACTCTCATTAATATTTAAATGCATGTAATAAAATGTCTAGCCTGGAACGTAGCAGGCCTTAATAGCAAAAACAAAAGATCTCTGGTATCAGAAGAGCTAAAACTACATAATCCCCATTTCTGCTTACTGTCAGAAACACACATCATATGGAAAGACAGGAAACTATTAAGCCAAATGGGGTATGATACTTTGGTATGCTCTACTCTTGGGACCCCCATTAGAGGGGTTGCTATACTTAAAGATAAGCGATTTAGGGCCGAAGTCATACGAACCGCTCACGACAAAGACGGCAGATGGGCTATCGTGCAAATTAACTATTTAAACATTAAATATGTATTGTGCGTGGTCTACGGCTCAAACTCAGATGAACCAAGACATTTGGATCAACTAAATATGAAACTTTTGGACTGGGAGGGGGAAATCATTACAATGGGGGATTTTAACTGCATCATGGATTATAAAATCGACACAACTAAGCCACATGCTCACCATAGGATGCATAAGACTAGGATATCTATATTGGACCTATGCCAGACACATAATATTAAAGACGCTTGGAGATATTTGTATCCGAAAATACCAGGGTACACATACTATTCAGCACCTCATAAGATGTGCACTAGACTAGACATGGCCTTTGCTAGTGACAAACTACTGCAGGCCGGCTCCATGATTCTCTGCCCCCGAATAACATCTGACCATAATCCATTAATAATGATATTCGATACACTAAACATCAGGACACCTCCTCGACCATTCTCTTTCCCCAGACACTTAATCTCAGACCCAACCTATGTGACACAGCTCAAAGCCCATCTTAGCGAATTTATAAATATTAATAAAAATTCAACAGGGTGCTGTATGGTATGGGACGCCTGCAAGGCAAGCATAAGGGGCTTCACACAGGCTTATGTGTATAGGCAAAACGCAGAACAGAAGCAATATAAGATCACACTAATAGCAAATATAACTAAGCAAGAAGAACTACTAGTTAAAGCTCTACAGCTCAACCTCCCAACAATTATAGAAATCAATTTAAAACTTAGTGCACTAAAAGCTGACATGAAAACTAATTTCATTCGGAAAAGTAGTGCAAGCATTCATAAATTCAAAATTGCGCAATACGAGGGGGGGGGACAAAATTGGCAAAATTCTAGCCTACAAAGTTGCAGAAGACAGAGCAGACACTTTAATTTCTAATATCCGAGGGCAAGGGAATACACTATACAATCAGCCACAAGACATACTGGACCAATTTGCTGAATATTATAGAAATCTATATACCCCAGAAAGCCCTGTAGATCAAGACCTAGTCCGGGAATATGTTAATGATTACTTATTTAACACAGAGGACTTATCAGGCTTGGGTTCACTGTCTAACGGAATCTCCCCGACTGAATTACATCAGGCCATTAATTCCCTACCTACCGGTAAAGCGGTAGGAGAAGACGCGATACCCCTGGAACTTTACAAAATCTGCAGATTAGAACTAGAACAGCTATTGTTGGAAGTTATGCATTCAATCGGACAAAATGGAGCGGCTCCCAAATCCTGGAACAGGACAAAAATAATTTTCTTTTTAAAAAAAGGTAAACCCAAGGAGGAGAGAGGGTCATATCGCCCCATTTCACTGATAAATACCGATGCGAAAATATTCGCTAAAATTATGGCACTTAGACTAGCCCCATTCATGCCCAAAATAGTTAATCCGCAACAACACGGGGGACAGGCCGACTTCCTCACGCCATAGTCATTATCATAATCCTTTATTTGATTTTGAATGCGAAATCCTAAATGAACAAGAACAATACATAAGTAAAAACAGTTTGACATTAAGGGGGAGATTTACTAAGATTTCGCGCCATATTTGCGTCACAAAAGTGGTTCAAAACAGCTGAAAAACTTTTTTACTAATTAACTTTCCAGTGCTAAACTTGTTTAGCGCTGGAAATAACGTAAAAGTAAAGCGCAGCACTTACGCTGCTTCGCATTCATTTGCACCATTGGGCGTGCCAAGGGTGCTGCAAGGGTGTTCCCAAGCAACCACCCAAGGTTTCTCACGCTAAACCTAATTTACTAAAGACAGTAAGTTGAGTCTAGCTTGAGAAAACTGCGCCCTTTTCAACTAGACACAGGGAAGGAGAAATGCTTTCACTGTGCAGCACGCATACAAAGTGGGAAAAGCTTTCCCTCGTGTCTATTATAGTATTTTGTACAGGAAGGGTGCCCTTCCTGTACAAAACCTATGCTACACTCATGCACACAACCTAGCGCTAAGGTGTGTGCATGGCGCACAGCTGCTGAAATCAGCGCTGGCACAAGGGAAAGGGGAGGAGAGAG
Organism: Lissotriton helveticus; assembly: GCF_964261635.1. Lineage (NCBI taxonomy): Eukaryota > Metazoa > Chordata > Amphibia > Caudata > Salamandridae > Lissotriton > Lissotriton helveticus. Next base: position 152,011,884 of record NC_136070.1, read on the forward strand.
CCATGTCTTTAAAAAGTTGGCGCTCTCTTGCTCCCTCCATGTCGTGGAACGCAGTGCTACCTCAGGGGGTTGCGTTGCGTTGCACAACTTTTTTGTAAATCTCCCCCCGAATCTATAAAGTACATATGCAAATTGCCAGAGATAAAGTGCATGAGACTAGTGCAAATAGTCCATTTGAATAGAAAGCCTAGTGTATGCTACGCAGTAAATACACTGTAGGGGCGATTTCAATTCTGAGAATAAGATAACATTAGCTAAACAATCTATAAGTTAACAAAAACCTCACTGGGTCTGCTATGTTCTGCGAGGTAATGAGACTGAGGCATCCTAAAAATTCCAAAAGTGCTTTTTGCCTTGAAGGCACAGCAATTAAAATGCCTAGAAGGTCATATGCTCCATAGACTTATGCGCCCTCACTGCTGCTGTCATATAAGACCTCACCCCAAAACAAATGTCAGCGCTGCCTAAAAGCTGCAAATAATACAGAGCAACTTTGCACTTTTTTGAACATTAAACGCTTTACAATTTGTTTTAAAAAGTTAATAGAAAGCAATTTACAATATCTCTCCAAAACATATAAAGCATTAACGATTGTGCCAAGGTCCCATTACATAGGCAAACCATTGTGGTACGAAAAAAAGCGTTCCGACACTGAGAAACAGAGGATACACCACACTGTTCCTGCTCTAAAGTGAAGCAGAAGTGACCTTTCCCACTGAGTCAGAGCTGAATTTAAATAAAGTGTAGATTTGCCTAGTCCTGACAAAACAATGTAGTGCTAATGGAGCTTTTGGTGGATTTTGTTTGTAAATTCTGGTTCCGACTGAATTCGCAAAGCTTGAGTTTAACGAGCTGCCTATCTGCCTTAGGTAAAGAAGGCTGTAGATTAAAGATATTGGCCAGTCCCATCTCTTTAAAAGTATGTTGCACATAGTCCCTCTAAGGAATCTTCAGACCCCTCTCAAGGGTAAGACAATCTTTTATTTTGTTCCTGTTCAGACTTGCCTCCTTATAAATCCTAAAGAACAATGTTGGATTCAACCCAGATCTGTGACTGGCGTTGAGTGTCTGAAAAGTTTTGGCGCTCCGTCCATGATCTCCTTGTGTTTGCTTTGTTAGCCCTAGGTTGGCAGGGTATGCCCGGACGTGGGTCCCTTGCTCACTTTGCCACTGGATTCAAGCTAGCTTGGCCGAAGAAAGGTGTTACCCCGAAACCGGTCCCAGGATGCTTGTTTCCTGTCCAGGGAAGACTTGCCTTGGAAGTTCCGGCTGGATTGTTCCCATGAGGCACATGGTCAAGACTGAGTTGAATATAGCTGGGTCTGAACTGGGGTGGCAAAGTGAGCTAAAGAACAATGATGGATTCAAACCAGATCTGTGACTGGGGGTGAGTCTGAAAGGTTTTGGCGCTCCGTCCATCATCTCCTTGTGTTTGCCTCCTAATTCAAATCATGACTCACTACAACAAAGGATCCAGCTTCACTTGTACAGTTACATACTGTACCCTTCATTATGAATGGATACCATGATGTAAGCTGGTAGGGGGGTGGAGACAAACAAACCAACTTCATATGAGATTTTCTTCTGCCTGAAGTGGAAGAACATTAGAATACCCCCAAACTCCGGCCAAATACCCAGCGGCAGTGACACATTGTGACTTATAAATAGTGAGCAGGGGGAAGTGTGGTCAAGCCCACAGACTCCGCAAGATTTTAAATTGCTCCTGCTGAAATAATTATCTTAATGCTGGAGTTTCTTATCTGTGTTTGCCAGGAACTGGAATAGTCAAAGGTTACACTTAGGTAGGGGAAGCTACTAACTCTATTCAAAGAATGGATACCACTGGTGAGCCTTGAGATTTTACTTTTTCCTGTGCCACATGCCATAATATGGGACTTCTAAAATTCATAGTTAAATCAAATTTACTCATTAAGCTCAGAAAAGACTCCACCAGGGTACAAAGGGCTCTTAGTATGCGATCAAAAAGCACTGCGTCATCCTCGAGTAACACAGGGACAGATACACTCCCAATCTTCAGTACATCTCTTGTAGCGCTAATTTAAAAAAAAGAATTGAAATCATTGATACAAATTATAAACAGTAGTGGGGCAAAGCTATCACGTGGTCCATGCGCCCATTGTCGTTCTCCCTATGCTAGCATAAGCCTGTTGCCAACTGTCTTCTGCTTTGTGCATGTTACTACACAAACTTATTTTGCTTTGTGCCATGCTGCAACTTTCACATAGAACATGCTTTTGTTTTTGAGTGCTGTTCTTTTCTAGGATTTAGTCTGTACTTTGCAGACAAGTTCAAACAACAATGCCCCTTGTTAATCTGCTTGGTAAGGCCCTAGCATCTAAGCAAAACACGCAGATGCAGCTGTTGTTTGGGAACATGTTCTATAGCCATATAGGTATACACGGATGGGTAAAACACACACTTGGAGAGTGACCATTCCAGGGAGCGGAGCATGACAGCACCTGTGATGTAGATCTTCCATCTATAGACAGTTTAAACTTTTCTCGTGTCCCTGTCAGATCTTATTTTGGATGAGATCAAGAGTGCGAGCAAAAGGGTGTGTCCTGCAACCGCAGTTCCTGAGAGAGTCGGGATTGTTGTGTTCTGGGGAGTCTAATCACTTGGTCCTCTGTGAGTGAGTAGGAGGGCAAGAGAGACACCATAGCTAGTGGGTCCCCAGGCTCATGGGTACTCAGGTGGGAGGATGACTCAATCCCTGCCTACTAAGGTTCCATGATCCCAAGCAGGGCCGGCCTAAGGCATGTGCAAGCTGTGCACCTGCACAGGGCCGCCAAACCCCAGGGGCCGCCACACCAATATATATCCTTAGATACATATTTGCGTGGCGGCCCCTGGCAGGGATTTGGCGGCCTCGGGCCCCCTACCTACACTCCCTGCTCAGGGCCTCCGTGAGCCTAGAGCCGGCCCTGATCCCAAGCATAGTTCTGTGAGATTGCAGAATCCCTGCAACAGGATGTAGCCTTGTCACACGCCCCTGGCCAGGGGGAAAGGCTCTGACAATTCTCCAGGTGGGCCAAAGAGAACTTTGGCAGATATATTTTCATGTACATTGTAAAGGAAATTCACCAGAGCCACTTCAATGCCCAGGTCTAATAACAGCAACCATAACTTAGTGTGATTAACACAATTGAAAGCTGTTGAAAGATTAATGATGAGGTGTCTGTTCAAGCACTGTTCCACCGTACCTAGCCCGGGCGAAAACCACATTGGAAGGAGCTCAGAATCTTATGTTGAATCTCTCATTGTTTTAGAATGAAAAAACACTCTGTCCAAGACCTTAAATGAGCTGTCAATTAAAGAAATTGGCCGATAACAATTGAAAGCAGCACAGCTTCCTTTTTTGAAAATACGAACAATGACTGAGCGGGACCAAGGACTGAGGATGTTGATAAATAGCAAATTAATAAAAACATTTGTAAGTTAAGGCCTCTCACAGGTCGATATTACATTTGATATGATCCATGGAGACACCATCTGGCCCGGGGACTTTCTCACTTCGGCTTTGTCTAATAGACTTTTCTACTTAGGTAACAGACATTCCGGGTGATTCTTCTAATTTATTCAGTAACATTTTTAATAGGTCCCATCAAATGTCAGCAAAGCCTGAGGCCATCATTAGAGGGATTCATAGCCGGTAACAAACAGCCGGCTTCGATACCCTATTAAGTGATAGGTGCCCTGCACCCACTCAAGCATTGTGGTCTCCACAATGAGTTTCCAAAAGGCCATCATGATAAAAAAGAGGGACTGATTTCTCATAGAGAATATATATTCTAAGGTTGTGGCTCAGCCAATTTCTCTAAAGGAAGGCATGACCAGTCCACCTCTGTCAACAGCTGTATAATGCTAATAAGGTCAGCAGTGGCTACGTGTGATCTCAATTCCTCCCCTCTGTGATTAGATTCTTCTTTGTTACTGTTTGATTGTCCTATCCCCAGACACTCTGTATTAAGTTTAAGTTTGGCATTATAATCCCCACAAACAATAAAAGTCTTATTGTTTTAATAAGCCTACATTAACATTTACATTGAGATTAAAAACTAAAAGAAAATTGACAAATTTGAACAAAGTGTTGAGAAAATCATTATAAGAAAATTAACCAAATAATAAGAAGTTGATGCATCCTTGATACACAAAGTCTGAAAAGAGGAACACTCATTAACTAAGGGGCAATGTGAGAGAGCAGTGTTAGCCTTCTTGGCTTAACGCCATGCTCCGCCACTTCTGAAACACAGGGCTACACCATATTTCCAACAATATGGTGCAGCCTTGAGTTTCCTCCTGCAGTGGCGCTAAATTTAGCTGTCTAGCACCAACACAGGCACCCCTGCACCATAGGGCAAGGGTGTCGGCTTTGCGGGGGGGAAATTGTTTATGTGCAGGAAGGTGTTCCTTCCTGCACATAAGAATCTTTGTTTTGCAACTTCTATGTGCGCTGCTTAATGCAGCACACATAGAAGTTCCAAAACGTCATTTTTGCTGTTTCTATGTGTTCTGCAGAACGCAGCACACATACAAACAGCAAAAATGAGGAGAAATTAAACATTTCTCCTTGTTGCGCCAGGTTTAAAGCAGGTTTTCCCTGGTCTTAATTTTAGCACTCACCATATTGTAAAAATGGGTCAGTTTCGAAATCAATGGGCGTTGCGTTGGACCGCCCACTCCAACATCCATTGCCCTCCCCTTTCACGATAAGTGTATTGTGAAAGGGGGCCTTATGTACAAGACAGCATTAAGTCACAATAAGTTACTTGCCGCTGCCTTGTAAACCCGGCACAGCCCCTATCTGCACCACTACGTCATGAAAAGGGACGTTGTGGTGGCGATAGGGGCTTTTTAAATATGCCCCTTAGTATCTGTTGTGTCCTCGCACCACAGACTTACAGGAGACAGGTAAGAATCAATATTCCTTTATTGTTTACAGGATGTTATCTACGTGCCCACGCACGTCGGCCCACTTCGGGGTCTCAGTCGTGAAAACCCCTCCCACACCCTTGCCCAGATGTGGTGTCCGGTTCCCTCAGTATCCACTTCATGTCCTGCAGGGTCCTAGTGCCCTGCCAACAGGTCACTACAGTATCCAATTCTGATACTTTAATATTGAGTTCCAGTCTAATGGGATATCAGAACTAGAATAAAAGGCATAACCGATCGGGGTCGGGGGCAGCGCCCTGGATTGGTTTGCGTCATTTCTATCAGACCGTTCCTTCCAGGTGCTTGCCGCTCCGCACTCGTCCGGCAGACACCCCCTCAGCTGTGGGGTCCCTCAGGGGTCAGCTCTCAGCCCTACGCTGTTTAACGTTTATGTTAGACCCCTGGCCATACTAGCCAAAGAACGGGAGATAAAATTAACTTCTTATGCTGATGATACCCAGCTTATTTTCACCTTTTCTAACAACGCTGAGCTAGACCAAGCTAAATTTGGAGAGGATCTTATGGCCATTGTCAACTGGCTATCCAACAACTGTTTACAACTTAATGCTTCTAAATCAGAGCTGCTCATAGTTGGCCGGAATCCACAGAAGTGGGTGGAACACTGGTGGCCCCCTATATTGGGCTCGTCTCCAACCCCGAACCTGGAAGTAAAAAATCTTGGAGTTCTGCTGGATAATGATCTTTCTTTAGACTCCCATGCAAAAAAAGTGGCAAGCACCTGCTTTGGGCGCCTTCGCGCCTTTAGGCCCATTCTGGGATTCTTTGAACCTCCGACCCGGCAGATAATTGTCCAAGCTATGGTCCTTTCACATCTGGACTATTGCAATGTTCTGTTTCTGGGCTCGAATCTGACGGTCATTAAGAGACTTCAAAGGGCTCAGAATGCGGCAGCTCGTACTCTGCTTGCCCTGCCAAAACATTGCTCTGCCTCACAGGCTCTCGCCCGGCTGCATTGGCTACCTGTTAAACAGAGAGTCCAATTTAAAACCCTATGTGTAGCCCACAAAGTCCTTCACGGACGCGGCCCTCAAATTCTGCAGGGACTCTGCACCCCTTACACCCCTACTCGCGATCTCGGCTCTGCAGATCTCCATCTGGCCTGCACCACGAGGGTTCGCAGGAGCAGAGCGGGTGGACGCTCATTTAAACACAAGGCCCCACTTCTATGGAATGCTCTTCCATTACAAGTACGTGCTACCACGAACCATCAGCACTTCCGTAAACTAATTAAAACTTGGTTATTTTCTACCATCTAATCTGTATGGCAGTGGTATGGCAGTGGCAACCACCATCACACTCTCTCTTTTCATACAATTGATTTTTTATGTTCGTCCGCAGCACTGGGACGCCCCATTGCTGGGATAGCCATGCGCTATACAAACTAACCTAACATAACATAACATAACATAACATAACCATCAAAGACAAAGAGAAGTTGTATCCCTAGTTTCTTGAAGGGCGATTACATTATAACTATCAATTCGAGTTGTCCATTCCGGATAATCGACTTAAGCCCAGTTATGTTCCAACTCAGCAAGGAAAAGTATCGATGAAACATAGATTTGCTTCGATTCTCATAATGACTCGAAATAGCACAAGTGTTACTATCTGAAGAAAAGAACTCCTTGTCCACATCGAGTACTGGAAATCAATGAACATTGGGGTATCTCGCCAGGGCATCATAGCGATTTGACACCGGTATGGGGCCCAGCACAGCTAAATAATCCTGGTATATTTGAGGGACCGAGGCAGACAGCGGCTGTCATGCGGTAATAAAGAAACTACAGGAGAACTCTGCAAATAACTTGGATTAGAGACTGGATTGAACCTGTAAAAAGGCTGACCTGTTCTTTTTGGTTAGTGAAAATAGCCTGAAGTGACAAAACTATACTATCCCGTTTCGGGTGCCAACAGGCAGAGTCCTGTAATATACATTGTGCAAAGTGCAGGATCCTAAATGTTACAATCACCTTCTATGTCTTTAGGAGAGGCACCTATCCGTCCTACCTTTGATATTAAGTATGGCCCCAGCGGAAGGGAAAGCTAAATCTTTATTGCTCTCAAACCAATTCAGTACCTTCTTAAATAGCTCTATATTGCCACTGATGTCATGCTGCAGGTGGAGGATTAACGAGGTCACTTTTGGGGTTTGAGACCACTGTCCTGTCGATGGCCCATGGACGATTAAGCTTCGGTGAGGGATGATGTCCTCTCAAACCAGTGATGCCCGAGTTGGAAGGGGGCAAATGGAGCCCGCAGCCAAAATGTTGCCTCAATCCCAGCGTGGACAAGTTAGCGCTGGAAGGAGAGTGAGGTCCCATGGAAGGCCTGACTGCGGGGATTATTTATTTATTTGTAGAGTTTTATATAGTGCTAGCTAGACACGGAGGTATCAGAACGCTTTACATAGATAGATTTAAAATGGGTCACCGCTTTCAATATTCAGGACTTGCAAAGAGGGAACTAAATTGGTTAGGTTTAGGTTAAAATGTTATGTTTATTTGGACAAGTGTCCTTCAAATAAATACAAATCATCATCATAATTCTGCTCAACCACAGTAAAATAACCCTATAACCTTTTGTTAAAATCCATATTTGTTCAGAAGAAGTAAAACATTCTGAAACCCCAAAGTCAACAGCACAGCATAAAACATAAATGAAAATCACAGCTCATAACAGTCCATTTCTCAAAGATGGTAAAAAATGCCCCAAACCCACAGTTACATAAAGAAAGCGCATACTCGTAAGAACATCAATTGCAAGAGGGTAAGCCAGCGCAACATATTTTTAAAATAAAGGTTTTAAAAATTTCCGTCGCTTGGATAAAATAAGGGTCAATCAATTGACAGATGAGTATTAGGACATTTCTTTTGTTAAGTGCTTATGCAGTCTCCCTTGTTTCCCTCTATTTTTCAACTAGAAATGGAATGGCCATAAGGGTATTAAGGCCTATTCTAATTTAAAAAAAAGTTTCTATACGAAGTAAGGGTTCTGACAAGTGTTAAATGTAAGGATATATGTTCGGGCTGCCCAGAGCAGACACAATCAGTTGGGCAGAGGATCTCTGAAATAAGTACTCCTTATGTTTCTAGTGAGACAAAATCCAAACAACTTCCTGCAATAACTTTGAACGAGGAAAAAGCTGGCAAAAACCTCTGCAGATAACATATGATCTTTAAAATGTAGTACTTTCCTCTTGAGAGTCCGAGTGCATTTAAACTCACTCTGTTGGGGTTCAATAAAACATACATTGGCTACTCTTGCAGCACTGTTTAATCAAGTGAGGTAAATGAAAAATTAAAAAAACATTATTTGTATACATGCAGAAGAGGTCAGCTTTATTTCACATCTAATACTCTGTATCATAGACTCCTCTAAATAGTTTGGTCTGGACTCAAGATATTGTCTTGACCCGTCAAAATGGTTATTCCCTACGTTGGGGAAAGAAAGATCCAGAAGTGCTGACTAAAACGATCATTACCAAGGCCATGGCCTCTATAGTAGAATGCCTGCAAGAAGGCACTCTTCCTATGGGCATATTGAGTGCATTTTCCCAAATTACACTAGTTGTACAAAATACGTTGCGTCTCCCCTTCAGGGGCCCACCTAAAATAAAGAAGGGATGGTTCGACAGCATGTGCATGAAAACATATTCTTCCCTAAAGGCTGCTCTTCATAATCTAGAGAAGAACCAAGAGGAAATTAAAGTATGTAGGATGGCAGACAATCTTGCTAGGAAAAACCGCAAGAAAGAAATTAATCCAGCTAGTCGAAAATGCTTTTTTAAGGTTTATTTTAGAAGTCCCCCAGAGCACATCTGTATATTATTGCCACAGCGAATTGGGGATCTCTTATATATCTCTTATACATCTGATGTTATTAAAATGCAACCAATCATGCTTTGGCATATATTTTGGACCTCCCCCAGTTTAGGGCTGAACCGAGAAATTATCACAGGTTCAATGAGATTGGATCAGGTTAAAAAAATCCCCTGGCTGAATTATGTAAGAACATTTTTTAAATGATCTGGGTAGATTTTTATACTAATCCTGATACTATGTGCTCTACATCAAGGAAAGAGTTTAAAATCTTATGTCTGACACATCTTGAGTCTCTTAGAATTGTGGTGGAAATTAAGAAAAGTTTGGTGATCCAGCATCAATTGACCCTGTCCAGTCATTCTATTCAACCTTACTTAGTGTTGTGCATTGGAGGGTATGACAGATACGTCCTCACTAGGTTTAGGTTTGACAGTTTCCATTGTTTGGTTACATTTCATGTTGCCAATGTCTGGTCCAGGGATCTTAGTTATTGTCCATGTGATAACATATCCATACAATCAACAATGCATGTGATCTTTTTTTGTAAAAATTTTTTCTAAGGAACAAGCAAGATGGATTATGCCCTTTCTGAAGCAAGAAACCTGGCGGCAAGAAACCTGGCGGCAATGTCGCCCGGCTTTCCTCTATTTACAACTACTGGATAATTTGTATTGTATAGGTATTATGACTGGACTTTTAAAAAGTATTATGAGGAAAAGGAAAAGCATAATTGTCTAACCCTCTAAAATTATAAATTATGCACTGCCAGGACAGATGTTTTTAATTTGTATTGGGAATTTTTTTGTTTGTATGAAACTGTTTTTTAATTCTGCTTTTATGATTTTATGAATTCTCTAAAATTGAATAAAGCATTTTCTGACTCTGACCATGATCCTAAAGTTCTCCCTAGTCATATTATCATAACTTGACCCACCAAGGCTCGCATTACGTAAAAGACTATAAGAAGGGATCTTATCTTGATTAAAACAGACTTGGCAGCCTTCCAGCCCTCCATGGTGCCTCAGTGCCCCTTGTGTGTGTATTACCGGGCCTAGTGACACTGATAACCCCAAGGCACTGAAACTCCTTTCTGCCTTACAAATCATGTGGGCATATTATCAAGCCCCTTATCGCCGCGTTATCTGCACTTTTCTGTCGACAACACGGCAATATTTGCATCGCCCTATTATCAAGGCAGTGTTAAGGCAATTAACGTGGCTTAGAGCCACGTTAATTGGCTTAACGTTGCCTTGGTAATAGGGCCCCTTTCACGATAAACTTATCGTGAAAGGGGGCGTGTAGTGGGTGTTGCAGTGGGCGATCCACCGCAACACCCATTCACTTTGACGCCGTCACATATTATCAAGCTTGGCGATAATAGGTGGCAGCGCCAAACTTAAGACCAGAAAAATCCTAGTCTTAAGTTGGCGAAATGAGGAGAAATGCTTCATTTCTCCTCGTTTTTGCTTTTTCCTAGTGTGCTGCCTTATGCAGCACACATGGAAAAAGCAAAATGCCAAGGTTTCTTTATGTACAGGAAGGTGTCCCTTCCTGTACATAAACACACCTATTTTTAAAAATGCCAATTTGTAACTTACATGTGTGCTGCATGACGCAGCACACATGTAAGTTACAAAATGGCATTTAAGGAACTCCTTCCTGTACATAAACAAACCTTCCCTGCTCGCAGACACCCTTGCACTCTGTTGCAAGGGTGCCTGCGCTGGCAATAAGTTGTAAAACATATCGCCATCGCAGGGGGAATCACCAGGCTGCACAAGATCCCTGGTAATATGAGGCAGCCTAGCGTATCCGAAGTGGCGAAGAGAGGCCTTAAACCAACACGGCTAATGCCTCTCTTCGCCACTTTCTTGATAATATGCCCCTGTATTGGATGTCAACAAAGAAATAACTTTAGTTACTTCTATTCCATCCTTATCTGTGAAGAACTCCAGAGTTTTCAAGTCTGTTGATGCAATATCTGATAACTCAGGAATTTGGCTGAACAATGAAAGATTAGCTCTGTTTATGGGCCCCAGATTTCTCTTTTTTTCCCTTTGCATAAAATATCGAACAAAGGATAAAGGCCATAATCTTCCTGGAACAAGAGAGGCTGCTTTGGGACAATAATCTGCTTGGTATCTTCCACTGCATTAGTTCCATACCTTCCTTCTTGTTTTTCCAAACAACGAGACCCAACCTTCGAAATATTGTTTTTAACAAGATAATTTAGCACTTCCCGTGTTTTACTTTTCTCTTTTACTGCAGTCCCGTCAGGAAGGCAAATGCCAGTACAATCGGGGCTTCCAATATACCTTTTAGGCTTCTTTGAATGAATGGTATTACATCCAAAGGGCAGAGACCGTTTTTTATTTATTTATTTAATGCGATTTTATATAGCGCGAACATTTCCCAAAGGTGTCAAAGCGCTTTACAAAAGAACCAGTTGCGTTATATAAGAACTTTGGATTCCATGAGTTACATAAGAGATATAAACAGGAAAAAAAATTGCAAATGTACAAGTGGAGCGAAAGGAGGGAAATATTGCAAATGTACAAGTGGAGCGAAAGGAGGGAAAAATTGCAAATGTACAAGTTGTAAAGTCACTCCAGGAAGAGATACAAACAGATAAACTCTAAAATCACATAGGAATGGTAGTAAGTACAAAGGTCTACTACATATACTCGTGGTTGGATTTAAACTTTCACCTACAGTCAGTAAAGATGGTAGAGTAACTCCAGCCGCTCCCCGCTTGTCCTGACATACATCCATATCAAATAGATTTTCTGCCAACCCCAGTACTATCAATGCCGTACTCTTGAGGAAGATAGTCTCAGGACCGGAGAGGCTTCACATATGCCCGATGATCCTGCAAAGTCACTACTTCTACTCACAGACTTATTAGAAGCGGTGTTTGTTGTCTTACATTACCATCGTTTGCTGCAATGAAGTGTTATGTTACAAACTTCCTTAATGATTTCGATAACGGAGATCTGGACTCCGTGTCGTTTGGAGGCGTGCAAGTTATGCCAGTTTCTGTACCCTCATTTTGTTGGTTCACAACAGGTTCGCTCTTTCCCTGTTTAGAGGTGTTGCTTTTCCCCTTCACTTTATAATCCGGACGGATCTTATTTGACCTTAATACACGTGTGGTTATATCACAATTCTCCATATTGCCCTGTCTAACATGATCAAATTCATCACAGCCGGGCCCTTTACACAGGCAACACTTGTATACCACAGTGACAGTTGTCCTAGCTAGCACTGTCTTCACAGATTATGCAATCTTCAGGACTTTGAAAGTTATTGTATAGGGTATGGTTAAGGAGTAGTTTCTTACCTGTAACTCCAGTTCTGTAGTAGGGGTATCTCTGTTATAGTCATAATCTAGTGAATAGTCCCGCCCATGTGCGTGGACCCCGGAGCAATCAAAAATAATCTCTTAAGCTGTCTTTATTGCAGTCCTGCATAGACACTTAAGAGAAAATGAAAGACAACAATGCAGCATGTACCTACAAGGCTACACTGTTCAGTACTTCAGCTAGAAATGCCAAGGATATAACATCAAAAACACATTAAACACAATCTGTCAAGTTTCACCCATAGAGAAACTTTCCTCCCCTCACCAAATCCTTGGAATGATAGAGAGCAAGGTAGGGACAGACAAGCCTCCATAGGCTGCCATTATGTGTCTGGAAAAGGGATACCGTGCCTTTAAGGAACTCTCTGGAGACCCTTGGTATCCCAGCATGCTCAGCCCCTTCCTTTTACTTTCAGTTCTTTTTGAAGGTGCATAAAGCAAGGCCTGTAGCATACATCACAGTACCATTTTCTCCACCGGGGAGGAGGGCGGGCGCTTATGACTATAACAGAGATACCCCTACTACAGAACTGGAGTTACAGGTAAGAAACTACTCCTTCTGTAGTAGGGGATCTCTGTGTATAGTCATAATCTAGTGAATAGAATGGCAAGCGCATCCAAAAACAATCCGGCGGTGGACAAATAAAGACAACACCACTATTGTGCGAACAGATTCCGCAGTGAAGCCTGCCCAACCTGAGCATCTGCCCTGGCATCAGAGTCCAGACAGTAATGCTTAGTAAAGGTGTGGACCGATATCCAAGTGGCCGCCCTGCAGATCTCTGCAATGGGAACATTTCTCAGCAAAGCTGTTGTAGCTGCTTTGCCCCTGGTAGAATGAGCCTTAGGCTTACCCCCTAAGGTCTTATTCGCTTTCTGATAACAGAGCTGGATACATAACACAATCCATCTAGAGATGGACTGTTTCGAAGTAGCCAGACCAGTCCTAACTGACCCATAGTTGACAAACAGCGGTTCGGACCTATGAATATCCTTGGTCTTATCCAAATAGAATTTCAACACCCTTCTGACATCCAGGGAATGTAGAGACCATTCCGCTGGAGTGGAAGGATTCTGGAAAAATTTTGGTAAGGTTATAGTCTGATTAACATGAAAATCAGAAATTACCTTAGGAAGTAACTTAGGGTGAGTACGCATAACAACCTTAGCAGCATGAAATACAGTATAAGGTTCATGGCAACATAATGCCTGAATTTCACTCACCCTGCGGGCCGATGTAATGGCCACGAGGAACGCCGCCTTCCAAGACAGGTGCTGCAGTGAAGCCTTATGAATAGGCTCGAAGGGTTCCTTCATCAGCCTGGACAGCCTCACATTCAGCTCCCATGAAGGCGAAGGAAGCCAAACAGGAGGGAACACCTTCTTCAACCCTTCCAAAAAATCCTTAATCACAGGAATCTGGAAGAAGGATGTCTGTGAAGGGCATTTTCTGTAAGCAGTCAATGCAGCCAGATGAACCTTAATGGAATGGAAATTAAGGCCAGACTGAGCTAGATGCAGAAGGTATGGAAGGATAACATCCTCCTTGCAGGTCGTTGGATCATATTTCTTAGACATGCACCAGATGCAGAATCTCTTCCATTTGTAAGCATAAGAGGTCCACGTAGATGGCCTCTTAGCCTCCTTCAATATGTCCATGCAATCCTCAGGAAGATTCAAGTGGCCATATTGCACTATCTCAGGAGCCATGCCGAATATATTTTCAAAAGAAACTATTCCTAACTCAGGAGCCATGCCGCCAAACTCAACGATGAGAGGTTGGGGTGCACCATCTGCCCCCCGAACTTCGTGAGAAGGTCCGGTCGACACGGAAGCCGCCGATGAGGCAGGATTGACCGGTGAAGCAGGTCCGTGAACCACCACTGCCTGGGCCATTCCGGAGCAATGAGGATCATCCGCGCCCGGGACTGGGCCAGCTTGATGAGCACCGCCGGAATCAGGGGAATGGGTGGAAAAGCGTACAGAAAGCTGTTCGACCAGCTGATCCATAACGCGTTCCCCAGGGTACCCGGTTGGTAATACCTCGTGGCGAAGTCGCGGTATTTTCTGTTTTCGGCGGTGGCAAACAGATTCACGTCTGGAGTGCCCCACATGGCGAAGATGTCGTTGAGCACCTTGTCGTTTATGACCCACTCGTGGTTTTCTTGAAGCAACCTGCTGAGGGTGTCCGCCTGAACATTCTGCACACCTGGCAGATGAGTTGCCGTTATCGTCAGCCCTCTGGCTAGCAGCCAGTGCCAGATCGCCTGCGCCTCCCATGACAGTGTGCGTGATCTTGAGCCCCCCTGCTTGTTGAGGTAATACATCGTGGTCGTATTGTTCGTCAGCACAAGCAAGGAGTTGGTCTGGAAGGACGTATGAAAGGCCTTCAGTGCCAAGTGAACAGCTCGGAGTTCCAGGAAATTGATGTGATACGTGGACTCCGCCGGAGACCACGCTCCCTGGATCTGTAGATGGTCTGAATGCGCTCCCCAGCCCAGGAGAGACGCATCCGTCACAATAGTCTGAGTCTGGATGTCCTTGTGGAAAGGAACCCCTCTGAGGAGATTCTCTGCCGTGCACCACCATCCCAGGGATTGTTGGGCGTGAAGAGACAATTGAATCCTGTTGTCCCAACACCCTTTCCTCTGGTCCCACTGGTCCTCCAAACATTCCTGTAGCGGCCTCATGTGTAGGCGCACGTGCGGAGTGAGGAAGATACAAGAGGCCATCGATCCCAGTAGAGAAGACACCGTCCTCACTGTTGTAGATGGAGCAGCTATGAGAGCCTGAGCCTTCCGAAGGATGGATAAGCGTCTCTCCTCCGAAGGAGACACGCTTGCCGACAGCATATTGATGGAGGCTCCCAAGTACTGCAGGCACTGCACAGGAATCGGGACAGACTTGGACAGATTTATGTGCAACCCCAGACTGTTCAACAGGACGGCCGTCCTGTTAAAGTGCAACTGTGCTTCCTGGAAGGTGGAGGCCTTGATCAACCAGTCGTCCAGGTACGGGTAGACAAACACCTTGTTCTTTCTCAGGTGCGCTGCTACCACAGCCATGCATTTCGAAAAAGTCCTGGGTGCAGACTTCAGTCCAAACGGTAGTACGGTGTACTGATAGTGATTGGCGCCGACGAGGAAACGCAGGAACTTCCGATGTTTCCGTGCAATGGGCACATGGAAGTACGCATCTTGCAGGTCTATCGCACACAGCCAGTCTCCTCTCTGCAGCTGAGGATAAATCTGGTGCAAAGACAGCATTCGAAATTTTTCCCTGCGAATCCACTTGTTTTCTTCTCGCAAATCCAGAATGGGTCTGAACTCGTTCTTGTCCTTCTTCTGGACTAGGAAGAAGCGTGAGTAAAGACCCTTTCCCCTTTGAGAGTGAGGGACGTCTTCTATCGCCCTTTTTCTTAACAGGGTATCGGCCTCCGCCTGGAGTTCGCGCAGCCGGAACTGCGAGCTGACCGGTGGAATCGCTGGAGCCGGACTGGTGACCGAAGACTGTATCCATTGCAAACAATATTCAGCACTCACTTGTCTTGAGTAATGTTTCTCCACTCTGCCAGGTAATGTTGGATGCTTCCCCCCACCGGAGCGGGTAACAGATGAGGGGGAAGAAGCACCTCAGGGCCTAGACCCAGCTGGGCCTTTGGTCGTGGATGAGGCCTGCTGACCACCACGGCCCCTCTGGTGCTTTTGGAACGGGCGCCGCTGGAACTGCTGCTGCTGCTGTTGTTGTTGCTGCCCAGCCTGTCGACCTTGCCCTCTGCCTTGAGCCCCGTACCGTCTTTGGAACGAGCGGAAGGTCTTCTTCTGTTCCTTCGGCTTCTCCAATCCGACAGCGTCAATGTCTCTGCCTCCGCCTTCATGCGGGCCATCTCCTCCTCCGCATGTTTTCCAAAGAGGGTCTCACCCGAGAAGGATAGATTGGCAACCCTCTGCTGCGCCTCAGGCTTCAAGGACGTCAGACGCAGCCAGGCTTGGCGCCTCAGGTTGACCCCATGGCAGTATCCATGCGCTGCCAGGAGGGAAGAGTCCGCTGCCGAACTGATCACCTGGTTGGAGACCATCAGTCCTTCATTAAGGATTTCTTGGAAATCCTCCCTGTTCTCCCGGGGAAGGAGTTCCACGAACCGTGTAAGGGACTCCCAGAGGGACCGATCATAACGTTCCAACAGGGCCGAGGCACTTGCGGCCTTCATAGACGTGGATGCCGTCCTGCAGACCTTCCTGCCTGCCGAATCCATCCAGCGGCTCTCCTTGTCAGGAGGCACTGTCGATGACGGGGTGGTGGCGTGTTGCTTCCTCGCCGCCGCCACAATCACTGAATCCGGCGCAGGGTCCAAGCGAAGGAACTCAGGATCCGAGTCAGGAGCCCAATACTTCTTATGCAGCCTGGAAGGCGCTGATTTCGTAACCGCTGGGGTGAGGAAGAGCTCCATAGCGGGTTCCACCAGCCCAGGCACCAACGGCAACAAAGGGCGAGACAACTGTTTCTTGTGCAGGGTCTCGAAGATGACGGACGTCGAGGGCACCATGAGTGTGATGCCCAGCTTCGCCGCACCTCGCAGGAACACCTCCTGGAAGGAGACAATGTCGTCGATCGGGGACACCCTCGTCCGAGGGGAGTCCGACAGAGTCGGCGGGAAGTCCCTGGCACTGGACGAATCCGTGTGGCGGGATCTAGACCTGTCTCTCCTACGGAGCCGTCTGGACCTCGTAGACGAGCGAGGGCGACTCCTGGACCTATCTCTCCGTGAGCAAGACCTCGACCTCCGTGGCCTCGGACGTTCCGCGGGCCAGGCAGGAGGGCACTGTGGAGGCCGAACTGGGAGCCTAGGTTGCGGAGGCCCCGTATGCGGCGACGGCAACCGAGATAGCGAGGCCGACATTGGAGGAGCCAGTGGAGGTGGACGGTGAGGAGGAACTGGAGGCGGTGGAGGAGTAGGAGGTTGTGGAGGAGTAGTCAGGATACGCGGAGGAGGATCCACGGACAAAGGAGAAGGTGTAGGAGACCTCGGTTTGGAGGGTGACTAAACTTGAGAGTACTCCGAGCCCAGAGACTGTCCCACTCTCCTTTTCTTCTTCTTCTGTCCAGAGGGGGGCGATCTTGAGGCCCTACCCCTTGTAGACGAGTGACGGCCGAAGACTCCGTCCTGGTCCTAGAACGTCCAAGCTTCCTCCTCGATGTTGAGCGTCCCTTCGACATCGACGAGCGTCGCCTCGACAAGCATCTGCTCGGTGGCCGTCGACGGTTGATGCCTCGACGGCGATCATCTTTTTGACGACGGCGATCTCCTCGGCGTCGACGACCTCCGTCTCGACGCTGATCTTTGTCTCGACGCCACTGATTTACGTGTCGACGTCGATGGTGACCGGCGGTGTCGCCTCGACTGCGAGCGCCGGTGTCTTGACCCCTCTCGACGTCAATAATGGCTCGACGACGAGTCAGTCCTCGATGTCGACCTCGTCGGAGATTTCGACGTCAGTCCCCTCGGCGTCGAACGTCGACGGCGCTTCGACCCAGAGCCCTGGGGAGACGGGGAACAGACTGTGGTCATTCCTTTCGATGCTGATGTCGAGGCCATCTACGTCGACAAAGACCGGTGGCGTTTTCTGGCCTTTTCCTTACTGGGGACACCCCCAGAGGCCTGCGCACGGGCAGAGGAAGGAGCCCCTTCATGCCCAGACCCACCTTGTCCTTGCTGCCTTCTCTGCTCCAGGCCTTGGAGCCTGGTCTTCTCCCTGTCCTTCAGGGTCCTTTTAGGGAACTGCAGACAGATATCACACTCCTCAGGAACATGAGAAGAAGGCAGACACAGGATGCACACCCTGTGAGGATCTGATTTTGCCTTTTTCCTAGAGCACTCAGGGCATTTACCAAATAAGGCAGGCATATTTGATAAAAGAGCACTCCAAACACCAGAGAAACGTCAGTAAAGGTGAGAAAAGGCAAAAAGACGTCGAGTGAACACACTCCAACACTTTAAAAGTGCAATTTGTAGACAAAAAACCCAAAAAAGGGAGAGCTCAATGCTCCAGGGTCCTGCTAGCAGGAGCCGGAAAAAAGAACTGAAAGTAAAAGGAAGGGGCTGAGCATGCTGGGATACCAAGGCTCGCCAGAGAGTTCCTTAAAGGCACGGTATCCCTTTCCCAGACACATAATGGCAGCCTATGGAGGCTTGTCTGTCCCTACCTTCCTCTCTATCATTCCAAGGATTTGGTGAGGGGAGGAAAGTTTCTCTAGGGGTGAAACTTGACAGATTGTGTTTAATGTGTTTTTGATGTTATATCCTTGGCATTTCTAGCTGAAGTACTGGGCAGTGTAGTCTTGTAGGTACAGGCTGCATTATTGTCTTTAATTTTCTCTTAAGTGTCTATGCAGGACTGCAATGAAGACAGCTTAAGAGATTATTTTTGATTGCTCCGGGGTCCACGCACATGGGCGGGACTATTCACTAGATTATGACTATACACAGAGATCCCCTACTACAGAACCAGCAGGATGGTCAGAGGTGGATCTGAGCAATTTACGAACCGAACCTGAAGCCGTAGGGCCCCAACACTCCTCCAGATACTGCAGAATGGGCGAAGATAAGAGTGATGAGGGCCCTATTGGACGCTACAATGTTAACCTCACTGCATCTTTCTCCTTACTACTCCACACCCTCTTTAGGCACACCGGGCCTCATTTATGAGGTTTTGCCGCAGGGAAGCGCAGCAGGGCTTCCTGCTGCGCTTCCCTACAGCAAAAGAAAAGGGCAGGAATGCGCGTATCTATAAGATACAGCTCATTCCTATCCTTTTCCCCTGCGCTGGCGCACAATGGGATGCCTGCGCCAACGCAGGCACCTTTGCACAATGGTGCAAGGGTGCCTGTGTTGCGGAGATGATTATTTTTGTACAGGAAGGGAAACCTTTCTGTACAAAAATAATCACAAGAGGCTTTTCCTCTTTCTATGTGTGCTGCAGAATGCAGCACACATAGAAAAAGGAAAAACGAGGAGAAATAAAGATATTTCTCCCGTTGCGCCTCCCTTACTCCTCCCCTGGGGAGGCGTAAGCTTTTGGCACTGCCTCAGATTAACGATTTCCTGTAAATCTGGGGCAGTGTCAAAAGGCCATGGACGTTGCTGGGAACGCCCACAGCATCACACATTGCATGCCCCTTTAACGCAGAACACTGCGTTAAAGGGACTGACATTTATCAGACAGCATTAAGCCAAAAAAAGTCGCTTAGTGCTGCCTGATAAATATCATGCAGGCTTCTGCGCCATGGAACGTCACAAAAATGAGGCCCACCTTATTTTGTATTTCACCCTCCTTGCTTGTTTCTCTGTAATAATCGTAGCAACTGCAGAGATTCACTGGGCTAAAGGCAAATAACCTGCATACCCAGGGGCACCAGCCGGCTGCCTCCATGCACCACAAGGACTGCTGGCTGCCTGGGACTCAGACTGCAAAAATGTCCAAATCCTAACACCTCCCAGATGTGTGAGTGACCTCTCTCCGCCCATGGCCTTGCTCAGGCACCAATACTTACCCCCTTTGGGTAATCAGAGTCTTAGCTGGTGCATAACAGCCGCAGTTTATTTTGGAAACATGGAACATTAACATTGCATTTTCTTGTGCAGGGTGGGGGGTAGGGGGATGGGGTTTGTTAATTTGTCCTTTCTTTGTTTCTATGGCCCTTTGTCTTTCTTCCTTTTTAGTGTCGTCGTTTTTCATGTTTCCTACAGTAGGTCTCGTCTTGAGGGGTGGGGTGCAGCTTTGCTACGTAACGTGTTTGTCTTTGCATTTATCCTGACTCCTGTGCCTTACCCCAGCTACTTCAAACGTATTTGCACTATTTGCGGATTTCCTGTTTCATGCTTGCTATTGTAGGACCATGTGTGACCGTATGGCATTGATTCTGAGTTTTTCTTTATTGTAAAATGAACCTTCTCAAATCCTGAATCTCGCACAGTACGCTTGAGTACAAGTTATATCCTGGACACTTCTTGGACCCTGATTTTCGGACTGCTGTATTTTTCTACATTGACTTGCTGTACTTACGTCTTGACTAGCGGCCGGCCGGGATGGTTGTAGGCCCATACTTGTATTTACTTGAAGTGACAATAAAGGTTCTCAAAAAAAAAAAAAAAAAAAAAACATTGCATTTCTTTGGATCATTCGAACGGACCATGGTTTCAACACAGCATCACATCTATAAAATGATCACATTCTGATGAATTGGTCCATAACTCCTTCCAGCACAGCCAGCACCCTGAGAGACGCCCCTCTTTTGGTGTCTAGCGCTTACGGCCTCTAGGCTTACCTTGGCACTTCCATTTGAGTGGGTGGCCGCCAGGCCCAACCAGGGCTGCAAGTGCCTTGACTGTCTGCCATTGACCCCAAGCTGGCCAAGCGCCTGCTCTCTCAGTGCCCCTTCTAAAAGATATCCCAAGGACACTTTTTGCACGCTCATCATTCTAGGCTAGTGTGCTTTCTTGTCTCTCCTCCTTGCCCTCTACCAACTTGCAGCTGCAACACCCGGATCTTTTGTTGCTGTAAGTGGGCCAACGAAGAGAGGTCACGGTATGGCGTTCTTGCCCCTTGCCCTCTTTCTTATATTTGCTTCCCCCAAAGTACTTCGTTCCCATTGGGGGTTCAAACCCAGTCAAAGAATCCAGTGGCAGCTGCTGACATTTGAAAGTGGCGAGGCATACAATTATTGCCTTACTGCACTATGGTGAGCAAGTGTGGCTAGCAAGCAAGCCCGAACAACTAAAGGGGTGTTCGGGGGGGTTCTCCCCATAGAAAATGTTGGGAAAAAGAGTGGACAAATGGTGCATTTTCAAGCAAACTTGAGGAAGCAGGAAGGTTAATAAAGCAATACGATTGAATTATTTATCATTGAAGAAATTGTCAATTTTTTTATGAGTTATAGAGGACAATCTTTGCGTATGCTTGTGTGTGGGGCATATTGTGCCGGTGCGTGACTGCCCCATGTGTGGTTTGTGTGAAAGAGTCACTTGGAGGATTGCTTACTAAGTGGTTAAACAGCTACCCCATTAGCTACTTTTTGGAATGCTAGGCGGCTTATCTTGTAACACAGATGGCCGAGCCTGATTTTAGGCTGCCGTGGTTTTAGAGCATGCAGGCTTTACCAGCAGAGTGACCGCGCCTTTACTAAATGACCTGATAGCACTAAAACGAGTTTCTTTCTGTAACCGCTTTTCAAGGTGTGGCAAGCACAAAACTCTTAACAGTCAAGAAGAACAACAAAAGCGAATGACCAAGAAATGAGCCTTTAATAATATTTTTGAAGAAAGTGAAGTTGAAGGTACTGTATACGCCCTGCCGCAATGTTGTATCGCATGCCATGCCAAAGAGGAAAGGAAAATGAACCAAAAAGCACTTTTGTCTGAGTCATTTCTGGGCACCAAAGCAAGGAGGACCGTAGGATAGAGCAGTTTTTCTTGGCACACCAAGGCATAACTAATCGATGACAATCGTATGTCCACACATTCCTCGGCGGCGGATGTGCTGAAACACTGCAGGTCTTCTCAAATGAGAGGGCAGGTGTGTGAAAGTGCCATCTTTCTTTCATGGTATGCCCCCACTTTTTGCCGAATTGCTGATGTGCTTTGACTGAGTGTGCCCTGGGCTCCTGCCAACCAGGTGCCCTGGGAGTGTTCCTTCCCTAAAACTGTGTTGAAACTGAAACCCAATTGGCATCTCTGGCCACCTGTCCGCTTCTAGTAAATGGTACCCTACGTACCCAGGGCATGGTGACCACAGAAGACCCCTAAGGGCTGCAGCACTTATTGTGCCACCCTTATGGCCCCTGTACCCTGACACCCACACACTGCCTTTGCAGGCTGAGTGTCTAGGTGCAGAACTAAACAAATAGTCGACATGGCACACATCCCTGCGTGGCTACCAATGCTGCCAGCACCAGACATGTTACTGGACCCCTGGGTCGAGAGCCTGCGGCTCTCGGGGCCTGAAACAATGCACATCCTGGGACGAGGTGCCAAGCCTCCTCCCCCCAGGATGGGCAGGGGAAGCTTCAAAGCCATACCGCCTTTGTGAGCTTCTCCAGGTCACTTGTTGTACTCAGCAACTGCCCCCACCGGTTTTGACCCCCACTCCGGCAGGAAACCCTAAGTGAGGTAAGGGGGTGTGCCAGCCTATGCCAACTTCACCCCTCAGGTGGGAGAGGCGAGGTGAAGCACGACTCCGGGCTCTGGTCATCTTGAGGATGGGGAGCCCTGCCCAATTAGAGATAGGCCCCTGGCCCCCTCCCACAGGAGAGGAGCAGGCTAGGGGGTGTACTCACCACAGGACAGGGACCCATTGGTCCCTGCCCTTGCCCTACCTGTAACGCCCCTACATTTAGTTTTTAGGGGCACCCTGAACCTGGCATCCATCAGTCACCCCTTTAGCTGGGTGCCCTATGCCAGTGGTGTGGGCACAGGTGCATGAGCCCTGTGACCCTACAGTACCCAGGGCCATTTCTGAGCACTGTAAATGCAGTGCTGCCATTAAGAGTATATGGTGCTGGGAGGTTGTCATTACGAACTCCACAGCACCATTGATGGCTTCACTGAAGACCGAGAAGTTTGATATCAAACTTCTCAGCACATTAAACCCGCACTGATGCCAGTGTGGGATTTAATGTAAAATGCACAACAGAGGGCATCTTAGAGATGCCCCCTGAAACCTAACCAACTCCCATTGTCCTGACTGCACGGCTACCAAGGCTGCCACCACCAGACATGTTTCAGGACCCCTGGGTCGAGAGCCTGTCGCTCTCGGGGTCCTGAAACAATGCATATCCTGGGACGAGGTGCCAAGCCTCCTCCCCCAGGATGGGCAGGGGAAGCCTCAAAGCCATACCGCCTTTGTGAGCTTCTCCAGGCCACTTGCTCTACTCAGCAACTGGCCCCCACCGGTTCTGACCCACACTTTGACGGGAAGAATGGCGGGAAACCCTAAGTGAGGAAAGGGGGTGTGCCAGCCTATGCCAACTCCACCCCTCAGGTTGGCGAGGTGAAGCACGACTCCGGGCTCCGGCCATCTTGAGGATGGCGAGCCCTGCCCAATCAGAGATAGGCTCTTTCCCCCTTCCCACAGGAGAGGAGCAGGCTAGGGGGTGTACTCACCCCAGGACAGGGACCCATTGGTCCCTGCCCTTGCCCTACCTGTAATGCCCCTAAATTTAGTATTTAGGGGCACCCTGAACCTTCCTTCCTCAGATCCCGATTGCAACAAGAAGAAGAACAAGAAACAAGAAGACCTCCCATGCAGCTGCTAACAAGAGGACAACACCAACTGACTTGGCCCCAGAACCCTACAGGCCTGTTGATCCTTGAACCTGCTCCTGCGAAACTCCGGTGTCTCCTGCGTACAGCAACCTCGAAAACCCCAGAGGACCTGCCTGCCTTGAACCTCTAAAAAGACTGGGACTCCCACCATCAGTGGTTCTGCTCAAACAGAAATACCCCTGGTTCCAGCCAGGAACCGCAAATCCAGCCCACGCTGCACCCGCCAAGCCCGGCCTGTGCCTGAGTGACCCAAGTCCACGAGGACATCCCCCCGGCGACTGTGAACTGGAGTTCAGTACCCAAAGACCCTCCTCGACGACCCAGACGACGCCTGCAACCTCAGAACCAGGGACCCCTCCATCCGTGACCAGATGAGGGTAAGATTTCCCGATGCCAAAAGACACCCCGGCGCCCCGCGGCCCCCTGTGCCTTCCTTTGAGGTACCTACCTCTTCTGCAAGATCCCACCTTACCTCTCGAAGTGGTGGTCGCACCTGAAGAATCTCCGTCCCCGATCCTGCAGCCTTTTTTCGCTTTCTAACTTTCTAATTGAATAACATTGAGCGCCCGACAGTTCAAAAGCACCCTGCACCCAGCCACCCGAGTGCCGCTGAAAGTGCAACTACTACACTACTTTACTTTCCCACGTGCCCTGTGTAAGTGACCAGGAGCTCAGCTCCCACAGCTGCGTGGCCTGCTAGCCAGCAGCTACCAACCGAAGGCCCCCTACCCTCCATAGGATTGCATTGGGCCTACTCGCTCTGCACTCGGCTGCCCCTGTGCCACTGAGGGTGCAACAGCTGTACCTTTCTTAACCTGGGAGACCCCTGAGTCTATGCCCAGAACCTTAACTCTACCAGTCGAGTACTTGCTTTTTTTTTTTTTTTTTTATTGGCATTTTAAACCATACCTAACAACAAAACAAAATAACTAAAAGTGCCAGTACAGATACATTAGCAATGAGGCGAACATGTGCAGTTACATTCCACAATTTAAAGCAATAGTTACAGCAGAGTGTTGCGCCGTCAGCAGGAAAGATATCATACATCTTTTAGTGGCTTTGGAGATTTACAGTCCGCTCCTCAGCATATCTTTAAGTCATAGGAGTAAGGCCACAGCAAATATAGGGTGAAAATCAACAGAGTTACACATCAATCCCCCGGGCCCGCCCAGCAACGCCCACCCTCCATGAATCCCTCCCGGCACATCACATATCCAACAGCAGCCCACGTCCAGAGAACCACCTATCTACTCGCCTACATCACAAGCAGTTTCAGTCTCACAAGTATTGTCCCTCTGCCACTGTAGGAATGGTTCCCAAATGTCTCGTGGTCTAGAAGCGGCAGGCATCAACTCCCAAAAGCTACTCAGTTGTGTGTGTCCATAAGTGACATCAGCTAGCCAGCTTTTGACAGAGGGCACTCTCCTTCTTCCCCAATTTACTGCCACCTGAAGTTTGGCATACAACAGCAGCATAACGTGCAATTTTCGGGACTTGGACGGGGTGTGTTTTACATAGCCCAGTAGTGCTAATTCAGGGGACGGGGCATCAGCACGTCCCAACATGTTGTTAATGGTGTCAAACACCGAGGACCAATAGTCCGCTAACCTCTCGCATGACCATGCCATGTGTAGGAATGAAGCGGGGGAGTGCCTACACTTCCAACAACAGTCCTCTTCGTGAAGCCCCATTCTGTGCAAGCTTATCGGAGTCCTGTAGAACCGATGCAGGTATTTAAAATGGATCAACCGCAACCGGTATTTGGGGGACAGTTCAGTTAGCTGCCCGCAGCAGAAGGACCACTGCTCTTCAGTGAGCGGGGCATAAAGCACTGCATTCCACTTTTCCAAGGCTGTAGTCTGCACCAGGGGCGCCATCGTCTGTATCTGTCGGTAGATCCGTTTGCGTGGAGAGGGGAGCTCACTATTGCTTCCAACGCATGAAATACCGGGGGGGGCTCGTGGGAAATCGCTGCTCATCGCCCGGCATGCCGACTTCAGTCTGTGGTACAAGAACAGGTCCGAGAAAGGGACCATATTCCCTTCTTCATCGTTGTTGGGAAATAGGTCTGCATGGAGGGTCAGCCTTTGCTGCACATTCTTGCCAATGCCACTCTCAATGCAAGGCAATAGGGGATTCTGAACCAGGGACAATGACGGTGCATACAAAAGTGGCACACCCGCCCTCTTCCTCTGCTCCTCCCAAGCCCATTTCAGTGTCTCAGCCGTGTCTATTTCTCCTCTAGGACGTTTCGCCTTCGCACATATGGCCACCGAAAGTGGGGTGGGTGCCATATTGTCCTGCTCCATGGCTACATGCGGTTGGAATGGGGTTGGGTGCACCCAAAAAAGTAAAAATTGAGCTTGGGTGCATAGTGCATACAGGCGCATGTCTGGGGCCCCCAGTTCGCACTGCCGCAAAGGCAGCGACAAAGGCAAAAACAACAGGTGATGGCCTGAATGCAGAACATTGTCATACATTCACCCCAGTACAGAGATCTGGGCCTAAATCCATCGTTCTTTTGCACTCCACACCACCCCAGGTCAGACATGGCCATATGCAAATCAGCCTTGACCCTGTGCCTCATGGGAACAGTCCAGCCCGAACTGCCAAGCCATGTCTTTCCTGGACCGGAATCAAGCATCCAAGGACCGGTTTCTGGCCATCAGCCTTCATCAGCCTGGATAGCTTGACTCCAGTGGTGTGGAGCGCATGGGACTCACGTCTGAGCATACCCATCCCACTCGGGGCAACAAAGGCAAAAACAACGGCAGCGACAGCACGTCCCAGGCTGCCCTTGCCTGTCCCCCCGCCCATACCAATGAAGTGAGATGGGATTTGAGTGTGGCAAAAAAATGGAACGTCAGAGGGACAGGGACATTAACAAAGAGGTACAAGAATTTCAGAAGCAATATCATCTTGACCAGGGCGATCCGTCCAGTAAGGGACAGTGGCAGTTTCGCCCACAATTTCACCTTCCCTTCAAGCCACATCATGATGCGCCCGTAATTCAAGTTCCATATTTCCTGTAGATTTCGGCTGATCCAATTACCGAGGTATTTCACCTCCACATCCCTTGGAGTGCCGTCTGTCAGAGGGAATACAACCGACTTTGACCAATTTATGCAGACACCCGCTAGCCCACCAAATCGGATGAATTCTCGCAGCACCGGGTCCAGATGTACATCAGGGTCCACCGGATATAGCGTCACGTCGTCCGCATATAAGGAGATTAACAAGCTACGGGAGGTGAAGCCAATCCGCCGCGCAGTATGGTGTTGTCTTACCCGGGCCGCTAGCGGCTCCATTGCTATAGCGAATAACAGTGGGGATAGGGGACAGCCCTGTCGCGTGCCCCGCAATATTGGGAAGGGATCGGATATCATCCCGTTGATCTGGATCCTGGCAAAAGGGGCGGTTTATAGCAGACGAATCTTACTCATAAATAGAGTGCTGAATCCCATGTTAGCCAGTATCGTGAACAGATATGGCCATTCCAAGGTGTCAAATGCTTTCGTGGCATCCAGGAACACCACCGCTGCATGCACACTTGGGTGTAGGTAATGGAGCGTGGAGAAAATGGTACGCAAATTATGTGACGTAGCCCTGCCAGGGATAAACCCCGATTCATCGGGACGGGCAATGAGGGGCAATAGGGGCTGCAGGCGATCAGCTAATAATTTGGCAAAAATGTTGGCATCGACGTTTATCAAAAAAAGGGGTCTATAAGAGTCAAGTTCACCTTTGCCCGGTTTTAGTAACGTGACGATCAAGGCCTCCCTCATTGAGATCGGCAATTTACCTGCCTCCAACGCCTCTTCGTAAACTGCCAGCAACCTGGGTGCGAGCGCCTCAACGTAAGTTTTATAAAAAGCGGTCGTCAGTCCATCAGGACCCGGCGCTTTGTGTGGGGGCATGCCTTTTATTACCGTTACTATATCTTCCACACTTATCGGGAGGTCCATGTATTTTCGATATGTGTCATTGAACCAAGCCAGTTCAATAGATTCCAAAAAGGAACCTAGTCCCTCCAAGCAGTCGGATGTGGTGGCTGAATACAAGGTAGTATAGAATTCAGAGAACGCTTTTAATATCTTGTCGTGCCCTCTTGTCACGTTCCCAGCCATGTCTTTTACCTCATGGATGTGAGTTGCTGATCTAGAAGGCTGACCATGTTTGCCAGAGTGCACCCTGGTCTGTACCCCTCACAATATCTCCTCGGTTCAGCGTATTTCCCCAGGAATTTGACCTCGCGCTGCACCTCCTCAGCATAGTCCAGTAGTTTGGCTTTAAGCCGCCCCGCTGTGTCCTGGTTCTGGTTGACGTAATATTGTGACTCCAGCGCCTTTATGTCAGCCTCCAGAGAGGCCAGGGAGCCCCTAATTGCTTTAAGTACCCCCGCCTGCCTGGCGATGCACTGCCCCCGAATGACCACCTTGAAGGCCTCCCACAGCCCACTTTCTGTATCAACAGATCCAACGTTATTCTGAAAGTAATCATCTATGTCATTACCAATCTCTGTCTTAAAGGCCTCATCAAGCAGAGCATGTGGCGGTAGTTTCCAAGTGAATGCACGGCTATGCATCCTGGGCAGCGCCAGCTGTAGCAGGCACGGGGCGTGGTCGGACAGGGAGCAGGGCAGGTGCTTAACATCTACTGTACAGGCCGCCATATCTCAGGACACTAGCCAGAAATCGATCCTAGACCAGGCGTTATGGTGTTCTGTAATGCAAGTGCCCTCACGGAACCCGATGTGTCTATGTCTCCAAATGTCCACTATGTCGCCCTCTGTCATAATTTCCAACAGAGCTTCGCTGGCCAGTGGGTGAAGGGGACGAGCAGTGCCCCGTCTGTCCAGCCGGTCATCAAGTATGGCATTAAAATCTCTGCCCCAAATTATAGTGTCACAACCAGTGTTTTTAATTTTTGACCAAAGTGAAAGGAAGAATTCGGGGGAGTCTGTATTCGGACCATATACAGTCACAATAAGAACTGCCGTATCGCAGAGGAGCCCCTGCACTAAGACATAGAGACCCTCCGGGTCCGCCTGCGATGTGCCCTCACGCCAGTCCACGGCGCAGCAGTACCGCCACCCCCCTAGCATAGTTAGTGTAAATCGCAGAGTACACATTTCCCCACCTGCTATGGTTGAGCCTACGCGATGGCATACTATTCAGATGTGTTTCCTGCAATATACATAGATCTATAATGTGCCGGGTAAGATATGTATGCACTAGCCGGGCCTTTCTACCATCATTGAGGCAGCGGACATTCCAGGTGAGACAATTTATCTTATTAGACGCAGCCATATATCGGTACAACAGAACCTCCACCTGCATTTCTAGCGAGAGACACAACTGGAGCAATAGATGTAGGAAACTTGCACTTTAGCATTAATTGACTGGCAATGCATAACTAAAAACAACCCTCCCCAGCCTCCCCCACCCACTTCAACCCCCCAATCAGGTTGTAGTCTAACCCACCATATATTTTGCAGTGTAACCCGCAAAACAAAGAACATCAAAGAATGGGAACTTTTCCTTGGAGGCGTGGCAGTGCCGGCTAACTTCCTCGCATCTTGCAAGGCGGTCGGAAATATAGGGAGACCTCAGCATTCCCCGCATAAGGACTACACATAACAATAACCAGATAAACCATGTGTCAGTGACTTCAGATCAGTCCAGAGAAATCAGACATATTAGCAATGTCCTTAGGGTGTATAAGAAAAAGAAAAACAGAGCATGTCACACAGAGAGCATACGATACCAGTTCAGTCATTGTCGCTTAAAGCATCTGCGGTTGCCTCCGCTCCTAGCTGCCTCTTCTTGGATGATTTTCCCCCCAAGTGTTTTGCGAATTTGAGAGCCGATTTGGCATCCGTGAAAAAGTGCGGTTTCCGTCCACCGATACCTTTAGCTTTGCGGGGTACAGTAGAGAGTACGGGATCTGTGCCCGTAGCAAAATGCGCTTCGCAGGAAGGAACTCTCTCCGCACCGCCTACACTGCCGGGGTGAAATCAGGATATAAAGACAAGTTGTTACCTTTGTGCATGATCTTGCCTTTTTCCCGGTCTTGATAATTCAATATCTTGGCGATTATGGGTCTCGGAGCAGTTCCCACCGGAGGTTTCGGGCCAAGTGACCTGTGCGCTCTCTCGACCACAAACACATCGGAGAGGTGTGGGTCAAACAGCTCATGGAGGAGGTCCGTGATGTACTTCTCCATCTTGTCAATAGCCGTCGTTTCCGGTATTCCCGTGATGCGTAGGTTGTTGCGCCTTGACCGAGCTTCCAAGTCCTCGTTCTTGGCGCGTATAATGCCAAGAAGTCTATCCATATGGAGCAATTGCTCCTTGGTCCCGACTTGAAATTCGTGGCACTCCGTGTGGTGATTCTCTAGTGCGTCTAACCGCATCTAGTGGGTTGATACTTGCGCCTTCACTGTGTCCAATTGGGACATCAGATTGTCAAGTTTAGCGTCAATACTGCGCAGGCTGGAGCGCATGTCCAGCATGAGTGTTCGGAGGTCCGGGCTCTGGTCTTCCATTTTCTGGTTTGCAGCGCCATCCCTCTGCGTCTCGGGCTCGGCGTCACCTGGCTTGGCGTCACCTGGCTTAGGGGTGCGTTTGTTTTCAAATGTGAGTTTTGGTTGACGGGCGTCGGTTCGCCCCATGCTGCTCGCTACACTGGGTTTCA
Organism: Lissotriton helveticus; assembly: GCF_964261635.1. Lineage (NCBI taxonomy): Eukaryota > Metazoa > Chordata > Amphibia > Caudata > Salamandridae > Lissotriton > Lissotriton helveticus. The sequence goes on from NC_136070.1 coordinate 152,042,055, forward strand.
GACCAAGGGGCCGCTCTGTGTACCACAGCACAGGTGAGGACGAACAACCACCCCAATAGTGAGCAGATCCACAGGTAGGCGACGATCTCCACAGCTGCAATCCACTGGATGTGAGCCCCAGGGAAGTATTTCCCGTTTATCACTGTTTCTTGTAGCTGCCAAAGGCAGAACGTCCTAGGCAGCCCTCCCCACGGCACTAGCAGTCCGTTTACTGGGTGTGAGCAGATTTATGTGCCAGGCGCCACAGCAAAGCGCAATCCATGCACCAGAGGAACCAACTTGCGGCACTCCCGGCCTTCAGAGAACAAAATGGCTCCCACTCACTAGCGACCAAAGAAACAGCGTGATGTAGCTGGTTGCAGAGGGCTCCACCAAATCTGGAGCGTGGTCAGCCCGTGGTACCGTGCCCTAGGACGCGCTCGACAATGTCATCCCTCCACAACGCAGTCAGGGCACCTTGTCTGACCTAGCGACCTGTCTTCTATGTCACAGCACTAGGGGCAGGGCAGGGCGGCGTAAAATGGCAGCTTTCGGGCCCTCTGTGGCTTTGTGGCTGCGTGACCTCACCTCTCCTCGAGTGTCTCCCGAGCCCCAGAGCGCCAGCGAGTGTCCACAAGAAGGGGTGTCAGGCAGCTACCATGTGACTTGCCCCTCGACGCGGCCTTCCACCGCCGCAAGGCGGATGCGTCTAATACTGCTCCCGGGTCCCCCCTCGCAGCTTTCACGTGTCCCGCGCTCAGGGTCGATGATCCGATGTGTTCGGCAGCCTCGGTGTGACTTCAGAGGGGGTCCGATCTAAAAGTCGCAGTGTCTGGTTCCCGCCGCGCTCCGTCAGCAGAGTTAGGCCTGTGGAGCAGCGGGCTCGATTTAATCGGGCAGCCAGGCCGCTCTTACCCTCCCGAAGCTCGGCTCAGCAGTTGGTCGCCTCCGGTTTCGGATCAGCTTCACCTCGGGACTCCGGAACCAACCAGGGCAGCCTCGACCCGTCCCGTCACCGCTACAAGTTTTGTAGGGCTCGCGAGGGCTCTCCCCACGCAGGATTTTGGTAGGATTTAGTTCCGACCGGCGGAGCACGCTTAAAGTGCGGCCATTCCGCTGCTCTGCAGGCCACGCCCCTACCAGTCGAGTACTTACCCAAAAACCGATAACTCATTTTCCTTCCATAGGTTAACATCGACTGGTTTCACTTGGAAATTCTTCAACGTGTGGAGTTTTGAAACTTTAAAATATTCATCTAAAATCAGCCGAATAGCGAATTCTGATTTACTCACCTGTGATCAGGAGAGAAGGCAGTGCTGCACCGTTTAGCCCAGCACTGAACCAAAAAAGTAATTATAACTGTACTTACCAGTAACTTGAATTTCCTCCCATAGGATAACATTGCTTGGTTTTCACTGAAAAGTTTTGAAGTGTCAACTTTGAAAATACAATTATATGGATGTCTTGGAATGTGTATAGGGGGGACTTGTGTGACCCACTGCCTGAAGATGACACCGCTAGTTCAGATGAAGAAGGTGAGGGGGACTGAGTTAGTTTCACTGGGAACAATGAGTAGTAGTTACAGGAATTGCTCGCAGATCATACAGAACATATGTTGTGCCGCCTCTGGTACAGTCAGTGTGCCCAGGAATGAGAAAAACTGAATAATTGGAATATATAATGGTGTATATGCTGTCCAACCTGCCATTGTTTTTGTATTTTTGTTTTGATTTGATTAACATTTGTGATAACCAATAAAAAATGTTTAAAAAAAAAATACAATTATATTCTTTAAAATTCACAACTGTAATCAAAACGCTTTTACTTAACTGTTTACAGCTTATGTCCCAGGATTGAATCCAGGATCCAGTCCTGTGGTTAGAAAAGTAATCCATAAAGTAATCAATTGCGTTTACCTAGAAAAATCCATTGAGCTCAATGTTAAATTGTGTTTGAAATTGTGTTGCCTATTGCAACCACTGTAGCTAGTGTACTTACAAAGTCTATTGCCAATTTGCTAAGTAATTACCTAAAGTCACTCATAATGAGAAAAGTATATTTTGATACCTTTTTGGTTCTAAAATAAAACAACTATATCTTTTGATACAAAACAATTGGCCTAGAGTTCAGTCCTTGAGTGTGTGAGGCCATCTGCTGACTGTGTACAACAAATGCTTTACACTGTCCTCTGATACTGCCTTACTGCTCGACCAAGCTACCACTTTAGAGAGTAAGGTTATATCTAACATTAGCCTCTGCCAAACCTCTGGGGACTGGGGACTCTATACACACTGTACTTTACTTTGGTCCCGTATATAATGAGCACCATGGGAGCGCCTCGAAGTGATGAAAGGCTCAAATCACCACAGACTGTAAATACAAATTTACATCACATGAAAAACGAGGTAAACACCGCAGGCATGTCAGGCCGAAATAGATTTCTATGAATGCTGCAATTGTATTCATTAAGCTTCATTCACGTTTCTCTTTGGATATAAAACCCCGAGTGGGGATAGTCATAGCTCGTTCTTACCCCTCCTATTTTATTTTATTTTTCACCGATGTTCAGGTGTGAACTATTTTCAAAGGCGCGTCTAACAGCGCTGTCACTTGCGCCAAGAGACACTTCTATGGTTGTCTCTCATGTTAAAACAAGAGCACATGGCTGATTCCAGATTAAAGCGCAGCGAGCCTTCTCATGAGTTAATGCTTCGTCAATAAATGCACACTAGCCATGTACAAGACTTCATAAAATAAAGCTTTAGTTACAGAAATCATTACAAAAATGGGGTTTCCTAATACTGGTCTGACCTGGGTTCAATATGATACAAAATAAAGTGGTCCTGGACCTATATTTTTAGACGATATATATCGCATCTAAACGTATTGTTAATAAAGAATTTCTTGAGCATGCATAATGTTTAGCTCACAGTATTAAATACAGTATTTTTTTACTGAAATAGTGCAAACAACCAAAGTATGCTTCACCAAGAAAGTATTCCATATCATAAGGTAGACAGTATACTGCTTACTGTATCAAGTAGGGAGAAGAATAGTAAAAGTTGCTCCAATGTAACATGCAAAAAGAAGAAAGGGCTGCTCTGGTGTAGAAGAGGTGAAAAAGAATTTCAAATAGTGTTATAGGGGATGTTTAAAAACATTTAGATGCTGGACTGATTAACAATTCTCAGTCTCCTCTAGCCTGGCCACATAGATGCAATTAAGGTTCCTTTATATACAATTTACAAATTCACAAAATGTATCCTTGGGTGGTACGTTAAGTTTGGGGCTCGTGATCCAGGCTAATTATGTGGCGTTGACGTTTCGACCCGACTTGGTGCTGCGAGGGTGATTTGGGACCTCATCCTTGCGGGTCTTCCTCAGGACTGTGCGGGGCATCCTTAGTAGGTATGTTGGCCGTGTCACCCACCCGCAGGGTCTTGCGGGGCGTGAAAAGATGCTTGCAAGCTGGAGACTGCAGTAACAGTTGCGGCTCGCAATACTCGCGGGGTGGGGGTGGGTTTTAAAATTAAAATTAAAAGAAAAATTACCTGACCGGGTCTGCGCCGCCTCTGCTCCTGGGCCGGGGTCCAGCATTCTGAACAGGAACAGGCATGCTGCAGCTCCCTCCCCTCCTGTAAGCCGATCACAACGCTGCACTGGCAGCGTTGTGATTGGTGCGGAGTCCCGGACGGCACCCAGCTGGGCACAAGTAGGGAGGCCATTTTCTCTATGTAGGCTGCATGCAGCCCACATACAGAAAATGTAGAGTGTGCATTACTGCTTTGGTCAGCCCCAGGGCCGACCAAGCAGTCAGGGCACTCAGAATGGTGCAAGCAATTCCTCCCAACCAGCTCACCCGCCTGCCCACAACCAAGCATATACTCCCGCCCGCCCCCAACCAGGCATACACCTGCTGTCTGCTTTCTCGCAGCGCAAGAAGCAGGAATTTAAAATAAAATACTGTAGTATAATAATCCAGACAAGGATAAGAGAAAATAAGCTTCTTTATTCCAGCACACAGGAAACAGGTGTGCCTTGTCTAGCAGCAGTAACAGTACTGACTGGAACCAAAGCATAACATAGAACAATACAAATACATTCTATTACCTCAATGAATTCTAATAAGGAATGTAGATATAACAAATATCATTTTAATTTCTGCTTCTCGCACTGCGAGAAAGCAGTGGGTGGGCGCTCCACCGCCCTAATAGAGCAGTCACCACTGGGTCAAGAATCGCCTGCCCCTTTTTTCCAGGGCTTCCGGCTAATTTTCGTGGGCTTTGTTCCCGTGCGCCGGCAGGCCCCACCCTCGAGAGGCGTTCTTCGCAGGCCATCATGGTCTGGTGCTGCCTTCCCGGCCCGCGCCATGTCTTCTTTCCGCACCTCAGGCGACCAAGTACACTGACCCAGAGAGCGGGCTGCCAGTGTTTCCTCTCCCATGCTGTGCGGCACACCAGACGTGGATCGTCAACGCACCAGCAGTGTCTTCCCCCACGGCCCTCGAATGGCTCGACTCAGCCCAACTTTGCGTTACTCCCTCAATGCTAAGGGTGCGGGCACAAAACTGTCATCACATCTGGGTGAGTAATCGGGTTGTGATTAAACAGCTGGAGTCTACTGTCTACTGGCTTTGGAGAAGAGTGTAGAAATCAAGCTCCTGTGGGTACACAGATCTCTGTAGACACCATAGACCACCACAGTGCCCTATCATAATTATGCCACCTAAGTTGGGATAATACATCATAAATAAATAGGCTAACCAATTGCCTTGGTGCCCCTGGAAATGTAGATAAAGCCGGCTCCAAGGCACTAGCGTCAAACAAATCCGACAAGCGAGCGACTTAAGGGGTAATCGGGAAGAGGAGGGCTGAAGAAGACTGTCAGCTTTCGGCTGCTGGGCTCTCCTTACTGCACAGGGGTTGAATCAGGCCACTCTTCTGTGCCACTATCTTCCCTGCCAGTGCTTTTGACACTGTTCTGCCGCTCCGTTCCGCTTCACTCCATGGTTCAGCAGCTCGTTCACCCCTTGTTGCACCTTCTTGCTGCCGCTATAGTCTCCACTTCAATGAGTCACGTGCTGCTGCTGAGGTAGTAGGGAATCCAGCAAGGGCCAGCGCTGGCTTCTTAATCCCGAGATGAAAACTCCAGGCAGGTCAGGCTTCCAAGTTCTAAGATTGGGGCAGGGGTAAACTGTGTAGTGTTCTGCTGGACAAGTTCTAGTGTCTCAGCAGGTAGCACAAGTAGAGCAGCTACTCCCTTGAGGGCTAGGCACTCACACATCCCACATTCATCCGTCACAAGTGAGGTGGGCCTGCTAATAAAAAGGGCCAGAGTGCACGTGCTCACATCCACGTCCAGGGCACAAGTCATAAAAAAAGAAGTGGGGGGACGCTGTCACGGGAAGTGACGTCATGACAGGAAGTGATGTCATGAAAGGTGCCGAGCTTCTCGTCCCAGAGAGGCCAAAGAGTGAAGTCCAGTTTTTGGCAGGGGGAAGGTGTCCTAAGCATTACCACTCTGTCTCCGTCACTTATTTCCACAGGATGTGGGCTTAGAGTCCACAACTTTACAATGGCGTGAGGGAGCAGACCCCACTTGCTCAGATGCCTGCGGTCACCCACGGTGCCTGGTGAGGTATGCATCAGCTTTGCTGAGATCGCCTGCCCTGAGACTGAGGCCACGCCACCCCGAGTTGAGGGGAACCCTTTCTGTGCTGTGAAAGGAGAGGAAAGAGACTGCGGCGGCTCAGTCTCCTTACAGCTGTAGTGGGAGATGTTCCACCTCGAGATCCGGTGCAGACTGTGGCACCACACCAGCAGAGGTGAAGGCGAGGCCTCACCTCCATGGAGTGACCCCACTCGCACCTACACATCTCCAGCGCCTATGTGAGCAACGACCAGGGTCGGATTGGGATCACAATTCGGCCCGGGCACTGACGAAACAAGCATTTACAATGCAATGGTCTCGGCATTATTAAAGGTAGAGCTATTGGCATTGCTCATGACTTTTTTTTTTTTTTTTTTAAATCATAAATAAATGGCATAGTCATTTACATTGCCAATAGCTTAATCGTTAAATAAACGGCATTGTCATTTACAATGCCAATAGCTTAATCGCTCGCAAATGCATGACCGATTGCATTTACACCCACAGAGCCACACACACAAAGCCACCCACACACACACACAGAGCCCCACACGCACACACACAGAGCCCCCCCCCCACACACACACACACACCCAGAGCCACACACACACACCCAGAGCCACACACACACCCAGAGCCACACACACACACAGGAGACCAAGCACAGCGAGGGGGCGGGGAAGCAAGCACAGCCAGGGGGCAGGGGAGCAAGCACAGCCAGGGGGCAGGGGAGCAAGCACAGCCAGGGGGCAGGGGAGCAAGCACAGCCAGGGGGCAGGGGAGCAAGCACAGCCAGGGGGCAGGGGTGCAAGCACAGCCAGGGGGCAGGGGAGCAAGCACAGCCAGGGGGCAGGGGAGCAAGCACAGCCAGGGGGCAGGGGAGCAAGCACGGGCAGGGGAACCAGGGGGCAGGGGAGGAAATGCGTTACTTACCTGTAACAGCAGTTATCCAGTATTGGTGTCTTTCATAGATTCACATGCCTGAATCATTCCCAGTCGTCGAGACGGGAGCCTCCGGTATATAGAAAAGTAATGTCCTATAGACATACATAAAGAAAAATAGGCCTAAGGGCCTCACCTTAGTAGCCTATCCTTGTCCTTATGCAAAAAGGACCAAACTCTTAGAGCCAGCCAATCAGCTATCACCTCCCTCTAGAACCTTCCCTGCTGGAGCCTCAGTCTCTCAGATTTTCGTACGCACCAAGCTAGGTAGGCGTAAAGCAGGTAGAGAGAAAGTGAGTCCTTCCAGGGGAGGCGGGAGGGTTGCATGTGAATCTATGAAAGACACCAATACTGGATAACTGCTGTTACAGGTAAGTAACGCATTTCTTATCCAGTATTAGGGGTGTCTTTCATAGATTCACATGCCTGAATCAGAGTAGTTAGCAATACATTATGCACATGTCTGATGTAATGATGCCATATAAACAGTTAGATAAAACACTTAGAATCATGCGACTGTAGCATCAGCATACATCAACATAACCAAATAGAAGAGATGTGCATACCAGGATGGCGGGATGTAGGAAGGCTCACCTCACTGGAATACACCTCACTGGAATAGATGTCGAAGCACCGCCTGACCCACTGCTGCGTCCTGCAGAAGTTCAACATCCAGGCAATAGTGTCTGGCGAACGTATGCGGTGACTTCCACGTTGCTGCTCTGCATATGTCCAGAATCGGCACTCCAGCGAACAGCGCTGCTGATGTGGACATTGCTCTTGTGGAGTGTGCATGCACCGTGGCATTCAACGGCCGGCCGGCCTTTTCATGGCAGAATGCTATTGCCGAAGAGATCCACCTTGAGATACTCTGTTTCGTGAGAGGAAGACCAAGCCTTGGTCTACTGTAGGCCACAAAAAGTTGTGACGACTTCCTGAAGTCTTTTGTCTTCTCCAAGTAGAACTTTATACACCTTTTGAGGTCTAAGGAGTGTAACGTCCTTTCTGCTGCAGTGGTAGGGTTTGCAAAGAAGGAACGTAGAACCACTGGTTCATTAAGGTGAAAGTCTGAAGGTACTTTTGGTATGAATTTGGCATTCATCCTCAGCACCACTCTGTCCTGTTTAAATTGCATAAATGGTTCCTGAATGGACAGGGCTTGTAACTCGCTGACTCTCCTGGCAGACGTTAGAGCGAGCAGAAGAGCTACCTTCCATGAGATGTACTTGATGGGTGCTCGATGAATGGGCTCAAAAGGATGGCTCATAAGCTGGGTGAGTACCAAGTTTAGATGCCAAGTGGGCGGAATCCTTCGAGGTCTTGGATACGATCTATACAAGCCTTTGAGGAACTGTTTAATAAGCCTGCTGGACCAAAGCGAAGGGGCCATCGAGGATCTGGTGTAGCGTGAAATCGAAGCCAAATGAACTTTTATAGATGCATGTGCCAACCCTGACTCTGCCAAGTGTAGAAGGTATAACAATATCTGCACAGGGGTAATGTAGTAAATAAGGTTCTTGAATCCAGTATGTAAAATAAGTATAATTTATTATAGATTAATCCAAGTTAAATAATCAATAGATTTAATGATAAAGATCCCACCAGGAGCAGTTCTTCTCTCGCTCAGCCTGTCTGCCATCAACTGCCTCTACTCAGAGCAGTCAGGTACCAAACATTCTAGTGTGTCATCAAACATTCTATTAGATGCAGTGGCTAAGCAATGGGGAAATCTAAGTAAGGGAAATGTAAAGCATGAGCAAGATGTAACACATCCCCTTTCCTTATAAAACAATAATTAAAGATAATAGAATAAATTGCATTGCATTCATAAAATTATGACAATTGAAATATAAGATGGATTGCATTTTCATTTTAAAATATATTGACCAAAGGAACACATTACATTGCATTCTTAATTAACAGTTGAAATGCAAGAAGGATTTCATTTTCATATTTAATGACCTTTCAAATCAAAAAGGCCTCATCCCCTTCCTTAAGAAAAATTATCCACTAGAATGAAAATATGGATTATATGTATAACTTAATGAAATCCACTAGAATGGAAAATATGGATATAATACACAATAACATCCATAAGAATAAAAATGGATGGGTTAGATAAAATTTACATATAAGCCAGATAGAGTAACCTGCAGCTCTTCACAACAAAATAAATACAATATGAACACCTCTTAACATTAGAGCACTTGCGTGGTTCATAATAGCCAATAGAGTAATTTGTGGCTTTTAACAACATTGCACAATGGAACTTCTCAAAGTCCATAACAAGAAAATTGAGCAACTACGGCTCTTCTAAACATCAACAATTGAACCCCTCAGAGTCCATACAAGAAAATTGAGCAACTTATTGCTCTCCATAACAATAGAATAATTGAACTCCTATGAGTTCATATAAACAAAATGGAGCACCTCATAATGAGCACCGAAGTGGCTTCCCAGAAAGTATATATCTATAGTGGAGCGCCTCAAACATGAGCACGGATGTGGCTCCGAAAATTACATATTCAATAAATCCAACACTAGGACAACTAATTCTCTGAAAAGAACACCTGAAATAGTTTGGGCATATAGTGGTTCACAACAATAAAAGAAAATACATGACTCTACTCAGTAACACATGTGAACTCCTCTAATATTTTAGAGCACTATATAACTTGGTACACCAAAAGTAAGGAATAATAACATTGAACACCTCAATATAAATTGAGCACCTAATTGGTGGTTCAAATCAGCATATCAATATCAAACAAATCTGCAAGTAATCACGAAACTAACAAATTGAGCACCTCCAACAAAAGTTGAGCACATACGTGGCTCAATTTAATAAAAGTAAACCAACACATATTGAGCACCACAACTAAAAGTTGAGTGTAATAATGGCTTATTTCATAAATAATTAAAACCAGAAACTTGAATAAAATTGATAGGGCACCTCAACATACGTTGAGCATAAACATGGCTCCTACATTCAAAATATATCATGCAAAGTACACACATACAAAGTACACACATGCAAAGTACACACATGCAATTGATATGAGAAGAAATACATTGCAATTTAAAATGATGTGCAACCTTCCCAAGAAATACATAAATAAAAGAAGCAGCACCACCCCCTTTTGAAAACAAGTAACTTTAAAAGATGAACATACACTCCGGTGAGCGATTTCTCACCCGAATGGGTTTTAGTAAAATTTGCAGTTCCAAGGAAAACGGTGAAATTTCTTCTTAGAAAACAGTTTAGATGTTATGACAGTAAATTGCCGGGACGGGAAGTTCACAACTGAAGTCTTATTAAGCATCACCAATGCCAAAGTTATGTACGTAGGTTCTTCACAATTTCGCAAGTTCCGTCAAAGAAGACAAAGCTATGACCTTTATTTAATTGGGCTTCAAAACTGACGAAAATACATGCGTGTTTCACGCTGCTTCAAAATTTGGGCCAGAGTTCTTCCTTGAAGTGTACAATGATAAATTAACTCACCCCAGGACTCCGTTCCGCCATGAGATAAAGTGTTAAAAACAGCGATGTCGTCTTGCCAAAATAACCGCAGATTGCCGCTTTACTGGAAACAGCTATGACTGAAAGACAATAAATTTGCCAATGACACAATGATGTTACGTTGCGTTGCGTACGTCTTTTTGCGCACGCAACTTTGATGACATCAGCGGCTCTCATGGACGAAGAGAAGACGAAAATGCTTAGCGTTGTCAAGGAGACGACCACGCTTAGAAACCGTTGTGAGCGCTCGAGCCAATGCTCACGTAAGTTGTTGTTGTTTTTATTTAAAATTCGCCATAAAATTGAAAATTAAGAAATGTGCAAAAATCTGCACAGGGCCTTAGAGCGGTAAATGGGTTTGAAACATTTGAATATCCCTTGTCGAAGTCATAGCAGACACCGCAGACAATGCTCGGCTTAATTATGCCAGCGTCGATATCACAGCAGACACTGCACTCTGTGTTCAGCACACCAAATCCAGCATTTTTCTTGGAGGGGCTATAGGAAAACAATAAGTCCATTCTCACGCTGCTCAATCTCTTTAAACAAATTTAATACAATTGAATGTTGCACCTCCATTCATCATAGTAGATGGCAAGGAAATGTTTTCCCAAATATGGCACATCTCTTTTCTTTTTTAAAAGTTGTTGATAAAGCAGGCCAAAACAGATTAAGTCTTAAAAGTTTTCTTCACGTTTTTCCAATTAGAAGCTTTATATGAGAACAGATCCAAGTACTCAGTTCAAATCACGCAGTCAGAAATCAAACAATGCCCTGGGATAGCAGGCTGTCCAGATGGCTAGGGACACTGGTGGGGCTAAGCAGGGCGTTTCTGTAAATTTACCTTTTCTTTTCTGGCTTAAGTAGTTCCTTGGTTGCAGTAGTAATAAATTTAATCCGTCTTCTTTCCACGCATAAGTTCAGTTCTGTACCTCGTTGCCATTTTGTAGTAAATAAGGTTCTTGAATCCAGTATGTAAAATAAGTATAATTTATTATAGATTAATCCAAGTTAAATAATCAATAGATTTAATGATAAAGATCCCACCAGGAGCAGTTCTTCTCTCGCTCAGCCTGTCTGCCATCAACTGCCTCTACTCAGAGCAGTCAGGTACCAAACATTCTAGTGTGTCATCAAACATTCTATTAGATGCAGTGGCTAAGCAATGGGGAAATCCAAGTAAGGGAAACGTAAAGCATGAGCAAGATGTAACAGGTAATTTGGAGAGGTGACAACTTGTGTTCCACGCACCATAAGCAAAACTGCTTCCACTTGAGGGAGTACGTTTTGTTGGTACTGTCCGCTCGCGCTTTCGCTAGGACCTCCCTGCATTCTTGTGGGATGGCTAGATGACAGAATTCTCTGTGCTCAGGAGCCAGGCTGATAATCTGAGCGATGGTAGGTTCGGGTGTTGGATCTGTCCGTTGGACATAGCAGGTTCGGGTGCTGTTTCAGACGAATCGGAGTTCTGATGGAGAGGCGATGAAGGTCCGAGAACCAGTGCTGCCTCGGCCAGAACGGGGCAATTAGGATCAGGGTACAAGGCTCTGCTTTCATCTTCCTGAGGACTCTGGGAATCATCGGGAAGGGGGGAATAGCGTATGCAAAGACGCTGAACCAACTGATGGAAAGGGCATTCCCGAGAGACCGTGGCTGGGGACGCCAACTTGCGTAGTGTGGGCATTTGGCGTTCTCCCTGGTGGCGAAGAGGTCGATCCGCGGGATTCCCCATTCTGAGAATACCTGATCCAGTGTACCTTGGTTGAGTTCCCATTCGTGAGTGAGAGACGTCCGTCTGCTGAGTGCGTCTGCAATGGTATTGTCCTTGCCCGGGACATATTCCACTTTGAGCGTGATCCCTTGGAGCACTAGCCAATTCCAGATTTCTTGCGATTCGTGTGATAGAGTGAGCGAACGCGTTCCTCCCTGTTTGTTCAGGTAGTGCATCGTCGTGGTGTTGTCTGTCCTGACGAGCACCTGGGAGTTCTGGATACGTGGTAAAAAGGCCTTCAGTGCCAGGAAGACCACTCGCAGTTCTAGAAGGTTTATGTGGAATGTCTTCTCCTGCTCTGTCCATTTGCCGCTGACTTGGAGGTCCTGGAGGACTGCTCCCCAGCCTTCCAGGGAGGCATCCGTGGTGATCACCAAAGGCGCTGCTGGAAGGAGGAAGGGTAGGCCTGTCGACAGATTCCTGTGGTTCATCCACCATTGCAGGGTTTTTGAAATTTGTGGTGTGATTCTCACTGTGTCGTCGAAAGAGCCTGTACTTTGAGTCCATTGGTATGCTAGGGCTTCTTGCAATGGGCGCATCCTGAGGCAGCAGTGCGGGATGAGGAGGATACAGGACGACATCATGCCTAGTAGTGATTTGAAAGTCCGAACTCTTATGGTCTTTCTCGAAGCCACAGCCGTGGCCAGAGATACGATCTTGTGTTTCCTTTCCTTTGAAGGAAATGCTTTTACGCATTCCGTGTTCAAGGTTGCCCCCAGGAAGGAGATGTTTCTGGTTGGGGTCATGCAGGATTTGTCGAGATTGAGAGTTAATCCCAGGTGCAGAAAGAGATTGGTGCAGGCGTTGGAGGATGAGGTCGCGCCTGCCGCTGAGGGAGCTTTCACCAGCCAGTCGTCGAGATAAGGGAAGACCTGGTGACCCATTTGACGTAGGAAGGCTGCCACAGGGGAAAGGCACTTCGTGAAAATCCGCGGCGCGGATTTGAGGCCGAACGGCAGCACTTAGAATTGGTAGTGGCGTCCTGCCACCTCGAACCGTAGGAATTTTCTGTGCCCTTTGAGTATTGGGATGTGGTAGTAGGCATCCTGGAGATCTAGGGATGTCATGAAATCTCCTCTTTCTAGGATGCCTAGTATTTCTTGGATCGTCACCATCCTGAACGACTGACTCTTCAGGAAAGAGTTGAGGGCTCTGAGATCCAATATGGGCCTCCACTTTTTCCCCTTCTTGTGGATGAGAAAGAAGCGGGAATAGAATCCCTGTCCTCTTTGAGACGATGGGACCATCTCGATCGCTCCCTTGTGTAACATCGCAGATATTTCCAGGAGCAAGGGCCGCAGATGTTTGTGTGGCCGTTTGCGTGGCGGTGTTGGAGGTGGGATGGTGATGAATTCCAGGGAATGGCCGAATCTTATTAGTTGTAGCACCCACCGGTCTGTGGTTATGAGATGCCAATTGTGTAGGAAATGGGTCAACTTTCCTCCAATTTTGAATGAGGGAGATTGTGGCGGGACTGGCTGGAGTAATCGGTCACTGGCGTCCGCCAGTGCCCCTCCTCTGGTTCTTTCCACGGAAGTTCGATCTGCCATACGAAGTTTGGCGACTCTGCTGTTGTTTCTGCGGGTACTGCGATTTATTTTGGTATGAATAGGAGGATCTATTCTGGAAGGACCCCCTGTAGGAGGGTTGACCTCTGGACCTGTTGCCCCGAAAGGACTGGTTTCTCGCCTGCAGCGTACCCAGTGCTCTCGCCGTATCGGTGTCTTTTTTGATGTTCTGGAGCGCTTCATCAATTGCGGTTCCAAAAAGATGTTGGCCATCGAAGGGCATGTCTAGCACTTTTGTTTGAACTTCTTGTCTAAATGAAGTAGCCTTAAGCCAGCCCTGGCGCCGCAGGACTGCTGCCACCGCTAATTGGCGAAAGCCCGTCATGGCTCCGTCAATGGCACAGTCTATGATTTCCGCTGCCGAGGCTTGTCCTTCTGAGAGCAGTGCCTTGACCTCTTCCTGCATCGTATCCGGCAGCTCCGCCAAATAAGGGACCATGTCCTCCCATAGTTGGCGATTATAACGTCCCAACAGGGCTATAGAGTTGGCGACTTTGATAGTCATGGCAGACGTGGTGGTGAACCGTTTCCCGATGGTATCCAACTTTCTTCCCTCTTTGTCCGGTGGTGCTGACAAGGGAGAGGAAGGGTTGCGGGAATTCTTCTGAGCTGCTTGGGTCACCACTGAGTCAGGTTTCGGGTGCCCATTGAAACAAACTGCCGCCTTGGTGGTAGCTTTGTATTTCTTGTCCAGGCGTGGGATTACCGCCGGTATGGAGGCCGGCGTAGCCATCAGTTTCTTTCCCTTGTCCCAGAGAAATTCTATAATCGGAATTGATTTGGTGGACTTCTTCGTTTGTTCTTTAAAATCATATAAGAAACATTCTGTTTCTGTTGTTTCCATTTCCATGTGGAAACGCTTCGCTGCCCGTTCCACTAACTTATGGAACCCGCCAATGTCCACTGGCGGAGAGTCCGACTGGCGTGGTTGGGGTGAAGCTGGAGAGGGCGCGACATACTCGTCGTCTTCGTCCTGATCCGCGCGATCCTCAGGGACTTCGCCTTCTTCCATCTCCTCAGCTTCCTCATCTGAGGAGTCCACTACTTGCGGCGAGACTGCCTCATGGGAGGTCTGCGGAGGTGGTCGCGTTTGACGTGGGGCTGCCGGTGGAGCAGATGCAGCCGGCGTTGGGCCCCTATCCTCAGTAGCCTGTGCCTCCGGGAAACGCTGCTTATAGTCCTGGATGAGATGTTTATAGTAATCCATGATGGACGCAGGAAGGCACACCATTGGGGTCACTTCCGTCCGTATCTGAGCCTGGAAAGAGTGTTCCTGGTAAGTAAATTCCTCCTGTTCCTCGTCCGTGCTTTGGCATTTGACGTGGAGGTCTGAGATGGACATAGCCTGAGTCGTCGTTTCCTCTTCCGATTCTTCACTCTGGAGAAAGTCAGAAGGTAAGTTGCTTTGTACTTTACTTGGGGACGTCGTTTCAGGCGTGATCAGCTTCTTTGGCAATTTGCGCGGTGGCGTCGGCGGTGGCAGCGTCCATGACGACGTTTCCACTAGCTTGGATTTTTTCCATGGTTCCGCGTTGTCCCTGGTCGTAGACGACTCTCCCGTCGACGGTTTCGTCGTCGACGGCCTGTCCTCCGTCGTCGGTGGTTCAAGCGATGAGATTTTAGTCGTCGTCGATGTTTTCGTTGACGACGCGGTCGTCGACGACGTCCTCGTCGACGACGCACTCGTCGACGATTCGTTTCTCGTCGACGATTCATTCCTCGTTGACGTCTTCTTCGTCGACGGTCTCGGCGACGAGTCTTCCGTCGACGGCGGGCTTCTTGTCGTCGCCGTCCCTGGTCTCGCCGACGATGGGGTTCTCGTCGACGGTGGTGTCGTCGTCGTCGACGATGGGTTCTTCGTCGACGGTGTCATTGTCGACGGGCCCGATTTTGACGTCGATGAGCTCTTGTTCGACGGAGTCGTCGTCGACGGCACCAATTTCGTCGTCGGTGTGCTTTTGGTCAACGACGGTTTGGGCAGTATGATAGATGGGATGGGCCTACCTGCCGACGACGATGATGGAGTGGTCGTCGTCGATGCTAGGACGGACGACGCCGTCGTCGTCGTCGTCGTGGAGACGGCGAGTGGCGTCACAGCTCTCTTTTGCGTCGAAGATGGCGTAGGCTTGGTGGATGAGTGTGCAGGCTTCTTAAAGGCGTGAGAGCCTGTGTCAGACACTGAGGAGGTCGTAGATTTTGCCTCTGAAGATTTCTTTAACATCTTCATAGGAGGAGTGTCTGAGGGGCCAGGGGGGGTCCCCCCTTGGCCTCTTGAGGGAGACGTCCGAGGCCATGGAGAAGCTGCCCTCTGAGGACTCCACATTATCCCTCTGTTTAAGCCTGTCCAGCCAAATGAGAAGTCGACCTTCTCTGTCCCTCAAAGTCTTATTAGGGAAAGAGCGACAGATTTTACAGTCCTTGGGGACGTGGTCCGGATAAAGGCAGTATAAGCACAGGTCGTGCTTGTCCTCCACATGGAGCCTTTTCTTCCCACATGAAGAAAAGCAGGCCCTGAAAAGGGCTTTCTTCTGGGATCCAGGCATTCCTTAAAATTGGTAAGGAAAGACAGCACTTACTGCAAGAGAAGAGTCTGAAGTATCCCTGATGAAGAATTAGAGAAAGTAATCCTTTTCCAAAGTGAAAAAAGTAGGTTTGAAGATATCCCGAGGAGAGCTCAGGTTGGAGACTCCCTAGCACAACGTGCGGTAGAAAATCTGAGAGACTGAGGCTCCAGCAGGGAAGGTTCTAGAGGGAGGTGATAGCTGATTGGCTGGCTCTAAGAGTTTGGTCCTTTTTGCATAAGGACAAGGATAGGCTACTAAGGTGAGGCCCTTAGGCCTATTTTTCTTTATGTATGTCTATAGGACATTACTTTTCTATATACCGGAGGCTCCCGTCTCGACGACGGGGAATGATTCAGGCATGTGAATCTATGAAAGACACCCCTAATACTGGATAACAAGCACAGCCAGGGGGCAGGGGAGCAAGCACAGCCAGGGGGCAGGGGAGCAAGCACAGCCAGGGGGCAGGGGAGCAAGCACAGCCAGGGGGCAGGGGAGCAAGCACAGCCAGGGGGCAGGGGAACCAGGGGGCAGGGGAGCAAGCACAGCCAGGGAGCAGGGGAGCAAGCACAGCCAGGGGGCAGGGGAGCAAGCACAGCCAGGGGGCAGGGGAGCAAGCACAGCCAGGGGGCAGGGGAACAAGCACAGCCAGGGGAGCAAGCACAGCCAGGGGGCAGAGGAGCAAGCACAGCCAGGGGCAGGGCAGCAAGCACAGCCAGGGGGCAGGGGAGCAAGCACAGCCAGGGTGCAGGGAAGCAAGCACAGCGAGGGGGCAGGGGAACCAGGGGGCAGGGGAGCAAGCACAGCCAGGGAGCAGGGGAGCAAGCACAGCCAGGGGAGCAAGCACAGCCACTGCTGTCCCTCCTTACCTCCCTGCTGTCCCTCCTTACCTCCCTGCTGTCCCTCCTTACCTTCCTGCTGCCCCTCCTTACCTCCGTGCTGTACCTCTTACCTCCCTGCTGTCTCTCCTTACCTCTGTGCTGTACCTCTTACCTCCGTGCTGTCCCTCCTTACCTCCGTGCTATACCTCCCTGCTGTCCCTCCTTACCTCCGTGCTGTCCCTCCTTACCTCCGTGCTGTCCCTCCTTACCTCAGTGCTGTACCTCCTTACCTCTGTGCTGTACCTCCTTACTGTACCTCCTTACCTCCTTGCTGTACCTCCGTACCTCCGTGCTGTACCTCCCTGCTGTCCCTCCTTACCTCCGTGCTGTCCCTCCTTACCTCCGTGCTGTCCCTCCTTACCTCCGTGCTGTCCCTCCTCGCAGCCCCTCGCCTGCACTTGCTCCAGGATGCTCCTCTCGCTGCCTCCTGACCCTCCTCCGTACTCCCTGCCCCGGGGAGAGCAGCAGTCACTGCATCGGGCGGTGCAGGGAGGAGCCCCTGGCCGCCGCTGCCCTGGGACCGCCAGTTCACCCTTGCACATGGATTCTCGCACAGAGTTCTAATCTAGTTCCTTATGGCAACACACCTGTACATGGTCTCTACTCGCTCACGTACAGCAATATGCTAAGCTACTGAAGGGTGCAATCAGCACTCTGACTCCTTTGTGAAAGGAATCACTTTGACAAATGGGCCTGCTCTAGATCACACATCACTCTCTTGCTTCTGACACAGTTTGCACGCACGTGGCCCCCTCTCAGTTGTAATGGGCTCCACATCACTCATCACAGTACTCAGTCAATCAATATCCCTTCTCACCTGCTCACAGCATCCTCTGGCTCATGACTGTGCCTACTCACACGTGGGCCTCCTCTCACTTACACCTCACCCCGTTGCTCACAACATTGTTTACTCGCAGATCGCGCCAGGATAGATATTAACAAGACACGGTAGAAAAGCGACAGACTCCAGGCGAAACAAAAAGTTAGAAAAAATATCTAACTGCCTGAAAGCTATGAGGGGACCACGAAACTGTGTGGTTTTTTAAACTGAAAAAAGTAGATCACCAATGTTTAAAAAAAGATGTAGAAATACAGACTACAGTAGGCTCCTGCAAAGTCCATTTTCGGACAGATCGATGTGTGTCCAGCAGACCCTTCAATTTCCGCTCAGTGCAGAAAGGGCTCCTTTGTGACCCGCGTGCGCGTGCAGAATTCCGGGGTTTTGTTTACAGGGGGTTGCAGAATAGGAAAATTGCATTTTGGGACACCCACCTCATTTTCTTAGCCCCTGCTTGATGGACCACATCGAAACGTTACAGAAAGGAGCCGAGGTGGATGAACTTTATTTTTAGAAAGTTTTATGAAGATTCATAAAACAGTGCCAAAGTTATTACCAGACCAAAAAACTATTTCTATGGTAACTAGTTCCTAACTATAACTTCACAGTGGTGACTGCAGACTATATATGTTCACTGGAAAAAAACAAAGGTTAATGTATCCTTCTGCACAAAACGTGCAGAGAGACATTTAAACACCCAGAGAAAATACCCAGCGTTCTTCGCGCAGCGTTGAACAGCTGCAAGCCAGTCCGGGTAAGTAACGCTCCTTCTGGTCTGGTCTGCATCAAGGAAACTTATTAATACGTTAACTACAATAAACAGGTTGGCACTTCCGTTTTTCATGCAGCTCCCATGAGTAATTCGCTAATACTGAATGAAATCCGTACAAGCCTGCTCACGATGAACGCACTACGGACAGTTCACTACATACATGACCCTATATCAGCAGCCTGTAGTAGCCCTAATGTCTGTGGAAAGGTAAGACTGCGGTTTACAGGAACGATGATCTTGCTGGACGCCCAATAATGGTGTCAGCAAGAGGTTGTTGATAAAGTACCCAAACACGAGGGGCTGGCTCCAATACTGCATCCGCCAAGAACCCTGCACCTGTAATCCATAGTCATACCTTTCGATATGATTATGGTGTCCACGAGCCGCGGGGCTGAACTGCGAAGCCTTGAATAGGATGGCCTAGAACTCGCATTATAAAAGCTTCGTTGTAGCCATAGGTGGATAGATAGATATATAGCGTATCTGCTGTAGGGGTAAATATATATTAATAAAAAGGTACTCTCTGGATTCAGGTATTTATCATTAAATCAGAACGCGGTGGATTGTGCACTATTATTCGAGGTGGTTTGGCGTATGTCCAAACCATACTGGATTTGCAAATAACAAATGCTTTGTTAACCTCGTAAATAATTGTGTCCTATTCATGTCCCTTGAATACAGTGGAACCCATACCGGCAATCTGCTGCCCTGGTCAGCGGTCACCACTGCAGGCCTTTGGGAGAGCCGTACATACGGGCTCTCCTTGGGACAATGGGCAGAAGCCCTTGGCCTGAGCTGGAGGCTGGCTAATTGGAGAGAGCTGCTAGGGTGGAAGGATCTCCCCTCCCCCACGCCAATGGAAATGCAGCCCCCCACTTCCCACCTATTGTTGGTGGACGGCGGCCCCTGACAGGGCGCCGCGGGGACCCTCTGTCCCAAGAGGAGGAAGGGGCAGGCTGACTCAGAGCTTCCAGCATGGAGTCTTTTAGACACGGGGGGCGAGGCAGCTTCCTTGCTCCCAGCCCTCTCTGGACCGTGGCCCATAACTCAATAAAATGCATTCTGGAGTGTAGGAGAGTAGGGTCTGCAATCCTATGATCACCCAGATTTTTGCTTTTTGCTGCACTGGTTTACGACTTTCCCTGGCTGTGGGCCTGCTAATCAGACCCACAGCCTAGCTGTTCTCTCTATCCAAATTGTACTCAGGTACTGAATTGGCACTGGGCCCTCTCCAAGTCCCTGTACCCAGGGCTGAGGTGTACCCAGAAGTCTCCCAGGGGCTGAAGCATGTATTATGCCACCCCTGGGCTGACTAACTAAACTGACACAACTGGCTGCACGACAGCTGGGGCAAGGTGGTGTACTCACCCTTTGCTTTAGATATAGTATGCCTATATCTAACCCTAAAATGGACACACAGATCTCCTATCAGTCACTCCTATGGCAGGCCTTAACAATCCTGAAGGCAGAGTGCTTGGAATCGTGTGAGATGGTGCTCTGGCATGAGCTGAGCCTGTCTGCGGCTTTCGGGATCCATCCCTTAGCCGTTTCCATGATATCGCATACCATATACTCTTAAGTGCATTATAACCCTCGCGGTTATATGCCAACTCTGGTATCGCTTTATCAAAACATGTCGAGTAAGGTGTCATACGAATTGGAATACTAACCCCTCGCCAATTCTGGTGACGGGGTTAGCATTCCACCCTTCTAGAGGGACACGACATGTATGTAACCCCTAACCCCGGTTAAAGTCAGACATAGCCTCAGCTCCACAAAATGGATGCTGCCACCGAGACACAAGTCTGCCCTCCTGCTGCTGGGAGTCCTCCCAGAGCAGGAGGCAAGGACAAAGGGTTTCCTGCCAGGGGCGGTGCCAGCACCGTCCCAGACAGGGTTTTGTGTATTCCAGGTAGGCAGGGCTACAGAGGAAGGTGACTGCAAGTGGCACCCCGGTGCTCACTGTGCATAGGCCGGCTGAAACCAGTTCCAGGGGCACTCCAGCCCCTGGCCTGGGGAAAGCCCGCCAAGGAAGTGGGTGTAACCACCCCCCTCCTGGTCCCCCCCCTAGGGCAGGACTTAGTCGCGTGCCAGCCCCCTTTTCCCAGATAAAGGTAGGGACTGGCCCCCTTCCAAATCAGATCATCTTTGGAATCAAGATACCACTTTCCACGAAAGGACTTCACGATTTCTTCCTCAAGATTCTCCCTTGTGGCTAAGGAGTAGTCACCCTGCATCCGCAGGCACCATCCAAGAACACTGCGGTCTGCTGCACGTCCTTCCTCCGGAATCCGACTGCCCAGCTCGACGAGACCCGGCTTCCCTGGCACCTCTGACCTCTACCCACCTCTACAGCACAGCTGAGAACCGTGGGTGCGACGAGACCTCGAGGGACCGGCCATCGCCAAGACTGCACGACTTCTGCACAGCAAGCCCACCGAGTAATTTCCTGGTGAGTGCTTTGGGGTCCGAGAAGCCCCCGCCCTGAGCAGCTCCAGCACCGAAGAGCAGCCCTCCAGCATCTCCACGATCGGCGTGGGGCCCTTCTGCTTTTTGCTGCTCACCGCGTTGTTTGGCTACTAGCCCGCTGGCTTGTGGCCTTCCGAACGACGCCCGACGACAACACTGCTGCTGGTCTGGTTGCTCCAGACTGGCCCTTGCTTCCCTCCATCGGAGAAGTACCCTGGACCCTCCTGGTCCGGCTAAGACGCCATTTTAGGTCCACCGCGTGGGCCTTGCATTTGCCAAGACTTGTTGCCCAATCTTGGGTCCAGCGACGTCGACAGCAAGAACCTTCGTGGGACAGCTCGCACCTCCATCCTGGTCGCCGACAACGCCTCCTGGTCCGAGAGACTGCAGAGCCCAGCAGCGCCCACTCACCTGACTGCGGTGACTTCGCCCGGTGCCATCCTGGTGCCCACTTAATCACTGGCTAGTGATTCAAGAACTTGGTCCCCTCTGCTTTCAGGTTTTCTTCTTCCTTGATCCAGGCTTGGATCCATCGAACTTTTCTTCACTGGTCGCCTGCCAGCAACTTCCTTCTTCCAGGCTCCTGGTCCGGCACGAGGATTCCCGACGTCTTTTCAGACCTATGCAGCTGCAGCCCCTGGGCTAGGTAACTTCGGCATTTCGGTGCCCCAGCATAGCCTCACTATCTAAGGGTCAGGATCCACTGTCGTTTTCTCCCTACCAGGTCGGGTTCGCCCGTGAACACTAACTTTGTGAATTCTAGCTTCCATAGACTTTGTCCCGCATCCCGCGTGAGAGTGCACACTCTGCACCCGAGTTCCCTAGGCCTCCTGCTAGTAATCTGAAGGTTCAGTAGTCCAGTCCTAGCGATCCCAAAGCCTCTGAGAATCGTTACTTACCTGCTAGTAATTCGCATTCCACTTTTAGAGTATATGGTTTTTCGTGCCCCTCGGGCATTTGTGTATAACGTGCTAACTTAAGTATTTTCATAAGAGTTTTGTTGTGTGCTTAGCACCCTGTCCTCATAAAGAGTACAGGGTTGTTGTGATTCTAATAAATACATTGTTTATTTTCATAACACTTGTGTGGTGTCCTTTCACGGGGTGTTCAAGGGGTAATGTGATGGTAAAACAGCTGGCTTAACACGCCCTCTAGAGTCTTAGCCTTAGACTGCTCGTATCCATGCTACTAGGATAGCTGGTCTATAAGGTTGACTTACAACCAATCATCAATAAGGGTTGTTTGGACTGATATATAGTGATCACTAGAATAGTGAGCACTGCACATCAGGCCAACTTCTCACATTGGTGAGCAGCGGTTGGGATTTGAGCTTGCTGTTGTTTTACCACACATGCCCTAAGAATATCTTGTGAAAGATCACATAAGTACTAAAGGTACATATAACTTAGCTTAGAATACTCTGAGTTCTACTGAACCAGCTGTTGTAGCTCCTAGGGCCTAGCACACCCTAAACTACAACTCTAGCAAGGGATCAGTAGGCAAACATATAGTGTAGGTAAGTGCACCACTTACACCTCACTAGAAAAGCATGTCTACCCAGGGAGAATCTACTGAGACTCCCCTGGTCAGTGTTGACCCTCCACAGGTCACTTCAAGATATGCAGCTCTCAGTTTTCAGGAGATGAGACAAATCTGTGTCTCCAGGAAACTGAAGCAGGGGTCTAACCCCACCACTCCCTTTCTGATAGGTCTCTTAGAGACATATGATGCCAGAAAGCTTTCTCAATTACATGAGAACATGCCAGCCTTAGAAGGAACCTCTGAGGATCCAGATCTCCCCAACATTGCTACTGCAGTTGAGGAGGAGGATCAGGGGGAACTCTCTGGGGACGAGGTAGACAAAGGTCTTGAGGTAGTCAGAAGGCTAACTAGGGCCAACTTAGACTTGCTTGGGCTAGGATCTGGGGGACCCCCAGTACTGACCCTAAGTAGGCCTAACCTTGGAGTTAGGAGAGATAGATCTCTTTCTAGGGACTCCAATAGATCTCTGCACTCTAATGCCTCTTCTCAGAGGAGAAGGAACTCTCCCCAGAGGAGATTGACTTCCCCTCAGAGGATGGAGCATGAGGCTAGGATGAGACAGGCTACTCTGAGGATTGAAAGGGAAGAAATTGCCCTGGCCAAAGAGAAGCTTGCCCTGGCAAGAGAGCAGCAGATGAGTGGGTTAGCTCCCACTGGTGGCAGCAATCTCCCAAGAGATAGAGAGAAGGGTTTAGATACTAAACACCTGACTAAGATAGTGCCCCCCTTTAAGCAAGGGGATGATATCCAGAAATGGATGGCTGCTCTGGAGAGAGCCTGCACTGTGCAGTGCATTCCCCAGAGTCAGTGGGCAGCTATACTGTGGCTCTCCTTTGATGGTAAAGGTAGAGATAAGCTCCTCACTACAAGAGTGGAGGATGCTAACAATTACCAGGTCCTGAAGAATACACTGGTTGATGGGTTTGGTTTAACCACTGAACAGTACAGGTTGCTGTTCAGAGACACCCAGAAAACTCAGTCTCAGGACTGGTCTGACTTTGTGGATAGTGCCACTAAGGCTTTGGAGGGCTGGTTGCTGGGTAGCAAGGTTACAGATTACACAGGATTGTATAATCTTATGATGAGAGAACAAATTTTAAACAATTGTCAGAACCAGTTGTTGCACCAGCACCTTGTTGATTCAGATCTGACCTCTCCCCAAGAATTGGGAAAGAAGGCAGACAAATGGGTCAGGACAAGGATCAAGCAGAACCAGAACCAGAACCAGGGTGGTCAGAAGAAAGCAGACCAGAAGGGTAATGCAAAGAGTGAACAAAATGACCAGAAGTCTTCACCAGGTCCCCAACAAACCAAAGAGGGTGGGGGTCAGGCTTCCCAGAAGAAGAAGACTCAAGAAGGCCAGTCAAAAAGGTGGTGCCAGTACTGCAAAAGTAAATCTCACTGGTTTAGTGAGTGCACCAAAAGAGGAGGACAAACTCCTGCCACTACAGCCCCTAAGGCAACTGCACCCCCTAGTACAGTCAGTAGTGGTAGTGTACCTCCCAAGGCATTAGTTGGGTTAACCTTGGGAACTGAGGGGTCTGACAACTTAGTTGGCACACTCACTCAGGCTGTCCTTGTCTGTACAGGGGATATGGATATAACCCCTGAGATAAGTCCCAATACTTTGGGCAAATACAGGCAGACGCCTTTGATTAATGGCAAAATGGCTCAGGCCTATAGGGACACTTGTGCCAGTGTCACCATGGTGACACCTAACTTTGTGGACCCTGGACAGATCATGCCAGGTACTGATTTCCTGGTGACCAATGCCAGCAATGTCACTACTAGTCATAGTGTGGCAATTGTGGCTTTCTCCTGGGGTGGAGTGAAGGGACAAAAGAAAGTTGTAGTCAGTTCAGACCTCCCAGTTGATTGTTTGTTGGGCAATGATTTGGAGTCATCACAATGGTCAGAAGTGGAGCAGAGGACTCACATGGAAATGTTAGGCTTGCCAGCACATGTGCTTGCTGTGACTAGGTCACAGGCCAAAAAATGCCCCACTGAACAGGTGCTGGATCCTGAAATGATGGACCAGACACCTTCCAAGAAGAAGAGCAGTAAGGGTAAGGCTTTGCCTTCCCCCTTGCCCCAGGTTGAGGATCAAGTCTCTGAGGAGGCTGATCTGGAAGAGCTGAGGGAAACTGAGCCTAAAGAGCTTGAACTTGATCAAGTTGAGTTTCTAAGCTCAGGGGGACCCTCCAGAGCAGACCTGGGGAAGGAACAGTTGAGCTGCCCTTCCCTTGAACCCCTCAGACAGCAGGCTGCTGCTGAGGCTGCAGGGAATGCCACAGGTGCCCACAGGGTATACTGGGAAGATGGACTCCTGTACTCTGAGTCAAGAGACCCCAAGCCTGGTGCAACCAGGAGGCTGGTCATCCCCTTGTCTCTGAGAGGTTTCCTTCTCACCTTGGCCCATGAGATTCCCCTTGCAGGTCATTTAGGTCAGACAAAGACTTGGGACAGGCTTGTCTCACACTTTCACTGGCCCCATATGAATGAGAATACCAAGGAGTTTTGTCGCTCCTGTGTCACTTGCCAAGCCAGTGGTAAGTCAGGTGCCACCACAAAGGCCCCCCTCATACCACTACCTGTGGTGGGGGTTCCCTTTGAAAGAGTGGGGATTGACATTGTTGGTCCAATGGAACCCCAGACAGCATCAGGGCACAAGTTTATACTGGTGGTAGTGGATCATGCCACCAGGTATCCTGAACCTATTCCACTTAGGACCACTACAGCACCTGTAGTGGCAAGGGCCCTAGTTGGAGTGTTCTCCAGAGTGGGCTTCCCTAAGGAGGTTGTTTCTGACAGAGGTACAAACTTCATGTCAGGATATCTGACTGCAATGTGGAAGGAGTGTGGTGTGAACTACAAGTTCACCACACCCTACCACCCACAATGCAATGGGCTTGTTGAGAGATTCAACAGGACCCTCAAAGGGATGATTCATGGGCTACCTGAAACTCTTAGGAGAAGATGGGATGTCCTGATCCCCTGCCTCTTGTTTGCTTACAGAGAGGTCCCACAGAAGGGGGTTGGCTACAGCCCTTTTGAGCTTCTGTATGGGCATCCTGTAAGAGGACCCCTGTGTTTGGTGAAGGAAGGATGGGAGAGACCTCTCAAAAAGCCTGCAACCAACATAGTGGACTATGTACTTGGTCTCCGCTCCAGGATGGCTGAGTATATGGAAAAGGCATCTAAAAACCTTGAGGCCAGCCAAGAACTTCAAAAAGCTTGGCATGACCAAAAGGCTGTTCTGACTGTGTACCAGCCAGGACAGAAGGTGTGGGTGCTGGAGCCAGTGGCCCCAGCAGCTCTGAAAGA
Organism: Lissotriton helveticus; assembly: GCF_964261635.1. Classification (NCBI taxonomy): domain Eukaryota; kingdom Metazoa; phylum Chordata; class Amphibia; order Caudata; family Salamandridae; genus Lissotriton; species Lissotriton helveticus. Next base: position 152,067,874 of record NC_136070.1, read on the forward strand.
CAAATGGTCTGGGCCCCACACCATCATTGAGCAAAAGGGAGAGGTTACCTACTTGGTGGACCTTGGAACTCCCAGGAGCCCTCTCAGAGTGCTCCATGTTAACAGGCTCAAAGCATATGTTGACAGGAAGGACATGAGCTTGCTCATGGCCACAGATGAGGGACAGGAGGAAGAGAGTGACCCTCTCCCAGACCTGCTCACTCAGAATCCTGATGATGGATCAGTTGATGGTGTTGTCTTTTGTGGCAGCCTCACTGAACATCAGCAACAGGATTGCAGGCAAGTCCTGCAATCCTTCAGACATATGTTCTCTCTGACACCCAGCCAAACTGATTGGTGTACCCATGATGTTGACACTGGGGACAGTCTGCCTGTCAAGAGTAAAATCTACAGACAGCCTGATCATGTTAGAGACTGCATCAAAACTGAGGTGCAGAAAATGTTGGAGCTGGGAGTCATTGAGCCCTCAGATAGCCCTTGGGCTAGCCCAGTAGTTCTAGTGCCAAAGCCTCACACCCAGGGTGGTAAGAAAGAGATGAGGTTTTGCGTAGACTACAGAGGCCTCAATGCAGTCACTAAGACTGATGCCCACCCAATACCAAGAGCAGATGAACTTATAGATAAATTGGCTTCTGCCAACTTCTTAAGTACATTTGATTTGACAGCTGGGTATTGGCAAATCAGGTTAGCTGAGGAGGCCAAACCCAAGACAGCATTTTCTACCCCTGGAGGGCATTATCAATGTGTGGTAATGCCCTTTGGACTGAAAAATGCACCTGCCACCTTCCAAAGGTTGGTGAATCAAGTCCTCACTGGGCTGGATGACTTCTGTGCAGCATATCTAGACGATATTGCTGTCTTTAGCTCCACCTGGGAGGATCACCTGGTCCACCTGAGGAAAGTGTTAGAGGCCCTGCAAAAGGCAGGCCTCACTATCAAGGCCACAAAGTGCCAGATAGGGCAGACACAGGTTGTATACCTGGGCCACCTTGTAGGTGGAGGCCAGGTTCAGCCACTGGAGAGTAAGATACAGGCCATCAAGGACTGGACTCCTCCAATCACCCAGACTCAGGTTCGAGCTTTCTTGGGCCTGACTGGGTACTATAGGAAGTTTGTCAGAAATTTTGGGTCCATAGTGACCCCTCTTAATGACCTGACAAGCAAAAAGATGCCAAAGAAAGTTCAGTGGACAGCAAGCTGTCAGAAAGCATTCAATGACCTAAAGCAGGCCATGTGCACAGCACCTATCCTAAAGAGTCCAGATTACTCCAAGCCATTCATTGTCCAAACAGATGCTTCTGAGTTGGGTGTGGGGGCTGTTCTGTCTCAACTGAATTTTGATGGTAATGATCAGCCTATTGCTTTCATTAGTAGGAGGTTGACACCCAGAGAGAAAAATTGGTCAGCTATTGAGAGGGAGGCCTTTGCTGTGGTCTGGGCCCTGAAGAAGCTGAGGGCCTACTTGTTTGGCACTCACTTCACCATTCAGACAGACCATAAGCCCCTCTTGTGGCTAAATCAGATGAAGGGTGAAAACCCCAAACTGCTTAGGTGGTCCATTTCCCTACAGGGGATGGATTTTACAGTGGAGCATAGACCTGGTACTGATCACAGCAATGCTGATGGGCTCTCCAGGTATTTCCACTTAGAGCAAGAAGACTCACCTGGTCAAGGTTAGTTTATTGTCCCAAAGTTTGGGGGGGGGGTCATGTAGGAGAGTAGGGTCTGCAATCCTATGATCACCCAGATTTTTGCTTTTTGCTGCACTGGTTTACGACTTTCCCTGGCTGTGGGCCTGCTAATCAGACCCACAGCCTAGCTGTTCTCTCTATCCAAATTGTACTCAGGTACTGAATTGGCACTGGGCCCTCTCCAAGTCCCTGTACCCAGGGCTGAGGTGTACCCAGAAGTCTCCTAGGGGCTGAAGCATGTATTATGCCACCCCTGGGCTGACTAACTAAACTGACACAACTGGCTGCACGACAGCTGGGGCAAGGTGGTGTACTCACCCTTTGCTTTAGATATAGTATGCCTATATCTAACCCTAAAATGGACACACAGATCTCCTATCAGTCACTCCTATGGCAGGCCTTAACAATCCTGAAGGCAGAGTGCTTGGAATCGTGTGAGATGGTGCTCTGGCATGAGCTGAGCCTGTCTGCGGCTTTCGGGATCCATCCCTTAGCCGTTTCCATGATATCGCATACCATATACTCTTAAGTGCATTATAACCCTCGCGGTTATATGCCAACTCTGGTATCGCTTTATCAAAACATGTCGAGTAAGGTGTCATACGAATTGGAATACTAACCCCTCGCCAATTCTGGCGACGGGGTTAGCATTCCACCCTTCTAGAGGGACACGACATGTATGTAACCCCTAACCCCGGTTAAAGTAAGACATAGCCTCAGCTCCACAAAATGGATGCTGCCACCGAGACACAAGTCTGCCCTCCTGCTGCTGGGAGTCCTCCCAGAGCAGGAGGCAAGGACAAAGGGTTTCCTGCCAGGGGCGGTGCCAGCACCGTCCCAGACAGGGTTTTGTGTATTCCAGGTAGGCAGGGCTACAGAGGAAGGTGACTGCAAGTGGCACCCCGGTGCTCACTGTGCATAGGCCGGCTGAAACCAGTTCCAGGGGCACTCCAGCCCCTGGCCTGGGGAAAGCCCGCCAAGGAAGTGGGTGTAACCACCCCCCTCCTGGTCCCCCCCCTAGGGCAGGACTTAGTCACGTGCCAGCCCCCTTTTCCCAGATAAAGGTAGGGACTGGCCCCCTTCCAAATCAGATCATCTTTGGAATCAAGATACCACTTTCCACGAAAGGACTTCACGATTTCTTCCTCAAGATTCTCCCTTGTGGCTAAGGGGTAGTCACCCTGCATCCGCAGGCACCATCCAAGAACACTGCGGTCTGCTGCACGTCCTTCCTCCGGAATCCGACTGCCCAGCTCGACGAGACCCGGCTTCCCTGGCACCTCTGACCTCTACCCACCTCTACAGCACAGCTGAGAACCGTGGGTGCGACGAGACCTCGAGGGACCGGCCATCGCCAAGACTGCACGACTTCTGCACAGCAAGCCCACCGAGTAATTTCCTGGTGAGTGCTTTGGGGTCCGAGAAGCCCCCGCCCTGAGCAGCTCCAGCACCGAAGAGCAGCCCCCCAGCATCTCCACGATCGGCGTGGGGCCCTTCTGCTTTTTGCTGCTCACCGCGTTGTTTGGCTACTAGCCCGCTGGCTTGTGGCCTTCCGAACGACGCCCGACGACAACACTGCTGCTGGTCTGGTTGCTCCAGACTGGCCCTTGCTTCCCTCCATCGGAGAAGTACCCTGGACCCTCCTGGTCCGGCTAAGACGCCATTTTAGGTCCACCGCGTGGGCCTTGCATTTGCCAAGACTTGTTGCCCAATCTTGGGTCCAGCGACGTCGACAGCAAGAACCTTCGTGGGACAGCTCGCACCTCCATCCTGGTTGCCGACAACGCCTCCTGGTCCGAGAGACTGCAGAGCCCAGCAGCGCCCACTCACCTGACTGCGGTGACTTCGCCCGGTGCCATCCTGGTGCCCACTTAATCACTGGCTAGTGATTCAAGAACTTGGTCCCCTCTGCTTTCAGGTTTTCTTCTTCCTTGATCCAGGCTTGGATCCATCGAACTTTTCTTCACTGGTCGCCTGCCAGCAACTTCCTTCTTCCAGGCTCATGGTCCGGCACGAGGATTCCCGACGTCTTTTCAGACCTATGCAGCTGCAGCCCCTGGGCTAGGTAACTTCGGCATTTCGGTGCCCCAGCATAGCCTCACTATCTAAGGGTCAGGATCCACTGTCGTTTTCTCCCTACCAGGTCGGGTTCGCCCGTGAACACTAACTTTGTGAATTCTAGCTTCCATAGACTTTGTCCCGCATCCCGCGTGAGAGTGCACACTCTGCACCCGAGTTCCCTAGGCCTCCTGCTAGTAATCTAACGGTTCAGTAGTCCAGTCCTAGCGATCCCAAAGCCTCTGAGAATCGTTACTTACCTGCTAGTAATTCGCATTCCACTTTTAGAGTATATGGTTTTTCGTGCCCCTCGGGCATTTGTGTATAACGTGCTAACTTAAGTATTTTCATAAGAGTTTTGTTGTGTGCTTAGCACCCTATCCTCATAAAGAGTACAGGGTTGTTGTGATTCTAATAAATACATGCTCGTATCCATGCTACTAGGATAGCTGGTCTATAAGGTTGACTTACAACCAATCATCAATAAGGGTTGTTTGGACTGATATATAGTGATCACTAGAATAGTGAGCACTGCACATCAGGCCAACTTCTCACATGGAGTGATTAGCCGCAGAAGCCTTCCTGGTCAGGCCTGCTCCCAAGGGCGAGCAGGGGCTGTGGACAGGCAGCCAGTGCTTGGAAATAAAATGTCTTGCGGCAAATACCGAGCTCGGAGATTTTAACAACACAAAGATTGCAAATGCAATTTAAACTGTTAGCCCGTGAGCGACATGCTGGAAATACCAGTTGACCAGTTACAGATGGTTTCAAGTGGGTCGGGTGGTCCATGTCACGAGAATCTGTTCGAACATGAAATCGAAATCAAATGTGACTTTCTTCAAAGTTTTTGAGTAGCTGTTGTCAAAACTTGAACTAGTGATGACAAATCTGCACAATTCCTACTGGTTAAAAAGAAAAGACACACCGGACCCCAGCTGAACACTAAGAACTAAAGGCTTTTAATGCCATAAAATCCCACAGCGTCATTATATACGTAAAAGAAGAGTTCCACGTTTGGGGACCCAGCATATGGGACAAAAGAAAAACTGGTGTCAGACATGCTGCAAAAACATGGTCTTTGAAACCATAGACTTTCGTGCGAAAAAAACATCCAAAGCGGTAGCTTCACCATAGCAATGCCTCTTTAGTATATGATGACATTAGCAGATATGACCAAATAAAAAAGTGACACTATTCTTTGTGTTATGCCATTCAATTTAGCAATATGTCTGAGCAAGCAGCATAATATATAAATGATATATAAGTTACATGTATGTAGGGATGTAGCGCAGAAAGTAGAAACAAGGAGCATGTGTGTAGTTTCATGTTTAGCCTTTGCGTGTTTGGAGCCTAAGGGATGGCACGAGACACTCTGGGTCGATCCAAGGTAATAGGAATTAGTACATGTATTTAGCGCACTAAAAGTGCAGAGGAGCCTTGGTCTTATCGACCTCATAAGTGTGAACGGCTGCGTCAGTCCTGCCGAGATTCCGTATTGACTTTTAGGTTTACACAACTTCGGGCTGGCTTGAAACTAGCAGATGAAGACAGCACAGCGGGTTTGTGTCATGATTTGCAGGCGTGAACAGATTTTCCGAAGCAATGCTTCCACGCCAGTATCCGCGCAACCCCACTCCGCGTTCGCTTGTAGCGCCTAGTAGAGGGGGGGAGGGCCAGTACAGAGCGCCTCGACCACTACTGGCACAAACACAGCTCGTGGCCAAAGGCGGATGCAGAGCACACGTCGCGGGGATCCGAGAACGGAGGCCTGCTGTAACCAAACAACAGATCGCGAAAGACAAACCACGGAGTGGGTCATGTGGACCCGAGACAATGCCTCAGAGACAGGGGTAAACAGAGGGGGGCAGCGTGCAGCAGAGGGGAGACGCAGGAGGAGCTCGGGATGGAGGCGGTCATTATATATAGATATGTGTGTGGCCTCCGTGCCCTTACCAGTAGCAGATTACATGCAGCAGCCAATAGAACGGGAAACAAGACAGTCCTGTTCTCTACCTTGATGTGTCAAGAGATGGCTCCGAGGGTTTCCGCGGCTGAGAAGGAAGGAGGGTGCCCACACGCAGACTGAGAGAGAGAGGACACAGTCACCGTGATTGAAAGGAACGGCTCTATGGGCTTTATATAGAGGACGCGAGGGTTGGCTTCGGAGTGTGGTGGGGCTGCTGCTTGTGCGCTCCGGCTCCCGCTCCGTACCTGTGATCCTGTGCGTGTCTCCTGTCTGGGCCGGGCTGCCTCCGCCTAACTGCCCGGCCATCGCGAGCTCCCTTGCAGTAATGCAGCAGCAGGGACGAGGACTCGGCGACTTCTTAGGGCGACCGTCGGCGCGAAATGGCATTATAAAAGCGCCGCCATTTTCGGATTCGGGGGGGCGTGTTTTGCTGTCCTGAGTGACGGACGACGTCACTGTCTAAAGAACAGCAAAACTTACGCCCCCAAATCCGAAAAAGACGGAGCTTCTTTGGAGGGACGGCTCTCTCCTCCAATGGCAGGCCTCCGTTTAGGAAGCCAACCTATGGAGGAGAGAGGCGGGATAAACAACCCTACTAAGAAACATAAGATCTCCTCCCGGAAGCTGGCAAGCCAGCATTTCCGGTCCGAGACCTAAAAAGTGGCCCACATTCAAGAGGCGTGGCCCATATTTAAGAGGCGTGGCACATATTTAAGGGGCGTGGCCCACATTCAAGGGGCGTGCCCTTTAATGAAACACCATTTGCACAGACAAGGAATGAAAGTAGGAGGATACTGTTCTTGCACAGGACACAGGGCCAAGGTGACAATGGCCTACATGCTGAGCAACTAAAAAAAATAGCAAGGCCCCTTTCTGTCACAAAATTATTCCAGCCCTCCAGCACAGGAGCACCTGAAAAGCAGCAAAGCCCCTGCTATTACTAACCTACTTAGCCCTCCCCAGACCTTCAGCTCAGGAGCACATGAACAGAGGTAAGGCCCCTGCAATTAGTAAATTAATCAGCCCTCCAGGCCTCTGGAAAATGTCCTGGCAGGGGAGCACAAAAAAACAGCTTTCTGGGTCATCCCAGGTAGCCAGGGGGGAGGCTGAGGTGGAGCTGGAGCATGGGAAGGAGTAGTTTCTGTCCTGTAACTCCAGTTCTGTAGTAGGGGTATCTCTGTTATAGTCATAATCTAGTGAATAGTCCCGCCCATATGCGTGGACCCCGGAGCAATCAAAAATAATCTCTTACAGTGTCAAAAAATGCAGAAATGCATAGACACTTAAGAGAGAATTTAAAGACAGATAATGCAGCCAAAAAGGCTACACTGTCCAGTACTTCAACTAGAAATTCCACCACAAAATCCACAAAACAGCAAAGCCTGTACAGATTTCCCTTGCTTAACAGCAAAATCCCTCAGGAATGATAGAGAGAAGAACCTGGACAGACAAGCCCCATAGGCTGCCATTATGTGGCTTAAATAGGATACTGTGCCTTTAAGGAACCTTCCAGAACCTTCTCCCAGTATCCCAGAATGCATAGCAGGTCCAACTTAGTTTCAGTTCTTTTTGAAGGCGTAAACAACGCCAGACCTGTAGCATTATGTACCTGAACAAATCTCCACCGGGGAGGCGGGAGGACGCTTATGACTATAACAGAGATACCCCTACTACAGAACTGGAGTTACAGGACAGAAACTACTCCTTCTGTAGTAGGGGATCTCTGTGTATAGTCATAATCTAGTGAATAGAATGGCAAGCCCATCCCCACATCAAGCGGCGGTGGAGAATATGAAAATCACGCCACTATTGTGCGAACAAATTCCGCAGCGAAGCCTGCCCAACCTGAGCGTCTGCCCTGGCATCAGTGTCCAGGCAGTAATGCTTAGCAAAGGTATGGACCGACTTCCAAGTGGCCGCCTTGCAGATCTCTGCAAAGGGAACATTACGAAGCATAGCTGTCGTAGCAGCTTTGCCTCTGGTGGAATGAGCCTTAGGCTTACCCCCTAAGGTCTTATTAGCTTTGCAGTAACACAATTGTATGCAGGACACAATCCACCTCGAGATGGACTGCTTAGAGGTAGCAAGACCTGTCCTGACTGAGCCATAATTAATGAACAATTGGTCTGACCTACGAATATCTTTAGTCTTATCAAGATAAAACTTCAGCACCCTCCTCACATCCAGGGAATGTAAAGACCTTTCCGCTGGAGATGACGGATTCTGAAAGAACGTAGGCAAAGTGATAGTCTGATTGATATGAAAATCAGAAACAACCTTGGGAAGAAATTTAGGGTGAGTACGCATAACAACCTTAGCAGCATGAAACACAGTATAAGGTTCTTGGCAACACAATGCCTGAATCTCACTCACCCTGCGGGCCGATGTAATGGCCACGAGGAACGCCGCCTTCCAGGACAGGTGCTGCAACGAAGCCTTATGAATGGGTTCAAAAGGCTCCTTCATCAATCTGGACAGCACCACATTCAAGTCCCACGAAGGCGAAGGAAGCCTGACAGGAGGGAACACTTTCTTCAAGCCTTCCAAAAAATCTTTGATCACAGGGATCTGGAAGAAGGAAGTCTGTGAAGGGCCTTTCCTGTAGGCAGTCAAAGCAGCCAGATGAACCTTAATGGAATGGACATTAAGGCCCGACTGCGCCAGATGCAGCAGATACGGAAGGATGACATCTTCCTTGCATGTCGTAGGGTCATAGTTCTTAGACTTGCACCAGATGCAAAACCTCTTCCACTTGTAAGCATAAGAAGTCCTAGTGGAAGGTCGCTTAGCCTCCTTCAGTATGTCCATACAATCTTCTGGGAGATTCAGATGGCCATATTGCACTATTTCAGGAGCCATGCCGCCAAACTCAAAGACGAGAGGTTGGGGTGTACCATCCGCCCCCCGAACTTCGTGAGAAGGTCCGGCCTGCACGGCAGCTTCATGTGAGGAAGGAGCGAGCGGTGAAGCAGGTCCGTGAACCACCACTGTCTGGGCCCTTCCGGGGCAACCAGGATCATCCGCGCCCTGGACTGGGACAGCTTGATGAGAACCACCGGAATCAGGGGAATTGGTGGAAAAGCGTACAGAAAGCTGTTCGACCAGTTGATCCAGAACGCGTTCCCCAGCGTCCCCTGCTGGTAGTACCTGGAGGCGAAGCCTCGGCATTTGCTGTTTTCGGCAGTGGCGAACAGATCCACGTCTGGAGTTCCCCACCTTGCGAAGACTTCTCCTAGTACTTCGTCGTTTAAGACCCATTCGTGGTTTTCCTGAATGAGTCTGCTCAGTTCGTCTGCCTGAACATTCTGCACACCTGGCAGATGGGTGGCCGTTATAGACAGTCCTCGAGCCAGAAGCCAGTGCCAGATCGCCTGCGCCTCCTGCGACAGAGTGCGCGATCTCGAGCCCCCCTGCTTGTTGAGGTAATACATCGTTGTCGTGTTGTCCGTCTGAACAAGCAGAGAGTTGGTCTGAAAGGACGGGTGAAAAGCCTTCAGTGCCAAGTGCACAGCCCTGAGTTCCAGGAAATTGATGTGGTACGTGGCCTCCATCTGGGACCACGTCCCTTGAATTTGTAGGTCTCCGGAGTGCGCTCCCCAGCCCTGGAGAGAAGCATCCGTCACGATAGTCTGTGTGGGAATGTCCTTGTGGAAGGGAACCCCTCTGAGGAGATTCTCCTTCGAGCACCACCACTTCAGAGACTGAAGAGCATGCAGAGACAGTCGTATCTTGTCGTCCCAAGATCCTCTCCTCTGGTCCCATTGATCCTCCAAGCACTCCTGTAGCGGTCTCATGTGCAGCCGCGCATGTGGCGTCAGGAAGATACACGAGGCCATCGATCCCAGCAGAGAAGACACCGTCCTCACTGTCGTGGACGGAGTAGACATGAGAGCCTGAGCCTTCCGAAGGAGTGATAAACGTCGCTCTTCCGAAGGAGACACGCTTGCCGACAGTGTATTGATGGAGGCTCCCAAGTACTGGATGCACTGGACCGGAATCGGGACCGACTTGGACATGTTGATGTGCAACCCCAGCTTGTTCAAGAGAACGCACGTCTTCTGGAAGTGTGCTTGAGCTTCCGAGAAGGAGGAGGCCTTGATCAACCAATCGTCCAGGTACGGGTAGACAAACACCTTGTTCTTCCGCAGGTGTGCCGCTACCACTGCCATGCATTTCGAGAATGTCCTGGGTGCAGACTTCAGTCCGAAGGGCAGCACCGTGTACTGATAGTGATTGGTGCCGACTTGAAAACGCAGAAACTTCCTGCGTTTGCATGTAATGGGCACGTGGAAGTATGCGTCCTGTAGATCTATGGCACACATCCAATCTCCTCGTTGCAGCTGAGGGTAGATTTGATGCAACGACAGCATGCAAAACTTTTCTCTGCGAATCCACTTGTTTGCCTGTCGCAAATCCAGAATGGGCCTGAACTCGTTTTTGTCCTTCTTGCGGACAAGAAAGAACCGAGAGTAAAGACCTCTTCCTCTTTGAGACAGGGGTACGTCTTCTATCGCCCTTTTCCTTAGCAGAATGTCTGCCTCCGCCTGAAGCTCGCGCAGTTGATACTGCGAGCTGACGGGAGGAATCGATGGAGGAGGGCTGGTGAAACGCAGACTGTATCCATTGCAAACAATATTCAGCACCCACTTGTCCTGAGTAATTTTTCTCCACTCTGCCAGAAAAAATTGAACGCTTCCCCCCACCGAAGCGGGTAACGGACGAGGGGGAAGTAACAGCTCAGGGTCGAGGCCCGGCCGGGCCCTTGGAAGCGGTAGAGGACTGCTGTCTACCTCTACCCCCCTGGTGTTTCTGGAAGGGCCGTCTGTACTGCTGCTGCTGTTGCTGCTGCTGATGTTGTCCGGCAGACTGCCCTCTTCCACGACCCTGCGACCCGAACCGCCGTTGGAACTGGCGGTAGGGTTTCTTCTCCTTGGGCTTCTCCAAGCCCACCGCCGTCAGGGTCTCCGCCTCGGCCTTCATCCTGGCCATCTCGTCATCCGCGTGTTTTCCGAAGAGGGTATCTCCGGAAAACGGGAGATTCGCCACACGTTGTTGTGCTTCTGGCTTAAGAGACGTCAACCGGAGCCAAGCATGGCGCCTCTGGTTAATCCCGTGGCAGTATCCGTGCGCAGACAGCAAGGAAATATCCGCCGCGGCGCTAATGGCCTGGTTAGAGACCAGCATCCCCTCCTGGACGATCTCCATGAAGTCCTCTTTGCGGTCTCGAGGAACGAGGTCCGCAAACTGCTCCATTGAGTCCCACAGTGCACAGTCGTATCGTCCCAACAAAGCCGAGTCACTGGCAGCCTTCATTGACGAGGAGGATGTACCACACGCTTTTCGCCCAGCAGAGTCGATCCAGCGGCTCTCCTTGTCCGGAGGCACCGTGGACGCAGGGGAGGTGGCATGAAGCTTCCGGGCCGCCGTCACAATGACCGAATCCGGCGCCGGGTCCTTTCTCAAGAAGGCTGGGTCCGAGTCCGGAGCTCTGTATTTCTTGAGGAGCCTGGAAGGCGCAGACTTCACAACCGCCGGCGTCAGGAAAAGCTGTTCAGCCGGCTCGAGGAGCCCCGGCACCAGAGGCAGTAGGGGGCAAGACAGGTGTTTCTTGTGTAACGTCTCAAAGATGACAGAAGTCGAAGGCGTAGGCGCTTCAACTTTGATCCCCAACTTCGCCGCTCCGCGCAGGAGAACCTCTTGGAATGTGCCGATATCGTCGATCGGGGACACCCTAGTCTCCGGCGAATCAGACAGCGTGGGCGAGTAAGAACGGGTCCCAGATGAGCGTGACCTGGACCGACGCCTCCTATGGCGATGCCTGGATCTCGATGAAGATCCGCGTCCACTCCTGGACTTGTCCCGTCTCCCCGAGCGAGACCTCGATCTCTTGGGCCTGGGACGGTCCGCCGGCCTCCCCGGTTCCGGAGTCCGAGGCTTCGGCTTCGACTTAGGAGTCTTCTTCGGCGGCGTCGGAAACTTGGGCATCGACACCGCCCGCGGTGGAACCGGGGGTGGGGGAGTCACTGGAAGCGGGGCCTGCGGAGCCGGTCGAGCAGGCAATGCAGGGGGGGTCGGAGCCTTCGGAGGCGGACCCCTTGGCAAAGGAGGCAGTGAAGGAGGCGCTGAAGGCTTCTTCGGGGTATATACCTCGGAATACGCCGTTCCCGGCGAGCCATCATCCTGTCCGGAATGTGGGGAGCCCCTCACAGTCCTGGGCCTGTCTTTTCGACCTCCTGACGCCGAAGATTGGTGCCCAGACGGCGAGCCTGGGTCCCTAGACGTCGAACGGCCCCTCGGCGTCGACCGCCTCTCACTCCTTGACGTCGAACGGTGTCGACGTCTCGACCGACCAGATGGACGAGCCACGGAATCTCGACAACGGGCGATGGTGCCTCGACGGCGACCTCTTCGGACGTCTCGACGTCGACCTGGATCGTCTCGACGTCGACCTCTTGGAACGTTTCGACGTCGATCTCTTTGAATGTCTCGATGTCGACGTCTTCCGCGCCGGAGACTTCTTCCGTCTCGACGGCGGCCTCGACGATGAGGATCCCCTCGACGACGATGTCCTCGACGGCGAACGGCGGTGTCGCCTCGACGGCGAGCGCCGACGCCGGGTCCTCCGATGTCGACCACTCGACGCCGACGGCGACGACGAGGAGATCGACACCGGCTTCGACGGCGGCCGGAACACGTCCCTCGACGTCGACGGGCGACGTTTTCTCAACCCAGAGCCCTGGGGAGACCGGGAACTGGCCGTGGACCTTCCCCTCGACGTCGTGGTCAGCGCAACTGACCCAGACGGAGATTTTGGGCGCGGGCTGGACTTCCTGCCCCTGGGGAGCCCCCCAGAGGCCTCAGCATGGGCAGAAGGAGCCCCTCCTGACCCACCTCGTGCCTTCAATCTTCTTTCTTCAAGTCCCTGACGTCTGATTTTACGCCTGTCCTTCAGGGTCCTTCCAGAGAAGCCTCTACAGATCACACACTCCTCAGGGATGTGGGAAGAGGGAAGGCAGAGGATACAGACCTCATGGGGGTCTGACTTGGCCTTCTTCCTGGAGCACTCCGGGCATTTGTCAAATAATGCTGGCATTATGGACAATAAAAGAGTGCAGGAACCCAAGAAGAAATTCACTAAAGTACTTTGAAAGCACCAAAAATCGAATTTAGTGTAAAAACACCAACAAAACCCTTGAAAAGGGAGAGCTCAATGCTCCAGGGTCCTGCTTGCAGGAGCCGGAAAAAAGAACTGAAACTAAGTTGGACCTGCTATGCATTCTGGGATACTGGGAGAAGGTTCTGGAAGGTTCCTTAAAGGCACAGTATCCTATTTAAGCCACATAATGGCAGCCTATGGGGCTTGTCTGTCCAGGTTCTTCTCTCTATCATTCCTGAGGGATTTTGCTGTTAAGCAAGGGAAATCTGTACAGGCTTTGCTGTTTTGTGGATTTTGTGGTGGAATTTCCAGTTGAAGTACTGGACAGTGTAGCCTTTTTGGCTGCATTATCTGTCTTTAAATTCTCTCTTAAGTGTCTATGCATTTCTGCATTTTTTGACACTGTAAGAGATTATTTTTGATTGCTCCGGGGTCCACGCATATGGGCGGGACTATTCACTAGATTATGACTATACACAGAGATCCCCTACTACAGAAGTGCCTTCCCAGTGTGTTCCGGCAGTTTGAGTGTTTACCATTTATTGCAGTATTACCCTTGTACCTGTGTATGGTACCCTTTTGTAACTTGCACACGTCACTTTTCTCTGGTATCACACTGTATGCTACCTCTCACTTTTGTTTGCTTTAGATACTTGCACACGTGCCACCATTGTCTTTAAATTCTCTCTTAAGTGTCTATGCATTTCTGCATTTTTTGACACTGTAAGAGATTATTTTTGATTGCTCCGGGGTCCACGCATATGGGCGGGACTATTCACTAGATTATGACTATACACAGAGATCCCCTACTACAGAAGTGCCTTCCCAGTGTGTTCCGGCAGTTTGAGTGTTTACCATTTACTGCAGTATTACCCTTGTACCTGTGTATGGTACCCTTTTGTAACTTGCACACGTCACTTTTCTCTGGTATCACACTGTATGCTACCTCTCACTTTTGTTTGCTTTAGATACTTGCACACGTGCCACCATTGCCTACGTAACGTTTGTTCTTGTGCTGGAGTGTCTGCCATTTATTGCAGTATTATACCTCTACTTGTACTTTGTACGCTTCTGTAACCTGCACACATATCACTTTTTCCTCCTGTAATGCACTGATTGCTACCTCATGTATTTTGGTTGCTCACTATTGTCACTTTTGATTCATGTAACTTAACGTTTGCTTTTGTAATTTGTCCACTTGTAATTTTTCTCCTCATGTATTATTGCTGTTCCTAGTGTGAAGCGCTCTGACACCTTCGGGGAAAAGTCCGCGCTATATTAAATTGCATAAATAAATAAATTAAATAAAAAAATTCCAAACATCACCTGGCCCCCACAGCAAGACCCATTCTTCCTCGCCCACTATGCCCTGAATGTGAAGGCCTGTGGGCGAGGTGTTAAGACTAACACCGTTTCTGGGCTGCATGGGCCCCAGGGGTGCCGAGGTGAAAATGGCTCAAAGGCCTGAGAAACACCTGGCCCCCAGGGAGGCCGATTCTTGCAAACAATCACCCCTGCCCAGCCTCAGCTTGATTGCTTGGCAGGTAAGGGGTGAAGGAGAGGCCACAGCTGACAATCGCTGTCCGGCCGCACAGCGAGGCTGCTTTCATTTTCTCTGTCTGTCTCCGTGCACTCTGTGGGCCGTTTTTTTCCTCCCCTTTCCTAGTCCACTCTCTGTGGACTGGGACAGGGGAGGAAAAAACGGCCCACAGAGGGCACTGAGACACCGGCCCTTCGGCCCATGCCCGAATGCCCGCCTTGCCAATCCGCCCCTGGCAACGACTGCACATACCGGTGGAGCTGTCAGTGAAACCCCAAGGACAGCCCCTACAAACATTACTGGAACAAGGGCGGTGAAAGTCACGCTGGCTGCCTGTAGATGCGGACGGTGCCCCTCCTGTAAGTGAGACGAGCCCGGCCCATGGCTGCATCCAAAGTAAGCACCAGCAAGGACTAACCTCTATGTGGTGGCCTGACTGGGATAATGTGGGGAGAAAAGCATCCCTGCTGCACCAGAATCGCCAGAAGAAAGCCTGCCCAGTGACGGGGTGACCTGCCTGAAGCCACACATGCTGTGGAGACTGCAGAGAAGCCCACGGCACCGTCAAGTAAGGCCAGCAGCAATGCTAAGGTTGCCACTGCCTGTAAGGAGTGGCTACAGCACTCCTAGCAGTCGCTTACTGCATATGTTGTAATTAAAGGAAGAATGTCGCGATAGCACATGGCTCAAGAGAAGGCCCCCAGTAGGACTTAACAGTCCAGTGCTAATACGGGCGTGGCGAGGGTAGCCCCTAACTGGCCTGGTCTGTGTGTGACAGGGGCGGTTGAGTTAGTGAAGCTGCTGTGGCCCAAGTTAAGAGGCTGCAGTGCCAACTGGTGGTTGCCTGATGCACTGTACCTCATCCGTTGCAGGGGAGACCATACCTGCTTAAAAGTACAGCCTGTGTGCCTGCATCATAGAATAGCATAGAACAGTTCAGCATACTGAATGCCTGCCACGGCCGAAATCAACAGGCGAGAGGAGCACGGCATTGAGAAGAGGGGCTGCAGTGTCACATACAAGCCAACTGTGGTACTGCACCAGAGCACAGCACAGTCTGCAGTTAAACTGTCCCATTTGAACACTTGTAATCTATACAATGCAGACTTGATCACCTAAGAGCCTGCTGGCTCCTGTGACCTTGACTCAGTCAGCCAAAACTACCGCTGCTGCTAGAGCACCGCAAGAACCAGCTAGTTAGCCAGCAACACACTCAGCACTACAAGTCCCTAGTAGTCTCTTGCCATCAATGCAAACCGCCTAGGCAAAGAGGACAAACTGGCTAACTTTCTCTTGAAAAGTGGAGGAGACCACCACCACAGCAAGTGATAAGAGCAGGAGCACCCTCACATAGACTAAGCATGTTACAAAAAGATCCTGGTTGCCCACCAGCTGCCCACAAAAGAGATGCTGCACATGTCGCTGGAGAAAAGAGGGGAGCAAAGGTCTAGCATGGCCTGAACACAGGAAAAGTGTGTCTACATCTCAATTACAGAAGCATAGCCCTGCAGTGGGCTAAAGACGGTACAGAGTGTCCTCCCCCACACTGCCCCAAGATGGAGTCACCAGTGGCCCAATACAGGCAAGAGGAGAGTCGCATACTCCAAGGGGCAAGCTGCCACCAGAGCATGTGCTGAGAAGACATGCAACGTATGGCCAGACGCCACATCACACTGCAAGCAAGAAGTTAGCGGGGCATGCCACATTCGTGAAGAAAAGAAGTGACATTCCTGTCACTGTGAAGAACTGGACGACCACAGGTGCGCTGGAAAGGTCAAAAAGAGGATATGAACAAGGACTCACACCACTACAGGAGTTCACCTGCAGACACAAGCTGGCCAACGAGGTGGAGCGAAGTCCCTGGCGACAGCACAGCGGGAGAACCAAATGTATGCAGGCAGCAAACGCAAACTGCATCTCTACATTATGATTCCAAGTACGACCATCAGTTCCCGAGCATCAGCAGTTCGAGTCAGATGGCATCCCTGCTCGCGATCGCACATGCCACAGGAAAAGAACAGCACCAGCAAAGACAGCGAGCACGTGGCTGCGAAGTCCCCCAGTCATCCTCACTCCAGGCGAGTCATCACCACCGGTCATACAAGTTACTTACCTTCGGTAACGACGTATCTGGTAGAGACAATTCCAGCCGCAGATTCCTGAACGTAGAATATCCCCAGGCGTGAGACTGGACCCGGAAAACTTTCTTGCCCAGCATCCCTATGCGCCGGGTGGGCGGTGCCACGTGACTCCACCTGACGCCCTCCGCGGGCGTGACGTCAGTGACGTCACATAAGCCCCAACCCGGCGCGCTGACGTCAGTTTGCTTCGGAGAACGTTTCTGTGCCACAACTCGGAGCCATTACAATAAAACTGAGAAGAGCATGGGAACAGTGTGCGAAAACCAGAGAACAAATCGAGAGAAATAAAAGGTGAGGCACACCACCTGACGGCCCCAAAGCACCAACAGGCGACAACAGCGGGCCAGAGCAGCAAAGGAACAGAGCACAAGACTAAGGAACAACGTGTGCAAGCCAAGGCTAAAGCCATCCTGAAGGCACAAGTACGTGAAAGCTCCTCGACAAAGAAAGAAAAAAAGAGAAAAGGAGGAAGAAAGTCCGCAACTACAACCACAAGGGGAAGGGTCACACCCCCGGAAAAGAGGAAGAAAAGTAACCCCACCCCAGATCACCCTGCCAAAGAAGGGCAAACCTCCTGAAAGGAGGAGGAGGAGTCAAGGACAGGAAAACCCATCTGCGGACAACAGTGCCATCTGAAGGGAACAGGAGGCCAAGGACAGGTAAAGAACCCACCACGACGAAGATCACATGGGGATCATAAACTCCAACAACAGAGGGAAAGAGCAAGGTAGGCCCCCACGCCAAACAGAAACCACCTGGAGGAAAGCCTGACCGGAAGAAAACGAAGAGGATACCCACAGAAGACAAGGTACCCAGAGGGAGGCCACCTCAGAAACCCAAGCAGAGGGTTCTCGCAGAAACGTGGAGGAAGGGTGAGTCGTGAAAGAATCTGCGACTAGAATTGTCTCTACCAGATAAATCGTTACCGAAGGTAAGTAACTTGTACATCTGATAGAGACTACTAGCCACAGATTCCTTAACATAGAATAGATATCCTAGCCATACCCAAATGGAAGGAGGGCCTGCGAAGGACCCACCAGCCTGGACTCAACACAGGACCCCGAGGGGATGAGCCAACCGGACAGGAAACAGAGCCCTGTCCCTCCAGGCAAAAGAACACCCTCATTCAGAAGATCATCAGTCCCAGAGAGGAGGCGGGAGGGCGAGCAAAGAGGCGGCCCACCCTCCCCAGCAGGAGAAAACAAGGACAAGGCAAAGGGAGGCCAGAGCACCCCAAGACCAGTCAAAGTACAAAGAATCTCCACCAGAAGTCCCAGAGGCATAAGCAATGCAGAAGAGCACCAAGAAAAAAGAGCTACCCAGAGGCTCTGAGGAGAAGAGGTAGGACCAGGGCAAGCCCCCATCCACCAGGAACACACCCAGTGAAAAGGACATCCAAGCTCACCACCGCCGGAAGGCAACAGACAAGACCGAACAGGACCTCAGCCAAAAGGCAGACATGAGAAAAAGAGACCAAAGGTACAATAGTGCAGAAGAACAGGTCAGCTCTGGCATACACAGCCAGCACCAAGGAACAGTGCACCCGGGGCAAGCCAGATGCCAGCCGAATTTAGAGGCCAGGAGGACCTAGAAGGGCTCGGACACACCCCACAGAAGGGGCCGTCACAACGGACCCACGAGAAAATGGGTTACACGCAAAAACGCAGATAACAGGCCATCCCAGGCTAGCGGCACAGCGATCCAGAAGAAGGACAGACCGTGGCGCAACGCAAACCATTTAGTAAAAGGATCGCACCTGCAACATACTGTGATGCCACGGAGAGCAGAGACCTGAAGGATGACCACACCTCCCAGCACATGACAGAGCTATATAATAGCTACCAATACCCCACATAGGGCATGTTACGTCCGAAGACATGGGAACCCTCTAAGAGAAATATCCACAGCAGAGGGCAACAAAAAGACCTGCGGAGGAGCCGCAGACGGCTTGCCAACCAGAATACACAGAAGGCCCAATCTCAGGGCCAACAAGGCTAACCAATCATCCAAAACTACAATCAAAAGGGGGCCGGACCACCAGCCAACAGCACCAAAGTCCTAACAAAAGGACCGGATGGCAGAACAATCACACAGTCCCCACACACACCCGGGGCCACTCGCCACAAGGCCCCAGAACATAATGGAAGAACATCTCCCAAAAACAGAATGACGCATCGGTCACTGTGGGGGAGAAGGTGGAGGGGGAGGACGACGAAGCCCCGCCAGAAACCTCTGAATGGCTGCAGGGGCGTGGAACAAAAGAGTGCCATCAAAAGGAAGGTCCACCAGCCGTTCCCTAACGTCTCCGGGAACACAATATGCCGTAGCCAGGCATGCCGGCAAAGGGCCACAGAAGAAGCCATGGTACAACCAGGCACGTCCAAAATGTCCAGAGCGGAGCGAAGAACGAATGACGCCAAGACATGGTGCCGCAGATCAACACAGGCACCCTCCTGAGAAACGGCAGACAGAAGGGACACAGCCGAGTCCCACAAGCAAGAAGTGGCCCTAGCCAAGACATACAGAGTGTTAAGGGCCCGTAAGGCCGCGCTGGTGGAGGCAAAGAAAATGCGCCCCCAGGAGTCTAACCAGCGAGCCTCCCGTGACAGGGGAGCCAACACCGATGGCAGAGAGGGAAAGGCAGTCTGCAAAAGAGGGCTCCTGGTAGAGGGGTGGAGGGAAAGACAGATGGGATAATGCGGCGCAGGGCGATGGCAGTGCAGGAGGTGTTAGGGCACCAGGTACCCTGTGGCGGGACGCCCCCAAAAGCTAAGTGTGGAGCGAAGCCTCGAAGGGGAGAAGCATCTCCCGAACAACAGAACCCTGATGGGAGGACCTACAGAAGACGATCGTAGGGAAATGGGCAGCGGGATCGCCCATGTGCAAGATTCCAGCCGCAGTGGAAACAAACCAAGTGAAGGCAGCACCCGCCTCCGTAGGGCCCCGCGGTGGGGAAAGAAACTCCTCTGTGGGTGACGGCTGCAAGCTAAGGTGGCCGTCCCCCAGTCCCACCGAAGGAAGGAAAGGCCAAGTCTGGAAAGGGGGGAAAGGGACCGAGGAATGGGGTACCTAGGCGTCTCCAGCGAAGACTGTGGTCGTAGTGACAGCGAGGAGCCGTCCTTTGACAACGCCAGGGAAAAAGCCACGGCCCGGCGACCCGTATCTAGAGAAGATGAAACCATCAACTGCCAAACCTCTGGAGAGGAAGGGGCGTCTGAAGACTAATCATCAATCTGACGCCGGCCTGGCGCCGTAGAGTCCGCGACTGGGGGCAGGTCGACGTCGACCGGCTCCCAAGGGGACGCCGGAACGATCTCCACCACAATGCGCGGCGCAGGAGACCATGGTTGGGCCGGAGCCGGGGTGGCTAAGGAACGGCGCTGAAAAGGTGTCGACCCGACTCCCACCGCGGGTAGCGCCTGCGAGGAGGGTTGAGGGGAGGATCAAGTACACGCCCGACCCCTAGCCAGCCCCTGCGTGCCACCAGGGCCAGCAACCGCAGGCACCTGAGCGGCGTCACCTTGGACTAGGCCGCCGCCTGCCCAAAGGACCGAGGGGAACTTGGGGACACACCCGAGCACCGGCAACCTCCCGCGACACCACTGGGACCCCCGCGTGGGTTTGCAGAAAGGCAGAGGCGCTGTGGCCCAAAGGAGGGAACCCCGAAGGGTCGCACCCCGACGGCACCACATCCTCCGAACCTGGAGCCGAACCTGTCGGCGCCGGGGCAGGAGCCGCAGATGTCCCCACACGCTGTAAGGGATCCGTGGGCGTCCCAGGAGGAGGAGGAGCCAACAAGGCCTGCAAGGCCGCGGCATAGGCCTCCATCTGGGCTCTAGTCGCCCCCGCACTGGGAAACGGCGGATAGGGTGGAGTTGCGCGGGGCCGCACCACCTGCGGAGAACCAGGGACAAAGTGTGACACTTACCAACAGGTGAGCGACGCTCTTGCGGCCTGGGAGAAGGACGATGTCGGAGACGCAGGCGGCGGTTCTTGAAGCCTTCCGTAGGGGCCGGACGCGGTGACAATGCCGACCTAGACAATCATGCCGAAAGGAGTTTCATCCGGTGCTCCCGCTGGGACTTCAATTTCATTTGCTGACACGCCTCACAGTCTGTGGAGTCGTGGTTCTCCACCAAACACCACATGCAGATGGAGTGAGGATCCGTAGCTGACATCTGGCGCATGTACCATGAGCACGTTTTGAAGCCCAAAGGCATTCGCCCACTGTTCTCAAGTAAAAAACGCTAAAGGCGAAAAAGGGAGGCCTGAAACAGGCCAGGAGACAAGATTCGGGTTCCATTTACATGCAGAAAAGAAGAAAACTGACGACAGCCCGCCGGGATTGGGCTTATGTGACCTTGCTGACGTCACGCCCGCGGAGGGCGTCGGGAGGAGTGGCATGACACCGCCCACCCCCGGCGCGAAGGAATGCTGGTCAAGAAAGTTTTCCGGGTCCAGTCTCACGCCTGGGGATATTCTATGTTAAGGAATCTGCGGCTAGTAGTCTCTATCAGATGTCCAGGTCTAATAGCAACCACATCATTGCCATGTGCATCTCCCAATCCAGCGAAGGAGCAACTCATCACCAGGGTGTAGCCTTGCACCTGGAAAGCACCACGAGACTGAGGCTCCCCTAGCAAGACTTGTCATCATAGTGCCCTGACGCCCCAAGAGAAGACATTGCAACGGGGCACAACTGATGCGCCTGATGCACCATGTTTGAACTGTTTGACAGGCTGCCAAAGAATCTGGACTTCGTCTACACAGTGTTCGTGCCCAGTGGTAGCTGGTTAAATTATGGACATGTGTTGAGATGCCCATGTGCTCCCAGCTGCACCTGTCCACCGTTGTCCTGCAGATTGCCTCTTGAGGCTGAGAGACTAAGTGGTGTTTTGTGTGCATAGTTTTATTTTCACAGGTTGGACTTGTTTTGGTTTTAATATAGTTTGGGAGGAATGTAATATCCTGCTAGACACGTTGTAGTGTCTCCCTTGAGGGCTAGCCACACACACACGCCACACCCATCCACTAGAGGTGTCACGAGTGAGGTGGGCCTGCTAATAAAATACACAAAGGTGAAAAGAAAAAATAATGGACAGAATGCTGAACAAATCAAACATTCACCCCCAATCACAGATCTGGGTTTAATCCATTGTTTTGCTCACCATGCCACCCCAGTTTGGACCCAGCCATATGCAAATCAGTCTTGGCCCTGCTCCCTATGGAAACAGTTCAGCCCGAACTGCCAGGCCAGGTCTCAACAGGCACACAAAGGTGGTCATAAAGTACCTAATTTGCCTCCTTCTACCTCCATCTGAGGGTTTTATTGTTACATTTTCAGCCTTACATAGAGGTTCAATGGCTTTTTTGTTGCTCCTTAGTCACCTCATTGCATTTGGCTCTACACTGTTTTCTCACAACTTTTTCTCAGTTCCACCACAACTGCCTCTTGAAAGACACCTTCTGTATTACAGGCTGCATTCAGGACAATTTTCTTTTTCTTTTTTTGAGTACACTAGGTTGGCAATTATCAAGATCTGCAGTAGTCCAACCCTACCTTCTTCATCTGAAAGGTTCTGCTTTTAGTTTTATAATTTGCACAATACATACGTTTCTGTACAATATAAGCAACATTAAAATCAGTTGTTTTTCTGTGTGTATCCTTGCATTAACTTACAACGTTCACTGCAAAATGTTTAATCAGTTTAAGTTTCCCGACATACTTATAGGTGTCAATCAATGCATTTATATGATCAAAATGGTTCACTGAGCAGAATGATTACCCCAGTTCCAAAGCATAAAGCTCATCCTCATTAAAACACAATCCGATAAATTAACTATACTTTCACAATGTTTGTGCCAATTGTTAGATCCAAAAGCACAGGGATGCAGCAAACAAATATGCAAAAGATTTGCTGCCTGACTTTGATTTGTCTCTTTAGTTTTCTCAGTATTTGTTGCCTTCTTCGCTACTTATCTTTGCTTTTACAGATGGTGATCTCCTTTTGTTTTTACCCAGTTACCTGGTCTTATTTCCAATAGACAATACTAATCTCAATCAATCAATCAATCAATCAGGGAATTGTAAGTGCTCTACTCACCTGTGAGGGTCTCAAGGCACTGGGGGAGGTGAGAGGGGGGGGTTAGGCAGCTCTGTTCAGTCGAAGAGCCAGGGTTTGAGTGTCTTCCTGAAAATGTTAAGAGAGGGGGCACATCTGATTTTGACCGGGAGCTCGTTCCAGGTCTTGGCTGCGATGTAGAAGGCCCTTCTGCCTGTTCTGGCTCTGCGGATGCACAGGATTTCGGGGAGGGCGAGGTTGGCGGATCGGAGGTTTCTTTTGGGTGTGTGGAAGGAGATTTCCTTGTTGAGGTATTGGGGTCTGGTGTTGTGGACGCTTTTGAAGGCATGGGTAAGTATCTTGAAGGTTATTCTCTTCTCGACGGGGAGCCAGTGGAGGTCTCGCTGGTGTTGGGTGATGTGCTATTGTCGAGGGATGCAGAGAATGGGTCTAGCTGCGGTGTTCTGTATGGTCTGCAGTTTGCGGAGCAGAGACTTGTTGATTCCGATGTAGAGCGCGTTTCCCTAGTCTAGTCTACTGGTTATGAATGCATGGGTGGCGTTTTTTTCTTCTTGATTTGGGGGATCCATATGAAGGTCTTGCAAAGTATGCAGAGGGTGTTGAAACAGGTGGAGGCGACGGCATTGTCCTGTTGGGCCACGGAGAGGGAGGAGTCAAGTACGAAGCCGAGGTTTCCGCAGTGGTCAGTGGGGGTGAGCCGGCTGCAGAGGTCGTTGGGCCACCAGGTGCTGTCCCAGGTGGTGGGGGAGGATCGGAGGACGAGGACCTCTGTCTTCTCCGAGTTGAACTTCAAGCAGCTGCTGCACATACAGGATGCGACGTCCTACATACCTTCTAGAAAGCGGAGTCTGGTGGTTACGGGTATGGTGAGGGAGAGGTTGAGCCGGCTCTCGTCAGTGTAGGAGACTATGTTGAGTCCGTGTTGTCTGACAACGGCGGCGAGGGGCTCAAGGCACTGGGGGAGGGGAGAGGGGTGGTAACCAGCTCCGTTGAGTTGAAGAGCCAGGTCTTGAGTGTCTTCCTGAATATATTCAGAGAGGGGGCACGGCATGTCTGATGTCGATGTGGAGCTCGTTCCAGATCTTGGCCGCAATGTAGGAGAAGGTCCTTCCGCCGTTGTGGGTGTGCGAATGCGTGGGGTTTCGGCGAGGGAGGTGGATCAGAGGTTTCTTTTGTGTAGGTGGAAGGAGATTTTCTCGTTGAGGTATTGGGGTCTGGTGTTGTGGAGGCATTTTAAGGCGTGGGTAAATATCTTGAAGGGTATTCTCTTCTCAACGGGGAGCCAGTGAAGGGGTGTTCGGTGACGTGCTCTTATCGAGGGATGCCGAGAACGAGTCTGGCTGCGGTGTTCTGTATGGTCTGCAGTTTGCGGAGCAGAGACTGGTTGATTCTGGTGTAGAGGGAGTGTCCGTAGTCTAGTCTGCTGGTTATGAGTGCGTGGGTGATGTTTTTTCTTGATTCGGGTGGAGGGGCGTCCATTTGAAGGTCTTGCGAAGGATGTGGAGCGTGTTGAAGCAGGTGGAGGCGACGGCATTGACCTCTGTCTTCTCCGAGTTGAGCTTCAGGCAGCTGCTGCACATCCAGTATGCAACGTCCTTCATACCTTCCTGAAAGCGGAGTCTGGTGGTGACGGGGTCTTTGGTGAGGAAGAGGATGAGCTAGGTGTCGTCAGGGTACTCCGCAGTTGATCTCTGTGGGTTCTGAGAGGAAGGGTGGCGGAGACAGCGTTGGTCCAGGTTTCTGTGAAGAAGGTGACGTCTGGCGAGAGGGTGTCAAGGAGGCCCCAGATCTCAATGGTGTGTCTGTGCAGGGAGCGCCCGTTGAGGATGCATTTCAGGGATTCGGTGGTGCGGCGTCTCATGTGGGGGTGGTGCCCGTGGGAGTGCAGTTGGTGGTAAAGGTCTGATGGCAGGAGAACTGGCCAGAACTGGCCATGGGCGGTGTTCGGCGTCGACAGCTCGTAGTTGTTGGTTCTTCCGGGGTTGGGTGCGAGGAGGGCAGCTGGGTCATAGGGGAGGATGCTCGGGGATCCAGGGTCCCTGGCGCTGGTTGGGCAAAGACAGGCTTGCATTTGGCGCTTTCACCACTATATAGGGAAGGGGGAAGGAAGCTCAGCTAGGAGCCAGGAGTGGGGACAGCAGGGGGAGGGGCCACGGGGGAGCAGTGGCAGGAACACGGAGGCAAGAGAACGGGCATGGAAAACAAGGGTACAGATAACAGGCGCAGCAGTTACAATTACAGATAACTACAGTAAAGACAGCCAAAGACACAAGGATAAAAAGGGCACAAAGCGGCACAGTAACAATTACAGATAATTACAAAACAGACAGCCAAAGTCACCAGGCTAAAATGGGTACAACGAGGCAGACAGGCAACAGTGGACACAGCAGAGGCAAGGCTCAAACACCTACCAGCCACCTCTCAGTTGCAGCGGCACAACAGCGGAGCTGCTGGGGGAGAGAGCACCTAAAAGTAAATGCTCGCCCACCTCTCTATTACTGGGGAATTGCTCATATTCTTCAGTTCAGTATCTAAGCCTGATTTAGATCTGGTGTTTGTGGATTTAATTCTGCTATTTCAGTACGGTGGTATTTCTTTTCCATATAGTCGAAGTATTTCTCGAAGATGAGCACCTCCCCATGGACAGCCATTTTTTTCTGTCACACAAGAATTTTCTTAGTTTAATTGTTTCTTTCATTTCTGTGAACATACCTTATTTTCTTGCTTTAGCTCTACACTTATTTTTTGACCTTTCTCTTTTAATATTTTGAAGTTCGTATCTTAATCTAGTCCAGCAATTCTACACCATCTAGTGTGGCACAAATATACATTAAAAGGCCAGAGAAAAACAGTGAAACTAGAACCCGGCGCTAAGAGTGCTATCACAAGTTTGCTTCCTCTGCTTGAGAGATTCTGTTACTGCATAATGAACATAATTTGTACAGTACAAGACACTTCCCTAAAGACCTTAGTGCCCTAAGGATTCTGGCAAGTTCATTACACAGTCACAGTTCCAAATTCTTAGGGTGGGGGGTTCTCACAGATGCGAACAGTGAAGACAGGGAGACCTTGTAGGCCTCTCGCATCTATGTCCCTTAGACAGGAAAATGATTCACATCACCTACAGTTTTCTGTGCATTCATTTTTAAAGTATCTCCAACTTGTCTTTTTATTGGATTCGTAGCCTCTCATTTGATGTGCCTGCATTCATATTTGCTAATATTTTATTTTCTCACTTAACATTAAGCCAGCTGGATCCTTAAGATTTTCCTCCAATTCTTCCTCCGTGAAAAGGGGGGAAAAATAAACTTATTTTGACAATCTTTTCTCAATTTCAGATACCCCTTTTGTCATCTGTGTACAACACAAACGTTTAGGATTCCTGGAGTTATTTATAATATTCAGTTGTGATACCCAGCCAAACTTGTTAGACTGACCCCGGATACGTCAGCTACATATACAATACTTTCTGTCCCCCCCCATGTGGTGCCGCCCAAAAATATATGTTAGAAACAGTGCTGATTTCCGTAAAACAAATCAATGCAATAATGTGATACAAAAATCTCATGTTTAATTTCTAATGACTGCTCTTTATACACAAGCAGGCATCATAAAGATGGAACTGAGGGAAGTAAACACTACCTATGCGCAACGTCTACATACTTATCTGAACAAAATAATATGAACATAAATATGCTTGAGTTGTCGCTGAGAAATTATATTTATATCTTTCAGGTTTAGCTACATAGAGAGGTGCGAGGCACGTCCTGCATCACACCTGATGATACGCAATTGACAACACAAATGTGTGGTCAGGTATCTATGAGAAATGTACATAGCATATTGTAGTATGAGCAAGCTAAACAGATTATTTATTCCTTGTTTATAATAGACACATCACCTAAAAAGAATACATAGCTGTATTCAGTGAGTGAGTCATTCCTGTAATTCATGATATCACATTGCCAACCTATTTGTTTAGAGAATAAACTGCACAGATTAGTCTCTTAAATGGTTCCTAAGAAGTAAAAATTGAGCCATTTCCATTGGTAACTTCTTTGATCAATGTGTTATTTTAGCAATGTTGTCTTGTACGAGACAGTGGAATAAACATTATTAAAAGGGTAAAAGAAAGTGGCCATCGAGGATATATGTTAAATTACAAAGAAAAGAGCAGGAAAATATAGCCAGTGAGCGGCACCGGCTGGTTCTTCCCATTTGCAGGTCCTACAGCCTGGTACGGTGCAGAAGAAGCCTCAGACCTGTGTTTCTCTGCCAAAGCAGCTCAAATAGCTGCGCGGCTAGGGAAATTTACAGAATCAATCCGGGCAGCCCTGTCACAGAAAACGGATTCACAAAAAAGAAACCAACTGGCCAACAAGCAAGAGAGACTTTGACAATACTTCCCACGTAGTTTTATGCACTTGCACTTTACTGTTGGTTTGGATAAACTGTTTTTAATGTTTTAAACTCTCCTATAGTTCGTAGCACGTTGTGTGGGATTTTAACACTTTGCTCGTTTAGATTATTGTAATAATAGTATATTGTACCGATTTTAAATAATTGAACAATAAAGCTTAACTCACTATAGCAGGGTAGATCTATTATAAACAAAACAAGCATTAGAAATGCAATCGGGCTCGGATTTATTTGAGTTTGAGCTAATGGCATTGTAA
This sequence comes from Lissotriton helveticus, assembly GCF_964261635.1. Lineage (NCBI taxonomy): Eukaryota > Metazoa > Chordata > Amphibia > Caudata > Salamandridae > Lissotriton > Lissotriton helveticus. The sequence goes on from NC_136070.1 coordinate 152,095,185, forward strand.
ATGCCAATGTATTGTTGCTATGTGTTATGGAGTGTGTTCATATGGTGTGTACTGCCAGTGATCTCCTTGTGAGTGTGAGAATATTGCACCGTTACTGCCTGTGATGTCCTTCTTGTGAGTGTGAGAAGCTTGCACCTCTGCTGCCTGTGGTCTCCTTGTGAGTGTAAGAAGCTTGCACTGCTGCTGCCTGTGATGTCCTTCTTGTGAGTGGGAGAAGATTGCACCTCAGCTGCCTGTGGTCTCCTTGTGAGTGTAAGAAGCTTGCACAGCTGCTGCCTGTGATGTCCTACTCACTACTCTACTCTACTCACTACTCTACTCACTACTCTGCACTCACTACTCACTACTCTACACTCACTACTCTGCACTCACTACTCTACTCACTACTCTACTCAGTACTCTACTCACTACTCTAATACTCTACTCACTACTCTACTCACTACTCTGCATTCACTACTCACTACTCTGCACTCACTACTCTACTCACTACTCTGCAATCACTACTCTACTCACTACTCTCCACTCACTACTCTACTCACTACTCTACTTTCTACTCACTACTCTACTCACTACTCACTTCTCTACTCACTACTTTACTCACTACTCTACTCACTACTCTACTCTACTCACCTCACTACTCTACTCACTACTCTACTCACTACTCTACTCACTACTCTGCACTCTCTACTCACTACTCTACTCACTACTCTGCTCACTACTCACTACTCTGCTCACTACTCTACTCACTACTCCCTACTCTACTCACTACTCTACTCACTACTCTACTCACTACTCACTACTCTGCACTCACTACTCACTACTCTGCTCACTACTCACTACTCTACTCACTACTCTCCACTCACTACTCTACTTTCTACTCACAAGGTGATATTAAGCCAAGTTAAGTGGCTTTTTTTTTTTTGGTTTTTAAGAAGATCTTTATTATGCAGTATGTGGTTATCTTACAATTCACAATTAACATCTCTACATAGACTGCGTAAGCAGGTAGCTATCTGTTAGGTCCTGAACAGGATGACACAGCCATTCAGCCGACAACCCGGGGGTTCGGCGGCGATTTCCACATGTTAGTTTGTATAGCCATCTGGTGACTAATAACGTTAATGGTAGATCTCATGATTTTACATTTTATCCTCAAGTTTCGTGTCGCAATGGTCACCCAGCATTTGCCTCATGTATGTAACTTCCCCAAGTCCCATAGGTCGTGTGTGAGTCAGTTGTGGGTAGTGTAGAAATGGGGTGGGGAATCAGCTGTATATGCGTTTCCAGTGCTGAGTCAGTTTTGCTGCACTTGTATTGGCGACGCGTGCATTAGTATAGCTCACTGAGGCATAGGAGTGAGCAGGTGTAGTCAGCAAGGTTAGTCCGCAGTCATGTTGGGTAGGTTTCAAATTACTTAGCAGTAGGGTGCCTGTGTGACCTCCCAGTTGCATCACTGAGAGGGCGTTAGGGACATGTCAGCGACCAACGAACAGAGTGTCTTATCCATGTGTAACACGTTTGTGGCCAGTTGTCCACGTGTACCCCTTGCGATGTGTGAGCGGTATCGCGTCTCCGCAATTCGCAGGTGTCATGAGGTCCCGAGTGATTGGCTTCTTTTAGTAACGTGTTACCTCCTGTGTCTTCATTTAAACCAAGGAATTTGGGTCCGGTCAGGGAACTTGACCAGCAAACAAACTGTTCCCTACACCCATATATTGGCTGGGAAAACTGGGGGTGGGAAAGCGTGAGAGGCAGGGGAGGGGAAAGGGGGGGAGATCGTTGCAGGTTTCGATGTGGGGCATCTATTGTAAGGTGGGGTCCAGCGAGGCTTCACGCAGTGTATAGGGACAATCGAGGAGGGGGGGGTGTCATTGGTCTCATGGGACTCCCCGTTCCTGGCAGGCGCGCTGGAATGCCTTTAGGAGGTCGTTCCAAAGCTGGGCGATGGGGAATTTGCGGAGTCCCGCTGTTTCCTCTCGAAGAAGAACCGTGCCCTCCGCTCGTGCCCAGTTAGTGAAGGAAGCGCGCCAATGTCGAACATGGGGAGGGGCCGCTGCCTTCCAGTGTTTGGTGATCAGGCGTTTAGCCGTTATTAGCCCCATGTCCCAGAAGCGGGTCCGCACTTTGTTGAGCTTCGTGCGTTTATACAGTCCTAAGATGCATGTTTCCCACGTGTGTGGCATTTGCTCATTAGCGCTGCGCGTAAGGAGCGTCACGATCTCGCTCCAGTACGTGTGCACCTCAGGGCAACGCCACAGCATATGTAAGAGGTCAGCTCCTGCCAAGTTAAGTGGCTTAACGCTGCTTTGTAATATACGGAGGATATTACCACCAGACCGGCGCTAAAAGTGACATTCGGGTGGCGATATCCCCCTTGTAAATATGCCACTTGGTGTTAATTGTATTGCTGGGTTAGTACCCTATGCTGCCTAGGAATTCACAAAAGGCATCTTGGCACGTGTAAACGGGTTTGGCACTGAATATATATACCCGCCACGAGTGTGAAGAAATGTGCTGTGGTGACTATCTTTAAGGGGTGTTGAGGGGATAGACGAAGGGGTGGTTTGCCTTGTGAGTTTTATGTTTGAAAGCATTCACAAACTTCAATCCGACTATTTTGAGATCGGGAAACGGTCGGAGTAGCGGGCTGGAGTAACTCCCTTCCGAAAATGGGGAGGGAATGGGTCTACCTTGGAGGCGATGCAGAGAGGAGGGATTTCCATTTAAAAAACAGGAAAATAAAATATTTACCTTTGCACTTTGGGCATCATTTCCCCAGTGCTGAAGTGTACTTTTTGGGGGCTGTCTTTATTAGTTTTTCTAATGTATGCATCCGCCACAAATACAATTACACGAGACATAACAACATAGCACAGTGTCTCCGCTTGTCATTACAAATGTATAACAATGTAAAAGTTTAGTAATAGTACCGGAGTCATGCGGTATGCAATTTCTCGGTCATATGTGCATCAGTGATCACAACTTACAGCGATGGTTGCGCACGTTTTACAATATTACTTGATATATCTGTTATAACATCAGAAACAATATTCAGCATATTAATAAAAGTAAAAATCGGGGGAAGAGCGATATGAGCAAAATCTCTACCTTATTATAACTCTCGTTCCACCCCTGTCACTGCACGCCCCATTCACTCAGCCCGTTGCAGGGGACTTCAGAATGACATGGGGTCACAATCACAGTGTGGTTACCTTAATTGCACCGGAGGTATCCTTAGTAAATTCGGGTATCACGAGGGTTGGGTACATTGCGTGGGGAAATGTTTAGCTTCTAATCGTGAATGTCTTATAGGAAGAGCTGCTCAGTCCTGCCTGCGTGGGGCCCAGTCGAGACGGCAAGCCTCCCGCTGGCCCCCCCCCCCCAAAAAAAGCCCTATTCGGCCGTGAGGGCTCTGTGCAAGTCTTGCAACCATTTTGGGATGGAGGGGGGAGGGGCGCAGGCGTGCCTTCCAGCACATAGCTAGCTGCTGACCTTGAGGTAGAATTATGTATTGGAGAAATGGGAGCTGGGGTGATATGTGGCCTGGCATTCCCAGTTATTATTCCTGCAATCCTGCACAAGGAGTAGATTTTCAACATAATAGAAATTATAATATAATAGAAGTTTGAAATTCCAAAAAGTAGTCATCTGCACCCATTCTCAGTACTTTAACATGTACAGATATTTTATTTGTGTGTGACTTGCCCTCATAATGTATACAACCAATGACCAGAGGTAAAAAAAAGCTTCTGCTAATGCATACAACGCAAAAAACAATAATACTAACATAAAATGTAGTTGACAAAAAAACGCTAATGATACAAATATTTAACCCAACAACACGAAAACACGACACTGTTGCTGCAAAATAACACAAAGTCAAAACATCTGTAGAAGAAGCTGCAATTCGAAACAGAAGACAGCCAGACTAGAACTGAACTAAAATCTAAGGTTAAAATCTCATTTCCATCTGCCTTCAATTACCGGCACCTCGGACAGCTGGTAATTGAGGATTTATGTATTCTTCTGCGCGTGTTTCTTAAAAAGTACTGTGACTGCCCTTGAAGCTACAGGAAACTTCTTTCAATTAACTCCGCCGTGAACGCGGCACTCTGACAGCTCCTGCAATGGTGAACGCGCTCCCACCATCTGCATTGCATTACACGGGCACTCGGACAGCTCCTAATTAAGATTAATAAGTCTGCCGGGCACGTAACCGCACACTTTATGCCATGAAACTGAAATAAATGACGGCCGAAAAGTAAATATAGCCTATCACGTCAAGGCTACTAAATAGACAGCACAGCGAAGACGAATCACTAGGCAGATGCCAGAAAAAACGTGGCGCGCACTAAAGAATGTGCCAGCAGGACCCCTTTCAGAATTCTTTTTTTTTTCGAACACATAAGAGCTCGGAAGCTCCGCCCCCCACTTCGTGGTGGCGTAGGCCCGAGCCCTAAAAATACAAAAGGATTAGCATCTTGAACACAGCTTTACATGCACATTGGCAGGTCCAACAGAGAGTATTTTGAAGACAGACATGGTATTGACCAACATGACAGAGGTCCAACAGGCAACAGCCCATGGGTGTGCAACATCATTAAGAGACAAATGAGTACATATTAATTTGGATAACACAGAGTACAATTATGGAAGTCTGGCAGCTAGATGTCATAGAAGTAAAGCATGAAGAAAAAGTGAGAGTAGAACTAGATATACGATGTCATAGGCAAGCAGGGTTCCATAACGTGTAAAACAGACCATGTAGTATATATAATAGAATATCCCTCTCTAAAATGGTTAATTGGCAACACAAATCCGCTGCTTAAGAAACACGTTGTGAGACACAGAAAGACAATACATACCTGGATGCGTGACATTCGAAAGGGACACAGAACATCAACTTTGAACGTTTTCAGTACTATGGTATAGATCAAGTTGAAAAGAACACAGGAGGAAGTAAGACAGTACAAAGACTAGGGCTGTTAGAGTCACAGTTTGTCATCATGTTTGGAGCATGTAACCCAGAAGGCTTGGGGATGGATGAGAAGCTAAAAACGCAAGTTTAAGGAGTTAAGAAATAAAGTCTCATGAAATAGAAAGCGACATATGACCTGTTTAACATTCCTATTTGCACACTGGCTCAATGTAGCCATACTAAAGTAATAAGAGACTAATGAATAAGGGAGCCTTTATGTGGATACACACTGAAAAAGATAAGGCCTTTAAAATGACTACTGAACATAGTATCTGGATATTAAAAAAATAGAATGTAGTGAATAGAGCACTCTGAAAATGTTAGACACATGTGCAATACATAGATGTATTGGATCATACATTCAATGGATTAACTAATAATAAGAAAACAAATGTTATCTGTACTAGCATTTAACAAGTCAGATATAGTAATGTAGGAAACTTGTGATATTTATTGTTAGTAGTACAGTGCACGTTATTAAATGAATGATGAAAAGAAGATTTAGCACTTTATGACAGAATTATTGTGTGACTAAACATTGGTGGCATTTATGGTTAGGAAACGTACAAGAATGCTGCTATGTGCACTAACATTTTGTACTATATACTATGAGTGTAAATAGACTATTAAAATATATTGCTTCAGACACAATGCATATTAATGGATAAATTATGGAAAGGTCATTATATAAACATTATGTACCAGAGAATTCTTTACTTGTGCAGGACAAGACTATAACCGATGTAGATTAAAGTAAAACTTTATTAAAAATCTGAAGATATAATCTTGTGTAGTACATACATAGTGTAGTGGGTGCTCTGAGTTATTCTCTAAAGAAATGGTTCGGTACGAAATACATGCAAGAGTGAATGCAAGATATCATACCGCAGATAGTATAGCCATGGCTCATAATAAATATTGTGATGTTGAGAGGAAAAAGTACATATGTAGTAATGACTGTTCAATCTCTACTGTTGTATACAACATGTAAATATGTGGCCCCATCCTGATAGAAAAATGTGGCTTATAAAAGGACTAGAGGTCTCAAACACGTGGATGCAGATGCTCAATGTACTGCTTTTAATGGATGAAACAAAGGGAGAAGTTGAAAGGGTGCAAGTTTTCTCTTCAAAACTAGAATAGACCTGTAAGGGAATTGAGAAGAGCGGCATAACTGCCTCAAAAAGGTGCTCGAGTTTTCAGGCATAAATAGAAGCAATAATATATACCTGATTCTCCACGGTGTCTCCTGAGATTTGAGTGTAACCAGAAAAAAACAGATTTTAATGAATTACTATGGGCCCACTGAGCCTCTTATATTGATACCATGAGCACTGTTAACTTGAGTATCAGCAAAACTTCATATTTACAGCACAACAAATCCAGTCAGTGGCAGAAAAACGCTCTATTATCAGTGTTACCTGCCTGCAATGTGGCATACATTCATTTCTTAATATCGGTGTGTTCTAACATAAGAAAGCACCTGTAATAAGACAATAATATATAACTACGTAGTAATCGCTTATTACAAGCTAGTAGTCGAGTTCCAACAGGGTCAATACCATCTTTGGCATTTAAGTGGCTAACCACTTATACAACATCGGGTATACATTTTAGTAACTTATAAGTTTGCTTATGTCAACTGATAATACTGAATAATGTAACTAGGTATATTATAGTGCACAATTGGGTGTACATTATCTCATATAAAACTAGGTCATTTTATATGGAGCATTAATTAGAGATGGGGAAGAAATTTTGTTAGGAACTTCTTATCATTTTAAGATATGTTAAACCAGGTTTATTGTATGCTAGATTAGAAAAATGCCCAATAAATTGATAAACCACAACAGAAATTATATATACATTATGAGAGACTGGATGCTTATTTGCAAAAACAGTTTGTCACTAAGTTTCAAAAGTTCTTCTTTAGTTTGTTTTAGGAGATGACTCATTGCAGGTTTTAGTACATGACTAATTCACAATTTATTAGCCTACCGTATTTTCTGGCGTATAAGACGACTGGGCGTATAAGACGACCCCCTACTTTTCCTTTTAAAATATAGAGTTTGGGCTATATTCACTAGCTTATTAAATGACACCCAACTTTTGAAAAGATGTTCAAGGGTTAAAAAGTCGTCTTATACGCCAGAAAATACGGTAAATGTTTTCAACTAGATTAAGTCCCCATACTTCATTTGAAAAGTGCAGGAAGATCTATTGTGCTAAGTATCAGGATTTGTTTTCCTGGAGACAGAGCCAATCGAAGAGTTTATAGGTTAATATTTGTAAACTTGCAAAACATTAACATAGTTAAAGAGGTAGATCCTTCGGGAAATTGGAAAACTGGTACAAACAAAATAATACTTTTATTTTTGTTTAGAATAATGTACACTTTAAAAGGATGACCTCTACTACAAAACGAATTAAAGACATGGTTGTTGGTCAAAAACCATAGTTGCTATAATAAAACATACAAAATTAAATATCAGCAACAAGCATTTTTTGGCTGACTAGGTCTCAAAAAATGAGCCTTCACCATGAGCTATGAACCGCAGATGCTGAATGTGACAGATTGGAGACTGAATCAAAATGTGTAATTTCATAACATACATCAATAGTATAATACACCATTCTTTAAAACAATATTTAAAATTGAAAAGAAATACGAAGACATTTTCTTTCTCAAACAGTTTTGAATGCTAAGAATTTTAACACGAACAATAATAATGTACACATATTTCTTAAAATAATTTTCAATGCAATTCTATTCAGCCATTACAGACAACTATTAAAAAATGTTTCCACTATCTCATTTATATTGACCTTCTCTTTATTTAAAATTTTAAGTCTAACACAACTTCTAGTACAACCAGCAGCCAAGCCAAGTAATGGTTCTTTGCACTGTTAAAATGTCATTTTAAACTGGGCAGGTTAGTTTTGAAATACTCCTTGTAAGATCATAAACAAATAACAGACGTGCACTTGCTGGGCTTATTTTCCCTGAGAAGGAGGAGTCGATTACATGGTTATGCATGTTTCAGAATGTTATTCTTTTCACAGTGATAAGGCAGTCAGGATTTTGAAACATCTGAGAAATAATCATCTTCTTCCTCTTCTTCATCAGAAGGTACAGACTCTTCTTCTGTCTGAAAAAGTTTTCCTATTACAGTTGTATCATTTAAACCTGTAAAAATAAAAAATGAAGCCCAGCTGATTATTTATTCACAATTTGCACCTTAAGAATTGAACACTGGTTGATGATGTTTTCTTAATTTTAATATATTCAGGTTCATCAAATTGAAATACATGGATAAAAATGCTTGATTTTCTTCGGACACGCCTTATACTTAAGTGGTGAGTTAAGTACCAAACTGTTTAAACATAAAACAGTTTGTTTGCTTAGAAGTGTAAGACGTCCACGTGCATAGATATCATAACGCTGATTGTAAAACATAGCAATGGAATTGCAATTATGATGCCTTCTTTCTGTAGAAAATTGGGTATTTGTTGCAGTAGTCCCCCCCCAATATTTGCCTGGTATTTGATGCAACTTTGACTGAAGTGCACTGGGGGCCTGCTAACCAGGTCCCCAGTGTCAGTATCTTTCCCCCAAAACAAGTTAGTCAATTGAGCACCAATTAACCAGGCCTTTAGCACCTCTGGAAGTCCCTAGTAAGTAGTACCCCTGGTACCTAGGGAATAGGTACTAAATAGGGTCCCTAGGAGCTGCAGCCTATATTATGCCACTCTAAGATATCCAGCTCCAAACTCATGCAAACTGCCATTGCAGACTATGTGACATGGTGCTCTAAAAAATGAAAACACAACATGGCACACTCCTTGTATGCTATGTCCCCAACACAGCATGTAATATTTGTAAGTCACCCTTACAGCAGGCCTTACAGCCCTCAGGCAGGGTGCATTATAATACATGTGAGGACATATCTGCATGAAAAGATGGGTCCCTGTGCTGCCAGTTCTATTACTGACAGTACATGTGAACAGGGAAGTCATCCTAAGGTATGTAATGGGCACCGGTCAAAAATAGTTTCCCAGATACATAATGGCTTCACTGAAATCTATGGTTTTTAGTATCAAACACCCAGTATTAATAAACCCGCACTGATGGATTTATTAATACATGCACCCAGAGGGTACCTTTGAGGTACCCCCTGAAACTCACTATTAGCCCTCTAGTGTGCTGGCTGACAGGTCCAGTCCAGCCTTCCACCACAGACGAGCTTCCAACCCCAAGCAGGTGAGAGCAACACTCTTAGAGGTCAGAAACAATGCCTGCTTTGGCGGAGGTGTTTATACCTCCTCCTCCAGGAAAGCTAGTAAATCAACATATCAAGGCTGGAGGCTCCAAAGGCCTCTGCCGTCTTTGATATGTGATCCAAGGCGTTCCCAGAGAGGGGAAATACCAACCCCCTGCCCGGGGCTCATTTGGCAACCGGCTCATCCTGTCGCTGTGAAGAGTCGAGGAAACCAGTAGGGCTGCCGGTGCTTCGCCAATCGCCAGAGAAACTCTCTTGGAGTAGAGAATCTACTCACCTGCATCCGCAAGCACCAAAGAGTCAAGATCTTGTTTACCGTCCAGCTCTACCGGGACTACCGAAGCTGCAACCACCCTGGAAGAGGTCACCATTCTCTCACAGGTTAGTTTGTCATGCCTTTAAGTGTTGGGACACAAGGACCAACCGGAGATGCGCAGTGCCAAATAACTGGGGTACATGCCCCCTTGACGGGAACCAAGGCTTGTTGTGACCAGTCCGGACACCAATGTCGAGGAAAACTGACCTGCACATCGAGAAACCTCAGGTGAGACAGTGAGACCCACATCACGAGTTACCCAGCTGTCCTGTTTACCCACCTACTACAGAACCAAAGACAGAGAGCGAGTGCATGACTACCGCCACCCGATACCTTAAAGCGCCTCTGCACCCGTGCCCCACAGCCTGAGTCCAAGGAAGGTGACAGTACAGATGGGTTCCTGAGCCCCACAAGCACTGAGCCCATATTTATATCTAGCTAGACTGGACTTCCAGTCGCCACCTGCAGCCTCTTTCTGCAGGCCCCCCTACAACCACGAGTGGCTCCAGCACCGAACCCGACGGCAGAAGACACCATTCTACCCATGCCCCACAGCCCGAGTAGAAGTGGACCAAATGTGTCCTTACATGCCAGAGCATCTCAAGGGTTGAGCCCCCCCTGTGGGTTCCCCGGACTGACCCCCAGCCCCAGTCTCCTCCTGACCCAACAGTTCCTCATTGAAGTGAATGGGGAACCTGACGCCGTAACACCAATGTCCCAGTGCCTCCCGGGTTGACCTGCTGGTGTGTGTAGGAGAGTAGGGTCTGCTTCCTATGGTCACCCCCACTTTTTGCTTTGCTTTACTGGTTTTCGACTTAGATGTGGCTGTGGGCCTGCTAATAAGACCCACAGCCCAGATGCACTCTCTCTAAATTTACACCATGTACTCTAGGTACATACACAAATGGGAATTGGTTCAACCTGTCAGCCCCTGTAGAAGTGTACCCAGGGCATAGGTGTAATCAAGGCCTACCAGGGGCTGCAGCATGTATTATGCCACCCCTGGCTGGCTACTCAAATAGGCACAACTGGCTGATCACTCAGCTGGGGCAAGGTCGTGTAATCAACCCTTGCTTAGGTATAGTATTCCTATACCTACTTATATATAGACACATAGTAACCTATAAGTCACTCCTATGGCAGGCCTTAACAATCCTGGAGGCAGAGTGCTTGGTTATGTGTGAGATGGTGCTCTAGCATGAGCTGAGCCTGTTTGCAGCTTTCGGAACCATGTCCTTATAGCTGTTCCATGATAACGCTATACCATATACTCTTAAGTGCATTATGAACCTCGCGGTTAAATGCTACCTTTGGTTTGGCTTTATCCAAACATGTCGTGTACGGTGTCATACGCTTTGGAATACTACCCCCTTGCCAATTCTGGCGACGGGGGTAGCATTCCACCCTTCTAGAGGGCGAAGACATGTTGTTGCTGACTATCCCGGTTAAAGTTAACCAGAGCCCCAGCGTCACAAAATGGACGCTGCTGCCACAGACACAAGTCTGACCTCCTGCTGCTGGGAGTCCTTCCAGTCACGGAGGTTTGGACAATAGGTTTCCTGCCTGGAGAGGTGCGAGCACCACCCCAGACAGGACTTTGTGTACTGGGACAGGGAGGGCTGAATAGATTGAGACACTGCCTGGAGCACCCTAGGTGCTCCATGCATACCCCGGTTCAAACCGGTTGCTGGGGATCTCCAGCCCCAGCTCTGGCGCGAAACTGGACAAAGGAAAGGGGGTGTAACCACCCCCCTTCCTGGTCCCACCCATAGGAGGGACCTAAAAGTAATCCAGCCCCTTTTAGTTGTATAAAGGTAGGAGCTGAGTCCTGAGACTTTAGATTAATCCTGAATCGAAACTTGACACGAAACTCTGGACCTTCGACATTCTGCTGAAGCTGAAGAATCTCCCTTGTGGCCAAGGAGTGACCACCCTGGGTAACCAGGCACCATCCAGAAAATCAACGGCTTGCTTTGTCGACGTTCCCGCCGGAACCAGAGCACAGAGCCTGACAAGACCCAGACTTCCAGACCTCTCTGACCCTCTCTTCATGACTGCAGCATAGCTGAGATCCGTGGAGGCGACGAGACACGTGGGACCAGACATCTTGGAAAGCCTGCAACTTGCTAACTGTGCAGCTCCTGAGGCATCCTCGAAGCTGTGCACTGGGGATTGAGAAACCCCGAACCCGAGCTTCACCTGCACCGAAGATCAGCCCTCCACACTCCAAGAGTTCTGCGTGGGGCCCTTTTGCTTGTGTTCTGCTCGAAGCGTTGTCCGGTTGCTGTCCGGTTGCTGGCCCGTTGGCTAGTAGCCTCTGTGACGACAATCCTTTTGAACCACCTCGCTGGTCTGGTTGCTCCAGACTGGCCCTTGCTTCCCTGCAAAGGTGAAGCACCTCAGACCTTGCTGGTGTGCACCAGAAGCCTTTGTTGTATCCTGCGTGGGTTGCCTTTGCCAAGGCTTGTTGACCCCAATCCGGCAGTCGACCCCTCCATCTGCGAGAACCTTCGTGGGACAGCTCCTCTCCAGCACCTGGTCGTCATCAACACCTCCTGGTCCGCGTGGCTGCAAAGACAAGCTTCACGAAGGCACCTGATTGCTAATCGACGTCGTCTGGTTCCTTCCTGGTTCCACCTGGTCACTGGCTAGTGACCCAGACTCTGTCCCCTCTGCTTTCAGGTCCTCTTCATCTTTGATCCACCCTTGGATCCACCCGGACATCTTCCTCCTGGTCGCCTGCAGCATCTTTCTTCAAAGGCTCCGTAGGATTCAACGGCGAAACCCGACACATCTTCACACCTATGCACCCGCCGTCCGTGGGTGAGGTAACGCGAGTACTTCGGTGCTCCCAAGGGTATTGACTATCCAAGTGTCTAGGTTTTTAGTTGTTTCCTCCTAGCTAAACCGGAAGTGTCCTAAATCCTTCTAAATCTAACTTCTAAGCTCCCATTGACTTTGCATTGACTCGCGTGTGTGTGTGTGTGTGTGTGTTTGTGTTAAGACCCTGCAGGCGCCGCCTGTGGGCCTCCTACTTCTAAACTAAGGTTCAGATAGTGTACTCCAGCGATTCCCTAGGCCTTTCCTTTTCTCGTGACGTGGTACTTATACCACTTTCTTAATATATGGTTTGCTTCGCTCCTAGGGCCTAACTGTAAATTGTGCAACTTAACGTATTCTGACTAAGTATCTTGTCATGTACTTTGGCCTCTAATCTCATAAAGAGTTCAGAGGAGTGTGTTAGTAAATAAATACATATATATTTTATATAAATCTTGTGTGGTGTCCTTTCATTTGATATTCAAGGGGTTACATATGGTAAAACAGCTGGCTTTACACGCCCTCACGAGTCTTTTAGCCTAAGGCTGTTCTGTCCACGCTACCACTAGGATAGCTGGTCTACAAGGTTGACTTACAACCATCACCATAAGGGTTGTTTGGACTGGTGCAAGGTGTTCACTAGAATAGTGAACATCATATACCAGGCCAACTTCTCACATTGCTGTGCAGCGGTTGGGATTAGAGCTTGCTGTTGTTTTACCACTTGTAATCTTGAGATATCATTTGAAAGATCACATAGGTATCTATAGGTACATATAAAAACAAGTCTTAGTATACTTAAGTTCTACTGAACTTAGAGCCTGGGCCTAGCACACCCTGACTACAACTCCTAGAAAGGTTCTGTAGGAAAACAAATAGTGTAGGTAGGTGCAACACCACACCTCACTAGAAACCATGTCTCAGACAGTGAACCCCAGTGGTTTTCTGCCTGCAGAGGTAGATCCCTTGAGGACTGCTTCGAGATATGAAGCCTTAGCCTTCCAAGAATTGAGACAATTGTGTACTTCTAGAAGGCTAAAACAGGGTTCAAACCCTACCCTCAGATTCCTGGTTGAGCTCTTAGAAGAGTATGATGCTCAACAGCCACCTAAGACAGGTGACTCAGTTAGTGCAGATGAAGTCCTTCCCTCCTCAGATGATAATGCTGATACTATTGAACCAGAGGAAGAAGAGGGGGTGGAAGAGGAAGATTCTGATCTAGAGACAAACAGCCAGGTGCCAGTCAGAAGACTTAGCCAGGCTAACCTAAGCATACATGGGAGTCAGTATGGGCAGCCCCCATCAAGACCCCCAAGTGGGCTTAACCAGAGGCAGAGGATAGGGAGATCCCACTCCAGCGAATCTCTCCAATCTCATGGCTCTGATGGCCCTGCTCAGAGAGAGATTACCTCCCCTCAGAGAAGGGAACATGAGGCCAAAATGAGAGAGGCTGCTCTGAGGATTGAGAGGCAAGAACTTGAAGTTGCCTTGGCCAAAGAGAAGCTTGCTCGTGCTAGAGAGCACCGAGAGAGTGGGTTAGAACCCACTGGTGGCAGCAATATCCCTAAGGCTAAAGATAGGTCCTATGAGAATAGAAACCTAAGCAAGATTGTGCCCCCCTACAAAGAAGGGGATGACATCCACAAATGGATAACTGCTTTGGAGAGGGCCTGCAAAGTACAGCAGGTACCACAAAGTCAGTGGGCAGCAATGTTATGGCTCTCCTTTTCAGAAAAAGGTATAGATAAGCTCCTCACAGTTAGTGATGGGGATGCTAACAACTACTCTGTCCTGAAGAGTGCTCTGATTGATGGGTTTGGCTTAACCACTGAACAATATAGGTTGTTGTTCAGGGATACCCAGAAGAGACAGACTCAAGACTGGACTGATTTTGTTGATTGTGCCACTAAGGCTCTGGAAGGATGGTTATTGGGAAGTCAAGTTAAGGACTATACAGGTTTGTATAATTTGATCATGAGAGAGCAAATCCTTTTGTAAATGTTGCCTCCTACCCCCTCCAGGACATGTAGTAGCCCCAGCTTTGGAGTACGAGAGAGGTCCCACCCCAGCACATTCGACAGACAGTTCCATACGCCCGTCCAAAATCTCACTAGGCCACTACAGCCCCACACTGTGTGTAGAAGGTCACCTGTCTCTCGGCTACACCTCAGACACATCGGAGACTCAATCATGCCAGCCCTCCACAGTCTCTCTCTGGTATAGTAGGCCCGATGTAGGTACTTAAACTGTATCAGGCGCAAGCGCACGGCAACAGCCGCCCCCCTTGGGGATTCAAGGGCTTCTCGCCAGTCCTCTTCTCCTAGCTCCCCCACATCTCTCATCCAGCGATCTCGTAGGGGCTGTAGGTCTGAGGAGCAATGTGTGACTAGTGTCTGATATATACGGGAGATTTTCTTCTCCCCCAAGGTCCCCCATGAATACTTTCGCTTCTATCGGGCTGAATTCTGGCAGGGTGTCAAGTCGTTCCAGTGTGGGAGTGATGGCATGTCTCAACTGTAGGTATCTAAAGAATTGCGTGCGGGGCATACTGGATTCTTCACTGAGTTCTTGAAATGATTTAAGCGTAGTGCCCTTCAAGATATGCCCCAACGCAGAGATTCCTATCGAGTCCCAGCCTCCGAAGCCCAGTAGCGACGCCAGTTCCGGCAGTTGCCCATTATGCCAGAGCGGGGTCTCCTTCGTCAGTTTCCCCCACCATCCCACACGACGCAGTGTTTGTCGCCAGAGCTGGAATACCACCTGTGTTGCTCTCGGCAGCCCCCTCCTCAGCCGCGCCGAGTACAGAATAGTGTGTAATGTATCTGGGTCCATCAGGTACCTTTCAAGGGCGTAAGCCGGGTCACCCCTGTCACCATACCACCAATCGTTTAATACTACAAGGTGTGAAGCTTGGTAATGCGACAACATGTCGGACGTCGCCAGCCCCCTGCAATATGTGGACAAAAAACAAGTACGCAAAGCCACTCTCGACGCCCCTTCGGGCCAAAGAAATAGGCCTAGAGCGGAGTTAACCTGTTTGAACCATTGCGATTGGATCGGGTACGGGTGATTCTGCAGCTGCTACAGCATGCGGGGGAGGGCCACCATCTTAAATATTGCCGACCTGCCGTATATATTAAGGGGCATACGAGACCAGCACTTCAGCTCCCGCTGTACTTTGTCCCACACTGGAACTATATTGCGTTCCCAAGCAATAGCCGGTGAGGCCGTCAAAAACACCCCATGATATTTAAGGCCCCCAACCGCCATCTGTAGCACCGATGCCCACGCCCCAATCCCGGAGCTATCGCTAAGCATCCAAAGCGTGGACTTCTGTGGATTCAGGTATTGCCCCGACACTTCCCCGAAAACTTTCATAATCTCAAGGACCCGTGGCCCGGACCGGTTCACATTAGTCAGGAAGAACAGGACATCGTCCGCATACAATGCGATTCTGTCTGAAGGTCCCGCCTCCCATTCAAAACCCCGCAGCTGCGCATCCATCCGGACCCAAGCTGCTAGCAGTTCCATAGCCAGGGCAAAGAGGTATGGCGAGAGGGGGCACCCCTGTCGGGTACCCCGTCCTATTGGGAAGGTCGCCGACGTCTCACCCGCCACTCTTACCGTGGCTGTCAGGTCGGTATATAGCAGCCGAATACAAGACATGAAGTGTGGTCCCAGATTTAGACGTGGCAGGAGCGCGAATAAAAACTGAACAGCCCAGGGAGTCAAAGGCCTTGTCAATGTCTGCTAGTAGCAGTGCCGCCTGATCCCCGGTCTTAGCCATCGCTTCTACTGCCACGTGCGCACACCTGATATTGTGCCTCGTCGCTCTGTGAGGCATAAAGCCTGCCTGATCTGGGTGAACAAGGTATGGGAGTAGTCGGTTTGCAAGGGCCTTGGCCAATATTTTGGCCTCAATATTTAAAAGGGAGATTGGACGGTAGGACTCGTGGCGGTCCGGGGGTCGTCCGGGTTTACAGAACACTACGATTTCAGCATGCCTCGAATCTGCCGGCAGGAGGCCATCTTCTCTCGCCGCCTCCAGGGCCGCCCTATAGTGTGGCCCCAGCTGGAGGTGATACCTTTTAAAAAACTCGCTTGGGAACCCATTAGGCCCAGGGGCCTTGCCCGTATTAAGCTCTCCAAGGGCCGTACCTAACTCTACCGCTGACAGTGGGTCTCGAGCAGCTCCCGCACGTCGTCAGGGAGTGCGCGGGGCGGAAGGTCGTTAATGAACTTTTCAATGTCCATTGCCGGGAGGGATTCCCGCAAAGCATATTGGGCCGCGAGGTAGCAAGCAAAGCTGTCTGCCAGCTCCTTTGGATCTGAAATAGAGGCTCCGGTGTCATCTTTAAGGGCTGGCATCTCATATGCCTGAAACGAGCTCTGACAAAGCCTGTGGAGCATTGTGCTGGACTTGTTGCCCCACTGATATATTCTACTTCTGGTTGCCAACCAGATCTGTCGGGCCTCATCCAGTAAAAGGGACGTGTATGATTGCTGTGCCAGAAGCAGCTGCCCCACTCCCTCTTGATGACTCGCAGCCCCACACTGGGTTTCCAACTGCTCTACAGCCGCCGCTGCCTTCACTATCTCTTCTTTCCGCTTCCGGCGCGCTGTCGCACACCAGGCTATGTCAACCCCTTGCAATGTGGGTTTCAGGGCCTCCCAAGCCGTTCTCGCGTCCTCTACTGTGCCTAAATTCTCCCCCCAGTAGTTAGCAATAGCCGCCCCTATATGCTGCTGGTAAGCCGCCTGTCGCAGATTCCAGGCGGAGAGGCGCCACCGAAATGGCTGTCGCCTCTTGTCTAAGGTGGCTTCTATCACAACCGGAGAGTGGTCCGAGAGACCCCGCGGCAGGATGGACGCCGAGGCAATCCTCCTTGCCACAGGAGCCGGAACAAATATATAGTCGAGTTTCGAAAACGAGTGATGAACCGCCGAGACATAGGAGTATTCCCATTCGTGGGTGTGGAGGTGTCGCCATGTGTCTACCCAGCCCATGCCCCGCACCATATCACTCAGTTTAGTTGGAGTATCTGCAATGGGGTCGCCCCCAGGCCTAAGTCGGTCAAGTCGGCAGTGCATGACATCATTCCAGTCCCCCCCGATCACTGCCAGTCCCTCTGGAATCTCAGCCCATACAGTAAACAGTTTCTCTATCAGTGCCCATTGGAGCGGGGGCGCAGCGTAGACACTCCCAAATATTAGTGTATCGGTGCCTATAGTCCCTTGTATAAAAACGTATCTGCCCTGTGGGTTAGTCCACTGTCTTGTGTGGGTGTAGGACAGTCTGCGGTGCACCAAAATCGCTACCCCCCTAGATCCCCTCACAAATCCCGCATGATAGACCTGGTTGTAGCCATATCTCTGCAGACCCAACGCTTTGTTACCCATCAAATGTGTTTCTTGTAGGAGGAGGACATCCACTTTCTCTCTCTTCCCTAGCCTCAGCACTGCACCCCTCTTAATCTTATCGAGCATGCCCCTCACGTTCCAGCTCATCACTTTCATTAGGGCCCCATCGGGCCTTTGCTCAAAGTTTTCAACCGCCATCTAGGCGTAAACGCAGTAGCGTAGGCAGCAGCAGGCATTCTGGGCCCGGACGCTCTAGCAGCATCATTCGAGACAACCATGTGCAAAACAACTCAATCATCCCCCCTCCCTTGGTCTCCTGTCCCCCCCCCCCCTTCCCTCTCCCCTGCCCCAATACCACCCCACTCAACGAACATGTCCCCAACTTGCCCTCAGTCCCCCAGCCCCCCACCCCATACCTCAGCAACCTTGAAGTACCTGTCGCGGTATAGAGCATCTCTAGTCCCCAACGGGAGACCTGAGACTGTCTATCCCAACGGGGCCCCCCCAACAGTCCCATAAACAGTACCATCTGGTCCCCTAAAAAGAGACAAACCTCCCCGAACTAGAGGCCTTTTAGTTCTCCCCCCACCACCCATCCCGCATCCCGTGTTTATAAGTCTACAAGCTGTCGCACAGTTGTGGCGCCCCCGAAGGCGTACCTCTTCTCCAGCCAGGCCACCGAAAATGTCCACCTGCCAATGTTATAGTGTACGATCCGACACAGGGTGTTCCAGTACCCCTCATGGATCTACCTTCGGATCATCCGGTGTCTCAATGTCCTCCGTGTTCCCCTTCTTTGCATGAGAACGTTTCGACGAGCGAGACCTCCAGTTGCTTCTGCTACGCGAACGCCTGGGGGTCCGCGGCGGCGCCGGCGAGGAGGATGAATCCGAGTCTCGGGCCGGCGGGGTATGAGGTCTTACCCGCACACTTTCATCTGTCCATGCAAACACTTCCTCAGGAGAGTTAAAGAATTGGGTTTGTGAATGAAAGACCACCCGCAGGCGAGCCGGGTAAAGTAGGGCATTCTGGATTTTAAGGTTTCTCAGGTGGGCCTTGGCCGCTGTAAAGGACCGCCGCTGCTGCTGCACCAGTTTTGTGTAATCCGGGAATATCATAATCCGCTGATTGTCATACATGAGGGGCTCTTTCAATCTGGCTTGTTTAAGAATTGTGTCTCGGTCATGATAATTGAGAAGTCTGGCTATGACCGGCCGCGGGCGTTCGCCTACCGGCGGCTTCTGTTTAAGTGCTCTATGAGCCCGCTCAATAACAAAGCAGCGGGAGAGTGACTCTGGCTGGAGCCAGCCCTCCAACCAGTCCGTAAGAAAGGCCTCCATGTTGCCCTTTTCGCAATCTTCCGGAAAGCCAACCAGCCGTAGGTTGTTGCGCCGAGCCCGTCCTTCGGCATCCTCGGCCCAAAGCGCCAGGCCTTTCTGTATGCCCTCCATGTTGGCTACTTTCTTTTTAAGGATCACCATGTCGTCTTCTACTCCAGTAATTCGTGCTTCCGCTTCTGTGATGCGGGCCACCGCGTTTCGCAGGTCTTGACGCAAAAGTGTAACGCCCGCTCCAACGGCCCCAATTGTTTCCTCTAGCATATCTCTCGATTGGGTAATTACAGCTAGGAGGGCCGCATTGTCCGGACCCTGAGTCTGACCGCCTCCCCAGAATTCCCACTCGGGCCCGTGAATTTGTCGATGGTCCCCTGTTTTGAGGCCCCGCCGCCGCTCCCGCTCCCGCCTCTAGTCATGGTTCGGTGGCTATCGGACACCTCCTGCGTCTCTCGTGGCTACAGTTCCTCACCGCCTGGGGCCCCCTCCTCAGGATATCGTTCTCCGGGGTTTACCGGCCTCTCCTCACTTGATCAGGTAGTAAAGTGCCAGGCGGCCCACAATCTAGACCCTCACCGCAACCCTCGACTCTCGATGTCAGCCCTGGGCGTCTTCCCCGTAGGTTCACCGCAGTTCTTGATCTGCGACTGTCTGCCAGGGGGTCTCAGCCTTTGTGCATCCGGGCCCAGCGTCGGTCGATGATATCCGGCAGATCAGTTCATTGGAGCCTGCCACCTGGGTACAGTACCGCTCTCGTGGCCCTCGGTGCCATCTCAGCCCGGCCGCGCTCCGGAGATATACAGTCAGTCCCAGGGGACCGGCCCAGGGCACCCCCGCCGCACCCCACTACAAGGAGAGGCTCACTCGCCTGGTCCGGGGTCTCGTTCCACGCGGTCCGGCGCAACCGCCGGGGTGTCTGTGGGTGTCCCTCCGCTCCGGCCACCGGTCCCAGTTTGCCTCCGCAGTCCCAGGGGTCCGCCGCCGAGCAAAGGGCGCCACCAGGCCCCGGTCTGCTCTTCGGATCTTTGCCCCCGCCTCCAGTCAATCCGACGGCCTCTGCACCAAGTACAGCAGCTCGGCACCTTCCCGGGTCTACCACCGCAGGTCCGATTTGTTTAGCGGCGCCGTAGAGGCCGCGCCGACAACTCCGCCGCCAGCCCTCTTCTCCGCCGGGCGTCTCCAAACTCGAGGTCCCTGGCGCCTCGCTCTTCAGTAGGCCGATCTGCTAGTATCGGCTGTACGGTGCCTTCCGAGCCCGCAAGTCGGCTCAATCTCGCACCCCGTACGCCGGCCACCTTCCGCTGCACCACACCATATCGGGATGCCCTCGGGCGTGGTGGAAGAAGGATAATTTGGACAGATAATTGAGCGGCGGGACGGAGCTCAGTTAAGCTGCGTCCGCCATGTTGGCTGCCTTAGCCAAGCCCGAGAGCAAATCCTTAACAGCTGGCGAAACCAGTTATTGCATCAGTACCTGGTTGACTCTGATCTGACCTCTCCCCAAGAATTGGGAAAGAAGGCAGACAAATGGGTCAGAATCAGGATTAAGCAGAAAAACCAGAACCAGGGGGGTGATCAGAAAAAGGCAGACCAGAAGGGTAATGAGCAGAAATCAAAACACCAGAAGTCTTCACCAGGCCCCCAAAAGGCACAGGGGGAGGGTGGCTCCAAAAAGAACAAACAGAAACAAGAAGGCCCAAAGAAGCCCTGGTGTGGATACTGTAAATCAGTCTCTCACTGGTTTAGTGAGTGCACCAAGAAGGGCACAGCACCAACCACCATTGCCCCTAAGGCAACTGTTCCCCCTAGTCCAGCTGTTAGTGCTGGTTCCCAGCAAAAGGGTGTAGTAGGGTTGAGCCTGGGAACTGAGGTGGACTCTGGCCTAGTCAGAGTACCAACTCAGGCTGTTCTTGTCTGTGATGGGGACATAGCAATGCCCTCTACTGTAAGTCCCAGTAATCTGAGCAAGTACAGGCAGACGCCTTTTATTAATGATAAGATGGCTCAGGCCTACAGGGACACATATGCCAGTGTCACCATGGTGACACCTAACTTTGTGGACCCAGACCAGATCATACTAGGTGAGACCTACCTAGTGACCAACGCTAGCAATGCCACTACTTCCCATAGTATGGCAGTTGTTAACTTCTCCTGGGGAGGGGTAACTGGCCTCAAAAGAGTTGTTGTGAGTTCAGACCTTCCTGTAGAGTGTCTGTTAGGTAATGATCTTGAAACCTCAGTCTGGTCTGAGGTGGAGTATAGGACCCATGCAGAAATGCTGGGAATATCAGCACATGTCCTTGCTGTGACCAGGTCACAGGCCAAAAAGTGCTTACCTGAACAGGTGCTGGATCTTGGAACAATAGACCAGACACCACCCAAGAGAAAGAGAAAGAGGGTTAAGGCAGTGCCTTCCCCCCTGCCTCAGGTTGAGAATCAGCCCTCCCAGGAGGATGATTCTGAGATCCAAGAGGGAACTGTCCTAGAAGAGCTTGAGCCTGATCAGGTTGAGTTTCTTGGGACAGGGGGACCTTCAAGGGCAGATCTGAGGCAGGCACAGTTAGACTGTTCCTCTCTTGAACCCCTCAGACAGCAGGCTGCTGCTGAGGCTGCTGGGAATGCTCAAGGTACCCATAAAGTGTATTGGGATGATGGGCTCCTTTATTCAGATGCTAGAGACCCCAAGCCTGGTGCTTCCAGGAGGTTGGTTATACCTCTGCAATGTAGGGGCTAACTTCTTAACTTGACCCATGATAATCCCTTAGCAGGACACCTGGGCCAGAACAAGACTTGGGATAGGCTTGTCCCTCACTTTCACTGGCCCCACATGTCAGAAGATACCAAGGAGTTTTGTCGCTCCTATGTTACCTGCCAAGCCAGTGGCAAATCAGGTGGCATCACAAAGGCCCCCCTCATACCACTACCTGTGGTGGGGGTACCCTTTGAGAGAGTGGGGATAGACATTGTAGGACCAATGGACCCCCAAACAGCATATGGGCACAGATATATACTGGTGGTAGTGGATCATGCCACCAGGTATCCAGAAGCTATTCCCCTGAGGACCACAACAGCTCATGTTGTGGCAAGGGCCCTACTTGGAGTTTTCTTCAGAGTGGGGTTTCCAAAGGAGGTTGTCTCTGACAGAGGTGCAAACTTCATGTCAGGATATCTAACTGCAATGTGGAAGGAGTGTGGTGCCAACTATAAGTTCACCACCCTCTATCACCCACAGTGCAATGGGCGAGTGGAAAGATTCAACAAGACCCTGAAAGGGGTGATAAAAGGGTTACCAGAAAAGCTGAGGCGAAGATGGGACTTCCTTTTACCCTGCCTTCTGTTTGCTTACAGAGAGGTCCCACAAAAGGGGATTGGCTACAGCCCTTTTGAGCTTTTGTTTGGGCATCCTGTAAGAGGACCCCTATGTCTTGTGAAGGAAGGATGGGAGTTACCTCTCAAAAAGCCTAAGCAGGACATAGTGGACTATGTACTTGGTCTCCGCTCCAGGATGGCTGAGTATATGGAGAAGGCTTCTAAAAACCTTGAGGCTAGCCAAGAACTTCAGAAAGCTTGGCATGAACAAAAGGCTGTGCTGACTGTGTACCAGCCAGAACAGAAAGTGTGGGTGTTGGAGCCAGTGGCCCCAGCAGCCCACCAGGACAAATGGTCTGGACCCCACACAATAGTTGAACAGAAGGGAGAAGTCACCTACTTGGTGGACCTTGGGACTCCCAGAAGCCCCCACAGTGTGCTTCATGTCAACAGACTCAAAGCATTTGTCGACAGGGCAGACATGGGCTTGCTCATGGCTACAGATGAGGGGCAGGAGGAAGAGAGTGACCCTCTCCCAGACCTGCTTACTCAGAACCCTGATGATGGTTCAGTAGATGGTGTAGTCTTTGCTGACAGCCTCTCTGAACATCAGCAACAGGACTGCAGACAAGTTCTTCAGTCCTTCAGACATCTGTTTTCCCTGACCCCAAGTCAGACAAGCTGGTGCACCCATGAGGTGAACACTGGTGACAGTCTGCCTGTCGAGAGTAAAATCTACAGGTAACCTGACCATGTCAGGGACTGCATTAGGACAGAGGTCCAAAAGATGTTGGAGCTGGGAGTTATTGAGCCCTCAGAGAGCCCTTGGGCCAGTCCAGTAGTCCTGGTACCAAAACCTCACACCCAATATGGTAAGAGAGAGATGAGGTTTTGTGTGGACCTCAGAGGTCTCAATGCTATCACTAGGACAGATGCCCATCCTATCCCCAGGGCGGATGAGCTCATGGATAGATTGGCTTCTGCCAAGTTCTTGAGCACATTTGACCTGACAGCAGGCTACAGGCAAATCAGACTAGCTGAGGATGCAAAAGACAAGACAGCATTTTCGACCCCAGGAGGACATTATCAATTTGTGGTAATGCCCTTTGGTTTGAAGAATGCACCTGCCACTTTCCAAAGGCTGGTGAATCAAGTTCTCACAGGACTGGATGACTATTGTGCAGCTTATCTAGATGATATTGTTGTCTTTAGCTCCACCTGGGAGGATCACCTGGTCCACCTGAGGAATGTTTTGGAGGTCCTGCAGAAGGTAGGCCTCACTATCAAGGCCACTAAGTGCCAGATAGGGAAGAGCAAGGTTGTGTACCTGGGCCACCTGGTAGGTGGGGGTCAGGTTCAACCACTCGAGAGCAAGATCCAGACCATCAGAGACTGGACTCCTCCAATCACCCAGTCACAGGTTAGAGCTTTCTTGGGCCTGTCTGGGTACTACAGGAAGTTTGTTAAAAACTATGGGTCCATTGTGACACCACTGAATGATTTAACTTCCAAAAAGATACCAAAGAAAGTTCAGTGGACAGTTAGCTGTCAAAAGGCATTTGATGACCTGAAGCAGGCCATGTGTACTGCACCTATTCTGAAAAGTCCAGATTACTCCAAAAAGTTCATAGTCCAAACAGATGCTTCTGAGTTGGGTGTGTTGTGTGTTGGTGCAGGCTGAGAGGTTGTGCCTTTGACCACTAGAGTGCAGCCGTGAGCCGAGAGCAGTCAGCCGTCAGTAGTGAGCAGTAAACGGGCTAAGAGGAAGCTCGAGGAAGCTACGGGCTACGAAGAAGCGAGAAGCTCCGGTGGTCTGCAGTGGGTCTGCGCCGGGTCTGAGAGCCGTTTTGAGCCGGAAACAAGAAGCGGTGCTTTGTGCTCTGTGCACCGCTCCCGAATTCCGAACTCCAAACTCCGAGGGGGGAAGCGGCGACCCTGCATTGATCCCGGAGAGAGGTTTGATTCAGGCTTCGAGCTTTGAGCCCTGAGCACCGAGGGGGAAGCAGTTATCCCGGTGAGAAGCTTTTAATTTAATTCAATTCAATTGACCCCGGCTGCTCTGAGCACACCTCTGAGTGTTGAGGAGGGAAGCATGATCCCGCAGTGATCTCGGCGGCTCCGAGCACTGTGGGGACAAAACTGTATGCGGTTCCTGTGAGTGCCGTGAGAGACTTGGTTTGCTGCAGAATGATTTTGCAGGAGTCTATCACCTGTATCGCCTGAAATCTCTAGAGTCCCGAGGTCCTTCTGAACCCTTGAATCCGAGAGGCCGCTCGTAGCTTTACTTTTCACCGTGACTTTGGTTCTTTATCTGCTTGCCTGCTCTCCGCCGAACCAAGGGCGCCAGACTGCATTGGAACCGCGTGTGAGGCTGTTTTCAACAGGGGCTGGGACTGCGAGACCCAGGCTGCAGCGCAGGATCACCAGAGCGCACCTGGAGTCTCTTCCCGCCCCCTGCTCCTCCTATAATTACACTCCCCTGACGCGTGCGGGACGCCGGGCTAAGCCCGGGCAAAGGGCGGGCCCTCTGTGCCCCTCAGTGGCTGAGGTAGGCTGGGCTGGGCCCGGTTATTTCCTTTTTCATTTATTCTAATACTTGTATCCTGTCGGATAGTGAAGTGCCTGCTACGAGGGTTCAGTCTACTTACTTTCGTCCATGGACTTTGTCTGCGGGCTGATTGTTTCCCATCACTCCAGTATTCCTTTGGTTTTTACCATCTTAAGCTTACTTACATAATTTTAAACATCGTCATATTAGTGGACATACTTTCTTTTGTGGTGTTATCCCATCTGGAAATTCGTGAGGATGACTAAGAAACTCCGCTCTGGGAGGTTAGTGGGGGGAAGAACCTGTGCAAAAACAAAATCTAACCCCCTAAGAAATAAATCTGTGATTAATTATTCACTTAAAGGACAGTGCCAGCTCTTTGACCTTTGGGAAAAAGCCGTGGATAAGAAAGCAGCTGTGAATGCAATTGACGGTTGTTTACCCATTTCTCAGGCTGGTCCATCTCAGACGGCTGATAATATGGTCTCTCCTCCAACACTGATAGTCCCATTGCAAATAGAAACTACTGTAGGGATTAGCCCTGCTCTTGTCACTGATCATGTTATGGAGGGAAAACAGTCTACCAAGTTTCCGGCGCCACAGGCTGGTAATGCTTGTGTTGGCTCAGGGGGAGATGGCTCTCTATCATTTATCGACCTCGAACTTTGTGGCCGTTATGTGAGCACAGGAAGCCCAAAACTCTCTGAAACCTCCAAACCATTTGTGGGCGAAACTCCATCTGGCCTATTGCTATACAGTAGTACTCCCTCAATAAATGCGCAGGATATGTCCGCACTGTTAAATGTTTCTGTGTCTCCTGAATTCCATCTGTCAGGAATCTGTCCTCCAGTTGCTAATAGCGAAAAACCAATATCGGAGTCTTTGATTGCCCTTGAAAATTTGCTTTCATCTATATTATGTCTCTTGGGTAAATTTGTGGGCAGCTCGGACTGTATCTTAGAGTCAGTCACAAAAATTTTGAATGCAATGTTGCACAAGGCCCCCGAAACCAGGAGTGCTCCCGGGAACGGGACTGATACTAACCAAACAATGGGGAACTTAAATGTACCTTTGGAGAAGCCTGATAAAAAGCCGTTAGCTATGGTTCTAGAAAACTCTTACGGCTACGTCTGTTTCAGCGGCAAAGAATTGTGTAAAAAACTCTGATATTGAAATAGAGGAAGAAATTCAGTCTGATGTACCAAGTGCTGCAGTACAGGAATTATTCCCGATTTTTAAAACTGGGAAATTGGAACTACAAGAAGAGGACGACCAAGAAATTACCAAAAAAAGCCGAAAACACAGAAATGACAAAGGAAAAAAAAGGAAACCTCTGCGTAAATATAGGAAGAAAAGACAAAGGCGGATAATCTTTCAAGACTCTATTGTATCTATTAACAATGAGGAGAATGCCACTAATTCTAACCCGGGGTCCATTAAAAGGGCAAGTGAATCTTGTCATGAACATTTAGGTATGGAGACTAACGATAATTTTCTTCCTTTGCCTCCAGAAGACTTGTCCCAGAAGGGTGGTCATGGCCTGATTACCCCGCAGGTGGTTGAGACAGGAAGCAATACCCCGGCTGTACTGGGGGTCCTTAACCCTTTTGCTCCCTCCTTTGCCCCCTCGGTCGGTGCTGATATAGGCCCGTACCACGGTCCTCAGGTAAAAAAATCATTGAATTTTGTGGACACTTTTGTTTTGGACTTTGTTCCTTTATTTGATGTAAATTTGCCTCTAAATAGATCTTGGTTGCTTAAATTCCTTGGTGATCAGGAATCCCTTCACCTTATTCAATCAAGGGATATTGAGTTAGTGTCTCTGTTAGGTGAAGATAGTGTAACCAGTATTAGAGTCAAATTTTATTCTAAACTCATTGTAAATTTGATACTACAGCAAATGGAGAGTTTTCAATGTAGAGGTATCGATGTCCTGCCTATTTTTGGTTCGGATGTATCGATCTCTCCTCATGGGATGACCAGACAGGGCGACAAGGTGGATAGGCAATCCTCTCCGTTTGAGGATCTAAAAATTTGGGTCTCAAAGGGGAAACGGTCAGTCTCTAAAGTACTGCCTCTTCCGCCAATCCAGAACTCCGCCCCAGTAGACGAGAATCATCGGTGGAATTGGCTGCATGGTGTTCTTGCAACCAAGAGCGCCGATAATTCCAAATTATTCCATCACCTTTAACAATCAACTAAAATTAGTTTCTTGGAACGCAGCCGGGACACACAGTAGCCCCGAGAAACTGGACTTCTTATTCTCGTTAGGAGCAAGTGTGATCTGTATCCAAGAAACATGGTGCACTGGTAGTATTTATGGAGGGAAGGAATATTTCGTGTTGGAGGCTCCTGCCGCCCCTTCTAGGAAAGGTCACGCTAAAGGGGGAATAGCTTGTATGTTAACTAATAAACTGAGCTGGAGATTCTCGCACTACATTGATCCCAGTAATCTTTTTCAAGCTATAAGTATATCGAATCTCCCTAATTTTCCTAATAAATCCGGCATTGTAATTATTAATGTGTATGTCCCACCTGAAGAGTGTTTTAACATTTTATTGAAGCATGTATTTCAATATATTGGACAGATTAAGAATGTTCCCTCTCCTCCTGATGTCATTCTAGTTGGAGATCTGAACTGTAAAATTTCGAATGTCAGTTTAAATTTATTTAGAAATATACCCAAAGAAGAGGCTTACTTTATTCCACAATCGATTTTTCCCGACAAAATTATAACTAATAAAAGAGGAAAGATTCTCTTGGAGGAACTGTCGATGGTTGAGGGACTTATCTTAAATGGGAGATTTCCTTCTGATACGCCAGCAAATTTCACGCATAAGTCTCCCTTCAGCTCCTCTATCCTGGACTATGTGATTTCTGACTTTGACATTTTTCCTCATGTACAGGACCTAATGATAGTCCCCACTTCTCTGAGTGATCATTGCATAATTACCATGATGCTCTCTCTTAAACCTCCTCCCACCGAGTCTTGGTCGCTTGGTGGTAATGAGGTCACCTTCCAGGGAACTTCGGGTAGGTGTCGTTGGAATAGTACTTTAATAAGAGGTGTACATGATATTTTATGCAAAACTATACCAGTATTAAATAGCTGGTGTGGTGTTGAAATCGCTAATTTTGAAAAATTGGTGAGAAAGATCACTTTTGATGTAAAAAAGGTTAGTGGTGTTGGAAAAAAACCTTATGTCCCTAGTGCATTGCGCACCCTGAACAAGGAAATAAATAAACTTGTGCAAATGCAATATATAGGAAGATCTGGGGAACTTGCTAAAGAAATCTCGAGGTTAAAAAGAAGGAGAATCAGATTAAGAAGGAGTTTAAAAAAGGAGAAGGAAGACTCACTGTGGATAAATTTACGGGAGGCTGTTGTTCATGGAAAAACTAGAGAATTCTGGTCCATAGTTGGGAGGGGCTGCGGTACTAGAAGTAGTCCTCTTCCGATACCCATTTCGGAAGAGGTATGGTCCGCTTATATTAGAAAGCTGTATGAAGGGAATGATGACACGGGTTCAGACAGTGTTCCTGAACTCCTTTCTGAGGATCTGATTATTTACCCATCTGTGAAAACAATAGAAATGGCTATAAAGAACATGCGTTTGTCGGGGGCAATGGGACCTGACGAACTCCCCATGGCAGTCTTAAAGCAGGATTCTTTACTCTGGAGTAGGATTCTTCACCCAGTGTTTAAATCCTGCTTTGTTACTAAAACTGTTCCAGCCTCATGGAAGGGAAGTATATTGATCCCTATTTTCAAGAAAGGATCTAGGGAGTGTCCCATGAATTACCGTCTGATTGCTCTCCTCGAGTCAGTCGGAAAGGTTTTCGCTAAATGTATCCTGGGCTTGCTTGAGGACTGGGTAGTGGAGAATAATATTCTCCCATGTGAACAGACTGGTTTCCGTAAGGAACACGGTACATTGGACAATCTCACTACTCTGCATGTGATTACAGATAAATATGTACGTGTAAGAAGAGGAGTGGTGTTCGCGGCGTTCATTGATTTCTCCACAGCGTTCGATAAAGTCGATCGTCGAACGCTGTGGAGAAAATTATCTGCTCTTGGCTTACCAGTGTATCTCTTGGAGCTATTACGTGCACTCCACTCAGAGACGTGGTGCAGTGTGCTTCAGGGGGGTGAGAGGGGACTTTCTCCTAAGATCCCCTCCCAGAATGGCCTTAAACAAGGCTGTCTTTTGGCACCTCTATTGTTCTCACTCTACACTGCTGACCTTCCTGCCTACTTAGCAGCATGTGTGGGTATAGCTCCGGTGGTAGGTGGGACCCCGATTTCTTGTCTCATGTATGCTGACGATATTCTCGTATTAGATCTAACCCCTAAAGGTCTTGCTAATCGGCTGAAAGCTTTGCACGTTTTTGCTGATACCCACTGCATGAAAATTAATATATCTAAAAGCAAAGTTATGTGTATCGCTGGAAAAAAGAAATGCCGTTCTGTAAATTTTGGATGGTTTATAGGGAGCCAAAAACTAGAGGTTGTTAAAACCTACACCTTTTTGGGAAAAATTATTGTGGCTAACTTGAGTGAGAGGCCCCATATAGAGCACTGTTCACGTAAAGCATTTGCCCACGGCAGAGCCTTAAACTCCCTTTATTCTGCTACTGGAAAGAGACACTTTGCTTGTCTTCTTGAAGTGTTTAGGGCCAAGATTCCTCCTACGATACTGTATGGTATAGAACTGTTAGAGTTGAAGAACTGGGAGTTCTGTAATAAAATTGAGGGGAAAATCCTAAGATCTCTATCCAGCTTTAATACTTCCTGCTCTTTGGCAGCCTGTAGGTTGGATTTCGGCCTCAGAAGCAGCTGGGTTCAGGGACTATGTGCCTTGGTAAGATGGGTGGCCTGCTTGGCTAGAGCTGAATCAGGGTCAATGAGGGCCCTTCTTAAAAAGGAACTGTTGGGCAATTTCAACGAGTTTTCACAGATGGTAAGGAACTTCAGAAAAGTTGTGTCACTCTTAAAGCTAGATGAAAGTATGTTATTTCTGTATTCATCATCACAGCTAAAACTGGTCCTAAAACAGGCATCGTGGGAACTATGTCACCAAATGGATAGGAATTTAATACAAGGGAAAGGGGGTAGTAATCTTCTCCTCAATTCCTACATCATGAAGTTGCCCCAACCCTATGTAAGTTGGAATTTACCGCATGGTATTCGTAGATTATGGTTTCTGCTACGCTATGATGTACTGCCCTTAAATTCGCTACTCTCCAAATGGTACGGAACCTCCCCCATTTGCAATCTCTGTAGTTTGAGTACTCAGAACTGTATTCATGTTATGTTAATCTGCCCTGCACTCCGACCATTGCGCTTTAAATGGTTAAAATCGATATGTCTCCAATTGGGTATATTTGATGTTAATGTTTTTTTGCGAGCTTTATACTGTCCCCCAAATGAAATGCTTTGCTTCTATATTTTTAATTTTTTTAAAGGTTTTTTTAGCTCTTTATTAAGGTAACCTGGAGAGATTTGGCTTTGTGCCCTAGTGCCATCGATTCTATGGATGAAATTTACTTTGTATATGTGATGTAGTTTCTTTTCTTTGTCTGTATTTGTCATGAATTTTATGTGGCCCTTAACCAGAGCCAAACATAATAAAATAAATTGAAATTGAGTTGGGTGTGGGAGCTGTACTTTCACAACTGAATATAGATGGTCAAGACCAGCCCATTGCTTTCATAAGCAGAAGGCTGACCCCTAGAGAGAAACGTTGGTCAGCTATAGAGAGGGAGGCCTTTGCTGTGGTTTGGGCCCTGAAGAAGATGAGGCCATACTTGTTTGGCACTCACTTCAAGATTTAGACCGACCACAAGTCCCTCCTATGGCTAAATCAGATGAAGGGTGAAAACCCCAAACTTCTTAGGTGGTCCATTTCCCTACAGGAGACGGACTTTACAGTGGAACATAGACCTGGGACTGACCATGCAAATGCAGATGGAGTCTCCAGATATTTCCACTTAGATCATGAAGACTCAACTGGTCAAGGTTAGTTTAAGGTCCCTAAGTTTGGGGGGGGGGGGGGTTGTGTAGGAGAGTAGGGTCTGCTTCCTATGGGCACCCCCACTTTTTGCTTTGCTTTACTGGTTTTCGACTTAGATGTGGCTGTGGGCCTGCTAATCAGACCCACAAGCCAGATGCACTCTCTCTAAATTTACACCATTGCGCTTTAAATGGTTAAAATCGATATGTCTCCAATTGGGTATATTTGATGTTAATGTTTTTTTGCGAGCTTTATACTGTCCCCCAAATGAAATGCTTTGCTTCTATATTTTTAATTTTTTTAAAGGTTTTTTTAGCTCTTTATTAAGGTAACCTGGAGAGATTTGGCTTTGTGCCCTAGTGCCATCGATTCTATGGATGAAATTTACTTTGTATATGTGATGTAGTTTCTTTTCTTTGTCTGTATTTGTCATGAATTTTATGTGGCCCTTAACCAGAGCCAAACATAATAAAATAAATTGAAATTGAGTTGGGTGTGGGAGCTGTACTTTCACAACTGAATATAGATGGTCAAGACCAGCCCATTGCTTTCATAAGCAGAAGGCTGACCCCTAGAGAGAAACGTTGGTCAGCTATAGAGAGGGAGGCCTTTGCTGTGGTTTGGGCCCTGAAGAAGATGAGGCCATACTTGTTTGGCACTCACTTCAAGATTTAGACCGACCACAAGTCCCTCCTATGGCTAAATCAGATGAAGGGTGAAAACCCCAAACTTCTTAGGTGGTCCATTTCCCTACAGGAGACGGACTTTACAGTGGAACATAGACCTGGGACTGACCATGCAAATGCAGATGGAGTCTCCAGATATTTCCACTTAGATCATGAAGACTCAACTGGTCAAGGTTAGTTTAAGGTCCCTAAGTTTGGGGGGGGGGGGGTTGTGTAGGAGAGTAGGGTCTGCTTCCTATGGGCACCCCCACTTTTTGCTTTGCTTTACTGGTTTTCGACTTAGATGTGGCTGTGGGCCTGCTAATCAGACCCACAAGCCAGATGCACTCTCTCTAAATTTACACCATGTACTCTAGGTACATACACAAATGGGAATTGGTTCAACTTGTCAGCCCCTGTAGAAGTGTACCCTAGGTACCCAGGGCATAGGTGTATCCAAGGCCTACCAGGGGCTGCAGCATGTATTATTCCACCCCTGGCTGGCCACTCAAATAGACACAACTGGCTGATCACTCAGCTGGGGCAAGGTCGTGTAATCACCCCTTGCTTAGGTATAGTATTCCTATACCTACTTATGTATAGACACAAAGTAATCTATACGTCACTCCTATGGCAGGCCTTAACACTCCTGGAGGCAGAGTGCTTGGTTATGTGTGAGATGGTGCGCTAGAATGAGCTGAGCCTGTCTGCAGCTTTCGGAACCATGTCCTTATAGCTGTTCTATGATATTGCCATACCATATACTCTTAAGTGCATTATGAACCTCGCGGTTAAATGCTAACTTTGGTTTGGCTTTATCCAAACATGTTGTGTAAGGTGTCATACGCTTTGGAATA
Organism: Lissotriton helveticus; assembly: GCF_964261635.1. Lineage (NCBI taxonomy): Eukaryota > Metazoa > Chordata > Amphibia > Caudata > Salamandridae > Lissotriton > Lissotriton helveticus. The sequence goes on from NC_136070.1 coordinate 152,127,670, forward strand.
CTACCCCCTCGCCAATTCTGGTGACGGGGGTAGCATTCCACCCTTCTAGAGGGAGAAGACATGTTGTTGCTGACTATCCCGGTTAAAGTTGACCAGAGCACCAGCGTCACAAAATGGACGCTGCTGCCACCGACACAAGTCTGACCTCCTGCTGCTGGGAGTCCTTCCAGTCACGGAGGTTTGGACAATAGGTTTCCTGCCTGGAGAGGTGCGAGCACCACCCCAGACAGGACTTTGTGTATTGGGACAGGGAGGGCTGAATAGATTGAGACACTGCCTGGAGCACCCTAGGTGCTCCATGCATACCCCGGTTCAAACCGGTTGCTGGGGCACTCCAGCCCCAGCTCTGGCGCGAAACTGGACAAAGAAAAGGGGGTGTATCCACCCCCTTCCTGGTCCCACCCATAGGAGGGACCTAAAAGTAATCCAGCCCCTTTTAGTTGTATAAAGGTAGGAGCTGCGTCCTGAGACTTTAGATTAATCCTGAATCGAAACTTGACATGAAACTCTGGACCTTCGACATTCTGCTGAAGCTGAAGACTGAAGAATCTCCCTTGTGGCCAAGGAGTGACCACCCTGGGTAACCAGGCACCATCCAGCAAATCAACGGCATGCTTTGTCGACGTTCCCGCCGGAACCCGAGCAATCCTATATAGAAGAATCCTATATATAATCTGACCAAACTGGTTCTGAGCCAGGTAGAAATCGAGGTCCTGACTAAAGGATTATCATTTATCCCAGTAAGACTAAGCGACATCAGCCAAACAAAATTAGAAATACTGCAACTATTCAGAAAAATGCGACTAAAATCTATCTTTGCAGAAAAACAGGAAAATCGAGAAAAGAGTTATTCAGGCCTTAAAGAAGAAACATCAAACTTCTTTCCACCATCAGGGGGAATCCCGATAGAGAGCCAAGTCTTTGAGAGAAATGTCTTGAAAGATTTTGACACACTGGAAAATAAAAAGGAAATGTATCAAATGGAACCTGTCGAAAGAAGAACATAAAGCCCTTGAAGATCTCAAACACAATGAAAACATCATAATCAAACCCGCCGACAAAGGCGGGGGAGTAGTACTGATGGAGAGAGAAGAATATGAGGCGGAAGTTCGGAGACAGCTGGCCAATGAAGATGACTACAAAAAAATCGATAGTGATATGGAAAAGATAATTGTCGAAAAACTAAACATCTTGATTCACAGTGGGGAATAAAATGGATGGCTTTCAAAACATGAGGCCAAATACTTCCTCAACCAGAACCCAAGAATTCCATTAATGTATATTCTACCCAAAATTCATAAAGATGCAGAACACCCCCCAGGCCGCCCAATAATATCGGGAGTCAACTCTATCTTGGAGAGGCCTGCCAAATATATTGACACATTTCTCAAACCACTTGTAAACATGACCACGAGTTACATCAAAGATACAATGCAGGCAATTAACATCCTGGATGACCAACCTTTTGATCAAGAGAATGAACTCCTCGTCACCCTGGATATTGTTAGTTTATACACTAATATTCCACAGGAGGAAGGTCTAGAGGCGATGGAATATTTCTTGGAAAAAAGGACCAGGCCACATGAAGTTCCAACATTATATATAATGGAAATCGGAAAGATATGCCTGAAGTACAACTTTTTTTAATTTAATGGCCAGCAGTTCCTTCAAACAAAAGGGACGGCTATGGGATGCCCTTTTGCGCCAGAAATGGCCATAATGTTCATGGCTCTGTATGAGGAAAGATGGATTTACAACAACAATCCGTTCGATGGCCATATAAAATCTTGGCATCGATATATAGATGATATCATAATGCTGTGGAGGGGATCGTCGGAAACACTGAATGATTTTTACACCTGGCTAAACCAACGAAGCCCACACATACAGTTTACTTTGACATCCAGTAAATCGGAAATCAATTTCTTAGATCTAAAAATCAAACAGGAAAATGGGAAATTATTCACCACACTACATACTAAGGACACTGACCGAAATACCTTGCTACACTATTCCAGCTTTCACCAGAGAAACCTTAAGGACAATTTGCCGTATGGCCAATTCCTTCGGATAGGAAGGAATTGCTCAAAAAAGGAAGATTATTTCTCAAATGCAAAAATCCTACTGGAGAAACTAGTACAGAGAAACTACCCACGAAAAATGACCAAACGAGCAATGAAGAGGGCATGGTATACGCCGAGGGAATGCTTACTAACACCCAAAGAAAAAAACTAAGATATGCCCCTGGTCTGTGTCACCACATTTTCAGGATCCACGAATGATGTCAAAAAGATAATCAGACGGAACTGGAAAATTGTCAAAAACTTAATGGAATTCAAAGAACTACCCATATTTGCTCTAAAAAAGAATCGAAGCATTAAGGATATGCTGGTGCGAGCAAACACCAACAAAAAGAGAATGCAACCATCAATCCAATCAATCCTATCTCTGCCCCCAATCAAAGGGCATCATAGATGTGGAAACTGCATCAATTGTGACAACACTGTGGAAGGTTCAGAATTCATCTATGGAAATAAGACAATTCGCCATGAAGAGTTCACCAACTGCAATACCCCAAATGTGGTATACTGCATTACCCCAAATGTGGTATACTGCATTATCTGTCCCTGTGGTATGGCATACGTGGGAAAGACGATACAACCAGTCAAAGTAAGAATAACACAGCACAAATCCAGGATTAAGTGCAGAGTATGGACAGCACCCATGGTGAAACACTGGATGGAGTCAAATCACAACAGCAATGACATGAAATGGACAGTCCTTAGACAAATTAAAGGACGTTCCCCGGAGAAACGTTTACTGAGTGAGGGAGCAAAAATGATTCTAAGACTTGGGACCACAGAGAACGGATTAAATGAACTATCAGAGATTGAACACTGCATTTAGTCAACCTCCGGCCAAATCTTCGAGCAGAAAGAAACATTTTCTACAGAACAATAAGAACTGTAACGGGTATGCCAGTGCGATTTTTTAAGGAAGGTACTTGAGAAAGTATCATAAATGATGCCTTTGGAGAAAACATGTGAGGGAACGACAGTTATAATACGTGAAAAATACAGTTATAAGTTATGACCACATTACATATGAGACATAAGAGTACAAAAAAACCTTTAATCAAAAGACGAAAAAAACGTACACCAAAAAATAAAAGGATCATGGATCAAAAAGACCGCTTGCTCCTACTACATTAACACCTATAATGACATGGTGTTGAATCGAGAATGAATGAAACACACCTTGGGATCCATCAAAAGCATGCTTTAAATCGAGCCACAGCTATATGTGCATATCAATAAAGTTGGCTGCCATGTCAACAACTCGGGCACAACGAATGGGTACATTGCCAGGAACAAAAGGTAAAAGACGCACGCAACAAACTAGACTCATAGAACCGATGTCCAGCCTGTCGCAGTGCACAGCCAATGATAGGAACAGGAAGTCAGGCAGCATAACCTCGGGACATCGCCATTGAAAGAACCAGGAAGAAGGAAGGGAGACGTAAAGACGTACAATGCGAAACGTACTTAACAGACCTATGAAGAGCCGGTGTAATCGTACACAATTAACCAATGAGCCTCTGAGCAAGAGTAACGGACGAAGCAACTCGGATGAGAGGCGAGAAAGCAACCGTAAGGTTCTCCAGCTTCAAGGATAACAAATATAGAAGAACGGAAGGTAATTGAAGCGATGCTCCCTAACTGCATGATAGGGTGATATTGGTTTAAGACGAGAGTCACTTGGGGCACAAGACGAAGGGATGAACCACCACTATCGATATGCCCAAAGAAAACACAAGGGTGCTTCATAAACGGAACATAATTTACTTACAGGAAGATCCAACATAGTAAGGCAATTTTCGCCTCCCATGAGGTTCTTAAAACTCGGATCCACGTAATCCATTAACCACGGTAATGTAACTGTAAGGGGAGTATCCACCTGAATAACTCTAGCGGATGTCAAACTAACACGATGAGGTGTACACCCTCCACACACTAAGGAAAATCGTAGAGATGACATATTGCTCCTGTAAGGATGGGTCAAGAATGACGTAATATCTCTTTATCCTCTAGAAAAACAGACTCCAAGTGTCCCAAGATGCCTAAACACCAAAGATGGAACTGAGATCATTGACTATGATACCTCCACAGAGATTAGGTATGCCAGAGAATTCTTAAAGGAGAATTTGTAAATGATATCACAAACAAGTGGGTATTGATAGATATTCCCTTATTTTTTTCAAAAATGTTTTTAGATCACGATAATCCTAGCACCAAGTCCCAGTCCTGAGGAAGACCTTCTTCGAAATCCTCCTGGTCCCCAGCACGAAGGTCGAAACGCGTCGGCACACCCACACAATTCACTTTTTTATTTTGCAGAGGACTCAGAGTGTCAACAAAAAATAGGAGTACTAAGAAGGGACTCTTATTGTTAGGCCACAAAAAATGGTATAGGCCTAACAAGAACTCTTTTAGGAACAAATACCTGAGCCTAGATCTATTGAAGGACCACTTAGAAAAATACACTAAGGAGTAATATTGAGTGTTACCCTAGCTAATAGTAAATGTAGGATTAGGATTACAAAAGCCTAAATGTGTTTTTTTCACTGTGTATATAATATGCACTCTAATTTGATTGTGTTTCACTAATTGCAGAGTTCCTTGTAAATGATCCAATTTGTCTTTGCATTAGTATTGTATGTACAAACATGAACAAAAATAACTTAATCATGTGACATTATGAAATTGAATGCTACTTGACTTTTGAAAAAATGAATGTGAAAAAAATATAACTAACTCAAAAGCAAGTTTTGTGTTGCTCATCATTGAGAAAAGGACTGATTAGCTGTGTTTTCTACCACAAAGATAAATAGTAGAAAGTTTTTTCTTGTTCATTAATTGAATTCGCCTTGGATAAGAGTAAAATCCAAGTGTATTAATTAAGTATGAGTTTATGGTCCTAGAGGTAATGTGTTGTATAACCACCCTGGGTAACCAGGCACCATCCAGCAAATCAACGGCTTGCTTTGTCGACGTTCCCACCGGAACCCGAGCACAGAGCCTGACAAGACCCAGACCTCTCTGACCCTCTCTTCACGACTGCAGCATAGCTGAGATCCGTTGAGGCGACGAGACACGTGGGACCGGACATCTTGAAAAGCCTGCAACTTGCTAACTGTGCAGCTCCTGAGGCATCCTCGAAGCTGTGCACTGGGGATTGAGAAACCCCGAACCCGAGCTCCACCTGCACCGAAGATCAGCCCTCCACACTCCACGAGTTCTGCGTGGGGCCCTTCTGCTTGTGTTCTGCTCGACGCGTTGTCCGGTTGGTGGCCCGTTGGCTAGCAGCCTCTGTGACGACAATCCTTTTGAACCACCTCACTGGTCTGGTTGCTCCAGACTGGCCCTTGCTTCCCTGCAAAGGTGAAGCACCTCAGACCTTGCTGGTCTGCACCAGAAGCATTTGTTGTATCCTGCGTGGGTTGCCGTTGCCAAGGCTTGTTGACTCCAATCCGGCAGCCGACCCCTCCATCTGCTAGAACCTTCGTGGGACAGCTCCTCTCCAGCACCTGGTCGTCGTCGACGCCCCCTGGTCCGTGTGGCTGCAAAGACAAGCTTCAAGACAGCACCTGATTGCTCCTCGACGTCGTCTGGTTCCTTCCTCGTTCCACCCGGTCACTGGCTAGTGACCCAGAGTCTGTCCCCTCTGCTTTCAGGTCCTCTTCATCTTCGATCCACCCTTGGATCCACCTGGACATCTTCCTCCTTGTTGCCTGCAGCATCTTTCTTCAAAGGCTCCATAGGATTCAACGGCGAAACCCGACACATCTTCACACCTTTGCACCCGCCGTCCGTGGGTGAGGTAACGAGAGTACTTCGGTGCTCCCAAGGGTATTGACTATCCAAGTGTCTAGGTTTTTAGTTGTTTCCTCCTAGCAAAACGGAAGTGTCCTAAATCCTTCTAAATCTAACTTCTAAGTTCCCATTGACTTTGCATTGACTCACGCGTGTGTGTAAAGACCCTGCACGCGCCGCCTGTGGGCCTCCTACTTCTAAACTAAGGTTCAGATAGTGTAGCCCCAGCGATTCCCTAGGCCCTAGGCCTTTCCTTTTCTCGTGACATGTTACTTATACCACTTTCTTAATATATGGTTTGCTTCGCCCCTAGGGCCTAACTGTAAATTGTGCAACTTAATGTATTCTGACTAAGTATCTTGTTATGTGCTTTGGCCTCTGTGGCGGGGAGGACCCGGACCCGGGCCCTCCCGGCTTACCTTTACCTGTGTCCTCTTTTGTCACCCAGCACGCAGACGCCTGGAAGCCCGTAACAGACTGGCCCAACACGCCCCAAGATGCAGAGGAGCCGTGTTTCTTTAATTGGGCGGAGCTGGAGCCGGAGGCCACCCCACACGGGAGGTAAAGGTGCGCCCGAACAGATCCCAGGTGTGTTTATCACCCGGAGGTAGCGGAGAGTGGTGGCGTGAGCGAGGAGCGGAGTGGAGGAGAACCGAAGACGAGGAGGAGGCGTGTGAGCAGTGGAGGACGGGAGAGGACGGAAGCAAGGAACATCAGCTGGAGGAGGCGTGTGAGCAGTGGAGGACGGGAGAGGACGGAAGCAAGGAACATCAGCTGGAGGAGACGTGTGAGCAGTGGAGGACGGGAGAGGACGGAAGCAAGGAACAACAGCCGGAGGAAGCGGGTGAGCAGAGACGGAGACCGGGAGCGGATTGGAGAGCGGACCAGCGGAGGGAAGAGGCGTTAGAGGAACTTCGGAGGACGGAGCCCAGTGACCCCGGAGACAGCGGACAACGGACCTGGGGAGACGAGGAGAGAAAGGCCAGCGACGACCACGACAAGCCGGGAGGCCAACGAGGAGGCGCATCGCCCAGCCACACTTCGCATGAAGTGTGGCTCGAGCAGGTACGGTCAAGGTTCACAGGGTGGGCGGGTCGTAAGTGGGGTAAACCCCCGTAAGACAAAGCCACCGACCCATCGTGCACGGTACCTACCCTTCACCTCACCGGCCCTTTGAGAGTTACGAGCACGTGTGATTCCTCACTTCCCTTCCCTGACAACCACCCCAAAACCGCGAGCTAATAGTGGTTTTCTTTGTTTCTGTTTCTTTGTGGCACTGAACCGAGAGCAAGAGACACGACGGCGGAGGCAAAGCCTACAACGCCCAGAAGGCATTGGGACAGTCGGAGAAGCGGAGCAGCTAAAGAAGAGAAAGAGGACATTGACAACCCCTTGCCTTTCTATCGAGTACCAGTGCAAAAGCGGAGGCTGTATAAAATAATAAAACCCTCTTTGCCTCGCAACCCAGTATCCGTGAGTTTATTGGATAACCCGCCAGAAAGCCCACAAGTGGTGGAGAATGCGGGCATAGAGGAAACCATCCAGGACACAGAGATGGAAGCCATGTTGCAAGCACTGATAAAAGGCCAAGAACAACTGGGGTGGGCTGTGGAGCAACAGCTTGCCTCCGCCCAACTGGACCGGGATACGTTCCGCTCCACTGTGGTCACTCAACTGGAAGGGCTGCAAACCGCTCCTGGTCCCGGGAGTAGCCCTGTGCGAGATGCCAGACCGCCACCAACCCCGGCAGGCATCTCTCTACAAAGATACACCCCCGGAGAAGATCCGGACGCCTTTCTCTTGAATTTTGAAAGGGTGGCACTGGCATGCGGATGGCCAGTAGAGAAGTGGCCATTCTTTCTGGCTCCCCTACTGACGGGGGAAGCCCAAGCCGCCTATCAGGTGGCCAACAGCAGTGGACAGACGCCCTATAGACTGATCAAAACGATCATATTGGACCATCTAGGGCTGGATGCGGAAGCATACCGAGTGCGCTTCCGGAAGGAGAGAGGACAGGGGGGGGGACAATCCTAAAACCCTCTTCTTCCGCTTGAAAGCAGCCGCGGATAAATGGCTGACCCCCTCCACCAGTACAAAAGAAGAGATAATGGATAAAATCTATCTAGAGCAATACCTGGAGGCTCTGCCATATGGGACCCAACGCTGGTTGCGACAGCACTCCAACCTCACTACCCAGCAGGCTATGGAGATGGCTACCACGTTCGTCCGGGCCCAGCCCCGCCTTCCACCCAGTGAACCAGACAAAACACATAAGGCGATCCCTAGACCAGAACGCAGACCCCGACCCCCTCCTGGACTACCACCCCCACGTTTCGTGAGTCCAGAGGCACCTCCGTTCCGAGGACCACAGTGTTTCGATTGTGGGACCTGGGGCCACATAGCCCGCTTCTGCCCACAGAAACGCCGCCAAGAAGAACCAATGGAAGTGGGTTATATGCCGAAAGCAGTCATGTACTCCGCTGAATTGGGAGGCGCATACCACGTGAGTGTGACCGTAAACGGGACAGTAATCCAGGCTCTGCTGGACTCTGGGTGTAAACAGTCAGTTATGCGGGATGTGTATGTACTGCCTCTCCAGGTGATGCCCAACGAACAAGTGTACATAAAATGTGTCCATGGGGATGTTAAGGGGTATCCAGTGGCCTACGTCCCCATAGTCGTAGAAGACAGGAGTCCCTTGGTAGTGAAGGTGGGAGTAATGGGTTCGCTACCGGAACCTCTCATATTGGGTACTGACAATCCTCATTTCCTAGAACTGTTCGAGGGCCAATTAAGGAAAAACACATCCCCAAAGCAAACCCCTGTCCCGGCTTTGCTGTCCCCTGATCCTTGGGGCAATGATAGGAGCTTCAAGTTCGCTCAAGCCAATGATTCCACATTGCTCAATGCGTGGGAAAAGGCCCATGCGGAACAAGACATCCTCCCAGCGACATATCCCAGATTCCTCATTAAAGAAGACCTATTGTATAGACAAGCGAAAGCAGACGACCCAGTACAACTCCTAGTACCAACCTGCTTTCGTGAGCAGATAATGTTTTATGCGCATACTCACTTGCTGGCCGGACACACAGGCAGCGAGAAAACGACTCAGAACGTGCTACGCAGCTTCTACTGGCCGGGTGTGTACCAAGATATAAAGAGTCACTGCCAGACGTGCGACATCTGTCAACGGAAAAACACCCATCGACCTGCTGCAGTCCCCCTACAACCACTCCCCATTATTGGGGCCCCGTTTGAGAGGGTCGGGATGGACCTGATTGGTCCTCTCCCCAAAACGCGGAAGGGGCATCAATACGCGCTGGTAATAGTGGACTATGCCACGCGATTCCCCGAGGCTTTTCCCCTGAAAGCACCCACGTCGAAAAACATAGCTGAGAAATTCCTTGAGTTGTTCTCCAGAGTAGGGTTTCCCAAAGAAGTCCTAACGGACCAGGGGACCCCGTTCATGTCCCGAGTCATGAAAGAAGTCTGTCAACTCCTGAATCTCCACCAGCTCCGTACGTCTGTCTATCATCCACAGACCGACGGACTGGTGGAGAGGTACAATGGTACCCTGAAGACCCTGTTAAAGAAAATGCTCACCGTTAACGGGACTGAATGGGACCTCATACTGCCCTTGGCGTTATACGTCATACGAGGCCAAACGCAGAGCAGCTTAGGCTGTTCGTCGTTTGAGATGTTATACGGACGACAACCCCGTAGCTTGCTGGAGATGACCCGAGAAGTGTGGGAGAACGAGAGTGACGGTGAGACAAGATCGTTGCTGGAGTATAGCCAAAACTTAAAGAATCAACTAGGGAAAATACGTGAGTTGGCCTTCACGCAACTGGAGTCCAGTCAACGGAGACAGCAGACCCACTACAACAAGGGAAAGAAGTGGCGACAGCTAACAGTATGGGACTGGGCTTTGGTGTTGTTGCCCTCGATGGCCAAAAGGTTCCAGAACGAGTGGCAAGGTCCCTATCGAGTCGCTGAAACGATCGGGAAAACCACGTATCGCTTACAAATGGGAAGGAAGAAAACTCAGGTTTTTCACATAAACCTACTGAAAAAATGGTTGGGGCCAACCCCTCTGGTATCTGTGATAACCCTATCAGATAAAAACAAGAAAAACAGTTCCTCCCTGGACGAACTGGTGATAAGCGAGGAACTGTATGACAGAGAACAGGAAGGACTACAAACCACTTTACGTCCCTTCACGGAGATCTTTTCGAACAACCCCGGGGCCACTACCCTAACAGAACATCGGATAGAAACCCCCGAGGGCGTCACGGTAAAACAAAGACCCTATAGGATACCAGCAGCCAAGAGAAACGCGATAAGCAAAGAAGTACAAGAGATGCTGAGACTAGGGGTCATCCGGCCCTCACGCAGTGAATGGTCTTCGCCCATTGTAATGGTGCCCAAGCCAGACGGTAGTAGCAGGTTCTGCATGGACTTTAGAGCCTTGAACGCAGTGTCATCCTTCGACGCCTACCCGATACCCCGCATTGATGAACTGATAGAGAAATTGGGAAAGGCAAAGTACATCAGTACCCTGGATTTGACAAAAGGGTACTGGCAGGTCCCTCTCAGAGAGGAAGACCGGAAGAAGACAGCCTTCGCCACACCCGACGGTCTCTATGAGTTTAATGTCCTACCGTTTGGCCTCCACGGGGCTCCGGCCACATTTCAAAGACTCATGAATGAAGTACTAAGAAACCATCATGAATACAGCTCGGCCTACCTGGACGACATTATCATATTTAGTCCCTCATGGGAAGAACACTTGACGCATCTACACAAGGTCCTACAGCAACTGAGAGAAGCCGGACTGCATGTCAATGCAAAGAAATCCAGAGTGGGGTTTCGCAAGGTCAAGTATCTGGGGTATGTACTGGGACATGGTGTCATAGAGCCACAAATAGAGAAGGTCAGGGCTATTGCGGACACCCCTTTTCCCTCCAGCCAGAAGGAAATGAGAGCCTTCCTTGGCCTCGTAGGCTACTATCGACGATTTATCCCCTCCTTCTCGGACATAGCCGCCCCCTTGACGGACACATTGAAGAACCACACCAAAAGCCAGGTTCTACTGAATCCGACAGAGGCCATGTGGAACGCGTTTCAAACGCTGAAGCGAGCCATCACGACCAGTCCCGTCCTTACCTCCCCTGACTTCAACAAAACCTTTCTCCTGCACACGGACGCGTCTGATTTCGGTATAGGGGCGGTGTTGTCCCAGGAGACCGAATCCGGCATTGAGCGCCCCATTTTGTACATTAGCCGCAAACTGTTCCCCAGGGAAGTTAAATACCCAACCATAGAGAAGGAATGTTTAGCGATCAGGTGGGCCATAGACAAGTTGAGGTATTACCTGGAGGGGCGTTCATTCATCCTCTATACTGATCACGCCCCCCTGACCTGGATGAGCCGGAACATCTCGAACAACCCGCGCGTCCTGCGGTGGTTCCTGGCCCTGCAACCCTTCAGGTTCCAGGTCCGTCACCGTAAGGGGAAAGACAACGCCAATGCGGACTTCTTGTCACGGTATCCTCTCCCCGATCGGGAGAATCGTGGGGGGGAGGGATGTGGCGGGGAGGACCCGGACCCGGGCCCTCCCGGCTTACCTTTACCTGTGTCCTCTTTTGTCACCCAGCACGCAGACGCCTGGAAGCCCGTAACAGACTGGCCCAACACGCCCCAAGATGCAGAGGAGCCGTGTTTCTTTAATTGGGCGGAGCTGGAGCCGGAGGCCACCCCCACACGGGAGGTAAAGGTGCGCCCGAACAGATCCCAGGTGTGTTTATCACCCGGAGGTAGCGGAGAGTGGTGGCGTGAGCGAGGAGCGGAGTGGAGGAGAACCGAAGACGAGGAGGAGGCGTGTGAGCAGTGGAGGACGGGAGAGGACGGAAGCAAGGAACATCAGCTGGAGGAGGCGTGTGAGCAGTGGAGGACGGGAGAGGACGGAAGCAAGGAACATCAGCTGGAGGAGACGTGTGAGCAGTGGAGGACGGGAGAGGATGGAAGCAAGGAACAACAGCCGGAGGAAGTGGGTGAGCAGAGACGGAGACCGGGAGCGGATTGGAGAGCGGACCAGCGGAGGGAAGAGGCGTTAGAGGAACTTCGGAGGACGGAGCCCAGTGACCCCGGAGACAGCGGACAACGGACCTGGGGAGACGAGGAGAGAAAGGCCAGCGACGACCACGACAAGCCGGGAGGCCAACGAGGAGGCGCATCGCCCAGCCACACTTCGCATGAAGTGTGGCTCGAGCAGGTACGGTCAAGGTTCACAGGGTGGGCGGGTCGTAAGTGGGGTAAACCCCCGTAAGACAAAGCCACCGACCCATCGTGCACGGTACCTACCCTTCACCTCACCGGCCCTTTGAGAGTTACGAGCACGTGTGATTCCTCACTTCCCTTCCCTGACAACCACCCCAAAACCGCGAGCTAATAGTGGTTTTCTTTGTTTCTGTTTCTTTGTGGCACTGAACCGAGAGCAAGAGACACGACGGCGGAGGCAAAGCCTACAACGCCCAGAAGGCATTGGGACAGTCGGAGAAGCGGAGCAGCTAAAGAAGAGAAAGAGGACATTGACAACCCCTTGCCTTTCTATCGAGTACCAGTGCAAAAGCGGAGGCTGTATAAAATAATAAAACCCTCTTTGCCTCGCAACCCAGTATCCGTGAGTTTATTGGATAACCCGCCAGAAAGCCCACAGCCTCTGATCTCATAAAGAGTTCAGAGGAGTGTGTTAGTAAATAAATACATATATATTTTATATATATCCTGTGTGGTGTCCTTTCATTTGATATTCAAAGGGTTAAATATGGTAAAACAGCTGGCTTTACACGCCCTCACAAGTCTTTTAGCCTAAGGCTGTTCTGTCCACGCTACCACTAGGATAGCTGGTATATAAGGTTGACTTACAACCATCACCATAAGGGTTGTTTGGACTGGTGCAAGGTGTTCACTAGAATAGTGAACATCATATACCAGGCCAACTTCTCACAGTGTGGCCTTGGACAACCATACTCATCTTTAAATCCAGAAGAACAGTCCCGTAAGTCACTGTTAAGTGCCTGAATGCAGTACATGTTAACATAACAATTCCGCTCCCATAAACTGCAGTGTTAAATCTGAAAAATGCAAAAATTCATAGCTCGAAAAGTACTTATTTGATTCCGATGATCTGGGTACCTGAATTCATATAAAAGTATGTGTTATTCTTATAAATTGATATTGGATTTCTTCATTTAGTGCATGTCTCACTTATTGCCTTTGTCTATGCAATAAATGCTTAGCACTACCATCTGATAAACCCAACAAATAAGTTACTTACCTTCGGTAACGCCTTATCAGGTAGAGATAGGATCTAGCCGCAGATTCCTTAACTGTGAATTATCTACAGGGGCCAGACTGGATCCAGAAATTGTTTACAGCAGTACCTCTGAGTGTAGGTAAAAGGCGTCGAGCGACTCCGTAGAGACATCATCCCCCTGAATGTGATGTTGACAGAGTCCATATAAATTGTCCCCTGATGCACTGATGTCAGTTTCTTCTGTAAGAAAGTCCCCGTGCTAAAAACGTGGAGCCACTTATAGAAACTGCTTACGGAAAGATTGTGCCCAAGAATATTCTTTTTGTAAACAGTTTCTTTTTTTTAAAAAAAAACGAATAAAAGGAATGAGAGTGTTCAGAAGGGGATCTAATGGACAAAGGATAAACCAGTTTGAGGCGGGGAGGATGTGTGGGTGGGTGGATAAGGAATCCGGGAGCTCCAAAGGTTCCTGCATGTCCTCCCCCAGGAGGTCTCGCAGTGCATGCCTAACTCTGTGGAACTGGAGGGAGCCCCACCCTCTGGAACCACACCCTCTCATCTTCATGCAACCCCACCTTGAAAGAGATCTGCCATCTGCATTATGCTTAATTGTTCCAGAGTAGAAGCCACTTTTTTTTTCACGTCCCGCCATAAGCCAGTGGCACCAGTCAATTGGTATCACACGGAGTACAACAGGGTACTCGCCTGTCTGTTTAACAGGTTACGCCTAGCATGGACTGTCGTGTTTATAGAGTCCAGCACGCCCGTCTTTCTACTTGGCAAGCAGAACAACATCTGGGGGAGACTGAAGGGGTTGGCGGCAACTTTCTCAATATGTATATGTGGCAAGTTCTGCGGCTCGTCAATCCAATAGCGAGCATTGTGCTAATCTATAGTACAGATCTAAGTCCGGGGTCTTAAGACCACCCATCGAGTAAGGCAAAGTAAGGGTGTCCAACTTAAACCATGGTTACCTGCCCATGCAAGTCTAATAAGCAAGGAGCGAAGGATTGCAAGTGTCCTACCTGGAAGGAGCATCGGGACATTCTGGAACAGAAATAAGAATCTAGGAAGTACAACCATTTTCATTAGAGAGATGGGCCCTACCAAGGAGAGGTGCAGGTGAATCCGTCGGGCTACATCCTCCCCCAGTTTGGCAATTGTCCTTCCTCAGTTCTCTGAAAATACCATGCCAGGGTCGGTGTGCACCTGAATACATATAAGAGCATGTAATCCGCGTAGAATTAAAAACATTGGTCCTTTTGCAGTTTTCTACGTTCTCAAAGTTGAAAAATGCACATGGCCAAGTGCATCCAAACGTCCATTTTAAATCTAATGACATACTACATATTTTAGCACGATTCCACTTTATTTCTTATTAATAGGACTACGGTTTTTGTGGGAACCAGCCTCCTTGGCTGTATACATATGGATATATACAGAAAACAGGAGACAAACAGTTTTAAACATTTGAAAGCATTCCAGCTCACCTTTACTCAATGGAGGTTTCCTTCGGGAGGTTGGAGTTGTATAAGTTCCACCCTGCATACAAACGAAAGGACAAATAATATTATGAGATCAAAATGATCTGCTGTAACAAACAATCCAAAGCATATACCCCAGATTACATCTGATTCTGATAAAAAAAATTACCCATAAAGAGGTAAATTTGAATTACTGCTTAATTTGTGCACATAAAAAATCTTTAGGAAGTCATTATTAATCTTGATAGAAAGGTGAAATGAAATGCTGAACTCCTAAAAGCCCAGAATAATGGCACCGACATGTGGCAATTACTTAAATTACGAACCACAGATCGGATTTCTGTAAGTCAGTATGTTTGACAATGCCAGAGACCTCAGAAACGTGAAGGCAAGTAAGGGGAGGGAGAGGTCTTGGGGAATGGTGGAGGTCTTCTAGATTTAATATAGTTTAAGATTACGGCACCATGAGAGCCTTGACAGCTAAGTCCCACGCCCATCTGTGCAGTTCATGGTGCAGTTTCAGGTACATATTACCAAGAAACTGAAACAGCATCAAGCAGCTACGCAAAAGCAATCTTGTTGAAGCAGCAGATGGGACGAGGACTGAGCTCTGGGAGATGTAGACAGCCGGTTTCAGGCTGTACTACCTTCGGAAGAGCTCCTGCTGAGAGGGAAGCATAATGGGTGAAATTCAGGCTGATCACTCAAGGGGAAGTTGTCATAAGTGCAGCGGCATAAACAAGAGTCTGTAAGCACATGCTGCCCACCCGATTGGTGCTCACGAAAAGAGTAACAAGGCATAAAGGATCACAGAGCCTAGATTCAAGGGTCCTTGTCTACATTGTGAACATGGGAGAAGCGGGCAGGGTTCAACCCAACGCAAATCTACATCTATTCTTTTCAGCATGTAACACCACCGAGAGTAAGAGGATGGAAGAGTCTTGGTAGGACATATGGCCGGTTCCAGAAACGATGGGAGCAAGTCATCCTAGCTTAACAGATCATGTATATATAAAGTGTGCATTCTCCCACTAGGTTATCTTGCTGCTCAGTAACATATATTTTCATATAAATGGCACTCATTTTAACAATCAAGGAAGGATAAAAGGCTAAGTGGACCAGCAAGGATTTTACTTGTAACTATGAGGTGAAAATGGGTTTACTAATATACTACACCCCCCAGACCTGGCTTAATTAGCTGCACGGTATTAAATAAAAAAAAGTTTTAAAAATCCGTTGGGGTGCGAGAGAGTGCGTCACTGGCTCCCGTTCACACAGATCATCACAAGACGAACCTAATAAAGTTGCTTTCATACTCTTGAAGTTAGGATGGGCGTGAATATTGTCGGCAATGGATTATTTTAAATAACATTCCAGTCTTCAAAGGGATACTAAAAGTCGCCTTTTCGTCTTTTTTTCTTAGAGCAACGGCACTAGTTTGTCTGGTACTCAACTTAGCAGTAAAATCTATCACGTGAAAGGAATTACAAGTTAACATTATTTCTCAGTGCTTTATCTCATTTTAAGAATTGTATAAACCGAATTGACGCAAGAAACCCTGTAATAATATTTTTTTTCCAAATCTTGGAATTGAAGCAGATGAATGGTGAATTTATAGCATCATTTCTTGTTAGCAATATTTACCTCTGATGCTAATGCCTATTACTTACAGATCCATGTTTTTAGCAAGTCGCATTTTCGAAGGTTTAAGTTAAGCTGCTTTAATAACCATGTATTTTTTTAGCTTCTTTTTACAGACCAGTACACAATTTAATGTCTGTGCCAGTGACGTGGCAATTCTTCAGGTACTGTTAACACCACTGATGCCAGATTACAACATCCCTAAGTGCAAGTTTTGTGAGGATAAGAATTCTGGTGTTTGCAAGGGTGTGACTTGCACAGCAGGCGTAAATCTGGTACACAATGTTATGTAGTCTGTACAGTTTACAGAACACAGCATTCAGGAGTAATGATGGTACGCAGTTTGTGTGCTAGCGTTGTGTACTCTGTACAGCTATATTGCAGGAATGGGTTGTTTGTCAAGTCTTTCTATTTGTTGTATACTTACTTATCTGTATAACATGAGTCTGGAGTCTGACAACACTGACGCATCTGAGATATTGTTGGAATGTTAGCAGAAGGGAATATGAACAGTTACGAGGATGAAGAAAGAATAGTCAGGATTGAAGTCGAGGAGAGCCAGAAGCCACAGATTTTACAGGGTCCCATCTCTTGTTTATCTCAAGAGGTATCCTATGTTTCTGAAACTCCCAAGTTTTCAGAAAAGCTATAGTTGCCCCAAGTGGGTCAGGTATGCTCAGACGTGGGTCCGTGCTCACTATACCATTGGATTCAAGCTATCAAGGCTGATGAGGGGTGATACCATGAAACTGCACCCAGGAAACTTGTTTCCGGTCCAGGCAGGAACTGGCTTGCAGTTCGTGCTGGACTGTTTCCACGGGGTCCAAACCGGAATAGCATGATGAACATAACAAAAAATAAAAACAAAAGGATTTAGGCCCAGATCTATGTACTGTGGGTAAATGCCTAACAATGTTCAGCATTGTGTCCATCATCTTTTTGTTTTGCCTGAAGCACTCAAGCAAGCTTAGCAGCGTGGACCACGTGCTGTGAGTCTGGCAGAGTGCATTGTACTGACTGCACACTGATTATGCAGTGCTGCAGGCTGATAAAGATTTGAAAATTTTATTTGAATTAGATCAATGGGTCGCACCAGCCTGGGGCTCTGTTGCTGTGTGCTGGCTGCATACTGATCAGGTTTCAGAAAAGGGGGTGGTGATGAACAGAGTGTCTGAATTAAGCAGATCACTCTTACCCAGTCCAAAGATCAGGGCTTGATCCATCACCGTTATTTAGCTCACTGCCCCATCCCAGCTCAGAACCTGGCTATATGCAAATTAGTCTGTCCCTGGCCCAGTGCATCATGGGAACAGGGCAGACCAAACTACCAAGCCAATTCTTCACCAGAAAGGAGACAAGCTACCGGGGACCGGTTTCTGGCATTTCAGCCTCGTCGGCCCGGCTTGCTTGAATCCTGATGGAGCAGTGAGCAAGGGACTCATGTCTGAGTATACCCTGCCACACCTATAGTGGCCAAAAACGATTCAGAAAAGGGGGTGGTGATGAACAGAGTGTATGAATTAAGCAGATCACTCTTACCCAGTCCAAAGATCAGGGCTTGATCCATCACCGTTATTTAGCTCACTGCCCCATCCCAGCTCATTGCACCATTAGGATTCAAGCAAGCCGGGCCGACGACGCCTGAAATGGCAGAAGCCGGTCCCCGGAAGCTTGTTTCCTTCCCAGTATAAGAATTGGCTTGGTAGTTTGGTTTGCCCTGTTCCCATCATGCACTGGGACAGGAACAGACTAATTTGCATATAGCCAAGTTCTGAGCTGGGATGGTGCAGTGAGCTAAAAAACGGTGATGGATCAAGCCCTGATCTTTGGACTGGGTAAGAGTGGTCTGCTTAATTCAGGCACTCTGTTCATCACCACCCACTTTTCTGAATCATTTTGTCCACCATAAGCGTGGAAGGGTATACTCAGATGTGAGTCCCTTGCTCATTGCACCATTAGGATTCAAGCAAGCCGGGCCGACGACGCCTGAAATGGCAGAAACCGGTCCCCGGAAGCTTGTTTCCTTCCCAGTATAAGAATTGGCTTGGTAGTTTGGTTTGCCCTGTTCCCATCATGCACTGGGACAGGAACAGACTAATTTGCATATAGCCAAGTTCTGAGCTGGGATGGTGCAGTGAGCTAAAAAACGGTGATGGATCAAGCCCTGATCTTTGGACTGGGTAAGAGTGGTCTGCTTAATTCAGGCACTCTGTTCATCACCACCCCCTTTTCTGAATCATTTTGTCCACCATAAGCGTGGAAGGGTATACTCAGATGTGAGTCCCTTGCTCATTGCACCATTAGGATTCAAGCAAGCCGGGCCGACGACGCCTGAAATGGCAGAAACCGGTCCCCGGAAGCTTGTTTCCTTCCCAGTATAAGAATTGGCTTGGTAGTTAGGTTTGCCCTGTTCCCATCATGCACTGGGACAGGAACAGACTAATTTGCATATAGCCAAGTTCTGAGCTGGGATGGTGCAGTGAGCTAAAAAACGGTGATGGATCAAGCCCTGATCTTTGGACTGGGTAAGAGTGGTCTGCTTAATTCAGGCACTCTGTTCATCACCACCCCCTTTTCTGAATGCATACTGATCAGAGCTGTGCTGAGACTCACTCAGCCTGGGTAGGCTGCATAAATTGACATTGGGGTCATGTAAATGTGTCCATTTGCCGACAGGAACTTAAGTCACTAGTGAGGCGGCGAGCGGCAGTTTTGTTTCTTTGCTGCACTGCTGCCTGTGTGTCGCCTTTTCTCTCACGTGACCATTCGGAAACCCCTATAGCAGTGCAATTAAAATAAACTGCGCTACCTGTATTAAGCTTTGTCTTCAGCGTGGTCTATCTTCTTCTCGTGGGGGTGGGGGTGGGGAGGGGGTTTTTAATGGCCTCTTTCTTTTGTTCACCCCCACAAATGCCTAGTTTTAGACATTTGCTTTTACCCAATGATCAGCCTTCAGAGACTGGCCCCAGGTCCACTAGGTATTCATATAACTTCTCATGGACACAATTACTTAAAAGAGGCACTTCCATAATTAAATGATAAAGCCCATCATAATCATGCCCAGGTCCACTAGGTATTCATACAACTTCTCATGAACACAATT
The DNA here is from genome assembly GCF_964261635.1 of Lissotriton helveticus. Classification (NCBI taxonomy): domain Eukaryota; kingdom Metazoa; phylum Chordata; class Amphibia; order Caudata; family Salamandridae; genus Lissotriton; species Lissotriton helveticus. The sequence goes on from NC_136070.1 coordinate 152,147,089, forward strand.
ACTTAAAAGAAGCACTTCCAAAATTAAATGATAAAAGCCATCATAATCATGCCCATTGCTATCTTTTAAACAATCACCTAGTGTTTTTACTAAAAGTCTACAAAATCACCCAGGACTGACTGGGTTTTCTAAGTCTCCCTGACCATGAACTCCTAAGTGGAGAGTCCAAAGCCATCAATCAGGGTGTCCTTCATGAGGTCATAAGCTGCAGCATCTGCCTCACTCATTGTCAGGAGCCTATCCCTACACTTTTCTGACAAAAGCTCACATAGAAGAGAGCCCCAATACTTCTTTTCAGCTGTCTCATTTTACAGACCTGCCTAAAGGCCTTAAACCACTTGGTGATATCATCACCCTCTGAATATTATTGGACAATCCCTTTGGGAATTTTAGGGTCCAAACCTTCTTCCCCATTTCATTTTTCATTTTTCATTTCAAAGCTTTATTCGACTTTAGTCATAAGAGCATACTTCCTAACCATGGTACAATAAATACTAAGCATAAAATAAAAAAAATAAAAAAACAATTGATTAAAAAACATATTAAACAAGAAAAGTCGATGCTGATAAGATCTAAGAACATGGATTAAAAAAAATTTAGAAAAAGAGTTTTAAAAACAGACGTCATTAAAGGAGGCAGTTATTAATACATATTAACTAGTAGGCTTTAGCAGCACGTAATCTTATTACCCACGCCCAGGCCAAAAATTTTGCTACGCCTATTGCCGGTAGTGCAGAGGAATCAGATGTTAAGATTCTAAGGGCTTGCGAGGAACAGCGAGTGCCCATGTTTCTACAAATTGGTTTTAACCATGTTTGCCGGGGGTAACATATAGGGGGCAGACAAAAAACAAGTGTGCAATGTCTTCTATTTGATTTTTGCAATAATCGCAGTAGGCATCCTGCGATGAGGACCAGTTTTGTCTAAAAGCATTCACTGGGAGTGTTCCCACACGAAATTGGAAATATAATTTCCTGTCAAACGGACGTTCTATTAAATCCCATTATTTTTCATATGATGGAAGTTGTTTAAAGTCCAAAAAGCGAGATGACAGGGTGGATTGCAGGCCTTTACGGTACATTGTAGCATGCACTGAATCCCAATATATGTCCTTCAGTTGCTTTTTTGTTGAAAATAAGGCAACATCCGTGTTACCCCACAAATGGTCTAGGCCCAGTTTCCCTAGTGTACCCCGGAGCTCTTTTAGCCAAGTAATGCAGTGGAATCGGTCAAACTTCACAACATCAAGGAAAGCTGATACATAGTGGCTTAACTCTGGGGTTACCATTAGGCGCCTCCAATACAACAGAGGACGTAGGCGAGCAATATCTTCAATGCTTCTCCTACCTAATTCCATCTTTAATGGGATTATGGGGGTACTCTGTGGGGCCCCAACAAGCCCTCGCATAAATCTATTTTCCGCCCGCCCCAGATTACCTAGGTTCGAAAATCCCCAAAGCTCAGACCCATATAAGCATGCACTCAGTACCTTCATGCTATAAATTTCGAGCGCACAGTTAATGGGTCTTGTCAAAGATGTATTATGTTTTGATGGAGACCGCACCTGCTAGCTGATTAAATTTCAATAATGCCATGTCAGTGTGTGATTTCCATTTCATGTCATGTTGGAGAATAATGCCTAGGTAAGTAAAGGCATCTACCCTTTCCAGTGGTTCACCCTTATATTTTATTACCCCATTGAAAGCCGATTTGGAACTTAGACACATGAATTTGGTTTTACTGGTGTTTAATTCCAAACCACGGCTGTCACAAAAGTCCCCAAAAGCGTCCACCGCTTTCTGCAAACCACTGGGCGTACGTGATAGCAAAAGCGTATCGTCCGCGAACATTAGTACGGGGACGTGTACACCTGCTACCAATGGGGCGTCAGTTGGGGATTTATTTAAGAATTCCACAATTCCGTTTATATAAATTGAAAAGAGCGTTGGGGCCAGGACGCAACCTTGCCTCACCCCCCGTTCAACTGGAAAACGGGCCGTCACTTCCCCCTGTTTGCCCCACCTTATTTTTGCAAAATTATTTTCGTGGAGGCGGACAAGTAAAGTGAGGAGCTCTCCGCTAATTCCCACATTAGCCAGAGTTTCCCACAATTTTTCTCTCGGGACCAGATCAAATGCAGCTTTTAGGTCCACAAAGACTGCATACAATCTACTATTCCGGAGTGTTACATTTCTCCAATAGATGGCTAAAAAATAAAAAACTTGGTCAACACTGCTAGTCAAAGGGCGAAAGCCTGCTTGGAATGGCGACAATATATTTTGGTCTACGATCCACTGCTGTAACTTGTTCTGGACCATACGACCCATTATTTTCTGTGCGGTGTCAATTAAGCTAATGGGTCTGTAGTTTTTTGCCAGCGTTTTATCCCCCTTTTTAAATATAGGGATAATTTCAGCCCCTTTCCATGAGGGAGGAACTTCTCCACCCATGGCTATTGCATTGGCCAACCAATTAAAATATGTGCACCATGATGGCCGATCGGATAAAAAAACATCTGCTGTGATGCCATGCATGCCTGGTGCTTTTCCGCATGACACGCAGTCGAGTGCCAGGCTAACCTCCTTTTCAGTAAATATTTGAACTTTATAAAAGACAGTTTCTGGGAGAGATATGGCTGCATATCTCGGGTTTCTGGCATACTGAGGTCGGAAAAAATCATTCCATCCTTCCTGGGACACGTGGTTTTGTGGTTGGGCTGCTTCCCCACATCTTCCCCATTTCTAATTTTGCTGCCTCTAGAGGGATAGGGCCCATACCTATCTCAATTCTTTCCTTTTCTGTAGCCAGGGGTTTAGACTCTAATGGTATCCTCCCAGCTAGTTTATGAAGATCTGGATCTTCAGTGTCTACCTCTTCTAGGACACTGATAGGAGTGCTCATAGTGGAGTTACTGTCTGAAGGGGTAGTGATGGAGTCAGTGTCAACCTTACAAAAAGAACAATTGAAGGACAGAATGCAGAACAATGTCACACATTCACCCCAGTATAGAGATCTTGGCCTAAATCCATTGTTTATTTGCTCCCCATGCCATTCCAGTTTGAACCATTGATCTGTGACTGGGGGTGAGTGTCTGAAAAGTTTCAGCACTACGTCCATCATCTCCTTGTGTTTGCTTTGTGTCAGTGTCAACCTCATCCACCTCTTGCTCCTCTTCACCTTCCCCAGTGGGGGAAACCTTACTTACCAAGGCCTTCTCGTTTTCTGCAAGCAACTGCTGCAGATGAGGTTTTGTGGCTTTAGTTCCCATGGCCAGTTTTCCATGCCTTACAGAGCTGCTCGAGGTGGGGTTGTCATGTGCCCAAGTCAGGCCTGGTAGGAAATAGTGCCAATGTACATGGTTCTTTTATTAAGTTGCCTTCCCCTTTGTCACACTGACTTTTGACACGCATTTGCATTTACGACTCAGGTTAGTTTCTAAGAAAAACCGACCTTCCTGACACAAAAGAACTTTGTGTGAACTCTATCATACTGCCTTCGCATTAGGTGCAAGGTCTTAATGTGCGTGAAACAAGTGTGCTCATTATTACGTCCATATGGCAACGCAGCTATTTGCAGAATACAAATAATAGGCAACCTGATCACAATCACAGCCCAAAGCAAGGATGCCCTTTTCTATATACAGCATTTTGATTCTGAATACAATCAGAGGAGACACATCTGCTAACTTCGTAGGGTCCTGCATGCTGAAGCTTTCGCCAAACAGCTGACTGACATCTCTGTGAGGGGTGTCCAGTTTGTCACCAAGACTGGGTCGTACATTCTTACCTACCAGGAAAAGGGGTTAGATCATCCAGAATGGGGTTTCTTGGCAGACCATACTTTCACACCCTAGACACGTAGGTTAGGGTTTGCAACGTCGGAGTATGCTAGATTGTTATAATATTATGTATGTATGCATATACAAGCTGTCTCCACAAGATGGTGTAACTCTTTGTTTTATTCACTGTTTTGACACTCATTATAACTTTTGGTCTAGTAATCATTACAGCGCACATCTACAAAAGAATCACTATGGTTCAATAAAAGCAAAACTTCAGTTTGTGCATTCTCTGAGCGAAAGAGAGCATGAGTGACTAAGCAAAAGTCCAAGGTTTGTCACCACAATTCCTGACGGAACAGGGCTGTCATGTTCAGTAGTTGCCAGAACTATTCATTCCCTGTCTAGGTTCAGGGGAGCTAACGGTGGCACTTTGAACTAACTGTTCCAAGGGACAACATATCCTACGAGGATGCATGGAATCAGTCTGGAACCATCCTAAATTTATGTTGTCCACAAACTCGCAGTTCCTACTTGAGTTCCTGGGGGGTTCTTCAACAGAGAACGTTTTTAAAGTAGTTGGGAACCTTTTAAGAAATTAAAAATGCTAAGTACTACCAAAGGCCTAACATACGTTACTGCTTTTTAAATTCTAAACAGTTTTGTAATGGGGCTAAACCAAGGCCCCAAAAGCTAGTTTAAAACAATGTTGAAGAATCAAAAAAGGGAAAAAACAATTTTGAGCTACAGACAATTTTGGATTCCTCTTTAGAATCACTTATCAACCAAGTGGTACAGCAAATGTCAAGTCTTCTATCCCACTGTGGCACCACCAATGTAAGAAGCTGGCTCTTTATATATCAAGAATCTCGTATACCGTGTAACGAGTCCAGGGGTTCTCTTATGCATGGGTAGGGGCTTGCTATGTAATCCCAAAGTGCTCTATCAGGGGCAGTGTGGCCCAGCAGCCTAAGGCTTAACATAGAGGAGTGCAAGACATTTGCAAATATACACAACGATCAATAAATGATACACACAACTCAAGAAGGAGATCCACTCCAATTTATGAACATAGGCAGTATCTTTTATATGTTTAGGCATCAGAGAAAAATTGTTCAGGCAAGTAAGTTTTAGAATACGCGGGGGGCCAGGTGCACGGTGCAAATCAGTGTTGGGAGCCCAATGTATTTCAATGGAGATCATCACTGCGGAAAGAGCATTATGCTGGAGTACTGCCATTTTTGGTGACATAAGCAGTAGGTGTTCGAATGCAATCACTTAAGGAAGATAGGCACTCGAAATGGCATGGGAGATAGTGGTCAGAACTTGTCACTACTTAACTTTCAGGAGACCTATTCAAAACACATAATTGTATTGTAACACGTTTTTCTTTTTGCTGTTAGCCGATGTAAAGAGAGAATAATGGAGAGAGACTACCTCCAGTTATTTCAGAAAATCAACACTTTCCATTGTAGTAAATGGAAAAAAACAATTTCTTTACGTCCGACAAAAAACCCTCACCAGATATAAATAATCTAAAACAAATCCAGTAATGAAAAAAGGTAAGCGAACAGAACTGAATAATACAAAAGGACACAGTGTACTAACTACACACAATACAATAGCATTTTTTGGTCTGACACCCAAAAATAAAAAATTCTTACCGATCTGTTCCGGAAGTTGCCCCAAGTCTTAAACTTGTCATTCTTCGTGCTCTTTTGGATTCTGTACATATATTTGTCATTAATGTCTCTGTTGGGATCAATATTTATTCAGTCACAATTCGATCACCTCACAAGCAAAGGTACAAATGACAATGACAGTTTAGAATATATACTTAGACATGCTTGGTTTGCAGCTGCTCCTAGAGCAAGCCGTGAGAGAAGGACAAGTTACTTAGCTTTATTAACGATATTACTGGTGGATATTTCATATTGTGATTATTCCCCAGGTGTCAGACTGGATCCGGGCACTTTTAAGCAGTACTTCTGCATGCCGGAACGCTGTGGAGTGCAGCTTCATGCCAACATCATTCTGCTCTGGAAGGGACGAGCTCAGCTGCATGTCAGCACTCGCACTCACGCTGAAGTCAATTGCTTTCTCTGCTGTCCACATCCTCCGACGCAGAGCCCATTGTCAGATTTGCGCGACCAGTGTGCAGCTCTGTAGAATGAGACCTTTTTAGATGAAAAAAGAGCCCAGGTCACAGAATAGGGAGGTGGGAGGGTTTAGATAGAGTATTCACTAGAAAGTTGTTACCGAAGGTTAAGTAACTTGTTCATCTGATGCATACTTCTAACTACACATTCCTCAACTTGTGAATAGATACCACAGCAGTACTTCATGGTGGTGGGTCTGTAAACTGGCTCAACCAAAAAGTCATGCAGAACTAAATAGGCAGACTACCTTTCTCAAGGGACCTGACTGTTGAAGCTTTATGAATGTATAGACTGACGCCTGTGTAGCAGCCTGAGAGATGTCCAGGCCTGGCACTCCGTGTGCCAAGACAGTTGTAGCAGCTTTGGCCCTGATGGCAAAAGCCGGTAAGCCTTGTTAGGGCAGGCTGTTTTTAGTCAGTGTGTAGTAACATTTTATGCAGAGCACAATCCCATCCAGAAAAGTTACGTTTTTGTACTGCCTTGCCCTTCTTTGATCCAGAAAACCCTACAGAGAGCTGAAAATTCACACAATGTTCTTTGGTGCAATTGAGGGATGAGGCAGAGCAAAGAAAGCAGGTACGGTGATAGATCGCCCAAAATAAAATATAGTGCACATTTTCTGTAAGCAGGATGCTTGGGCCCTCAACACCAACTCATCCAGAAAAATCTTTGAAGAAGGTTGGGTAATAGAAAGAGCCTGCAGCTTGCTAACGTGACTAGTCAATGTTATAGCAATGAGAAAGATTGTCTTCAACGTCAGAAGTCTTAATGGACAACTTTGCAGTGGCTCAAAAGAGGTTGACATAAAAAAGTGAGGACCCTGTTTAAGTGCCACAATGGCATCACAAAGAGGAGTGGCGAAAATAAATGTTGCAAGTAAAAAATCTTGCAACAAAAGGCGATTTAAATAAAGAGGGCTTATAATGCATCCCAAACAGGCCGAAAGATCCCATAAGTAGACCTTAGCAAGTGCCAAAAGCAAGTTGTGCTGGCAGAGACCGAATAATAAAACTTCTGACAACTTTGCTTGTAATGGGTCAGGGTGTAGGATGCTGCACCAATCCAGAACTCTGTCCCAACGAAGGGCCTACACTGATTTTGTGGAAGGACGCTCTGCTGTCAAGATGACAATAATGACGTCAGGGGGAAGGTCAACTGCCAGTCAATTTTCAAATATCGAAATGCAAACTGTTCAGGCCTGGGTCCAATACACTGTCCTGCTACTTAAGATCGCTCTCATGGCCCAATTAGGTGCCACAAGGATGACTTGGTTTCTGGTCTTCTTTATAATTCGGGTCAGGAAAGTGTACAGGAGTCCCGTGCTCCACTCTCAATGAAGGACTTCTCTGAGAAAGCTGCTTTAGAAACCCCAATGCACAAAGGTACTGACACTGCACGTTCCCAGCAGTGCAGAAAAGATCAAGCCAGGGTTCTCCTCATTGCTGAGAGATGCCCAGAGCCACCTCTTGCTGCAAATACCAGTTGTTATCCGCTAAGCATTTGGGACCCGAGTTCATCCTCCCTGGCATTTAGAGATCCTGCAAGATGTTTTAACCACTTGTTGCAGTAGCATGTGGTGGTGGTGTTGTCCATGGGCACCTGCACCAGTTTCCTCTGATGGTGGGAAGGAAGGAATTCTATACTAAGTGAATGGCCCTCAACTCCAACAAACTGATGTGGAGTCTAGTCTCGGTCAGGAACCAGAGGCCTCTGATTTCCACCTCTCCACAATGGCATTCCAACCAGTAGTGATGCATCGGTGACCACCATCAGGTCTGGCATGCGTAAGGAGAGGGATAGAAGGGTCTGCCACTGACCAAGTTGTGGACCAATAACCACCACTGCAGATCTTTTGAAGTCTCCCCTGAACTCTGGATACAATACAATCGATTCCTCTTTTGCTGTGCCCACTGGTATTTGAGGTCCCACTGCAATGCCTGCATATGCCAGTTCGTATGACGTACTTTGCAGCATTGCAACTGACTTGAATATCCTGGGTAAGAGATGCTTGAAGGTGTCCAGAACAGTAGGTACAACTTGTGCCACTGCATTCAGAGGGCATGAGAATAATGACCGTGCCTTCAGTGACCTCAAGAAAAAGCTTGTAGAGGGGAAAAACATGTTTATAATGTCTCCGTTCTATTAGATTTACGATCCGGTGGTGTGGAAGGAAAGGCATTGGGATACACCTTGTTTGTGGACTACTCTCTGTCATAGGGTGTTCAGTACAGTAAAAAAAGGCTCAGTTGCCTGGTGTGTGACAATGGTGATGAGCGATCTGCCTATTAACAGGTGGACCTGAACATGATTTCAACTGTGTGCCCAAAAGGGTATCCATAAGGGCTCCATTAAATGGTAACAGGGGCTCTGTAGGAGCCTGACCTTGTTGAAGTACCTCATTTAGCACAATAGTCATCACTTACATAGCGCTGTAAGAGTAGCACTTCTGCTGCTCTTCGCATAACCACTGCGAAGGAGACGCTTTCCTCCATTGCAAAAGAAGTATTTAAACCACTGGAATATTGAACTTTATCATACAAGTTTTCCTCCTTATATTGGGGAACATAGACGCCACTCATTGTAACGGTCTTTGCCAGTGCCAAAACTATTTTTTAAATTTTTTGTTGTGCAGAATATGAGAATACTTAGTTTAAAAAAAGGCCAAACACAATACAATAAGTCACATGATAAATAAGAAAATTTCCAGCAACTGCATTTGGTATTAACAACAACACATTCATACCACTTTCCTCTAAATGTAACAGGATAATAAAACACTAAAATGATACGCCTTTAAAGACATCACAAATATACATAATACAATTTCATCACATAATAAATAACAAAATTACCAGTAATTGGTTTTAGCAGCTAATCGTTAATATTGCCTTCCTCATAATTGAAATGCTACAGGATAAAGTGCTATAGTGTTACACATTCAAAGAAAACATGGATATACAGAAGCTGAAAGGCGATAAAGTGTAACCATGAGGTAGCTTGACTCCTGTGGGCTCTGACTCCAATCCCCTACTCTCTATTGAAACTGACTCTACACCATTTCCTATTAAATACTGAACAATAAATAGTAAAGTGCAAAAATGCTATGAATTTGGACATAAACGCATACATTTATCAGCTCATTAAGAAAGTGCATTAGTGTCTAAATCAAGTAATTCTAGTACTGGTTGCAAGCCCATAGAAAATCAAAACCATACCACCTGAGCCCTAAGGTTCGACCCAGACACAAACCAGAAGGGGAGTCACCAGTCTAACATCTTGAGCCCCACATGTCTTCTCTGGCACCGTGTTCCTGCACCCTGGCCACTCCTAACCTCATGTAACCTCAGGAGGATCCTCCTACTCCACACGCATAACACCTATAATATTAACTAAACTTACACCTTCACTTGCCTACAATATATTACACAACATTTATATAACTGAAAAACTGAATTAAAATAAAGTGGTACTGCCCTCTCTTGTTATCTGCTCCAGCAGAACTTTGGATCTTCAACTGTGCCTCCCCCACTTCAGAAAATATATGAAACTGGCCTTTAAACAAGACCTTGAGTTTTGATTGTCGAATCAGGGAGGCCTAAGCATCGCCAGACCTAAACTGTCCCAGAAGGCCTAGGAACTCTTATCGTCTTTGAGCTGGAAACAGAATAGACATGAAATTTCGAACTAGCCGAGATGCTGAATGTCTTGCTGCATCTAGCATCTGTTCCTTGATACAATAATCCGCAAAGTTAACCATGATAATACATGGGTAATTCATGTTTGGTAGACATTGGGCTGGAATTCGATGGGCTCTCTTAATCGTCAAATCCTTGTTGCAGTCAGGAAAAATATGTGTTTTGATACATGTTTCGACCAGTTGAACCAAGCTAGTAGATCCTCCCAGGTTTTCATCACCTTCTGACACTCCCACAAAATGTAGGTTAGATTGTCTCCCATAAATTTCCAAGTCTTCAATCTTATTAGATAGTAGCCGGATCTCCGTTTTGGCAGTCGCTTTTATTTTGGACAACCGTTTTGTCCTCAAGATCTGAGATTTTCTTTTCAGCAAGTATGATGGGTAGCTGCACCAAGGTTTTGTCTATCTTGACCAATTGCTGATGTAGAGTAGGAGCCTCCTCTTACTGTGACTGTTTCAGGCCTCGTATTTCATCAAGACTGACCACCAATAGATGCACTAATGACTTAGAATATTCATGAGGGATTTCCTGTGTTTGCACCTGCTCTTGATTTGATCCCTGTTAGGGCTTCGCAACCCCTCTCCGGATATCGGACCTTTTTACAAGAGTGGGATCTACAATCAATCTCGACAAATGCTTTATCAGTTTGTGCTCATAAGTTGAAGGTATGAGCCCTTCTCTCAGTGCAAGCAAAGAAGCTCCAGATACAACTCTGTGAATCTCAGACTGAATAGATAGTGGGCTGATCTTTTGCAGTCACTGAGGGCCTCTCTCTGATCCCGGCTTTTGCAACTACAGAAAAAGTTGGTACTTCTTCACACATGCCTCCTTATTTGACCCCGCCTTAAACTGGGTTGACTGATTCAATAAATCAATTAATGAACTCGCCAGCTGGTCGACTTGGGATGCCCGGGATTGAGGTATTCTCTCTCAGTAGAATGGGCACTGTAGCTCGGTCACTAAATCTCTCCTGGGCCTGAACTTCACTCGATGAAGTGGGCAGCTCAACATGGGTGGGAGGCGACACTAGCTCCTTGGAAGAGGAATAAACTTCAGTGCTGACGCACAAGTTACTACTTGTGTAACGATATATCTGTAAGAGACATTAGTCAGTGATAGATTCCTTATCTTAGAATATCCCCAGGCGTCAGACTGGATCCGGAAACTTTTGCGTAGCAATACCCCTGCGCGTCGGTAGGCGTCGTCCGCGGCTCCGCGTCCGTCGTCGTTAGCGCCGGAATGACGTCGCCGGAGTACTTAGACGCTGCCCTCGCACGCTGACGTCAGTTCTGATACACAGCATTTCCGCGCCAGATACGCAGAGCCATGATAGAAACAACACTGGTGCCATGAAACTAGGGCCCTGAAAGGGGATGACCGTAACCCTAGATATCGGTTCGCAGAACGGGGAGGATGGGTGGGTCGGTAAGGAATCTATCACTAACTAATGTCTCTTACAGATATATCGTTACACAAGTAGTAACTTGTGCATCTGAAAGAGACACGTTAGTGATAGATTCCTTACCTTAGAATAGATACCCCAGCAATACCAACCCCGGTGGTCTGCGAACCAATAATCACACCAGAAAGTCCTGGAGGACGGAACGGCCAAAGAAGCCATCCCTCCGGACTTGACTGTCCAGACAGTAGTGTCTCGTGAACGTGTGCAGCGAGGCCCACGTAGCTGCCTGACAAATGTCCTGCAAGGGGACTCCTCGGCCCAGGGCAGTAGTAGTCGCCGTGGCCAGAGTGGAGTGGGTCCTCAGCCCAACAGGAGGTTCCTTTTTAGCCAAAGAGTAACACGCCTGGATGCACAATACGATCCACCGAGAGATTGTCCGCTTGTGCACCGCCTGTCCTTTCTTAGCGCCCACGTAACCAACAAAGAGTTGGTCATCCACCCGGAACTGGCGTGTTTTGATCCAGATAGTAAGAGAGCGCACGTTTTGGGTCCAGACGGTGGAGCCTCTCTTCCTCTTTCGAGGGATGCGGAGGCGGAAAGAAGGTGGACAAGGTGATGGACTGCCCGATGTGGAAGGCTGTGACTACCTTGGGCAGGAAAGAGGGTCTTGTCCGCAACACAACCTTGTCCGGATGGACAGAAAGGAAAGGAGGTTTGGAAGAAAGAGCCCGGAGCTCACTCACTCTCCTGACAGAGGTGATGGCAACCAGAAAAGCAGTCTTCAGAGTAAGAAGGCGGAGAGGACAGTTATGAAGTGGCTCAAAGGGAGCGCACATCAGATAAGTAAGTACAGGGTTCAAGTCCCACTGAGGCATCACAAATGGAACAGGAGGGAACATGTGTGTGATGCCCTTCAAAAACCTATTTACAATTGGGGACTTCAACAAAGATGGCTGATCAGGTAGCCTTAAGAAGGCGGAAAGGGCAGAAAGGTAGCCCTTGATAGTGCCCAGAGCAGAGCCCTGCTGGGCAAGAGAAAGAAGGAAGAGGAGAACCTCAGAAAAGGGGCAGAGAGTGGATCCACAGCCTTTGCTGTGCACCATGCCACAAATCGGTTCCACCTGCAGGCGTATACCGACTTTGTGGAGGGGCGCCTGGCTGCCAGAATGACATTACAGACCACAGGAGGCAAGTCAAATGGCCTCAACTGTCACCGCTCAATCTCCAAGCTTGGAGGTGGAGACTGGACAGGTTCGGGTGGAGGACCGCCCCTGCTGCTGCGACAGAAGGTCCTCCTGAAGAGGCAGATGAATCAGGGGATCGACAGACATGCTGAGTAGCTCTGGATACCAATACCTTCGTGCCCAGTCCGGAGCCACAAGGATAACCTGGGCCCGTTCGCGCCTGATCTTCTTCAGCACTCTGGGCAGAAGTGGTATAGGCAGAAAGGCGTACAATAGACCGCAACTCCACTCGCGACGAAAAGCGTCTCCGAGCGAGTGCCGCCTTGGAAATTCCAACGCGCAGAACTGATGACATTGCGCGTTCTCTTCTGTGGCGAATAGATCTAACCAAGGCTCTCCTCACTGCTGAAAGAGGCCTTGCGCCACGTCCGAGTTCAGACGCCATTCGTGATCCATCATGCACCGACGGCTGAGTTCGTCCGCCCTGGCGTTCAGAGAACCTGCCAGGTGTTGAACCACCAGGGTCACGCCCTGATGTTCCAGCCGCTGCCAGAGGCGCAGTGCCTCCTGGCATAGGGTTTACGGTGGTGTTGTCCGTGAACACCTGCACTACACTGCCCCGGACAGAGGGGAGGAATGCCTTCAGTGCAAGTCGGATCGCCCGCAGCTCCAGAAGGTTGATGTGGAGCTGGGACTCCCCCGGAGACCAGAGGCCTCTGATCTCGCCTCTCCCATGTGCCCCCCCCCAGCCCTGGAGGGACGCGTCCGTCACAACTACGTGCTCCGGTTGGGGTAGGGAGAGGGATCTGCCGCTGACCCAATCGCGGTCCGTGAGCCACCACTGCAACTTTCTTGCAGTGCCCTCCGAGATCAAGACATGGTTGGACAAGTTGCCCTGATGCTGGGCCCACTGAAACTTCAGGTCCCACTGCAGAGCCCGCATCCGCCACCGGGCGTGATGCATCAGAAGGATGCAGGAGGCCATCAGCCCCAGAAGCCGCAGAGTCAACCTGACCGAGACTCGGGATAAAGGCCGAAAGATCAGAATCAGAGCCTGAATATCCCGAACCCGCTGTTCGGGAGGATAAACCCGAAACTGTGCCGAGTCTAGAACCGTTCCGATGAAGAGGAGCTTCTGAGAGGGACACAGGTGTGACTTCGGCACATTGATGGAGAACCCCAGCAGGTGCAGGAGGTTGGCCGTAGTCTGGAGGTGGCTGACGACTGTCTGGGGCGAGCCCGCCTTCAACAACCAGTCGTCGAGGTAGGGGAAGACTGAAACCCCTACTGTAAGGCCGAAGGGGAGCACGGTAAACTGAAAGGGCTTGTGGCCTACCGTGAACCGCAGGTAACGCCGGTGGGTCGGCAGGACGGGGATGTGGAAATAGACGTCCTGCAAGTCCAACGCTACCATCCAGTCTCCTGGGTCTAGGGCAGCTAAGACCTGAGCCAAAGTCAGCATCTTGAACTTCTCCTTCCGGAGGAAGCCGTTGACGTTCCGTAGGTCCAAGATAGGGCGTAGGCCCCCTTTGCCCTTCTTGGGTACCAGAAAGTAGTGGGAGTAACAACCACACCCTACATCTGGCCCAGGAATGCACTTGATGGCCCCCTTGGCCAAGAGGGCCGTAACTTCCTCTTGCAGAAGTTGCAAGTGATCCCCGACACGCGGTGGTATTGCGGTGGCATGGTTGGAGGGGTCGCCTCAAAGAGGAGGGAGTAGCCCCTTCAGACGATTTGCAGCACCCACATGTCCGACGTGACAGTGCGCCAGTGGAAGTGGTGATGGCGAACCCTGGCTCTCACTGGCGTCACATGGGCCTGAAATCACGGACTAGGAGGGTTTTGAGGCGGATGCTGCAGGGGAAGGTGTGGACTGGCCTCGCCGTTGTCCCCGACCGCCGCCACAGCCACGGCCGCCACCGCGCTGTGTAGTAGCCTGTGTAGTAGCCTGCAGTGCGTGGCTGGCAGCACGTGTGGGGGCGCCCCGACCTTGACCATGAAAGGAGCAAAAGGCACCCGTTTGCTGGCGTGGGGCCGAGAGGCCCAAGGACTTGGCGGTAGCCCTGGAGTCCTTAAAACGCTCAAGCGCATGGTCTGCCTTGTCGCCAAAGAGGCGACGGCCATCAAACGGCATGTCCAGAAGGGTGGCCTGGACATCAGCCGAAAAGTTGGCGGTCCTCAACCAGGCGTGGCGTTGAACCGCCACCATCGATGCCATCACTCTGCCCAGTGAGTCCGTGGTATCCAGCCCACACCGGATGGAATAGCGTGCTGCATCTTGACCCTCCGCAAGGGCTTGGGCGAGTTTAGTCCGGGCCTCCTCCGGACATTGTGGCAGCACGTCTGCGACCCATGATGCACTGGGCCAGGGACAGACTAATTTGCATACAGCCAGGTTCTGAAACTGGGATGGTGCAATGAGCTAAAAAACGGTGTTGGATCTAGCCCTGATCTCTTGACTGGGTGAGAGTATTCTGCTTAATTCAGAGACTCTGTCCATCACCACCCCTTGTTGTAAATATTTTTGTCCACCCTAAGCGTGGAAGGGTATACTCAGATGTGAGTCCCTTGCTCATTGCACCATCAGGATTCAAGCAAGCCGGGCCGAAGACGGCTGAAATGCCAGAAACCGGTCCCCGGAAGCTTGTTTCCTTCCCAGTGTAAGAATTGGCTTTTGTAGTCTGGTCTGCCCTGTTCCCATGATGCACTGGGCCAGGGACAGACTAATTTGCATACAGCCAGGTTCTGAAACTGGGATGGTGCAATGAGCTAAAAAACGGTGTTGGATCTAGCCCTGATCTCTTGACTGGGTGAGAGTATTCTGCTTAATTCAGAGACTCTGTCCATCACCACCCCTTGTTGTAAATATTTTTGTCCACCCTAAGCGTGGAAGGGTATACTCAGATGTGAGTCCCTTGCTCATTGCACCATCAGGATTCAAGCAAGCCGGGCCGAAGACGGCTGAAATGCCAGAAACCGGTCCCCGGAAGCTTGTTTCCTTCCCAGTGTAAGTATTGGCTTTTGTAGTCTGGTCTGCCCTGTTCCCATGATGCACTGGGCCAGGGACAGACTAATTTGCATACAGCCAGGTTCTGAAACTGGGATGGTGCAATGAGCTAAAAAACGGTGTTGGATCTAGCCCTGATCTCTTGACTGGGTGAGAGTATTCTGCTTAATTCAGAGACTCTGTCCATCACCACCCCTTGTTGTAAATATATATCTCTTTTATTAGGGCAGTTCCTGAAAAGGGAGCCAGTGACTATGTCCCTATGCTTAATCGGCACAGTACCTCGTACCCTCGAGGAGCGGAGTCTTGCTTCACTAACCCTTAATAGGGAAAAGGTCATTGGTATCCATAGTCAATTTGCCAACCAAGCAGCAAAACTTAAAGCCAACTGGAATCCACCCCAGCTACCCAAAACCCCTCTTTTGACTCCTCCTGGCTTTCACTAAGGGAACTGCTACACACACGTCCTAAGAGGCTGGCCAAAGGGGGAGTGAATATGAAGGACAGTGAACAATGCCAGCCGTGGGTTGGGAGGGCGGGAGAGCACAGCAAGGCATCCAAGATTGAGCAAAGCAAGTGGTGTACTCACTGACAGTCACCTTCCCAGACTGAATCAGAAACTGTGGCCTGGAACCCACCGCTCTGCGATCTCCTACGCTGACTGCCGCCATCCGTGCTGCCTAAGGGTTGGTACCTCTTACAACAGCAGAGGCAGAACAGAGGGTCCATTTGGCTACCTCAATGTATATTTAAAAAGCACCCTTATCCGGACCGAAAATTCACGACCAAGCGTGCATTATCCCCATTTCTCCGCAACCGCCAGGCTTGCTGCACGCCAACTGAGCCTGTATTCCAACGCAGAGTGTAACGTGGGAGGAGGGGAGGAGCAACCTAGCGACCAGGTATACGGGCTCAGCTTGCCCTCCTAACTTCCTTCCAGAATGCCACCAAAAAGCTTGTGTATAGTTTAGGCTCTACTATGTGGTAAGGTCAATGCATCAGAATCTGATATTGGCTGCCTGTAGGTTGGAGCCAGGAGGAACCTCGGTCAAGGTGGATTCTGCTCCGAGTCAGATAGTACAAAAGGCTGTATACACTCTACACCAAATCAACTGTGACGCACACAAATTACATGTTTAGCACGTAACCTGTGCTGCAACTCCTTCTGCTACTATAGCACCAGTGGCAGCTTCAGGCTATAAAAAAAGAAAATCAGAGGTTCAGAGTGCCTCAATGACGGAAGCCAGAGTGGTGAATCAGAGTAAACAGAGTCCCCCCAATTATGCAAAACTGATACAACTAGAAACCCTACAGTGATTAGCATTTATTGAGAGTTGTTGCCAGCCATCCAGGAAGGAACTCAATTTTCTAAGGGAAGTTCCAGAAGAAGCATGATGATCAATAAGAATGGAATGAAACTAAAATGACTTTCATATTTCAGTATACTAATTCACCACTAATCCTTATGGGTTCCGGAGTAGAGTGGTACTCGCAAATAAAGGGCTTCAACACCCCATTAGGGGGAACAAATGCTATATAAATGCTAACCTTTTTTCCCTCTTCTATGCCTTTGCTATCCTTTTCAAGCCAAGTAACTGACTAATATACTCCACTCAAACTGCTTTCATATTTCACTATACTAATTCACCACTAAACCTTTATGGGTTCCGGAGTAGCGTGTTACTCGCCGATAAAAGCTCTTTAACACCCCATCAGAGGTAACAAGCGCAATATAAATGCAAACCTTTTTCCCTCTTCTATCCCTCCGCTATCTTCTGAGTTCAAATAACTGACTAACCTATCCACCACTCAAATTACTTTCATATTTCACTATACTAACTCAACACTAATCCTTTATGGGTTCGAGAGTAGTGTGCTACTCGCCGAAAAAGCGATATGACGCCTAGTCAGGGGTAGTTAGCGCTATATAAATGCAAATACAATACAATACAAGAAATAACTGTTAAAACAGTATAAATGTTCAAATAGAAGAGGTTAATTCAAAATAAATATTCTATTAAATTAGCTTAAATAGGGTTTCAGATATAAAGTACAAACATACCACCGCACAAGCAGCTATAGTTTGGTGCTCAGTCCTTTGTCCTCTCAGGCTAGAGGCCAGCGTACAGGACCACCGAAGATGTGACATTACTATGGTAACAAATGGTACTTAATACCTCATAAAGGTGTTATATTCTATGGTTCTTGCTATCTAGAGTGTTGTTGTTCTACTATCTATCTGTGTTGTACTCTTTGGTATTTAGAATCTGTAGGATGATTCTTGGTTAGGAATTCCAAGCTTGTCAGTTGAGCTGTGACTTTGACTCAAGCTGGAGCGTAGGACTGTTGCAGCCTAACGGCTAAGGCGCTTGACCTCGGACCTGGGGATCTGGGTTCGAGTCTCTGTAACGACGCCCAAAAAAAACCTCCTGTGATTCTGGGCAAATCGCTTAATCTCCCCGTGCCTAAAATGAAAGTGTGTCCTCATGTAACGTAACTGGTGCTATGTAAAGCGCCCTGATACCTGATTCGGTTCGGGTCTAGTTTGCGCTATATAAAACTCTGCAAAAAAAAGAATAATAATAAAGAAGACTTCATCTGCCTTCCTGTCTCCTCTTGTCCTTTGGAAAGTACCCTCTAACATTTGGCGACGAGGATGGGGATCCGAACCCACACGTGCAAAGCACAATGGAGTCACAGCTCAACTGACAAGCTTGGAATTCCTAACCAAGAATCATCCTACAGATTCTAAATACCAAAGAGTACAACACAGATAGATAGTAGAACAACAACACTCTAGATAGCAAGAACCATAGAATATAACACATCTGTTATAAAAGACCAGTGATATAGCATGGCAAGCATCTTGAAACAGAAGACGTACATCCACAACTGTCATACAGATTCCATTACCATAGAAGGTCTGCGGGTGGGTTACTAGTAATTAAAGAACCCTATTGTTTGTGGATGATCTCGTACCTATTCCACCATATCATCCACTACTAAAATGGCATGAAAAGCCGAAAAAGAAGCAGGGAGCTGAGCTTAAAGTTAGTAGAATTCAGATCAGTGCAGGTAAGATGAGCCCTTTTAATAGGAGTTGAACAATTGCATTATTATGACTTTTATTAGATTTTATAACGCTATGCCAGGCTTCTCCAACTAGTAGCTTGTGAGTTACTGGTAGCTTTCCAGCTATCTGAAAGTAGCTCACCTGCATGCAGCTCAGCCTATCAAATTAGAAGCTTTTGCTTGGTAAATTAATATATAGATACAAACATTGAAGTGTGTGTTTGAAATGGAAATGTCTGAATTTTCAGAATTCATAAGCTGATGTTTGGGATAAAAGGCTGAATTCTCCAAAAATATTTAAAGCACATATTTGAGAGGAAAATCATGCAGCATTGGTGAGACTTCTTACTAATAATACTATCTTGGTGGAAGTGGAATTGAGGCTATGGATGTAATATATTACCCATGTAGAGACATTCCACATTGATAGAGCCTTTTTTTACATTACTACTGGCAACCCTACCTGATGTCCTAAGGTGATTACTGACGGTAATCCTGCATGGTGACCACTAATGTAATCTTGTTTGGTGTGGTCACTATAACATCACTAATGATATAAGTAGCCTAGAATGATTTTCAATTAACATAAGTTGTCCTTATTAAAGAAAAGGTTGGAGCCCCTGCTCTATGCCAAAGTGGATTACAATAATTAATGACAAGGTACAATACATATTTTATTTTCTGATATAGCTACAAGCTAAAAATACAAAAGAAATAAAGTTCTGTATTGTGAATACACGATGATCAGAAAAAATGGAATCAACAAGAGTCAGAGACAACAAGCAGCTGTGGCAGAATTCCTGTCTAACATAACAAAGTCCAGAATTTCAGACTTTAAATGTAAACAGGAAATACAGTCTCAGCGCATTAAAAAGTGCATGGCTGGGACAATACACCAAACGAAAGCTAAGTAGCAGACTCACACGTAAGCCATGTTCCTCTAGAGAGCTAGAACACAAAGCAAAGGTAAGGAGCGGGTGCAAGCCTGCAGAAATAAGGAAGACTGCACTATCAGGTTCAATGTTGAGCAATGATCATCTAGTAACCAAGATTTTAATTTGTCAGGACTTCAACTGTATCTACCTTTGAAATGAGGTGAAAAGTATTACGACACCTATTAGTTACAGATTTCACCCATGTTTCAGCTATCAGAGTGCCAAGCAGGTTTAAAGCTTTACTTTGTTACACGAATATTTAAACATCTGTCAGTCAATGTGTTAGCAAAGTCACTGCAGAGTCCTACTGATAGCTGAAATTTGGTAGACAAAACGGACTACAGCTCGCAGACAGTTAGAGACAAGATTAATTTGGAAGATAAAACAATCTGCTTTAGCCTACCCAGAGAGGTTGCTCTAATTATGGATCTGAATAAGGTCCCTTACATGTGAAATGCTGATATGTCTTAAAGTTGTAGAAAGAAAACTTAAAATAATACTTAAAGTTGAATAATTAATGATGCTCATGCCCTGTGGCAAACTACATCCATTTGCCTTTCACTTCAAAGTTTCTAGAAACTCCAAAATGCAGCCTACAGATTTAGAGAGTTTAAGATGGCTGGAAAAAATACATCCCTGATTTAAATGTCAGTGTATCGAAACAGCACAGAAAAGGACACTCAAGAAGCAATCCAAACCACATGAAGAGGTCTTTTACTGAGGGCCCTAGGAATACTATTGTGGGCAATTGCGTACACAAATAGAGGGATTTTCGCTGATTCATAAGGCTGTCTTGCAAATGGTGACTGGCCCTTCTCCTGGGCAAAAGTTTGTAACCACTAATTACAAGATCCAACATGACTCACTGTCCCCACAATCAGCTAACCACTTCACCTCTGTTCACCCCAGTGCTCCATGCGTGACCATTAAGGAAGTCTGGAGCTGCAAGCCGCACCAGATACCCCCTCCCCATGCCTGTTAACCACAGCTGGACCATGACCGACCAGCACCATCACTTAACTGCACATTTAGACAGTCCACTGGCTCTCTCAGGTAAAGCATGACTGTAGGAGAGCAGGCTATTACAATATGAACCAGTGAAAACGCAGGCAGAAGTGAGGGAAGGTGCAGGCAAAAGCACATCTAGGAAATTATGTTACTGAGCAAGAAGGCAGATGGTAGAGAGAGGGAAAAGGGAATTGCAAACTGGTCTCTTATTTGATATAGCTTAAAGCACAAGTTACTACTTGTGTAACGATATATCTGTAAGAGACATTAGTTAGTGATAGATTCCTTACCTTAGAATATCCCCAGGCATCAGACTGGATCCGAAATTTTTTGCGTAGCAATACCACTGCGCGCCGGCAGGCGTCGTCCAAGGCTCCGCGTCCGTCGGCATCAGCGCCGGAATGCCATCGCCGGAGTACTTAGACGCCACCCATGCGCGCTGACGTCAGTTCTGATACACAGCTTTTCCGCGCCAGATACGCAGAGCCATGATAGAACCAACACTGGTGCCAGGAAACTAGGGCCCTGAAAGGGGATGACCTTAACCCTAGATATCGGTTCACAGAACGGGGAGGATGGGTGGGTCGGTAAGGAATCTATCACTAACTAATGTCTCTTACAGATATATCGTTACACAAGTAGTAACTTGTGCATCTGAAAGAGACACGTTAGTGATAGATTCCTTACCTTAGAATACATACCCCAGCAATACCAACCCCGGTGGTAGGTCTGCGAACCAATAATCACACCAGAAAGTCCTGGAGGACGGAACGGCCAAAGAAGCCATCCCTCCGGACTTGGCTGTCCAGGCAGTAGTGTCGTGCAAACGTGTGAAGCGAGGCCCACGTAGCTGCCTGGCAAATGTCCTGCAAGGGCACTCCCCGGCCCGGGGTAGTGGTAGTCGCCGTGGCCTGAGTGGAATGAGCTCTCAATCCAACAGGGGGCTCCTTCTTAGCCAAGGAGTAACATGCCTGGATACACAAGATGATCCACCGGGATGCTTGTGCACCGCCTTTCCCTTCTTAGCGCCCATGTAACCAACAAAGAGTTGGTCATCCACCCAGAACTGGCGTGTGCGATCCAGATAGCAAGAGAGCGCACGTTTTGGGTCCAGACGGTGGAGCCTCTCTTCCTCTTTCGAGGGATGCGGAGGCGGAAAGAAGGTGGACAAGGTGATGGACTGCCCGATGTGGAAGGCTGTGACTACCTTGGGCAGGAAAGAGGGTCTTGTCCGCAACACAACCTTGTCCGGATGGACAGAAAGGAAAGGAGGTTTGGAAGAAAGAGCCCGGAGCTCACTCACTCTCCTGACAGAGGTGATGGCAACCAGAAAAGCAGTCTTCAGAGTAAGAAGACGGAGAGGACAGTTATGAAGTGGCTCAAAGGGAGCGCACATCAGATAAGTAAGTACAAGGTTCAAGTCCCACTGAGGCATCACAAATGGAACAGGAGGGAACATGTGTGTGATGCCCTTCAAAAACCTATTTACAATTGGGGACTTCAACAAAGATGGCTGATCAGGTAGCCTTAAGAAGGCGGAAAGGGCAGAAAGGTAGCCCTTGATAGTGCCCAGAGCAGAGCCCTGCTGGGCAAGAGAAAGAAGGAAGAGGAGAACCTCAGAAAGGGGGCAGAGAGTGGATCCACAGCCTTTGCTGTGCACCATGCCACAAATCGGTTCCACCTGCAGGCGTACACCGACTTTGTGGAGGGGCGCCTGGCTGCCAGAATGACATTACAGACCACAGGAGGCAAGTCAAATGGCCTCAACTGTCACCGCTCAATCTCCAAGCTTAGAGGTGGAGACTGGACAGGTTCGGGTGGAGGACCGCCCCTGCTGCTGCGACAGAAGGTCCTCCTGAAGAGGCAGATGAATCAGGGGATCGACAGACATGCTGAGTAGCTCTGGATACCAATACCTTTGTGCCCAGTCCGGAGCCACAAGGATAACCTGGGCCCGTTCGCGCCTGATCTTCTTCAGCACTCTGGGCAGAAGTGGTATAGGCAGAAAGGCGTACAATAGACCGCAACTCCACTCGCGACGAAAAGCATCTCCGAGCGAGTGCTGCCTTGGAAATTCCAACGCGCAGAACTGATGACATTGCGCGTTCTCTTCTGTGGCGAATAGATCTAACCAAGGCTCTCCCCACTGCTGAAAGAGGCCTTGCGCCACGTCCGAGTTCAGACGCCATTCGTGATCCATCATGCACCGACGGCTGAGTTTGTCCGCCCTGGCGTTCAGAGAACCTGCCAGGTGTTGAACCACCAGGGTCACGCCCTGATGTTCCAGCCGCTGCCAGAGGCGCAGTGCCTCCTGGCATAGGGTTTACGGTGGTGTTGTCCGTGAACACCTGCACTACACTCCCCCGGACAGAGGGGAGGAATGCCTTCAGTGCAAGTCGGCTCGCCCGCAGCTCCAGAAGGTTGATGTGGAGCTGGGACTCCCCCGGAGACCAGAGGCCTCTGATCTCGCCTCTCCCATGTGCCCCCCCAGCCCGGTTGGGGTAGGGAGAGGGATCTGCCGCTGACCCAATCGCGGTCCGTGAGCCACCACTGCAACTTTCTTGCAGTGCCCTCCGAGATCAAGACATGGTTGGACAAGTTGCCCTGATGCTGGGGCCACTGAAACTTCAGGTCCCACTGCAGAGCCGGCATCCGCCACCGGGCGTGATGCACCAGAAGGATGCAGGAGGCCATCAGCCCCAGAAGCCGCAGCGTCAACCTGACCGAGACTCGGGATAAAGGCTGAAAGATCGAAATCAGAGCCTGAATATCCCGAACCCGCTGTTCGGGAGGATAAACCCAAAACTGCGCTGAGTCTAGAACCGCTCTGATGAAGAGGAGCTTCTGAGAGGGACACAGGTGCGACTTCGGCACATTGATGGAGAACCCCAGTAAGTGCAGGAGGCCGGCCGTAGTCTGGAGGTGGCTGACGACTGTCTGGGGCGAGCCCGCCTTCAACAACCAGTCGTCGAGGTAGGGGAAGACTGGCACCCCTAACCTGTGCAGATTAGCTGCGACCACCGCCATCACCTTTCTGAACACCGGTGGGGCGCTCGTAAGGCCAAAGGGGAGCACGGTAAACTGAAAGTGCTCGTGGCCTACCGTCAACCGCAGGTAACGCCGGTGGGCCGGCAGGACGGGGATGTGAAAGTAAGCGTCCTGCAAGTCCAACGCTACCATCCAGTCTCCGGGGTCCAGGGCAGCCAAAGTCAGCATCTTGAACTTCTCCTTCCGAAGAAAGCCGTTGACGTTCCATAGGTCCAAGATAGGGCGTAGGCCCCCTTTGCCCTTCTTGGGTACCAGTAAATAGTGGGAGTAACAACCACACCCTACTTCTGGCCCAGGAACGCGCTCGATGGCCCCCTTGGCAAAGAGGGCCGTGACTTCCTCTTGCAGAAGTTGCAAGTGATCCCCCGACACGCGGTGGAATTGCGGTGGCATGGCTGGATGGGACGCCTCGAAGGGGAGGGTGTAGCCCCTTCGGAAGATTTGCAGCACCCACCTGTCCGACGTGACATTGCGCCAGTGGAGGAGGTGATGGCGAACCCTGCCACCCACTGGCGTCACATGGCCCTGAAAACACGGACTAGGAAGGTTTTGAGGCAGGTGCTGCGGGGGGAGGTGTGGACTGGCCTCGCCGTTGTCCCCGACCGCCGCCACGGCGGTTTCCACGGCTGCCACCGCGCTGTTGAACATTCTGCGGTGCGTGGCTGGCAGCTCGAGTGGGGGCGCCTCTTCCGTGGCCACGAAAGGAGCAAAAGGCACCCGATTGCTGGCGTGTGGCCGAGAGGCCCAAAGACTTGGCCGTAGCCCTGGAGTCCTTAAAACCATCGAACGGCATGTCCAGAAGAGTGGACTGGACATCGGACGAAAAGTTGGCGGTCCTCAACCAGGTGTGGCGTTGAACCGCCACCGTTGTTGCCATCGCCCTGCCCAGTGAGTCCGTGGTATCCAGCCCACACCGGATGGAATATCGCGCTGCATCTCTACCCTCCGCAAGGGCTTGGGCGAGTTTAGCCCGGACCTCCTCCGGACATTGTGGCAGAACGTCCACGACAGTGTCCCACAGGGTGTGGGTGTAGCGGCCCAAGAGGCATGCGGTATTGACAGACCGCAGTCCCAACTCAGGGACGAGAACACCTTCTTCCCGAACTGTTCGTACCTCTTGGATTCCCGATCGGGCAGAGCCGTCGGGAATGCGGTCTGGGAAGTAGAGGCCTGGATGACCAGGCTCTCGGGGGTGGGATGGTTGGACAAAAAGCAAGGGTCGCCCGGAGCCGGGCGGTAACGTCTGGCCACGTTCCTATCCACAGGCGGACCTGTGGAGGGCTTGGACCAAGTGCCCACAAGAACGTCACACAAGGCCTCATTAAACGGTAGCAGAGGCTCACTGGAGCTTGCCTGCGGTTTAAGGACCTCAGTGAGGAGGTTAGTCCTCACGGCCGTGACGGGGAGCTCAAGGTTTAACGCCTTGGCCGCCCTCGTCAACACTACACTGTAAGCAGCCCCCTCCTCCGTAGCCACGGTGGGAGGGGAGACAAATCCAGTGTCTGGCGTAGTGTCAAAACCACTGGCCTCCCCAAGCGCACCTCTTGAGACTGGCACTTCTGTGCCAGAGGGTCCGCAGACCCCTCCCAATCACCATCGTCACCCTTCTCCTGTGGAACAGGGTCAACAGACGGGCCTCCTCATGGAAATTAAAATCTCCAAAGGCCGTCGAAAGCGGCGCCCAGCGGCGCCGCTCCGGCACCAGGGCGCCGCTCCGGCACCAGAGTCGGACCGAGGGGAACATTGGGAACGGCGTCCACAGGGGGCGACACCCGCGGGGCCGGCGCCGGTGAGGTCGACCGGCGACGACCCGGATCCGTAAGCGGGGCCGAAGCACCCGACCCGCTAGGGCATCCAGCTGGGACCGTTGGGCCCGAAGGCGCCACAGGACCCGGCTGAGAAGGGAGGGACCTCATGGCCATGAGGTACCGCTCGACCTCCTCCAGCGTCGCGCCATGCCCAGGGACCCGAAGGTGTGGGGCAGGCGGCGACGCCTGCGACTCAGTCGGAGCCACGTGGCTGGTGTCACCCGAACCCCGGCCGCATCGTGCGAGCGTCGGGGTGGGTCGGAGGAACCATGATGCCTCTCCGACCTCTCATGCCTCTTACCTGAGGACTTGGATCCCGACGACCGATGTCCACTCCCGGAGCTGCGAGGACTCCGACCCCGCGAACGGTCCCTCGACCTCCTGTGGGACGGGGACCTTGAGCGGCGCGGGGCCGACTGCCGGAGCTCGAGCCGCTTGCTGGACCGCTCCCGCCTAGCCTTCGACCAGGGCCCGGCAGTCAGAGCAGGTGTGGTCGTCGTGGTCGAGGCATAAACACTTCAGGCACTGGCGATGGGGGTCGGTAACCGACATCAGTCGGTCGCACTTGGAACAGGGTTTAAACCCGGGCATCCCTACCGGCACCGTCGGAGTCGAAGACTCGAAAAGAGCAATGATCAAAAGATCAAAAAAGTTTTGTCCAAAAATTACTAAGGGGTAGAGCTTCTCCGGATCTGTGCTAGCTGGCGCGGAAAAAGAACTGACGTCAGCGCGCATGGGCGGCGTCTAAGTACTCCGGCGACGTCATTCCGGCGCTGACGACGCGGAGCCGCAGGCGACGCCTGCCGGCGCGCAGGGGTATTGCTACGCAAAAGTTTCCGGATCCAGTCTGACGCCTGGGGATATTCTAAGGTAAGGAATCTATCACTAACGTGTCTCTTTCAGATACAGTGTCTCCAATATATGAGAAGTAGAATATGTGACCCAATAGCCAAGTACATAGCTCCTGTGTCTGGATACAAGTATAAAGCAAGTCATGATTCTCCCCTGCTAAACTTATGCATTATATTAATGTAATCCCAGTGCTCAAAAGGTGTATGTTAATTGATTCCATAAGGTATCGAGAAGAAAGTTAAGAGCCAAAATCTAGTATTGGAAGCTGTTTTTATAAGGTATACGTTCAGCAAATTGCCTGAGCTCTCCCATGTATGCACTTTAATACAGGGAGAGAAAAGGTGAATACGCTGATGACTGCATGGTGATTTGGTATCATAAAACAGTGTTTTATAGTCAGTCCATGCCAGGTGGAGTGTATCATTAATAAACATGATTTCATATGACACAGGAATCAGAACTGAAAGGTGCCCACCTTCAGAGTGTCATGGTGTACATGCTGCTTGATCCCCCAAAAAGTCTTAAGTCTGTTTCTAAGTTAGATGTGGCAGAAAAGTAAATAGTATCAGACCAGGTTTTAAAGAACCACCTAGGAGCCTGAGAAACATGAAGTATGATTTAACTACTGTATTAAGTTATGTTGCCAAGGACAGACCAGAGTCCAGTATATATCTCTCAAGCTCTTCACCAAGTCAAACAGGATAACTAAGAAACCCAGTACTGAGGATGATGGTTGAATTTAATGAGTAGATGCACACTTGCTAAAGGCAAGGATTTGGTCTTGCAAACAGTTTTATGTATTTTTTGGTCATCTGGTTTTCAGGTAGGAGGAGCCAGATCAAAGCATTGTGGCACCTGCTTCTGAAAAATGTTTGAGATAAAAGATGATTCGGCTGCCATCAACATAGCTTTGCTAGCAAGGCCTTAAGAATGGATCACATGGGAAAGGGACTGAGGTTCAGCATAAGAAACTTGTGGAGAGAGTTTTGAAAGGGGGAGAGGTGAATGGAGGAAAGGTTAGGGGGAGGGAAATAGTTAGGTCTCACTACAAAAAGGAAAATGAGGTCCAGTCATAGACCCTAAAACACCACAGTCAAAGAAACTTTGAGGTGTCGTTGGGTGTACTCTGTTGAATGCTAACGGCAGATCTGTGAGAATGGGTACAGCTGCCACATTCAAGTCTTTTTTTCCGAAGTCATCCTAAATGATAAGAAGGGCAGAAAACGTTTTTTGTGTGGCAACAAGGACTGTTCTCTTCAGTGCACTCCATCAATTAGAGACAATGCTATTGTTCCATTACCTTGGCAATAGATTTTTCATTGATATTATGACAAAGTTGTAAGGTCTTGATGCCCTAGTCTTAGATTTTTCTGCAGTGGTTTGACATACATATCGCTCAGGTCTCATGGAACAATATCAGATTAACATGCTGTTTTGTGCCACTTTAGTTAGCGGACTTAGCAACTGTTGTGGACCTTGAAATACTGCCGGGGAGATGAGGCTCTTGATTATCGGGAACTCCTGCCAGAGGTGGTTGGTATGGAAAATAGTGAAGGTGTGAGCAGTTGGAAAATACGCAGAATGGCCAATAAAGGGGATGGGGAAAAGTTGAAATCTTACCAGTAAAGCAATTATTGATGTCTCTGACTTTTCACTGTAATGTCTGGCTAGTAGCTCCCAAAGATGTTATATAAGATCAATTTTGGCACAGGTGGTACCATGTTTCTGAATTTTCCAAAGTTACAGAGAGTTCCTTGGAATGGCAAGAGCGTAGCTCAGGTGACACAAGCTTGCATTTGTAGAACTTTCTGCTGGTAATGTGCAATCCTTTCCTTATTTATGTTTGAAAGTATAGTGTGACATTACGGACTGGTGTCCTGGCACCTAGAAAGAAGGATCATACAAGTATTTGCTCAGTTTAATGAACCTAGAGCTGAAACAGCCAATTATTTATTTTTTGCTGATTATGTATTAGTTAGTTTGAGAAAGAAGATGAAGAGGAAGCTTGTTCTAGTTTTTTATCCATCAGATGGATGAAACAGAGACCATCCTGGCACATCTTAGTTACTGGTGGAACTTGAGTGGCAGTAGGCAGAAGCAGACTGCAATGCCCTAGAGCAGAAGTCTTCAAACATTTTGATGCCGAGACCTCCTTGTCAAACATTTTTAGGCGTAATGACCCCCTTCTGATAAAGATTTCTAGAACCTGGTACTCCTCATCATTAACAACTATCAACAATCATATACGCCCCCAATTCCCACAGCAAATA
The DNA here is from genome assembly GCF_964261635.1 of Lissotriton helveticus. Taxonomy (NCBI): domain Eukaryota; kingdom Metazoa; phylum Chordata; class Amphibia; order Caudata; family Salamandridae; genus Lissotriton; species Lissotriton helveticus. Next base: position 152,175,310 of record NC_136070.1, read on the forward strand.
ACTTTTTTGGTGGGGAAATAATATTAAACAGTGTGTAGCAAACCAAAGGCCAGTGATCGTGGGGTGCACTCAAAGGTGTAGCTAAAAACAAAGGGACTCATTTATGAGGAATTGGCATCGTATTTTATTAATACGGTGCATTCATGCCCTTTCACATTGGCGTAGGGCAGCACCGCTAATCTTCTTGCTACACTGCCCTATGCCAATGTGAAAGGGCATGAATGCACCGTATTAATAAAATACGATGCATTCCTGTCCTTTTCCCTTGTGTTGGTGCTTAACTTGCTGCCTAGCACCAACATAGGCAGGGTTGTGTTTTTAAAGGAAGGGGCACCTTCCTTCACAAAAACAATCCTGAGAGGCGTTTTCCTCTTTCTATGTGAGCTGCAGAATGTAGCACACATGGATAGAGGAAAGAACGAGGAGAAATTAAACATTTCTCCTTTTATGCCTCAGCTGGGGAGGCGTCCGTTTTTGGAGCTGCCACAGGTTTACACAGTTTGTAAATATGGGGCAGCATAAAAATCCATGGTTGTTGCGTTGGAATCCCACGCAAAGTTTATGGAACCCCTCCATGACGCAGAGTAAGAGAGCGCAATGACTTGCGCTGCTATGTCTCATAGCTATGAGGACATGCAGGTGGCTTTGCACTGCCTCGTAGGTATGGTTGAGACGCTTGCGCCACTGGACGCTCAAAAAAAGAGATGCTCGGGTGATGCAAGCCTCTCATAATTAATCCCCAAAATATTCTGCACGTTTTTAAGGTCTTTCACCATCAGATTACTACATATAAAATAATGGGCAGCGTAAATGAAAAATAACATTTTAAAAGCTGTTACTCGGTGGGAAATGCACTGTAGTACATTAAGAAACATCTATTAGGTAATGCACTGCAGAGGTCTATGTGTAACCAGAGAGAGACAGAATTAAATCTTGTTTTGTTCAGTGGAGAATAGTGGCGTGTATTTTTAGTGCTACGAGGTCACAGAATGTGACAGAAAGCACTGTGAATATGCAAGTCATTTTCTATACCTGCATAACACACAGCGTACACACTGCTACAAAATGCGCAAAATGGTTTACGCTAAAATGGTGCTTCCAAAATTTAGATTTTAGTAATACCATGTAATAATTTTTTTTCTTACATATAACTGTCCCTTCAACACCTCCTTAGGGGTACTAAGGGCTGTGTAAATGCAGTTACAATTAAAAGCATGCACATCACAGAGCAGTTTTTAAGTCTTTGCACTCCCACTCAAAAAAATTTTTTTTTGTCATTCCAAAGCTTGGAGTGTTGCATCAATTTAACGTCATAACCAGCCACCCAGCATCCTTTACACTTGCAGATTAACTAATAGCAACTTCAGCTGATAATGATCTAAATTAGCCATCAAAGGAAAGCAAACATTTTCAATTGCAGGCACAAGTAAAGCTGAGGAATGCAGGACCCCCTTTCCCAGGACTCCATGACCCCCCTGGGGGCTGCGCCCCATAGATTGAAGACCTCTGCCCTAGAGAGACATACCGTGGATGACGTTGATACAGAGTCGCGCATCGCCCTCTACCGGCACTCAAACGTGCTTTGGGGAAAAAAAATCCGGATCCAGTCTCGCGCCTGGTGAGGATTCTAAAGTAAGGAATCTGCAGCTAGATATCGCTATCGGATTGAAGAATGTTGGGAAACATTCAAAAGTAGCAGTCCGGAACAATTTTGAATGATTTAAAGACATTGAATTGTGTAGGTTGGAGCAATTAGATAAAGAGCATTACAGTAAACCAACTACACTCCAATTATGGCTTGAATTGTGAAAAGTGGAGTGATACTGGCAGATAAGGAAGAATTTTGCATAACCACTGTACATGACAGAAACACTCAGAGGTAACTTCATTAATCTGTTGTAGGTAAGCGGATTATTATGTGGTGTAGTAGTGAGACCTGACCATGTAATAATGTCACCATTTTTTGCAGGGCCAGTTAGATTTGTTTAACTATCCCTTAGCACAGTCCTGGGTAGCTGACTTACAGAGCAGTCAGGCGTTATCAAAGGAACAAGTGTAAAGTATGTAGGAGTACCAAAGCAGTTAATAAGTAACAACACAATAATAATCGGACACCAATTTTTAAAATTTAGTGTATTTTTATCTTAAAATAGTAACCAAAGTGACACAAATCTATTAGGAGAAACCAGAGATATTATTTTTTAAAGGCATGTAATCACTGTAATTTCACTCTTGGGAAATGTAGGTGTACGCGGTTTAGCAGGTCTTAGCGCTACGTCTCTTCAAATGGATAAGCAACTACGGGTTGGAGGCAATAGGCACCCTGAGGCCCAAGGAGACAGTTAACTGTTGAGTCCAGTAGTCTTAGGTTCTTTCCTGAACTTTTATTCTGTAACAAATTCAACCACAAAGTAATCCTGATGCTGCAGATGCAAGATGCTGAAAAGATGCAATGAGGCCATCCTGGGATCCACAAGCGCCAGGGGTCATCTCCGGCATTAGGACTTGCTCTCCCACTAAGCAGTAGGGACTTCCAGTGCAGATCCAGTAGCCACTCCACAACTGGTCTCCCGATTACAGGAGTTGAAGTGGCTGCTTACAGATAAGCAGATCTTCTCTTTCTGGAGACCTGGGTCCACTTCGGCTACAGGTTCCATGAGCTTGTGAACCCCTTGGTAAGGTCAGGACTTGGTAACCTAACAGGCACTTCGGCATTCAATGGCAGCAGGCATTCCCAGGCAGCTGGGCACTCAAGGAGTGCAGGATTCCTAAGCATTTGGTGGTCCTGAAGCTTAACAAAAGGCTAGCCGACTAGCCCTTGGAATCACTTTGTCTGTGCTGGAGCAAGTGGAGCACAGTTGAGCACAGCAGGCCAGTTATCTTTGCGGGTCCCAGCAGCTGAAGTCCAGTTTTTGGTGTAGCAACTCTTTGCTGGGTTCAAGGAGCAGAAGAGTAGTCATTCTTCAGCTTCTTTCCAGTCCAGTAGTGATCTGAGGACTCTGTGCTAAGAGTGCCATTTTTATGCCATTGTTGTGTTTGTGGAAGGGGAGGATGCACAAGCCAATGGGGCAACCGTTTTAATGGGGTTACCCTTCCCACTTTAAATCACATTCTGGGGTTTAGATAAAACTATCCCAGAGCACCATTTTTGGCTAAATCTAAGCTGGTGCAGGTCTTCTTCACCTGTGAGGAGCCTAACCCAGCACAATGAGCCCCTTCTCCTGAAACGGGTGTAACCCAGCATAATGAGCCTCTCCTCCGAGAAAACCAGTTCTAGAACTGGTTTTCTACCTCTGGAGGAGATGCCAGCCTGTCTGCCTACACAAAAAAGCAGCAAGAAGAAGGTGTGGTACCAATTTGCTTCATGGAGGGGTTAGCCTTTTTGAGGCTGTTCCATCTGTGGCCACTGCTCGGAAGTCATCCTACTAGAAGAGGTCACGCCTCTTTCCACCAGCAATTCTCTTTGTTCTCAGTTCCTGGGAGCGCTTCACACTTCCGAGTAGTAGGATAGCATGTTGCTTTGAGTGACAACTGCTGCAAATAGACAGGAAAGGCTTCCGGAGGTTTGGGCAACATACGGGTCACTTTCTTAAGTGCCATTTGTATTAATTGGTACTTTAAACCCAATCTCAGCAAAGAGGTTGATACCTTGGAGTAATATTGTTGGTGGTCCCAACTGGAAGTTAGTACACAGCACGGCACCTAAAGAAACTCCATGGGTAGCATGCATTGGCGGTAAAATAAGAAGGGGACAGGTAACAGCTGGATAACGCAAAAAAAAGGAGGAGGGAGCAGTCCAAATGGAAGGTGAATGGGTCCTGGACAGGGACTATGGGAGAATGGGAGGTTAAGCCGGATTTCTCAGCACAGTGGTTTGAGCTAACACAATCCAAGCCTGAGGGCTGGATAAAAGAGGAAAAAAAGCAGACGAGCCAACAGTTAAGGGTGAAGGTTGTTGAAGTGTCCCTGAATATGAGGGATGAGAAGGGGAGGGTTTTGAGTTGTCAGAAAAGTGACAGGGAGAATGTCTGGTAAGAGTAATAGAGAGAGGATTGGGATGCTATGGTTAATAAAAGAGAGATGATGGCGAGAAGGTAAAGATGAAATGTACAGTCTGAACAGCGAAAACGTAGGGAAAGGAAGAAGAGATAATGAGATACTATGTATTTGTGCACATCTATCCAGGTCCTACTGAAGATTCAGGAATATGATTACGTTCTCAATGGGAATAATACAAGCACACCCATCTGCTTAGCAGGTCACTGACTAATCTATTCCCAGGTAACATGTAGTTGTGTAAACTATAACAAACAGCTAACTTTCTTAGATTGTTTGGGTATGAGTGGTGCAAGTTATGTTATGTTAAGGCCGTACTTTTAGAGCGCACGGCTACCCCAAAGGGTGTCCCGGCGCTTTGGCAAGGGGGCCTGAAGACCAAAAAACACAAAGGCAACAACGCTACCGTCACAGTGGTTACACAGAAAAGAGCATGGTCTTCAGCTCTTTCCTAAAAGCTAGAAGGTTATTAGCTTTGCGGAGGGAAAGGGGGAGTTCATTCCAAAGGCAAGCAGCCATAAATTGGAATGACCGTCCTCCCATCCGAACTCGTCTGACAGTGGGTACCTCCACTTTAGCCAGGTCGGCTGACCGCAGCATCCTCCGTGGTACATAGAAAGCGATACGCTTTCTGATGTAGTTAGGGCCAACAGAGTGGAGGGCTTTGAACGCCAGCGTGAGGATTTTAAACCTAATTCTTTTGGAAATAGGTAGCCAGTGCAACCTGTTTAACAGCAGAGAAGCACTGGCTCTCCTTGGCAGGCCAAATATGGCCCTAGCCGCCGAGTTTTGAACGATCTGCAGCCTGGCCAAAAGGTATTTCGGCAGACCTGCAAAAAGCGCGTTTGCATAATCTAACCGAGACCCTATTAGCGCCTGAACTACAGTCTTTCGGTATTGCAGGGAGAGCAGAGGGAGAAATTTCCTCAGCATTTTAAGAATGCCGAAGCATTTCCCAGCAAGCCCTACAATATGGGGTCGGAAGGATAGGTCTTCATCAATTACCACTCCCAGATTTTTCACTTGGGAGGATGGCCTTTCGGGAGGAAACATGTCCTGGGGCCACCACAACTTCCAACTCGGATCGGGAGCACAGCCAAAGAAAAGAAACTCAGACTTGTCCGAGTTGCATTTCAGGCTGTGCTGCTGGAACCACGCAAAGACTGAACTCAGACAGTCTTTAATCCTGCCGCTGTCAAAGACCTCACCCTTGCTGCACGTAAATAGGAGCTGGGTGTCATCAGCGTAAGAGATGACCCGGGCCCCGTAAGCCTCCGCTACCATCGCCAGAGGAGCCATATAGATGTTAAAAATGGTGGGGCTCAAGATGGATCCTTGGGGAACCCCAACCTCTAGCGATGGCATTTCCGCGGAGAACGGTGGAGCCCAGATCACCTGTCGGCGGCCCGATAGAAAGGATCGAAACCAGTCCAACACCGTCCCCCGTAGTCCGATCTCCTTGAGTCTTAAGAGGAGACCCTCATGAGGGACGGTGTCGAAAGCCGCCGACAGGTCCAACATGACCAACATCGCCTTTCCCCCTCGATCGAGCGTCTCCCTGATGGCGTCGGTCACTTCCACGAGGGCTGTCTCCGTGCTATAATTAGCACGGAAACCCGATTGAGAATCATGGAGAGCGTTGTTATTCTCGATAAAGGTGGTAAGTGTATACTGAACATGCTTCTCAACCACCTTCGCCAGAGCAGGGAGGAGGGAGATCGGTCTGTAGTTGGCCGGCAGCAAAGGATCTAACAGAGGTTTTTTGATCAGCGGCAGAATAAGTGCGTGTTTCCATTCCCTGGGCAAGTGTGTGTGCATGTGTTGCTGTGCATGTCTGTCTTTGTGTCATGCCCTGGCTTTTTATAATTTCTTAATTAATTTTGTTCTTCCATTTTCAAAGTTTAAAGTCTGTAGGAGTTGACAATGAGAGTTTCCAAGTGCAGACTTCTTCAAGGCAGATGTCAAGTGACAGGATGAATCACTTCACCGTTCAAATTAATAAAATGTGATTCAAAGAGAAAAGCTACCTAAAAAAGCATTTTTAGTGGGCATAAGAGAAGCACATTTAATGCATTACAATTCTAACTGAAATGTTATACATATGTTAGACTAACTAAAAGGAAACTGGTACAGACCTACACATAAATTGCAAGGTTTATCTCTCACCTGTTGATGGGTTCCAGCATGCTAGGGCTTATGTGGTCACACTGTGGTGTCTTTGCTAAAGGGAAGATAACGGATGAAGGTGTAGTTGGGTTTGCTTGCTCCAAATGGAAGACATCATCCTCTTGGCTTGTACGAAGTGTTGGTAACTAAAAGGGTGATCATAAGTATTGTTCTCAATAAGGAAATCTATTTGATAAAAGATCTATACCACATATTTCATTAGGAAAGTTTCACAAACATTTGCAACTGCTGCAATCAAAAGGTATTACCGTATTAGCAGCACAATGAAGCATGGTAAGTAATTATAACACTGAACCACAACAATTACTCCAACTGACCGTGAGAAGGGCAATCTAAAATGCACTTGGATGGGGGGAACTGAAGCTTGTAGTGTGCGGAGGGATTCGCAACTTCACCACTCGGTGCGAAAGGAAAGGATTTCTTTGTTTATTTACCCTCCCACACCCTAGTGGTGTCATGCTTCATCATCGGGTCACCCCGACGCCTAGAAGTCAGGGTGGGCTTGACCACAGTGTTGGGAGCTCTTTGAAGACTGTAGAAGACCAGGGGGCGCTCAAGAATTAAAAAAAACCTGTGACAGAACCCCAGTTTCCCTTTATTATTGGTTCTGTCACGGTTATTAAAATAATGTAAAAGGTGGGTCGGTATTGGAGTGTTATGGTCCTAAGATCCTAGTACCAACATGTTTTTCGATCACTCTTAGAGCCATTGTCTAAATACACTGATTGGTTCTTACGTCCACTAGTTACGAGGATCAGGTCACATGTACAGGATACAAAACACCTGTTCAACCTACTAACAGATGTAGAGTATAACCCTGAAGAGAATATCCTTGTGTGCCTAGATGTAGAAGCATTATACACGAATATACCACAAGAGGAAAGTATCAGAGTAGTGGAAGAAATCTTAAAAATGGACGAATGGATGTGGGCAGTCCCTATAAAGTGGATCTTTACTGTCATACATCTGGCACTCACGGAGAACTTTTTTAAATTTGAGAATCAACTCTACCTCCAGGCGCATGGCACTTCAATGGGCAGTACATTCGCCCCAAGCCTAGCATGTCTTTATATCAGTCACTTTGAAAATCTACACATCTGGACCCAAAGCCCATACTCCAACAACATCCATAAATGGTATAGGTACATTGACGACATCTTTATGGTATGGAAAGGAGACATGGAAGGCCTCACTGAATTTAAAGAGTGGGTCCCCATCTCCGCTTTACCATGACCTCACATAAAGAACAGATTTAATTTCTAGATGTCACATTCACAGCAAAAGAGGGCACATTAGCTAGCTCCCTTTACACAAAACCTACTGACAAAAATAGTCTGCTTAGGTTTGACAGCGCACATCCACGCGCACTACGAGAAAATCTGCCAGTGGGTCAGTTTTTAAGAGTGCGCAGAAATTGCTCTGACCTCCAGACATACAAAAAGGAGGCAGTGATCCTCACTAAGAAATTACAACACAAAAAGTATCCAACCAAAATTATTGAGAAAGCAAATAGAGGACGCAACACTCCTAGAGAGGCCCTGTTAGAAACACATGTGAAAACACAACCTGAGCAACTCATATGTGTCACTACATACAATTCATCGTCTAATGATGTAAATAAGGTAATAAATAGGAAATGGCAAATCCTTACATCAAACAATCTTCATTTTGAAAAACCCATGTTTTCTTTAAAAAAAAATACAAGTCTTAGAGATTCACTGGTGCACAGCGGCACACGAACACCCCCACCCATAAGTCAATCTACACTGTGGAATACTCCTTCAGTCATGGGTCATTATCCCTGCGGGAACTGTGTAGCGTGCCCATTCACAGAACACACTAAACACCTTGAACTAGGACTTAATTCACCCCCTCGAGCAAAGATCCCACACTAATTGCAACTCTGAGTCAGTGGTATACCTCATCAAATGCCCGTGTAATCTAATGTATATCGGCATGACAAGCCATAAGGTTAAGACCCGCATCAGCGAGCACAGAAGCACAATACGCCGTGCAATAACAGCCACAAAACTCACGGCACATTACCGGGAAAAGGGACACAAAGATACTGACATCAGTTGGACCATTATAGAGAAGGTGAAAGACACGACCAATTTACAGCACAGATTGCTTGAACGTGAACAAAGGTTGGTATATCGTTTGAAAACACACGTTGTGGGTTTGAACGACTATATCCCATGGAGCCAACTCAATAGATGAGCTTTGTTCTTATGCCCGGGACAACTCCCAGTAATACTTTATCCGGTTACACCTCAGATTAGGCTCATGAGTCCGCCTGTCTATCACAAAAAGGAAGTGTATGACCTGGTTGTCCAACTATTAATCCCACGGTAGTAAGACCATGTCTTATTCCATTTACACTAAACACACGTTGGCCACTTCATTGAGAAGCCACGGTTCCACTTCATGAGGGCAACAGTATGTCATAATGGGTACATATCGACCCTATAATACATGTTCCTCGAACCCAAATAACCTCCAGCGACCCCTTAATATGGGAAAATGTGTATGCGCTCGCAACATTTAATGGGCAACGGGCCCCCACTCACATTTTAAATAGTTCTTGCTATTTAATCTATAGCTACACGGGACCCGGCCATAGTAACTACAATTCCCATGAGCCTAAGAGCTGCGGGACACGCCACTCACACGCCGGTACGTCACACGTAGGGTGGTGCCAAAAATCCTTGGCGTTTTTGCGGGTGAAAACTGCTTACAAAAACACCGGTCCTCGTCAGAACAATGCAAAAGCCGGGGACCGAGACCGAACAGGTTGTAAAGCGGGGCAGGACTCTTGACGAAGTAAGTAAATGGGCGCACTCATACAAGCGGAACTTCTTAAAACCGCGTGCTTCTTCGGGGTAACGCGGCCGTCTTAACATGGCCCGATGTTACCACCAATAGCAGAATCAGAACCCTGAAACAGGCTAAAATGGTTTATCTCTCTGGGGGCATACTATAGGGTTTGACTACAGAGCTACCCCACTTGGCCATACGGTCCCCTGAGACACGTAGACTCCACAGAATCAGGGTAAGACCGAGCATGTGAGGTGATGCATGGAATGTTAAGAGAATGAGTACCGTAACTGGTCCCGCTTCGTGGGTTGAGTCTCCTGCGCACCCACCAACGTGCTGCTGCCCCTGGAGGGGATCTATGAGGGAGAGAACACCGGCTGCCCGCTCCCACCTTGGAAGCCGTGTAACGCTGCTTGGGCTGACTCTGCACTCCGCACGGGACTCCATTGTCCAGGAGCCCGTGCGTGAGAACACCCGGGCGGAGACACGCCCACACAAACTCGGGAGGTCATCTATATAAGAGCCTACGGGTCCCGCAGCGCAGGACGCGCGCGCGGGACTAGCCGGACGAAGCCCGGACAAAGGGCGGGCCTTCTGTGGCCGTCCGTGGACGGCAGAGGACGGGACGGACCACATTTCAAAATTCCTCATTGTCCTTTTGCGCGCACCATCGTTAAGAAACTCGGCACAGACACGCTAACTACAAAGGTACTCTGTGCGTTGCCCTCTATATTTGTGGCTGTTTGGGACTCCTCCACTCCTGTGGTTTGACAATGGGTAAGCGCAAATCCATGGAGGGAGGCGGTGGGGCCATAGAGACAGCTAAACGACAAAAGCGGATTAAAAAGAAGAAACCCAAGGGAACACCGAAGCACGATGGGCTAAATTGCATCATGGACAATATTGATATCATCATTGAGGACTGCCAGGACATTTTAAATGGGGATATGGGAGTCATACAAGCATCTGAGCAAGAGAAGTCAGGGGGAGACCCGTTTCTCGTCACACAAGAGGTAACTCACCCAGTAACTACCATCCCAGAAATGTTCAGAATGAGTACAAAGCATAGGGCGGCCTCCCCAAACCAGCCTGGTCCAGAGAACATTCGAAAGGGGGGTAAGGCAAACTTACACGAGGGAGGAGCCAATGAGAAGATTATAGCCAATTCCCATGTTGTATCTGTTGTTGCCAATGACCCAATTGTCTGTGTCAATAGGTTTACAGTCCTGGCAGAGGTTGAGCCGGAACCAGAAGGAGAAACCATTATTATTAGTGGGTCTGGTAGCTCTCAGCCTCATGTGGTAAACTCTGGCACCATTGGTGACCTGGTCAATCTAGTCTCCTTATTAAGAGACGAGATTGAAGGTCTGAAAGCATTAGTCTTAAATCTAACTAATGCCCCAAATGTCAATCAATGTGTCCCTTGCCAACAAAATTTACCCCCGGCAAATATTTCTGCTATATCTTCTACTGCTTACCCAATTCGATCCCAAGGCACTAGGCAGGTAGTGGGGGGAAAGCCTGCTGTAAAATCTAAGTTGCCAGGCTCTGCTCAAGCTGACGGGGCACAATGGTCCCAGGGACTGTCGCCAATCCGAGTATAAAGACCACCAAATTATCGAGGAGTGACTCTAGAGTGGCTAACAAGCCTAGTACAAGTACCCAGAAACCTCAGTTAGGATCCATAGGGGGGGGAGTGTTAGACCAGGGTTGCTGCCTAGGAACGGATTAAGAACGGTACTTGGGTCTCTCTCTCATGAGACTGACCCGCCTAGGCACCACATGCAGGGTATGGGTAGCTTTGCAACAAATACTATATACATGACAAATGTCCCAAAGTACCATATGCGACCCAATGGAATAAGGGAGGGGGCAGACTCTCTGACAAACAAGGCCATAGATTGGTTAAGGAAAGTTAGAGGGTGTCGATCGATAATCAGGGAAGACATCATTAGAGCTAGGAGGATGAGCCACCCAGGGGCCTCACAGGATGTCATTGAACTAACCCTTGTCTCTGACACTTTAGCAGAGGATCTGTTTAAGATGGAGTATAGATCTAGTCCCCCAGCCCATTCAAGTATTCAGCTGAGGAAAATGCCCCCTCTACCTTTTTCAATGGCTTTAGCCACGGATGCATGAAAGACGGGGAAATGGGCACCTAGGTCCAGGCTTAATTCCAACGATTGACTGCCCCGAGGGGGGTTGGAGAGGTATCTTCTGCCCAACAGGTGCACAACGAATGGTATCCCCTCGAAACACGTAGTGGGGCTAAAGGAAGTGAATACTTGGGTCTGGTAGGCTCTTCCCCTATGACAGTGATCGATTTGGATAGCCCAGTGGGTGGTGGGGAATTCGAAATAACTAATAAGGAGACAGCAGGAGATAGCGTTTCCCTGAGCGTATGCGGCTCGGTGAACCTTCCATTAACCATCCTTACATCAGGGTATAAACCCAGTGGTATGGTGGGTAGTATAGTCTCATGGAACATCGTGGGATTGGGCCCCAGATTGCATTCACCAGAATGGGTATCATTCATAAATGGTTATGATGTAAGCATTTTCCAAGAGACATGGGCCTGTGAGCCCCAGTTTCTCTTGGGTTTCCTCAATTTTTTCGTCCCTGCCATGAAGGGCCTAAAGGGCAGACCAAAAGGGGGGCTGACGATTTGGGCTCGACAGGCACTATTTGAAAAAATAGTAGAACTCCCCACAGGTAATAATGACATCCAGCACATAAGATTAAATGTGACCAAGGGGGAACCGCTAGACATCTACAATTTGTATAGAAGAGGTTCAAACGGGGGGAAATCTCCAGTTCTAGTAGTACTTGATCAGCTGACTGAAGCCCAGCCAAGTGACAACAACATGTTAATTGCAGGGGACATGAATATGACCTTTGAGCCCCTATCTATTGAAGATTGGCAACCTGGAGAGGTGGCAGACATAGAGTGGGGGGTCCCCAAGCTGGGTTTAAATCCTGTGAGTAGATGGTCAGCTGAGGTAATTCAGATGAATGCCTTGTGTATTGAAAGGGGGGTAAGAGCTCTGAATGGAAGGTCAGCAAGTGATGGACAAGGGGCTAATACATTTGATAATGGACGATGACAAAGTAGAATTGATTATGTCATCTGTAACCTGGCGATTTGGCACCTAATGACTGACATGAGGGTGGTCAGTAGGCAGGAGAGTGACCATAATCCCCTATGTATCACTCACAAACTGTGTGGTGGGGAGGTGGAGGGCTTAAACAATTTAGTAGAGGGGATACTAGAGATCGTTCCAACGAACGACATGAGAAGAGTAAAGTGGCCCAAAGTAGCGGTGAACCAAGAGGCCTTGGATAGTATTAACAAAGAACTGGAGACTACTACTGTTGCCATGGAAGCTATGTTGAAGATGGGAACGGAGGGAGGTATAGAAATGGATGAGATCACCAACCTCCATTGTGCATTCTTTAGCCTAATAAAAGGTCACTTCTATACGCCAGTACGTGTGCAACCTGGTAAGAAAACCTCCCCATATCAAGCAGGGTGGTATAACGCCCAGTGTAGGGCAGCAAGAAGTTCATTGGGGATGGCTATTAAGAGTAAAGTTCCAGCTGCTGTGAGGGAGGCGAGGCAGGTGTATAAGGCCAGTGTTCTCCAGGCCAAGAAGGACTATGATGAGCAGCATTGGTTAGATCTTAAGGCCGCCAGTTCGGCCAAAGATTCCAGACTATTCTGGAATATAGTTAAGTGGGGGAAAGGTGGCATCCCCGAACCACCCTCAAACTATGTCTCGCAGAGTAGCTGGTTGGACTATTTTGGGCCCAAATACATGTGTCGCCCGGAGGACATCTTGGGAGAACCTGTGACAACTACAGTTTTTAAAATACCACCTTTTATTAAAACTGATGTAGCAATGGCCCTAGTTTCAGTGGCGCGGGGCAAGGCCCCGGGTCCAGATGGGGTGCCCGCTGATGTCTTTCTCCACGAAAAAACTTGTTGGGGGAAGTATATCTTGAACCTTGCGAACGCGGTAGCTTTAGGGGCACCAGTGCCAAAATCGTGGCTGGGGGCAGTAATAATACCCGTATTTAAAAAGGGAGATAAAACTATACCGGGGAATTACAGGCCTATCAGCCTAATAGATATGGTTTAGAAGGTTGTAGGAAAAATGACCCTAACAAAGATCATGAACTGGGTGGAAGAATCTAATGTATTATCTCCCTAGCAAGCTGGATTTCGTAAATTGACAGCACAATAGATCAGATCTTTAGGTTTACCTTGCTATATTGGAAAACAGTGCAGCTGGAGAAGGGTAGTCTGTACGCAGCTTTCATCGACTTGCATGCAGCTTTTGATTTAGTCCCCCGCTCCATGCTATGGAAAGTCTTAAACGAGATGGGTATGCCAGCTGAGATTTTATCCCTGATGAACAAGTTACTTACCTTCGGTAACGATATATCTGTAAGAAACAGTAGTTAGTATTAGATTCCTTACCTTAGAATAACCCCAGGCGTCAGTCTGGATCCGGAAACTTTTGCGTAGCAGTACCCCTGCGCGTCGGTAGGCGTCGTCTGCAGGCGTCCCCTGCGGCTCCGCGTCGTCGGCGTCGTGCGCCGTGATGACGTCGCTGGAGTATATAGACGCCGCCTCCGCGCGCTGACGTCAGTTCTTTGCACACAGCTTTTCCGCGCCAGAACACGCAGAGCCATGTGAGAACCAACACTGGTGCCATTTGAAACTAGGGCCCTGAAAGGGATGTCCTTAACCCTAGGTATCAGTTCGCAGAACGGGGAGGACGGGCGGGGCGGTAAGGAATCTAATACTAACTACTGTTTCTTACAGATATATCGTTACCGAAGGTAAGTAACTTGTTCATCTGAAAGAAACAGGTTAGTATTAGATTCCTTACCTTAGAATAGATACCCCAGCAATACCAACCCCGGTGGTGGGTCTGCGAACCAATACAACCTACACCAGAAAGTCCTGGAGGACCGAACGGCCAAAGAAGCCATCCCTCCGGACTTGACTGTCCAGGCAGTAGTGCCTCGCAAAGGTGTGCAGCGAGGCCCACGTGGCCGCCTGGCAAATGTCCTGCAAAGGGACTCCCCGGCCCAGGGCAGTAGTAGCCGCCGTGGCCCGAGTGGAATGGGCCCGCAGCCCAACAGGAGGCTCCTTCCGAGCCAAAGAGTAGCATGCTCTGATGCACAGGACGACCCACCGAGAGATGGTCCGTTTCTGTACCGCCCTTCCCTTCTTCTCACCCACGTAGCCAACAAACAGTTGGTCATCCACCCGGAACTGGCGTGTGCGATCCATATAGAATGAAAGCGCACGTTTTGGGTCCAGACGATGGAGCCGCTCTTCATCCTTTGAAGGATGCGGAGGCGGGAAGAAGGAGGGCAAGGTGATGGACTGCCCAATGTGAAAAGCAGAGACTACCTTGGGCAGGAAAGAAGGTCTAGTCCGAAGAACCACCTTATCAGGATGAACAGACAAGAAAGGAGGTTGAATAGAAAGAGCCTGGAGCTCACTCACTCTCCTGGCAGAGGTGATGGCTACCAGGAAGGCCGTCTTTAAGGTGAGAAGACGGAGAGGACAGGAATGAAGGGGCTCAAAGGGAGCGCACATCAGGAAAGTCAAAACCAGGTTCAAGTCCCACTGAGGCATCACGAACGGAGTTGGAGGATACATGTGCGTGATGCCCTTTAAGAATCTTAACACAATAGGGGACTTGAACAAAGATGGCTGATCAGGTAGCCTCAAGAAGGCGGAAAGGGCAGAAAGATAGCCCTTGATAGTGCCCAGGGCAGAGCCCTGCTGGGCAAGGGAAAGGAGGAAGAGGAGAACCTCAGACAGAGGGGCAGAAAGGGGATCCACAGCCTTTGCTGTGCACCATGCCACAAATCTGTTCCACCGGCAGGCGTATACCGACTTTGTGGAGGGACGCCTGGCTGCCAGAATGACATCACAGACTTCAGGAGGCAAGTCAAATGGCCTCAACTGTCGCCGCTCAATCTCCACGCATGGAGGTGGAGACTGGACAGGTTCGGGTGGAGGACCGTCCCCTGCTGCTGCGACAGAAGGTCCTCCTGAAGGGGCAGGCGGATCGAGGGACCGACTGTCATGCTGAGTAGCTCGGGATACCAGTACCTTCGAGCCCAGTCCGGAGCCACAAGGATAACTTGGGCCCGGTCGCGCCTGATCTTCTTCAGCACTCTGGGCAGAAGTGGTATAGGCGGAAAGGCGTACAACAGACCGCAACTCCACTCGCGCCGAAAGGCGTCGCCGAGCGAGTGCCGTCTTGGAAACTCCAACGCGCAGAACTGATGACATTGCGCGTTCTCTTCTGTGGCGAATAGATCTAACCAAGGCTCTCCCCATTGCTGAAAGAGGCCTCTCGCCACATCCGAGTTCAGACGCCATTCGTGATCCACCGAGCACCGACGGCTGAGTTCGTCCGCCCTGGCGTTCAGAGAACCTGCCAGGTGTTGAACCGTCAGAGTCACGCCCTGACGTTCCAGCCATTGCCAGAGGCGCAGAGCCTCTTGGCAAAGGGTCCACGACCCCACACCGCCCTGTTTGTTGCAGTACCACATGGCGGTGGTGGTGTCCGTGAACACCTGCACTACACTCCCGTTGACAAAGGGGAGGAATGCCTTCAGTGCCAGGCGAATCGCCCGCAGCTCCAACATGTTGATATGGAGCCGGGACTCCGCCGGAGACCAGAGGCCTCTGATCTCCGCCTCTCCCAAGTGGCCACCCCAGCCTTGGAGGGACGCGTCCGTCACAACCACGTGCTCCGGCTGGGGAAGGGAGAGGGATCTGCCCCTGACCCAATCGCGGTCTGTAAGCCACCACTGCAACTGTCTCGCAGTGCCCTCCGAGATCAGGTGTGATTTCGGCACATTGATGGAAAACCCCAACTCGTGCAGGAGGTCTGCCGTCATCTGAAGGTGGTGGACGACTGTCTGGGGCGAGCCCGCCTTCAACAGCCAGTCGTCGAGGTAGGGGAAGACTGAAACCCCTAACCGGCGCAGATGAGCTGCGACCACCGCCATCACTTTCGTGAACACCCGTGGGGCGCTGGTAAGGCCGAATGGGAGCACGATAAACTGAAAATGCTCGTGGCCTACCGTGAACCGCAGGTAACGCCGGCGGGCCGGCAGGACGGGGATGTGAAAGTACGCATCCTGCAAGTCCAACGCTACCATCCAGTCTTGTGGGTCTAGAGCAGCCAAGACCTGAGCCAAAGTCAACATCTTGAACTTCTCCTTCCGGAGGAAGCCGTTGACGTTCCGTAGATCCAAGATAGGACGCAGGCCTCCCTTGTCCTTCTTGGGTACCAGAAAGTAGTGGGAGTAGCAACCACACCCTACTTCTGGCCCAGGAACGCGCTCGATGGCCCCCTTGGCCAAGAGGGCCGTAACTTCCTCCTGCAGAAGTGTCAAGTGGTCCCCCGACACACGGTGGTTCTGCGGTGGCATGGCTGGAGGAGTGGACTCGAAGGGGAGGGCATAGCCCCTTCGGACAAGCTGCAGCACCCACCTGTCCGATGTTATCGCGCGCCAGCGGGAGTGGTGATGGCGAACCCTGCCACCCACTGGCGTCACGTGAGCCCGAAAGCTCGGACTAGGAAGGCTCGGATGCCGCAGCGGAGGGAGGCGTGGACTGACCACGACGCTGGCCTCTACCGCCACCACGGCGGAAACCACGGGCGCCACCGCGCTGGGGAGCGCTCTGCGCCGCGTGGCTGGCAGCACGTGTGGGACCTCCTCTCCCTTGGCCACGAAAGGGCCGAAACGAACCCGTCTGCTGGCGCTGGGTCTGGGTCGAGAGACCCAAGGACTTGGCCGTGACCCTGGAGTCCTTGAAGCGCTCCAGCGCGTGGTCCGCTTTGTCACCAAATAGGCGACTGCCATCAAATGGCATGTCCATAAGCGTATTGTGGACGTCTGGTGAGAAGTTGGCAGATCTCAGCCAGGCATGGCGACGAATCGCCACCGTAGTGGACATGGCCCGTCCCAGTGAGTCCGTGGTGTCCAGACCACAACGGATCGAGTACCGCGCCGCATCCCGGCCTTCAACAAAGGCCCGGGTGAGCTTGTCCCGCACTTCCTGGGGGCATTGCGGCAAACACTCCTCGACCGTATCCCACAGGGAGTGGGTGTAGCGGCCCAAGAGGCACGCGGTGTTACAAGACCGCAGCCCAGCACTCAAAGAGGAAAACACTTTCTTTCCGAATTGGTCGTACCTCTTTGATTCCCGGTCGGGCGGAGCCGACGGAAATGCGGACTGCGAAGTGGAGGCCTGGATCACCAGACTCTCCGGGGAGGGATGGGTGGACAGGAAGGCAGGGTCGTCCGCGCAGGGACGGTGACGCCTGGCAACGTTCCGGTCAACCGGCGCACCAGAGGCGGGCCTGGACCAGGTGCCCAGAAGGACATCCGTCAGGGCCTCATTAAACGGCAGCAGAGGCTCCTGGGGGCATGACTGCGGTTTAAAAACTTCCGTCAGGATATTCGGTTTGACCTTCGCGACGGGGAGCTCAAGGTGTAAGACCTTGGCAGCCCTCATCAGGACCACCGAATAGGCAGCACCCGCCTCGGACGCCACAGGGGACGGAGAGACAAACCCAGGGTTGGGCGACTCGTCCAGGCCACTGGCATCACCCAGATCACCTACCCAGTCCACATCGTACTGGCAGGCACGGGATAGAGGGTCCTCAGACCCCTCCCAACCCTCTCCATACTCCTCCTCGTCATACCCATATTCTGGGTCGACGATATAGACATCGGGGTCAACAGGCCCCATCGGCGTCGGGTCCGGCGTCGGCCGACGCCGGTCCGGCTCCGAGTCCGGAGTCGGGGAGGAAAGGGGGGTGGCGCCGCGCGGCGTCGGTGCCGGGGACCCGACGCCGGCCGGAGCCGACGGCGGAGTCGCTGCACCACGCGGGGGCGGTACCATGGGCTGGCCCACAGGAACCGACGCCGGAGAGGCCGGGAGACCAGCCGGCGACGAACCAGAGGGAACCAGCGGCGCCGGGGCCGGAGCCACCGGCGGCGCCGGGGCAGGAGCACCCGAACCGCTCGGGCCCCCAGACGGGACCGACGGGCCCGCAGGCGCCGAAGGCCCCGCCGGAGAAGACCTCGCCCTCATAGCAATGAGGAAGGCCTCGATCTCCTCACGCGACGCGCCTTCCCCAGGGACCGACAGGTGTGGGGCAGACGGCGTCGGCGACCCATGCGGGACCGCGGGGGTGGGGCCACCCGAGCCCCCGGCCGCGGCACGCGGGCGTCGGGGGGAGTCGGGGGTGCGATGGCGACGCCCCGACTTCTTGTGCTTACCTGACGAGCCGGAGGAATGGTGGCGACTCCCGGAGCGCCCATGGCGGCTCCGCGACCGCTCCCTCGACCGCTCCCTCGACCTCCGACCGGACCGGGACCGCTCTCGACGCGGGGCCGACAACCGGAGTTCGAGAAGCTTGCGGGACCGCTCCCGCCTAGCTTTTCCAGTCAAGGCCCGACAGTCGACGCAGGACTCCACGTCGTGGTCCGCGCCCAGACACCGGAGGCAGAGTCGATGGTGGTCGGTGACCGACATCATGCGGTCGCACTCGTCACAACTCTTGAAACCGGGCATCCTACCGGCACCGTAAAGATCAATCAGTTAACAAAAAACTTGGTCAAAAGACCGGAGTACTGCTCTTCGGATCTGCGCTAACTGGCGCGGAAAAAAGAAGAACTGACGTCAGCGCGCGGAGGCGGCGTCTATATACTCCAGCGACGTCATCACGGCGCACGACGCCGACGACGCGGAGCCGCAGGGGACGCCTGCAGACGACGCCTACCGACGCGCAGGGGTACTGCTACGCAAAAGTTTCCGGATCCAGACTGACGCCTGGGGTTATTCTAAGGTAAGGAATCTAATACTAACCTGTTTCTTTCAGATCATGAGATTACACGAGGCTAATTATGCAAAGATCCAGTGGGGTAGGCATGGCCAGGTATCTGAGGAGTTCCCAGTGGAAAGAGGGGTACGCCAAGGCTGTGTCATGGCGCCAACACTTTTTTCTCTATATATTAATGGTGTTGTGGAGCGCATGTTGTCTGCGTCTGTCGATGCTCCAATTTTGGATGGTTTGAAAACCCCAATACTACTTTTTGCAGACGACACACTGATATTATCTAAAACCCCTAGTGGCCTCCAGCGTGCCCTGAACATTTTTGAGGACTTTTGCAGGGATCGTGGCCTTGAAGTAAATGTGGCCAAAACCAAGCTCATGACTTTTAATCCTCACCCCAGCCTCAGAGGGAACTTTTTCTTGGATGGCCAAAATAGTATCAGACTTCGTCTATTTGGGAGTTCATATAGACAAGGGTGTTAAGTGGAAGAAACATATGGAATTGGCGCCCCTCAAATTCCGCCAAAACTCAGGTGTCATAAGTGCTGAGCATAAAAAATCATTGACTAGACCAATCAAGCCAGCACTTCAGGTATATGAGGCCAAAGCAGTTATCTCTGCGCTATACGGCGCTGAGCTTTGGGGCTATGACAACCTGGTACCACTAACACTCACAGAAAACAAATTTCTCCGAAGCCTTACTGCCCTACCTAAAAGCACTCCCATGAAGCCGCTACGTTGCGAGTTGGGTAGGAAAGCCATATCTGATATGGCTAGATTGCGACCCATTCTATACTGGCGTCGCATCTGGGTCCCTCCTGAACTCGCACATTACGCAAGGGGCTTCCTGGACGTAATCAACCGTGATAAGTTCCACAAGATAGGTTGGCTAGGGGATTTGCGTAGATCTTTGGGGACTTTGGGTTTGAATGAGCTTTGGGAGAAACCAGAGGAGGTGCAGTTCCCGGCTAAGGAAATTATAAAAACAAAGTACTGGGAAACAGTAAACCATAGGAACTGGAATGATGCTGACGCTTCTACTTTGGAGGGCCAGTATCTTGAAGTGAAATCTTGCCCTTCCCTTGAGTCCTACTGGGACATTAGAACTAAGCCCCAGGAAAGGAAGTTATACTTCCAGCTCAGGGTGGGGTCTATTCCTATTAGATCGTTAACTGGAAGATGGGCCGAAGGTAACTCTTATATTTGTCCATCTTGTAAAGTCTGCACAGAGACCACTGCCCATCTACTGTTTGTATGTGTGGCCTACTGTCTACCCCGACGTGTCTGGTAGAGGGCCATGTGTAAACAGCTAGGCACAAGGGATAGTGTTGTGGCCCTTAGAATAATACGTACTAATTCTTTCCCCACCATTGCTGTGGCTGTTGCGAAATATTTAGGCTGGGCATGGGCAATTAGAAGAACTTTCCTGGCACAACAATAGGATGTTTAGATAAATGTAGTCCTTTTTCTGCCCTTCCAATTAGCTATTGAGAATCTGCCTATACATTGGTGTTGTATCTGTATGAATTTTGTGGTTTTATAGCGAATTTTAATGGAAGTCTTGAAGCTTTATTTTTTAAATATTTCTGTGATTGTAAATAGGTTTTTAATAATATTGCTATGAACGTATGGTTTTATACGTGTTCTGCTTTTATGAGTTTTTTTTACCTCGAATAAAGCATACTTGACTTGACTTGCTACTAATTTACATGAAATCAGGAGGAGCTTCGCGCGCAACCAAGATGGCGGCGTGAGCTTAGGGCTCCTGAGACCCTCGTAACCTCCCACATCTATCCTGTCGTCTATCCTGTTCCTCATTGATGTCCTCGTGAAGACGAACCACTGGTGAGGCAAAACCTGCATTCAGATCCCGAATCGGACCCCGGGAACTGGTGTTGTGGTGCTCCGAAGATTACGGCCTACGTCTCCTTGATGCCCGGCAGTGGAGTTGGCATAGTGCCCGAGTTGTAGTTGAACAACATCGGCCTGAGGGGACAGGGACGACCGGTCCGGTTGACTTTGATTTTCGATTTGTCTTCTATAGAGATCGTCGACTGGGAACTTCCCCCCCGTGCTGAGGGCTGTTATCCTGCGCTTCACTCGAGTGTGCTCTTTCAATGCCTTGCTGGATTTGGGAAGACACTTGGCCGATGCCCTCTGGCTGAAGCTGGGCCTCCGCTCGGGGGTCCCTGGGGCAGCCATCTTTCTATTTAGTCTAACCGCTCCAAGTCGGACTCCATCCCGCAATGGCGGGGAAACCGGAGGGGGAAAAGCAGAAATTTAAGACGACTCGGCGGGGTGGCTATACCCAGACTAACATCATGGATCGCTACGCCCAGGCTAAGGGATCCCCTGGTGGACCGGGCAGGTCACTGGAGGACACAAGAGATCCACCGACTTCGGCAACAGAGCTGACCCTTCAGGACGTTATGGCCGCTATCGATGGGATCAAATCCTCCCTTGGGCAACAAATGGAGACTCTCGCCCACAAGCTTGATACTGTGGCGATAGATGTCAACCTGATCCGTACGGACTTGACGAAAACGAACGAGAAAGTCACGTTGTTGGACATTAAAACTTCCAGTCTGACGGGTGATGTCGCTGACCTACAGACAGAGGTCCGCAATATGAGGGCCTCCAATGACCTCTTTGCGCGTCGCCTGGAGGATTTTAAAGGAAGGGCTAGGCGGAATAATGTCCGTATCATCGGAGTTCCGGAGAAGGCGGAGGATCCGGCAGCTGACCACTTCGTCAAAGATCTCATCGTTAGCCACCTTGCACCCAAGGGACTGAGTAAGTTTTTTACGGTCAAGCGGGCCCATAGAGTTCCGGGCGGTAAACCAAAGATGGGTGCCCCACCGCGGCCTATCATCGCAAGAATCTTTAATTTCCGTGATAGAGACACTATCCTGCAGGCCTCACGGATGGGTGGACCTATAAAGTTTGAGAACACTATCATCAGCTTCTACCCGGACTTTACCCAATCGGTCCAGAAGCAGAGACTTGGTTTCCTAGGGGTAAAGAGAAGACTGCGTGACATGGGCCTTAAGTACGCTATGCTTTTCCTGGCCAAGTTGAGGATCGAACATGCGGAGCGGACTTATTTTTTCGATCGACCGGAGGGGGTGGCCAACTGGCTGGACACTCTGCCGAGCCAGCGTGCACAGGAAGAACAGTCTGGTTGGGCGGAAGGCGGACCGATGGAACAGGAATAGACACCTGTTGTCTGGTTTCTGGTTGGCCTCGAACTGTGGTTCGCTGATTCTGTTATGTGATTTGATGTGACATTCGGGGGGGTTGCGGGGCTATTGGTGGGTCTCTTTCCTCCTCTGATTGACTTTTTGTAGCTAAGTTAGATGTGGTGGCGACAGGCACACTGCAAGTTGGGGTGGCTTTCTAGTCTCACGCAGGGGTGCAGGGTTTGTAACGGGCTGTTGATGGGGGGACGAGGGGTTCTGTTGGGGAGTTTGTTTGTTTTTATGCAAGGCAATGTATTGTTAGACCTTCTGATCGAAGTGCTGGATTCTTACTGGGTTTGGATCTTCTTTCTCTTTCGGGATGGGGGTAGGGGATTGAAACTGATGAGCTGGAATGTGAATGGGTTGGGGGATAGGATAAAACGTGGGGTAGTACTGCAGTTGTTAAAACGTCTCTCCCCTGTTGTGGTCCTTCTTCAGGAGACGCACTTGATAGGTAATACTTGTCATGCCATGAATAGGAAGGGGTATCGTTTGGTCGCCAATGCTGGGTTTTCCTCTGGTTCCAGGGGGGTTGGTATCCTTGTTAAGAATTCTCTCCCGCTGGAGATTGACGCCACTGTCCTCGATGATAGAGGGCGCTATGTCGCTCTTACGGGTAGGTGGGAGGGCCGGACCCTTTCCCTGGTTTCTGTGTATGTCCCCCCTGGCCTGTAGTCAACTACTTTTGCGGACTTGGGGCGGGTTATCCTCGCTCTCCCCGAGGGGTCACTGCTATTAGGTGGTGACTTTAACGCTGTGGTTTCTGGTATGGTTGATCGACATCCACCTAGGGATCTTAAGGGGCACAGAATTGGCTCCACGATCTCATTGACACTCTGGGTCTGCTAGATTGCTGGAGATTGTTACATCCCGCTCAGCGGCTGTACACGTTTCATTCGGGCGCTCACGGTAGCCTTTCATGGATTGATTATGTTTTGGTGCCTGCCGCACAGGCACTTTCTATTACTGAGGTTAAGCATTTGGCTCGGGGAATTTCCGATCACTCTCCGCTATGGCTTCGAATGGAGTTGAATTCCGGGACTGAGGGACGGGTAGCCCCGATTAATCCCTGGTATTTCCGGAACCCTAAAACTCGTGCTGACCTGGTAAAATCTCTTGACCAATATTTTCTGGAAAACGAGGGTTCTGTTTTGTCTGCGGTGTCACTTTGGGAGGCTTTCAAGGCTGTCCTTAGGGGCCAGGCCCTGTCGTTAATCGCGGGCGTTAAGAAACGGAGGGATGAGGAGGTGGTTAAGATCGAGACGGAGATAGCGGACTTAGAGCTTGGCCTGGAGCAGGAGGTTACCCGTGCTAAGACACATGTTCTGCGACTAAAACAGTTGGAATACAGGGCGCTGGTTACTGACTCAGCTAAGGCCATGAGTGAAGAACAACAGGGACGTATATATGATGTGGGAGATAAAGCAGGCAAACTGATAGTGTGTCTGGATAGGAAAGATAGAGCTAGTCGTGTGGTGCCTGTGATCCAGACGGCGAGTGATGCTCGGGTCACCGACCCTGAAGAGATTGTCCAATGTTTTGCGGATCACTTCCAGACAGTGTACTCCTCCGTGTCGGATAGGCCGGAGGAGGACTCACACCTATTGTTGTGTGATATTGCTTTACCGTGTCTTTCTGATGTTGACAGGGAACAAATGGACGCTGCAATAACCGCGGATGAGGTGGCTCTTGCGATTCGCTCCCTGCGTTCAGGGAAAGCTATGGGTCTCAACGGTCTGCCTATTGAACTTTACAAGTTGCGGCCTGACAAGATGGCTCCCTATTTAAGGGATATGTTTTTGGAGTCACGTGAGTGTGGTTCTCTCCCACGTGATCAGCGTCTTGTTACCATTGTGGTGATTCATAAGGAAGGGAAACCAAGAGATAGGTGTGCATCGTACCGGCCGATATCTCTATTGAATGCCGAACCTAAGATCCTCTCAAAATTACTGGCTAACCGATTGATCACGTTATTAGCGGGTTGATACATCCGGATCAATCCGGTTTCATCCCACATAGAAACACTGCCCTGAATCTTAGGCGTCTACACGGCGTTCTCGCGAGGGCTGCGACGTTGCGTGAGCCGACAATCTTGGCGTTGTTGGATGCCACGATGGCTTTCGATACCGTGGAATGGCCATATTTATCGGCCGCGTTGGCTAAGTTTGGGTTTGGACCCGGTTTTATTGGCTGGGTGCGGCTTCTCTATGAGGACCCCCTTGCGCAAATTGTTGTTAATGGTCGTGTCTCTATTCCGTTTAGTCTTGAGAGAGGTACTCGTCAGAGTTGTCCCTTGTCGCCGCTCCTGTTTGCCTTAGCCCTCGAGACCCTCGCTGCATGGATCCGGAGGGAGCCCTCGATGAGTGGTCCTCTGAGTTTGAAGATCGCATCTCGCTTTACGCAGATGACATTTTACTGTATCTGACCTTGCCCCGGAAGTCATTGATGATATTGTGTGATGTTTTGACCTCTTTTGGTAGAAACTCGGGCCTGATTATTAATTGCTACCTATACGTTCTTTCTGGTGACGTCCCTCTTCTGCCACGTAACTGTCCCATTCGGGTGACACAATCGGGGTTTAAATACCTCGGTATCTATGTTTCATTGGACCCCGCAACTCGGTATGAACAGAATCTTCTCCCGCCCTTGACTAGATTGAAGCAGGACGTCGCGGGTTGGCGTAAGCTTCTGCTTTCGCCGCTTGGTCGTGCGGCCCACTTTAAAATTATGTCTCTGCCTCGTTTTCTTTATGCTCTCCAGAACACTCTTGATATAGTTCCTGCTAGCTATTTCCGTACAGTTGAGGGTCTTCAAAGGAAGTTGATATGGGATGGTAGACCCCGTATTGCACTTGCCAAACTGACGCTCCCGTGGTATGACGGGGGTATTGCTCTCCCTGACATCAAACGTTATTATTGGGCGTCTCAATTGGGTGCCATTAATCATGGTATGTATGGTCCCGAATTGAATCCTGCTTTTGCTATGGATAGATGGCTGTTGCCTGGGGGTAATTACTATAGGGCGATGTATTCAAAATCGGTGGTCAAGGCTTTGTCGGGGCCTACGAAGACGGCAGTACGTATATGGCAGGACGCAACTAGTTCTATGGGATGGAAAGACCGCTTGACTCTAGCGACCCCGCTTTTTGGCTCGGATAAGCTTGGTAAATTGTGGAAGACCAAGGGTTTCGATAAGTGGGACCTCATTGGTATTAGTAAGGTGGGAGACCTCTGGGTCAAGGGTCAGGTGAAATCGTTTGAGATGTTAAAGACGGAGTTTGAATTGGGTGACACAGAGTACTTCCGCTATGTTCAAGTTCGCCATGCCTTGATGTCAGTTTTCCCAGTGGAGGGTGTAATTCTGGAATCGTCCCTGCTAGAAGATAGATTGTTGGATGGTCATGTGCCTGATAATACTATCTCCCTTGTCTACAAAAAATTAATTAACGATAGGTCGGACCTCCTACTGCATCTCCGGGACTTGCGGACCCGTGACGGTCTCGAGTTAGATGACGAGGACTGGCAGTCTGCAATCTCCTCTCCCAAGGAGGTCGCGATTCCATCTCGACTCCGACTGGTACAACTTAAGATCCTCCACAGGATATACGTCACGGGCCCCCGTTTGGTTCGAATGGGCTTTTCTGAGGAGGGCCTATGTAAGCGGGCGTGTGGGCAGGTGGGGACATTTCTCCATATTATTTGGGAATGTCCTGAAGTTGCTGCTTTCTGGAACGGGGTGCATGAGGTAATGAAGGAAGTGACGGGTGTTGCTCTCTTGCCGGAAGCCAGGCGCTGATTGTTAAATGTCTTGGAACCCACTGATTATAATGCAGCCCAGACTCTGTGGGCGACCCAGGGGGCCATGATTGCCAAGCGAGATATTGCTCAGTTGTGGGGGTCCCAGAGGCCTCCTACAGTCGAAGTATGGAAGGAAACATGGACTGGTGTATGTTCAGGGAAAAAAACGTGTATTTGGCCCGGGGCCGTCCCTGGAAATGGTGTAGAGTGTGGGGACCTTGGAATAGTTATCGTGGGGATATATGTACACCGCCTGTAGCAGATAACACTGATGTCCCACTCTCCCCCTGACCCCACATTCTGGCTATTTTCTTATATGTGTATTGAGTCGGCCCATGTCCCCCCCTCCCTTTCCTTATATTGATTGCTGATTTTGTAGTGATGTCTTTTCCTTCCTCGTTTGAACTGGTACTTTGTATGACAATTTTTCTGCCTTGCTTGTTTATATTTTTTCAAATAAAAAGAAACAAACAAAAAAAAAAGTACATGAAATTTTTGAATGAATGTTGGGAGCAAGATGGTAAAGATTTTATAGTGTTATGATTCATTTGTAACTACGCACTACCTGCCATTATGTTACTGTCAGTTTACGAACAAAACTCGCCACTTCACTATAATCTGTCACAATATCTGAGAGTGTACAGACCTTGATGAAAGTGGCACTAGTTTGAAAGAAGTTGAATACTACTAAGTTGCACATCACTTGGCACTGGTGGGCTTGCTCTTTCAATTATGCACATATTGGGAGAAACGAAGGTAAAGGCCTCGTTTAACAGTGCATGCGGTGGGAGTCTCAATGTGAACGCACGGGGTTGTGATCTCGGGTATGACAGCTGTAATAGACATGGTGCGTGGTCGGGCAAAGTCCGTGGTAAGTGTGAAACGTCCAGGGTCCAAGCCGCCACCTCTCTAGAGATTAACCAAAAGTCCTAACGAGACCATGCACTGTCTGTGATGGTCCGATATACATGTCCCTTCCTTCACCAGTGGGTGTCTGTTGCGCCAAATATCTACTGGGTTCCCATCTGCAACTATGGACTGCAAAGGTGAGCTCGCAGCGGGATGCAAGGTCCGAACCGATCCCCTCCTATCCATGGCATCATCAAAGATAGCATTATAATCCCCACCCCAATATAGGAATCTAAAGTTAATGTGGTCGTAGATTGCGAGCTGTGGACCTGCGTGGGTGAGAGGTTAGGTTTATGAACGATACTTGTGAGTCTGAATGGGTGGCTGGACAGATGGTGGTAGATGGGTTGGTTAATGTATCCATTGTTATGGCAGAGTTGACCACTAACATTGTGCAGCACTAAAAGGAACTAAAGACCACCTGAAGGACCACCATTAAACTTTTAGAAACTAAGTGTTCAACTGTGTAAATTAATGCACATTTGGTACAATGTCTTGTACTTGAATTCTCTGCAACAAAAGCCTGAAAATGCCCCATTCTTTTAAAAAAATATTCAGACTTTCAGATTTCAAAAATTAAGATTCATCAAGTGCCAGAGTAGGGGATTAAATTGGAAAGGAAAAGCAAAAATAAAAGAAACAGGTAAAGTTTTAAATGAATATGTTATAAATAAAAGACAATTTCTTATTATCCTTTTGGTCCTTCACAATACGATGAGACAGCTCCCTGACCAGGAGTCCGGAGACACACTACACAAACTTTTCCAGGCAATGACTTATGTTTGCAGTGGCAAACAATCAATCGTAGAAACCCCATTTGTAATTGAACAGGGTAAACATAGCAGCAAAAGACCATGCTAAATCCAAACATATTTCCCCAAACAATGGCAAGAGTATGTTAAATGTGTTAGCATTGTAATGTAACACAGATATGTAGTACACTACTATTGCTCATAAGGAGCTTGTAGGTTCTAAACCTCAACACATGGAAGAAGGTAGCCCAACAGCCGGAGTGAAATAGGTAGGCTTCTCCACAGTTTTGCCCCTAAATACTGCTGCGGATATGCCTTATATTATACCCCTCAGGAAGTTAGAAGTTTGGCAGGCCCAAGTTACCTTTACAAAACATAAGGCTTGAACAAATTTGGATGTAAAGCTCTGCGGATGTGCATCAAGGTTATATATTTAATCCTTTTAAAAAAAGGAGAGCCATTGCAGATCTCGCAAAAATGGAGGCAACATAGCTTTGTCAAGGAAGATTCAGAAGGAGCCTGTCAGCTGAGTTGTGTACCAACTGTAGCTTCCTGAAAGTTTAGCTGGAAAGCCGAGATACAGTGAGTTGGGTTATTCCAAGCTAGAAGTACTGAAAGCATGTGTTACCATTTTTATTTTAACCCTGAAGGGTAATAGAGAAATACATTTTCTGAGTGCTTCAAGTAGTCTGCAAATGTTGATGAGACAGCATTGGACCGCTTGATTAAAAGAATAGGGAGTATCAATTTGACATCCAAATTGTGGACCAGTTCTTCTGCGGACAGACGAGTTTCCAGTCCTGCTGGCCACCATGAGCTATTCCAGGCTTGAAGGTTTTTACCTAGAGTCAACACTTTGGTTTTATCTGGAATCAGCTTTAAGTGTTTTTTATTCAACCAAGCGGAGACTGAACCTAGACAACTTCTGAATTTCTGCTGGCTCTGGAAGCTACTTTCAGCAAGCAAAACTATTACTTGGGTATTCTCAGCAAAGGACACCATCTTAAAGCTGTCACTCTGGATTCACACTGCTAAAGGAGACTTATACAATGCTGAAGAGTGTGAGGCTAGGAAAGACCCCAAGGGACCGCACAGTCTAAAGAAACTGGATGACTCAACCTAAAAGGTGGAAATATAATTGCTTACTGTCCATTAGCTAAGAAGTTCCAATCCAATCAAGTGCAGAGCCTTTGACACCAATTCCCCTAAGGTGTTGGATAAGAATAGCATGGAATCTGGTGTCAAAGGCTGCAGATAAATCCAGAAGGATAAGGTCAGCTGTGCCATCTGCATCCAGGATTTGTCCGCTTCTTCAGAGGAAATAAGCATGATGAATTCCGTGCCATGGGAGGCACAGAAAAATCCTAAAGCAGGCCCTAACATTCCCTCAAGTTATAGGCCAATCACTAGCTGCTTTTTATGGAGAATACACTGTTGAATCTCATATAAACTCTCTGGTTTTCTGGAGGTCAACAAAATTCTGGATCCCACACAGTTTTTTGGATCCAGAATTGAGGAATGTTTAGCAGACTCACTTTTCTGGAAAAAATGCAATTTTGCTGATTTAATAGCCTTATGATAATCCCTACTAGTAGCTCGATAGGCTTGTCAGATTTATAGCATGTAATGGGCCTCTTTCTTCCTAGTCTACATTTTTTCTTTTCAAAGTGACTAAGTACAAAGTGAACCCATAAATGTTCTAGGGTTTCGATAGCAGTAGCTACATTCAAGTCAAACATTATATAACAAAAGGCTCTGGAGTTATCCAACACATTAAATACTGTCTGTCTATAAAGAATAGCCTATAGTTGGACCTCCTAAAACATAAAGTGAAGTGCTCTTTTATGGGAAACCAATCTGGCAATTGCGAAAGTGTGGAAGGAGATGGGTCGAATAAGTTCTAAAAATGTATTCTCAATATTTCAAATTAATGCCCATGTATCCGGATGATTTAATCAATCAATCAATCAATCAGAGTACTTGTAAAGCACGCTACTTACCCGTGAGGGTCCCAAGGCGCTGAGGGTTGGGGGTGGGGGGGCGTGCTGCTACTGCTCGAAGACCAGGTCTTGGGTCTGTCATATGTGGGTAGGGAGGGTGTTCCAGGTCTTGGCGGCTAGGTAGGAGAAGGATCTGCCGCCGGAGGTCATTCGTTGGCTGCGGGGGGACAGCGGCGAGTGCGAGGCTGGTGGAGCGGAGCTGGCGGGTGGGGGTGTAGAAGCTGAGTCTGCTGTTCAGGTAGGCTGGCCCGGCGTTGTGGAGTGTTTTGTGTGCGTGGGTGAGGAGCTTGAAGGTGATCCTCTTGTAGACGGGGAGTCACATAAAGTAATGCAGTAACTTAGGGGCAGATGTATGCACCATGTTTTTTAGCCAAAAACAATCTGAATTGAAAAATGCAACTGCAAAAGTGATTTTTGCAATGTATTGTCATTTAGATACGCCCTTGCCTATATGCTGTGTTAAGTTAGCATGAGCTTATTAGAAGTTTAAACCTCATTTTTCCTTTCTGTTGCTTTTGCACAGGACACATAAACTGTTGTTTTAGCTTTGAAACTAGTAGAGCGCTTTGATTCACACGAGAATAATATGTTATTACTCTGATATCAGCTTTGCTTAGTGAACCGTGTCTGTACAGTGAGTGCTGAAGCCTTCAAGGATAACTCGACACAGTGGTTGTTGTGAGGTCTGATCTTCGCTCCTGCCTAGACATAACATACATGCAGCGGCAGCCAAATTCTGGCTTTAGGACGTTTTATATTGCTTCACGCAGCGCACCCAGACACACTTGATGGTGCTTCGCATGCAGAGAGCTGGTGGAAGATGATGTGATCCCTTACCACTAGGATCTTGAGGTATGGGGCCACCCTGCTAAAACCCAATGAGACCTTCTTAGATATAATATAATTTGCTAGTTAGGGAGGGTGAGAATTAGGCGTTGTTAAACCCGATTCATTTCAGCATTTCAGCATGTTGTCACCTTTTGCATTCTATGGACTAGTAACTAGGCTGATTACTTTGCTTCTTATAATATGTTTGCTGGTATTATCTAAGATACTGCTCTTGAGAACCCTGCATTGGTAAATAAACATTTCAAATATGCTTGAGTCCTCATTTACTCCTTGTTTTGAATTGAAATGATTGTATAACGAAAGAGTGTTCATGTGTTCCACGTTACCTGTGGTAACCTAAGTCCATGTTCTGGTTTGTCTAAGTATTGGGAGTTTGTAATTACCACTGAGACACTGTAGCTAGTCAGGTAAGGGGATTTTGGGTACTAAGGTGAGTTTTGGCACACCCTAACTTACTGAGGTTCTAATTCTCTATGCACAGTTCTGTAGGAGAACAGGATCCCTGCTACATGGCGCCCAACGTTTCGGTGGTCTTATTACATGACACTTGAGTAGTACATCTTTCGATCCTTAACTCCTTTCACTGTCGTTTCCGGAAAACGGTGGTGTCGGAAAAAACCTATCTATTTTTGTAATAGGTCTTTTCAAGCTTGAATCTTTATAAACGGTTTCCTTGAATTACTACCCAGTTGTGCTACAAAGTTTACTTTGTTCTTCTAACTTTCGGTGTCGTTATAGCCGCGGTGGACATTCCGCAGCATAGTCGCATTGCTGTGCGCAACCATTTACAGCATTATAATGTTCCCGTGGATGGCATGGCCGTGATAATGGTGGTGAGTGCAGAGGTGTCTTACCCTTACGAAATATTTTACTCGTGGGTGACCTTCCCGGCTGTGGACGGAACTTCAGGTGTGTTCCACACGTACACTCCCACTCCTGTGCCGAATGAATATACTCGGTATAGGACACAGGAAGTACCTATAGATATATGGCAGCATCGCGTTTGGTTTGGTGGCGCCCTCCCCCACACTTTAGCAGCTCCGAGGTTAGGTCCTTTGTCCATTCCGGGTGCAAATTGGCCTGTTTTGGCTGGATTTACTCCTCATCCTCAACACGGCAATTGTGCCGTTGTTGAGCTAAGACGACTACATGTAGTCTCAATTAGCGTTATTCGGTCGTTGGTACAATACATAACCCGTAATCTCCCGGGCGGGGCCCCGGGTGGTGCGGCGTTTCCTGCAGGACAGGGCGGCATGAAGCTCAGTCCCGTGATGGTCAATGCAGTGATGGGCAAGCGTCCCCAAGATAAGGACGATTTTCCTTTCTGGCTTGCAGAGAAATTTGACCAGCTGGAAGCAGTATTTCCTAACACGTCTCCTGGTGAGAAACACAGGATTCTGACAATAAGCTTACCTAAAGACTTGGCCCCTGAAATCTTTGACTGCGAGAACTGGGGTAGAACATTTGCGGCGGTCTATGCGAGGTGTTATGGCATTCCGTCTATGACTGTCCTGCCTACGATCCTTAAGCGTGTTTAGGATGAGCACGGACCTGAGGCTGCGGTTGAATTGGGTATGCGCCTGTGTGGCACCTTTGATGTAGTTTGCGATCTCGTACTTGCTAATGTCAAGGGAGATGCAGTGAACTTTCAGGTAGCCAATGCTTTGCATGCGCTTCCCGATGCAGAGAAACCCTGTCAGTTAGCGAGGATTATTGTGGTGGCTTGTAAAACCGTGGGCCGCAATAGTAGGGGTCTCAAGCCATTTTCTACTAAAGAGAAAAACCAACCCCAAGGACAGAAGTCGGAGACTGATG
This sequence comes from Lissotriton helveticus, assembly GCF_964261635.1. Classification (NCBI taxonomy): domain Eukaryota; kingdom Metazoa; phylum Chordata; class Amphibia; order Caudata; family Salamandridae; genus Lissotriton; species Lissotriton helveticus. The sequence continues at coordinate 152,207,618 of NC_136070.1, forward strand.
TCCAGGCCAAGACCAAAAAACAAAATTGGCCTAAAAAACAAAAACAGGGAAAGCAACAGCAACAGAAACAAGAGTCTTGTCCTGCGTCTCCATTGCCTGCCCCCCACAAAACGTGTTTATGACTTGCGCGATCGCGCGAAGATTAAATCACCTGATCGGTTTCAGGTTTCTGATCAACGCTCTCCTCGTTCTTTTCAGGATTCATCGGCCTCAGCGACCGGTGGTGGAGGAGGCGGCAGGGGTCGGGGTGGCCAGCAAGGACGCGACTAGCCCCGCCCGAAAGACGGTGCAGAAAAGCAGGACGGCTCTACAGCGAAGAGACCCTAGTTTCAAAAGAAGAAAGTCGCCGCTTTAACAGCGAGATATGCCACAGATAGTGAGAACGCGGCTTCGGAATCTGATATGGGCTCGGACCTTGCTGGACAGCGCGGCGGAGATTACCATAGTGCGAGAGGCCCTGCGTCCACTACTGAAGGTGACAGCGACTGACCGTTATGTTGTAGTGGAAATAGCAGACACTAGAGTTGCTCCCCATGACAGACTTTATGAAATTGTCCTTATGATAGAGGGTGACATACAGCATACCATAAAAGGAATATTTTGGGAAAATCTTACGGCTACTTATGACATTTTGTTAGCGGAGGCTGACTGGCCCCCACCTTTTGTTCTCGCAGCTCCGCGAGGGGAGGAGGTAATCCTCCCTAGTTTCGCGCACACAGTCTCGAAGGAGCATGCGCTGAATTTTGCAGAAGAGTGGGCTAAGGCTCTGGCGCCGGCTCTGTACCGAACACACTGTGGTTGGGATAAATTTTACCCACACCAGGAGATTCCTTTGTGGTCTCAGCCACAGCCTCAACTTCAATATCCCATTAGACGTGAAGCTAAGGCCTCCGTTGCGGAAATCCTTGACCAATTAGAGTATCAAGGAGTGATTGAAACATGTGTCACCAATGAATAACCCTCTTTTTACTGTGACCAAGCCTGACGGATCGTATCGTTTGGTATTGGATTACCGGCATTTAAACTTGCATTGCCGTACCTGTGCAGTACAGAATACTCACGGCTCTGCTTTAGTGGATAGTCTTGTGCGAAAGCGGTTTAAAACCACGCTTGACATTTCCAACGGTTTTTATGCCCACCATTTGGATGGTCTGAGTTCCCAATGGACCTCCTTTACTTGCGGCGGTGTGCAAAAACAATTTAGACGTTTACCCATGGGCTATAAGAATAGTCCTGGGGTTTTTACTGCCCGCATTGTATCTCTCTTGGAGAGAATCGACCCTGATGCATGCTCGTATGTGGATGACATTTATCTCACAGACGACGAACTTTGGGAGCATCTGTGTCAGGTTGACCGCTTAATTTGTAGCTTTGCAGACATGGGTTACAAATTCAACTTTGCAAAATCGCACATTGCAGAGTATACAGTATTGTTCCTGGGCTATGAGCTCAACAATGAAGGTAGGGGATTGGCTCCTCACTTCTTGGAGAAATGCGCACTACTGCACGCTCCAACAACTCTGAAAAAATTACATTCTTTGCTGGGATTTTTGAACTTCGGGAGGACATACATTCCTGATTATGCCCAGCATATCAAGCCATTGTATGCTTTGATACAACCTACTTTTTCCAAATCATGCTGGCTGCCTGAGCACTCAGCTATCCTGCAATCTTTGCAGGCTGATCTGCTCGCTTCTAAATTCTTACTGACTCGTGACAACCACACCAACCTGGTGATAAGAATCATCCCTGGGACGGTGGGTTTCACTTACCTGACTTTTAACGAAGGAGACACAGTACCTATTGCTTACAAGTCACACATCGGCTGAAATGCGATTTTCCACTGTGGAGAACGTTTTGACGGCTGTACAGATGGCGATTCTTAAGGAACGTGCTCTGTCACAGGGAAAACGCATGTTGGTTGTTACCCCATGTCCTGCTTTGGAGGCAGTTACGAAAGCCAGTGTACCTAATTCAAAAGCTTTGCACCCTCGGTGGATACAATGGGCTGCTTCATTGACATCCCCGGATGTCACGTTTATTTTTGACACCTCCTTACGGTCGCAGGAGTACTTACAGTATGAATTCGTTCATCCAGCTCCTTTAGCTATGCGGCCTATGGAGGATTTCCATTGCATCATTTACACTGATGGCTCGGCGCAGGTTGCGCATGGCTCCAAACACGCCTACGTTTCCGCTTGCGCCATTGTGGTCGGTACCATAGTGAACGATGAGTTCAAGTACAGAGTCGCGCACACGCAGACTCTAGGGGACTGCACCGCACAATTGTCAGAGCTTCGTGCTCTGATGCTTGCATTGGAGTACGCAGATCCTAGTGTGACGGCACTTATTGTGAGTGATTCCTATTACTGTGTCCAGTCTTACAATGAAAACTTGTTCTTTTGGATTCAAAATGACTTTCGCGATTCCAAGGGTAGCACAATAAAACATAAAATGATCTGGGTCCGGGTGGCTGAGCTTAAAGAGCAGTTGCCGCTCGTGTTTGTAATTCTCACTCTAGGTCATCAGCGCGTGGGAGTACACGCTGTTGGCAACTCGCTTGCTGATGAAGCAGCAAAATCTGCAGTATCAACATATTTCGTTGCAGCAGTTACATGGTCCAAAAGTAAGATTGATGATGATATCTTGGCGGCTGTTGCTGCCACTGAGAAGGGAGGTAAATATCCTGCGGGGTTCCCTTCGAAGTACACATACCACTTAAGTCCCGATCAGGTTCCTTATGTGAAAATTCCTGAAGTTGGGGAGAGGTTGATTCCCAACTCGGACCGCAGGAATACATTGATCACAGCAGTACATGAAGGTGTTGCGTCTGCGCATGTGGGCGTTTCGGCCACTGTATCTCAGTTACAACAGCGTTTCTGGTGGCGGGGACTGTACAAACAGACGCGCGATTATGTCCTTCAATGTAACATTTGCCAGCAGATTAAGCCTTCAACTGCTGCGCGTCCGCCACAGACACAGTTGTACATATCTAATAAGCCTCTAGGATGCGCTTATTTAGATCATTGCGGTCCTTTTTCTTCTGATACTGCATATAAGTATATCTTAGTCGCAGTTGATTCATGCACACGCTTTGTCTGGGTCTGGCCCCACCGCAGCGCTGATTCACGGACTGTCATAAGAGATTTGCGCGTCTTTGTAGGGATTTTTGCCTGTGGTACCTTCCATTCGGATCAGAGTCCGGCTTTCGCCTCTAAGGCATATAAGGATGCCATGATGTCTATGGGGGTCCAAGTCAAATTTTCGTCTCCATACAGACCTGAGGGTAATAGTGTAGTGGAACGAATGAACCGTGACTTAAAGCAATCATCGACAGCTCGAGTTATAGGCACTGGCAGGAACTGGCTGGCCCATCCCAATGGCGTGCAGTGTGCTCTTAATAATCTCCCTAGAAGGTCTCTGGGTGGGCGGACCCCATACGAAATGCTCTTTGGTATCAAGATGTATGTACCGGACCTTGACGGCCTAGACTGGGTGGCTAGCGCTACCTCATTTGACGTAGATGAACATTGCAATGTTTTACAGACTCTACAAGAGACGATCTTGCAAAGGAACATTTGCCCTCCACATCGGATGATGCGTTGCAGATCCCGGTAGTTGGCTGGCTACCCCAAGTTGGAGAACTGGTTCGGGAGAAGATCGAGAACAAGAAAGAATTTGGTCCCTCCTATCGAGCTCCGGTTCCTGTGCTTGGTGTGTAGGGCACAAGAACAGTCATTTTACCACCACTTCCAGGTCGTAAGGAAAACAGGTTTATCTCAATTGACAATGTCAAGATACACAGAGTGGCCGATTCTTCTTAGTATGACCCCGGCAGTCTCCTGTCCTTCGATTGTGAGAAATTCTGTTTTGGCCACTGCTTCTAATTCTGAGCCAGAGGTGGCCATCGAGATGCCTACAATTTCCAGTCCTTTATTAAGTACTTTGCCTGGTACTAACATTGATGAAATTGATTACACTGTAGCTAGTCAGGTAAGGGGATTTTGGGTACTAAGGTGAGTTTTGGCACACCCTAACTTACTGAGGTTCCAAATCTCTATGCACAGTTCTGTAGGAGAACAGGATCCCTGCTACACTGTCTCGCACACTTCAGGAAAGCCCTCTCGGATTGCAGTATATACAAGTTTATTTAAAAAACATTTTTTAATTCCTCCTTGGACGAATGTTTGGCTAGTGCTTTTTTCAATTTATCTTTTTATGTCAATTGGTTTTTGTGTTTTATTTTTTCCGGCTCGTCAATGGACACTATGCCGAAGAAAGAACGTGCATTCAACATCTCAATGGAACATTGTCACCCCTTTCCTCCTCGCATTCTGCACACAGACTGAAGAGAGACTTGGTTTTTGTTAATATCACTGCTTGGCCTGTCCTAGATGGGATTGTATGGGATGCTGTTAAATTTCAAATCCATGGCCCAACTGAGGTTATTAATGTCCCTAATGTGCTTAGAGTAAACATGGGGGATGTAGTGAAACAAAACATACGTTCTAATGATTGGGATGTTCAGGCCGTGGAGGCATTGTTTTCTGATTTGAAATATTATGCTGCCTTTGATGCTGAAGATTTATATTTAGATTCTGCTGATTTATTTTGCCTCCAACATTTTGGCAACCACTTCTTGCACAAAACTAGTTCCAGAAGAAATACTGTAAATTATACACAGTGGGAGCATTGTCCAGCTCCTTTACAAGGCAGTTCAAGTACGTTTTTGAAAAGGTACACTTATTTTACCGACTTTGATCAGTCCAATCCCGCTTCATTTTATTTTAAAATGACAGAAAAATCCATGTCCAAGGTTAGACTTACCGATACTAAGTTATTGTATTCGAAGTCCTTCCTCGATCAGCTAGCTGTTGGAGGCTACGAGTTGTGGAAGGAAACAATTGACCTTAAATCAATTTGGGGTTCTAAAAGTTGGCAGGTGCAAGGCACTGAGGCTTTGCACCGTGCATGTCTCATCCCAAATCATATGTTATTTTTTAACTCTACCGTTTCTCAAACAACATGCTTTGGATTGGCTTTTTCTAAAAAATGGAATACTCCTTCTGATTCGTGCCAACATCGTTTTCTGGGTTTAGCTGATTGCTTCAAACAAATCAGGAGCGATCCCCGTTTTGATAATGACCATTCTGTCACCACTTATTCAATAGGCAAATTATGTCAGAATTGGCTCCAACATTCTACCTTGGCATCAGTTAAACTGCATCTATCTAAACTATCGGGAGATGTTGATTTGAATGATTTTATAAAAGGCCCGGCTAATGGTAAATCAAAAAGATGGATATATGCGGTTTATAATGAAATCTGGAAAACATCACAGTTTGAGGCGGCTACCCGCCTTAGGGCTATTGATCTACCTAACTTGGAGAAAGTGCTTGCAGTTGTAGATAATAGCATTAACACGCTTTCTTCCCGCATTTACACATTGGATAATATTGCATTGTCTGTTGTTGATATTGTGCAAAATGAAGTGTCTGTGTTATACCATGGTCAAAATCAATTGCGTTCCATTATGCAGTTTGCATGGACCCTGCAGACACTTAAGGCCGGAAAAGTGCCTTGGAATTACATGAATGTCTCCTCTCTCTTTGCCCCTTTTAATTTGACTGACAAGCAGCGTTTGCTTTCAATGAGGGATGCATCTTTGTCCATGTTACACATTGAAAAGTTGGAGTCTTTGCCATTCTCTGTGGCAGAGGACACGGCTGCAACGTGGCTTATCCACGGTTTAATTACATTATCGTTTGCTTTATTTAAATTTACAAATTGTATGAAATATGTTGCCATTGGTAGATATGAACCACTGGGTAGTTCATACCTCCATGAAGCCTGGTCGCTCCCTTTCACATACAGATGCCTTAGAGAAGGGAGGGAGGTTTATCTCAAAGGTGAAGAGTGCACAGAAACAGCTGATCAATCATTAATGTGTAGACATATTCAGTTGCACGGTTCTTGCAACCAAGAACAGCCTAATTTAGCCTGTGTTTTGAAAGGTACTCCCGTTCCCGCAATCGTCCCCACTTTCACATTACTGGCAAATGGCAGCTATTTACTTTTAAATAATGAAGATTGTTGTGGGTTAATAAAAGGCATCGCTTATGTGGTTACAGTCACTGAACGTGTGGTTTGCTGTAAAAATGTTTTGTATCCGGCACCAACATTGGCACAATGGTGCAGGAATATGGACATGCTCATGATGATGGAGTGGGCGGTGTACCAGCAGAGGGCTAATCCACGTAAATGGAATAAAATATGGTTGCCATGGAACGTGCACAGGGGGGAGCCTTGTGACCCGCTGCCGGAGGAAGAAGATATAGATAGTACAGAGGAGGAAGACGATATGGAGTAAGGGTGGGAAGGCGAGAATAGGGAGGGTGCAGGGATACAGGCTGCCTTATGACTTCCCGTGCCCTCCTGGCATGGCCGATGGTTTGAATACCTGTGGGTTGTATAATTCTGTCCGCTGTGCTGACACAAAGGCGAAAAATGATGCTTGCTCTACATGCCTCCGATACACCAATCTATAAACCTGAATGTTGACTGTTATGTAATTAGAGACAATGTTGCGACTCTGATGGGATGTGGCTGAATGTTGACGCCGCACCTATTATTGCCTGAAATTGCCGCATGTGATAACCTGATGCAACAATAAAAACAAATAAAAAAAAATAATGTTTTGTATCCTCCTCCGCATGGGAACTCAGATGTTTCCATCTGGCCGCGAATTCCAACCTTGAAGGCAGAGTTCAATGGAATGAACCAGGGCTTCTTACATCCATCTCAGTCCGGCTTTCGGGCCCACTATTCAACTGAGACTGCATTACTAGGGGTGACGGAGAGACTTAGGCACGGCATCGATCGCGGTGAAACTTCTGCTCTCATCCTTTTGGATTTGAGCGCAGCGTTCGATACCGTGTCCCACTCCATCTTACTAAATTCTCTCCGCTCCCTTGGAATAGCTGGCCCCGCACTTGCTTGGTTTGCCTCCTATTTAAGTGAGCGTACATTCCAAGTTTTTTCTCAGAAAGCTGCATCTACGATCTGCTCTTCGGCGTATGGTGTCCCTCATGGGTCTATTCTCAGCCCGTTGCTTTTCAATATTTACATCAAACCTCTTGCTACCATCGCAGAGGAAGCCGGGCTGACTATTTTCTCATACGCCGATGATACGCAGATCGTCTTTTCCCTCTCCAGTGTAGAAGATGGCAACGTGTCGGGTCTAAAAACTGGTTTGTCACTTATGGCTGAGTGGATGCAGAGGCATGTCCTCAAACTTAACGGTGACAAAACCGAGATCATCATCTTGGGGAGGCAGAAGGATCTTTGGGGCCCTCAACATTGGCCTAGCACCATGGGTCCTACTCCTCTTCCAGTCCAGGTAGTACGTAACCTGGGTTTCCTTATTGATGACAAACTGTCTATGAGACAACAAGCCTCTAAGGTGGCGGCCATCTGTTTTACTATCTTAAGATGGCTCCAAAAAATACTTTGGATGTTGCCCCTTGCCACGAGAAGAACAGTAGTCCAGGCTTTAGTAACATCTCGCCTGGACTACGGAAATGTTCTTTATCTTGGTGCAGATGCTGCAACTGTAAGGAAACTACAGGTCATACAAAATTCATCAGCCCGTCTCCTCTGTAATATCCCGAGGAGGTCTTCAACTGCGCAGGCTCTTCGAGATCTTCACTGGCTCAAGATCTCAAGTCGAATTCAATTTAAAGCTTTATGCTACATGTTCAAAATTAAGCAGGGTTCTGCCCCACTATACCTTCAAAACTTGGTTCAACCCTACAGGCCCTGTCGCACTTTGAGATCTTCGGCTAACTGCGACTATGTCATCCCTAGATTTAAACTAGTGAAGATGGGTGGAAGATCTTTCTCCCATCTTGGCCCCAAACTATGGAATACACTGCCCATTGCCATGAAGACTGAGACCAACATGCTCAGTTTTAGAAAAAAAACTGAAAACTCTACTTTTTAAAAAAAATTACTTTTTGTAGCGGTGATTGATGTCAGTTTTCTTCTTCAGTCTGTCCCTTGCGCCGGGAAACCCATTGCGGGTAGCTGTTGCGCACTATAAATTTTAAATAAATAAATAAATAAATGAGTAGAATAAGAGCCCTATTGTCACAAAAAGAAGTTGCCCTGACTTCAGCTCGTGAAACATTTGTCCTTCATATAGCCAACACCCGAACAGAGGTGCAAGCTTTATTAAATACTGACCTACCATTGCATTTCAGTGAACTGATTCATACAATCTTCAACGCGTCCTCCACATCGGGCCTTGCACATTTTTTCGAAATAGTTAGCAGCGGTCTTGTGACTTCATTAGAAAAGGTATTTGGAGTCATTCCTGCTTTCTTCCATTCAATCTTTTCAAGCCTGTTTGGTGGGTTTCCTGTTTTATTGGCGTTGGCTGCAGGGATCCTGGTGATATTTTGTTTTGTTAAAAATGGATGCCCGTCCTGTGTTTCAAGACGCTCAGTCCCGCCTGGCACTGTTTCGCAACAGGATGCTTGAATACTATCGCACGCTGCCACTCGCCACCTTAAGTGCAGCGTATAGATTATCGTTTCGATTTTCCTATTTTACATGTGTCCAGCCTGTCTTTCATTGCCTGAGCTGCGATTTCGAATGGGCCCTGGATTTGTGTCTCTGCAAGATGGTTTCTCCTGACGTGGATTTTAATCATCTCATGAGTCCCTTAGTTGCTCACGAGTTGTTTTGTTCCGACGAAAGGATTATGGGCTTGGCAGCGATGCATGGAGTACTGGGTCGTTGGAATGTATTTGCAGCGGCGCAAGATTTCTTGGCACACAGCTTCATTGAGAACCCACCGAGTTGTCCTCTGATGGTGCTAGAGACTCCGGTAATTGAAGAGCATGAATGTTCATTCCCGCTATTAGATTGGATGGCTGAATTGTTTTCGGATGATGACAGTGACTTCCTTTTGGAGGCTGTTGCTGCTTATTTTGCATATTCAGTCCTGGGCTGAGAATAATCGAGGCCTTTGTTAACATTGAACTTTTTTCGATTTTCTTTTTGAAATTATGACTACATTTTCATGCCCCAGACCTATTGACTTTGAACTGAATTTTTGGGAATTGTATCTAAAATTTTCATGTCCCAGACCTATTGACTTTGCTCAATTGTGAAGATGATGAGATTTTGGTTTTTTGAGTGACGAAAATAGTTTTTCTCACTTCCTCAAATTTGAACTGACTATCGTTCTTGAACTCTGCACTTCAAAGATGAGCCCCTTATCTTATCTTGTCTTATCCGTGCTCGGATCATGGGGGGATGTCATATAGATACGCCGTGCCTATATGCTGTGTTAAGTTAGCATGAGCTTATTAGAAGTTTAAACGCCATTTTTCCTTTCTGTTGCTTTTGCACACGACACATAAACTGTTGTTTTAGCTTTGAGCCTAGTAGAGCGCTTTGATTCACACAAGAATAATATGTTATTACTCTGATATCAGCTTTGCTTAGTGAACTGTGTCTGTACAGTGAGTGCTGAAGCCTTCAAGGAGAACTCGACACAGTGGTTGTTGTGAGGTCTGATCTTCGCACCTTCCTAGACATAACATACATGCAGCGGCAGCCAAATTCTGGCTTTAGGCACGTTTTATATTGCTTCACGCAGCGCACCCAGACACACTTGATGGTGCTTCGCATGCAGAGAGCTGGTGGAAGATGATGTGATCCCTTACCACTAGGATCTTGAGGTATGGGGCCGCCATGCTAAAACCCAATGAGACCTTCTTAGATATAATACAATATGCTAGTTAGGGAGGGTGAGAATTAGGTGTTGTTAAACCCGATTCATTTTAGCATGTTGTCACCTTTTGTATTCTATGGACTAGTAACTATGCTGATTACGTTGCTTCTTATAATATGTTTGCTGGTATTATCTAAGATACTGCTCTTGAGAACCCTGCATTAGTAAATAAACATTTCAAATATGTCTGAGTCCTCATTTACTCCTTGTTTTGAATTGAAATGATTGTATAACGAAAGAGTCGCTACCTGAGGTAACCTAAGTCCATGTTCTGGTTTGTCTAAGTATTGGGAGTTTTTAATGACCAATGAGACACTGTAGCTAGTCAGGTAAGGGGATTTTGGGTACTAAGGTGAGTTATGGCACACCCTAACTTACTGAGGTTCCAAGTCTTTATGCACAGTTCTGTAGGAGAACAGGATCCCTGCTACAGTATGAATCCCACTGAGTAGGTAAAACAGGATTGCGATTGGATACCTATTCGCTATTTGGAAGGGTACATGTTGTTGGCAACCATTCCAAATACCAATTCACTATGTATTGTATCATTGCTTTGCAACTGTAATTCTTGTCTCCAAATACTAAAAAAGAACTGATCCACAAGTTCAGGTAATAACACATTCGCAAAGGAGAAGGGACTCCTGGATCCCTTCCCCTTTGTAAATGTTGAAAAAGGTTTTGGGGTTAGTAGGCCTTGTTCATACCAACTCTCTATAAAACTTTTTTTTAAAGATTGCCATTTTTCCTTTACAAAAAAACAAAAAACAGGTCGCATTAACAAACAATCTTTATTAAAATGCAATCACAGACATGGTGGTCTGCTGAGCCTTAAATGCCACAATCCCTGTAATAGCGTCTAATTGGAGTGAGTTGCAGTTTGTAACATACCTCATGAATATAGATGAGGTAGGACATATAGCAACGTACTCCAATTTGGTATTTTGGCAACTGACCTATTGAAACAGAGGTTGGCTCAGACAATTCCACTCTGGTTGCAAACTGCGACCAGTTTTTGCAACAAGTGTAATGGTCCAACTGGCCCTTCAATGCATAGTGACAGCAAAACACATTCTTTGAGTCCCTTCATAAAATGACAACACTTTACACACCACAGGCACAAGAGTATATTTAAATTTGAGCATCCAACGATTTATTCATTGATTTGTTTTTATTGTTTAGATGAGACATTATCTCAAGGAACGGTAACCGCTTCGCTACGGCTGGAATTCCCCCACAGTGCTGAAAAAATTGACGCGTGCGCGATTTGGACAACCCAAGGCCGTCCTCCATACACGCCCACCATAACGTCAGACGGCCGGGGGACATCCGACGCACGTAAGCGGTTTAAAAGTTTTACATGTGATGTAATGAAAGAAGCGAAGCATTTGTATATCAACACGAAAAGGTTACAGGAGCACCTTTAAACAACTGTAGATCATTTTGCAGTGTAGATGGCTACAAACACAGGCTGAAGGGAGATAATGGAAATACAGTTAATTACAGTTAATTATTTTGTAACCCTCTTTTTGGTGAATACTTTATGTATAGTCCAGTGTCAGTATAATTGATAATGCAGGGGGAGCAAGTTGTCCACCTCCTCACTGTTGTCCTCAAGTAAAACATTTTGGAACCCTTGAAATGCTGCTGAAACTGAGCTGACCAGGGACTCCAACCTCTGGTATTACTGGCATTGAGGAAGAGGCTGGGGATAAATACACGAATGAAATTAGTTATATCAAATGCAGTAACCCAGCATAGGATGTCACAGTGTTAGCAGAAGTGTATGCTCAGACTGAAATAATCAGGAACTGAAGCAGCACAGTGTGACAATAAATAGGTTTTGAGGTGCTTATGACATTTGGTAAGATTTCCTTCTGATCAAATGTGTAGCAGGGAAAGTGTTCCAAGCTTTAACAGTAATCACAGTGTAAGAACACAGGGATTTTTGCAGATGACCTCTCCCTCCCCCTCCCCCACCACATTGTGCTCCAATTTGGACTACTAGATGCTGGTTTTCGACTCGGACAGTGCTCTGAAGCCAGCTAATCCCAGATCTAGTGCCTGTGCTGTCTCCCAAAACTGTTATGTTTGACTTGGTAATCCCAATTTGGCAAATACTGTACCCCCTTATATGTCTCTAGTATATGGTACCAGGGGGTACCCAGGGAATAGGTGGTAAAGGGATCCTCAGGGATACAGCACTGTTTTGTGCCACCCTGGGTGACTCAAGCAAAGTACTGATAACAGGCCTGCCATTGCAGACTGCAGGAGAAGTGCAAACTGCTCAAACTCGGCTGTGCCCTCCCCATATGTGGTGCAGTCAATGCACTGTCTTTAATATGTATCAGGCACCCCGAAGGAAGGCCTCATCTGCCCATGAGGCAGAGTGTATTAAAGGTGTGGACATATAAGTGCAAGCTTACATAGCCCTATAGTGGCGTTCCCCATTGGAAACAACTATAAGTATTAGTCGTTCATAGGATAACATGGGCTCCCAACCGGGCACTCTCGACATTGGCAGCTCCATTACTGTACCACTAAAACGTGTTATGTTTGGTATTAAACAAAGTGCCCTCTTTGGGTGACGTGGTGCACACCTAGGTGGAACCCAAGAGGTTGCCCACCCAGGTGCCCCACTTCACTGTGCTCTGGCTGACCAGCCCACGCTTTCTTGCGACTGCTGCCACTAACAAAAAGGATGCAGCCCCTGGGTAGGGGTTGTCCCCCGGTGCACAGCGTTGAAGAACAAGTGAATGTTTATATCCGGTTTTCAATTGAATCACAAGTTTAAAACAAACGGTCCGTTTTGAAAAATAGTTTTTAATGATCACTTCACTTCAATGATCAATGGTCTTTCAAACGTTGAGATTTTCACAAAATTGTAATTCGAATGTCTCACAGTTAGATTTCCAAATTAAATCCATAATCCCAATGCATTTCGGGCATCGGAGTTGCCCTTCATCAGGGGATAAGGGATAAATCTACAAGCAAAGCAGATAATAATGGGCTCTTAGTAGGAAGTATCTCGGTATGGCTGCTGAATATATGGAAGTGACTATTCATGCTCTATGAAGACTGTGATGAGTTAGAACGCGCGTCAGTGATCGACTGAGGTGCTTCGAGTGATTTAGAATACCTGCAAAAGCGAATGTGGACTCGTGATGCTTTGGGTAATGCTAGTCTCTGGCATAAGTGAACGGAGGAAATGCGAAATGCATGCACAGGTGCACGGTGAGATTGCAACACGTTAAACCATATGTATCGGATTTAACTCATGAAGGTGTGCCTGTGTGGTGAATGAATTCGGGCGGTGAGTAAAAGTGCCACTAATAAAGTTCCACGAAATGTATACAGTGCACGTGTCATGCAAAGTGACGTGATGTGGCTGTGAGCGGGATAACAAAAAAGTTCTCACGTAATCGAAGGATCAATGTGGATGCAACATTATGTAAACAAATGAAATACAGAACTTGCTGTTAAAGGAATCGTTTGTGTCAGGTAGACGTACACGAGACTTGGGATCCACATGAAGCGGTACTTACGGGTGTGAAGGTCGGGGTGTACTAATTTCGTCCAGTCCTCCGCATTGTGGTACGGCTGTGAGCTGTGTTTGGGAGCTAACGAACGGGTGACGCTGGCGTAGCGAGATAAAGTTGGTCCGTGAACTCTAGTTTTATAAATTAGTGTTGGATTTTTCTCGAGTTGCATCGATTACTTATCGTCCATGTGGGTACAGAGCTAAGGATTTATGAGGGTAAATCCAAGGACCACATTTGCGGTACTGCAATAATATTACATGGTAAGGCTACCCAGCCATATCACATAATATTCCACTTTCCTACATGCAGAAAAAAAAGATCAGCAGTACTTAGGCACAGCTATGATGGAACAAAGAAGATTTAAGAGGCAATGCTGCCTAATCAGGAACTGGTGCTTGTGATTGAAAGATGTTGAGAATCTTGTTTTCTTGAGTCAAATCAAACACAGTCGGGCTGCAACATGTTGTACGTGTTTGAATCCGTCAAGCAAGTAGACGGAAAGGCCAATGAATAAAAAGTTACAAATGACCATAGCTTGGATCAGATTCTTCCTGCATGAATTGGGAAAAGGGATGATTTTTTGCTGACTTTCATCAAAAGGAAACAAGTGAACGTAAGTTTAGTAATACAATGTTCAAAGGAGAGAAAATCATATCCAGATTAAGGACTGCAGGGACCATTGAAGGGATGGGCTAAATCTGTTGGCCACAAATTGGGCTACCACAAAGTAGTTACTGAAGAGTATGATTTCGGCTTAGTCTGTGTTGGCTACAGCACATAAACAGTTTATAAACGGCTGAGTGGGTTTCTGCCAAGAAATTAACACAAGAAAATGGTTCTGATATATTTATTTGAAACAGAATGTTTAAGTATGGTTTCCGTAATAATATCACAATGGAGGGCTAGAGGAGATTTAGAGACTCCCATAATTCAATGACATGGCATGCTTCAGCATTGGGGAACCTCCTAGTATCATGTATCTAACTCTGGCCAGGGCCGTCCGAATAAATGTGTTTTCTGAACCTTGGAGTTAGTTTTAAATTATTCGTTTCTTTTCATTTGCTCTGCTGGCCTCACCACTCCAAATTCTACAATTGGGTAGTTAGTATGTACCTCCATTCGTACAAAAATACCTCATCTCTTCCCTCTCAGTGAAGGGGATGCAGCCCGTATTTTGACTGATCATCATATTACAAGGAAGTTCCCCAATGAAGAAGCATGCCACCTAGGTGGGTGAGGGAAATCGTACTATAAAAGGGACGCCTTTTGGTGGTAAGGCCTTATGCCGCCATGACTTCTCTCAAACCAGATATGTGACTGGGGGTGAGTGTCTGAAAAGTTTCAGTGCTCCATCCATCATCTCCTTGTGTTTGCTTTGTTCACCCTAAGTTGTAAGGGTAAGCCTAGACGTCGGTCCATTGCTCACTTTGGCACTGGATTCAAGCTAGCCTGGCTGATGCGGGCTGTTAGCACGAAACTGGTCCCAGGGTGTAATCCAAAACTAGACAACATGTATTGTCTGGTTTGGAGACAGGAAACGAAGGATTGTTCATGGACGAGGTGCATGTTTCAATCACTCCTTGGTATTCAAGTTGATCTAATATCTCCCTGGTCTGTTTTTTAGCTTCTTGCTTAACTGGATACTGCCTTTGTGCAGTAAGTTGATTTTTTAACTGGATTTTATGTTGAGGAGAATCCTCATCCCATCATAAATGTTTTTTATATAACGCCGGAGCCTGGGCTACTGCCCATTTCCTGGCATAGGTATATTTTTTACGAATTGGAATATGGTTGGAGAAAGCTGGCATAATGATGTCTTCGCCATGTGGGCACTCCCTGACAAGTTTAGGTGGCCAGTCTTGTTCAGCTAAAAGAATGTCATAACCCTGAGAGAGCTTCTCACAAAAGAGTGCTCTTATCTTTCTAGGTATGTCCCCCTCCATCCGGAGTGTTACTTCATATAACTTATGTGGGACACTAACCCTGGTATCTGCAGTTTCAACTTGGACGCATTCATTCAAGTCCACTGTCTCCAGATGATCCTTCAAGTTCTTGCGAGCTATGGTGACTTCTGCTGCGCTGTCCAACATCGTTTGAGCCCATTCCCCGTTCTTGAGTTGTCTCCTCAAGATCCTCGGCATGTCTGATCTTTAGACCTGCTACCTTCTTTTTGGTGAATTGAGTTTTCTTATTTTTTGGAACGTGTTGATCGTCTTTCGACTTCACGTGTTCTTTTCTGTTCTGATCGTCCTCTTCTTTTCGATTTCTGTGAGAAAGTCTGAAAGGTACGAGAGGAACGTGTATCAGTATCTTCTTGATATCTATTGGGTTTTCTCAAATTATCGCTATTCCTGAGGTTAAACCTCCTTTCAGAGGGCTCCTTTTGAAGAGACCTACCTCGGGATTGAGAACGCTTCTCTTTAGAAGTTTGCTTAGTGTTCTCCCACATCTTTTTGGGAGGAGTAGGAGTGTTTTTAATAAAGACCTTTTCAGGACTTTCAGTCAGTTGGGGTTTCACTGGTTTACCACCCAAACCGTCTCTACCTAGTTCTTCATAGGATTTTTCAATTATTCTGGCCAGTTCATATGGTTGCTCGGTTACATCAAATTCTCTTAACTTTTGGCGATCGCCACAGATGCTGCTTCACCTTTAATATTAGCTAATATTATTGTTGAGACCTGTTTGAAATCTTTCAGTAGTTTAATACCCAGATTTAAAGCAGGTTCTGCCCCGTATTCATTTTGAATCTGTTTCAGGATGTCTGGTATTACCGCCACAGACGGAACACCATATGTTTTGGTGTAGATTGCAGCAAAGACTGTACCCCAAATCTCGTAGTCCTCCAGGTGTGGTGCGATCCCCATTGGTAAACAGATTGTTAGAATCCTGTGTTTCTCATGAGGGGTAGTATCAGGAAATACTGCCTCGGTTTGAGTAATTTTTTGAGCTATCCAGAATGGAATTTGTTCTCGTTTTGCGGGTAATTTACCCATGACTGAATGTAGAGTCTGTGGTGTAATTTTATTTGTGTTCCCCTGGTAAGGGGTGTGTTGTGGAATCCTTATTGCCGTTTGGACAGTAAAGGTCCGCATGACAAATTGAACCAATTGTCTGTAAATGTTGATTAGTTCTTTTAGTTGAACTAATAGTTCCTCATCCGATATTTCTTCAAGGGCAGGATGTGGTGTATAGCTGGCTAATACCGGCCATGTTGCTCCTGGTCTACCTTGTGGACCGAGTCTGGTAATGTGATCTATGTGTTTTAGGGCGCCTTTAAACCAGAGCGCATGCTCTTGGTATGTTAGTGGAATTTCTAAATCTTCGAAAGAAATGTATTCCTCTGGAGTTTCATCTTCTTTGTAGAAGTGAAACACTTTTGTGCTTGGATTTCCTTCAGGGAAGACTATCCATAAATAGAACACCTCTGTCTGATGATATTCGTGTGCCTATATCACAAAAACTACCCTACCACCTCTAGATGATAGGCCATTTCTTATAAGTTTCATAGTGATGGCTTTCCTTAAAGTTTCTGGAATGCTTATAGCATCCTCGTTGGTCTCTTGGAAACCTGTAAAGTTTAAAACTTGTACGACGTTGTCGCCTGTAGCTCCACCGGTTGCGGTGTTGTCGCCGTTAATCGACATTGTTTAATGAAAGTTGCAGAGTAAGTTTCAAGGAAACAAAGATAAGGTGCACACTATTTTGGAACACTGTATCCTTCAACGTTGAAAATATAAGGGCAATGTGAATTTTAACTATATAAGGGCATGAATCGAGAAAATTCACTCGGAACTCTAAACGCCACACAAGAAGTGCTCGAATGTCAGTATGTCGTAATTAGGAAAGAGATCGGATAGTGTCAGACAATCACCCTCCCTCCAGCCATCAAAAGAACCTGCTGACCGCCGGGGGCAGAGGTTAAAATGGATTGGGGTCTTCTTTCCGATTTCTGTAAGGAAGTCTGAAAGGTACGAGAGGAACGTGTATCAGTATCTTGATATCTATTGGGTTTTCTCAAATTATCCCAATTCCTGAGGTTAAACCTCCTTTCAGAGGGCTCCTTTTGAGGAGACCTAACTCGAGATTGAGAACGCTTGTCTTTAGAAGTTTGTTTAGTGAAAAGATGTCCATCCCACGCCCCAGTGACTGTGTTGGGATGCTAAAATAAGCTTTCCAGGGTCTGTCCTTTTTTGGTTTCCAGACGAGGCAGGCCTTTCTTTCATTCCAGACGAGGCAGGCCTTTCTTTCATCTCTCAAGTGTCCCCTCAAGTGGGGAGCCCCATATTAAAGTCAGGGAAGGCGACGCTGTTTATCCTAGGGTTACCGGGCTGGATCTCTCTCGCTCTTAGTAAAGTACCCCCAGAGACTTCACTGCTTTCCCAAACTCCAGCAAGGAGTCTCTCCTTGGCGTCACCGCTGTTCACAACTGCCGTCTCAAGCTGACGCCATGTTGAGGTCAGGCAGGCCTGCTCTCCGCTTTGTGCTCTGACTCTCTGCTTTGGAGGATGATCTAGTCAACCCGGTGCTCCTGCCCCGCTTAATCTAATGCTCTGACTCAGCTTCCGCCGGAGTTGCAACCCAAATCTCCGCACTGGGCCCGAGACCGTTCTCGAGTGGGTTCGAGAGCCTGAGGTGCCACCTTGCTTTTTGACGGGCTTGTCCTCTCTCATTCGCTGATTCCTCGCTGTCAAAGGCTGGGAACGGCCGCATCTCTCCTTCCACGGTAAGCAGACTTTATATTGTCAGTTACAATGTAGGTGTGCCTCAGCAGCTTTGCACAAACAGCTGAGTGGTGGCGGAGCTGATGTGGATCACGTCCACCTGGCCATATTGCCTAGCCACGCCCCTCTACACAATGACTTTTGACATACAATTTCTTGCATGACTGTGGAGGATTAGTTTATCTGAAACTATATTGCATACATTTCAACTCCGTAGACACACTTTCACGACACCTTGAACACTTAGTGCAAGGCCTAAACATACATTGTGCAAATTTAGTTGTTTGTTGATCGTCTGTAAAGCGACACAGCTGTCACAAGAGGATTAACAATGTCAGCTTTTCTGAGGCTTCGGCACAGAAGCATGGGTGCTGTTCATTATAAATACACAAACATTTCCGGGTTTCAGGAGAGGAGCACTCTGCTTTCATCGTGAGGTTCCTGCTTGTTGGAAATCTCAGCCCATCTGATTCCTGTTTTCCCTCTGTGTGGAGGAGTGTTCAACTTGTGACCAAGACAGCGACCTGCATACACTCACCATCAGGTAATGGAGAGTTAGATCATTCAGTAAGGGATTTGGCAGATCATAATCCATGTGTTCCCTTCTGAGGGTTACTTATGGTTGCACTGTGAGCGATCCAGACTCTAGGCCAAGATATCCCGAGGGTAGTCACGGAATCAGTTTGGCAACATCCTGCCGTTTATGTTGTCCAACGAAAGCACAGTTTTACTGGTGAGGTACAAGCTGTACGACAGGGTGAGGAATCACTACTCCCTTCCATACTCTGATTTGTTTTACCCCCTTCTCCCTTCCTTTACAATCACTGCTTCTCCCCGAGGTTTATCATTATTTTTCCTTTCATAATCCTTCTAACAACTTGCCCCACCCAGTCAAGGCTTCCCATCCTCCGTAGCCTACCCTTTTGAACATCTTACCTTCTTCTTGCTATGCTCTTCTGACTCCCTGACAATTTTATTAAACTACTAGTTCATGGTAGTCGTAAAAGAAGGACAAATGCAACCCATAGTTTTGTTTTTTAAAAAGAAATAGTGTTTGTAAACAAAAATTATCATTTACCTTTGGTTTTTTCATTAACAAATAAATACTTAGAAGTTTAGAAAGGTTTAAAATACAAATGTTATGGATTTTGGCATTCATACCAAGGTCTATGCACTAAATGCCTTTCACTTTCAATTGAAAACCTATTTAATCCCATGTTTTCTAGCTTTTCGTCATTTTAAATTACATTCTGTCAAAATGGTTGAAATTTTCATGAGATGTAATTTCAGTAAAGATTGTTTCTTCAAACTACCTTTTCATCAATATAACTCTAAACCCTTTAAAACTGGTATTGCAGGATGGTCACATTGCAAAATAAAGCCCCTCAGAAAATCGTGGGTCCATTAGCACAGGCATAGAATCTTAACCCAAAAAACTGAATTAGGTTAGCCAGAAGAGATACATACATGTTCTAGAGTGGGACATAAGGAGAATTCCAGATAGGTGCCACAACTGTTCTTCTTGAATTGAGTGAAACTGCCTGAGATTACTCAAAAATTAAACAAAACATGCCACATCAGAGCCTCTCACACATATATCAGCCAAATGACCAAACAGAATACTACAGTGTTGAAGGCTGTGGAAGGTCTAAATGGACCAAGAAGGCTGTGCCTACAGTATCGTGGATCTCTCTGATGTCATCAGCAGCTGATGCCAGATCTACTTCAGTCAGTTAGGGCACAACAAAAGAAAAACATGATCTTGAAGTGAATGGAAGAAAGGAGATGGCTGGAAAGCATGGGGTTGGGGTGGGAGGGGATGCAAATAGTCTTCTTTATTTTTTCCTTTGGGCAGAGAACTTTTTTTCTTTTTTACGGAATCCAGTAATATGAAGACAAGTAGGAATTACACAACGTCAGATAATGGACTATGGAGGAAGTGACCGTTTTGACAAGATATGGGTCTGATGAAAAATAAAAAGAAACGTAGATCAGTTTAGCAAAGACTTCTTAGTGACTCACTTAAGAAGGAGAAAATGATTGGTCCCTTGCAGGCTGTTTTGAGTGTCTATCGTAGTAGGTTGTGAATCAGGTTGGTTTGAAAAAGTGCTAAGAAGTTTAGTGTACTTGCTTCCTGCTCTCGGACTGCTTTCGGGCACATCAGGGGGCATTTGTCATATGACTTTGAGTCATGATCACAGCTTAGAAACCAGAGACACCCCATACGGGTCAGTGACTGACAAATCCTTGCTGCAGTTGCAGCACGGTTCAAAGCCTGTGGTCATGAACGTAGACATTCCTTTCATATGCTAGCAAGATAGTTTTTAAGGATTGGTATCCCCAGACAAAATTAGGAAAAGAGCACCAGATGAGCATCAAACAATGCAGAAAGAAAGTACTGACATCAGCGAGCACAGTAGGTGTCTATGCGGCTCTGCACCATTAACCAGAGCGGTACAAAAGGGGGTGGTGATGGACAGAGCATCTAAACCAATCAAACACTCACACCCAGTCAAAAGATCTGGGTTTGATCCATCACCGTTCTTTAGCCCACTCTGCCACCCCAGTTCAGACATGGCTATATGCAAATCAGTCTGACCCTGTGCCTCATGGGAACAGTCCAGCCCGACCTGCCAAGCCATGCCTTCCCTGGACCGGAAACAAGCTTCCGAGGACCGGTTTCTGGCATTACAGCCATCTTCAGCCCGGCTTGCTTGAATCCAGTGGCAAAGTGAGCAAGGGACTCACATCTGATCATACCCTGCCACACTTATGGCGGCCAAAGCGGTACAAAAAGGGGTGGTGGTGGACAGAGCATCTGAACCAATCAAACACTCACACCCAGTCAAAAGATCTGGTTTGATCCATCACCGTTCTTTAGCCCACTCTGCCACCCCAGTTTAGACATGGCTATATGCAAATCAGTCTGACCCTGTGCCTCATGGGAACAGTCCAGCCCGAACTGCCAAGCCATGCCTTCCCTGGACCGGAAACAAGCTTCTGAGAATCGGTTTCTGGCATTACAGCCGTCTTCAGCCCGGCTTGCTTGAATCCAGTGGCAAAGTGAGCAAGGGACTCACGTCTGAGCATACCCTGCCACATTTATGGCGGCCAAAGCGGTACAAAAGGGGGTGGTGATGGACAGAGCATCTGAACCAATCAAACACTCACACCCAGTCAAAAGATCTGGGTTTGATCCATCACCGTTCTTTAGCCCACTCTTCCACCCCAGTTCAGACATGGCTAACCAGAGGTAGTATGAAGTTGTTGTGAAGTCTGATGTCGCCACCTGTCAGTATGAATTGCTTGGAAAAAAAAATCTAGATCCAGTGTGGCTCAAAGGCATATCCAAAATGAAAGGATTATGCTTTAGAATTTTCCATCAGAAAATAGGGATATGTTCTGTATAAGTAGGTGGTTTGTCAGCAGGTGATTTTTCAGTCTTGCTTAGAGAGAGGTATAGAAGGGGTCTTGTGACTAATTCAGAGAAAGAGCGAGATAAGCTTGACGTCTTGTTACATCGTTTGATTTCAAGATAGAGATTATTTGTGCTTAGACAATACGCCATTGCTGATAAGGACATCTGGCTGGTGTGCTACCGTTACTTCACTGTAACTACATCAGGAGAGCTTAAAGTACAGTGTACCTGACTTGGGCTTCTCGTCAGGCATGAATATCCATGCAGTAATGTTAAATGAAGGTGTCGATAGAAGACCATGTCACAGCTTTATAGATGTCAGAGTAGGAGGCTGCCTTGGTAAACCACAATGGCTCCCTTATCACATGTTGAATGTGTCCTCCACAGAGTGTAGTGTGCTTTTGGCTTTGACATATCAAAAATGAATACAATTGATGATACATCATGCAAGATCTGCTTTAGAAAATGGATTTCCTACATGGGCTAGGCCAAAATCTACACAGAGCTACCTGGTTTTCATAAAGTATTTATTAGGGTCAATGAAGTATATAGGGCTCTTTTAAGAGTTTGTTCCGCATCAAACTGTGGCTGACAGACAAAAAAGAGGGTAGGTCGATTGCTTGACTGATAAAAGGTAAAGAACTTGACACAGAATTACAATGTGTTCTGAGGATAACCCAAACTTTTGGGTACTTTTATAAATGGCTACTTCATCAATGAGGTTTTCTGTGCACCAACCCTGCAAAGAGAAGTGATTGCAATGAGAAAGACCACAATGCAGGAAAGAACCTGCAGTGGGCAAGAGCGCACCTGTTCAATGGAGGTCTCGTAAGTAGTCTGAGGACAATATCGAGCTCCAATTAATAGACTGGAGGCTTTCAATGTGGGATAACCCTACTGACGCACTCCGGAGGGCTTTAATAACAGTTTTTTGAAAATGGATCGTGTCCCCTATTTTTTAGGCAAGGGGCTAAGTACAGCCTTACGGAAGACTAAGCTAGACTGACTTTTGTAGGTGCAGCAAGTAGCAAATGAGGGACTCACCAGTGCTTCACCTGCTGTCCGTTGCTGTCCGTCGTGGTGTGGCATCCTTCTTTTCTTCCTGTGGATTAACTCAACTTCTTGCCGGACCCGCTCCGCGGGTCCCGCTTCGCTGTTTGGCCCAGGAGCATTGTGGACAGACTGTGCAGGAGGTGAAGGCGCTGTAAGTCTTGCAGGGCTGCGAGCAGTGTAGTCAGGGACTCGCTATCCCAGGAGCCCCTGACAGCCCATCAGCAAACACCTGGGCCGCTCTCCCTGCAAGCCCCGCCCCCTCACTCACGAGTGAAAAGCTCTTCGTTCCATTGCCTCTGTGGGACTCAACAGTGCTTCACCTGCTGTCCGTTGCTGTCCGTCGTGGTGTGGCATCCTTCTTTTCTTCCTGTGGATTAACTCAACTTCTTGCCGGACCCGCTCCGCGGGTCCCGCTTCGCTGTTTGGCCCAGGAGCATTGTGGACAGACTGTGCAGGAGGTGAAGGCGCTGTAAGTCTTGCAGGGCTGCGAGCAGTGTAGTCAGGGACTCGCTATCCCAGGAGCCCCTGACAGCCCATCAGCAAACACCTGGGCCGCTCTCCCTGCAAGCCCCGCCCCCTCACTCACGAGTGAAAAGCTCTTCGTTCCATTGCCTCTGTGGGACTCACCAGTGCTTCACCTGCTGTCCGTTGCTGTCCGTCGTGGTGTGGCATCCTTCTTTTCTTCCTGTGGATTAACTCAACTTCTTGCCGGACCCGCTCCGCGGGTCCCGCTTCGCTGTTTGGCCCAGGAGCATTGTGGACAGACTGTGCAGGAGGTGAAGGCGCTGTAAGTCTTGCAGGGCTGCGAGCAGTGTAGTCAGGGACTCGCTATCCCAGGAGCCCCTGACAGCCCATCAGCAAACACCTGGGCCGCTCTCCCTGCAAGCCCCGCCCCCTCACTCACGAGTGAAAAGCTCTTCGTTCCATTGCCTCTGTGGGACTCACCAGTGCTTCACCTGCTGTCCGTTGCTGTCCGTCGTGGTGTGGCATCCTTCTTTTCTTCCTGTGGATTAACTCAACTTCTTGCCGGACCCGCTCCGCGGGTCCCGCTTCGCTGTTTGGCCCAGGAGCATTGTGGACAGACTGTGCAGGAGGTGAAGGCGCTGTAAGTCTTGCAGGGCTGCGAGCAGTGTAGTCAGGGACTCGCTATCCCAGGAGCCCCTGACAGCCCATCAGCAAACACCTGGGCCGCTCTCCCTGCAAGCCCCGCCCCTTCACCAATTTCACTTACTGAAAAGAACGCTAGTATCACCGCTGCGCGGGAGCGCGCGGGAGGGCGCCGGGAGAAGCCCGGGACAAGGGCGGGACCGTCTGTGGCCGTCCGGGGCCGCAGGAGGCCGGGCTGGGCCACCCCTTTTTCATCCACAGGCTTGTGTTTGATTATAATTTAGTAATTATTTGTTTACCAGGATCATCTAGTCATTTGAGGATAGCAGGGGGTTGTAAACTATGGCGAATATCTCAAATACTTCTGCCTTACAGACTTCCATGGGTGATGCTGAAACTGCGGTGATGGGGCCCCTAGATTCGTATTTTAAGCGTTTGCCCCAAGATATTGATAGGGAAATTGCCTTGGCGGAAAGACGCGCTGGACGAAGGTTATCGATTGAATTGATGAAAAATCCCCTTGAAAAACACATAGGACAAAGCTTCCCTGCACTAGTCACCCCGTTATCTTCTACAGTATTGCCACTTACACAAGAAACACTGTATGATATATCTGTATGTAATGAGCTGTTGGGTGCCTCTCCTGTAGATACAGTGGTTACCGCCCTATCATCGGTGCATTTAAAGGGTTCTAATACAGCGCGTATAGGACAAAATGTTACACCAAAAGCAATTGCTCAAGCACACGCTGTCAAGCCCAAAGTATGCTCAAAGAGGAAGAGGGTTACAACCTTAAAAAAATCCATAGTCCCAAATCCGGCTAGGAAGATTAGGAAATTGGCCATCAAAACACCCATAATCCATGCCCTAGCCGAACAACCTAATGGGGTAACAAGGGGGGAGGAATTGGTTACCCTAATAGATGTAGAAAATCCAAAGATTACGGCATCACCAATAATAGAAATAAACCCCACTGCCATAGCATCTCCAGGGCAAATGAGGATTCATCCGGAACATTTATTGGATTTGGAAAAACTAATACGTTCCCTCTTAAATCCCCTTGAAACTAAACTGGAGAAGTTAGCAAAACAACTTGATCATCTTGAACAGGCTAGTTTAGACAATTTTTTCTCAGTAAAATCACTAATTAAGTCTCAGAATAAATTGGACGAGAATGGGCGACAAATTAATCTAGTCGAGCAGGATTTGGGTGTCACGGGGGTCGAGCTGTTTCCCGCAAAAGTAAGTGGGGTTCCTACTCAGCAGAAACAGGGACCGAATAAAAAAAATATAGCAGCACCCCGACCACCGGTAAACAATAGTGGCCCTGGGCGTACTAACACCAACTGCACCAGCACAATGGTCAATAGTATTAAGGATAGCATAAAAAACTGTGCCCCTGTGGTTCATAAAAAGAGTTCACTTTTACCATCTACTATGGACTGTGTCCAGGGCACACTGATAGACACAGATAAAAACCCTGCTATAACTATTGATGGATTAAATGGGCCGCTTGTCTCTCAGTTAGTAAATAAGGGTGGCTATGTAAGGAATGGTAATCACACAGCCGGTGGAAACAATGCTAGTATGGCTGTGGGAAATAGTGCTCCCGCGAGTGTTGCTGCCCCAGAACGCTGCCCACCAAAACCTTATGTTAATAAACCTTTAACTCGGATTCCCCCGGTCCAACTTACCCCTGATTCTTATCCATATGTGGCCATTCTTACCAATGTTCCTCCCCTACCGGATGGCCAAAGGGAAACATATGATATGTTAAAAAATAAAGCCATGCATTGGCTGCGGGTAAATAGACCCCTGCCAGGAGACGTGGATGGCTTGATTATTGGGGTCAGAAGGGTCAATTGGATTGGGAACACTTTGAAAAAGCAGGGGGGGTGAGTGTATCATAATTAACTTTCAAGATCCAAGGGTAGTAGGGTTAATCACGAAACCTGGATGGAATATTAGCATTGGTGGGATTGGCGTTGTAGATTTGACTTTTTTCTATCCAAGATCTCTGTCACCTTACCCAGGGGGGAATGAGTCACTGAGATTAAGTTTGCCTCCACGGGTAGAGGCTAGCTCTTTCCCTGCTCCCTTCTTGCGTTCACATGATGGTTACAACCAGGTACATAATTCTGATGGTGGCGCAGGGTACATGAGATGGGGATGTTGTCGAAATTTACCAATGTACCATAACACAGGCCCTATTATGGATCTGGTTAATCGTTTTAATCCTTTAAGTGGCTTGAACACTAACGATTGACTACCCACACCCCTAACACCACCTACAATAGCCATGCCGGAGAGGGTAACTTCCCTATCATGTACAGTTATGACCTGGAACGTTGCAGGTATAAGAGCTAAAAGATCGGATCCTACTTGGATACAATATATTTCTAAACATAAGGTCATAGCTCTGCAAGAAACGTGGGACACTTCACTTTTCTTTTCCCTAGATGGTTTCCTAAGTTTCATAACACCTGCTAGTACCAGTAACGCGGGGAGAGCAAAAGGGGGGCTTATTACATTTTTTTTCTTTAGACTTAGCAGGAACTTTTAATCTACTGAATTCAGGTTCCCCAAACATTCTAGCGATAGAATGGACAGTCTCCCCAAGCTGTACTATACTAGTAATTAATTTTTACAACGCCTGGGGTGGACCAAATGAATTTGAACACGTGCATTGTTTGGAGAACTTGATAAACAAACACAGTCAAAATTCACATACTCCTTTCGAAATTGTTTTAATGGGTGATTTTAATAGCCACAAATGTCAATTGCCCTGTCAATCACTAGATGCAGATTCTCCTGACGGAGTCTGCATTCCTCACTTTGAACACACCAAAATGGGGGAGTCACTTGACCTATTGTGTGCCAATTTTAATATATACGAATCATACAAAACTGCTTCTAATGAGAAGGTCCCCACCTTTAAAGGCACAACTAAGGGGACGATAATTGATTACATATTTATGTCCGTAGGCTTAATCTCAAAGACAAGTGACTATAAAGTTACTGTCTCACCCCATAGCGATCATAACCCTCTGTCAACTGTAATACACTGGAGTGACTTATGGCGCAGACAGGTGGATCAGCCCCGGGTTTGCGCCTTGGCGGTGCCCAGTGATCAGGGCAGACGGCTCAGATGGGGTATGGCCATGGAGGAACGGTTTATGGAAACCTTACTTCCCAAAATTGAGGGACCGATAGAAACTTGTCTAGATCAAACTGCCTCGAACCTCCAGGTTGTCACAGCTTTTAATTGTATCTGTGCACAAACCGTCAGGGATCTTACAAAACCCAAATCTAAGTACCCCACAAAGCCCCACAAATGGTTTGATAGCAAATGCTCAAGGTCACATAGAGAATTGAAATTGGCCCTTAAGGCCAAGGAAAGGGATAAAGAACTAATCTCTCATCTGAGACGGGCCTATAAAGCCAATGTGAGGGCAAGGAAAAATGAGATCAAGAACAATGCATGGAATGATCTACTTAATGTAGATGTTCTAAAAAATAGTAAACAGTTCTGGGAAATCATTAACCACTCCTTTTTTAAAGGGGAGGACAATATGAACACAGATTGTGTAATTCCCGATGAGAGATGGGTACAGCATTTTAGCAATATTTATGGGGGTGAACCATTAGTCTGCCCAATTACTACTGAGGTGGCTCACTGTGCAGTCACAGTGGTATTTACGGAAGAGCAAGTCCTAAAAGCCATTATGGATACCACAAAAAACAAGGCACCAGGCCCTGATGGTGTCCCGGCAGACTTTTTTAAATATTGCCCAGTACTTTGGAGTAAAGTACTGACCAGAGTGTTTAGAGCAGCAGCCGAAGGATCTTTATCTCAAACATGGGCAACATCCATAATAGTTCCCATCTTTAAGAAGGGGAATCGGGAGGACCCCGGGTGCTATCGCCCAATTTCCCTTATCGACTCTACTTTTAAAATCTTAGGTAGAGTCCTTTTGGTCCAACTAAGGGAAAATTTAGAACTGAATGGGGGACTCTCGAATATTCAATATGGCTTTTGTGGTAAATAAATAAATAATACCCTATTTTTGACTAGACATATATCATAACAGATAGCTCAATAAAATAAGAGTCAAGATTCGAGGTAGTAGGAGTTTTGCAGGTTTAATACAGCATAAGGACAGGAACGGGACAACCTGCATAGGAACAGGGGCCCAGCAGCTGCTGGGGCTGGGTCTGGGATGAGCGCGCTAACTTTTAATAACAATACATGGGCTTATATACAAAACGCAAACACATAGCATTACATTGCAGTAGGCGTAGCAGTGGGTGGAGCAGAAGGCGTGACGCGTAGCAGTCGCGAAAGATAAGAGTAAAAGTAGGTGTAACTGGGCGTATACATAGACATGTGGTGCAGACGTAACAGAATATGTCATGAATGGGGCGGAAACATAGGAGGGGGCTACCCAAGGAGCCGGGACCTCTAACCTGGTGGTGCGCGCAAACTGGCAATGACGTGTTACTAGGAGAAGCTGGGGGCTATGAACTCTGTGCTAGGAGCAGAGACTAAAGTCTGGAGGGTCGGAGCGACATGTACCTAAACCCTATCTAGTATCTGATGTTTAGGGAACATGTTGATATAAACTAGAAGTCAGGAGGGGAAAGGCTAACTTGATTCTAAGACTGGACCATGCATTTATTCTACATGTAGTGCGTGATGAAGAATATTAAATGACCATTAAATACAGTATTTCTCTAACGTGGAGCCGCATAGGCTAGACAATGACGGAAACTATTGATGCAGTTCAGTAGCTTAGGAATGCAGAGAAGGAGGACTGAACTGATAGCTGGAATCATAACATACTTTTGGCAGACTCAGAGGCAGAGCCAAGCTGCACCGGGCACTGCGAGGCAGGAAGTAAGTGAAAGGTCGAGGATACAGGTGGGGGCTGCATCGCTCCTCAGCGAGGCTTCAGGAGACAGGAGCTGAATCTGATGTCCAGGCCCTGTCGAGGCCTGGACACGGGGACTTTATAATGGAATAACGTGCACACTGAGAAACGTGGCAACATTACTTTACATAGGCCTGATATTCGTAGTATTCACGAGAACTGGAAACTGGCATACTAGAGGTGGACACAACTGTAATTGCGTCATTAATCGGACATGGGGAATAACATATGCATATTGGTCATGCACACATAACATATGATGGATGACACGTAGGGACACAGAACATGGCAAAATTTACTTTTCCACATTCCCTCCTTGTCACTACGTTTCCATCAGGAAACATCAATATTCATGATACCATCTATCATTTCATACAGTATCATTTGTTCATCTCGAATTGTCTTGGAACGAGATTTAAAACGGGGCTTGGGACTAGGAATACAAGAGGTAGCACACATGCCGCAAATCGCAGGGCCACATTGTATACAGAGGCAGCAGCTGAATATGATCGCTACTGCAATACCTAGAAAGGACAGGACTTTCCATCCCCAGGCGGAAATTATATTCCAGAACCAACCGGACCATGTCCAGGTGCCTGGATCTTGGTGTAACAGATGGGCAATTTTATGGAGTCTGGTTATAGCTGAATAAACAGACGGCGCGTTATTTGGAATAAAAATGCAGCAACTAGATCCGAGGACTCTACAGGCCCCGCCCCTATCGGCCAGTATGACGTCAAGGACGAGACGATTCTGTAAAACGACAATTCTCATAAAGGATTGCTCTTCGGTTAAGTTACCTAGAGCAGAGGCAGTCTCATCTACTACAGCTTCAAGGGTTCTTGTTAATCTACGGATTAGCTTACTATTTACAACTGTACCTAAATAAGGGAACACACCTTTATCAATATCAATGAATTGTTCTGCAGCAGTTTCAGTATAATCGACAATCGGGAGGTTTCTCTTGTGTCTAGTATGTACTAGGAAGGAATTCCTATGGTAGTCAGGTGGGGCTAGGAAAACTGGTGGCAGTAGGAAAGCAATGTAACAGGTTCCCTCCCAATCGAGGGGCAGACGAACATATGCGGTCTGACCACAAACAAAATAAGAATGACGTGAAGCTTTGAAAATGGATTTCCCACTGTCACTATACTTGATAATAGTAGTACAATCACTATGTCCTACGTGTACGGAACCCTTATTTCGGACACATAATTCGCCTTTGACTGGTAGTACTGAAATAGCAGGTGAGTCTGGAGTAGTATCAGACTGAACATTCAGGACCATAAAATTCGACGAATAGTTACCTAAATTGTATACTTCATTTTCTAGATCTAAACCTGTTCTGTGGGGGAAACCTTGCTTGTCTGGGAAACATGTACTGTTAAGAAAAGACATATCTGTTGAGGATGACGTTAACGTGGACCATGCTCCACACGAACCATTATGTGAGAACGGATAAGGAAACAGTGGCAGAACTCCTTTCGGTGTCTGAAAAGGGGGGAGTCGACCACACACCCAACAATTAGTGGCATTGCTGGTCTGGTGTGAGTAATGTAACATGCGGATAAATGAGTTATTACGCATAGCAAGGCGGTATGAATATTCGTGAGGAGGCAGATCACTAAACGTGTGCTCTGCTGTAACATTAGAATGCTTATTTACATGAGGAACTGGGAAATATAGGAAAAAGGCATAACTGGTGCAGGAAATCATAATGCTGAGAAACAATATGAAACTTAGAAAAACGATACATTTGATTGAGTTTTTACTAACTCTCTCACTATGGGGGTCTATTTTATACATGTCAGAAACAGTCTAACCGTTTCACCTAGGGGAGGACTTAGACAATCAAACTGACTGACGTATTTTACTAGACCGTAGTTTTTGCTTATACTCCTGCTGCGGAGTTTTCTCTACCAAGGGAGGGGTTGTATCAATGTCTTTTGCGGGACAGTCCTTAAGAGCAATATTTTGGCAGTCCTTAAAATCCTGGGAAATGTTCTTAAAGACGGGTTTCAGTCCTTTAAAAAGTTTAACGTGAGAAAGGTGTATCCATCCTTTTCGGCCTTCCAACTTCACGGCTGTACGGGTGGTGAGGAGGACCTGACGGGGCTCTTTCCATCGAGGCTCCAGCGGACTTGATCTGTCAAAGTTACGGACCATCACCATGGAACCTGGAACGATTTCATGCGGTGCCACCTCGGTATTGTCTGGAAATGCGGCAGCAACCTGTGAACGACATGAGTTGAGGGCAGACATCAAGGAAGCTAGGTAATCTGTCAGCATATTACATGAAACATCAGTAATACTTCGGGGTCTAGGAGTACCCCACATGTTAGGGGGGCGGCCGAATACGACCTCATACGGGGACAGACCTGATCTGGAATGTGCGACCATGCGCATATAAAACAAAGCGACTGGCAGAGCTACTAGCCAGTCCACACCCTTATCTTTGCATATCTTTGCAATTCGAATTTTCAGAGTCTGATTATGTCTCTCGACTAGACCGGCTGCTTCAGGATGGCGTACACAATGAAACTTCCACTGGTACCCTAACAACAGGGAAACGTGCTTCATGAGTTCAGATGAGAATGGCTGATCGTTATCAGAATATACGACTCTAGGGAGTCCATATCGAGGGAAGAATTCACGAACCAACTGCTTGGCAGTGGTCGCGGCTGTGTAATCTGGGACTGGATATGCTTCTGTCCATCTGGACAAAGCGCATACAACTACAAGGACATACTTGAAACCTCGACATCGCTCCATCTGAATATAATCCATCTGGAGGACTTCAAAGGGGTGGTCAGGAGGCTGGAAACCACCTTGTTCCACCGGGACACTTTTACCTGGATTAAACTGACAACATATCATACAGGTACGGACTTTCTGCTTGGCTGCAGCTCGTAAATGTTTGTTGAACCAAAGGTTCTGGATACTGTCTAACATAGCTTTTTCTCCTAAATGTGCTGGACTATGTGCGGTATTAATGATGACTTGAACCATAGAGTCGGGGAGAAACCATGTGGCTCCACCCTTCGTTAACCATCCTTGATCTGTCTGGACCCCTCCTTGTTCGGACCATTTCTTGATTTCATCGGGAGTAGCATGTAACTGGATATCTATGACATCTTGAGTGGGGTCCTTAACTGTCATACATGTAATCGGATCTGGAGTGTGTGTCAGGTTAACTGGAATGTCTGGAGTCTGTGCTGTAAGCTTGGCTGTGCGATCTGCTAGATCGTTACCTTGGGAAATAATGTCAGTAACTTTCGTATGTGCTTTGCATTTCATGATAGCAATAGATGTCGGTAAGTGTATGGCATCTAACAGAGCTTGAATAAGGAGACCATGCTGAATCTTGGTTCCATGAGAAGTCATGAAACCTCTCTCCTGCCAGAGCACTCCGAAGTCGTGTACAACTCCAAATGCGTAACGTGAATCTGTGTAAACATTAACTTTCAGGTTCTTGGCGTGTATACAGGCTTGTGTCAGAGCAACTAGCTCTGCTGCTTGAGCGGACAGGGTATCAATACGGTGTGTTTCAATAACTTCGGTGTCAGTAGTCACTGCGTACGCGGCGACTAGTTCTCCTGTACTAGTTCTCATACATGAACCATCCACATAAAGTGTCAGGTCAGGGTCTGGTAACGGAATGTCTGTCAGGTCTTGTCTTGGCTTTGTCGTAATATTGACTACTTCCACACAGTCATGTGGGTCAGGATTTGAATTAACTGATGGTAACAATGTAGCAGGATTCAGGACGTTGCAGCGTCTAATTTCTATGTGTGGCTGGAACAGTGTCAATTCATAACCTGTTAAACGTGCAATTGTCAAGTGCTGAGTTTGTGTTCGGTTTAGAAGAACTTCCACGGAATGTGGAACTTGTACTGTCAAGGTATGTCCTAAAACTATGGAATCACTTTGTCTGATAGCTAGTGCTGTGGCTGCAACTGACTTGAGGCACGCAGGCAACGCCTGGGCGACTGGATCTAATGTGCTAGAAAAATAAGCACAGGGCTTGTATTGTCCTGCTTGATCTTGTGTGAGAACAGATAATGCTGTACCTTCACGTTCAGTAACAAAAAGTGTAAAAGGCTTACTGTAGTTCGGTGTCGCTAGAACTGGAGCTTGACATAAAGCTTTCTTTAACTCGTTGAAACTAAGTGTATGTTCAGATGTCCAAGGGAGAACAGTCGATACGGCTGCCTCCTGTGTTGTTAACTGTATCAGTGGCTTGGCTAGAAATGCATACTGGGGAATCCATTGTCTACAATAAGAAGTAAGGCCGATAAAGGCACGTACCTCCTTCTGGGTTCTGGGCTGGGGAAGATTCGCTATTAACTGGATACGGTCTGGTGTCAACTGCCTACCCCTCTTGGACAGCAAGTGTCCTAAGTATACCACTTGCTGGACACAGAATTGAAGCTTCGAAGGGGACACCTTGTGCCCCATCTCGGCTAGGAAATACAGAACCGTCAGTGACGCTCGCTCGCAATCACGTTCAGAACGGGCTGTGATCAGTAGATCATCGACATACTGGAGCAGGGCAGTGTCAGTTGGCATGTGAATATTATCTAGTTGTCTCTTAAGTGCTTGACTGTAAATACTAGGGCTTTCTGTGAAACCTTGAGGAGCGCGTGTAAACATATAGCTCCTTCCATTTAAACAAAATCCGAAAAGAAACTGGCTGTCTGGATGAATTGGAACACTAAAAAATGCGTTCTTGAGGTCTATTACTGTAAAGAACGTAGCTTCAGAATCAATGGCTGTTAACAGGGAGGAGATGTCTGGGACAACTGGGTACTGCGGAATAATACATTTGTTAAGTTCTCGTAAGTCAATCACTAATCGATATACTGGGGGTGCATTTGGGTCAGTACGTTTCATGACTGGAATGATCGGAGAGTTACATATATTGGAGTCAGTTTCTACAACTACTCCTTGAGCGATGAGCTCGTCAATAATTTTGGATAAGGCTGCTACAGCCTCGGGTGGCAATCTGTACTGTCTGATTCGTGGTAACACTACACCTGGTTTGAGAGTCACACGATAGGGTGTGATTTGCATGTAACCTACATCAGTTGGACCTTGCGCCCATAGATGCTGCGGAACTTGAGACAGTCTTGAATCAAAATCTCGTAATACATAGTGACCCTTAAAGTCACGTAGGAACAGACGTATTCCCTCTGGGGAACAACAAATAACTGCACCTAATTCTTTCAGTGTTTTAATGCCTAATAGGTTTTCTGGACATGACTTAGTAAGTAACAGATCAGTAGTGCGGGACAATGGACCTACTTCTAGAGTAACTGGCTTTGAAATCTCATTTACGATAGGCTTTCCTGAAAATCCAAGGGAAACATTTCTTGAGCCTGAGAGCGGAGCCCCTGGAACTTCGGCGTGACTAATTGTGGTCCTACTTGCCCCTGTATCAATCAAAAACTTTCTGTCTTTCCCTAATACTTGACTGTGAACATAGGGACCTTCTTGATCTACAGGTATCTCGATGAGAGGCAAGCCTACCTCCCTCTCTAGGCTGTTTCATGAGTATGGCTGGTACTCTGGATACTCAGACTGTGCATACTGGTACATCTGCTGTGTAACGTGCTGTGTTGCAGCAATAGGCTGCGGTACTGTAACTGTCTGCGGTGCATTCTGTGACTGAGAAGTCTGTGAAACTTGTTCTTGTCTAGGCGGACGTGGTCTTTCTTTAGTCTTACCAGTAGCTATGTTGTGTTTCAGAACTGCACACTCATTTATAAAATGACCTGGCTGTTTACAATAATTGCAGTTCCCTTTAACGGGTGCTGCAGGATGACCGGCTTGATTCGGACCCCTCTTCTGACTATCTTGAGGAACAGATTGTGCAACTAGCACTTTCATTTTCGTGTCTTTCATACGTTTTCTTTCGTGTTCTTGCTCTTCCCTGATTCTATTCTGGTGGTACTGGAGCATCTGGAGCATCTGGGACGGAGTATTAGCTTGCCAGGTGCTTTCGACTTTCAAAACTCGGTTTTTAATTGGTGGACTTGAATTCTCGACTAATTTAGTAACAAAAAGGTGAGGGTATGACTCACTACTTGTCTTGAGACCACTGTTGATACTGAAACATTTTTCAAATCTAGAATAAAAATCACTAATATCTTCGTCTTGTTTCTGTTTACAGGCTGAGATTGCATCCCAGTCTTCTTTTCTCGTTGTTAATAATCTGGGTAAAACTTGAATCAATAATTCTGGTAATTCTGTACATTTATCTCCAAGACCGGTACCTGGTACACGTGCCTTGTCTTCAGCTTCTAGAACTGTCCAATCGATCTTTTTCTCTCCCACCTCCCATTCTTTTTCCTTTAGCTTTTCATACACCCCTGCGGGCAACAGAACTTTTAACATTTTAATGATATCTGGGTAAGTGTATTCTCCCATACGGAGCATGTCCTTTAATTCTCGATGGAACCCTGCTGGATCTTTGTCATGACAGGGAATTAATTTCTTCATTTCAAGGAGTTCCATCTTTGTGATTGGAGTGTATACAAACACTCGCTGCATTTCGCCACCCGTTCCTTTAACTGGGTGGACTTCTCGTAACGGATTCTGTCTGTCTATGTAGAATGATTTACTTTCTGGGGGTGAGACATGAACAAAATGCGGGTTCAAGAATGTTCTATATTTGTGACGCTGTTCTAGAATTACACTAATTAAATCGGTACCTAGACCTCTCCATTTATACTGGAGTAACTCGTTCAGGATATCATGTAACGGGCCTGGATCAGAGTGCTGACCCTCATACAGAGTAATGAGGTACTGAATCATATACATACCCACCAGTCGCTGCTCGGCTGGGGGCAATTTCAGAAACATTTGTGCCACTATTTCGTCTGGAAAAGTGGTAGAATCAGTAATCCATCGGACTGCTGATCGGACTAGTTCTTGTTCATGCATAGTACTTAACTCACTGTAACCGATTCGTGATTTCAGAATGTGATCGGTAGCTTGAAATACTTGTTCTAGGGAACCTTGTTCTGGTGCCGAATGATGAAAAATAGACTTGGGTTCTAGACGTAAATGGCGATCTGGAAATCTAGGTTTTCCTACATACGCTATTCTGGCAGTATTCTCGTCGTCTTCCTCTTCAGGATCAGAGGTACTTTCTTTCTCGCTTACTTGTGCTGCTTTACGCTGTTCGTGTATCTTTATTATTTCTCTACGGATTTTCTTGTACATACTTTCCATGGCACCAATGGTATTGTGCTTTCCTTCGGCAATATTATCACTCCACTTTGTCAGGACTTTCATTTCGGCTGGATCTTTAGACGGGTAATCTTGTTCTCTTATTAGACAATTAATT
This sequence comes from Lissotriton helveticus, assembly GCF_964261635.1. Lineage (NCBI taxonomy): Eukaryota > Metazoa > Chordata > Amphibia > Caudata > Salamandridae > Lissotriton > Lissotriton helveticus. The sequence continues at coordinate 152,243,541 of NC_136070.1, forward strand.
AAGAACTTTAATATCATGCGCTGAATCTCGGCTTTCCTTTGAGACATGGCATTACTAATACTTTCTGGATCATCCCCTGTACGGATGAAACGATATATCCTGTCTAGATCTTCTTTCATATTGGGTAGGGTGACTAGATACTCGGTCACTCTCCTTATGCGTACGGAATATAAAACCATATTAAATTCGCCTGGAACTGGGTCATAGACACATTCGCCAAGGGTTTGCCTGATTTCTGCAACAGACTTATTACTCTTGGGAGTACGCTGTGATGCTTGAGCATGTAATTCGAGTGCTGATAAACGCTTGTATGGCGGCGGGGTTTGAGGAAGACCTCCTCCTGCGGCCCCTAAACTGGAATCATCAACTGATGCTTTTCGTCCTGGCAGGGTCGGTAATTGTAACGTGGGCTGGACTTGTATGGCGGGCTGACCCGGGGGAGCTGTTAAGGGCACCCCGGTGTCTGGAGGAGCAGGAATTACCTGATTTACAGGGACGGGCGGAGCGTGAACAGGATTTGCATATTCGGGGACTGTGTCGTCCAAATAGGACGAAATAAAAATATCAGCTGCGGTCGGTTTGTGACGTAGCTTGGTCGGAACTAATGATGGCGGGAAATTACTGGATGCCTCTGGGGTCGCTTTTGGCAAGCCCTCAGCAAGAAGAGGATACATACCCTTAATGAGGGCATGCCTCTGTCTGTCTGACTGTTCGGCTTTGACTCGTTCACCTATCTCGATTAATTCTCTTTCTTGGGCTCGTTCTTGGGATTCTCTACTTAGTTCTGACTTTCTGATTTCTTTTTCGGTTCTTTTATGAGCTTCTTTGCGCCATAACTCGATGGCATCTTTCTGTGACTGTCTGGCTTTCTTTTTCCATAATGCTTCTTCTACTCGCATGATACATTCGGCATCCCATGTACCCGATACGGGCCATCTATACTTTTCTTCTAACTGTTTGGTATAATCTACCCATAAATCTAGATACAATATGGCGCTTATGCCATGTTTCTGATACATAAAGTGACCTGGACTGTCCCTGGGCGGGACAGGAACTGCTTCTTCTAACAAACCCTTTCTAGTTTTTAACTGACGTAGTCTCGAAAAGAGAGACATTGTAAACTTGAATCGGAACACAATACAATAGACGAGGAACAATAACAATTGGGAAAACAATTCAGGCATACCACGACATTGGAAATACATTGAACAACATCATAACATTACAGTTCGGACAGAAATATTACCTGGAATACTGAGAACAGAAACACAAGAATTTCTCGAGAACGGAACAGACTAGAGTTACTGGATGCACTGCTGAAACAGTACGGAACATACCGGTCCCATAAAGGGACGCATCAAGACCCGTATCCACCTAGGTGAACACTTCGTTAGTGGGCCTGGGTACCACCAACCCACGGACCAGAGTCAATTTAGATTGACCCTGTCTAGATACTACCCCAGCAATGGTACTCACCGGGCAGCAAGAACGGAAGGCCTTGGATCAGACTGGACTGCTACGACGACGGACGACGAACTTCGGACTTCAGTTACGGGTGGGCCTCCGGATACCTCGGACCTTGGACTCTTGGCTTGGGCTCTGGTCGGGACTCGCCGCGTTCCTCCACCGTCTCGTTTGGATGCTGGACCGCCTCCTCCGTGGGCCTGAGGGATACTTGAAGCAGAAATGTCTGCACGTGGCCGGTATGGTTCCGTCACGGCTGCAGAGGGTCAGGGGGTCGGCGTGGCTTCACCGACGCGTGGGGAAAGGGCAAGTCCCTATTTGGGCGCCATTATGTGGTAAATAAATAAATAATACCCTATTTTTGACTAGACATATATCATAACAGATAGCTCAATAAAATAAGAGTCAAGATTCGAGGTAGTAGGAGTTTTGCAGGTTTAATACAGCATAAGGACAGGAACGGGACAACCTGCATAGGAACAGGGGCCCAGCAGCTGCTGGGGCTGGGTCTGGGATGAGCGCGCTAACTTTTAATAACAATACATGGGCTTATATACAAAACGCAAACACATAGCATTACATTGCAGTAGGCGTAGCAGTGGGTGGAGCAGAAGGCGTGACGCGTAGCAGACGCGAAAGATAAGAGTAAAAGTAGGTGTAACTGGGCGTATACATAGACATGTGGTGCAGACGTAACAGAATATGTCATGAATGGGGCGGAAACATAGGAGGGGGCTACCCAAGGAGCCGGGACCTCTAACCTGGTGGTGCGCGCAAACTGGCAATGACGTGTTACTAGGAGAAGCTGGGGGCTATGAACTCTGTGCTAGGAGCAGAGACTAAAGTCTGGAGGGTCGGAGCGACATGTACCTAAACCCTATCTAGTATCTGATGTTTAGGGAACATGTTGATATAAACTAGAAGTCAGGAGGGGAAAGGCTAACTTGATTCTAAGACTGGACCATGCATTTATTCTACATGTAGTGCGTGATGAAGAATATTAAATGACCATTAAATACAGTATTTCTCTAACGTGGAGCCGCATAGGCTAGACAATGACGGAAACTATTGATGCAGTTCAGTAGCTTAGGAATGCAGAGAAGGAGGACTGAACTGATAGCTGGAATCATAACATACTTTTGGCAGACTCAGAGGCAGAGCCAAGCTGCACCGGGCACTGCGAGGCAGGAAGTAAGTGAAAGGTCGAGGATACAGGTGGGGGCTGCATCGCTCCTCAGCGAGGCTTCAGGAGACAGGAGCTGAATCTGATGTCCAGGCCCTGTCGAGGCCTGGACACGGGGACTTTATAATGGAATAACGTGCACACTGAGAAACGTGGCAACATTACTTTACATAGGCCTGATATTCGTAGTATTCACGAGAACTGGAAACTGGCATACTAGAGGTGGACACAACTGTAATTGCGTCATTAATCGGACATGGGGAATAACATATGCATATTGGTCATGCACACATAACATATGATGGATGACACGTAGGGACACAGAACATGGCAAAATTTACTTTTCCACACTTTCGTGAGAATAGGGGGACATTGGAACAATGTTCCAATCTCCACCTTCTAGTCTCCAGGTATACGGTGGTCGGGGAGGGGTCAGTTTACTTGGCCTTTATGGACCTCTCCTCGGCCTTCGACCTGGTGAATAGGAGTAAGTTATGGACTATTCTACTAGAGCTAGGTATAGAGGAGTCGTTGGTGGCATTTATGGCAAGGTTACACCAAGATCTCAAGGCAAAAATAAGAGTCACCAGGGATGGAAGGTGCACGGAAAGTTTTAAATCTGAAAAAGGGGTGCGCCAGGGTTGCATCCTGGCCCCCCTTCTTTTTACTATTTATATAAATGGCCTGGGGAAACACCTAGAAACAGGTTTGGCTGATGTTCCCCGTGTAGGAGGAGCTCAGATTCCAGCCCTCCTATACGCGGACGATGCCGTCCTGATAGCACGAACAGGGATTAGCCTACAGATTCTTCTGGACCGCTTTGGTTCCTTTATGGAGAATCTAGACTTGAAAATCAACGTCTCCAAGTCCCAAACTATGATTATTGGTCGTAAAGTAAATATGTCGCAGAAAAAAACTTTTATTTGCAAAGGGGAGATTCTCTCTAGGGTTCCAGTCTTTCCTTACCTGGGAGTCCTTTTTGACCATAGAGGGTCCTGGGCCCCCCAGATCAAAGCAAAAAGTCTTAGTTTAGCACGATCCTCATCAGCTCTGCTGGCCTTTACAAAAAGACTGGGAGCCAAACCAATGGAGGCGGTGATTAAAATATACAACAGTAAGTGCGTTCCAATCGCTATGTATGGATCTGAGATTTGGGGTTATGCAGAGACGGCAAAAATACAGAGGGTAGAAAATGGTATCATTAGGAACATTTTATCTGTCCCTGATTCCACACCCACTTTCTCTATCCATGAGGAAATAGGTTTACCATATATCTCTGATAAACTAAAATTAGCCCCCCTCCTTTTCTGGGCCAAAACATGGTTGAACCCCGAGCTGACGTTAAACCATGCCATTCTTAAGGACGTCATTGCAAGGGATAACGCCATGAGAATTCCCTGGCTAAAATATATTAAATCCACATTACTAATGCTGGGGAGACCGGAACTTTTTAATGACCCATCCAGCATCAGGAGGGAGGATGTCAGATTGATTAAGCAGATGTTTCTGGAGAGGGTTCGTATGGATAGAGAAGAATTGGAATTGAGGAAACCCATGGTGAGGGCACATATTGTTTTAACGACTTCGCCCACCATGGAACCCTATTTAAAAATCGTGACTAATCCTCTTCATAGACTCCTATTAACTAAATTCAGGATGAACTTAATCCATTACTCTCTAGGAAATTTTCCGGTGTGGTCAAAACCTGATAATGGTCCGCCATGCGGATGTGATCAATTTTCAGTTCAAGACACCCTTCATTTTATAATTTTCTGTGACTTTTATAACAGCGAAAGGAAAAAATATTTATTCCCTGTTTTGAAAGCGGCGGGCTTTATTCAAATAAGGCCAGCCTTAATCTTCCTCCAAATGTTAGCAGATACCTATACTATGTTTAGTGTTGCTTGCTATTTAACCGCTGCATTTAGATCTAGGAAAAAAAGACTACCCCAGATAGACCTGTTTTAACTCAAATTTGTTCTTAAAGGAACATTTTTAATATTTGTAAATAGATTTGTTCTTTCGAGTAATAATCTGATGAAATGTAATCACTAAGCAGAAAATTTTTTTGTAAAGAGATCGAGTGATGTTTTTAAAAAAAAATTGTATTTGTGTTTGCTTTATGTCTTTTATGATTTTAACAAAAATCGAATAAAGAGTATTTTGACTGACTGACTGACTGAGGTCTTGTACTGTGGCTTCTAACACCTGCGTGTGAAGATTGGTACTGTAATGGACAATATCTTCACATCTGTGTTGATCATGGTGATGGGGCGATATGCAGAGGGATCGCACCTATATCCGCCCGGCTTCAGGATCATACCGATTTCGCCCTGGTTCATACTCGGTGGAAGCGCCTCACAATCAAACGCCTCAAGATACACTTGTAAGAGGAGGCGGGAAAGAGTGTCCCCAAATGTCTGATAGAATTCAGGGGGGAAGCCATCACTCCCCAGAGATTTAGCCCTCGGCACGCAGGCCATCGCCACGCGCACCTCCCGCAGCGTCAATGTTTCATCTAGTTTGTCTAGCACCGCCCTAGGGAGGGAATGGAGGGCCAATCCCAGCAAATAAGGGAGGTACGAGGTCTCGGTGACCGCCGGATCCGCGGCGTATACTGTTTGTAGGTGGGATTGGAGGACTCGGAGAATGCCCACTTCAGAGTGTACCACACCGCCCGTAGATCCCCGCAGGGCCACGATCCTCTCCGGGGTGAACTCTCGCCTGAGGATCCAGGCCAACAGTCGGCCCGATTTGTCGCCTTCTCTGTGAAGACGTTGCCTATATTGACCAAGGGTATATTTGTCTAGTCGGTCTAAGATGTCATGCACGCACGACCGGGCTGCCTGTTTAGTCTCCGGATGCAAGTCCTCAGGGTCCGACAACGTTTGTTGGCGCAGGAGATTATCCTCTGCCTCCTGTAGGTCTCGGGTAAGTTGCTTCTGGACCCCATAGGTGAGGCCCAAACACTCGCCCTGTATCACCGCTTTCAGAGCGTCCCACCTGGTAGAGAAGGTGATGTCTCCCCCCTCCCAATTTAGGTCTATATAGTTGGTAAGGGTGGTCTCTACATGGTCCCTCCCCACTTGGTCTTGTAGGAGATCTGCCGGCAACCGCCAAGTCCGAGGGCGGGAGGGCTGTCTCTCCCAACTCAAAACGCATACCACTGGGGAGTGGTCAGACAAAAAGCGGGCTGATGAGTAATTGCCAGGGAGATAGTTGCGTCTAAGTTCGCAGCCAAAACCCTATCCAATCGACTATGCGTGTTATGAGTGGGGGAGGAACACGTATACAATTTCTGTGACGGGTTGCTCAGACGCCACACATCACTCGCCCCTAAGTTCCCCATGACCTCCCGGAGCTGCGCTGTCATACGCGGCTTTCTGCCCGCGCGGGGTGGAAACCTATCCAGTACCGGGTCCAGGACACAATTAAAGTCTCCGAGCCAAAGCAGGGGAGCCTCCAGGTCGGGGATGAGGACCTCCTGCAGGGTCAGGAAGAACCCAGGGTCATCTATATTGGGAGCATACGAGTTCAAAATGGAAAGGTCTCTGCCATCCAGCTTCGCTCGCAGGAGCAGGTACCCCCGCGTTTATATCCGCGTCCACGTACTGGAGGGCAAATGGGACCCCGGGCGCCACCCATATCAGAACCCCCCTAGCGTATGTAGAATAGGAGGAGTGAAACATCTGGCCCCGCCACTTCTTCCCTAACTTTTGGGCACCCTCATCATCAAGGTGGGTCTCCTGCAGGCACGTAATGGAAACTCCGTGCCGTCGGAGGAAGGACAGGACTCCATGCCTCTTGGTGCATGTGCCAAGCCCCCTCACATTCCAACTTAAGAACTTATATCCCATGGCTGGTGACATGTCCCACCCGGGTCTATAGATCTACTCCCTGCGACCCCCCAACCCGGTGCCCGAACTGTGATACACACGATGCCTGCAACAAAGCCCCCCAACATTCCCTCTCAGAACCCCAACCACCCCCCTACCACGAGCAATATTCCTGCAACAACCAAACATGCTAATATGTCCTTCCCCTGCTGGTGCCAGGACGTACACAGCCTACCCATGTTCCCAACCGGGCTAACCCACCCCAACAAACAAAGGAAAGAAACCCCTCCCTCCCATCCAGCTCCCAGCACCACCAGCTAATTCGACAATCATAGGTGACTCGGACTCTTAGAAGTACAACATGTGCGTCTGCCTGGACATCCGCTCCACCCGAGGACCCACCCCCCTACAAATTCAAACGCATCCAAATAACGCCCCCCATTGTGTCCAACAGGGTACGACCCAGGGGATCCAGCGAACATACACAAAATAGGGCCAACCTGAGTGAGAGCAATATGTCCCTCAGGATCAGTTCTCAGACGTGGCCGGTAGTTCCCCCGCAGTCTCAGGGATCGTGTCAACGGTAGACGGGAGAACATCCCCAGTAGGTGGCAAGGTGTCCGGAACCAGTACTTCATCTTGAGGCGGATCTACCCGGGCCGCTGGACGATCCCCGGGCTCCGAGGACTCCAAGCAGAGGGCTCCATCGTCTCCCACCGTGACTCGCCGTCTCTCTTCGTGATCCGCATCATCAGACGAGCGTCGGCGTCTGGGTCTACGATTCCTCGCAGGACGTGTTCCCCACGCACTCCTGGTTCCACCTCTTTCCTCCGGCGGGAGGGCATCCCCCCTGATCTCCAGCCACTCCCATACCTCCTCAGGGCCTTCAAAGAAGTGGGCCCTGCCGTGGGATATGACCTTAAGTTTTGCGGGATAGAAGAGCATGTACTGCAAATGCATGTCTCTTAACTTCTGCTTAACCGCCAGAAAGGATTTACGTTGTTCCTGAACTTGGCGAGTGTAATCCGGGTACACAGACACCGTGGAACTTTCAAAGGTGAGGTCCGCCGTTTCCCTAGCCGCCTTCAAGATGCAGTCTCTGTCTCGATAGTTCAGAATTTTGACGATTAAAACCCTGCGGCGGAACGCCGGGCCTCGGCGACGGGACCAGCGCTCTGTGGGCTCGCTCGATCACAAACACCTCAGACAGTCCCGTAAGGCAAAGTGTGGAGCGAATCTAGTGCTCCAGGAAGCGCTCAGCGTTCCCCATCTCCGCGCGTTCCGGAATGCCAAGGACTCTAATGTTGCTGCGGCGTGCCCTACCTTCGGCATCTTCCGCTCTACGCTCCAACTCCCCCGTCGAGGCGGAGAGTCGCGAGACCGTCTGTTTGAGGGACGCCACCTCCTCCTGCAGCTGGACAATATTCCCCTCCGCAGCTGTGACTTTATCCGTTACCTTATGGAGATCTGCTCTCAGGAGATTCACATCTATAGATACCTTCTCGATCTGCCTTTCCAAGGCGTTGTGGGACCCCTGTATCACCTTCAGTAGCTCTGCCCTGGAAGGCTCGCCGGCGGCACCGGAGGCGTCACCCTCCCCATCCTGACTGGACTGACGCGTGATGCGTTGTGATGGGAGCCGCTGAGTGGTGTACTGTGTGTACTGGTGTACTGTGTGATGGTGTTTGGATGCGAGGCTCGGGCCATCCTGTCCTTGCGCATTATAGGAGTCTATGGGGACCCCTCCCAGACGTCCGAACAACAGGGGCGCCTCTCGACAGTCCCCAGAGATGCGGGGGGTCCCGGTAGCCCGTCAAGCCCTGCGCCCCCACGGCCACGGACAGTGCCATGCCCCACTCACCACTATGGCAGCTGCACAGTATCTGTCCCAGGGAGAAGGCTCCGTCTGAGTTCGGTCAGCTGCGACCGTTGCAAGCGCCCAGGATAAATACAGAAGTTACCACACCCCCGGTCAGCTGCGACCGTTGCAAGCGCCCAGGATAAATCCAGAAGTTACCACACCCCCCCAGATATCCACCTAGGGCAGCCTCACGGCCAGGGAGCAGGATGAATTCCCTTCCACTATCCGGTTCCGCTGGTGGGGGCCACCATCCCGATCCCACCGTACCCCCAGCCGTCGTCTTCCGGGTCCGCCGGACACGGCCGGGGACATTCCCCAGCAGCCGCGCAGGTGCCCCCGCGAGGTTAAGGGCTGTCCAGTCGCTTCAGACCGATGCTTCCCAACTCCCTGGGCTCCGGCGGCATCAAGTGCTCCCTCCGCCACCTCCTGTTAGGCCCGACTTGCAGAGGCACAGGAGCCCGACAGCTCCGCCGCAGGACCGGACAAACTTTGGGGTCCCGGGATGGCAGAGGGCCCCCAACGTAGCAGGCTCACCAAGAGGACAGAGAGGAGCCCCGGGCCGGGTCGCTCCCTCCGCAGCTTCTCCACTCTCCGCCACAGGCGCAAGGCCGCAGTTCCGGGAGGCCCCCGATGGAAGTGGGTACCTCTCCGGCCGCACGCGACCTGCCCCCAGACTTCAGGCAGTGGAGTCAGGATCGTAGGCCGACTCCGCTGGTGGAATAGTGGCCCCTGCCACTAGCACGTCGGCTCGCTGTCCCCAGGGCCTGGCAACCTCAGGGGTATTAGAGTGGCGGGAGGTCCCCGATAGCAGTAGGGACCCCGCAGCTGGAAGCAAGTCCACCCCAGGGCCAAGGCCTAGACACCAGGATTCCGGTCTCACTGCACGCCTGCTCTCCGCCGGGCCGAAGCACTCCAGTGATTCCCCAGCACCGGGGCCCCCGCGTGCAGTGGGCGCCCCCCTCGCCGCAGCTCCACCAATCGGCGGGCCCTGAGGGGTCTTGGGAGCTCCGGTCGATGCCTCCACTTCCCTGCCGGGCGCCGCCGCGGATCTGCAGTCCGGTCGTCGGTCACAGCAGGCAGGATCTACGCCATACTAGTGGACCCGGATGGTAGCGGGTTCCTCCTCCACCCCCACGCAGTCCGGTGTTGCGACCGCAGGGGACCTCGGCCTGCAGGCCGCAACTAGGCCTCAGCACCGGCCTTGCGTAGATTACGGCCCCAGAGACCCGCAGCCCGGCCACCTCCTTCAGTTAGCGGCTTTCAGCTGGTCCACTCCCGGTGCCGGGGGGAGCCCAAGGCGATCAGATCCCCTAATCCGCCGTTTCTCAGTCCGAGCACATCAGGATCCGCCGTGAATCAGGATTTATAAACTGGGCCGGCCGGGAGCTGAAGGAGCTCACGTCCTGTCGGCCATGCTGCTTGGCCACGCCCCCCACTTTTTTCACATTTTACTGTATCGTAGGCCCTCTTGGGTAACGCAAAAATAAATTGAATATTGAGTGCTACGAATCATAGGAAGCACATACATAGAAAGGGAGGCTATGAGGATTGGTGAGTCCACATGTAAAGAGCCACAAAGTCCAGGAGTGTACTTGTTTGCCTCCGGGATTGCGCTCCCGACATCCTACCTGGATCGGCAGAAGCTCATCTGGCCCCTTTAAACCTCCCACTGTTCAATCGATCAATCAATCATAGCATTTCTAAAGCGCACTACATACCCGTGAGGGTCTCCAGGTGCTTGGAGGAGGGGGGGTGATGCCGTTACTGTTCGAAGAGCCAGGTAGAGGAGTCTCCTGAAGGTAAGGAGGTGTTCGGTCTGCCGTAGGCGGATAGGGAGGGTGTTCCATGTCTCGACGGTGAGGTGGGAGAATGACTTGCCGGCGGCGGTCACTATTCAGATGTGGGGGGACGTGGCGAGGGCGTGGTCTGCGGAGCGGAGCTGGCGTGTGGGGGGTGTAGAGGCGGAGTCGGCTGTTGAGGTACGCTGGTCCAGTGTTGTGGAGTGCCTTGTGTGTGTGGGTGAGGAGTTTGAAGGTTATCCTCTTGTTGATGGGGAGCCAGTGAAGTTTTCTCAGGCTGAGGCGAGGGATGTCGAGGATCAGGCGTGCGAAAGTATCCTAGATGCGTTTCAGGAGTTTGCCGGGGCTCCTGCGTGGAGTGCGTTGCCGTAGTCCAGTCTACTGCTGACGAGGGCATGGGTGACTGTCCTTCTAGTTCGGGTGGGGAATCCACTTGATGAACCTGTGAAGAATGCAGAGGGTGTTGAAGCAGGAGGAGGAGACGGCGTGACCTGCTTTGGTCAAATGTAATGTTATGGGCCCCTCTTTTAACTCAGCTAATCAATGCTAGTGACGGCTCCACCTTTCCTAAGACCTGGTCTGAATCAATCATTGTGCCAATTTTCAAGAAGGGAGATCGTCAAGATCCTGTTTGTTACAGACCGATCTCCCTTCTTGATTCCATGGTAAAGGTGGTTGGCCGAGTCTTCCTCCAACGTTTGCAGGACTGGGCAACTGAATCTAAGGTTTTATCTGAACTGCAGTATGGGTTCCTGGAGGGCCTGGGTACCCTGGAACAAAGTCTTAACCTGGCTATGTTAGTCGGGAAGTACACTCGAGCAAAAAATGGGAAACTATATTTAGTTTTCGTCGACTTGACAGCAGCGTTTGACTCTGTTGTCCATGTGAGGCTATGTGAGACCCTTGTCAATCTCGGGGTGGATCATGGCCTAATTGCCTTTCTGCATCGTTTTTATGAGAGAGCTTCAAACAGTGTTAGATATGGGACGAAGGGGCAATGCACCTCGGGATGTCCTGTTACAAGAGGGGTGGGCCAGGGCTGCGTGCTAGCCCCCTTTCTTTTTAACTTATATATAAATGGTATGGCCGAGGCACTTCTTAAGGGGGGGCTCAGACTTCCCGCAATTGGTAGGAGAGGAATTCCTGCTCTTCTCTATGCCGATGACGCGGTCATCATAGTGCGAACAGGCAATGGCCTACAAAAAGCCCTGACCAGTTTTAGCACTTTTACGGGTGACCTTGGATTAACAATAAACCTCTCTATGACTTTCACAATGAATTGTGTATCTGGGTCTCGGAGCACCACTGGCCGAGACATTTTTCTGGAGGGAAGCAAGATATCTAACACAAGGACCTTTTCATATCTTGGTGTCCTCTTTAGCTACAACAATACTTGGAGTCAAGCAATCACCCAGAAAAAACTGTCCTTTAAAAGATGCATTAGTGCCTTGACCACCTTTACTAAAAGACTAGGGAGGAAACCACCCAGGGAGCTTATACATATATACAAGGCTCAGTGTGTATCGGCCGTGGTATATGGGCCTGGGGTTTGGGGCATCTCTAATCCCTCTTCCCAGCACACAGTAGAAAATCTCTTTCTTCGTTTTATTCTTGGTGTTCCACCTGGTACGTCCTCTTTTGTTTGCCTTGAGGAGTTGGGTCTTTCATATATTATGGATCTTATTAAACTCGAGCCCTTACTCCTTTGGCACAGGATTTGGTCTAGTGAACAGACCCAATTAAATCGTGATATCATGTACGATTGCATGAAGCTAGATAGAGCATTGAAAATTCCTTGGCTCAAGTACATATTTCAGTTTGCCAAAGATCTTGGTCATCCGGAGTATTATTTAAAACCGAACTCAATGACCCAAATGTCTAGGAAATCCTTGAAGAAAGATTGTTTGGATATATTGGGAGTTGCGAGATTAGCGGTTCAAGCCCCAAAACCACAGTCAACTACAATCAGCTAAGGCTTACAACCTTCGATATGGAACCCTACCTAAATGTTGTCTCTAAAGACTATGACAGAATGTTGTTAATGAGATTCCGATTAGGAATAGTCCACAGAATTTTGACTATCCTGTTAATAAATGACTGGTCAAGAGAACTCCCTCGGTGTATGTGTGATTTGACATCAGAACAGTCTACCATTCACTTTTTCTTTTTTTGTAAATGTTTTAATGAATTAAGGAAATTCTGGATACATCCTATTTTAAGCTCCTTCGGCCTAAGACAATGTCGTCCAGCTCTCATTCGATTGCAATATTTAGAGAATGAATTCGTGGCTTGGAGGGTTTCTAGCTTCTTGAAGAAAGCTGTGTGGCTGAGGAAAAGTATGTGCTTTGATCCTTGATGGGCTTTCCCCCTTTTTAACCTGCTTTGTATAAAAAATTTAAAATATACAGTTTTACAATTTTCTTGAGATCTGTATTTTTATATATTGTGATTTGTCTTTTGTATAGATTTCGATGCTTGCTTTTATGATTGTATGTATGTAAAGCTCGATTTGATTTGACCTGCTTTGTCATGGAAAGTGTGGAGTCGAAGATGACCCCGAGGTTACGTGCGTGGTCAGTGGGTGTAGGGGGTACTCCTAGTGCAGTCAGCCACCAGGAGTTGTCCCAGTCCGAGGGGGTGGATCCGAGGATGAGGACCTCTGTCTTGTCAGAGTTCAGCTTCAGTCGGCTGTTTCTCATCCAGTCGGTGACGGCCTTCATTCCTTCGTGGAGGTTGGTTTTGGCGGTGTGTGTGTCTTTGGTGAGGGAAAGGATCAGCTGGGTGTTGTCGGCATAGGAGATGATGTTGAGGTCGTGCCATCGTGAGACATGGGCGAGCGGTGCCATGTAGACGTTGAACAGAGTTGGGATGAGCCTTGGGGCACGCCGCAGATGATCTTGGTGGCTTTGGAGCGGAAGGTGGGGGGGGAAAGGCAGAAGCTCTGTGTTCTACCGGAGAGGAAGGAGGTGGTCCAGTCCAGGGCCTTCTCTTGAATTCCGGCGTCGTGGAGGCTTGATCGTAGTGTGCGGTGGCAGACCATGTCGAAGGAGGTTGACAGGTCCTGGAGGATGAGGGCTGTGGTTTCTCCGTTGTCAAGCAGGGTACTGATGTCGTCGGTAGCAGCGATGAGGGCAGTTTCGGTGCTGTGGTTGCTGCGGAACCCGGACTGGTACGGGTCCAGGATGCTGTTCTCGAGGAAGCTGGTCAGTTGTTTGTTGACGGCCTTTTCGATAACCTTCGCTGGGAATGGGAGCAGGGAGATGGGTCGGAAGTTCTTGCGGTCCTTGGGGTCTGCCTTGGGTTTCTTGAGTAAGGTGTCTCTGCGTGCTTCCAGCTTTCCGGGAAGGTTGCTGTCTCGAAGGAGATGTTGATGGTTTTCTGGAGATGGGGTGCGATGGTGCTGCTGGCTTTGTTGAAGATGTTGTGTGGGCAGGGGTCTTCTGGCGATCCGGAGTGGATGGTGTTCATGATCTCAATGGTGTCGGCATTGTTGATGTTGGTCCAGGCGAGAAGGCGGTTGGTGCGGGTGGTGTTAGTGGGAGGTGGGGTCTCGGCGGTTGCTGGGGTGGTGACAGCATAGAAGTTGTTGTGGATGTCTGCGATCTTGCGATGGAAGAAGGTGGCCAGCGAGTCGCACAGGTCTTGTGACGATGGGATGTCGTTGGTGTTTTGAGAGTTCCTTCACAATGTTGAAGAGCTCTTTGCTGTTGTGTGCGTTGTTGTCTAGGCGGTCTCTCAAGGAGGTCCTTTTGGTTGATCTGATGAGGTGGTGGTGTCTTCGGGTGGTGTTCTTATGGGCTGTGTAGCTTTCCGGTGTTCGTCCACAGATCCAGTTCTTTTTTTAGATCTCGGCAGGTTCGCTTGGAGGTCTTCGGTGAACCAGCTGGCTCTCTTGCTGGTGTGGGTGTTGGAGGGCTTCTTGAGCAGGGCGAGGGTGTTGGCGCAGTCGTTGATCCATTGTCTGAGGCATCGGGGTAGGTTGGGTCTCCGGGTGGGCTCTGGGCGAGGGCGGTGGTTAGCTGGGCTTCGGTGACCTTGCTCCAGTGGCAGCAAGGCATCTGCTGGGTGTGGTGGTGTGTGGTGGATTACTGGAAGGTGAAGTGGATGCAGCGGTTGTCAGTCCAGTGGAGGTCGGTGGTGCGGTTGAAGAAGATGTGAGGGCTTGTTGAGAAGATGGGGTCAAGTGTGTGGCCTGCGGAGTGGGTGGATGTTGCGATGAGTTGTCTGAGTCCGAGGTTGTCGATCAGGGTGGAAGAGTTGGATTTGTCGTTGTTCTCGAGGTGGAAGTTCAGGTCCCCGAGGAGGATGTAGTCTGTGGAGGAGAGGACGTGTGTGCTGATGAAATCGGAGATGGAGTCGCTGAACTGCGGTCAGGGTCCGGGGGTCTGTAGACGAGGGTGCCTCTGAGGGTGGTGTTGGGGTCAGTGTGAATCTGGAAGTGCAGGTGTTCGGCGGTGCTGAGGGTGTCATCGTGTCTATCGAGACATTGAGAGTGTTTTTGTGGACGATGGCAATTCCTCCTCCTACTCCGTTGGTGCGGTCCTTGCCGGTGATCTTGTAGCCTTCCAAGATGGCTATGGCGATGTCGGGAGCCGAGGAGAGGTTTAGCCAGGTCTCTGTCAGGAAGGCGACATCTGGGGCATCAGTGTCTAGTAGGTCCCAGAGTTTGATGGCGTATTTGCGTGCGGAGCGGGTGTTGAGCAGGATGCATCTGAGGAAGTTGGGTTCTTTGATAGGTGGGTTGGCGGGCCAGATGCTGGTGAGGCTGCAGTTCTGGCAGGAGAAGGGTCCTTGGGTGCGCTTCGGGGCGGCCAGGCAGCAGGTGCGTGATCGTCCGGCGTTGAGTGCGTGGAGGGTGCTGGAGTTGTAGCAGACGCGGACATCGCGGGGGTCAGGGGTCCTGGCGATGGGCGCGGTCCAAGCGCGGACTGGCGCAGACGGGCTTGCCCCGCTGCACGCGGCCTCCATATAAGGGGAGGTGGGAGGGAGGGGCAGCTGGGAGGCGGGAGCGGGGCAGCCAATGGGCAGCAGGGGCGGCGGGGCCGTAGAGACGCAGCGGCGGGAACAGCGGGTGAGGATGGTGGGGGAAAAACGGGAGGCAGAGACAGGGCACAGGGCACGGTGGAACAAGAGATACCAAGGGGGAAGAAAAGTCAATGGAAGAAGCACAGCAACAGATCACAATTCGCACAGTCAAAGGAAACAACAACAGATCATAATTCGCACAACTAGACACAATGCATCAGCAGAGGAAATAAGAAACAACAAGGGGGAAGAAGAGAGTCAATCGAGAAAGCACAGGCACTACAAAAGATCACAATGCAACCAGGCACAATGCAGCGGTAGAGGATGGGCAGACACTGACACGGGTAGCGCAGTGGCGTGGGGAGCGACCTGCCTGGGGCAGGGTCAAGGGTCGCTCCCCAAGTACTGTGATGAGAGATTCATTGATCCTTTGCATGATGCAATGGTGGCAGCATGGATTTGCCCTGGTTAGCCAATCAGATTGATAGGATCTGCGGTTCCTTCAAGGATCCGTGGGACCAGCAAATCGACACCGGACAAAGTTTATTTTTCCGATCGGATTCATATATATATATATATACTTGAAATTTGATATCCCACAGATAAGGATTATCATCTAATAAGAGGATAAATGGTCAATATATCCTCATATTTAACCCCCTTGAGGTCCACCTGACACCCTTTTGAACAGCAAATATCCCAAACATTCTCAATGAATTTACATCAAACCAGAGCAAGAATATATTATAAAATCTAATTTATGTCAGGTTTGGTAAAGTTCCATCAGCAGTTTTTTGGTGAAGCGTGATCTATAAGTTACTATGGCACCTCTCCCTTAGCATTGACTTTCTTAGGGCAGTAAGAGCAAAAAGGCGTACAGTCCTAATAGTTACCGACTATATAACATCACTCGCTTCATTGCACTGCTAATGACATCACAAATATGGAGATATGGGACCTTCTGAATGACTGCACTCCAGACATGCACTTCCTCACAAAATCAGGGCTGAACTGAACCCTGCCGTGGCACTCGACATAGCATCAGCTATCCATGCCGGAAACAAAGCCTTTAGGAGAACAGCCATCATTCCTTAGGACTCTATCAGATACGCTAACTCCGCAGACACCACAACCAGCTACATGGAGCACCTCACCAAGTTACAGATCAAAGCAAGCTTAATTATGTGTGGAACCCTCATCTACAGACAGCCAGGACAGCGCACCAACTTCAGATGTGCATCACAGATTTTGGCACGCCCCTCGTTATCGCCTCTAGTACCTTAATCCTCCTGGGAGACTTGTACTTTTACATAGAAGACCACACTGAATGCAACTAACTCTGTCGCCCTCCTCGAAAGCCTCAGGCACTTCGGCCTCAACCAGCTTTATCAAACCCACCCAAGCCGTTGGACACTCTCTGCATCCAATCTTCTCCTCTCTCAGCAACAACCCCATGTCACCTGGACAAACCATGCCCTTGTTAGCTTCAACATCACCATCCCATACCAGAGAACTGTGACCACCTCGGGACTTACACGCTGAGGTTGAAAAAACTTCTCAGAAGAGGACTAGGCTTTTGCCTTCTTTGAGGACTGCCCCAAGCAAATCGGTAACCCAACGGAAGACATCAAAAACTTTAATGCCTATGATTATAAAAAAGAAAAACTTCAATGCGTAGATCACCACCTGTGCCAACACCCTGGCCAGTCTCAAGCACGGCAAAACAATAAGTATGCCAACACAAGCCAGCTGGTACACAGAAGTACTCAGGATAATGAAGCAGCACTCCAAACAACTGGACAAAGACATCTACCAGTCTGCTCGAGGCTCTACCATCAGCAAATTTGAAACACCAAAAGAAAAGTCCTCGCAGACCGTACAGAAGCTGGCTCCAACAGTAAGCACCTCACCCACACTTTCAAAGCACTGGACAACACAGACTTAGTGGGGGATTAGCTTGTATATACCGGAACACACTATCTGTCTCTTACATGGAGGCTTCCACCTCATCCGTAGCTGAATACCTGTGCCTCAACATCTTTAGTAATCACCGCCCAATATGCAAACTACATACCTTCTACCACCCGCCAGGTGATAACTTACTCTTCATCGAACAATTAATGGAAATTATCTCCTCTAATGATGACCACTCACTATCCCAAATGTACCTCTGTGACTTCAACCTTCACTGGTCTAAGCACAATAATCAAGCGGTGATCTGACTTAACGCTTTTCTAGAAGAGATGGACCTTATTCATTTCTGTGACCGGACAACTCACAACAAAGGAGAAATTCTGGACTTATTATTTTAAAGGGTCATACCATCACTTTGTTAGACATTACTCCTTGTGATTGGTCCGACCACTATTGCATCATCTTCAATATCAATAGGGAGGTGTTACTGACAAAGAGCCAGCCCAAGAAAATTAAACCTTGGAAACGGGACCTCAGGAATATTAACACTGACTGTCTAGCTACCGCCTGTAAAAATGCCTTGTCTCCACAAAATGACCTGACTGATGTTCATGATCTCACTGTCTTCTACAACTCAACTATCTCTGACATCATGGGCTCAACAGCACCTTTACAACTAAAAAATACCGCCTCCAAATTCTTCAAACAATGGTTCAACGGCAACATAAACTTCGAGCACCGCAACTTAAGAGCAGCTGAATGTCTATGGAGATCAAAACCATTCGCCTTGCACTTAAAAGCCCTTAGAAATTAGAAGCTCCTACAATAAAAAAATCAAGACGACTAAGGCAGACTACTTCAGATCGCAGCTTAGACAAGTCACTAATCGCCCCCAAAAACTTTTTGAAATTGTCAAACAGCAATCAGTTATAGCTTCCAATAATATCGACTCAGCAGACGTCTCCTTCCTGCAACAATCTGACTATCTTCTTTATGGAGAAAACTAAATCCATCAGACTTCATCTTGAAGCAAAGAGAGCCCGTATTACATCACTTGAGAGAACGATTCCACCTGTCCCCTCGGCGAATCAAAAGCCGCTCAGTATTAGCACGAAGAACAGAGCCACATGGAACTCCTTCTCACCCATCAGTGAAGATGACATCTACAAAACCCTGCTTAGCATTAACCCCTCCAATCACTTTAGCGACATAATGCCACCAGCTCTCTTCAAAGAAATCAAGGCATCCCACATCCCCCTCTGAACTAAAAATTTTAATGACTCTTTATCTCAAGGCAAGATCCCCGAATGTCTAAAAGCAGCCCAGGTCTCAACTATTCTAAAAAAAAAAAAAAAAAAAAAAAAAAAAAAAAACAGATGTGGACAGATCTGAACTCAACAACTTCCGCCCCATCTCCAAAATCCCTACTCTGGCTAAACTATTAGAAAAATGTGTCTGATCGCAAATGTGCTCGTACATCGAGACTTTCAATCTCCAGGATCAATAACAATCAGGCTTTAGGAGTGGTCACAATACTGAATCAGCACTCCTCCACATCATTGATGATATCTTAAACATACTAGACCATAACGAATCCTGCCTCCTAATCCTCCTAGATATCTCTTCAGCATTCAACAAGGTTAACCATGACAACCTTCTAGCTATTATGGAACACAGGATGGGCTTCTTCGGCTTCGTACTACAGTGGTTCTCTTCCTTCCTTCACAATAGATCCCAAAGAGTTAAGGTGAACCATACCTTATCCCATCCATCTGCAGTTTACATGGGGGTCCTGAAAGGCTGTGCCCTTTCTCCTATACTCTTTAATCTTTTCCTGGAAACACAAGCACATTTTCTATATTCCATGATCATTCGTTTCCATATGTATGCGGATGATATGCAACTGTATCTGAAAATCAATTCTTCTGAAGACTTCATCTTGCTCAACTCATCCTTGACGATTATCCACAACTGGCTAACTGAAAACCATCTCCTGCTGAACACCGCCAAAACGGGAATTCCTTCTCATTTCCCCTCCAAAGAACACCCTCCAGATTGAACTCTGGATGAAACACCTCAGTACCTTCAACTGCTCCCCAGTTATCTTCAACTCAGCAAAATCTCCTTGAATCACCCTGGACTCACACCTGAACATGAAGAAAAATATTAGTAAGATGTGCAAGGGTGCTAATCACCAAATAAGGACTCTTAGAAACCTAAAACGTTTCCTCCCGCAAGAGGACTTCAAGCAGGTGTTACAAGCACTTGTCCTACCTAGGCTAGACTATGGAAGTGCAACGCTCTGTGGCCTCCCCAAATATACCTTAGCCCCGCTTAGAGCTTCACTGAATGCCACTGCTAGACTGATCACTGACAGTAAAAGAAATGAGCACATTTCCCCATCCTTAAGATCTCTAAAGTGGTTACCCTATGAAGCAAGAATACAATTAAAGATTGGTTGTATGATGCAAAAAGCCCTCCACTTCAAAACACCTGGATACCTGGCTCAAAAACTGGAATTATCACGGGTAGAAGACCTTCCAGAAGTGCTAACTCATTGCTACTCAAGCCACAGACTTTTCGCAAAAAGAAAATGAGACTCAGAGCCTTCTCGGGCATGGCATCCAAAATCTGGAACACTCTCCCACTGGAAATTCGCAGAATCCCCTACACGGCGGTGTTCAAACAGGAAATAAAAATAATCCTAATGACCAAGTTCCTACCTTAATAGACCATGGATCGTCCGTTTTCAAAATGTCCTTTTTTTTTAATAAACTGTTAATTGTCTATGATTCTTTGCCTTACCTATTACGTAGAGTTGTGCCTTACCTTATTAAGTTATATCTTGCTCGCATTTATGTACAATTTTATTAGCTCAACATGTTAGCCTCTCTTACCTCTATGTTCCCCTACTTTGTTCCCCTTTCCACTACTGTGAAGCGCTCTGATACCTTTCGGGGTCTTGTTTGCGCTATACAAAACCTTTTAAATAAAATAAATAAATAAATACTTGACAATGGCCCGGCCTATCTCAACAACCGCATCTCCTCC
Source organism: Lissotriton helveticus (assembly GCF_964261635.1). Taxonomy (NCBI): domain Eukaryota; kingdom Metazoa; phylum Chordata; class Amphibia; order Caudata; family Salamandridae; genus Lissotriton; species Lissotriton helveticus. The sequence goes on from NC_136070.1 coordinate 152,263,674, forward strand.
TACCACCCAACCAAGCACCTCAGCTGAGCTGAGCTGAGCTGGACACCTTCTGGCAGACATACCATGCATACATAGGAGTAGAATTGGAGTGTGAGCCTTCTCGTATATCACTCCCAAAATATAGAACAACCTCCTACTTCACATAAGAGCCTACTCCTCCTTGCTTCTTGAATTCTGCCAGAGGCTGAAGACCTGCCTCAATGCTAAGTTTGGTGTTGTTTTATGAAATTTCTTTCTGTTAGACATGGCATCTTTTGGCGTGTTTCCCCTGAGTTTTTGCTTTCTGACCTCCCGGTTTTTACTCTGTTTTTGCTGGCGCAGTGGTAAAGTACAAGTGCTCCTGTGGTAAATTGTGTTATGGATTGGTGTTTCCATGATTTGATATTTGATTTACTTGTTAGTCTAGCAAAGTGAACTGAATGTGCCAGGGCCTGTGAATCAAATGGTACTAGCACGCCTGCAGCACTGACTGAGCCACCCACGTGAGTAGCCCTGAAAATGTAACTCAGACCCGCCATTGCGACTTGGCCAGTGCACACACTTGCCAGTCCCTCACCTTCCATTTTCTTACACTGCACCTGGCCCACAGGGTACCATGGGCCTACCTTAGAGGTGGCTGACATGTATGTGAAAAGTAGGACATGCCCTGGTGTATGTGGCATGTCCTTATAGTGAATTACGGCCAATTTCGTTTTTCGCTATTGCAAGGCTCTGTTCCCCATAGGATAGAATGGGGAGTTTGTTTATAACATCTTCTAAACATAACTGGCCCGGGGAATTAGGTAGGGAAATAAAGTTTAGTATGCCTGAACTCAGAACCTAAAGATGCATCTTTTAGTGAATGTGATTTGTACATTCTGTGTTTCAAAATACCTCTTTTAGAAAGTAGGTATTTTCTTGGTCAGTCATCCCGTGTCCCTCTGCTGAAATGTGGATTGCCTGTCTGGGTTTCAGATGACAGAAGGCTGGGGAGCAGGAGTGGCTCCAGATAGTCTAGGTGGGTCAGGAAAGGGCTGAATAGACCTGGGCTGCAATTGGGGAAGGGGGAGGAGATTTCCTTGCAACTCCTAGGGCCTGGCCTGCCTCTGACCATGCCGTCTCCACTTCCTACCATGAAGACACACCAAAGAAGGCAGAACTGGTCTGGATGGGCACAGACACTCTCTGCCTAAGAGATCAAAGGATTTAGGGATATAAATATTGGGGCCCAGACCCCTGACTTTTTGTACTCTTTTGGACCAAGAAGGCTGCCAAGAAGAAGAGCGTGAGAGGCTGTGAAGCTGTGAGGAGGCACAACCACATTGCTGTGTGCTTTGCTGTGATGTCCTGCAGTGGCTGCTTCTGTCTTGGGCAATGAAAGGACTGGATTGAACTTTCTGCAATCTACTTTTGTGAGTTTCTTCAAGGGCTTGAGGTAGAGCGTGTCCCCTGTTCAAGAAGTCTCAGGAACAGCACTGGGGACAGTGTTTTTGTGTTGCAATAGAAGAAGCAACCCGACAACGACGATGACGCTGCCGACTCCGTGTCCTGAAAGCACCGCAGAGGGCACCGCCGCAAGGCCGCACCGTGACCCTGGTCTCACCGATGACGCCTGCTGAGGCCACCACCGAGCTGCTGCTTGCACCGTGACCTGTGGGCACCGCAGTCCACACAGCCTCGCGACCACACCTGGGTATCCCCGACGATGCCGCTCCATGTGGATATCTACGCCGCTGCTTGCACCGTGGTTCGAGGGCACCGCTCGTAAAGTTACACGACGTGCCACCCTATCTTGCACCGCAGCTTTGGCCTACAGACGCTGGCGCCATCGACTCCCGTTCGTCAGCCGACGACAGTGCTTCAGCAACGACGACAACACTGCTTGCACCGCGACCTGCCAGCACCGCATTCACTTCGCACCGTGACCCTGGTCTCACCGCCACCTGATGCTGCTACTGAGCCGCTGCTCGCACCGTGACTTGAGGGCACCGCACGCCGCACCAGACGCCAGCGCTCCTGACTTCAACAGAGAGGAGTTAAATCTGCAATGCGTTTGACTTTGAGGGCCCCTACGACTCCTGCACCGACTTCCAGAACCGACGCCTGCAGACACCGTGCTTTCGGAAGCTCAACGAGAGGTCGCCAACGCTCTGCATTTCTAAAAGGTACTGTCTGCAGGTCTTCCCGACACAGTAGCTGGCCCGCGACATTGCGGTCAGCCAGAAATGTTTAGATTTGATTGTTCACGACGCCGTGATAGCCCCGGACGGAGCTATCGACATCAAGGAACTGTTTTTCAAGCATATTTTGATAACTGAAGATTTTCATGTACTGTATTGTGGATTCCTATCATTTTTTGTCTGGTCTGAAGTATATAAAAATATTGGATATTTTTCTAAACTGGTGTGGTGTCCTTTTGTAGTGCTTACACTATATTACTGTTGGTTATGTGCAAATGTTTTTCACACTGCCTCTAAGATGAGCTTGACTGCTTGTGCCAAGCTACCAAGGGGTTATTTTAGGAGTGTAACTCCCTTATCCGGATTAGAGTGGTGGTTTCTACCTGGCTTTAGGACATGCCCTAGCCTACCAAAAGGATAATGCTACTTACCAGTATGCATCTGTTCTTGGCATGTAGAGCTGCAGATTCGTACACTTAGCATTAGATCGCCACCTGGTGTTGGGCTTGGATGATTACATGTTGTTGTCGTCTTGGAAGAAGTCTTTGTAGTCACGGGATAGGTGACTCCTCCCTTGGACGATAGTGCGCATGGGCATCGGCTCCATCCTTAGATTGTTTTTCGCCATAATGGGAAATGATGGAGTTAGTAGAAAGAAGAAAATATGTCCATGCCTGTGTATCTAATTAAGATAAGACTGGAACAGACACATGTCCCGGGGAGGCGGGAGGGCGTGTACGAATCTGCAGCTCTACATGCCAAGAACAGATGCATACTGGTAAGTAGCATTTTCCGTTCGAGGCATTTGAGCTGCAGATTGTACACTTAGCATCGATTGTGCAGCAGTGTCTCCCCTAACGGTGGTCACCTGCATCTGTTGTAGTAGTTTGAAAGAGCGTTTTTAGGACAGCTTGGCCTACTGCAGCTTGCTGCTTGGCTTGCACATCAACACAGTAGTGTTTAGTGAAGGTGTGTGTTGCAGACCATGTTGTTGCCTTGCATATGTCTTCTAGGGGGATGTTCCCTAAGAAAGACATAGAGGCTCCTAATTTGCGTGTGGAGTGCGCTCTAGGAGGAACTGTTAATGCACGTTTTGCTTTTTGATAGCATATTTGTATACATTTTACAATCCACCTTGCAATTCCAGCTTTAGAGATGGGGTTGCCTTTATGTGGTGGAGAGAAAGATACAAACAATTGTTTTGTCTTACGCAAAGATTTAGTCCTATCTATATAGTAGAGAAGAGCTCTTTTAACATCTAGTGTGTGTAGAGCTCTTTCTGCTACAGAGTCAGGGTTTTTGGAAAAACACAGGTAACTCTACAGATTGGTTTAAATGAAAAGGAGTAATGACTTTTGGAAGGACTTTAGGTTAGTTCTTAGAACCACCTTGTTACAGTGTAGTTGTAAGAATGGTTCTTGTATAGTGAAAGTCTGTATCTCACTTACTCTCTTAAGAGAAGTAATAGCAATTAGGAAAACTGTTTTCCATGTGAGGAATTGCAGTTCACATTTGTGCAGAGGTTCAAAAGGGGGTCCCATGATCCTTGTAAGAACAGCGTTTAGGTTCCACACTGGAGAAGGTGGTAACCTGGGGGGAATGATTCTTTTTAATCCTTCCATAAATGCTTTAATAGCAGGCACTCTAAAAAGAGACAGATGTTGTCTGTTTTGTAAATATGCTGCAATTTCTGCAAGATGTAGGCGTATAGATGAATATGCCAAGTTACATCTTTGTAAATGTAGAAGGTAGCAAATTATATTTTAGATAGAAGCACCCAGAGGATCAATCTGGTTATTGTTGCAATAAATGGCAAATCCTTTCCATTTAACAGCATAGCAAGCTCTAGTAGTAGGTCTCCTGGCCTCTTTAATGATGTTCAGACAGTCTGGTGGTAGGTTAAGATAACTAAGCTCTAAGACTTCAGGAGCCAGATTGCCAGATTCAATTGATTTGGGTCTGGATGTCTGATGTCTCCATGGTTCTGCGTTAGCAGGGATGGTGTCAGACGTAGCTTTTGGTGTGGAACTAGGGATAGTTCTAGCAGAGTTGTGTACCACGGTTGGCGTGCCCATGAGGGAGCTGCTAAAATCAAATTGAGCGACTTGTCATAGCTTGCGCACTATTAGTGGTATTAGTGGTAGTGGCGGGAAAGAGTACGCAAATCTGCCAGACCAGTTCATCCATATTGCATTGCCCTTGGACAACAGGTGTGGAAACCTGGTGGCGAAGGTTGGGCATTTTGCGTTTTCGTGTGTAGCGAACAGATCTATATCTGGAACCCCATCTGTGAAAAAATGGTTGAAGAACTTGCGGATGTAGTTTCCATTCGGGAATTTGTTGTGTCTGCCGACTCAACAGATCTGCTATCTGATTGTGAACTCCTGGAAGGTGCTCTGTTTTTGTATATAGTACATAGCTGTCATGTTGTCCGTCCGGATTAAGACAGCTTTGTTTTGTACTTGTACTTGGAATGTTTTGAGTGCTAGGAATATTGCTAGCAGCTCTAGATGATTAATATGGAACGATCTTTGTTGAATGGTCCATTGCCCTTGAGTTGTATGATGCAGGAGATGGGCTCCCCATCCTGTGAGAGATGCGTCTGCTGTTAGTATTATTTGTGGAATAGGTTCGAGGAACGGCCGCCCCTTTGTCAAGTTTTTGGTGTTCCACCACTGCAGAGAGCGATGTGTGCGGCTGTCTACCAACACCAGGTCTGTTAGTTGCCCTTGAGCCCGATTCCACTGTTGTGCTAGGCATTCCTGTATCGGACGCATCTGCAGTCTTGCATATGGCACAATGAAGATGCAAGATGCCATCATGGCTTTTAGTCTCATGAACACTCTGGCTTTGAGAGAGTGTTGATGTTGGAAGTTTGTGACTAAGGCTTGAATGCTCTGTATCCTTGCTGGACTTGGATACGCTAGAGCTGTAGACGTGTTTATTGTAGCCCCTAAATACTGATGTACATGAGAGGGTTGCAGGTGTGACTTGGTGTAGTTGATTTTGAACCCTAAGTCGCGCAATGTTTGAATTGTCGGATGTGTGTGTTGGACACATTGATTCAATGACTTGGCTTTTATGAGCCAATCGTCTAGATAAGGGAAGACATGTATTTGTTGTTTTCTGAGATGTGCTGCTACTTCTGCTAGGCACTTTGTGAATATTCTTGGTGCAGTTGTAACTCCGAATGGAAGGACTTTGAATTGATAATGTTGTCCTTCCAGTACAAACCTTAGATACTACCTGTGAGCAGGATGTATAGGAATGTAGAAGTAGGCGTCCTTTAGATCTAGTGTTGTAATGAAATCGCCCTGTTGCAGCACTTGTTGTAAAGTGATCATATGAAAATGATCTGATTGTATATAATGATTGAGGGGCCTGAGTTCGAGAATTGGTCTTAATGTCCCGTCCTTTTTGGGTATTAGAAATTACAGCGAGTAAACCCCTGTTCCTTGATGCTGTAAAGGAACTATTTCTATTGCGTCCTTTTAAAGAAGTGACAGGACTTCTTGTTTGAGCAGAGTAAGGTGTTCTGCAGACATTGGACGCTGCCTGGGTGGTATGTGTGGAGGGGTTGCTGCAAGTTCGAGGCAGTAGCCATACTGGATAATTTATTTTACTCACCCGTCTGTTGTGATGGAATTCCAACCAGGTAGGAACTGTGTTAATCAGCCCCCACAGGAGTGGAATGCTGTTGGGGGAGCAGAGGGAAGTCACTGTTTTGTGGTGGAAGAGGTTCGATTATTGTTGTTACCCCGACCTCTTCCCTTGTTGTTGTTGCCTCTATATCCTCCTCTAAAATATCCTTTGCTAGAGAATGTTTGTGTATTGGATTTGAAGGATGTTGTATTGTCTGCTCCAGTTTGTTTGGAGCCTCCTCTATAGAAGGAGCCACAAAAGGAGCCTCTAGCTTGTGTGGACTGCAAAGCTCCCATAGATTTGGCTGTATCTGTATCCTTCATTTTTTCAAGTGCTGCTTAAATCCTGAAATGCGTAGCCACGCAGGTCTTCTAAGTGGGACACTAGTGTTTACAGCTCTAGATGCATTGTCTGCTACATCAAGTGCACACTTGATTGAGGCATTTGAAATTAACTTGCTTTCTTGTATAAGGTCGTTTTCCTGCGCCTTATTTTGGTATGGTAGGAGCTCTAGTAGTTTCTCTAACTGATCATAATGAGCCCTGTCATATCTTGAAAGGAGGGCTTGTGTGTTAGCTATACGCCATATATTGGTAGCTTGTGCAGATATTCTTTTGCCTGAAGCAGCTTGTGCAGATATTCTTTTGCCTGAAGCATCTATAGCCTTAGATTCTTTGTCAGGTGGAGGTGCTTCACCTGACGTCTGCAAGTTTGCCCTTTTTCTAGCATTTAATACAACTAGTGAATCTAAGGGTAGTTGTCCTTTAATGTAGGCTGGTCCCCCAGGTGCAGGCCTGCATTTTTCTCAATTCTAGGGTTTAGGATCCTAGCACGCACAGGATCTTTAAATACCTCTGGAGCATGTTTGATGACCCCTTTAATCATAGGAAGAATTTGAACAGACCTTTGCGATTGTTCAAATGTATCTAACAAAAAATCTTCCTCCGCTTCATCAGAATGCATAGTGACCACATGGTAAATGGCAGCCCTGTTCAGCAAGTGTCCAAAACTAATATCTTCTGGGGGAGAAGGTTTTGATGGATATGACTGTAGGTCAGGAATATCTGGTACATCCTGTGGGTTTGGGTACCCCCAGTCTGGATCCTCAATAGGGTATGGGAAAGGCTCATCTGGGTCGACCCCTCCCCCTAGACTATACTCATCATCATTTTGAGGTGAATGTGAAGAAAGAAGAGGAGAATGTTGAGGAGAAATTTGAGGTGAATTGTTAAGAGGAGCAGGAGATGAAGGAGAAGGAAGTATAGGAGAAGAAAGGTGCATAGGAGTGTTGGACCCGGCCTCGTGGCGTGGTTCGCCTCTGTCCCTCCACACCCTGGGAGCGTAGGCCTGTGCTCTGAGTCCCCTGCGCAGCCTCCCCATTAGTGTAGCCTGCACCCCGAGCCTGGTCGTCCTACTCCACTTAAACCTAGATCCCCCTAGAACCTCGACCAGGCCTGCCTTTCCCGCTCCACGCCCGGCTCCGAGCGCCTAACCTTGCATGCCCCACAAGGCCCGGACGCCATCTTCCCTTCCCGACATCCCTGTCTCCCTGGGCCGAGCGTGACCCCGGCCCCAGCGAAACCCAGACTCCAAAGGCGCGCCAGTCCCGGCTGGGGGGTAAAGGGCTCCCCGAGTGAGATAAGCCAGGGAGTTTCGATGGCACCTCCGGCCTCCCCTGAGGGGCTGGTTTCTGTCACACCTTTGGCCCTCTCCCGTGGGCCAGTTTCGATCACCCCTCTGGCCTCCCCGAGGGCTGGCTCCAGACCCGCTGGGCGTCTGGGAATTCCCAGACCCATCTTTCAAAGGGATCAAAGAGCCAACCGCCGGACCTCACCAATGACCAGCCGCCTCCGCCCCCCGGGCGGAGACCTCTGCCTGCGAGGGTCCGGAGATCAAAGAGCCAAAGGACTATAACTGGGCCCGCCCGACAACTAGCGGGCAGTTGTATCTTGGACCTGAAGCCCTGCTGATCTGATCGTGGCTGACCCTAAGAAGACTCATCCTGAACCTCTGAGCCCTGCTGACGCTGTCGCGGCTCAAGCTGAACTTGCAACCATCGGAGCCCTGCTGACGCTGTCGCGGCTCGACCTCTAAGACCATCGGAACCCTGCTGACGCTGTCGCAGCTCAAACTGAACCTGCAACCATCGGAGCCCTGCTGACGCTGTCGCGGCTCGACCTCTAAGACCATCGGAGCCCTGCTGACGCTGTCGCGGCTCAAGCTGAACTTGCAACCATCGGAGCCCTGCTGACGCTGTCGCGGCTCGACCTCTAAGACCATCGGAGCCCTGCTGACGCTGTCGCGGCTCTCACGAACCTCTCCATATTGAGCCCTGCTGACCTCGTCGCGGCTCGAGGAGTACTCTGGTCCGGCTGGACCATCGAGACCACCATCACGACCGAGCCGACTCGACGGAGGTGAGGCAGCCAGTACGACCATCATCCCGTACCCCCCGGCTCGAGGATTGAGAGCTGTGCGTAGGGTACGCCGCGTACTGACCCAGAGACTAAAAGACTGTCCCGCTTCCCCCTTCCCGAATCCTCCAAGACTTTGTGGTCCCTTGACCACTGTGTATACAAGAGTGCTTCCTTCGTTATTTGCTATATAAAGAACTTGTTACTAGAATCCAACGGTGTGGTGTCTGTTCGTAGTGTGGTGTGAGCTCAGTGTGTACGATCCTAGACCCGAAGTCCTCCCCGGTGGGGACCTCCCAATAAAGACTCGGCAAGTTCTGTGGGAGAGGTGGATCTTGGGGTGACCGGGTGAGCACAACCTGGCCCTCGGAGATCGCCCCTTCCAACATTGGTGGCAGCGTCGCGATAAGAACCTACGTCTAGGGATCGTACAGCACTGACACACTACCCGAACGAAGAGCAACCATGAGCCTCACGAGTGATAAGACCACCTTCCAGATGGAGCTGCTGGGAGACTATTCGCACCGTGAGCTCAAGCAATTCTGCAAAGATCTCCATATCCCATCAACGGGATTAAACACCAAAGAGGACTTTCAACAAGCTCTAACAGCCTGGGTAGAGACCGGAGCCCAACCTCCAGCACCGACAGAAGCCGATGGAGGGGGAGCACCACTGATCGAAACCCACGCCCCAGAGCAAGAAAGAGCAGAGTCCCCGACGCGGACTCACAGCACGGAGAGAGGTCTATCTCGAGAAGAGATGACCGACCGAGAACGCAACCGAAGCCACGAGCTAGAACTAGCCCGTTTAAAGATGGAGGTAGAACTCAAGCTGGCCGAGAAAAAACTAGCCATCGAGCAGCTACGGCTGCAAGGAGAACTGGAGGAGAAGAAACTCCAACGAGAACATGACGGAAAGAAGCTCCAGCTGGAGCACGAGCGCAGCGTATTGGAAATAGAACTCAAGGCCCGGAACGAAGGCAACAAAACAGCAGCGACCCGAGAGTCTGTTCCCCCAGTGGAACCCAAGGTCCACATCCCCAAGGATGTGGTCAAAGAATATTATAAAAACGATGACATCCAGCAATGGTTCAAGGCCTACGAGGTAGCTATGACCTCCCACCGAGTTCCGCAGAAAGATTGGGGAGCCGGGCTGTGGGGTCGATTCCTGAGTGAGGGGAGAGACACCCTACTCGACCTACCGTCTGCCGAACAGACCTCCTACAGCCACATGAAAGAGGTCCTCCTCACAAGGTACGGGCTCACCCCAGAAATGTACCGCCAACGCTTCCGAGAATGCAGGAAGATCCCCGGCACCACGTAGGTAGAATATGTCAATTTCTACAGCCGGGCCCTGGAAGGGTGGATCAAGGGCAGCAAAGTATCCACCTTCGAGGGGCTCATCGACCTCATTGCCTACGAACATTTGTCCCTGAATTGCTTTGTGGAACTCCGACAGCACCTCCTGGACAGCAAGTTGGCTGACCCCCGGAAGCTGGCCGTCGAGGCCGATCGCTGGGTGAGCACCAGAGTCCCCCGGGGGCCCGGGGGAGATTCTGGCCAAAATGAACAGGGATCGTCCCGCCAGAGGGGAGGGGGGAATCAGAATAGACAGAGGGGTTCCCAGGTAGGGTCCCCGCGTAGTCCCCCCAGACACCAGCCCGGCACCTCGCCTCCCACAGCGCGCGCAGGGTTTCCCCCAGCTAAGCCAGGGCCCGAGTCAGCCAAGCCTACTACCATTGCCAGAAACCCAGGCACTATGCCAATGACCCCCGCTGCCCCTTGTTCCAGAAGCCTGCCGCTGCAGGGCTCCCAGTGCGCCACATTACCTCAGTAGCTCTAGAAGAGGAGGGGGAGGAAGAGTTCGAGGGAGCAGACCCCGCAGCTATGATGTTAGTCTCCCTGGGTGATAGGGAGATGGTCCCCGGAGCCCCCCTACCCGACAACACAGAGAAATACCGACAGCAGGTGACTGTCAATGGCAATCACATAGGGGCGCTCCAAGACACTGGGGCCAGTATCACCGCCGTCAAACGGCACCTAGTCACCGAAGCCCAGATTGTTCCCCACATCTCCTGCAGGGTGATCGCAGCGGATAACTCCGTCCGCACCTGCCGGATATCTCAAGTCCCGTTCGAATGGGGGGGCGTCTCGGGGGAGTTACGAGTGGCAGTCCGCTCCGACATGCCTGTGGACTGCCTGCTCGGCAACGATCTAGAGAGCTCCCCATGGCAGCGGGTTGAGAAAAGGACCCACTTAGAGATGGTGGGCCTACCCGAGTGGGCCTGTGTGAGTACCCGGTCGATGACCGCCCGAAGGACCACCCCCGAAGGGGCGACCTTAGAGGCGGCACAGGCGACCCCAGAGGACCCCGAGGTCCCTGAATCCTTTGAGACCCCTGAGCTGTTCCCCAGGGAGAGCTTCCCCCCCGACGCAGGTCCCCTCGGCCCTGGTGTCGAACCGACCCCGAGCTTGGACGACCTTCCTGAGCTGGCCCAATGGCGCCAGGAAGGGGGACCGTCCCGAGAAGAATTCTGCCTAGAGCAGACAGCCTGTCCATCCTTGGTGGGGCCGCGGCAGCAGGCCGCCGCCCAGGCCGGCTCCCACTTTGTCTATTGGGAAAACGGCCTCTTATACAGCGAGCAAAAGTCCGCCGAACTAGGGTCCGGCCGAGTGCTGGTGGTCCCCCTACGCTTCCGCGGCTTTCTCCTGAACCTGGCCCATGACGTGCCCCTGGCGGGACACTTGGGACAAGACAAAACGTACCAGCGCCTGGTCACCCACTTCTACTGGCCGGGCATGCGCTCCGATGTGGAGACCCACTGTAAGTCCTGCCCCACGTGTCAGTCCAGCGGAAAGAGCGGAGGGAAGCGCAAGGCTCCTCTCCAACCCTTCCCCGTGGTCAGTACCCCCTTTGAGAGGGTGGGAATCGACATTGTGGGCCCCCTCGACCCCCGGACCTCCTTGGGGCACCGCTTTATCCTTGTCTTGGTGGACCATGCCACCCGTTACCCCGAAGCCATTCCTCTCCGAACGGTGACCGCCCCCGTAGTGGGGCGGGCCCTCATGGCCATCTTCTCCCAGGTGGGATTCCCCCGAGAAGTCGTCAGCGACCGAGGGACCAACTTCATCTCGAAATACATGAAGTCCCTTTGGCAACAATGTGGGGTGACGTACAAGTTCACCACCCCATATCACCCCAAGGGTAACGGTCTGGTGGAACGCTTCAACCGGACCCTCAAAGGAATGATCATGGGACTCGAAGAGCCCCTGAGGCGTAAGTGGGACGTCCTCCTTCCCTGTCTCCTCTTCGCATACCGCGAAGTCCCCCAGAAGTCCCTGGGGTTCAGCCCCTTCGAGCTGCTCTACGGGCACCCCGTCCGGGGACCCCTCACCCTGGTCAAGGAAGGGTGGGAGACGGCGGCCCCAGAGCCCCCTCCCGATGTGTTTCGATACATTTTGGCCCTCCGGAACAAGACGAGGAAGTTCCGAGAGCTGGCCGAGGCAAACCTCGAGGCCGGCCAAGAAGAAATGAAACGGTGGTATGACCAAAATGCCACTCTGGTCGAGTTTCAGCCCGGACAGCGGGTCTGGGTGATAGCCCCCGTGGAGCCCTGTGCCCTGCAAGACAAGTGGACAGGGCCCTTCAAGGTGGTAGAACGCAAGAGTCAGGTGACTTATCTCATCGACGTGGAGTCCCCCCGGAACCCCTTGCGGGTCCTTCACGTAGCCCGCCTCAAACCCCACTTCGCCCGATCCGAGTTGAGCTTACTCCTCGCCATGGACGATGGGGAAGAAGAAGAAACGGAGCCTCTCCCCGATCTCCTGTCCACAAAAGAAAAAGATGGCTCCGTAGAGGGGGTGAGTCTCTCCTCCTCCCTCTCTCCCGAGCAGCGAGAGGACTGTCGCCAGTTACTGGGACAATTCTCAGACCTTTTCTCCCTCACCCCCGGCGTCACCAACTGGTGCGTCCACGACGTGGACACCGGGGACAGCCCACCGGTACGGCACCGAGCCTACCGCGTCCCTGACAGAGTCCGGGCCTGCATCAAGGCCGAGGTATCGAAGATGCTAGCTCTCGGGGTGGTCAAAGCCTCTGACAGCCCATGGGCTAGCCCCGTGGTCCTGGTTCCGAAGGCAGCCGCCCCCGGTGCTGTTCCCGAGCTGAGGTTCTGCGTTGACTACCGCGGGCTCAACGCAGTCACCAGAACCGATGCTCATCCCATCCCCCGAGCCGACGAGCTTATCGATCGCCTCGGGGCTGCTCGTTTCCTCAGCACATTCGACCTGACCAGTGGGTACTGGCAGATCGCCCTCACCGAGGGAGCAAAGGAAAGATCCGCGTTCTCCACCCCGGATGGTCACTACCATTTCCAGGTGATGCCCTTCGGAATGAAGAACGCCCCCACCACCTTCCAGCGACTGGTGAACCAGGTCCTGGCGGGGTTGGAAGAGTTCAGCACTGCGTATCTGGACGATATTGCAGTCTACAGTTCCCACTGGCCTGAGCACCTACAGCACCTCTGGGCGGTGCTGACCGCCCTGAGGAGGGCGGGTCTCACCATTAAGGCAAGCAAGTGCCAGATCGGACAAGGGTCCGTAATCTACCTCGGGCACCAGGTCGGAAGCGGCCTCGTAGCCCCCCTCCAGCCCAAGATCGATGCCATCGTGGCCTGGGAGGCCCCCACGACCCAGACGGAAGTGCGGGCGTTTCTAGGGCTCACGGGGTACTACCGCCGGTTCATCAAGAGTTACGGCAGCATCGTAGCCCCCCTCACGGAGTTAACCTCCAAAAACCAGCCGAAGAAAGTCAGCTGGACCTCCGCCTGCCAAGAGGCGTTCGAAACGTTGAAAGACGCCATGTGCACCGCCCCCATCCTACAGGCCCCCGACTACTCACGAGAGTTTGTAGTCCAGACAGACGCGTCCGAGCATGGCATCGGAGCTGTCCTGTCCCAGGTGAACGAGAACGGCCTAGACCAACCAGTGGCATTCATTAGCTGGAGGCTACTCCCTCGAGAACAAAGGTGGAGCACCATCGAGCGGGAGGCCTTCGCGGTGGTTTGGGCCCTGAAGAAGCTGAGGCCCTACCTGTTCGGTACTCACTTCCGGGTCCAGACCGACCACCGACCCCTCCGGTGGCTAATGCAGATGAGAGGGGAGAACCCCAAATTGCTGCGCTGGTCCATCTCCCTCCAGGGGATGGACTTCACTGTTGAACACCGGCCTGGCTCTGACCACGCCAATGCAGACGGCCTGTCCAGATTCTTCCGCCTCAGCGAAGAGAACCCCCAAGAGGATGGGTAGTTCTCCCCGCCTTCAGCTGGGGGGGACGCGTGTTGGACCCGGCCTCGTGGCGTGGTTCGCCTCTGTCCCTCCACACCCTGGGAGCGTAGGCCTGTGCTCCGAGTCCCCTGCGCAGCCTCCCCGTTAGTGTAGCCTGCACCCCGAGCCTGGTCGTCCTACTCCACTTAAACCTAGATCCCCCTAGAACCTCGACCAGGCCTGCCTTTCCCGCTCCACGCCCGGCTCCGAGCGCCTAACCTTGCATGCCCCACAAGGCCCGGACGCAATCTTCCCTTCCCGACATCCCTGTCTCCCTGGGCCGAGCGTGACCCCGGCCCCAGCGAAACCCAGACTCCAAAGGCGCGCCAGTCCCGGCTGGGGGGTAAAGGGCTCCCCGAGTGAGATAAGCCAGGGAGTTTCGATGGCACCTCCGGCCTCCCCTGAGGGGCTGGTTTCTGTCACACCTTTGGCCCTCTCCCGTGGGCCAGTTTCGATCACCCCTCTGGCCTCCCCGAGGGCGGGCTCCAGACCCGCTGGGCGTCTGGGAATTCCCAGACCCATCTTTCAAAGGGATCAAAGAGCCAACCGCCGGACCTCACCAATGACCAGCCCCCCCCACCCCCCCCCGGGCAGGAGACCTCTGCCTGCGAGGGTCCGGAGATCAAAGAGCCAAAGGACTATAACTGGGCCCGCCCGACAACTAGCGGGCAGTTGTATCTTGGACCTGAAGCCCTGCTGATCTGATCGCGGCTGACCCTAAGAAGACTCATCCTGAACCTCTGAGCCCTGCTGACGCTGTCCCGGCTCAAGCTGAACTTGTAACCATCAGAGCCCTGCTGACGCTGTCGCGGCTCAAGCTAAACTTGCAACCATCGGAGCCCTGCTGACGCTGTTGCGGCTCGACCTCTAAGACCATCGGAGCCCTGCTGATGCTGTCACGGCTCAAGCTGAACCTGCAACCATCGGAGCCCTGCTGACGCTGTCGCGGCTCGACCTCTAAGACCATCGGAGCCCTGCTGACGCTGTCGCGGCTCAAGCTGAACTTGCAACCATCGGAGCCCTGCTGACGCTGTCGCGGCTCGACCTCTAAGACCATCGGAGCCCTGCTGACGCTGTCGCGGCTCTCACAAACCTCTCCAGATCGAGCCCTGCTGACCTCGTCGCGGCTCGAGGAGTACTCTGGTCCGGCTGGACCATCGAGACCACCATCACGACCGAGCCGACTCGACGGAGGTGAGGCAGCCAGTACGACCATCATCCCGTACCCCCCGGCTCGAGGATTGAGAGCTGTGCGTAGGGTACGCCGCGTACTGACCCAGAGACTAAAAGACTGTCCCGCTTCCCCCTTCCCGAATCCTCCAAGACTTTGTGGTCCCTTGACCACTGTGTATACAAGAGTGCTTCCTTCGTTATTTGCAATATAAAGAACTTGTTACTAGAATCCAACGGTGTGGTGTCTGTTCGTAGTGTGGTGTGAGCTCAGTGTGTACGATCCTAGACCCGAAGTCCTCCCCGGTGGGGACCTCCCAATCAAGACTCGGCAAGTTCTGTGGGAGAGGTGGATCTTGGGGTGACCGGGTGAGCACAACCTTAGAAATTACAGCGAGTAAACCCCTGTTCCTTGATGCTGTAAAGGAACTATTTCTATTGCGTCCTTTTGAAGAAGTGACAGGACTTCTTGTTTGAGCAGAGTAAGGTGTTCTGCAGACATTGGACGCTGCCTGGGTGGTATGTGTGGAGGGGTTGCTGCAAGTTCGAGGCAGTAGCCATACTGGATAATTTATTTTACTCACCCGTCTGTTGTGATGGAATTCCAACCAGGTAGGATCTGTGTTAATCTGCCCCCACAGGAGTGGAATGCTGTTGGGGGAGCAGAGGGAAGTCACTGTTTTGTGGTGGAAGAGGTTCGATTATTGTTGTTACCCCGACCTCTTCCCTTGTTGTTGTTGCCTCTATATCCTCCTCTAAAATATCCTTTGCTAGAGAATGTTTGTGTATTGGATTTGAAGGATGTTGTATTGTCTGCTCCAGTTTGTTTGGAGCCTCCTCTATAGAAGGAGCCACAAAAGGAGCCTCTAGCTTGTGTGGACTGTAAAGCTCCCATAGATTTGGCTGTATCTGTATCCTTCTTCATTTTTTCAAGTGCTGCTTAAATCCTGAAATGCGTAGCCACGCAGGTCTTCTAAGTGGGACACTAGTGTTTACAGCTCTAGATGCATTGTCTGCTACATCAAGTGCACACTTGATTGAGGCATTTGAAATTAACTTGCTTTCTTGTATAAGGTCGTTTGCCTGCGCCTTATATTGGTGAGGTAGAAGCTCTAGTAGTTTCTCTAACTGATCATAATGAGCCCTGTCATATCTTGAAAGGAGGGCTTGTGTGTTAGCTATACGCCATATATTGGTAGCTTGTGCAGATATTCTTTTGCCTGAAGCAGCTTGTGCAGATATTCTTTTGCCTGAAGCATCTATAGCCTTAGATTCTTTGTCAGGTGGAGGTGCTTCACCTGACGTCTGCAAGTTTGCCCTTTTTCTAGCATTTGATACAACTAGTGAATCTAAGGGTAGTTGTCCTTTAATGTAGGCTGGTCCCCCAGGTGCAGGCCTGCATTTTTCTCAATTCTAGGGTTTAGGATCCTAGCACGCACAGGATCTTTAAATACCTCTGGAGCATGTTTGATGACCCCTTTAATCATAGGAAGAATTTGAACAGACCTTTGCGATTGTTCAAATGTATCTAACAAAAAATCTTCCTCCGCTTCATAAGAATGCATAGTGACCACATGGTAAATGGCAGCCCTGTTCAGCAAGTGTCCAAAACTAATATCTTCTGGGGGAGAAGGTTTTGATGGATATGACTGTAGGTCAGGAATATCTGGTACATCCTGTGGGTTTGGGTACCCCCAGTCTGGATCCTCAATAGGGTATGGGAAAGGCTCATCTGGGTCGACCCCTCCCCCTAGACTATACTCATCATCATTTTGAGGTGAATGTGAAGAAAGAAGAGGAGAAATTTGAGGTGAATTGTTAAGAGGAGCAGGAGATGAAGGAGAAGGAAGTATAGGAGAAGAAAGGTGCATAGGAGATGTGGCAGAGTCCTTCTTCTTGGTAGGCACTACAGGTGTAGGTGCTGTATCTGACTTCCTCTTCCTGTGTGGTGGATACATGACCTGTTTCTGTGTCAATGTAGATCTTCTTTTGTAGAGGATCAGGTTGGAAAAGTTCTTCTCCTTGCAGAACCTTTGACGGTGCCGATTTTTCCGGTTCCGGGCAAGGTTGCTGCTAGTCTTTAGCCTTAGGAGTTGTTGCACAAGTTACTACTTGTGTAACGATATATCTGTAAGAGACATTAGTTAGTGATAGATTCCTTACCTTAGAATATCCCCAGGCGTCAGACTGGATCCGGAATTTTTTTGCGTAGCAATACCCCTGCACGCCGGCAGGCGTCGCCCGCGGCTCCGCGTCGTCGTCGGCGTCGTTAGCGCCGGAATGACGTCGTCGGAGTACTTAGACGCCGCCCATGCGCGCTGACGTCAGTTCTTCTTTTTTCCGCGCCAGCTAGCGCAGATCCGGAGAAGCTCCACCCCTTAGTCATTTTTTGACTAAACTTTTGTGATCTTTTGATCATTGCTCTTTTCGATTTCGGCACCGATGGTGTTGTTTTCGGAGTCGTAGGCTGTTTCGAGGGCTTGGGTGCATCGGAATCAGGCCTTGTAGGTTTCGATACCGAAGACAATGGCTTCGGAGTGGAAGCTGGTCTCGTTGGCTTTGAGGCTTCAGACGCTGGCTTCATAGTTTTGTCTTTAGAAGTCGACGGTTTCGGAGCAGAGACTTCTTTCGGTTCAGGGGCCGAGGGAGCTGGTGGGATCGCCACGTGCGGCTTGCTCAGTAAGGAGCTACCGGAAGGCTTGAGTATTTTCTTCGGAGCCAGGCTCGATGGCGGGGCTTCCGAAGTGTTCTTTCGGTCGCGACTGGGCCCCGGAGGCAGAGTGTTGACCTTTGCCTTCAATTTGGGTGCTTGTGTGGGACAGGGGCAGGGGAAGGGGCAGTAGTACTCCCGCGCTGACCCGATGGTATGGGGTCATCTGCCTCTGATACGACGATTTGGATTTCATCGGAATCTTCTTCGGGAACGAGCAGGACCTCTTCGTCAAAGCTATCCACCGGTTCTGGAGCTGATCTCTGCATGTCGTGTCGACGGGCCCTCCGATCTCGAATGGTTTTCTTGGATCGAAAGGACACGCAGGCTGTACAGCTGGATTTGGCGTGTTCTAGCGATAAGCACAGGTTACAGACCTCATGGTGGTCACTGTGTGGAATCTTTGCTCCACACTTGGGGCATCTTTTGAACAAGCGCCCTTTCCATGAAGTGTAGGCCTCACGGCGTGGATAGGCCCAACGGCCCGCGTCGACGATCGGAATCGAGCTGATGGAGTCAATATGATGTTTGTTGATATCGAAAGTAGTTAGGTGAAGTTTTAATACGGTTTTGCGCTTCAAAGTACTTGAAAAGTAGATTTCGAACTGGAGCGGAAAAATTTCATTCGAACCCTGTGGCGAAAAAAAAAAAACAATCTAAGGATGGAGCCGATGCCCATGCGCACTATCGTCCAAGGGAGGACTCACCTATCTTGTGACTACAAAGACTTATTCCAAGACGACAACAACATGCAATCATCCGAGCCCAACACCAGGTGGCGATCTAATGCTAAGTGTACAATCTGCGGCTCATATGCCTCGAACATTCAATTTCTAACTCTTTCACTTTTATAGACTCTGTAAAACATTAGCCTTTTATATTAAGCACATTGTGTTACAATTGCCATATATATAGTCACAGTAGACCTATAATCCCTTAAATCACCTGTATGGTGCCCAGTACCATTTTGGTAAGTTTGCGACTCCCTATTATAAAAACAATGACTGTAAGCTTGGTACATTGTAGCAATATCACACACAGGACCAAGATGGTACCCAAACAGTGCTCTAGAATCATGTACCCTGCTACGAGTGCTCCTTTCACAGATTTATATGTAAAGGCATTTCCTTGCCGCAATACTATGGTAGCCAAACATGAACTTCAGAGACCTTTTGAGGGCCCACCTGGAAATCTCTTCAATAGCGTTCCAAACACCGACTAGATTGAAGAGAAATGATAAATGACATGAGTATCTCCCTCAACGTCAAGGGCATCTTCAAAGTCAAGCATATTCCTCCCAACATCCAAGAGATGGACTCTCCACACATCAAAAGACAGTCATTGGAGAGGTTTGCGGCTGTCGCAGCATGCTTCCTTGGACATTGGAGCATGTGAAGACCTGAGAGGCAATGTATCAGCATGGCTGGTTTACCACCTATGATATATTGATTGAACAAGTAAGTACGGGTACGAGAGAGAAACATCCCTTGGGTCAGAATGGGAACCACCCTTACGTCCAGGGCTGGTACTCCTCCGATCTGCTTAAACTGCTTTAAAGCACAAGAAGACACAGTAACACCTAGGGCCACAAGCACCTTTGCTGGCATGAACGATTCTCCAACCATTGCAGAGACCACTAATCATGCTGCCACAAGAGCTAACATTACTAGTCAAAAGAAATAATATTCACTATCAGTAGCATGTGGACAAGCCTAGAATAAATGTGCCCAAGGTTGCCTCAGAAGTGCTAGATCCACGCCTAACTCTCAGGATAAAAACTGGGTATATCTCCATATAAATGAGTTAAATTTTTATTAACTCGAGGCACATCTACCTTATGGGTATAGTCTGAAAATCTGACACAGATTAGTTCTTCATGGACCTACGCTGAGAACCCTTGCTGCCACTATCAATTAGTGCCACAAAAAAAAAATTCAAATATAAATATTTCTAGATCAAATTGTCTGTAGTTTTGGTGATGCTTTAAAACTGTACAAAGTGTGGTAACAATTGAAATATTTGGTATTACCTTCACTCTCTTCTTCTGGAAAGGCGTGGCACTAAAAACATCGTCATGATTATCCTTTGGCAGCTGTTCCAAGAATTCCCTCATTTGTTGCTTTCTCTTCAGAGTTCCCACCTTAGCAGTTATCTTTACTGGTTTTT
The DNA here is from genome assembly GCF_964261635.1 of Lissotriton helveticus. Taxonomy (NCBI): domain Eukaryota; kingdom Metazoa; phylum Chordata; class Amphibia; order Caudata; family Salamandridae; genus Lissotriton; species Lissotriton helveticus. Next base: position 152,283,259 of record NC_136070.1, read on the forward strand.
CATGTTCATCACCTGTCACAGAAGAATTAAGTGTTAACTTTTTTAAGCCACTTTTATATGCATTTTGGATTACGGTATAAGTAGTGCATACGAGTTACATCATAAATCAGAAAACAACTGTCAGCACTAAAAGACTACTTCAGAAGGGCACAACAACATACATCAATCAATGGGAAATCAACTGCTTTTCCTTACTGACAAAGGTAAATCATTGAGTCACCCTGAGGTCAGACAGTAAACAGTTAACAGCAGAATGAAAACATACTTTAAAAAAACAAAAACCCCAGAGGCAGGGCGGTGTCAGTGTTATAAGAGGAGCAGCAGGTAAGCGGCTAGAATACGTAGCTCGGCACAAACATGGATGCATCTCTTAGCTTAAGACCACCAGTGTGGGAGACCAAATAATGTGGGAGGTAAGGAAGACTGATCTAAAGCTGTCTAAGAGCCGCTGCTCAGCCGACCGCAGTTCTAAAGTATGAAAAGGGCATCAAATTAGAACCTAATAAGTACCAAGGTCAAAGAGGTCAACCTCGGAAGCGCGCGGCGGCAGCGAGACAAGTTGGCCACTCCCTAGAGCTGTTCCGCGACAACAAGAAAAGGCCAGAATTGAAGGAACCTCTTCCAGACAATGGTGAGGCAGCTAGAACATGGTCTCTTACGTCAGAACTAGTGTGGAGCGCGGAGGCAAGTTTTTTTAGAACTGTAATCGGTCTATTTGAGCGCTTTTTTCTTCTTTGTCCTCTGCGGCACCTAGCACTGAGGCCGCCATTTTGCGAGGTTGGCACTCGCATTTTCATTAGACGGCAGCGCGTCAGAAATGCCCCTTTGGTCGATGTTTTTTGGCCAATTGTGCTACTTTCACCACAGATAAGGATTATTTGTTTAAAAAATGTTCAATTTACAACAGAACACTCTTCTCTTTGCTGAATGCCTTTAATGCACAAGTTACTTACCTTCGGTAACAATATATCTGTAAGAAATAGTAGTTAGTATTAGATTTCTTCCCTTAGAATATCCCCAGGCGTCAGACTGGATCCAGAATTTTTTGCGTAGCAGTACCCATGCGCGTCGGTAGGCGTCGTCCCCCGCTACGCGCCCGTCCTCGGCGTCGTAGGTGCCGTGATGACGTCGGAGTACTTAGACGTCGCCCTCGCGCGCTGACGTCAGTTCTTATACACAGCTTTTCCGTGCCAGAAAACGCAGAGCCATGATAAAAACCAACACTGGTGCCATGAAACTAGGGCCCTGAAAGGGATGACCTTAACCCCAGATATCGGTTCGCAGAACGGGGAGGATGGGTGGGTCGGTAAGGAATCTAATACTAACTACTGTTTCTTACAGATATATCGTTACCAAAGGTAAGTAACTTGTGCATCTGAAATAAACAGGTTAGTATTAGATTCCATACCTTAGAATAGATACCCTAGCAATACCAACCTCGGTGGTGGGTCTGCGAACCAATAATCACACCAGAAAGTCCTGGAGAACGGAACGGCCGAAAAAGGCCATCTCTCCGGACTTGGCGCACATGTTTGTACTCGTGTAACGATATATCTGTAAGAGACATTAGTTAGTGATAGATTCCTTACCTTGGGGCGCTAGGTGGCGCTAGACCGGCATGGCCGCTCTGGTGTAGAGCTCTCGCCCTGCCGGGGATAAAATACAATCATAAACCCTATCCTTCCTTCTAATTGAATCCACAACCTCCACCGACGTCTCGGCGAGACCGAGCTGCTCCCTCGGTGAAACTCTTACGGCGAGCCCGCAGTCGGCGGGCGAAGTTACTGCGGGAGAAGGTGGCTGTGCTGGCGGTCCTGCCGAGCGGACCGGGGACCCACGTGAGACCGGTGCTGCACGGCCTGCTGGTAGGACTCTGCCCCCCCTCCCTGCCCCCCCTCCGTCGGCAGCTCCTGGCTTCTTTTTGCAACGTGGTAGGAGCCTGCAGACCCGGGACGACGCCCGCTGTTGCTCCAACAGTGGTGGGGGGCTAACTGTGTCGTTGCCTGGGGGCGGTGAACACCGAACTGCGTGTGGCGCCGCGGGCGCAGAGGCGAAAGCAGCCGTAACCATCGTCCTCCACACCCATGCACTGCCCGGGTCCCTGAGCTTCTCCTCGCTGTACCTGCCTGCGACTGTCTCGGACACCATCTCCCGACCAGCCCATTGTCTGCAGACAGCACGATCCCGCTCGGCCGCCTTCCCCAAATACATACCCTGTAGCTGCAATTTTGGAAACATCATATGAACGCACCCGCGGGAATAGCCTTAGCTGACAGCCCAGATCCCCTTGCTGTATTGGATCCGTGGGGCGCCGTGGGCTGGCCTGGTCTTGCCTTGCCACTATCATTTGGATCATGAGATAGGCTGCTCTGCACTCTCCCTGGATATCCTCCTGTGTGGAACACACTCGCAGGGTCGCTGGCACTGCCGGAGGGCGCGTCAACGGGGGGCTGTAAGTGGCGCTGGAACTGACCGCATTCATTGAAGGGGACGGTGTGAGAGGACCGTTCGGGGGCTCGCCCCCCCATCCCCTCTGTCCCCCCCACTTGCACGGAGTTTGGGACGGTACTGTGCCACCGCCGCCCAAAGGACCTAACTTGGGTGTACTCCTACCCACCACTTTCTCGAACTGGAACTGCGCAAACAGCTGGGTGGTGGTGCGCGGGCTTCCCTCTACCCTACTCCATCGCACCCCCGTGCTGCCCGATCAGCCGCAATGGGCAAAACGGTACCCAGACAGTCCAAACTACTGTTCGAGGGACGCAAGACAACGAGCGCCAACTCTAAAACCCAGAGTGACGATGATCCGCCCGAAACAGGGGAGGACAGCTGGAAAACCCTCCTTGTCGCCATGCAACAGAGCCTCACTTCAATTGATTCCAAAATTGACTCAATGAACCATAGACTAGATAATGTAGTGGCGAAATTGGATGGACATGAAACACGTCTTAAAGAAGCTGAACAAAGAGTCTCTGATCTAGAAGATGGCGCTACCTCTAATCAAAAGCAAGTGGCACAAATGGATAAACTATTGAGGGTCATAGCTGACAAGAACGAGGAGTTGGAGGCACGCTCCCGAAGAAACAACGTTCGTATGCTAGGCCTGGCGGAATCCACCAACACCGGACGATTGGAAGACTACATGGAACGCCTATTAAGTGATCTCTTCGGACGTGAGTCTTTCTCGGCGCAATTGGTTATTGAACGTGCCCATCGCTCCCTGGCGCCCAAGCCTCCTCCGGGAGCGTCACCGCGGCCGATCATCATGACATTTCTTAATTACCGCGAACGGGATACCCTGCTACGTCTGGCGAGAGAGAAAGGTGAGGTGCGCTTCGAAAATACAATTCTGTCATTTTATCCGGATTTCACCCAAGCGGTGCAAGATGCTCGGCGGAAATTCATCGCGGTGAAGAAACAGCTCCAAATACTCAGTATCTAGTACGCGATGCTCTACCCCGCAAAGCTACGGATTCACCAGAGTCCGCCAACACATTTCTTTGACACCCCAACAAGCTGAGGAATATCTAAAACGCGACAGAAGATCATCCTCGCATGAAGCGGCTGCCCGGCGCCGTTCGCGCTCCCATTCACCCTTGTCTGAACCTTCCTGAGTCGCTGTTTCCATGCAACATCAACCTTAATCTGGCGTCTCTCTCCTGATGACATGCAGGCGACCAACTGACTGGTGATGTATAACGTTCCTATTGACTTGAAGGATCTTATTGTTTCCCGGCCGCTCGCCTCCATCCCGCCATTCCGGCCCCTGTGATCCAGGAGGTTGTGGATGGGTGAAATAAGGAGCTGGAGTGACTCGGGCGGGAGCCCCCAGTGGCCCCCCCATCTGAGGGCATTACCCACTGAGAACTAATGATTGTTAATGTTTGGGACTGTTACGGCTGGGTGCTAATACTCAGCGTATTGTTTGGGGGGGGTGGTGCTTTTTCCTGGCGAGTTGGGGTTGCCAGTGTGGGAGCAGGGGGAGGGGGGAAGAACTGTGGTAATTGGTCCGAAGTATCAATGTTTCTATTCGCAAAACATGCTTTGTGGCACTTTTCTTTCAACTGCTTATTCATTTTGCCGTTTGCCACTACCCTGCCTATTATTTCACACTACCTACCCACATGTCCACTATGACCAGACCTGAAGCAAACCAGACCATTAGATTAGCTTCCTGGAATGTTAAGGGCCTCAATGACCCTAGGAAACGAAGGCAGATCTTGGGATATCTAGACAGGCATGGCATAAATGTGGCTCTTCTACAGGAAACACACCTGGCTCCTGGGCACGCTCCACAATTCGCATCCAGATTGGCCTCCAGCCGCACCTTCTCGCCTTATTCTAATTATGCCAGAGGTGTTGCAATTCTGGTAAAAAAGGGAGTGGCCTTTACGCCTACGGGGTTTGAAACTGATAAAGAGGGCAGGTTTTGTCTGGTGTGGGGGCGCCTGTGCTCGCATGACATTCTATTTGCTAACTTCTACGGCCCCAATGTGGATAACCCCTCCATTTTACTGACACTATGGAGCAAAATACAGACATTGGCAATCACACACATTATCCTGGGCGGAGGTTTTAATACGGCGCTGCAGCCTACGCTGGACAGATCTCGTCCACTCCCTTCACACTATACCAACACACGTACCACGCTCAACGATATAGTAGTCGATAATCACTTGACGGATGCATGGCGATACAGACACCCTGCTTTGCGAGAAGGCACACACTACTCTACCCAATATTCCACCTGGGCGCGCTTAGATTATGTTTTTGTCTCTGCGGGCCTAGCCCCCTGGCTGCGACACGCAACACACCTTGCCCGCACTTTTTCTGACCATTCCCCAGTCCTTTTGGAGATGCAACTTCCCCTGGATAGCTCTCCTTTTCTGTCATGGCGTCTCAATCCGGCACATCTTCGGGACCCTGCTTTTAAAGCCGAATTGGAACAGGACATCCGGGACTTTTTCTAGCGCAATATTTCGTCTGTTGAAAGCATTGTCACCGTTTGGGAGGCTTTCAAGGTAACAGTCAAAGGCTGGTGCATTGCTAAGGGAGGTGGTGTTTTACGGTCATTGCGCACGGACTTGCATAAACTAGAGGTAGAGTTGAGGGACTTGGAGAGGTCCATCGATCGCACCCCTACGGACCCAGATGCTCATATGCAAATGCGTAGTAAACTATCTGAGTACACGCAACTGGCTGAAGGGGAGAGCAAATTCTTAGGACGCCCGCATTTGGCACGTATATACGGGGAAGGGTACAGACCAGGCAGGGCCTTGGCGAACGCGGTTAAGCCCCCTAGATTCACTAACTATGTTACTGAAATACAAGATGACTGTGGCGGTACTTATAAGAATCTCCCTGACATACTTCGTACTTTCCGGGACCATTACCAGAAACTATATTCCTCGCACAGAACAGAACAGAACCCCTTGATCTCCCCACATACTTTGATGATGTCGCGCTGGCATGGTTGGGAAATGCGCAGCAGAAATTTCTCCACGCTGAATTAGAACTGGATGAAATTACCGAGGCTATTATGAGCATGCGCTCGGGAAAAGCCCCTGGCTCAGATGGCCTCCCCATCGATTTTTATAAACTCTTCGCCCTCATTTTGGCCCCCATACTTAAACAGGTGTACTATGCCGCTCTGGAAGAAGGTAGTCTGCCCCAAACCATGCGAGGCCCTTATCACTTCCCTGCTCAAACCAGGTAAGCCCCCCTCACATTGCGACTCCTATCGCCCATCATCACTTTTAAATTGCGACACCAAGATCCTTGCCAAAGTGTTATCTACGCGGCTCAACGTACTCATGAAGCGCCTGGTTCTTCCTGACCAAGCTGGGTTTGTGCCTAATCGTGCTACATCCCATAACCTCCGCACTCTTCACGCTGTGCTTCAAGACCTTAACCCTAAATGCGATGCCGTGGCGGTGTTCCTTGACGCCACCAAGGCGTTCGATTCCCTAGAATGGGATTACCTGCTTGGCACGTTACAACATATAGGGCTGCCCTTCAGTTTCCTGGACTGGGTGAGGTTGCTATATCATCAACCTACAGCTACTGTGCTCCTCAATGGGGCCAGGTCCACTCCGTTTACTGTCCAGAGAGGTACTCGCCAGGGATGCCCACTGTCCCCCATCCTCTTTGCTATAGCGATTGAACCCCTAGCCGCAACGCTCCGGCAAAAGCATAATCATCGCTCCCTCACTTATAGCTCCTGACCACTCCTTGTCTCGCTTTACGCAGACGACCTCACACTTTATATTGAAAAACCCTGTGAAAATTTAAATCCAATCCTGCGTGAAATAACAACATTTGGGGGGATTGCCGGAGTACAAATCAACTGGGCCAAATCTGCGTTTTTTCCGCTTACAGACAGCACACACTCATTCCAGCTGGACTACCCGTTAGTGTGGGAACAAGATGACCTGAAGTATCTCGGCATCCACATACATAGGGATAAGGGAGCACTGATGCGTGCCAACTATGGCACTACACTAGACAAAATAACGGACAACGTAACTAAGTGGCTACACCTCCACCTCTCCATGGCAGGCCGCATTGCCTTAATTAAGATGAATATTCTGCCCAAACGGTTATATCTCTTTGTAAATATCCCATATAACCCAGGCACTTTTTTCTTCCGCTCCCTCAGATCTCAGATCACGCGATTGAATTGGGGTGGGAAACAAGCGCGCCTCAGCCTCGACACCCTCATGCTTCCCTTTCACCTGGGCGGATTCGATGTGCCCAACTTTGAACGTTATTATGACTGTGCACAGGCACACTTCGCCGTCTACTGGTATCACCCACCACCCTACATGGCACACTTGGCAGTTGAGGACGGCTATATGGCCCCCTTAGTTCCAACTGGCTATATACACACCACGGTGAGCCAAAGAAGCCGGGACCCCTCCACTGTGGACTGTACAGTACAGGCCTGGAATCGACTTGTGTGGGCCTTTGATAGCCCATTTGTCTATTTACCCAATCTCCCTTTATTGAATGACCCGAGACTGCAAGTCATCTGCGAAGTCATCTGTCACAACCTGCTCCGGAAACTTAAAATCCGTTGCTGGGGAGACCTGTATGTGCAGGGTACCTTCCGCACGGCGGACCAATTTTTTGGGGTCATGTCCCCGTCCTGCATGGATACCTTCTTGTTTACTAGATTAAGCCAAAATGTCCGGGCCCTTACTCCTTCCTTCCCCACTGAACCAGACACGTTTGCTCCGCTTCACGCCATAGTTCAGCCGGACACCCCAAAACACGTAATATCCATGCTATACAAACATGTGCAGGCTGCACTCGGAACCACCCTCATAAGGGCTAGAGCGGAATGGGATAAAGATCTTGAGTCACCACTAACAGACGAACAATGGGAAAGCAGCTGTATTCAAACGCAGGCTATTACAATCAATAATAGATTACGAATTTTACACTATAAATTTCTTCATAGATTATATCACACACCTGCCAGGCTGAAAAGATTTCACTTGCGCAAAACAGACTTCTGCCTGCGCTGTGGTGCTGCTGGCGCTGATTTCATACACCTGGCTTGGTCCTGCCCCCGGATTGCCAGTTTTTGGGAACAAGTCTTTGTTGGCCTCACACAAATGCTAGGCGTAGCTCTTACCCCGTGCCGCTTCAAGCATTGTTGGGATTGACGCAATCCATGATTACCAAACACAAAAAATTCCTGGCCCTCAGTCTATTACTTGCTAAGCGATTAATAGGGTGCCGCTGGGGTAGAGGGCGTGCCCCCAAATTTAAGTGTTGGATTCGCTCCCTGTCTACCTGGCAAGAAAACTTACACGACTATGCGGAACTCCTACCCCCTAATTCCCAGCCAAAAGACATATGGGCTCCCTTCACGGCATATCTCCTCCAGCTGAGAGCAGGAGAGGACACTGACCAAGCTGTGGAGATCACGGACACTGCTACGTCACCTCAAGTACAGGATAGATAATGCCCTCCTTTACATGCATTCAGTAACTTCCCGACGACGTGTTATGATTTAACTGTATTGCCATTGCTGTGCCTGGGAGTGCGACTGGGAACGCCCATGGGGCCGCTATCTGGGAAGTCATTTGGACATGGTGCCCACTGTTATATCTTGCATGATTGCTCTGTTTAGATGGTTAGGGTTTAACAACAAAGGGGGACAAAATGAGGACAATATTTATAGGAGTCCAGTGTACGTGTCCTATGAACTAATAACCAAATAATGTACAAAGTTCCCCAGAAGGTAGTGATTATATGGCTGAGGAAGTCTCTCTCTCACTGAATGGATATTTGTAGGAGTGTCAGGGAATCAAAGTAATCCCTTATCGGAACTTAGTCGCTGGAGCAGGAGGCCAATGATGAGACAAAACAACCATCTGGTAGGATGACAACAGTCGTCCAGCTTTTTAGTTGTGTGAGGCATCCTAAGTTCCGATAAGGGATTACTTTGATTCCCTGACACTCCTACACATATCCATTCAGTGAGAGAGAGACTTCCTCAGCCATATAATCACTACCTTCTGCGTCGTGCAGCATACCGTCTCCCTGCTGTTGCTGCCGCCCCGGGAGGGGTTCCAATCATCACCAGTAAAGCCGCCACTGAGGGGACATTGTTGGCAGGATCGCGCCGCACGGGACTCTAGGGACCAGGAGCCCGTGCGTGCTTGCACCTGCAGGGAGGCCCGCCCACAGCTCACCGGGCGCATATAACTGCTCGCCGGACCCGCTGGCGCGGGTCCCGCGTCGTGCAGCATACCGTCTCCCTGCTGTTGCTGCCGTCCCGGGAGGGGTTCCAATCATCACCAGTAAAGCCGCCACTGAGGGGACATTGTTGGCAGGATCGCGCCGCACGGGACTCCAGGGACCAGGAGCCCGTGCGTGCTTGCACCTGCAGGGAGGCCCGCCCACAGCTCACCGGGCTATTTCCTCATATCCGGATAACGCAGCGCGGGACGCGCGCGGGTGGCGCCGGGCTAAGCCCGGGCAAAGGGCGGGCCCTCTGTGGCCCTCAGAGGCCTAAGGAGGACGGGACGGGCCATACCACTGGCATTTTCCTTCAAGAGGTACTGGGGTTTTTCTTCCTTTTTATACTATTGACTTACTGTGGCGACCCGCATTATATCATGTCATTGTGGGAGGAGCTGAACGCCCTGTGCGAAACCAAATACGTCCCGGTCATATCACCCACTATAAGTACGCTCACCAATGATGGTGTTATGGCCACCCTGCAGAACTCACCTCTTCACTTTAAATACCGATCCCCAGCAAACGTACTCCCGGGAGGGCCCAACACAAAATGGAAGTATGGGGATGACGTTGGTAAAGAGAAGCAAGCCATATTCCAAAACCCATGCCCCAGCCCCTCTCTACTCCACACCAATTTAACCACAGTATCGGGGGACATGGTGCGTGGAGAAGTAGAAAATGTTTCATCACCCCTCCAACCAACCTTATTGGCACAGCTTGAGAACCTACTAACATCTCTCATATCACCATTGGTGGCCAAAATAAACGACCTGGGAGACAGGTTATCTGATATGGAACTGACAATTAAAACGCATATTTTAAGCACCAAACTGGTACCATCAGACCCTCCTATTCCCCTCACTATCTCGGTAAAACCAAAGCATACACAAACTTCATCGTCTACAACAGGCTTCAACCTGCCCAAAATATATCCATTAATAAATCGTATTGAGGCTAAACCAGAACTCGAACCTGTTAGAATGCCTCGAATCAACCTACCCCCTGAAGCCGCCCCCTACGTGACTGTTGTCTCTGGGATTCTACCACTAAACCATGGAAACCACGAAACACGTCAAGACCTGCTTAATAAGGTCATGCCCTGGTTACAGACCAATAGACCTCTGCCTCCTGACTTAGATGGGGGGATTCTAAGCGTTAGGAGGGTGGGGTGGTTGGGTGCAATGCCAAAAGCCATCCCTGGGGACTTGGTGCTAATTAAATTCAAGCATAGGGAAATAGTCCCTTATTTACGATCATGCAAGCAGCAAGAGGGGGATGGCCCAATTCGCATTTGGGATTTATACGACTTTTATCCGAGCATCCCACCTATCCAGTCACCAAGAACGGCAGTGAAGAAGTATAATGTTTGGGGAGGGGGACTCTGTGCGCCTAATGCCCGTAGTTCTGTTTTGCAGCCCCTAACCGATCTGAACCCATGTTGAAATTCTGTACTTTCCGAGCACTATTCAGATATAACTGCTGACAGAGTCCTGCTTTGTGTCTTTTTTCGTTTTCATATTGATTAGCTGAACCATTTTATCAATTTAATCTTGTTTTTTTTTTATATAAGTGACATGTAATGTAACATGGATGTATTTTATTTGTGTTTCGCTGCTGCTTTTATGATTTTTAATCAAAAATCGAATAAAGCTAATTCTGATTCACTACCTTCTGGGGAACTTCGTACATTATTTGGTTATTAGTTCATAGGACACGTACACTGGACCCCTATAAATATTGTCCTCATTTTGTCCCCCTTTGTTGTTAAATTGAATTGCGTGGGTTGACCCCACGGGACTTCCAGGTTACCAACAGTGATACTTTCTCACTGCTTTGGCCCATTTTATAATCAAAAATACTCAGAAGACCAGACTCACAGCCTTGGCTTCTCTGGTTAGCATATATCCCTAACCCCGGCCACCCGTCACCAACATGGAAGACGTACCGGGCCTTAGTTTTGATGAGGATGCCATAGCCGAAGCCTTAAGGACAGCGCCACCCTTACTTAACAACCCAACTGCCTCTGCCTCTGGCACTTCCAATGATGAATGGTTGATGCTGACTGAGATGAAGAAAGAACTAATAAGGATTACCATACATGGCATAATGATGACAGAATACCTTAGGAGCAATATAGCCCCACAGGGACTAGTCGTGAACATCATTCCTAGGCTCTTCCTAGAAGACAAACAATTCAAAGTTGACTGGTGCCAGGTGTCATGGAAATGCACCAAAGATTTACTTTTCCTAATCACACAAACGGCGAAACGACTATCTGATGCCTTATTGGAAAAAATCTCGGCTTTAGAGGCCACAATGAAGAGTACTGTCAACAAGAACAACAAAGCCGCCTTCACCACCAAGTTAGCTGAAATTAATCAGGAAATGGCGGATCATCATGAATATCTCTTGAAACAAAAAACGACAAAACTTCAGAAAGATATTACAAAGTTTGAAAAGGAGAGAGTATATCCTTACCTAAGAGATGGTTTCAAAGGGAAAAAGACCAACTATTCCTCTGACGACAACTCGGACGATAACAATAGACGAGGCTCCACGAGTAGTGACTCAAGTGGAGGCTACCCCCCAAAAAACAACCGGTTCCCACAACGCCCTAACGGCAACAAGGCTACCAACAAGGTCTAATGTTTCATGGCCCACCACATATGACACCTCCATGGCAGTACCCCTTCTTCCCACAGGGCCCACTGCAATTTTACCCTTTGAACCCGCCACCTTTTCAAGGCAGAGGTTGGGGCAGAGGAAGAGGGCGAAAGCGAGGCAGACAGAAAGGGGTACAGTGGCAAGACCAGCCGACACCACAGACCACGATGGAAACCAGGAGTACCACCTCCAGGGGGAGAAGAGTCTAATTGTCAACCTTTCAAACAAAGTTTTGACTCCAACGGAGAAGAGCGTCTTGGAAAAGGGCCTCCGGTTTGTCCCGACCCCCACCCCAGACAGTTTCCAAGAGATGATCGAAATAAGACAACTTTTCAGAAAGATACGCTTACGGGCCTTCTTTGACGACAAACCCGAGCCGACGAGCCAAGACACCGGATTAAGGAAACCCTCAACCTTTACCCCCACGGATGGTATGGTCCCCCCTGAGGTTCTGACATTCGAGCGAGCGGTCCTTGCCAGCCTTAAGAAAAAACCTCACATCGACCAATTTCAAAACCTGACGAATGCGGAGAGACAAGCCTCTATCACTTTAGGCAATGATGACACCATTGTCATCAAACAAGCAGATAAGGGGGGTGCCACGGTCATCCAAAACTATGATGATTATGACCGAGAATGCAGACAACTGTCCCCCAACACCCACTACAGACCCCTCACTGTGGATCCAACGAAACGGCTGACGACTGCCATCATGAGTCTAGTGATCGAGGGTGAAACGAATGAATGGATCACTAAGAAGGAAGCAGACTTTCTCATTACAACGGAACCAGTCACACCCTACTTCTATACCCTCCCCAAAATTCATAAGGGTACCACTCCTGTTCCAGGGAGACCCATCGTCTCCGGAATAGGGTCTCTCCTGGAGCCATTGTCCCAATTTTGTGATGTGTTTCTACAACCACTGGTGAAGAAAATTCCATCCTATCTCCAGGACACCAGAGACGTCCTCCGCTTGATCAATGACGTGGACGGCAGAGAGGATGTTGACATCCTCTTGACCTTAGACGTGGAAGCCTTGTACATGAACATCCCGCAACAGGCAACCCTGGAGGCCGTTGAGTCCACTTTGAGGTTGGAAGAATGGTCTTCCTCGACCCAGATCTCCTTCATTATGGAACTGGCCAACATAGCTCTAATGGAGAATTTTTTCAAATATGAGTCACAGTTATACCACCAGATCCGCGGAACCTCGATGGGATCCACCTTTGCACCGAGCTTGGCCTGTATATACATGGCCACCTTCGAGAAATACTTCATCTACTCATCTGATCACAACCCGTTCCTCGAAAACCTCACCCTTTGGCGTCGCTATATCGACGATATTTTGGTTTTCTGGAAAGGCGACCGGTCCAGCTGTGATGCCTTCTGCACATGGATCAATCTCCAGGATCCATTTCTGAAATTCACGGGCACCATATCTGAACACTCTCTACCCTTCTTGGATCTGACTATCCAGCTGACTCCCACAGAAATCACTACCACCCTCTACAAAAAAGAGACCGACAGAAATAGCCTCCTTCTATATAACAGCCACCACACTAGGGCCTTGAGGGACAACCTGCCGTTCGGCCAATTTCTGAGGCTCCGCAGTAACTGCACCTTGGTAACGGACTACAAACAAGAAGCCACTACCTTGCAACATAAACTCCAGGACAGGGGTTACCCGACAAGACTACTGAAACAATCGGTGAAGAGAGCGCTCAATAATAACAGAGATTCTCTCCTGGAAACCCACACCAAGGAGACAGAGGATATCATCACCTGTGTTACCTCCTACACAAAAAACTCCACGTTCATAAAAAAAACAGTGAACTCTCACTGGGGTATCTTGAACTCGGCAGGTTTGGACATCCCCCGCTCCAGGTTTGCCTTTAAAAGAACAACCAATCTTAAAGACACTCTGATCCATACTCGACCAAAAAAGACGAGTACCCGTCCTCAGAACACTCTCTGGGACTTGCCCCCAGTTGTGGGCCACTTCCGATGTGGTACGTGTGTCGTATGTCCCCAGTCAACACAAGGTAAATCCATAGCACTGTCTGATACCTTCACTTGGCACTTCAACAAACACACGAACTGTAATAGCTGCAAGTGCATCTATATGCTGACCTGTCCATGTAGGTTAAATTACATCGGAATGACAATGCGTACTGTGAAATTGCGCATTATGGAACACAACAGCAACATCCGCTGTCTGAAGACACATACTCGTCTATACGAACATTGCAAGCAACAAGGCCACCATGCTGAGAGCATACAATGGACTGTTCTTGAATGCCATCCTTCAATCAACCAACAGGCCCTATACAGAATCGAACAGCGATGGGTGCATCGTCTACAAACAGACACACAGGGACTTAATGATTCCGTCCCCTGGAATATGCTAGCCAGATAAACTACAACTGTGTGGCCGCACTTACAGTATAAGATATACTATATCATCCCTTCGATGATTTACCAAACCAATACATTTCTTGAGCTAATCCTTATTACATTATACTGTTCCAAGATGGCGCCCGTGCAGGGATACTAATGTTTGCAACCCGCCCCTCTGGTCTGCCTATCCAAGATACTTTGGATTTTTGATCTGGGTATCTTGGCTCCACCGCCCAATAATAGGCTCCGGGTGGAATCTTGGACCCCAGATAATAGAGATCTATAGATCCTATGTTCACCCGATTAATTCCCGAGGGGTATTAAGCCCCCCATCATTATAGAAAGTTGGGCGCCTTAATTCACTTGAGTCCACCATGTCCTCGAATTAGATCCACACACACAATTTGAACACAATAATTCTCAAATCTTGCCGGTAAAACCCTAAAACCCTAACCGAGTGACACTATCCCCACTCGTTTCCACCGGCTTAGCCCCGTTCTAACATGGCGCATAACCAGGGCGCTAGCGAATTCCTTCGCCCTCGCCCGGGTCCCTCCCCCTGCTCGTCACACCGTTGAACCCGATTGGCCGCATCACCTAGCAACGAGCCATTGGCCACGCCCACCTACGGCGATCTCGGACTTCCGCATTTAAGGCAGACCGGCACCACTGCACACTGCCGGCTGTCCTGCGAACAGAATTTCGCCGAGGTGGGGGTAGGTGCCTACAAGCATTGGCCTCGAGTTCACAAGGTAAGGTGGGGAGACGTGTCTTGTGGGGCTGGACCGCGGTATTATCCGCACCTCGGATTTCCCGGCGAAGTTGTTTGGGGTCTCGTCCCCGGTTTCCCAGGGGTGCTTGGGGGCTACTCTTGCCTTGGGTTTTGCCGCGGTGGTGTTCTGCTGGGCGCCGTCGGGCAGGGGACTCGCACGGTGCCTCCCTGGGAGCATTTCCTGGATCTAGTTGCGGTCGACATTTCCTGCAGCAGGCTGGATGGGTGTGTACTCTGGGTGGCATACGGCGTTGCCGTCCAGGGCCCGATTGGTGCCCGCAGTATCACCACCCCCGCGGCTACCTTGCTCAGGTGGCGTGCCCCCCGGGCTTTCTCGGGGGCCGGGACTGAGCCCCACACGGTTTGTTGGCCAGCTCGTTCCACCACCACCACTTCTCTCTGTCCTGTAAACCGGGACAATTTAACCTTGTCCACCTTCTTTCTCTCTCCTTACTTATCACCCCTTTCATCCAGGTAATTACCTTGCAGCTCAAGCCCCACAAGGACAGTCTGTGGGGACCGTCTACCAGGGATTGAGGGTAAGATCCCAACATTCTAACAGCACACCCTTGGGTCCTCATCCCTCATCCCCCTCCCTCGTGGTCCTGATGACGTATATGGCCCCTCACTCAGTAATTAATTAACCAACCCCCTGCACTTGACATACGAATTAGTAGCAAGCAATGGGTTGCGTACATAATGTATAGTTAATTGTTTTAACCCCTTCGACGCTCATGACGAGCTGGGCTCGTCATGAGGTAGCCTCCTCGCACGCTCATGACGAGCCCAGCTCGTCATGAATAATGGGTTTTTAAAAATCTCAGCACTCGAGCAGAATTCCGCTAGCGCGCATGCGGTTAATTAAGCATGTCAATATATGGCACCCACTATGTCGCTCTCTCTCACCGTTCATTGATGTGACCCCACTGAGCTACGACACACGCTTGGGTCAAGGGTCTGTCCCTCTCTTTACATACAGAACTGACCTACATAGCTTATATGAGGCTGCGGAGAATGATTATCCTTTATTTCTCTCCTAGGGCGGGACTCCACGCAGGATACCATCCTGACTTGGTAAACTGACCGCGCAGGTTGTATATAACACACTTTTCAGCCCGGATGGGTTTGTTATGAGTTTATGAGCACGTTCAGGTCCTGAAGAATTGCCGATATGGCATGAAACATGTTGATCACACTATAGGTGAGGGTTGAATGAAGCCAAACTACCTTACTTTTGAGCTTCGGTACCCCTCCCTTCACCATTTTGACAAGGCAGTTAGCCACATGAATAAAGTTGTCTGAGTGGACTATACTTACCTTTTTTATTACCCCTTCACGCTCACTACTCCACCTTATAGGTCCCTCACACACACTCAACCAACGGCCAGGAACAAAAGAACTCCACTAAAGTGTAGCACCCCGTGCTACCCGTCAGGCATTGCAGCGCCAGCCTGTCGCTGGAGCAGGAGGCCAATGATGAGACAAAACAACCATCTGGTAGGATGACAACAGTCGTCCAGCTTTTTTTTTTTTTTTTTTTAGTTCGCAAGAGTTTTATTAACTTTTGACATTATTACAATCATTTCGCCTACAACCCGGAGGCCGGCTCCATTTCTATCCACAAGTTTACGTGATAATACACAGCTACTCAGCCGACAACCAACGGTCCGGCAGCAACGGCATCAGAGTAGTCCATACAGTAAAAAAATATCTATACCAAGTATCAGTGACTCTCACTTTTGTGTTTTATAAACCAACTTAAAACTTTTGATACAGTACAGTGGAATACACCCCATCGCTCTGTCTCGTACATATGACCTGTACACCTGTGTTCCCGCTCCCTCCTTCGTGTTTGAGTCGGGTGTAAGTACCGCCTTTCAGGGGACCGTCTCGTCAGTCAAGGTGCTAAGGAGACCCCCATGCCAACATTCATCCCCTTCATTCATCCGAGTCCTCCCCATCCGAGCTATCCACTTCATTTTCTGTTAGAGGATCACATATGTCTCCCCGGTATTTATTCCAGGGTGTCCAGACTGCATTCCATTTGCGGGGGTTAGCCCTCTTTTTATACACCGCCCTTTCAGTCACCATAATCGCATCCATGTTCCTGCACCATTGATCTAGCGTTGGTGTCCCCGCCACTCCCCATTTTTGTGCTATATCCCGCTTCGCCACCATGCAACACACCGTCGTTCATATCCTCCCCTGGCGTGTGATGTCAGTCGGGCCCCATATGTGTAATAAGGCCATACGGGGTTCTGGTACCAGTGTCGTGGCAAGCGTCTGCGAAATGGTACGTGCTATACGCCTCCAGTAGTCCGCAATTTTCGGGCACTCCCATAGTGTGTGTAGGAAGGTACCCTCCCCACCACATCCCCTCAGACAGTGCGGATTATCAGTCCTGTGCAGTTTATATAGGGTTGTCCTAGTGAAGTATATGCGGTGGAGGACCTTCAGTTGGACCAGACGGAACCTCGCCGAGACGCCCGCCTCTCTGGGGGAGGCCAGCGCCTCGTTCCATTCAGTTTCGTCCATTTCCCCCAACTCTCCCACCCATTTTTCTCGCAATTTGAGTAAGGGGTCTGGCAGGTTATGTAGTATTTTACGGTATGTGAGGGAGGTGGCGCTCGTGTGCATAAAATCTGTTAACAGTCTGTCTTCCAACGGCGAAGACTCCGGTATCGTAGTCCCCGCTGGAATTACTGTCATGAGTGCATGTCGAATTTGGATATAACGATATGTTTCGGTGGGGCCTAGTTGATAGGTCTGTTGCAGTTGTGTAAATGGGACCACACCACCCTCCACCCACATGTCTCCTACCGTTGATATTCCTATGGTATCCCATGCATCAAACCCTTTGGATTGTCTCAGACTGCCAAGCGCCCTGGTGTCCCACAAGGGTGTCATTCTCGTTATGACTCCCTTCCATTTAAGCTTTGCCTGTGCGCTGTGCCAGAGAGTCGCCGTGTGTTTTGTCGGCCCTAGGAGCTTATTTACCTTCCCTCTATGATATAGCGGTGCCAGCAAACCCGGCAATCCTAGTTGATATCTGTCTGCCATGTAAGCAGGTTCGTTCTGTGGGGCATGAAGCCACTGATTAACAACTTTCAATTGCGCCGCCCAGTAGTACAGTTGCAGGTGGGGCAGAGCTATCCCTCCATCGTACCAGCCTCTCGTGAGCTTAACATGCGCTATTCGGGGTGGGTGCTCATCCCACAGCAGGTTATTCACCGCCGCTGTCACCTGCCGGATATAACCTGCAGGCACTACGCTAGGGGAATTCTCTAACACATACAGGAAGCGAGGCAGCGCCAGCATTTTAAATAGCGCCGCTCTGCCTAACAACGTCAGGGGAAGGGTCTTCCAGTGTCTGACGTCTCCTCTCAATCTAGTCAATGGAGGCATCAAATTTTTCGCGTAGAAAACCGTGTTGTCACGCGTGACGTGTATACCCAGATATTTAAAGGAGGAGCCCGCTGTTAGTAAGGAGCAGTCAGCCGGTAGTGTGGGGGAGGGACCCCGCAGCACGTACATGACAGACTTGGTCCAGTTTATCCTATATCCCGACGTCCGCCCGTGTGTTTCACAAAGTGCCAGCAACGCAGGGATCCCGTCGTCAGGGTCCGTGAGGTATATTAACATATCGTCAGCGTATAGGGAAACCCTGTCTTCCCAGCCGTCTCCCCATACGATCCCCCGCAGCATCGTCGTGGCCCTAAGTGTCACCGCCAGCGGTTCAAGGGCTAACGCAAAGAGTAATGGCGAGAGCGGGCATCCCTGCCTCGTTCCCCTGCTCAAAGGTATCTCACGGGAGATATGGCCATTCGCCGTCACCCGTGCCACTGGATCGGTATAGAGCAGTCGCACCCAAGCTATATACTTGGGGCCAAAGCCCATATGTGCCAGCACCGCAAGAAGGTAGCCCCATTCCACCATATCGAATGCCATCCTAGCATCCAAGGAGAGAATGACCGTCGGTGCAGTCAACAGCGATGCACGGGCCACCGCACCATGGACTCGCCGGAGGTTCAGTGCCGTGCTTCTGTGTGGCATGAAGCCCGATTGGTCCGGGTGAATGAGCTGGGCGAGGTATGGCATCAACCTGGTGGCTAGGAGTTTTGCTAATATTTTAGCCTCTATATTGAGGAGTGAGATCGGGCGGTAGGAGCCACAGTCCTCTGACGGTTTACCGGGTTTCGGGATCGCCACAATGGTGGCTTGTCGTTGATCATGGGGCAACACCCCCTTGGCTAGACTGTCTTTGTACATAGCTAACAGATGCGGGCTTAGTGTATCCGACATTGCCTTGCACCATTCAATCGGGACACCGTTGGGGCCCATTGCTTTCCCTGAGTTTATCATGTGTATGGCTCCCTGGACTTCCTCCACCGTGAAGTCGGCTTCAAGGTCATCCACAGCATCTTGCGACAAGGTTGGTGTCGGCACATCTCGCAATGTTGCCTCCGCCATCTCCGTCGTGACCTCCTCCTCAGGGGTATAGACCTCCTGAAAGTGATCCGCCAGTAGTTCCACTATCACCGCTGGTCGCGTGTGCAGCTCACCATCCCTGTCTGCCAGTTGCAGTATACTCCTGGCTCCCGCCCCCTTCTTTTCCAGCCATGCCAGGAGCTTACTTGCCTTGTCCCCCACATCATATACAGTCTGCGTTGTAGCGGTTATGTGCTCCATGGCCCTCTTCTTCAGGTGGTCAGTGTGGAGCTGCTGACTCAACCGGAGGGAGTGTAGGGTGTCAGGTGACGGATCCTTCGTGTGTGCTGTGTGCGCCTCAGCCAGGCGGAGCTCCAAGTGTGCGGTTTCTAGGTCCTGTGTGCGTTTGTACCCACCGATAGTCGATATCGCTTGACCCCTGAGAACCGTTTTATATGCTTCCCAAAGGGTAGTGTGGGAGTCTACTGAGTCCATGTTTTCCGCAAAATAGTTATGGGTTACTTTTTTCAGTTCCTTTTTTATTGTTGGGACTGCTAGATATCCCGGTCGTAATTGATACATTCGTCTATACGCCCGTTCCGGACATGATAGCGTGAGAGTTAAGGGAGAATGGTCAGATATACCCCTAGGTTTGATTTGAATTTCATCTACGCTGAGACGACCCTCCCCCAAGGTGAAAAAGTAGTCAATGCGCGAAAGGCTGTTATGTGTCGCTGGCTGTTATGTGTCGCTGAGTAATATGTGTATTGTTGTTCACTGGGGTGCATAGTGCGCCACAAATCTACCAAACCCTGCGAGTCCACAAACTCTTTAAATCGGGAGGTGGCCGGGGCATACTGCCGCGTCGGAAATCTGTCCTGAGCGTTGTGCATTACCGCATTAGTCACCCCCCACGATCATGTCCCCCTCCGGGAGTTCCAGCAGGAACTGCCCCAATGCAGGAAGCGCTACGCTGTGTAGCGCCGGGGGGATGTAGACCGATACTATGGTTAGTGGTTTACCCTCCCATTGGCCCCAGGCTGCCGCAAATCTGCCTTGATCATCTGTTTTTGTGGAGGTGAGCAGGAACGGGGACGACCTACACAGCAGAATCCCCGTTCCCCTTGAGCCCGAGGTAAAGTCAGAATGCGCCACCATGTGGTATCCCTTCCTATTTAGTGCCTGACTAGCAGTGCCCACCAAGTGTGTCTCCTGTAATAGCACCAATGCCGGTGCCGCCCTCTTGATGCCCTGTATCACTAAGCCCCTCTTGATTTTGTCCCCCAGTCCTCTCACATTCCAAGTCATAAGATGCAGCGGAGCCACCTGTGTCAGCTGGTGGATGTCTACCCCTGCAGCGTCAGCCCGTGTGTCGTGCGCCATGGTGCAAATCGGGGTACAGCCAACCTGACCGTTATTACGCAACTCCCATATACATAGCGGGAAATGACAGTGTCCTTGCGCAAAGCTATCTCGCATTGTGTACCTTCATCCTGCGTTAAACATGTATCCACCCCCTGTATCGAGGTTATTACATTCTGAAATAACTGAACAATAAACAACACCATCTGTATTAAGGTGTAAACTGTGAAACTCATCCCTTCCTGAACACCCCCCCTCCCTGCCCTCATGCCAAACGGACCCAAAACTGCCCGCCACCCCAACCTAGCATAGTGCTTAGCCCCTAAATAGAACTTGATACTTGCTCGTTGAGGGGAGGAGTGCTCCACGACCCCTCATACTCTTTCCGTGGGGCCCCTCACCCGATATCCAGGGTCAGTCTCTCAGGCCGCATGTTTCATGTCCATCAAATTGTATTCACCGGGTGTTCATTGTTCAGGCGCCGAAGCATCGTTCAGTGTGTCCGACGCATCTGACCGTTCCCTGTCTGTGCGGTCTGGGGTCGACGAGCCCGCGCGGCCTCTCTCTGCCTGGTCACACTTTTTCCTGTGCCCTCGGCGGTGTTGGGCGGCCGGCCTCCACCCATCAAGCCATTCTCGCGCCACCTCAGGATTGTCAAAGAACCAAGTCTTGTTCTCCGCTACTATTCGCAGTTTGGCTGGAAAGATCATAGAATACTGAATTTCACAGGATCTCAGTTCTCTTTTAACATCCAGGAATGTCTTCCTTCGACGCGCGACCTCCGCGGTGTAATCCGGAAAGAAAGCAATCGTCGCATTCTGTATCTTGATCGGAGGGGATCTCCGTGCCGCCTGCAATACGGCATCCCTATCTCGGAAGTTGAACATGCGCGCCAGAATGGGTCTCGGAGGCGCTCCCAGTTGTGGCCTGCCCCCTGGTACTCTGTGCGCTCTCTCCACCGAGAAGAACGTTGATAGACCCTTGGGCTTCAGTTCGGTTTTGATCAGTTCTTCGACATAGAGGTCCATTGCTTCCGTGCCTTCCGATTCTGGAACACCCAAAATCCTTATGTTGTTGCGTCTTGACCGCCCTTCCTGGTCGTCCAGCTTGTCTCTCAGCGCTCTATTCTCTGCCTTGACACGTTCCATCGCTGTCTGCAACTCCGACACATCCTCCACTAGCGATTTAGTGACCACTTCCAGTGAGCCCACCTTTTCCGACATTTTATGAAGATCCGCTCTCAGTAATGTAACCTCTGTGGAGATGGATCCCACCGTGGTTTGCACCTGTTGCAAAGTGCGCATCACATCATCCAGCGTCGCCTTCGAGCCCCCGCTAGCTCCTTCTACCATTTGTTTGCCGGGCGGCCTGGTCTCAATTGGTGAGGACGCTCCCTTGTTGTACGCATACTTCTCGAGGCGGGTCTGCGTCGCATTCCCTCTGGTACCCTTCCCGGCCATTGCACTGGAGATTGCTGCGTATGTTTGTTGCGTCCGTTTCCGGTGCCGCAGTCTCAGTGAGTTTGCAGGTGTGCGCCACCTGGCTCAGCCTTGTGGCCAATGTTCCTTACAGGCTTCGGTGTCCGAGGGGGGGATAACGTGAGAAGCAATCTAGGACGTCACGTGTATGCACACTGGGTGGAGGAGTATCGTCACTGCACTGCCCCTCAGTGTCCGGTGTGTTGCGCCCTCCCAAGCAGGGGCCTGCGCCGTCCGGCTGGTGCTTTGGTACCGCTAGTGTCCCCAGCTATCGCCTGTTGGGCGCCCACCGCGCCTGGCTCACAGCTCCCACTCCTCTGGCACTCCCTTGCGCAGTTTCTTCACGCGGGGTGGGCAGCTCCGCCCTGATTGTCCCGCGACCCACCGGGACCCAGCCGCCACTCTCGCCCCTCTCGACTGAAGTGTCGGTGAAAGTCTGCCAAGTGGTCTTATGGGGAGGGGGGGGGGGGCCTCGCACCCCAGCCGTGTGCCCTCGCGCCCCCTGCCCGGTCTCCCCACTAGGGAGCGTCCTCACTCACCGGGTGCCTCAGGACTCAGGCCCGGAGCCTACGTCAGTCCGGCAGTCGCACCCTGACTCGCGCTGCTCTCCAACAAACTGTGTCGGACCCAAGGGGGGGTCAGGCGCGTCCGGCGGCAGAGTCTCTGCGGTGGTCTGGCCGTCCCTTTCGGCTGTTCTCGACCGGTGCTCCTCCGGTGCCCCTCGAGCGGGCGCTTCCGGTCCGGCCAGTCCCCACTCCACGCACTTCCGGGTGGGTTGGCTCAACACTCGCTGTCCCGGCTTCAAAACGCCGCTCAGGTCGCCAGTGTCCAGTCGATCACCCGGTGTCCAATCTTCACCGGAGGCGCAGCCTTCGAGTCCGCCCGGTCTCGGGCTTCAGGCGCCCCCCAAAAGAGATAAATGTTGCGTCGGATGGAAGGTCGGATAATCGGAGAGGCCGCTCAGTTCACGGAGCTAATCCTCTAAGCCGCCGCCATGCTGGGCTGCAAGCCACGCCGTCGTCCAGCTTTTTAGTTGTGTGAGGCATCCTAAGTTCCGATAAGGGATTACTTTGATTCCCTGACACTCCTACACATATCCATTCAGTGAGAGAGAGACTTCCTCAGCCATATAATCACTACCTTCAGGGGAACTTTGTACATTATTTGGTTATTAGATGGTTAGGGTCCCTTTCTTTTCAACTGAAGCATCAGGACTCATCTACAATGCTCCAGGACTACTTCGGACTTTCGATTGCTGTATTGGATTGCTATGTTGGGGAGGAGTGTGGCTCAATGGTTAGAGCGGCAGACCCTGATGCAGAGTTCTGGCCAGAGTCCAGGGTTCGATTCCCGCCTCGGCGGGGTCTCGGGCTCAATTTCCTCAGACCTGTTAATTCTCGCCTCGGTGCCTATTCTAATCACGGGCCCCACGCTGCAACTCTAGGCAATAGCTTGCTTAGCCTCCACACCGGCCCCAACAGCGCTAAGGATGCCTGGCTTCACCCTGGGGGTGCCCAGGAGTGGACACTTCACAGGGAAAGCCAGGAGGGGTTCCACAGCGGTATGAGTATCAGCGCCAGGAAGCCGCATAGGCGACACCGCAAGGTGACCGTCTGGTGGCAGTGCGCTCTATAAGTACCATGACATTTACAGGGGAGGTGGGAGGGCGGGTGGAGTTACTCATGAGATGTTCCTTTGTTTATTTGATCATTGCTCAGTACTGCTCTGCATGGGAAGATGCCACTATTCTGTAACATAATATAACGTATACCAACTTGACTTTATTGCATTGATGTACCATGCCAACATGCTCAATAAAGATTTTTGAAACTTTAAAAAAAAAAGAAAAGAAAAAAAAAGTAGATTCCTTACCTTAGAATATCCCCAGGCGTCAGACTGGATCCGGAAAATTTTGCGTAGCAGTACCCCTGCGCGCCGGCAGGCGGCTCCGCGGCCGTCGTCGTTAGCGCCGGAATGACATCGTCGGAGTACTTAGATGCCGCCCATGCGCGCTGACGTCCGTTCTGATACACAGGTTTTCCGCGCCAGATACGCAGAGTCATGATAGAACCAACACTGGTGCCATGAAACTAGGGCCCTGAAAGGGGATGACCTTAACCCTAGATATCGGTTCGCAGAACGGGGAGGATGGGTGAGTCGGTAAGGAATCTATCACTAACTAATGTCTCTTACAGATATATCGTTACACAAGTAGTAACTTGTGCATCTGAAAGAGACAGGTGAGTGATAGATCCCTTACCTTAGAATAGATACCCCAGCAATACCAACCCCGGTGGTGGGTCTGCGAACCAATAACCACACCAAAAAGTCCTGGAGGACGGAACGGCCAAAGAAGCCATCCCTCCGGACTTGGCTGTCCAGGCAATAGTGTCTTGCAAACGTGTGCAGCGAGGCCCACGTAGCTGCCTGGCAAATGTCCTGCAAGGGCACTCCTCGGCCCAGGGCAGTGGTAGTCGCCGTGGCCCGTGTGGAATGAGCCCTTAGTGCAACAGGTGGCTCCTTCTTAGCCAAGGAGTAACACGCCTGGATACACAAGCTGATCCACCGTGAGATGGTCCGCTTGTGCACCGCCTTTCCCTTCTTAGCGCCCACGTAACCAACAAAGAGTTGGTCATCCACCCGGAACTGGCGTGTGCGATCCAGATAGTAAGAGAGCGCATGTTTTGGGTCCAGACGGTGGAGCCTCTCTTCCTCTTTCGAGGGATGCGGAGGCAGAAAGAAGGTGGGCAAGGTAATGGACTGCCCGATGTGGAAGGCTGTGACAACCTTGGGCAGGAAAGAGGGTCTCGTCCGCAACACAACCTTGTCTGGATGGACAGAGAGGAAAGGAGGAACAGAAGAAAGAGCCTGGAGCTCACTCACTCTCCTGGCAGAGGTGATGGCAACCAGGAAAGCAGTCTTCAAAGTAAGAAGACGGAGAGGACAATTATGGAGCGGCTCAAAGGGAGCACACATCAGGTAAGTAAGTACAAGATTCAAGTCCCATCACGAAAGGAACAGGAGGAAACATGTGTGTGATGCCCTTCAAAAACCTATTTACAATTGGGGACTTGAACAAGGAAGGCTGATCAGGTAGCCTTAAGAAGGCGGAAAGGGCAGAAAGGTACCCCTTGATAGTGCCCAGAGCAGAGCCCTGTTGGGCAAGAGAAAGAAGGAAGAGGAGAACCTCAGAAAGGGGTGCAGAGAGTGGATCCATAGCCTTTGCTGTGCACCATGCCACAAATCTGTTCCACCTGCAGGCGTATACCGACTTTGTGGAAGGACGCCTGGCTGCCAGAATGACATTACAGACTTCGGGAGGAAAGTCAAATGGCCTCAACTGTCGCCGCTCAATCTCCAAGCTTGTAGGTGGAGACTGGACAGGTTCGGGTGGAGGACCGTCCCCTGCTGCTGCGACAGAAGGTCCTCCCAAAGAGGCAGACGAATCGGGGGATCGACTGACATGCTGAGTAGCTCGGGATACCAGTATCTTCGTGCCCAGTCCGGAGCCACAAGGATAACCTGGGCCCAGTCGCGCCTGATCTTCTTCAGCACTCTGGGCAGAAGTGGTATAGGCGGAAAGGCGTACAATAGACCGCAACTTCACTTGCGACGAAAAGCGTCTCCGAGCGAGTGCCGCCTTGGAAACTCCAACGCGAAGAACTGACGACATTGCGCGTTCTCTTCTGTGGCGAATAGATCTAACCAAGGCTCTCCCCACTGCTGAAAGAGACCTTGCGCCACGACCGAGTTCAGATGCCATTCGTGATCCATCATGCACCGACGGCTGAGTTTGTCCGCCCTGGCGTTCAGAGAACCTGCCAGGTGTTGAACCACCAGGGTCACGCCCTGATGTTCCAGCCACTGCCAGAGGCGCAGAGCCTTCTGGCATAGGGTCCACAACCCTACCCCGCCCGGTTTGTTGCAGTACCACATGGCGGTGGTGTTGTCCGTGAACACCTGCACTACACTCCCCCAGACAGAGGGGAGGAATGCCTTCAGTGCAAGTCGGATCGCCCGCAGCTCCAGAAAGTTGATGTGGAGCCGGGACTCCGCCGGAGACCAGAGGCCTCTGATCTCCGCCTCTCCCATGTGGCCCCCGAGCCCAGGAGGGACGCGTCCTTCACAAACACGTGCTCCGGGTGGGGTAGGGAGAGGGATCTGCCACTGACCCAATCGCGGTCCGTGAGCCACCACTGCAACTGTCATGCAGTGCCCTCAGAGATCAAGACATGATCGGACAAGTTGCCCTGATGCTGGGCCCACTGAAACTTCAGGTCCCACTGCAGAGCCCGCATCAGCCACCGGGCGTGGTGCACCAGAACGATGCAGGAGGCCATCAGCCCCAGAAGCCGCAGCGTCAACCTGACCGAGACTCAGGATAAAGGCTGAAAGATCAGAATCAGAGCCTGAATATCCCGAACCCGCTGTTCGAGAGGATAAACCCGAAACTGCGCCGAGTCCAGAACCGCTCCGATGAAGAGGAGCTTCTGAGAAGGACACAGGTGCGACTTCGGCACGTTGATGGAGAACTCCAGCAAGTGCAGGAGGTCGGCCGTAGTCTGGAGGTGGCTGACGACTGTCTGGGGCGAGCCTGCCTTCAACAATCAGTCGTCGAGGTAGGGGAAGACTTGTGGAAAAGTAAATTCTGCCATGTTCTGTGTCCCTACGCGTCCTCCATCATATGTTATCTGTGCATGATTAATATGCATATGTATTCCCCATGTTCGATTAATGATGCACTTACAGTTGTGTCCATCTCTAGTATGCCAGTTTCCAGTTCTCGTGAATACTACGAATATCAGGCCTATGTAAAGTTACGTGGCCACGTTTCCCAGTGTGCACGTTATTTCATTGTAAAGTTCCCGTTTCTAGGCCTCAAAAAGGGCCTGGACACCAGATTCAGCTTCTGTCTCCTGAGCTTCGCTGAGGAGCGATACAGCCCCCACCTGTATCCCTGACCCTTCACTCACTTCCTGCCTCGCAGTGCCTGGCCCAGCCTGGCTCTGCCTCTGAGTCTGCCAAGAGTATGTTATGATTCTAGTTATCAGTCCAGTCCTCCTTCTCTGCATTCCTAAGCTACTGAACCGCATCAATAGTTTCCGTCATTGTCTAGCCTCTACGTCTCCATGTTAGAGAAATACTGTATTACTGATCATTTAATATTCTTCATCACGCACTACATGTAGAATAATGCATGCACCAGTCTTAGAATCAAGTTAGCCTTTCCCCTCCTGACTTCTAGTTTATATCAACATGTTCTCTAAACATCAGATACTAGATACTGTTTAGGTACATGTCGCCCTGACTCTCCAGACTTCAGTCTCTGCTCCTAGCTCAGAGTTCGTAGCCCCCAGCTTCTCCTAGTGACACGTCATTGCCAGTTTGCGCGCACCATCAGGTTAGAGGTCCCGGCTCCTTAGGTAGCCCCCTCCATGTTTCCGCCCTATTCATGACATATTCTGTTACGTTTGCATCACATGTCTATGTATACGCCCTGTTACACCTACTTTCACCCTTATCTTTCGCGACTGCTACGCGTCACACCCTTTGCTTCACCCACTGCTCCGCCTATCATATGTACTGTAATGCAACTGTTTTTCTATATATGCCTGTGTATTGTTATTAAATGTTACGCCAGTCCTTTCCCCAGAGCGCGCTCATCCCAGATCCAGCCCCGGCAGCTGCCGGGCCCTGCCATCCTATTCCTATGCAGGTTGTCCTGTTCCTGTCCTTTATGCTGTAATAAACCTGCAAACTCCTACTACCTCGAATCTTGACTCTTATTTATTGAGCTATCTGTTATTGCTATGCCTAGACAAAAATAGATCCGGTATTATTTATTTATATACCACATAATGGCGCCCGAATAGGGACTTGCCCTTTCCCCACGCGCCGGTGAAGCCACGCCGGCCCCCTGACCCTCTGCAGCCGTGACGGAACCATACCGTGCACGTGCAGATATTTCTGCTTCAAGTATCCCTCAGGCCCACGGAGGAGACGGAGGTGGCGGTCCAGCATCCAGACGAGGCGGTGGAGGAACGCGGCGAGTCCCGACCAGAGCCCAAGCCGAGAGTCCAAGGTCCGAGGTATCCGGAGGCCCACCCGTAACAGAAGTCTGAAGTTCGTCCGTCCGGCGTCGAAGCAGTCCAGTCCAGTCCGAGGCCTTCCGTTCTTGCTGCCCGGTGAGTACCGTTGCTGGGGTAGTATCTAGACAGGGTCAATCTAATTGACTCTGGTCCGTGGGTTGGTGGTACACAGACCCACAAAACGAAGTGTCCACTTCGGTGGATGCGGGTCCTGACGTGTCTCTTTATGAGACCGGTAAGTTTCGTACTGTTTCAGCAGTGCATCTAGTTTCTGTTCTAGTCAGTTCTGTTCTCGAGAAAATTCATGTATCCTGTGTTCCGTATTCCAGGTAGTATTCTGTTCGAACTGTTATTTTAAATGTTCTTCATGTACTTTAATGTCGTGGTATGAGTGTGAAGTAACTATCGTGTTTATTGTGTATTGTATTGTGTCCAGATTATAGTTCAGTCATGCCGCTCTTTTCAAAACTGCGTCAGTTAAAAACCAGAAAAGGTCTGCTAGAAGCAGCAGTTCCTGTTCCGCCTAGGGACAGTCCAGGTCATTTCATGTATCAGAAGCATGGCATAAGCGCCATATTGTATCTAGATTTATGGGTAGAGTATACCAAAGAGTTGGAGGAAAAGTATAGATGGCCCGTATCAGGTACGTGGGATGCTGAGTGCATCATGAGAGTAGAAGAAGCATTATGGAAAAAGAAAGCCAGACAGTCACAGAAAGATGCCATCGAGTTATGGCGCAAAGAATCTCATAAAGGAACCGAAAAAGAAATCAGAAAGTCTGAATTAAGTAGAGAATCCTTAGAGCGAGCACAAGAAAAAGAATTAATCGAGATAGGTGAACGAGTTAAAACCGAACAGTCAGACAGACAGAGGAACGCCCTCATTAAGGGTATGTATCCTCTTCTTGCCGAGGGCTTGCCAAAAGCGACCCCGGAGGCATCCAGTAATTTTCCGCCACCGTTAGTTCCGACCAAGCTACGTCACAAACCGACCGCAGCTGATATTTTCATTTCGTCCTATTTGGACGACACAGTCCCGGAATATGCAAATCCCGCTCCGCCAGTCCCTGTAAATCAGGCACTTCCCGCTTCTCCAGACACGGGAGTACCTGTTACGGTACCCCCGATTCAGCCCGCCATACAAGTCCAGCCTGCATTTCCATTTCCCACTCTGCCAGGACGAAGAGCATCAGTAGACGACTCTAGTTTAGGGGCCGCAGGGGGAGGTCCTCTAGGAACCCCGCCGCCACACAAACGTTTAACGTTAGCCGAATTACATGCACAAGCGTCACAGCGTACGCCCAGATATCAGTCTGTTGCAGAAATAAGAAAAGCCCTTAACGAATGTGGCTATGATCCAGTCCCAGGCGAGGATAATATGGTTTTATATTCATTACGCGTGAGAAAGGTGACCGAGTATCTAGTCACCCTACCCGATATGAAAGAAGATCTAGACAGAATATATCGTTTCATCCGTACAGGGAATGATCCAGAAAGTATTAGTGACGTCATGTGCCAAAGAAAAGTTGAAGTCCAGCTCATGCTATTAAAGTTTCTGATTAATTGTTTAATACGAGAACAAGATTATCCGACCAAAGATCGAGCCGAAATGAAAGTCCTGACAAAGTGGAGTGATAATATAGCCGAGGGTAAGCATAAGACCATCAGTAGTATAGAGAATATGTACAAGAAAATTCGTAAAGAAATAATAAGGATACACGAACAACGCAAAGAAACACGAGTAAGCGAGAAAGAAAGTAACTCTGATACTGAAGAGGTAGAGGACGAGAATCCCGCCAGAATAGCGTATGTAGGAAAATCTAGATTTCCAGATCGCCATTTACGTCTAGAACACAAGCCAGTTTTTCACCATCCAGCACCAGAACAAGGTTCTCTAGAGCAAGTATTTCAAGCTACCGACCATATTCTGAAATCACGAATCGGTTATAGCGAGTTAAGTACTATGCATGAACAAGAACTAGTCCGATCAGCAGTCCGATGGATTACTGATTCTACCACTTTTCCAGACGAAATAGTGGCACAAGTGTTTCTGAAAATGCCCCCAGCCGAGCAACGACTGGCGGGTATGTACATGATCCAGCACCTCATTACATTGTATGAGGGTCAACATTCTGATCCAGGTCTGTTGCATGATGTCCTGAACGAGTTACTCCAGTATAAATGGAAAGGTTTAGGTACCGATTTAATTAGTGTCATTCTAGAACAGCGCCACAAATATAGTATGTTTCTGAACCCGCATTTTGTTCATGTCTCACCCCCAGAAAGTAAACCCTTTTACATAGACAGACAGAATCCGTTACGAGAAGTGCATCCAGTTAAGACAGAGGGTGGTGAAATGCAACGAGTGTTTGTTTACACCCCGATCACAAAGATGGAGCTCTTAGAGATGAAAAAGTTAATTCCCTGTCATGATAAAGATCCAGCAGGGTTCCACCGAGAATTAAAAGACATGCTCCGTATGGGAGAATACACGTATCCAGATATAATTAAAATGTTAAAAGTCCTATTGCCCGCAGGGGTATATGAGAAACTCAAAGAAAAAGATTGGGAGGTGGGGGAGAAAAAGATCGATTGGGCAGTTCTAGAAGCCGAAGATAAGGCACGAGTACCAGGTACCGGTCTTGGAGATAAATGTAAAGAATTACCAGAATTATTAATACAAGTTTTGCCCAGACTATTAGCAACTAAAAAGGAAGACTGGGATGCAATCTCAGCCTGTAAACAGAAACAAGACGAAGACACTAGTGATTTTTATTCCAGATTTGAGAAATGTTTTAGCATCAACAGTGGTCTCAAGACAAGTAGCGAGTCATACCCTCATCTTTTTGTTACTAAACTAGTCGAGAATTCAAGTCCACAAATTAAAAACCGAGTTTTGAAAGTCGAAAGTACCTGGCAAGCTAATACCCCGTCCCAGATGTTACAGATGCTTCAATATCACCAGAATAGAATCAGAGAAGAACAAGAACATGAAAGGAAACGTATGAAAGACACGAAAATGAAAGTACTAGTTGCACAATCTGTTCCTCAAGACAGTCAGAAGAGGGGTCCGAATCAAGCCAGTCATCCTGCAGCTCCCGTTAAAGGGAACTGCAATTATTGTAAACAGCCAGGTCATTTTATAAACGAGTGTGCAGTTCTGAAACACAACATAGCTACCGGTAAGACTAAAGAAAGACCACGTCCGCCTAGACAAGAACAAGTTACACAGACTCCGCAGTCACAGAATGCACCACAGACAGTTACAGCACCGCAGCCTATCGCTGCAACACAGCATGTTACACAGCAGATGTACCAGTATGCACAGTCCGAGTATCCAGATTATCAGCCATATTCATGAAACAGCCTAGAGAGGGAGGTAGGCTTGCCTCTCATCGAGATACCTGTAGATCAAGAAGGTCCCTATGTTCACAGTCAAGTACTAGGGAAAGACAGAAAGTTTCTGATTGATACAGGGGCAAGTAGGACCACTATAAGTCACGCCGAAGTTCCAGGGGCTCCGCTCTCAGGCTCTAGAAATGTTTCCCTTGGATTTTCAGGAAAACCTATCGTAAATGAAATTTCAAAGCCAGTTACTCTAGAAGTAGGTCCATTGTCCCGCACTACTGATCTGTTACTTACTAAGTCATGTCCAGAAAATTTGTTAGGCATTAAAACACTGAAAGAGTTAGGTGCAGTTATATGCTGTTCCCCAGAGGGAATACGATTGTTCCTACGTGACTTCAAGTGTCACTATGTATTGCGAGATTTTGATCCAAGATTGTCTAATGTCCCGCAGCATCTATGGGCGCAAGGTCCAACTGATGTTGGCTTTATGCAAATCACACCCCATCGTGTGACTCTCAAGCCAGGTGTAGTCCTGCCACGAATAAGACAGTACAGATTGCTACCTGAGGCTGTAGCAGCCTTATCCAAAATTATTAACGAGCTCATGGCTCAAGGAGTAGTTGTAGAAACTGACTCCAATGTATGTAATTCTCCGATCATTCCTGTCATGAAACGTACTGATCCGAATGCACCCCCAGTATATCGATTAGTGATTGACCTTCGAGAACTTAATAAATGTATTATTCCTCAGTACCCAGTTGTCCCAGACATTTCTTCCCTATTGACAGCCATTGATTCCGAAGCCACATTTTTCACTGTCATAGACCTCAAGAACGCGTTTTTCAGTGTCCCCATTCATCCAGACAGCCAGTTTCTTTTCGGATTTTGTTTAAATGGAAGGAGCTATATGTTCACACGAGCTCCTCAAGGTTTCACAGAAAGTCCTAGTATTTACAGTCAAGCACTCAAGAGACAACTAGACAACATTCACATGCCGACTGACACTGCCCTGCTCCAGTATGTCGATGATCTACTGATCACAGCCCGTTCTGAACGTGCTTGCGAGCGAGCATCACTTACAGTCTTGTATTTCCTTGCCGAGATGGGGCACAAGGTGTCCCCTTCGAAGCTTCAATTCTGTGTCCAGCAAGTGGTCTACTTAGGACACTTACTGTCCAAGAGGGGTAGGCAGTTGACACCAGACCGTATCCAGTTAATAGCGAGTCTTCCTCAGCCAAGGACCCAGAAGGAGGTACGTGCTTTTATCGGCCTTACTTCTTATTGCAGACAATGGATTCCTCAGTATGCATTTCTAGCTAAGCCACTGATACAGTTAACGACACAGGAGGCAGCCGTATCGACTGTCCTCCCTTGGACATCTGAACATACACTTAGTTTCAATGAGTTAAAGAAAGCTTTATGCCAAGCTCCAGTTCTAGCTACACCGAACTACAGTAAGCCTTTTACACTTTTCGTTACTGAACGCGAAGGTACAGCATTATCTGTCCTCACACAAGATCAAGCAGGACAATACAAGCCTTGTGCTTATTTTTCGAGCACATTAGATCCTGTAGCCCAGGCTCTGCCTGCGTGCCTCAAGTCAGTTGCAGCCACAGCACTAGCTATCAGACAAAGTGATTCCATAGTCTTAGGACACTCCCTGACAGTACAAGTTCCACACTCCGTGGAAGTTCTTTTAAACCGAACACAAACTCAGCACTTGACAATTGCACGTTTAACAGGTTATGAATTGACACTGTTTCAGCCACACATAGAAATCAGACGCTGCAACGTTTTAAATCCTGCTACACTGTTACCGTCAGTTAATCCAAATCCTGCCACACACGACTGTGTGGAAGTAGTTAACATCATGACCAAGCCAAGACAAGATCTGACAGATATTCCATTACCAGATCCCGACCTGACACTTTATGTGGATGGTTCATGCATGAGAACCAGTACAGGAGAACTAGTCGCCGCGTATGCAGTGACTACTGATACTGAAGTTATTGAAACACACCGTATTGACACCCTGTCTGCTCAAGCAGCAGAGCTAGTTGCTCTGACTCAAGCCTGCATACGTGCCAAGAACCTGAAAGTTAATGTTTACACAGATTCACGTTACGCATTTGGAGTTGTACACGACTTTGGAGTGCTCTGGCAGGAGAGAGGTTTCATGACTTCTCATGGAACCAAGATTCAGCATGGTCTCCTTATTCAAGCTCTGTTAGATGCCATACATTTACCGACATCCATTGCTATCATGAAGTGCAAGGCACATACGAAAGTTACTGACATTATTTCCCAGGGTAATGATCTAGCAGATCGCACAGCCAAGCTTACAGCACAGACTCCAGACATTTCAGTTAATCCGATACAGACACACACTCCAGATCCGACTACATGTATGACAGTTAAAGACCCTACTCAAGATGTCATAGATATCCAGTTGCATGCTACCCCCGATGAAATCAAGAAATGGTCCGAACAAGGAGGGGTCCAGACAGATCAGGGATGGTTAACGAAGGGTAGAGCCACATGGTTTCTCCCCGACTCTATGGTTCAAGTCATTATTAATACCGCACATAGTCCAGCACATTTAGGAGAAAAAGCCATGTTAGACAGTATCCAGAACATTTGGTTCAACAAGCATTTACGAGCTGCAGCCAAGCAGAAAGTCCGTACCTGTATGATATGTTGTCAGTTCAATCCAGGTAAAAGTGTCCCGGTGGAACAAGGTGGATTCCAGCCCCCTGACCACCCTTTTGAAGTCCTCCAGATGGATTATATTCAGATGGAGCGATGTCGAGGTTTCAAGTATGTCCTTGTAGTAGTATGCGCTTTGTCCAGGTGGACAGAAGCATATCCAGTCCCAGATTACACAGCCGCGACCACTGCCAAGCAGTTGGTTCGTGAGTTCTTCCCCCGTTACGGACTCCCTAGAGTCGTGTATTCTGACAACGGCCAGCCATTCTCATCTGAACTCATGAAGCATGTTTCCCTTCTGTTAGGGTACCAGTGGAAGTTCCATTGTGTACGCCATCCTGAAGCAGCCGGTCTCGTAGAGAGACATAATCAGACCCTGAAAATCCGCATTGCAAAAGTTTGTCAAGAGAAAGGTGTGGACTGGCTAATAGCTCTGCCAGTTGCCCTATTTTATATGCGCATGGTCGCACATTCCAGATCAGGTCTGTCCCCTTATGAGGTCGTTTTCGGCCGCCCCCCTAACATGTGGGGTACTCCTAGACCCCGAAGTATTACAGATGTTTCAAGTAATATGCTGACAGATTACCTAGCTTCCTTGATGTCTGCCCTCAACTCTTGTCGTTCACAGGTTGCTGCCGCATTTCCAGACAATACCGAGGTGGCACCGCATGAAATCGTTCCCGGATCCATGGTCCTAGTGCGAAATTTCGATCGCTCAAGTCCGCTGGAGCCTCGCTGGAAGGAGCCCCGACAGGTCCTCCTGGCCACCCGTACAGCCGTGAAGTTGGAGGGACGCAAAGGCTGGGTGCATCTTTCACATATCAAAAAGTTTTATGGATTGAAGCCAGTCTCAAAGAACATTTCCGAGGATTTAAAGGACTGCCAAAGTACTATTCTTAAGGACTGTCCCGCAAAAGACAATGTTACTGAACCCTCCCTGTTAGAGACAACTCCGCAACAGGAGTATAGAAAAAAGCTAAGGTCTAGTAAAATAAGTCAGCCAGTTTGATTGTCTAAGTCCTCCCCTAGGTGAAACGGTTAGACCGGTTTCTGACATGTATAAAATAGACCCCCATAGTGAGAGAGTTAGTCAAAACTCAATCCGATGTATCGTTTTTCTATGTTTCATATTATTTCTCAGCATTATGATTTCCTGCACCAGTTATGCGTTTTACCTGTATTTTCCAGTCTCACATGTAAATAAGTCCTCTAATGCTACAGTAGAGCACACGTTTAGTGATCTGCCTCCTCATGAACTCTCTTACCGCCTCGCTATGCGTAACAATTCTTTTATCCGCATGTTACATTATTCACACCAGACCAGCAATGCCACTAATTGTTGGGTGTGTGGTCGACTCCCCCCTTTCCAGACACCGAAGGGAGTTCTGCCACTCTTTCCTTATCCATTTTCACATAATGGTTTGTGTGGAGCATGGTCCACGTTAACGTCATCCTCAACAGATATGTCTTTTCTTAACAGTACATGTTTTCCAGACAAGCAAGGTCTTCCCCACAGAACAGGGTTAGATCTAGAAAACGAAGTTTACAACTTAGGTAATTATTCTTCGAATTTCATGGTCCTGAATGTCC
This sequence comes from Lissotriton helveticus, assembly GCF_964261635.1. Lineage (NCBI taxonomy): Eukaryota > Metazoa > Chordata > Amphibia > Caudata > Salamandridae > Lissotriton > Lissotriton helveticus. The sequence goes on from NC_136070.1 coordinate 152,318,846, forward strand.
AGTCTGATTCCACTCCAGACTTACCTGCTATTTCCGTACTACCAGTCAAAGGCGAATTATGTGTTAGAAATTATGGTTCCGTACATGTAGGACACAGTGATTGTACTACCATTGTCAAATATAGTGACAGTGGGAAATCCATTTTCAAAGCTTCACGTCATTCTTATTTTGTTTGTGGTCAGACCGCATATGTTCGTCTGCCCCTCGAGTGGGAGGGAACCTGTTACATTGCCTTCCTACTGCCACCAGTTTTCCTAGCCCCATCTGATTATCACAGAAACACACATCTAGTACACATTAGACATAGAAGGGAGATCGAGTCCCCAATTGTCGATTATACTGAAACTGCTCTAGAACAGTATACAGATTTCAATAGAGGTTTCTTCTTCTTTATAGGACCTATCCAGAATAGTAAGCTAATTCGTAGGTTAACCAGAACCCTTGAAGCTGTAGTAAATGAGACTGCCTCTGCTCTAGGTAACTTAACCGAAGAGCAATCTGCTATGAGATTTGTCGTTTTACAGAATCGTCTCGTCCTTGACGTCATACTGGCCGATAGGGGCGGGGCCTGTAGAGTCATCGGATCTAGTTGCTGCATTTTCATTCCAAATAACGCGCCGTCTGTTTATTCAGCTATAACCAGACTCCATAAAATTGCCCATCTGTTACACCAAGATCCAGGCACCTGGACATGGTCCGCTTGGTTCTGGAATATAATTTCCGCCTGGGGATGGAAAGTCTTGTCCTTTCTAGGTATCGCAGTAGCGATCATATTCAGCTGCTGCCTCTGTATACAATGTGGCCCTGCGATTTGCGGCATTTGTGCTACCTCTTGTATTCCTAGTCCCAAGCCCCGTTCTAAATCCCGTTCCAAGAAAATTCGAGACGAGCAAATGATACTGTATGAAATGATAGATGGTATCATGAATATTGATGTTTCCTGATGGAAACGTAGTGACAAGGAGGGAATGTGGAAAAGTAAATTCTGCCATGTTCTGTGTCCCTACGCGTCCTCCATCATATGTTATCTGTGCATGATTAATATGCATATGTATTCCCCATGTTCGATTAATGATGCACTTACAGTTGTGTCCATCTCTAGTATGCCAGTTTCCAGTTCTCGTGAATACTACGAATATCAGGCCTATGTAAAGTTACGTGGCCACGTTTCCCAGTGTGCACGTTATTTCATTGTAAAGTTCCCGTTTCTAGGCCTCAAAAAGGGCCTGGACACCAGATTCAGCTTCTGTCTCCTGAGCTTCGCTGAGGAGCGATACAGCCCCCACCTGTATCCCTGACCCTTCACTCACTTCCTGCCTCGCAGTGCCTGGCCCAGCCTGGCTCTGCCTCTGAGTCTGCCAAGAGTATGTTATGATTCTAGTTATCAGTCCAGTCCTCCTTCTCTGCATTCCTAAGCTACTGAACCGCATCAATAGTTTCCGTCATTGTCTAGCCTCTACGTCTCCATGTTAGAGAAATACTGTATTACTGATCATTTAATATTCTTCATCACGCACTACATGTAGAATAATGCATGCACCAGTCTTAGAATCAAGTTAGCCTTTCCCCTCCTGACTTCTAGTTTATATCAACATGTTCTCTAAACATCAGATACTAGATACTGTTTAGGTACATGTCGCCCTGACTCTCTAGACTTCAGTCTCTGCTCCTAGCACAGAGTTCGTAGCCCCCAGCTTCTCCTAGTGACACGTCATTGCCAGTTTGCGCGCACCATCAGGTTAGAGGTCCCGGCTCCTTAGGTAGCCCCCTCCATGTTTCCGCCCTATTCATGACATATTCTGTTACGTTTGAATCACATGTTTATGTATACGCCCTGTTACACCTACTTTCACCCTTATCTTTCGCGACTGCTACGCGTCACACCCTTTGCTCCACCCACTGCTCCGCCTATCATATGTACTGTAATGCAACTGTTTTTCTATATATGCCTGTGTATTGTTATTAAATGTTACGCCAGTCCTTTCCCCAGAGCGCGCTCATCCCAGATCCAGCCCCGGCAGCTGCCGGGCCCTGCCATCCTATTCCTATGCAGGTTGTCCTGTTCCTGTCCTTTATGCTGTAATAAACCTGCAAACTCCTACTACCTCGAATCTTGACTCTTATTTATTGAGCTATCTGTTATTGCTATGCCTAGACAAAAATAGATCCGGTATTATTTATTTATATACCACAGACTGACACCGTTAACCGGCGCAGATGAGCTGCGACCACCGCCATCACCTTCTGAACACCCGTGGGGCGCTGGTAAGGCCGAAGGGGAGCACGGTAAACAAAGTGCTCGTGGCTTACCGTGAACCGCAGGTAACGCCGGTGGGCCAGCAGGACGGGGATGTGAAAATAAGCGTCCTGCAAGTCCAACGCTACCATCCAGTCTCCAGGGTCCAGGGCAGCTAAGACCTGAGCCAAAGTCAGCATCTTGAACTTCTCCTTCCGGAGGAAGCCGTTGACATTCCGTAGGTCCAAGATAGGGCGTAGGCTCCCTTTGCCCTTCTTGGGTACCAGAAAGTAGTGGGAGTAACAACCACACCCTACACTTCCGGCCCAGGAACGCACTCGATGGCCCCCTTGGCCAAGAGGGCCGTGACTTCCTCTTGCAGAAGTTGCAAGTGATCCCCCGACACACAGTGGAATTGCGGTGGCATGGCTGGAGGGGTCGCCTCGAAGGGGAAGGAGTAGCCCCTTCGGACGATTTGCAGCACCCACCTGTCCGACGTAACAGTGCGCCAGTGGAAGAGGTGATGGCGCACCCTGCCCCCCACTGGCGTCACATGGGCCTGAAAACACGGACTTGGAAGGTTTTGAGGCAGGAGCTGCGGGGGGAGGTGTGGACTGGCCTCGAAATGGTCCCCGACCGCCGCCACGGTGGTTTCCACGGCCGCCACCACGCTGTTGAACATTCTGCGGTGCGTGGCTGGCAGCACGTGTGGGGCCACGAAAGGAGCGAAAGGCACCCGATTGCTGGCGTGTGGCCGAGAGGCCCAAGGACTTGGCCATAGCCCTAAAGTCCTTAAAACGCTCAAGCGCATGGTCTGCCTTGTCGCCAAAGAGGCGACGGCCATCGAACGGCATGTCCAGACGAGTGGCCTGGACATCGGCCGAAAAGTTGGCGGATCTCAACCAGGCGTGACATCGAACCGCCACCGTCGTTGCCATAGCCCTGCCCAGTGAGTCCGTGGTATCCAGCCCACACCGGATGGAATATCGCGCTGCATCTTGGCTGACGCGCGTCAACACTACACTGTAGGCAGCCCCCTCCTCCGTAGCCACGGTAGGAGGGGAGACAAATCCAGTGTCTGGCGAAGTGTCAATTCCACTGGCCTCCCCAAGCTCATATGTCCAGTCCTGTTGAGACTGGCACTCTTGTGCCAGAGGGTCCAGGGACCCCTCCCAATCACCTTCGTCACCCATCTCCTGCAACGCAGGGTCAACAGACGAGGCTGTTTCATGGAAATAGAAATCTCCAAAGGCCGTTGGATCCGGCGTCCATATTTGGCGCCGACGGCGACACCCGCAGGGCCGGGGCCGGTGCGGTCGTGAGGTCGACCGGCGAAGACCCGGATCCAGAAGCGGATCCAGTGAGTGCCTGCGGCGCAGGGACCGAAGTCGTCGGCGGCGCTGGGGCCGAAGCACCCGACCCGCTAGGCCCTCCAGTCGAGGCCGTTGGGCCCGGAGGCGCCACGGGACCCGGCGGAGAAGGGAGGGACCTCATGGCCATGTGGTACCGGTTGACCTCCTCTGGGGTCGCGCCATCCCCAGGGACCCGAAAGTGTGGGGCAGGCGGCGACGCCTGCGACTCTGTCGGAGCCGCGTGGGTGGTGTCACGTGAACCCCCGGCCGCATTGTGCGAGCGTCGGGGTGGGTCGGAGGAACGATGACGTCTCTCTGACCTCTCATGCCTCTTACCTGAGGACTTGGAGCCTGACGACCGATGTCCACTCCCGGAGCTGCGAGGACTCCGACCCCGCGACCGGTCCCTCGACCTCCTGTGGGACCAGGACCTGGAGCGGCGCGGGGCCGACTGCCGGAGCTCGAGTCGCTTGTGGGACCGCTCCCGCCTAGCCTTAGACGTCAGGGCCCGGCAGTCGGAGCAGGTGCGGTCGTCTTGGTCGAGGCCTAAACACTCACACAAGGCCTCATTAAACGGCAACAGAGGCTCCGAAGAGCTTGCTGGCGGTTTAAGGACCTCAGTGAGGAGGTTAGTCCTCACGGCCGCGACGGGGAGTTCAAGGTGTAAGGCCTTGGCCGCCCGCGTCAACACCACACTATAGGTAGCCCCCTCCTCTGAAGCCACGGTAGGAGGGGAGACAAAACCAGTGCCAAACCACTGGCATCCCCTAGCTCACCTGCCCAGTCCTGATAAGACTGGCACTCACGTGCCAGAGGGTCCTCAGACCCCTCCCGATCAGCCTCATCGCCCATCTCCTGGTACTCAGGGCAAGATGATGGGCCCGGATCATAGAAGAAAAAAATCTCCCATTGGCGTCGAAAGCGGCGTTGCTCCGGCGCTGGGTCGAAGGGGGGGGGGGGGCCACGACGTTCGCGTACAGCCCCGGAGGAGACACCCTAGGGGCCGGCGCCGGCGAGGTCGTAAGGTCGACCGGTGACGACCCGGATCCGGAACCGGATCCAGCGGGGACCTGCGGCGTCGGGACCGAAGTCGCTGAAGCACCCGACGGCAAGGGGCCGAATCACCCGGCCCGCTTGGGCTCCCAGTCTGGGCCGCTGGGCCCGAAGGCGACGCGGAACTTGACGGAGGAGTGAGCGACCACATGGCCATGAGGAAGGCGTTGATCTCCTCTGGCGTCGCGTTCTGCCCAGGGACCGGCGGGTATGGAGCAAGCCGCGACGGTGGAGCCGCGTGGGCGGTGTCGCCCGAACCCCCAGCCGCATTGTGCGAGCGCCGGGGGTGTCTGAAGAGCGGTGTCTCTGCTTCGACTTCTTGTGCCTCTTACTTGAGGACTGGGAGCCCGATGAGTGGTGACGATTCGACGAGCTGTGATGACTCCGGCCCCGCGACCGGTCCCTCGACCTCCTCCTGGACCGGGACTTCGAACGGCGCGGGGCCGACTGCCGGAGCTCTAGGCGCTTACGGGACCGCTCCCGCCTAGCCTTCGACGTCAAGGCCCGGCAGTCGGGGCATGACTTTCATCGTGGTCGAGCCCCAGGCAATGTAGACACCGGCGATGGGGGTCGGTGACCGACATTAGTCGGTCGCAAAAAGTGACTAAGGGTACCACTTCTTCCGGATTGGCACTTGCTAGCGCGGAAAAAAGAAGAACTGACGTCAGAGCGCGAGGGCGGCTTCGAAGTACTCCGACGACGTCATCACGGCACCTACGAACCCGAGGACGGCCGCGGACGACGCCTACCGACACGCATGGGTACTGCTACACAAACATTTCCGGATCCAGTCTGACGCCTGGGGATATTCTGAGGTAAGGAATCTAATACTAACCTGTTTCTTTCAGATTTCTCCTCATATGTGATAGAGGCTACTCAGGCAAGCACCTATAGTCATTGTCCTCACTTGAATTTACAGTGCAATTTCCAGTTCTAAAACAGTATTTTTGTATTCTGATTCCGGTGATCTGAGAGTTTTATTTATTTATTCTTGTGGAAATACACTGTTTCAAATATGGATTCCATGCATCCAAACAAGCCCCAATGGGCTGCTGGCTCCAATATTACAGTCGCAAAGACTCTGTAAGCAATACCAACAAACGAGTAAAAAAAGATCCATCCTCCCCAACCAAATCACCTCTTCCTCTGACTTAAGAGGACATTTTGGATGTACTGAGAAACATTCAAATTGTTATGATGGACGCCACCGAGCCTCTTCAAAGAATTGAAGAGAAATGATCTGGTTTGGACGGAAGGCTTTCGGATGTAGAACAAAAGATTAGTGACGCACAAGCTGTTGTTGCCAAAGTGGACATTCTATCCCGAGGTTGCTCTACTGAAGAAAACTACAGAAGATTTAGAAAATTGAAATAGGCGCAACAACATACGAGTTTATGGAACTCCGGAAGGCTCAGAAGGTACAGTAAGGATCTCTTTTTTGAAGATTCACATTCCTAAGATAGTCGGTCTGCCAAAATTTACAGAGCTCAAGATTCAAAGGGCTCTCACAGGATTGGCCCCCACAATGCATCACCCTCAAACAAACCTTGGGGAATTATTGCACATTGTCTATTATACTCTGAATTGATGCGACTCTCAATGTTGCTAAACAACCTAAACAGATGCTCTGGTCTGGCCAAAAAATGTTCTTCAATCAAGACGTCTCTAAGCCTACTGCCAATCACCGAGGAGAGTTTCTAGACCTCAGACCAACGCTGCGATCCCTGAATGCCCGTCATGTTCTCATTCATCCCAGCTGTTTCAAAGTAACCCACAAAGACAGAACTTTCACTTTTGAGGACCCAGCAGAGCTCAAGAAATGTATTTACATTCATAAAGGAGTAGCTAAGGAATTTAGTGAAACCTAACTTCTGACTGACGTGTTTTCTCTTTTGTTCCACAGGTTTCCCTTTCGTATCTCGTTCGATGCTGATGTTTTTATTCGCGTTGTCCATCTGTCTTGTTGACTATGTTTCAATCCTTTGAGCTGTCTCTTTCTTTGTTCGGTAACTTCCCTTCCATCATGTTGATTATGTTTTTGTTTCATAATTATAGTTTTCCAATTATTTGTTGTCATTAAATGTATCCTTTCACGGTGTCCTTCTTTGGGGTATTCTCTGTCCATCTCGGTCCCGCCCTACATCAATGTTCTTTCTGTTTGTGACTGTTATAGCTAAAGTCTTTTGGCTTTTTGTCATCTTTTCTCTGGATATAATTCAAGGGAGACTGCGTTCTCCTTTTGTTCCTCCAGCCCATCCACCTCATCCTATCCTTTTTCTCCACCTTTTTCCTTTCCTCTTTGCTTTCCAGTTTATTACAGCTTCTCTATTTCTCTATAAATCTGTTCTTGTGGTTATTTACTTTTTTTACCTTGTATATATGATCATGCACATAAGGCTGTCTATTTTATTTCCCTAATTTCTTGTTTTCTCTTATTTTCTGGCCTATTTCTGTTTCTCTCTTTGTTATAATATCTTCCTGTTTGGCATTTTGGCTTTTGCAGTTCAATTATTTTACTTATTTTAAGTTTCATGTATATTTTTGCATAACTTTGGATAAGTTCTTTCGATGAGTGGTTTACGTATTTCATGGAATGTTAGGGGTATCTGTAATCCTGTTAAATAAAACAAAGTGTATTATCCCACCTAGCTAAATTGAAATGCCATGTAGCGTTATTGCAAGAACGCATCTTTTGCAAATTATGGGTTGCGAATGTTTACTGTTCCTCAGCAGTTGATAATAAGAATGGCGTAGTAATCCTGTTTCACAAGTCATTAAAGGTTCTTTTGCTAAATAAAGACAAGGATAATAATGGTAGATGGCTTTTACTGAATATTAAGGTCAATAATACCCAATTTTCTATCTGTAATGTATATGGCTCGAATGGTATTGATCTAATTTTTTGGAATGATTTCTCTACTATCCTTTCTTCTTATGCCTCATTTGATTCTGGGAAGCGATTGCAACCAAGTTATAGACCCTTTTTTAGACCGGAAATCCCAAACCAAATTCATCCAAATATAATGCAAAAGACTTTCCACAAAGCTGTTACATCTAGAGGGTTGTTAGATGCTTGGAGAATTTCTCACTCTGATGTCTTGGAATTTTCCCTTTTCTCCCCTGCTCACAGGTCTCATTCACGAAGATTACATACTTCTCACCCAATCATCTCTTCAATTCATGAGACATGCAGAGATTTGCTCCATTCATATCTCTGATCACGCCCCCGGCATTTTAGACATGGATTACCCACTTCCACACCCATTTCACGCAGATGGCATTTTAACAATGCCCTTTTGTTAGACACTCAATTTGTTGAACAATTTTCACTGTTTATACAGGAATTTTTCAGAAACAATATTTCCTCCGATTCACAGCTTAATTGTATTTGGGATGCTTTCAAAGCTCCCGCCAATTAATTTATAATAGATCTTGTTTCCCGGAACAAAAAGAAGGCACTGAATGATGCAACACTAATTTTAAAACAAATTAAGGCCTTGGAGCATAAGTATTTTACCTCAAATGGTTCTGATACTTTGTCCAATCTCATTAAAGCCAAATTGAAATATAAAAAACAACCCTGGGATAATGCTTGCAGCAGTCTCCTCAAATTTAAGGCTAAAATGTACGGCAGCTGCAATAAAGCTGGCAAAACCCTAGCCAACTATCTTAAAATGAAAAAACAGATATACAAGATCGTTGCCTTCACAGATAGCGCAGGAGTCAGACATATGAATGACAGTATTTATATAAATGACAGTATTTATAACGCGCAACGTTCACTTCAAGGAGTTTCTTGGCGCTAGGGGGGAGGAGTATGGAGGTCAATAGTGGAAGACAGCGAGAGGGACAACTCTAGAAGAAGAAAGAAGCTCACATAAGAGAGAGTACCGGTTTATCAGGTGTGGAAAATAACCAGGTTTTTAGTAGTTTCCTGAAAAGAAGCTCAGATTGTTTCAATCTCAATTGTAGAGGCAGAGAATTCCAGGCCTTGGTACGGAGTACCGCAATGGTTTTTCCCCCTTTTGTTTTAAGACGATAACTGGGGGTCGCTAGGTAGTTACCTGCGGATGATCGTAGCAAACGCTGAGTGGAGTAGGGGTGTATTCTAGACCTGAGATAAGAAGGCCCCATTGCCTGAAGTGCTTTGTACATGATAATTCGGACTTTAAATAAAAATATTTTGTGAATTGGCAGCCAGTGCAGCTGATTAAGTGCTAACGCTGATGAGAATCCCCTCGGGAGCCGGAGTACCAACCTGGCTGCAGCATCCTGGACCACCTGAAGTTTTTCAGTACTGACTTGTTAGCTCCTGTATAAAGGCTGTTGCAATAGTCTAAACGAGACAGAACCAGTGAAACAGCTACTGACTTCCTGGCATTCATTGGGAGTAGGTCTAGGAACTTTCTCAGTGTTTTAATTGTGTAAAAGCACAAACCTGCCACTGCAAGGGTTTGGCTATGGAAGGACAAGGTTGAATCGAACTTGATTCCTAAGTTCTGTGCTGTAGCCGCAGTGTTAGGAGGTGGAACTGAATTAACCGGCCACCACTGGCTAGGCGTGAAGGTGTTAGCCTTCCCAAACAGAAAAATCTCTGTTTTATGGCTGTTGCACTTCATATGGTTGCATTTCATCCAGTTCAGAACTACCGTTATGCAGTGGTGGAATTTTTCTTCAGCATCATTGGAATTTTTGTCTAAAGTGAGAATGATCTGGGTGTCGTCTGCGTACGTTATAGCTTCAACAATGAATGATGGAGGTTTCAAGGAGGTGGACTACGTGTCTCGAGCTTCGTAGTCCACCTCCTTGAAACCTCCACAGTAAGTTACCGCGACCGCATGGCGGTGAATCGTCTTTTACACGAGCGCTTTGTTCGTTGATAACTTTTCATGATCCTGTCTTTGTTTTTTGCAGCACCGATGTGAGCTGTACACCAATGTGGAAGCGTAAGATACTTTCACATTGTACCATTAACCCCGTTTCACTTCACCTACCTGTTCGCGCTAATATTACAAGTCACTGCCGTTTAAACCCAATATGACACACGCCGTATGATTTCAACGCACTTTTTTTTATCGCAATGCACGCATGGTCACAGAACCACCCGGTTTCAGTTATAACTTCCAGTTTAATGACCGCATGCAAATGCCACACCTTCTTTTTAGCCGCATGTACTCACTTTGATATCACCTTAATCATAGCTGACAAATCTTATACACACCCCCCTCACCGCATGTGCACTACTTTACAGCTGCCTGGTTCCGTTGATCTAAATTGCTGTTGTTGTATCCTTCCCGCAGCGCTCCTTGATAAAGGACTACACGAGTCCGAAATGCATTGGAGCATACTTTGAATACACCATTGGATTACATTCAATTGACTTCATGGCGTGATGTAACGCCATTGTACAATGAACTTGTGAACATTTACCAAATATATACAAACTTTGAAAACCTTCCCGTTTGAACCTTATTTGAATCAGCTACGCTGAACTACATAAGTGTGCCCGGATACAGGGATGTGTCTACGTATCACGTAACACACTGTTTTGCTATAATTATTGACGTATTTTGGCTAGTTACGTCACCTGTGGGAGCACCTTCATCCTTCTTTAACCTACCTACCGTTCCTTACACTTTGTGTACATTCCATATTCGCTGTGCGCCTAAGCCTCATTTCTTGGTTCTATATTTAGTTTTCAGATAGATATCACTGAAAATTACACTTCTCTTTACACACACGATCCCTACGTCTGACCAAATTGATTCATTCTTTCAAATCATTCCCAAACCCTCCGACCCTCCGACAATCATGTCAATCTAAAATCCCTCAATAGTCCAATAATAAAACAAGAAATCACAAATGCTATTAATCAGCGTCCCAAAGATAAAAACACCTGGTCTAGATGGTATTACTATACATTTCTTTCTTCATTTCAAGCAATTTCTTATTCCTTAATTGTTACTCCTCAAAAATCACTTCTTAGCCTCTGCTAAAACGCAAGGTTCCTTTACTAAAGCTATGCTCTGTTTGATGCCCAAAAAAGACAAAGACCCTTCTTATTCTAAGAATTATAGACCCATTTCCCTAATGAATATGGATTGTAAGATCTTTGGCAAATTATTAGCCTTTTCCAAAAATCAGGTCATCCTGGACTTAATTAATATATATCGATCACGGTTTATAAAGGGGCTATCGATTACAGATAACTCCAGGACTTTCCTACACATCATTCATTTAACCTCCAAGGCGGACTCACCAGTCGCTGCAATTACTTTAAACACCGAAACAGCCTTTGAAAATGTAAATTAGGAATTCATTTTTGGAGCATTAAAACGGCACAGCTTTAGTCCCCCCATCATTTGATACATCCAGTTGCTATACTCCGCTACCTCCACCTCCATTTGGGTGAATGGATGTCAATCCAAATACTTTTCACCACAGAGGAACTAGACAAGGGATGCCCTCTAACCCCACTTTTATTTATTCTTGCCCAAGAGCCTTTTTTGGAAAAGCTTCCCCGTTCTCCAAAGTTTACGTGATTCCAATTTAAACATATAGATATTACGGCTTACGCGGATGACATTTTATTATACCTCTCCAAATCAAGTACCTCTTTGCCGGAGTTTTTCTCTTTGCTAAATGAGTACTCTTTGGTCTCTGGTTATAACCTCAACATCGACAAATCTGAGGTTGCCATTAAAAAACATATTGCCTCTATGATATGTTTAAAGACACTGGCTTGAAATGGAACTCACAAAGTATTAAATGCTTAGGTATCATATACACTAATAATATCAAAGAAAGCATTAAAATGAATCTTGCAGATATAGTTAAAAACTTTTGGTGTCATAGACAGTTGGTCCCAGCTATTTTTGTCTTGGTGGAGTAGATTTGCCACAATTAAAATGATGCTGCTTTCGATCATTAATTTTTATCTATTCATGTTCCCAATCACTCTTCCACTTTCTTTCTTTAAAACCGTCAATCGTTCCTTGACCAAATTCCTATGGAATAATCACAAGACCAGTATTTCACCATTTCTACTTCAACAGCCCAAAGACCTAGGAGAGGTTAATTTTCCTAATTTTAGACGTTACCATTCTGCATTTATCCTGAAATAAGTTTTGACTTTTCTTTCACACAACTCACATACACCATTAACGGCCTGGAGCTTACTAGAACAGTTTAAATACACACCATTCCCTTTTAACGCTGCCTTTCCTTTATCTCAGCCCCCTAGACATATTTTATCTTGTACACTCACCAATTCCACTGCAGTTGCCACCTCTTTGTTTAAAGCCCATCTCTCTCAATTGGATACTTTAGCACATACTCCTATTTGGTATAACAAACACTTAAAGATTATTAACTGAGCCCTATTTTGGAAAGAATGGATTGATAAAGGCTTTATTACATTTGAACATTTGATGATTAATAGGTCTCTTATGGACTTTACGGAGATCCAAGAGAAGTATGATATATCCCCTTTACACGCTCCTCATTACTCTCACCTCAGAACATCTCTAATTGAAATCCACTCCCAGAACTCTTCCTTGGTTTTACACAATCAGATACCCTCTCTCTCTCTGGACTTCTCTACTCAGTTTAAAGCATCTGCCATTTCATGATATGGCCCCAGGGCGACCGAACAGTCAATACCCACAACAGTGGGAAAGCCACTCCCCCCTGCCCTCGAGCAGGATCGCCCACTCTCCCTTCAGCCTACAAAGAGAAAAAGGCCCGTCTGGGGCCTTGGCTCAAGTTTGAGGGGTCCCCACGTCGCCTTATTATTTTCCTTGGCAATGAAGGAAACACTGGTGGTCTGCGGCTCGCTGTGATTTTCAGGGCAGAGCTGCCTTGCCCGGGCCGGCTCGAGCTGTCATCTGCCCCTGGGGGCAGATCCTGCTGCAGACGTGCACTTCCAGTGCAGGCCTGAGTTTATTACCCACTGTAGGCAGATATGAGCTTCCTGCCCCACTCTATCCCTCGTCAGCTGCCGACGGGGGGTAATCGCCTCATTTGTCTCTGCCTCTTTTCACAGGTGCCGGAGAAGTAATATCCATAAAGTCACCTGCCCTCGGATTTAATGTCACTTAGTTGCGACCTTTCAAGTGGGCCCGGAGAGCGGGGTGGGGTTTTATATACCCGGGCGCTGAGGGAGATGTCCGGAGTATGCCCGTCCTCTCCAAGCCGCCCCTTTACATCTGTGCAGTAAATGGACAGTACCGGCCTACTAAACATGGCGCGCGCTATTTGACTTGTATAATGACAGAATCACGGCTCTGCGAGGCAAACACGGTGCACACACCAAAGAGAAAAAGAGGGAGTAAGAGAAAGAGGGAGGGAGGATTTCACTGCCAATCCCCCGCAAGAGAAATGAAAACACGTCTTAATTGCCATTACGGAAAGAGGTTAAATACAAGCCAGGTAAGCTGCTAAGTACTAGTGAAAAGATTAGAGGAGAGACAACCACTAAAGCACAGGTGGCTCCCAAGAACGTAAAGTAAACATGGTTTATGTGTTGCTGAACGCGAGCATTCCTGCGTCTTCGGTAATAGTGAATGTAGCTTGACTGACACTTTGCTTTTGCTTTTTAATATAAAATCCAACATTTACTAAAGAGGCCATTATTATAAAAATCTGATTAAGAAACACAATTAAAACAAAAGACGATGTAATTTTTCTTTCTTTCTGCTGTCTCTGCGACTTTTATTGGTTTGCAAAGCACATGCTTGTTTACTTTCTAGAGTGCCTGTTTGAACATTGCGACATCATTGCAGGGCGCACGTGGAGCCATTCTCAGAGTCTCTTTATAATATCCAACTACGTCGGCACATCTTGATCATTATGAATTTTGTGAAGTAGCCAGTTGTGGTAGTTTTGAACAAGTTAAACAAATGGCCGTCTCAAGTTGTGCTGCGGAGGACGTGACAGCATATCAAAGAGTGCTATTAGCGAGGGAGTGTCTTTGGCATCCATGAAGTGTGGAGACAAATTTTGTAGTATTGTCTCTGTCTACTCCCAGAGATGTGTTTGCCAAGCCACCTCTTTCTCAAATCTGTTTGAAAATGCACCATTTGCCCACTCTTTTTTTCAAAATTTTCTCAGGGGGAAACCCCCCAAACCCGCGTAGGTGGTTCAGGCTTGCGGGCTCCCCACGCTTGCCACAGTGCAATATTTATGCCTCACCACTTTCAAATGTCACCAGCCGCCACTGCACTTGTTTCATACCTGGGACTCCATTTGGGCAAAAATTCACACCTCCTCGGAATCAGCAAGCACTATGCAGACTCTATATTATTTATTAAAATACGCTTTTTCTTACCCCTACAGATCTCCATAAGTTCAAGTTGTTGGATGATTCAAAATCCTGGTCACGAAAAAGGCAACTTATTTCATATGTTCTTTCTCTGCCATCTAGTTAAGAATTTTTGGTTGCTCATTTGAAAGAAATTGAATTAAATTGTATCCACAGATTTCCATTTGATATTATGCACATTTTTCTGGACGGCTCCTCCTCTATATGGAGTACCCAGGGAAACGTGGGTAATGAATATGCTACTTACCAGTATGCATCTGTTCTTGGCATGTAGGGCTGCTAACATTCATATCTTAGCATTAGATCGCCGCCTAGTGTTGGGTCCGGATGATCGCACATTGTTGTCCTGGAAGAGTCTTCGAAGTATCCTGAGATAGGTGGCTCCTCCCCTGGACTACAGTGCGCATGGGCATCGGCTCCAACCCCAGATTGTTTTTCGCCATTGTGGCAGAAGATGGAGTGAAAAGTGTAAAGGATGTCCATGCTAATGACTGAATACAATAGTATATCTGCAGCTGCGACAGGCACCGGGGAGGAGGGTGGGCGATATGAATGTTAGCAGCCCTACATGCCAAGAACAGATGCATACTGGTAAGTAGCATATTCAGTTCGAGGCATGTGGGCTGCTAAATTCATATCTTAGCATAGAATACATAGCAGTCCCTCCATCAGCGGCGGTTGCCCGTGCCAGCTGCAGAAACCTGGAAGAGAGTCTTGAGAACAGCCTGTCCTACAGCAGCTTGCTGCTTGGAATGCACATCAACACAGTAGTGTTTTGTAAAGGTATGTGGTGTAACCCACGTGGCTGCTCTGCAAATGTCCTCTAAAGGAATGTTCCCTAGGAAAGCCATGGATGCCCCCAATTTGCGTGTGGAGTGCGCCCTTGGGGGTATCGTTAGAGTGCGTTTGGCCTTTTGATAACATATTTGGATGCACTTAACAATCCACCTGGCTATTCCTGCTTTGGAAATAGGGTTGCCTTTGTGTTGTGGTGCGAAGGCAACAAAAAGTTGTTTTGTCTTTCTAAAGGGTTGTGTCCTGTCTATGTAGTACATCAACGCCCTCCGTACATCTAAGGTATGGAGCATTCTTTCCGCCGCCGTTTGTGGGTTTTGAAAGAATGCCGGCAAGTCAATAGTTTGGTTGAGATGAAACTGTGACACCACCTTCGAAAGGAATTTGGGGTTAGTGCATAGCACTACCCTATTTGGATGAATCTGAATGAAAGGCTCTTGGATTGTGAGCGCTTGTAGCTCACTAACACGCCTCAGTGACGTAATAGCTATTAGGAAAGCTACTTTCCACGTTAGGAACTGGAGTTCACACGAGTGCAGTGGCTCAAAAGGTGGTCCCATCAGTCTGGTGAGGACCACATTGAGGTTCCACATCAGAGCTGGTGGTGTTCTTGGGGGAATGACTTGTTTCAGACCTTCAAGGAAAGCTTTAATGGCAGGCACTCTGAAGACAGAGAGATGCTGCCTGTTCTGAAGATAAGCCGCTATGGCGGATAGATGTATCCGAATGGAAGTGTACGCTAGATTGCACTTGTAAAGATGCAAGAGATAGCAAATGATGTTAGGGATAGATGCATCTAGCGGGTTGATGTCATTGGCTGTACAGTAAATGACAAAACGCCTCCATTTCGCAGCATAGCATGCTCTGGTAGTTGGCTTCCTTGCCTCCTTGATGATGTCCATGCATTCCGGAGGTAGGTTAAGGTATCCAAACTCTAGGACTTCAGGAGCCAGATCGCCAGGTTGAGCTGTTGCGGATCTGGATGCTGAATTTCTCCATGGTTCTGCGTCAAAAGTCTGGGCGTGAGGCGCAGTCTTTGATGCGGCACCACTGAGAGTTCGAGGAACGTGGTGTACCATGCTTGGCGCGCCCACGTTGGAGCAACTAGGATGAGAGTCATCGCGTGCTGCCTTAGCTTTCTTGCCACCAGCGGTATCAGAGGGGCTGGCGGAAAAGCGTACGCAAATTTGCCTGACCAGTTCATCCATATCGCATTCCCCTGCGACTGTGGGTGAGGGAACCTGGCGGCAAAGTGTTGGCATTTTGCGTTTTCTTTTGTGGCAAACAGGTCTATCTCCGGATGACCCCACTGCTGGAAGTACGGGTGGAGTACAGATGGGTGTAACTCCCACTCGTGCATTTGATGGCTGTATCTGCTGAGCAGATCCGCCATCTGATTGTCCTTTCCCGGGAGGTGTTCTGCCATGAGGAAAATGTTCCTCTGAATGGCCCACTTCCACATGCTCTGAGCCAGATGAGACAGCTGTGGCGAGTGGGTGCCTCCCTGCTTTTGAATGTAGTACATCGCGGTCATGTTGTCCGTCCGGACTAACACTACCTTGTTGCACAGATGTACAATGAAGGACTTGATCGCCATGAAGATTGCCATCAGTTCCAGATAATTGATGTGCATCCTCTGTTGTTGCGTCGTCCATAGTCCCTGCACTGTGTAAGTGAGCAGATGAGCTCCCCATCCCTGGAGAGACGCGTCCGTTGTCAGGATAATCTGTGGCACTGGCTCCTGGAACAGTCGGCCCTTGTAAAGGTTGTGTGGAGTCCACCAATGCAGAGAGTCGTATGCCCGACTGGTAACCAACACTAGGTCTGTCAATTGTCCCTGAGCCTGTGTCCACTGATTTGCTAAGCACTCCTGGAGCGAGCGCATATGTAACCGTGCGTGAGGGACTATGAAGATGCAGGAGGCCATCATGCCTATCAACTGCATGAACACTCTCGCTGGAAGCGAGTGTTGTGGTCTGAACTTTTGGATTAGAGACTGCATGTTGTCTATCCTGACTTGGTTTGGTTGAGCCATGGCCGTCAGGGTATTGATCGTCGCACCTAGAAACTGCCGGACATGTGCCGGCTGAAGATGCGACTTTGGGTAGTTCAACGAGAAACCTAGATTGTGAAGGAGGTGAATGGTGGTCGACATGTCCGCGGCGCACTGTCGTTCCGACTTGGCTTGAACGAGCCAGTGGTCCAGGTAGGGGTAGACATGGATGTTCTGCCTCCTGAGGTGCGCTGCTACTGTCGCCAGGCACTTGGTAAACACCCTTGGGGCTGTGGTGACTCCGAAGGGTAGGACCTTGAACTGGTAATGCTTGCCTTGGATAGTGAACCTGAGGTATTTCCTGTGGGACGGGTGTAGTGGAATGTGGAAATAAGCATCCTTGAGATCTAAGGTTGCTAAGAAGTCCCCTTGGTTTAACAAGGGAAGAATCTGTTGCAGTGTAAGCATGTGGAAATGTTCTGATAGTATGTAGTGGTTGAGGGGACGTAGATCTAGAATGGGTCTGAGAGATCCGTCCTTCTTTGGAATAAGGAAGTAAAGGGAGTATACCCCCGTGCCTTCCTCTCCCACTGGCACGAGCTCGATTGCGCCTTTTTGCAGCATTGCCACTACTTCCTGCTGTAATAAGTGCAAGTGCTCTGCGGACATAGGCCTTTGCCTTGGTGGGATGTTGGGTGGAGTGGATTTCAACTCCAGGCAATAACCATACTGGATTAGCTGTCGCACCCACCTGTCTGTGGTGATGTTCCTCCAGACGGGCAGGAACTGCTGCAGTCTCCCCCCGACAGGTGTTAAGTGGTCGGGGGGCAGTGACAGAGAGTCACTGTTTGCTAGGGGTAGAGGAGCAGGAGTTGTTGTTTCCTCTGCCGCGCCCTCTGTTGCTGTTATTTCTGTAACCTCCCTTGTTCTGTTTCGCGAACGAGGATTGTGCTCCTCCTCTTGAGAATTGAGATTGTTGACCCATTTGTCCTCTGGTGACTCCACGTGCACCTGAG
Organism: Lissotriton helveticus; assembly: GCF_964261635.1. Classification (NCBI taxonomy): domain Eukaryota; kingdom Metazoa; phylum Chordata; class Amphibia; order Caudata; family Salamandridae; genus Lissotriton; species Lissotriton helveticus. Next base: position 152,336,613 of record NC_136070.1, read on the forward strand.
CGACGAAAATTATTGCCACGAAACTGTTGTGACTGCAGGGCCCCCATGGACTTAGCAGTTTCTGTGTCCTTCTTTATCTTTTCGAGGGTGGTGTCAACATCTGGACCAAACAGTCTATCAGGATTGACTGGCTGATTAAGTATTGTTGTCTGAATATCGGGTTTAAACCCAGATATGCGGAGCCAAGCTTGTCGTCTCAGCATGACGCTAGTGTTGATAGCCCTAGCTGCTGTGTCTGCGGCGTCAAGTGCACACTTGATGGCTGCGTTGGAGATCAGTTTACCTTCCTCTATAAGCAGTTTGGTGCCCTCTTGAAACTGTGGAGGCAGGTGTTGTACTATTTGCTCAAGGGTGTGTAATGCGCCCTATCGTAACGTGCTAAGAGTGCTTGTGTATTTGAAAAACGCCAAAAGTTGGCAGCCTGTGCCGCCACTCTCTTGCCCCCTGCCTCCAGCACTTTGGACTCCTTGTCAGGGGGAGGAGCTTCACCCGTTGTCTGGGAGTTGGCCCGTTTTCTGGCATTTGCGACCACAAGAGAGTCCAGAGGCAACTGTCCCCGAATGTATGCAGGGTCTGCAGGTGCTGGCCTGTACTTCTTTTCGATACGTGGATTGACCACTCTCGCCCTGGTAGGTTCTTTAAAGATGTCAGCTGCATGCTTGAGGACTCCCTTGAGCATAGGCAGCGTTTTCACAGTTCTTTCAGAGACTGAAAAAGTGTCAAAGAGAAAGTCCTCTTCCACCGGGTCAGCATGCATGTCTACATCATGATTAGCAGCTGCCCTCTCGATGAGTGCATGAAAACCTGCAGAATCCTCTGTTGGGGATGCACGTGCACTGAAAGGCTGTGGGTCTTGCCCCACACCTTGGGTGCCTTGGTCACCAATGTCATCATATGCATCTGTGTGTGCATCTGGTTCATTTACTGGGAAGGTGTATTGGTCCTCCTCATTGTAACCCTCACCATCAGAATGGTCTGGTGAGGGAGTAGGGCTTCTTCTTGGAGGAGGCTGGATAGGCTCTATGAGGTTAGAAGCGTCCAGAGGAACTTTTTTCTTCTTTAGTGGGATAACATAGGAGTCTAGAGGCTCTGATGTGATCCTTCTTTTGTATATTGTCAATTTGCCTGTGTTGGCGTCGATGAAGTGCTCAGAATCGTCCTCTGATCCGAGTTCTCGACTTGAAGGTACCCCTGCCGTAGAAGAATCCGCCTTCTTTGGCGTCGATTTTGTAGAAAAAGCCTTCGGAGCCTCTTTCGGCGGCAGAAGGAAGAGAAGCTTGCTTTTAGGCTTGGCCGGAGCATCCTTCGGCGTCTGAGGCGACGGTAACGGAGCCGACGTAGCAGCGGCCTTTTCCCTGATTCTCTGCAGCGAAGCGGCGATGGGAGACGCTTCATCCACAGTGGCTTTTGGCGCTGACGAGGACGTCTTGACCTTCCCCTCGGATCCGACGTGATGGTGGCCCTTCTGAGGTTTGGGCGCCGATGCCGTTGACGCCGACCCAGAGTCCTTGGACCGATGCGCAGACGTGCCAGCAGTTGATCCGTGCGCTTGAGTCGGTTCCGTATCCACTACGCTGCTGGCCTTGGCGTGCTTGGACGGTGTCGCAGCGGTTGATCCGTGCCGACCACCCTTTTTAGAGGATCCCTCCTCCTGCGCCGATTTCGTTCCAGCGGAATCGATCGACTTCTTCGGCTTCTGCGGACCGGAGCCCGACGGAGCCGATGCGGCAGCGGGTGCAGTATGTTTTTGTGGGCCGGCCGCCATTTTAGGGACGCTCGAGTCCATAAGTTTCGTTTTCGTTTTCGGGTCGGCCATTTTAGGTGTCGTCGACACCGCAGGTTTCGGTTTCGATCCGGCTTGCCCAGCAAGTACGTCCGTGGCCGGGCCTGATGGCGGGGCCGTGGCTTGCGGCACTGGGTCTTGGGTAAGGCCACTTGGCGATCCCGTGACCCGATCTTGATCTTCGAAACCTTCGGGGCATAGCTCGTCTCCAGAGCTATCTGCCGCGGCCCCATAAATCTCTTCGACGTCCCCTACCTCGTCGACGTATTGAAGGTCTTGACCCGCGACTCCGTCGTCGTCCTCCGGATCCGCCTCGACCTCCGTTTCGGGTGGGGAGATTTGGAGAAGATGACCCTGTTCATCTTCTTCCTGGTCGCCGAAGATGTTTTCTGGATCGGGGGCCGCTTGTCTGGCCTCCAGGCGCACCGCGCGCCGAAGCTTGAGAGTCTTTTTCGACCTGAATTGAGCGCAAGCCTTACACTTGCCGTCGTCATGGTCCGGTGAAAGGCATTTGTTACAGACCGGGTGGAGGTCTATATGTGGGTACTTGGACCCACAGAGCGGACACTACTTAAACGGACTCCGCTCCATGCTGTAAAGTTGTAGTCGTGTCGCGATGAGAAGGCCTCGATGTTCGAAGAGTGTAGATTCCGTTGAATTCGACTTCAAGAGTTGGAAGAACCCGAGACCGTGCGCGAACAATACCGACGCTAGAAAATACAAGGCCTTTTGGCCTGAAAAAGTTAGTTTTTCTCGGTTCCGACAAAGAGAAGTCGGGACCACATCCGAACCCAATGGCGGAAAAAAACAATCTGGGGATGGAGCCGATGCCCATGCGCACTGTAGTCCAGGAGAGGAGCCACCTATCTCAGGATACTTCGAAGACTCTTCCAGGACAACAATGTGCGATCATCCGGACCCAACACTAGGCGGCGATCTAATGCTAAGATATGAATTTAGCAGCCCACATGCCTCGAACATGTATTGATTTATTTATAGCCATTTCCTTTCAGATTATTACCAGGAATTGGAAGTATACTGCCAAAATCTAGTACCACACCTGGTGAAACCTTTTATGCCATCATCACAGGCTAGATCGTGCACACGCCACCTCTCTACCCTAATTGATTAACAAAGACTTACTCTGGTCACCACTCACGACATTCCTATCTAGGATGGCTGTTCGATCTACCTCGTAGGTACTTTGTTATGAGTCTCCTTAATGATATTATGTTTAGTAAGTTGTTATTGCTATTTTTCTATTACTGATCAGCTGCTTCTTATTATTTCCCCTTCTCTTCCCTTCCCTCCCCTTTTTACCCTTGTTTGAAAATGCCAAATTGCATATGCTTATGTACGTGTAGACGGTTTGAACTGGTTTTGATCCTATACTTCTTAACATTGTTCCTACCCACTTGGGGTTTATTTCGTTCTTTTATTCACTGTACTCAAACTAAGGTTATGGTAGTGTTTGAACATTGCTTGTATACTTTATACTGATGTTTAACTTTGGATATTATCTCAATAAAGCATTCTAAACTTTAAAAAAAAAAGAAAAAGAGGTCAACCTCTTCCTCTGACCAGTGACCGCCAAGGACGGATAATCCCACAAGTGGGGAGGCTGGCTAAAGGTGTTACGCAGCAAAGACAGGAGGCGACCTCTGTAGGAAGATTTTCAAAATTTTATTAGGGGAAAAATAAAGGCTATATAAAATATTGAATTGTGTGTACTAGAACCTGGCATTGCGCGAGACGGTATGACTTTCTCCTACTCCTCATCATGTAGCGCCCATCCTCCCAAACATCGAAGAGACAGTTGGATACGTGACTGAAAGGCCCTGTATCACACCAGCTGACCCACCGCCTCCTGCTTGCCATTATGAAAAAGTCAGAGTTAGAGCACGAGTCTCCGAATCTCTCGTCACATGTTTAATTTGAAGGGTCTTGATTAAAAGTTGGTAAGTTATAACAAGGGAGTAAGCAGAAAATGGAAATACCCCCACTTTGAATTCCAAGCAAGCGAAGCAAAGAGGTAAAACCTCCCAAGACGAGCTCCACTGTCTCTTCCATTTAAGAATCCATCCATTCACGCTTCCATCCAACCACTGATTCAAAACCTCACCTTTACATTCTGTCATCTATTCATTCTTTCATCCATAACTCAATCTTTCAATATTCTATCCAATCAATCCATTGGTCATTTCATCCATCCATCCATCGGTACACACATCCACCATCTATGCATGCATCCATCCATACATATCCCTACCCAGCCATCCATCATTTGACTTACCTATCTTGGAATCTTCTTGTTGCCTGATTGGTGGTGCACACGAGGGACTCGGTGTCCTGGAACTGCAGTGGGACAGGAGGCAGAGTTTTGACAGCCCTCCTGTGCACACGCGTTGAAAAGTGCTGTTAGTCTCCCGCTTGATGGGACCCGCACGGGCCAAAGGCAGGCCCGTCTGCACCCGGAGGAGGCTGGGTTGGGCCACCCCTCTATGTCCTTGAACATGGATCCTGTATTGGTAGCCTGGAATACGAACGCTTGGATTTCCTCGGCTAAGGTGGATTTGAGAGAGCTACAATCTATCGCAACTCAAATGTTTTTTATGGCTTTTATAGATGTTTCTACAGCCTTTAATAAAGTAGATCGACCTCTCTTATGGAGAAAACTACAAAAAAATAAGTTTGCCTTCTCCCCTGTTATCCATGATTATAGCACTCCACTCCCAAACTTGGTGCAAGATATTAATGGGTGGAAATCAAGGATTATCAAAAGTAATCCCTACTGAAAACGGACTTAAACAGGGTTGCTTATTAGCACCACTGCTTTTCTCGCTATATATAGCATACTTCCCCGATTGTTTTGCTCAAGTTGGTGGGGATGCCCCAAAGATTAGTACCCGTCCTTTCGCATGTCTACTATATGCAGATGACATAGTAGTAATGGACTTAACCCCTATCGGGCTGAATAGAAAGTTGGCTCTCCTACAAAAATATACTGTGGGCTACTTCTTGAAAATAAACATATCCAAAAGTAAAATTTTAATTCTAAAAAGTTTTAAAAACAGAAAATCATATGACTTTAACTGGCAAATTGGTCCTGAAAGGCTGGAGGTAGTAGACTCTTACCTTTATCTAGGGAAACTTAACAAGCAGCTTGAAAAATAAACCTCACATTTCACACTGCACTAGTAAAGCCAGCGGCTTGCGCATTTTTTATAGCGCTATGGGTAGAAGACATTTTTTACATTTATTGACTGTTTTTAAAGCAAAAATCCCTCCAACCCTGCTTTATGCGATAGAATCAATTTCTGTTAAAGATTAGAGTTTTTTGGACAAGGTTGAAGGTCAGATACTCCGAAAAATTTGTATTTTTAACACTTTTGTTCCAACTGCAGCAATTAGATTGGAATTTGGTTTGATAAGTTCCTATATTCAAGGCTTATCCAGGGTTTTACGATGGGGCTACCAGCTAAAACATAGCGAGCCAGATTCACTAAGAGGTGTTCTATGCCATGAAATCTTTGATGTTAAGGCAGGTAACTATACTTTTTACTGTGACTTTTCATTGGCACTAAAAACCTTTAGTATACAGGATGAAACAGTGCTCACTCTTCCATTAGCAGGATTTAAGTCTCTCTTAAAAACTCTGAGTGGCCGAATTAGTTTTGATAGAGATATTCAATCCTGTAACTCTAAAGAAAGACTAAAACTAATAATTAGGACAAATTCTCCGAGAACAGCACAAAAATATCTATTCTGGAATTTAGAACACGGTACTCGACGCTTGCTTATTTTAGGACGCATGAATCTCTTGCCTTTGAACGACCTTACAGCAAACTGGTCTCAGAACCCGAATAATGGGAAAATGTGTAATTTGTGTACACTGAGTAACCAGACTCTGGACCATGTTTTGTTTGTATGTCCAGCTTTGGCCTTGAGCCGTCATCGCTGGCTTTGTCCGATGTTTTTGCAAAATTCTGTATAAAATGTAGCATCAGCTCGAGATTATCTCCTGTGTCCTAAAAATTAAGCAGTGTGCGTAAAACTATTTAACTATTTCAAGGAATTTATGTATATATTTTAATTCTGTAACGATGTTCACACAAGATCGTGTAAAAAGTGTAGCATCAACTTGAGACTGCTAATTTTGGACAAAAATGGAAGCAGTGTGACTAAAACTTTTTAATCTCTTCTACCTTTTTAGCACACTTTTTAAATAGATGGCTATTTTTTTAGCTAGCCTTTTAACTAGCTTTTCCATTTGTAAAACATTAATATCTTAGCATTTATTAGTTTGCATCTTGTACATTTTTTAGTGAGCCGGCTGCTATTGTAATGCTTTTTGCACAGGTGTGAATATACCCATGTTTTATTTCTTTGTCCTTAATTTTAAATTGATCCTCTAGATGAATTGGAACTTTATCTCTTTTATTAAATGAATTGCCAGCTTTTATAATGTCCTATGTACATCTTAGGACCTGTTATGTGGAAAATCTTAGGTACTGTATGACTTGGGCTCTCCGTTAATATTGTTCGCCTCCACTTACAAAAAATTAGCAAATTTAAGGTAGGCTGTTAACAATTTTATGATAATTTGTGGATTGTGCTTGTTATGTGCTTACTCCTTTTTTTTAATAACTTGTATGTATTTTATGTGGACCTCCTTGGAGTTCCAAATCTTTAATAAATATTAAATTGAATTGAGAGAGCTATGAGGGAGCGATTACCGTAAAGGGCCCTGTGGGGCATTGCCCCTGCCGTTCAGTACGAGCAGGTAGGAGGAAGATCTACTGCCTTCTTGGTTTTTGTTTGGGGTTACTGATGTAGCACTGATTGAGGCCAGTTTGTTTAGCTCAATACCTGTTGTGAGAGTTTTGGGGAAATGCAAAGGAACAATGGCAGCAGCCCCAGGGCCATCAGCAACTACAATGGTCTCCTTTTTATTAAGGGCAGTAGGGATTTTAGACAAAAAGATTGAGTTGGTGGCCCTTCGGCTCTCCCGCTGCCCTGTAAATCGCCACCTCTCTAGCCCACCAAGAGTCATTATATCCTAGTCTGCCCAGCCGGATATAGGACCTTTTACTTCACCAGCCATATCTACCAGACTGGGGTCGGGCAGGGGACCTCACTCCAACGATGTATTGGTCATTAACATCCAGCCGGAGTCACTATGCCCCATTGTACGGAGCAAGGGTACTACTTTGCTCCTGGTGTATGAACCTTGCAGTATAAACTGTAAAATCTGAACGCAGCCACTCGGACAGACCAACCTGATTCGAACACAAAGTCCTCATAGAGTTTTGGAGAGTTGTGCCCCCGCTGTTTTACATTCATTTGAACAAGTGAGTCTTGAACTCAGTCCAGCTCCCTCTCAAGGGCCTTGCACATACAAACTACAGCATGAATGAAATGACCTTGCAAAAATACATGGAAGGTCTCCCACTCAGTCATAGAGAATGCTACTTTACCCATGTTCTCAAAATAACCATTTGTGCTAGGAAACTACAGAATGTTATGTCTCCAAAATGGAGCCCTAAAGGTGCCACAAGAGAATAGGAGGATGAACTTTGCCCCAAGTCAGGTTCAACAACAACACACTGTGATCTGAAATGGTTTGGCCAAGATCACTGGTGAAGGAGAAAAGCTGGCAGAGCGATGTCAAGCAGACAACTCACTTAAATCGCACATATCGCTCGCGTGGGGGCAGTAAAAGAAGTATAGTCTAACCCCTGCTATGGACCACTGTGCCACCCAGAGTGACAGTACATTTGCTCTGTGGACACACTGAGTCTGCTGTAGTAGTTGATGCAATGAGTCCAGCATGACATCTAACACCATTCAAATCACCATTGAATGTGTAACTATTTAGCCAGCAGTTCAGAGTGCTAGAGCAGAAATGTGTGTTGTTCTGCTATGAGAATAAGTACTTCCTGGTAACATTGAGTTCCTGTCCAACCTTCCCTCCACCAAGAAAAACCTGCCCTTCCTGTCTGCTTGAACCATACACAGTTTGGAAAGGCCTTCTGACCTAATCCAAATTAAGCCCCCATGGAATAGACTGAAGAATTCGAAGTGAAGACTTGACCCCACTGAAGCTCTTGAAGCTTGGCCCCTTCTGGCTACATTATGTGTGATTATTAACGTAGGGCCATATGGACCAAACAATACGTTGCTGCCTTTATAGCGGTTGGGAAAAGAGATCATTTGAATACCCCCACATGCTGGACTGGATACCAAGTGCCCACTCCCAGGCCTTGTTGGGCAAAGGACAACAGAAAAAAACAAAACATAAAAACAAATGTGTCTGTTATGGGTCTGTACCATGGGCAATACAACAGGCCACAAACTTATACCAGTATGTGTTGTAAACAATATTTGTAGCTGGATGCCTGGCCGCTAGAGTGACATCCACTACTTTTTTTTATTTTTTATTTTTTATTTTATTGTTCTTATACAGCACATCTGCAAATAACCACAGTGATAATCAAAGTACCAGTACAATTTACAACCAATTAACAAATCATTGTTCATAGTATTCCCTGAATGCAGTCCAAATTTTTAAGCCAATTCTTTTCTTCCTTAGTCCTTTAACAGAAAATAAGCTCCACTCGATATTATATAAACTCAACATTTTGGCGCCCCACTGATGAAAATTCGGTGGTTTTTCCTGCAACCATTCCATAGCTATAATCAAGCGTGCAGCAGTCATTGCGAGAAAAATAAAATGGCGATGTTGAAAAAGTGGTTCCAGTGCATTATCCTTTGGTATTTTACCTAATAACATCATTGCCGGAGTGGTAGCAACCGGTATTTTAAGAACCAAAGACAAAAATTGTTCAATATCTCCAATATACCCTTGAAGCTTAACACAACTATAAAAAATACGTATCACTCCAGCATCATTTTCGCCACATCGAAAGCACTTCCCTTCATTTCCACCTCCCCATTTTGCAATTCTTTTAGGAGTATAATATAAATCATAAACAGTTTTAAAGAACTGAGCTTTCAAATTTGCAGACATTAAAGCCTCCTTGGAAAGTATTAAAAGATCTTCCATATCAATCTCCAGATCTCCTAAAGAATCTCTCCACTTTAGCATAACTTTATCCATGTCGTCATTCTTAGTTGATACCAGTAATTGATATATCACTCCAATTTTAGCTGACCTCAGAATTCCTTCAATAATTTTATTAGGATTTAGGTTCCCTCCCCGTCGATTTAAGTAGTCACGTATTTTAAGGTATTTAAAAAAGTAACTTCTGGGCAGCATGTATTGATCCTTCATTTCATAGAAAGATTTATAAATCCCATCTTCTTTTATCATATCCCCAAGAGTCCTAATTCCTTTCTGTTGCCAGATTAAAGTCATTGCATCTGAAAAAATACTAGGTAGAATCCTATAAGCACTAAAGGGGGTATAATATGATACTCTCCCTATCGCCATTGATTTTTTAAACCATTTCCAGACCTTAAACGCTCCTAGCACTACCTTGAACCGAGTTCGTTTATAATAACTCCCATCAATCTGCCATCAATCTCATCCTACTTTAGGAGAAAAGTCTTAAACAGTTAATTTTAGACACTCATTGTCCACACACAGGTGTAGATTAATTAGGCCTGGGTGCAAGAACCTTTCCTGCTGCTGCAACAGAAGAGCCTTACAAAGAGCCTTATGATCACAAGAAAGAGCTTCATGTCCAGACGTCTTGGGTACCATATTCTCCTGGCCCAATTCAAAGCCACTAGGATGACTTGACCCCAGTTGTTCCTGATCTTTTTGAGAAATCTGTACAGAGGAGGTAGAGGCAGGAAGGCATAGTGTAGTCCAGAGCTCCAATCTAGGTGGAACACATTTTTATTTACTTAGGATTTGTAATGCGCGTAGCTACCTCAGCGACGAGGCGTCCCAGCGCAATCAGAAACCCCATGAGCCCAGGACCGAACAGTGAAACGGCAACAGTTATACTACCTGCGGGGGAAAGAGCCAGGTCTTTAAGGCTTTTCGAAATGCCAGATGGTTTGGCATTGCTCTCATGGTGAGAGGGAGCGAATTCCAGAGTTTCGCGGCCAGATAACCAAAGGAACGACCACCAGCCCTCGCTCTCCAAACGCGTGGAACACGGGCCAGCGCAAGGTCAGCAGATCGAAGCAGGTGACTGTCGAACCACACGCCCAGATTTGTCACCGCCTCTTTAGGGCGGGGGGCGGGCTTGAGGCGATCCGGCCAGCACTGCTCAGACCAAAGCTCTCGGTCCTTGCCAAAGAGGAGAATCTCAGACTTGCTAGCGTTCAACTGTAAACAGTTAGCCGCCATCCAGTCTGAGATAGCCAATAGGTCGTCCTTAAACTTACCCACATTGGTATTGCACTTCTTCGAGAAAGCAAATACCAGTTGGGTATCGTTGGCGTAAGACACCAGGGACAGCCCCCTGCTCTTAGCCACCTCTGCCAAGGGTCTGACATATAAGTTGAACAAGAGAGGGCTCAAAACAGAGCCCTGTGGGACTCCCCTCTCCAGAGTAGCCTCCCGAGAGTGGTATGGAGGAACAAAGACCTGAAACGACCTGTCTTCAAGAAAAGACCGAAACCAGGCCAATGCCACATCTCTCACCCCCACTTCCTTGAGGCGTTTCAGAAGAATTTCATGGGAAACAGTGTTGAAGGTGGCACTTAGGTCTAAAAGGGCCAGTGCAGCAGAGTCCCCAACATTCAGACTGCCCCGGATAGTTTCTAACGCAGCCAGTAGAGCAGACTCGGTACTGTGCCAAGGCCGAAAACCATGCTGAGTTGTTGCAAGAAAAGCATTCTGCTCAAGGAACTTAGCCAAAGTAAAGTTCACAAGGGATTCCACCAGCTTGGCCAGGACGGGGAGCTGGGAGATAGGTTGATAATTCCCTGGATAACCGGGTCATCTACAAGAGAGTGGCCTTTTGAAAACTCCGACACGTAAAAGTGTTGATATTATGTTTTCCTGGTGGTAGCGAACAGATCGAGCCAGTGTTCTCTCCACTTCTGGAAAATACCCTTTGCCACCTCTGGGTGTAGCTGCCATTTGTGTTCCACTTGTTGTCAGAGGAAGAGTATGTCCTCCCTGGAATTCAAAGATCCTTCCAGGTGGTTCAAGATCACGGAGATGCACTCATCCAGTTCCAAAGGTGCAAGGTGTCCTCGCATAGGACTCAGGATGCCTTCTGTCCTGACTTTTACAATACCACAGGATGGTTCTGTTGTCCGTGAGGGCTTGGACCAGTCTTGGCAGGAAGGCCTTCAACACAAAGTGAATGGTCCTCAACACCAAGAGGCCAATTACGGGTTTCGGTGGTGTTGGAGCGGGCGGTACACCAACACCGCGCACCCTCACCAGCGAGTTTGGCCATCACTTGCCTGCCAGATTATGACTTTAAATTGGTCTGGCAGCCGGGCGGCGTGGCAATCCCATGGCGGTTTCACTTTCAAAGGCTGCGGTGCCTTTAAAAAAGGCACGCAATGGGACTGCAAAACAAGGTACCTGCACAGCATAGACTTGAAAGTCCATGCAGTGTAGGAACTGGTTGCATGCACAATGGGGGGCACATGTTATGTTATGTTATGTTAATGCTTTTTATTGTGCGCACAGCTACTCCAGCTAAGGAGCGTCCTGGCGCATTTGACAAGGAAGCGCATAAAAGGAACATAACACAGCAGAAAGGAAAACCAAGAAGGACCACTCTATTTTAAAAGTACTTAAACGGGCTGGAGCTTAAGGGAGGGAACTAGAACAGGAATGTTTTCAAGGCTTTCCGAAAAGCCATGAGATCCTCCAACAGGCGAATTTCCACCGGGAGAGAGTTCCAAGCTGATGCCGCTTTTACACCAAAGGAGCGTCCCCCCATACGGCAGAGCCTGTATCTAGGGACTACAGCCAAGGCCAAGCCCTGGGAGCGAAGAGTGCGAGTAGGGACATAAAGAGAAAGAGAGCAGGCCAGGATTTCAGGGCCAATGCCTTTCAAGATCTTAAAGGCCAGGCAAAGGATCTTGAACAGAATACGTTCCCTCACAGGAAGCCAATGTAAAGAGCGAAGGACGTTCGTCACCGAACAAAATCTAGGCAGGCCGACAATCGCCCTGGCTGCGGCATTTTGTACCCGCTGCAGTCGAGTAAGCTCAGCCTGATTCGCCCCAGCGAGAAGAGAGCTCGCGTAGTCCAGGCGAGAGATGACAGTGGCCTGGATTACTAACTGTCTGGTTGGGGCGTCGAAATACTTGAGGACAGGTCTTAAGCCTCTCAACAGACCAAAGCAGCATGCAGCTGTTCTTTTAGTATGTCCTACGAAAGTAAGACCCGAGTCTAGCCAGACGCCTAGATTTTTCAGCTCCAACACCGGTGTCGGAGATGGTCCCAACTCTGATGGCCACCATTGGTCACCCCAAAGTTCCGCTCCCCTTCCGACAACCATGACCTCTGTCTTAGTGGCATTCAGCTGGAGACAGTTCCCCGTCAGCCAGCTAGCCACCGCCTTCAGTCCATCCTGAAACCTGGGGGCATCAACTTCCGCATCCCCGCTGAGAGTAACCGCCAGCTGTGTGTCGTCGGCATATGAGACCAAAGTTACGCCCCACTGCCTAGCGACATCAGCCAGCGGTCTCACGTACAGATTAAACAGCGTGGGGCTCAGCGAGGATCCCTGCGGAACCCCCATGGCCAGTGGCTGGAAGTTGGATTTGAAGGGAGGGATGGAAACACAGAAGGAACGATTGCCGAGGTAGGAGCGGAACCACTGCAGAGCCTGTCCGCCGACACCTATCTCCTCGAGCCGATGCAGGAGGATGCTGTGGGAGACGGTGTCGAAGGCGGCGCTGAGATCTAACAATATCAGCGCCGCCGTCTGACCAACATCCAACACCGCACGGAGATGTTCCACCATCACAAGAAGAGCGGTATCCGTGCTGTGCCCAGCACGGAAGCCGTTTTGTGTGGGGTCGAGGACATTGGTTCGGGCGAGATAATCTGCCAGGGCCAAGTTGACATGGGCCTCTGTTATCTTCGCCGGCCAGGGCAGCAGCGAGATGGGACGGTAGTTTTCGGGCTTGGACGGGTCCAAGGAAGGCTTCTTGATAATAGGGGACACCACCGCCTGCTTCCACTTAGTTGGAACCACCCCTGACTCCAAGGATAGGTTGACAAGGGAGCACACAGCAGAGCGCCCCATAAAGGCCTGATCTCTAAACAGAGCCGGTCTAACTGGATCAGATGGAGAACCAGATTTAACTCGCAAAGCGAGTTTGTCAAACCCGTCCAAGGAGAGAGGGGGAAAGGAGAGCAGGGTGGTAAGATGTAACGTCCCATTAGAGCTTCCCAAATCAATCCCTGTGCTAGGAAATGCCTGATAGATTGCTTCGACCTTTCCTAGAAAGTACGAGGCAAGGGATTCGCAGTGGGAGATGGAACTCACCACTGCAGAGGAAGTTCGCTTCGCCACAAGATCCTTCACTGCCTTAAAGATGGTCTTCGACGGGTTTGGGCTACTGCGAATTTCTGCAGCATAGTAAGCCACCCGAGCACGACAGATAGCCCGATGATAAATCTTGGTAGAAATAGCATATGCAGCTTTTAAATCAGCCCCATATGTCTTTCGCCAAGCTCTCTCGGCCCGTCTACAGGCTCCCTTCAAGGCACGCAGGGCACTATCATACCAGGGACTCGACTCTCTAGTACTGATTTTACTCGATATGATGGGAATCAGAGTGTCGAGAGCCCTGGTAGTCCAGGAGCAGAAGCGGTCATAACCCTCTTCCGCATCTTTCAGTGGACCCAGTGGATCTTCCGCTAGAAGGCGATGAAAATCCTCAAGCCTGAGTTTGTTCCACAGTCTCCTTGGAACACGTCTCACCGAAGGGATGGAGGGGGCCGTTGGAATGGGACACAGAATGGTCACCAGGAAATGGTCGGTCCATGCTAACGGAGAAATAGATGTGATTTTAGTCTCCGGCAAGTTGGTGAAAAAGGGGTCAAGAGTATGTCCCCCTATATGGGTAGGCTGTGAGACCAGCTGAACAAGCTGAAAGGCCTCTAAGTCAGCGGAAATGCTGCGTACCGCCAAGTTGGAGGGTGTGTCGAAATGTAGGTTCAGGTCGCCCAAGATTGAATAATTGGCACATCCAGTAACCAGTGTGTTATGCCCCTCTGTATGCATTCACATGCGGTGGAGGCACAAGGGACCCTGTAGAACCCTCTTTGTTTCCTCTCCGCCACGTTGTACATGGAGGAGGAACCTCCATGACATCGCCGGCTGAGAGGAAACTTGTTTTATAAATAGTGGGACCATGGCAGTGGGAGCAGAGTCAAAAGAATTCCCTCATATGCATAGGGCACACACCTATGCAAATGAGAGAACTCCCTCTGAAGGTAGTGCTGGTGCTTTAGGTGTGCCACGGTACTGGCATTATAGAAGAGGACGTACAAGTGTCTGCGCCCCCTTCGATATTACCAAAGTACCCCAGGGCACGCATGGCGGGCTCAAATGCCTGTGGCACCCCTGGGGCACCTTCTGCAATACGGCCCTAGGTCATCAGTCATTTGGTACTCCACAGAGGTCTTTCACTTTCCAATGAAACCAGTAAATTGTTTGATGATGATGGATGTGGGCAGAGGAAGGCAGGCTATGGCAGCTATCCTCAACTTTCCATGACACCTTAGCCACACACATCAGAAAAATTAGGTGTTCATAAGTAAATTCTTTACTGTGCACATTTCCCCGGTTATAGCCAAGAAACTGAACCTCTACATTTTTGTTTCAAAAACCGGTTTTAAATATAACAATTATAAATCAGTAAGGCATTATTCAAGATGGGATGGAGCTGTACACAGAGTTAGAATTTAAAGTGTAGTTACCTTTCATATCCTTTTTACCAGAGTCACACTTTTTGTTGGTGTTTACTTTTGACTTTTTTGACTGCTGTTTTTCCATGTGCTTCTGTTGGCATTCCTCAGCGGATCGACTACCCACTGCCATTGCCACATCAACCCAAAACCCACTCTTATGTTTGGGCAGGGATGACACAGCCCTGGAAGGAAAAAAGTACACAGTCATCTTTTTGTTATGTTTAATAATACTTAATCTGTATATACCACTGTAGTACAAAAAGTAAGATAACATTTTATGGAAAGTCATTAATTTATTGCATAAAAATTATTTTGCTACCCATGTCTTAATAGTTTTGTAGACTGGCATATTTTTTTACATTTAATACACAAGAAATCGTATCTGTGCACACGTTTCAATAAACAAGCAGTCAGTGACAGTTTTTTACTTGCAACAAACATCCTCACCTGGAGGAAATAATTTAAAAGAGAATTTTGTGGTTCTTAACCTTTTGACTGCTGGGGACCCCCACTTAATCATGACTGGAATCCGGCCCCTCCCTCCCACTGAGTCATTACTGGAAGCCGAAGACCCTGGCCTAAGCATTGGCCATGATTTGAACCCCAAAACAATACACAAAAAATGAAGAAGAAAGCATTCCAACAACTACACAAATCATGACACATTTTTTAAAATTCCCAAACACATATAGATTGAAAAAAAAAAGTTTTTTAATTTTAATAGAACATTTGGAGTTCTAAATTCAAATGAGGTCACTCATCGTGTATACTGTAGTCTGTTTGATGCACCTGCACTGCTCCCACGACTCTGAGGATACTTATTTAATTTTTAGCCTGCAATTTCAAAATACTCCACGTTTATAGTGAGTTTTAAAATGTATAATTGTACATTTAGCTTCTTTATTTATATACACTTTATTAATCTGTTATTATTATTTAATTTTCTAAGAAGTTGCAGACAACTCTGAGGGGGATTCGCGGACCCACAGGGGTCTCTGGACCACAGGTTGGGAACCACTGAGTTAGATGAAAGAACTGACCAAATCCAAAATATCACCAATGGTATGCAGTGTAAAGCCTTAATGTCAAGCGAAAATAAAATGACATTTAGGCAAAGGTGTATATCTATGTAACCTACAGCCACTTTTTGCTTTTCAGCTAAAGCAGCAAGAGTACGAACCTGCACATGAATGGGACCACGATGGACACCTGGGAGGTCCTTTTACAGGCAAGCCGTTTTAAAGGACTTGTTTACAGAGGATTAGGCCTAGTGAATGATTACATCGTAACACATGATAGTATGATATGATGAGGCGCATAACCTTTTTTCAATTAATATACTGGATCCAAGAGATTACAAAAATGAATCTGAAATTTACATACCAGTACATCCAAAAACTCACTGCACCCTACAATATGGAGTCGTATTTTTTTTTTAAACCATAATATCCTATTTGGAGTATTTTTCAGAATAAGAAATTTGGACTGAAAATCAAATCTTTTAAGGCCAGCCAGTAAAATCGAAATAAAGATTCAAATAGAGTATACAAAAAGGATATTGACCATAAGGAGCGAGAACCCTAAGGCAATGTAAAGAAAAAAACACAGATGATGAAAACAATAAGTCTCATAACAGACAAACATAAAGACAGTAAAACTCTAAACAATAATGAAAAAACTGGCCTGATAGTTTGTGAGACAATAGGAGTAAACAATAGGACTAAAACCTACAGTAACATATGTAAGAGGACATTGAACAATATGCAGTTTCCATAAAGTCAAAAGTTTTACTTTACACAGAGTGGAGTAGTTGCTCATTACATCTGCATACAGTGAAGAAACTACAACTATTAAACATTTTACATGTTAACTGCTGAACCACACTCATGGTTGACACCCTCATCTGACCTTGTAATAGAAATATTACAAAGAGAATACAAGAGCAATAAAAGTGCGGTTATGAAAAAAAGACTATAGCTATTCAATGGCATTTTCAACCGCACATATAACGAGTGAGATCGGAATAGATCATATCCCAATTCCAAGAGATGGCAACACAGAACTATCTATAATAAAGAAATAAAGCCAAAACACACAGAGTAAACATTTTTTTTATTAAACCTTTCTATCATTATCAGAAAATATACATAACTTAAATTACGCTCCCAAAATTAATCTAATAAAATACAGTCTAAATATCTTCAATGTCAACCATACCGCGTCCCTTTTCTGGCAAATCCATGCTAGATCTTTAAAAATCCACTGAATGAAGCATATGCCCTCCCTCATCCCCACCACCCTCCAGGTAACCTCCCCCTAAATTGACTGTGCAACACTATCTTACCATTTCCTTTGGAAGGTCTATCCAGGCGAGCTCCTCCCTAACTCCTGATACAAGAACTACCTGTGCATACCCTCTTACCACTTACTAATAAATTGCATGTGCCTACCCTTCAAACTGTTAAACCTTACTATTCCAGCTTCTCCAATTTAGATTATATGTAGCACACCTATTTACTCTGGCAGGGAACAAGGCTTCCCATTGGTTGACTCTCCTCATTTTCATTACCTGTTCCTCAAATCTTAGACCAACACGGGACTTCCAATGAGTAGTAATTAGTGACCGGGCAATCAACATTGCAATAAAAATAAAGTTCCCGACCTGGTGAGCCTTCTGGAAATGCAGATCCAGCAGTAGAGCTCCTCTTGGCTGTGGAGGAACATTCTTTTAAGTGGTCCTGCTAACCACTCTAAATATGCCTTCCAAAATGACGAGGAAATTGCAGGACCAAACCATATGTAGCTGCACAAAATCTGGACTCAGCACCTGCTACCAAAAGCTAAGGGAGAGATTGACTCCATCCTCCCTGAACAAATCCTTTACTATCTTCCTGGAAGACTCAATGCCGACCCCATTAATATTACAGAGGATAGCCCTTATTTGCACATCCAAGTGGTGCTGGCTATAGAACACTTTGGCTGGAAGCAACAGCTGTGATGACTCAAAACTTTGACCTACGAAAAAGTCCTGTTCTTCTTTATATTTAAAGCTGCCTATTTGCATATAATTTCTAGGGACAAACCAAAATCTACAAGAACCGAACAGTGTTTCAGCATTTATGGTGGGTATGCCCTGACTTGATAAGATTTACTGTCGCAGTGCCACAAATTGGGATAGTGTTTTTATCTTACTTTTTAGGATGATTGAGGGGTTTTGCAAACCAAGATAGATCAGGAAGGTTCAGGACTTTAAACAGCTAGTGTAGAACCGTATTTTCAAAACTTGAGGATTCCACTGACGTCAAATAATAACAGCTTAAATATGGGAGTCCCAGCACAGCCTTGGGCAATCGTAAAACACTAAGTATGGCTCTGGAGTTTCTGGTTCCTCACAAACATACATAGCATCTTGTCAATTCTACCATAAGAAAATCTAGTCTGTAGGAGACAGCAAGAAAAAGAAACAGAAAAAACAAGTTACTTACCTGTACAGTGTGGTTCTCCAATATTGACATCTTTCATAGATTCACATGCTTGAATCTTCCCTGTTGTCATGGTGGGAGTCCGACAGTATTTTTAAAAGCAGTATAGAAAGATGTACACAGAAACCAATGCAAAAGGAATAGACTTTTTGGTAACCCACGGTCTTCTTTATAAGGTCCAAACTTAAGCCAATGAGACGCCAACCCTGAGACCACAAGCCCCTGCAGAGCCATCATACCCCAGATTTCAAGCACAAGTGAGTTGTATCTAAGCGTAATGAGGTAAAAGTGGTCGGCCTTAAATGGGGAGACGGGCGGGCCGCATGTGAATCTATAAAAGACGTCAATACTGGGGAACCATAGTTTACACGTAAGTAACTTGTTTTTTCCCCACCATTGAATCTTTCATAGATTCACATGCTTGAATCAGAATAGAAAGCAGTATAGGACCCTCCTGGAAAAGCGTTTGAAGGCATGGACACTTTGGGCCAGAAGTACGAAGCATGCATTTTGCGACTTGCAAATTGGGTCGTTTTGCGATTCACAATATGTGAGTCGCAAAAGGCAATGTACAACAGTGCCTAAGACATTGTTTGCGATTCTCAATGGGGTCACCAATTGCATGCCTCATCAATACTCATGAGGCAAGCGTTATTTGCAACCCCATTGGGAATGGCTAGCACTCAGGGATGGTAGCCTGCTGGGGTCAGCAGACCACAATGCTTTTCAGTTTCATTTTTAAGAGGAGGCAGTGGTCTGCTGGCCAAACACCATCACCAACAATGATCTATGGCAGCAGACTTCCCAACTCCCAGCTCATTAGGAAATCATGAAAAGATGCTGAGGTTGGATAGCTCACACACTAGGCAAGGCCCCATCAAATGCTACCAGGCAAGCCCTGACCTGGAACCCTCAAAGGAAACGGAAAAGAAGGACAAAATCACACAAGGCTCTGAGGCTTCAAGGCTGACTGCAAGGAGCTGGGTTACACCTGGAGTCAGATTGAAAGAAAAGCTCAGGACACAGTGGCTGGGAAGTCCTGTTTAATGGACTACACCCCAATGTGGGGTAATAGGCATAAGTAGCTAAAAGCTTCAGTGTGTAGCTTATAATAGGCAAATAATAAAGTGATTGGTCACTAAGACCTAGTGTTTATTGCGGGTTTCCTGTTTTTAGGAATATTAATCAAGACTCCTCTAAAGAAAGAGTCTGGTATCTGTCTACCACCCAGGAGACTATTAAACAAGATAGTCAGAGGTCCTGAAAGGACTGCTGAAAATACCTTAAAAAACTCCAGGCCCAGACCATCTTCCCCAAGAGCCTTGCCACAGGCAAGCTGTCCTATTGACTCCATCACTTCTCTCTCTGAAACGGGGTTTATTAACTTCACAAAGGCTTCAGATCCTGCCAGGAAATCCTCTATTTGTTACTCTGTGACACCCTCTCGCCCATCACCCTTATCGCCACAGGTATGTGGTAGAGTAATAAAGGTAGAAAACATGCTTAATTTTCTCAGCCATATCCGTAAGCCGATTCGTATGGGGGTCTGTAACATAAAAATCAAGTTACGATTTTTACTCTCTTTGTATCGCCAGTCTAGGAAACAGACTACACAGTCTCCTTCTTCATATCTGGTGCTGAAGAGTCTGCTTGTTTATTAACTCATTTTGGAGATAAAAGTCTGACTCTCTCCTTTGTTTACAGCCATCGTGCTCTCAAAAGGCTATTGAAACTATGAGAGAGTGAGGCTTGTTAGGCACCATCAACCTCTTTCTGTAGGGAACAGATTGTTTCCCTGCCCATTTTAATTCTAAACACTGCTAGAGAAATAAAGATCTTATAGTATCCTCTGATAGTATAATTTAATGCCTCTCAGACCAATCAACATCTCTGCAGAAGAGTCATTGACTAAAAAAATAATATTTTGCATCTCCATGCTTATCAGACTCAGACACTCCAACCCTAGGAGCACGACCGTATCCATGATCCATATAGTCACATTTGTCTGCAGAGGGACTATACAGATAAATACTACGGCTGAGTGGTCTGAAAAGCCACCTATGTGATGGCAGATGTCTGTAGTGGACAGGGAACAGGAGGTTAAAAACAGATCGCTCCTGGAAGCAGAGTGGACACGTTTAAAGTAGCAGCTGAAGGAAATAAGACAGCCATGATACAGCAGTACACATCACATAGTGTTATTAGCAAGTACAGTATATCATCCATATTTGTAAAGAATATATACCAACTTTCAAAATAAGTTGTAACCCTGAAGTCCTTAATCTTTGTAAAATCGCCATACTCAGACAAGAAAACAAGTCTTTGAAGATTTTTCATGTGAGTCTTTTGTACTGGGTGTGCAATGGGTTAGAGGAGTCTAGAACTGTGTCTGGTAAAAAGTTAAAACCCCCCTCCCTTCTATTTCATCATAGCTGAAGAAAAAAATGCATCACATGGCTCCAGGTCCTTCACTTTCTCCTCCTCCTTTCTAGACACCAAATGTATTTCCTTAATATAATGATTTTATGAGTCCCTTGGGTCCGTAAAGAAAAAGCCACTCCAGAGCCTCGTGACCTACATCCTCGTATCAAAGCAAACGCAAAGAGATGATAGACGGAGTGCTGAAACTTTTCAGACACTCACCCCCAGTCACAGATCTAGGTTAAAACCATCGTTCTTTTTTTGGACCGGTTTCGGGTTAACACCACTCATCAGCCAGGCGAGCTTGAATCCAGTGGCAAAGTGAGCAAGGGACCCACGTCTGGGCATACCCTGTCAACTTAGGGCGAACAAAGCAAACACAAGAAGATGATGGACGGAGTGCTGACACTTTTCAGACATTCACCCCAATCACAGATCTGGATTGAATTGATCATCAATCTTTAGCTCACTTCGCCATCCCAGTTCAGACCCAGCCATATGCAAATCAGTCTTGACCCTGTTCCTCATGGGAACAGTCCAGCCCGAACGACCAAGCCAGCTCTTCCCTGGACCGGAAACAAATATCCTGGGAATGGTTTTGGGGTAACACATCCTTGTATCCCCTATGTTCTGATACCTCAGAATCATTTTCTATTTTTATTTTGCTTCCCTCCCCACCCCCTTGTTCTTCTCCCATAGTCTAAGCCCCACCCCCCTTGAGCCAGCCTGGAAGACCCTCCCCTCCCTGCAAAATAGATGCGCTGTTGTGCATCTTTGTCCAACCATGGGTGTCTCCCACCTACCCCTCCTGCCCGGTCCCCAACCTAAAAATAAAACACTTCAAACGACCCCTAAAACAGACCCAATCTCTGACCAGTTCAGACACCTTATGAACACATTCCTACATCAAAACCCCAATTACCAGTATTGAGCCAATCCCCCTTCGCCCTCCCAAAGAAAGACCCCCACACCCCCCAAAAGAGCTTGTGCCTCAACCCCCCAGGGCTTTATACACCAGAACCGTGGCTCATCTTACCCTGCTCCTAAGTCTCCCTTCCCAGCCAAAGAAACGTTAAGAGTGGAGATGAAATTACAAGCCCCATTAGGATCCGTAAAGTCCTGAAAGTCCTCTCTCCAGTTGAACCCTAAATTTGTGTCTCAAATAGTTGCTGGGATGACTAAGGCCTTAAATTGTGGAAGCAAGGCGTTGGACTCTTTCTGCTTCCTTGTCTCCCAAGCTAATTCTGGAACAATTGATGGCGCAAAGCCTATAACAGAAGAAATTTACTTTTTCGATCTGGCAGCACTCAAGATTAATCCCATAATTCTGCAGTCCTGAAAGTAGGCAATAATGAATGGTACTTGGCCTTGCCCCCACCTTAGAAGTGCCTGCCAGGACTGGACTGTCCCACACTATTGACATGTTTTTAGTAGGGAGCTCTACAATCACCCTGCAGAGTGAGTCCCTTAGTAGTTAGCCTGCCATTTTTCCATTTCCAATTGCAATGTCTATGAACCCTCAGAGACTCCCGCTATGCATATGTTGGACCGGCAGAACCGGTTCTCTACATCCTGATACTTTCTTGACAGCTTCAGACGATTTTCCATCTTCTGTTGAACTGTCATGAAGGTCGTAATTTTCTCGTCTAAGGCTACCACCTTTTCTATTAATTTCTCTAGGTGTGGTGCTTGTTCAGTTTGAGTTTTCTTAGCCTTCCTAATCTCCATCAGCACACACTTAAGCATAAATTCAGAGTATAGGAGGCTGGCTTAGTATATGTGGAACACTTATTAAAGTGATGCACCATGCACTAATCCAGACAACGCTTATGGTGATTTTAGTGGTCTTTGATAGCCTCTAATTAGCTTTCAAAGTGGTAGCTGTGGACAGCAGCCTTTAAGCTGATCTTGAAGGAGTGTAAAGCAGCTTTTTTTTTACAACTTTAATCAGTAGTGTAGGTCAGACGAAAATGAACCACACAGTGGTTATGTAAAAATAATGTCTATTTATTCACAACACAATCCCTAACAAATTGGTATATATCTCCTACTCGGAGATCAATAGCACACACAAGAATATGTTGAAAACAACCAGGTAAGTAGTACAAAATACAGTGGGCTCCAGGGAGAGATCAAACCATATGTTAAGAAAGAGGAAGACGAATAGCAAAGGAGGATGGGACTTGGACCAGAAGACCCAGAGGATCTGAGGACAAAAGGAACCACCAAAGGTTAAGTACTTTAGGTTTGGGAGCAGGAACTAGAGTGGAAAGCTAAGAGGACCAACCGTTGGGCCCAGCAAGGTCCTAGGGACTCACCAAATGAAAGAGTCAGACAGATCCCGAGCCAGCAGGGGAGCCCACTGAAGCGAGAGAAGACACACAGGAGGACCCACAGGCTGGAGGCACATAAGTCGCAAGAGGACCTCAAGCAGCTCACCAAAGTCGGAGGTACACAATGCAGTAGGTGCAGAGAGGGTTCTGTTCTTCAGGAAGTGAGGTGCTGAAGGCTGGAACTTCTGGTAGGCCAAAGATCTGAGGTGCAGAGCTAACAAGGCTTGGCAACAGTAAGTCGATGCGGTGCACAGGGGTTTGGTCCCAGCGGCCAGACAAGGGATACTGTCCTCAAAATTGCTGAGAAGACAGTTCAGGCCTCTAGCCACCTGTGTTACTGGGAGGAAGTCAGTAGGACGACAGTTTCAGTAGACCGGTCAAGTTTGTTGCGGTGCCTGCAGATGCAGGGGAGTGACTCCATCGCTCCAAGGGAGATTTCCTTGGGTGTCTTTAAAGTCCACAGGTCTGTTGAAGGACCTGAATGAAGCACAGACGACACAGAAGAATTCAAGAAAAGTGAGTCCAAGAGCAGAAGGAGTCTTCCTTGGTGCAGTCTCGGTTCCAGTCTAAGTCCAACAAAGTCCAAGTGTCTAGACAATTGAAAAGCAGCGTAGTTTCAAGGTTAAGTCAGCTCCCTCGACGAATCAGAGGACCCACCCATAGAGGGAGACCTTAATTACCCTAAGGAATGGGATGGGTCGGGACGACTTGGGGGATCCCTCCCAGAGGACAGGATGGACAGAGGGGAGGATACTTCTCATGTACTTTGTCCAGCTACGCGCCAGAGCGGGAACCAAGGGTTCCTGAACTGGTTCAAACTGGAGTATGCAAAGAGGGCACCAAATGTGCCCTTCAAAGTAGCCTGGTTGCACTGGCAAGTGCTCCCACCACAGCCCAAAACACTAAGTCATCTCTGAGAGTTGGTCACACCTCTTTGTGACGAGAAACCGAATGTTTTACCTTCCCCTGCTCGAGCCTGGCTCAGCAGCAGGAGGGCAGATTTGTTTCTGGGGTCGACAGCAGCACTAGATTGCTTGCAGACCCTCCAATGCTGTTTCCGGGAGTACAGGGGGGTCCCCAAGGGGTTCCCCAGTATATAGGATTATACTTCCAGCATCGGAATCGGTGTTGGAGTATGATTCCAACATGTCTGATACCAAACATAACAAGATTTAGTGCAGCTCCTATATAATTAGACATGTCTTAATGACTGATGTCGACTATGTGTCTAAAAATGGCTGACCGCACTTACAAAGCCGACTTAAAGGTTTGTAGGGGTGTCCTGCTCATGCAGTGGCACCTTCACACTTGCAACCGTGCACTGTACCCTCAGGACTGAAGAGCCTGCCATACGGATGACTTAGACGTTTCAAGTGTAGTGACCTGCAATATAAGGAAACTTATATCTGTTGTGAGAGGTGCAAGCACCAACAGGTTGAAATGAACGGCCTGTAGTCACAGTTTAAGTGGACTTCCATTGGTGACACAATACAAGCTTCACCCATCGGAGACCCCAAGTGTACCTATGCCCTGGGTACCTTAGTACCATATACTAGGGACTTACAAAGGTGCACCAGTAGCCAATTGAGTGGTACCAAAGTACCTACCAGAACCATTTTGGGAGCGAGAGAGCACAGATGCTGGGGTCTCGATTAGAAGGCTCCTAACAGGCTAGGTCAAAAACGCATTGACACCAGGCAAAAAGTGGGGGTTAACTATGAAAGCAGATCCTACTTTCCTACATTGATGAATAACTTTAAGAAAGTAAGGCAGGCAAGCTGTCACAATCCTGAAGCAAACCTATCTTGATTTGAACAGACCCATCTTAGGGGCAGAATTGGACTCTGCGTTACAGGCTTATGACAGATGGATGAAAGAAGCGGTGTCCTCCTCTTCGAAGAGGGCTGATTCAGGCAGAAATAGGATGACCCCTTCTCAACCCTGGTATTCGCCCCATCTCCGTACACTCAAACTAGCTTGCAAGAAACTGGAGCGAGTATGGAGATTAGCTTACTGCCCACAGGCTAAAGCAGTGTTTCGCTCAGCTCAGCGAGATTACTATACCAGCATTAAACATGCTAAAACGGAGTTTTTCTCTAGAAGAATTGAGAGAGCTAACAACAATAGTCGTGAAATCTTTTCGATAGTTAAGAGCTTTCTCTCTCCCTGTGCTGAGCAGGTGTCTATGAGGCCTTCTACCGAATGGTGTGAAAATCTCTCCTCCTTCTTCCTAACTAAAATTGCCAATATTCAACAAAGTCTGAGAACAGTTGGAGGAGGGAATGAGATGATGGATAATAATGAAATTAAGGTTTCACCCATCATCACCATGGAGAGATTTATCCCCCCTTCGGTCGATGATACCCTGGCAGCAATTAAATCACTAAAATCTGGTGCTCCTGGGGATGTCTGCCCGGCCCGGGTGCTGGCCGAAGCAGCTGAAATAGTGGCTTCTGAAGTCTCTCAAATAATAGGACTCTCATTCATTACTGCAACTGTCCCAAAAGAATGGAAACAGGCTAAGCTTTTGCCACTGATTAAGAAAACAGGAGCGGACCCAGCTGTGCCGAGCAACTACAGACCCATCTCTCTTCTGCCAGCTATGGCAAAAATTGGTGAGAAGCTTGCATTTTCCCAGCTTAATGCCTTTGTTGAATCTTCAGGGGCGTTACATCCAGCCCAATCTGGCTTCCGTGCAGCCTATAGCACGGAGACAGCGCTGGTAGAGGTTACAGAAGCGATCAGGGGGTGCTTAGACAGTGGCGGCAGAGCGGTTCTGATTCTATTGGACCTCTCTGCCGCGTTTGACACTGTTCCGCATGCACTACTCCTAGCACGTCTGGCAGACATCGGCATAGTGGGTTCAGCACTGGAATGGGTGAAATCTTTTTTATCAGATAGGTCTCAGCAGGTCTGGATCCCTCCCTATTCATCCTCGATTAAACCCCTCACTACAGGAGTGCCCCAGGGTTCTACATTGAGCCCCCTCCTTTTTAATGTATATCTCACCCCTCTTATTGTGCTAGCTGAACAAATGGGAGCAAAAATAATAGCGTATGCGGATGATACGCAACTTCTGTTTACGTGGCCAGATGCAAATATTAACACACAGGTCGTTCGTTCATGCCTCTCTGCTGTGTTCAACTGGTTAGCAGAAGCACAGTTGAAGTGCAATGAAGATAAAACGGAAATCTTGTTGTACGGTCACTTCTCGCCCAACTTCAGAGAAACTCTGTGGCCTTCCGATTTTCCCCAGCCAGGCTCCGCTAATATTCCTGCTAAAAACTTGGGAGTCTGGTTTGGAGAGGATTTGCGATTTGAAGCACACATAAAAAGACTCACTGGGGTATGCTTCGGATCCCTAAAAGCCATGAGGAAGATTTTTCCTTATCTGCCGTCCTCAGCTAGAGAGTCGGTTGCGAGGGCCCTTATTTTATCTCGGCTCGATTATGCCAACTCTCTGCTGTGTGGCTCCCCGGCTTTTTTAATCGCAAGGCTTCAGATTATCCAGAATGCGACTGCACGCCTACTGTGTAATGTGCCGTGTAGAGAAAGCATTCGGACTCACATGAAGGAACTACACTGGCTGCCAGTAGCGCAGAGGATAACTTTTAAAATTCTTACCATAGCTTTTAAAGCAGTTCATGACATTGGCCCTTCCTATCTGAGGGAAAGATTTACTCGCTATGTCCCTACTCGGGCATTGCGCTCAGCTGACTGTAACTTTTTAAGAGTACCCCGATTTCAGCGAGTTCGTTTGGGAGGCCAATCACTTGCTGTCACCGCGGCTAGGACTTGGAATACCCTCCCTCTCTCCCTGAGATTAACTGAAAATTTTTTACTATTTAAGAAGGCACTAAAAACTTATCTTTTCAGAACGGCTTATTAAACTGCTAATAGTAAAAAGAAAATTTAGATCTCTACCTTTTCCTTTGGCCACTTGCCTGTTTTTCTCTTTACGCGCCAGGACACTCTGGTAGTAACTGAGCGCGCTATAAAACAGCTAAATAAATAAATAAAAAACGAGCACCTTCTCTTGCGTCTAGTCTCTCTCCCATCTGAACTGACAACCCTTTCTGACCTGACCATGTACTGCCCTCTGTGGACTATACCAGTATGGAGAATCTACTGGGTGTCAAAAGTGATGACTAACAGGAGCAAGTCCCCTGGCAGATCATTAAAGTCTAATACGCGTCGTCCAACTGGCCATCTCAGCTGATTGTACCCTTGCTGTATATTGAGCAGGGGTACTATTACGCTCCACCAAAACACCCTCCTTAGCCTGATGAATGGAGCGGATGGACATGTTGGAGATCAGTTTAAAGAAGCAAGGACTGTCGGACCTCCACTCCTGCAGGTTCACCGTCTTTCCAAATTGCTCCTTGCTTATAGGCTGCACCTTTTCATCTCTGCACCTACTCAAACAACCAACCATCTTTTAGATCCAGTCTTTTCCAACATAGGAGTTGGTGACAGATCCTCCTCTCAAGTTCTGTGGTCTGACTATTTTGTGGTACCATTTAAGGTTAGTATCCCACACTGCTCTTTAACGCGACCCGGGCTCTGTTCTAAATCCAGGAATTGGGTAAATATGTTTCAGCCCTGAATGAGAGCCTTAATAGCACTTGGCCTATTTTAAAGCAAGTGGCTGACATGGCTCAGGAGGGCCTGGTTCACTACTGGCTTATGAAGGCCATGGAGAAAACTCTACCGGCCACAGATAAATGCTTCGACCAATGTCACCTGTTGGCCTCCTGGTTCAATGACCTGCTGAGACAGGTAAAAAAAACAGTGTAAAGTCTTGGGTAGACTCTAGAGAGACGCTTATATGGAGGAGGCTTAGACTAATTACAAAGCTGCTCTAAAAAAATATCATGGGCTCTGTAAATCACTTGTGCTGCGTTTTACTCCGATAAGATCTTAAGTACCCAAAAGTGTCTTAAGACACTTTTTAAGGTGGTGCAGGAGCTTTCAGATTCTAGCAACTTACTCCCTACACTTTCAATGTGAGGATCTAGCTCACTTCCTTCTCCCTCAAAGTAAATAATATCCTGACCATCTGGTGAGGGATTGCACAATTGGAGAACATATGGCAGAAGCTGTAGATGCTGACATTTTTAACCCTATACTAGCTGATAATAAGAATCTGGCTAATCCTCCATCCATTGCTACAGTAGGGACAGGGTCTCTTTTAGATATGGCGCTCTTTAAGACCATATTACAGTCTATCAAATCAGGATCCCCACTGCATCCTATAACACCCATCAACCTAGAGTTACTGAACCTCAGTTTGTTATTACCGATAATGGATCTTCTCAATTTCTCCTTATGTGAGGGATATGTCCCTTTGAGGTGGAAACACACAATGGTTCTTACACTTTTGAAAAAAGCTAAGGATCCGATTGTTGTCCTGGATCTGGAAGGCTCAGCACTGCTGTGGCCTGTATCATTCTTAAAAGAAAACTATTGACTGCAAGGTCTGAATTGTAAACCTTAACATCTGGAGTTCCACAAGGCTCGGTTTTGAGTCCCCTGCTGTTAAATATCTACATACGCCCTCTGGTGGATGTAGTGGAGAGTTGTGTCTTGACCCTATTTTCTTATACAAATGGCACACAGATAGCACTCCTCTCTCTGGGGCCCACAACATTGGCCGGGCTATCTTGGAGCTCTGCCGACTCCATCTTCAAAAGTCGAAAACGTGGGAATCCTGCTGGAAGACACACTTTCTATGAAACCTCGGGTGACCAAGGTGACTGCCACTTGCTTTACTGCGCTTAAGTGGCTAAGAAAGATAATTTGGATGATCCCCATTCCAGCTCAAAGGTGGATCTATATGTTATACCTGGGCTCTGACAAAGCAACAATTTGTCGGTTGCAGGTAGTACACAATGCGACTGCTAGACTTCTGTACCAGCTGCCAAAATTTGCATAGGTTTCTCATTTTCTTGACGAGCTGCACTGGTTCACAATCTCTAAACTCATTCAATATAAAGCCTTATGTTATATATTCCAGGCCAAAGCTGGACTGGGAACTCGTAAAATTCGGGACATGGTGGTGCCCTACCAGTCCACTCTAGCTTTGAGATCTTTGAATCAAGTTGTATTGGATGTGCCCAACCTCCACCTGTCCCATATGATAGAGCTCTCCTTCAATTACTCAAGCCCGAAATTATGGAACTCCTTTCCAGAACACCTGAGAACTTGTATGTCACTGCATGCTTTTGGCAAGGGTATGAAGACCTGGATTTTTAAATTTGCGACTTTAAAAAAAAAATACGTTGTTGCTTCTGTGCCGGAAAACCCCTGGGGCTAGCTGTGCGCTACAAATCATTAAATAAAATAAATACAAAATCTACAAGGACCATTTCAACCCTGAAGTCTCTGGGATATGCCCCAGTTGATGAATGGCTTGGCTATCCGGGCCTGTACCAGTGGTTTCAGTGTTTTTGTCTGGGGCAGAGAGGGCCTGACAGGAGAACTGGATCCTCCTTTTCCAATACGACCTAATCCCTCTCCCAGCAGAACCTTCATCTATTATGGCACCAGCACTCGCTGTCATGCAGTTTCTAGAAATGCCCAGGTCCTGCACATTTTGGATGACCTAAACTGAGGGCTTGAGGTCCCAACCGCTTATGGAAACCCCCACAGGATATATCGGCCGTTAGACCAGCTAGCTCTACAGTGCCTCTACCACCCCCTGTATCTTACAGTGGAGTAGTTAGTTTCTGGCAACCACTGAACATGACAACCCTGATTCCTCAGGGATCGTGGAAAACAGTACAGTACTTTTCGCTCGGTCACTCGTGCTCACTTATTCTCAGAACATACACAGGAGGGTGATTAGGACATTTCAATAAGTATTTATTGGTCCAGCATCAGTCTTGTATGAAACATATTTGATGACAATCAGGAGACAGAAGCATACGAAAGAGATTGCTAGTACCAATATAGTAAATGGTATACATTTCTACCATAGTGCTAATAAAATTAACATAAGCAGGTCAGATAAAAATAGTAGCACTTGCATATTGCTAAAATGTGCACCCTAAGTAATTTGACTAAATGTACCTAGCCTAGAACTGGATGTGTAGCATGTTTATGCATATATGTAGGCTAGAACACCCTAGGTAAGAACTATCCCCCTCACCTCGTGGTTGAGAATGAAAGGCCCGGTCTCTGCTTCGAGGATGACACCCCACAAGGGATGTCAGACCGCTGTGTGTCGAAGATTCAGCATGCAGGGCCCTGTGAAAGCTTGGAAGGAATTTGCCTCTAATTGGCAGGGGGAAATAAGGGTATTTTATACTAGAGTGGTCACTCCAGGGTTTCTTCTAGAATCAATATGTTTTGAAAAGAGTCATAAATGTTTTGAAAACAATGATAAATGTTTTTCCAAACAAATGCGATCATGCACAGCTGGCTGTTGCCCAAGGATAAAAAAAAAGTGGTGACCCTTATAAAGAATAAGGAAATAGAAAAATGTTACTGTGCCTGAGGACATGTTTATGTACTTCAGGTACATGGAATATGATAGAGTACTGGGAGCTTGGTGTTGAAGAGAGAGGTGCAAGCGACTAGATAAAATGTCACCGGTTCATAACTGTTATTGTTGTGTGGGTGGGATAATGTATGTAAAAAGGGGGCCATACATGACTGGAAGAGCCTAAAGGACATGACACCCACTCCTGATCAAAAGGTCAACAGTGTCAGCTAGACAAAGATAAAGCTAAGGCAAGTAAAAGCATCAAAAGCATTGATAATGAAAATACTAAAAGCACTTTAAAAGCCTGTAAAAAATGTCTATAAGAAAAAAGCCATTTACCCTAAAAGCGTTCAAAAGGTCCTCTAAACTTGTAATTGTGGTTATTATTAGACCGAGCACTTTGAAAGCACTAAAAATGAAACAAAGTCAGTTTCGATCTTTAGTTTAGAAAATGTTTAAAAATGCTGAATAATTCCCAGCACAGGAAAAAACAGATTGTTTATGAGTCCTGTGCTGAAAATTTAACATCGCTGAACATTGTATCCGCAGGTTGCAATCCCTCCAGCACTTCCAATATAATGTCGAGTGAGCAAAGATGGTCATCTCTGGTTCATAAACAAAAAATAGAGGGAGAAGGAGGTTAAACCCAACCAGGTCGGCCTCCAGTCAGTATTTGCAATACAGGAACCCTATGTGAAGGGTCCGGAGACCTGGTGGGTGTTGTGTGGTTACTGCTTACTAAGTCAGTGTGTACCAAAAATGTAAGAAAGAAAAATTTCTTTCTAGAGTCCCCTCACTCACCGGGGTTGCCCCACGGTGACATGCTTCATCATTGGGGCCATCCCAGTTCTCTACGAAAAGGAGCGTGCTGCGACAAGGCGACTACGCTGGAGCACTGGTTTTGTGAGATGACTATGTGTGGTGCTAGTGTGGTGATGGTGGAGTGGGTGTGAAATTAAAAATACCGTGCTAGTGGTCCTCAACAATTTATTTTGCTCCTAGTGTGGTATAAAAATTAAAAAGGGGTAACACTGTGTTCTAACTTTTACTGAGCTAGATCAGTGTTAAGGTCGACATGTTTCAAGCTCCCCCAAGCTTTTCCTCAGGACCATACCAAGAATGACCACCCACTTCATTGAACAGAACCATACACCTAACGACTTGACCTGGGTGGTCATAGAGTCAGTCAAAAACAAAGACAACCTGGAACGAATCCTCCATGAGAAAGAGCAAAGATGGGTGTTCCGTCTGCGTACAGACACCCTTGGGCTTAATGATGAAATCCCGTGGGGGGCTTTTTGCATCTCTGGTTCACACAGCAGCCGCCAGGGAAGAATTAGATGCCTGCACGCCTGGAACCGATGCCTGTACCTGTGGAGCAGAGCTGATTTCCCTTCCAAACAGGAGCTGAAGCATCCCTTGGAGGCTCTAGAAATGCAGTCATCAACATGGGAATACGCTGTGGACAACTGTACACATGGGCCTGCAAGGGCTCCAGTAGCATGTTTAGGTTCGGTGGCGCAACCGATGGAAGTGTCAGACACAGATTCAACAAGCATTTCGATACGCAGAAGAGGCAGCAGAACACATTCAGGACACAGTCTAGCCAGCCTGGTCTTAAAGACAGAAACCAATGCTCACTCAGCTCTCGAAGCCGAGGCATAGTCTAGTAGAACACCATACACTCACGACAACATCATTCCAGCAGTGTTCTCTCCATGTCTTGAGGGATTGAAATGTCCACTGCAAAGCAATAGGATTAAAACATTGATGCCCACCACTGATAGCAGGACCAAAGGAAGCCCTCCAAAAACGCTTCCAAGTACAGACGGTATGAAAGCTGGCATTACTCCTAAGATGGTCTAAAAGTTGGTTAAGAGACCTGTTGGACCCGGCCCTTTTAGCAGGTTCACCCCGAAACATTTTGCTTCTTCCTAGCCTATTTCTGTAACCTGGTGTTGGTGATTATAGGCCTCTGCGCACTTTTTCACTGTGGTACAGTGTAAAGTGCGTGAGCTCTCTGTGTATGTGTGGTGAGTGACCTGCCCTCCCATGGGAATGCATTGGGAATAAGTGTGACCATGGTAGTTCCTGATGTGTGGGGAGTGCAGGGTCGAGTTTGGTATGTGCGAACTCGTGAGACTGAATGCTGCGCAATGATGTATGCGGCATGATTGTGTCTAGTGTGGAAGTGCCACTTCTAGAAGTTGGCATGTTTGTGTAATTTGTGTCTGGCGTATGATTGGCTGGAGCTGGCTGGTGAGCCTGGCTCCAGGTGTCAGGGTGGATCTGCCCCGGTGGTGAATGGAGAGATTAGCATGCTGATGTGAGGGAGGGGTACACCTGGGACCTGAATAGTGAGCTTTCCCCACACAATGCTGGCTCCACCCCCCGTGGTGCGTCTGATATCCCTAGCCTGGCCAGTGAAAGGAGTTCCCCATAACCAGTTGTAGCTGGTTCTCTCATTGCCTGCTAGACAAAGGATTTTGTGTATAAAAAGAGGCTGTGACCTCTTGTAAAATGTTCTTGTTTGCCAAACTTGAAACTACCAGGGGCGTGCTGCTGCTTGGGCCCAGGGGAAGGCTTGCCTACCTGGGCCCTGCCAGCCCCTGGATTCCTGTAGGACGTGCCTTTACTGGGAGCTGCTGTGCTCCTCTTAATGCTCCAGGACTTCTTTGGACCCTTTTCTTTCTGCAGGGGTCATCTCTGGGGACTTGTGGGGCTGTCAGTGCCCCCAGCGCGATGTGAGCGCTTTATTTTTAAATGCCCCAGGAGGAATGCGTGGATTGTGGCAGCACGGCGAGGCCTGACGAAGAGAAGGGAATCCCCTGCGAGGGATTCCCCTGTGATGCCGTCATTGCGAGAGCCCACCTCGCTGCCTTATGGCCGGATTCCTGTTTATTTTTATGTTGCGGGTGTCACCCCGTTTATGGTGCCTTTAGCGAGTGCCCACCTCGCTTCTACATTTCAATTACGCCCTGAGGGAGCCTACCCTTCGGTATGCCAGAAAGGATTTCACCGCCGCAGCCCGGGGAAACGCCGTAAGGAGATGTCCGGCCCGCCGCCTGGTTGTGGGCGGGGCCGTGAGGACGTCGTTTCCGCTTCGCCCTGCCTGGGGGAAGCCATTCTTTGCCCTTCCGGTCTCCCGTGCGGGGAGGGAGACCGGAGATGCTGCGGCCGGAGAGAGGAAGCCAGCGAGGCGGCCAAGCTGTGGAGAGCCCCACCCGCCGCCTCAGTGAAGCCGCCGGGGCTCCCGTGAGCGAGGGAGAGCCCCGGCAAAGGAGTCCTCCGTCCGCCCCGGTGAGTGAGGGCTGGGCAGGAGCATAGACAGTGCTGCTCTTCAGGGCAGCCCTGCTCGTCAGAGGGCTGCCCCAACAGTTGTCCCGGAGCGGAGACCAGGAGAAAGCGCTGTGTCCACCCCCGAGAGCCGGTGAGTTTAGACGGCCCGAGATGAGGGGGAGAGCGCCCGAGTGAGGCGCCGCGCTAGGTTCCTTCACTCCCCGAGCAGCCCCCGCTTGACAGTGGGGCTGCTCCAGCGATGGGGAGAAGTTCTTTTTATCTTTTTAGTAAAACTGAATAGATTCGGGAGCCAGTGTGCTCCGAGGGGGTGTCTGATCATTTTAGAGCCTAGATGGCTCCCACGCATTGCCCATTCTTTTAAGGCCCCTGAGAGGCCCAGCCATGTGATTATTTAAGGGAGTGAGTGCGGTCCACAGTGTTTGGAGGCAAGTTCTTTTCATGTTTATTTGAGAAGCCCCGGTGGGGCCCTGGATATTTAAAAGGAGCCAGAGAGGCTTGTGTTTTCCCCAGTGGGATGCCTCAGTGCTGGGGACAAGTTTGTCCTCGTTATTTTGGGGGACATCTTTAGCTACAGAGCCTGTGTGGCTCCAGCATTTGTGAGGGCCCTGTCGCAGTTTTGCTGATTCCCAGCTGCCCAGCAATTAGTGGGCAGCTGCACCGTTTAGGCGCCAAGGGAGAGAGTCCCTGAGAGGGACAGAAGTGGCACCGAGGTGCCAGGCCTTTCACAGCTGCGCAGCACTTAGTGCCAGCTGCAGCGTTTAGGCCCATGTGACTGTCATCAGCTGCCCAGCAAGTAGTGGGCAGCTGCAACGTTTAGGTTTGCGCCGGTGGCGCACCCCTGACTGGCGCTGCGTTGGCAGCACGCCCTGACATTCTGGACACAGGGCATTTCAGTCCCTTCTTGAGATGGCCAGTTGGCCAGGGGGCTGGTATGTGGATAGGGCGCAAGGCCCCAATGTGATTTTTGCGCAATGTGATTTTACTATGTTTATGATGGTAATGGCCTAATGTGATTTTTGCGCAATGTGATTTTACTATGTTATGATGGTAATTGCCTAATGTGATTTATGGGCTAGAGTGATGTGGTACTAGGAAATGTATTATTTATATGTTTGGCGCACCCGGTATGTGATACCTCTGGAGATGGTTTTACCTATGGAGGTTGGTGTTATGGAGATGTTTTCACTCTGTGAGTTACGCCCCTAAATGTGATTTATTCTTAGGAGGCAGAGTCTAATGTGTTTAGACTAGTGAGAGATTGCCTACTGTATTTATACTGTAGACCTAGATGTGATTTCTGCTTAATGTGCTTTGCCTTTATGCTTGTGCTATACTTCTAAATGTGCTCATGCTTAGAAGTTTGCTTTGCCTAGTATAGTTTATACTAGAGAGGTTATGTGTCCATGCGTGATCTAGGCCTATGGTTATTAGTATTGCATAGTGTGTACCTACCTTCACCAGTGGTTACTGGTGGTGATTCTGACAGTAGCCCACGTGGCCCTGTCCTGGTGTAATTAATCCCTTGTGAATATTGCCCGTGCCAGTTGGCACAATGTATATTGTGTGATTACTATCTGATGTGTTTTGACAATACAAAAGTTATTTTTATATAACCTTGTGGGGAGTTCCTTTTGTGGTGTGCCTAGGATGTTGTTGCTGTTGTGTGTGTGTGTGCAAATGCTTTACACATTGCCTCCGGGATAAGCCTGTCTGCTCGTGCCAGGCTACCAAGGGGGTGAGCAGGGGTTATCTTGGCGTTTGACCCCCCTTGCCCTGACTAGAATGGTGGTTTCTGCCTGGCTTTGGCGCAAGCCTTCGCCAACCAGAAATCCCAGTTCTAACAAGACCCGATCCAAGACACTTAAATAACTGTACAATCCCACTCGTATCAGACATGTTAAAGATACGATTAACCATTTCTCTGAAATGGATCAGGAAGTTTGTACGGACCAGGGCCTGTATCTTTGCTGAAGACCTTGCAACCTGGAGATTAAAAGTCTGTCCGGGTGAAGTTAAGGCCACCTGGCTTTCAGTCTCCTCAGCACATCAAACCTTATACTGAAAAAATTCAATGAAGGCCACAGTGGTGCCTCCCTAACTGTGTGAGCTGGGTGAAACAATACTTGCTTACAGCAAACAACCCTGAGTTTACTATGACTAGATATGCGATGCCTGGCGCCATCCCGCAATAGCCTTGATCATTGTTCGCCTTCGTAGAATTACGGGAAGTGAGATTTCCTTACACACTAAAGATCCACTTAGCGCCTTCTCACAGCCTGTTCCACTTAAGAAAACTTCAGGGTCCTTATTTATACACCTATATCTGTACGGTAATTCCCAAGTTTCCGGTATGTACCCTTCACCCAACGCTGCATACTTGCCTGCTTGGATGTATCTAACATATTATTGGAACTGAAATGTTGTGATTGGCAGTGTGATATAGCCATGAATTAACCATTCCGTAGATGGTGACTCTGCTACTGTAAAAGGTAACTTCTATAATTTTTCATTGAGCAGCATGGTGTACTTTGCATTTTTGTGTGCCATGGTCAACTGTCTGTTGGTCAGATTATAAGCCGAAAACAGATTTGAGCCGTTAATATACCGCCATGGCACGTGGCCAGAATGCAGCGACTGTACCGTCCAGCTCAGAAGCAAAATGGAGCGCAATGGAGATGGCACAGGTGTAAAATAGACAAATCTTGTTCCATTATGTTAATTGCCGAGGGCACAATGTTGCCCAGTGAATAAATATGTGAAGAAAGTGTGGTCATACCATTTTATACCACAGCGAAGTCCTTTTCTAGGTTAATCATATCAATCTCATGTAATCTCTCAGCAGCATCCTGATGGGAGGCTTTCCACAGTTCATTGTAGATGGCATATAAGAAGCGTTTTTTACGCGGTTTCTTGGGACCTAGCAAGAAATCCCTAAGATCCCTGTTGTCTGACAGAAGGGACAAGTGTTGTTTAACCTGTTGTGATGTTGAGGCTTTTAGCCATTCCAGACACAACTACCCAACACTATAAAAAGTCTCTACCCCTGGGTCGTCTGTGTTTTCATAGCGCGGGTCAGGCCTATGGATACTAAACTCTCTGGTGGTACCCTTGAATCTTGTTTGACACCCATTTGTGTTGATAGGCCAAGCCAACCAACCTTTCCAATTGGGAGCTGATGAATTGTATGTACCGTTCTCTATCATTGTTACCTAGTATCTCCTCACTAATCAGTGTATAATTTGATATACCTTCAATAGGAATGGGCGAGGGGATGTATGGTGTTTTCAGGTCTTTAATTTTTGCAAACCTGTAGCAGGTAGTCTGTTGTCCTGTTCGGTTCAGGAATATTACCTGTAATGGAATGAGGCAAGCTCCAAATAAGGCCTCAAATCACTGACCCTGCCAATCTTTCGTCCCTCAGATGGATTTTGTGTCTATCATGCCACTCCAATAGTCGAAACCTTGTATAGACAGTTGGGAGATAAAGGGTGCTGAATATATAAGCCGGTGTTTGTCAGCATAATTTTCTTCGCAGTTGCATTCGTCTGTACTAGCTTATAGTAGTATGAAATTTGGTCTGATGTATTGAACCCTGAAAAGTATGTACATTTCTGTGCGAATGTTTATTTTTATTTATTTATTTAAGGTTTTGTAAAGCGCGTAGTAACCCGTAAGCATCCCAGCGCTAAGATCAAGACAGTCAAGAGGATGCCGTAAGGGAGGAGATCAGGGGAATAGGTGAGTTTTCAGAAGCTTTCTGAACCGGAGGTAATCTGATTCCATCCTAAGATTACGGGGGAGGGCGTTCCACAGGCGGGCCGCGTTCACAGAAAAACGCCGTCCGCCAGTGCGTGCCCTCTTCACTCTGAAAGTAGTGATCAGGTGTTCGTGGTCAGAGCGAAGGGATCTTGTGGCTTTGTAGGGCCTGATGAATTTCTTGAGGATGGGGGGACCCTTATCCTGCAGGAGTTTGTAGGACAGGCAGAGAGCCTTGAATTTGACTCGCTCTCTCACTGGGAGCCAGTGAAGATACTTCAAAGCTGGTTTGGCCGATGATCTGGCCGGAGTGTTGGTAAGGATCCGTGCCGCGGCGTTCTGGATCCTTTGCAATTTGTTGAGGGTTGCTTCGGGGGCACCCAGATAGATGGCATTGCTATAGTCCAGCCTTGAAAGGATGAGGCCTTGGATGAGCAATTTCTGGGAGACGGGAGGGAGCAGGGGCATAATTTTCCTGATAGATTTAAGGAGCCCGAAGCAAATTCCAGCGATTTTTTTGGCCTGGGTCTTAAAGGACAGGTCTTTTTCTATCCAGATTCCCAGGCTCTTGATCTCGGTTTTGGGGACTGGAGGTTCACCCAGACAGGGGGGCCAGATGTTAGGGGGAAGGGAGGTCCCCTTTTGG
Source organism: Lissotriton helveticus (assembly GCF_964261635.1). NCBI lineage: Eukaryota > Metazoa > Chordata > Amphibia > Caudata > Salamandridae > Lissotriton > Lissotriton helveticus. Next base: position 152,374,691 of record NC_136070.1, read on the forward strand.
CCAAGGAGTAGGATATCTGTCTTTGATCCGTTGAGTTTCAACGACCAACCGTTCATCCATCCCTGAATTTCTGATAGACAGCTATGGAGGTTAGATGGTTCCTGGTTGGGATGTGACAGAGACACCACTAATTGCGTGTCATCCGCGTAGTTGATGATTTTCACTCCGAACGGGATGACAACCTCCTCCAGTGGGGACATGTAGACATTAAATAATGTCGGGCTTAATGACGAGCCCTGGGGCACTCCACACTGGAGGGGGGTTGCGGGGGAGCGGGAGTCGTTCTCCCATACCTGGAAGGAGCGATGGTCTAGGAATGAAGCGAACCATGCCAGGGCAGTGCCATCCACACCGATGTTTTTGAGTCGCTGGATTAAGACCTGGTGGTTAACAGTGTCGAAGGCCGCACTATGGTCCAGGAGGATCACTGCCACTGATCCTCCTGCGTCCAGGATGATTCTGGCCTCCTCCACTGCCGCAAGCAGGGCGATGTCTGTGCCCTGACCTGGGCGGAATCCGGTTTGCGAGTTTCTGAGCAAGTTGTTGGACTCTAGAAACTGCGAAAGCTTTTTGTTGACTAGCTTTTCAGTGATTTTACTGATTCCAGGGAGGAGGGAGATTGGCCTATAGTTGGCCATGTCCAGGGGATCAAGTGAAGGTTTTTTAAGAAGCGCCTTAACAACGGCCGCTTTCCAGCTGGGGGGGGGACTATTCCCTGGAGCAATGATGAATTGATAAGGTCCGTTAGAGGAGGGGAGATCGTAGGGGCCACTTTTTTTAGAATGCGTAGGGGCACCGGGTCACTAAGGGAGCCGCTTTTGATTGTAGCTAGCGTTGTTAGGACCTCTTCGATAGTTACCGGGCCAAGAGAATTAAGGTGGGTGGTGGCTGGGTCCAAATTAGTGCAGCCCTCATTGATGAGACTGAGGTCGACAGGAGGTGAGAATTTTTTGAATTTTCTCATCAAAGAATTTGGCCAGGTTGAGGCATTTCTCTTCAGAGGTTTGTGGGTCTGGGAGTTTCTCTGGTCGCGGCTCTGGGACTTTGAGTAATTCTTTTAAAATGATAAAGGTTTCCCTGGCGGAGCAGGAGGAGTTTTTTATCCTTTCATCAAAGAAAGTGCTTTTGGTATTACGAAGGGCGAGTTTGTAGTTTTTTAAGGAGGTGCGAAAAGCGGCTTTTTTACCTATGGATTTATCCCTTCTCCATAAGCGCTCTGTTTTTTTGCACTCCTTACGTAAAAGGTTAAGATCAGGAGTGTACCAGGGAGCCGGGTTCACTCTTTTGACTCGCTTTAAGCTGGTGGTTTTAGGGAGGAGATCGTCCAGTGAGTGGGTGAGCCAGGTGTTGAACTGACTGTCCGCAGTGACTGGGTCGGAGGCCGGAGGGGGAAGAGTGACCCTGAGTGTAGTGACCCATTCTTCTGGCGAAAGTTTGTGCCAACGCCGATCGGTGACCCGGGTTTTCGACGGAAGGGTAGGTGGGACAGAGAAATGCCAATGAATGGGTATAAGGAAATGGTCTGTCCAGGGTAGGGGAAAAGGAGTGTGGGTTTTGAGGTCAGGGATGTTGGTGAAAATGGGGTCCAGGAGGTGTCCTTTTTCATGGGTGGGCTCTGAGTTTACTAGTCAGATGCCATAGGACGTGAGGTCAAGGAGAAAATCGGAGGCAATTATATCCTTGGGGTCTAGTAGGTGGAGGTTCAAGTCCCCCAGGATTAGAAAGTTGGGAGTAGTGGTTGCCATCTGGGTGACTGTGTCGGCAAGAGCGCTAGGGAATTTGGCTGGGGCTCCCGGCGGGCGGTATATCAGTAGACCGGAGAGGGAGGTTGCAGGGGATATCTGTAAGGCAAAGTGGCAACTTTCGCAGTTATCTATATTACCGTCGTCGGTTCTGCAGGAGAATTGTTCTCTGTAGATTATTGCCAGGCCACCTCCTCTGCCGAGGTGTCTATTCTGAGAGTGTATTTGGTAGCCAGGTGGTAGAGCGTTGATAATGTCAGAGTCAGAGCAGGGGGTGAGCCACATTTCCGTGAGGAACAGAATGTCGATGGCATGGTCATGTATCAGGAGGTTGATTTCGTGGGAGTGCTTAGGAAGGGACCTGCAGTTAAGAAGGCCGAGCTGTAGGCCCTGGCATTCATCGACGGTAGGCGCCGGATTGCAGAGGTCACAGTTGATAAAGGGCTTTTCTCCTGAATAGGTGTAGTTACACTTAGAGTTTTTCGATGGGTTGAGTGCAAGGAGCCTGTCTCTGGGGTAGGTAAGACGACCAGCAGGAGAATTGGGCATAGTGACTGGGCCTGAGGCCGGGCCGGGCCCAGACGGGCTTGCCTTAGGTGCGCCCGCTGCGCCCGTCCGCTGCGCGTACGCGGTAGGCACATCACTTATAGGCGGTGTTCAGGGGTGTGGCCTAGTGCGAGTGGGCGTGGCCTGAAGTCAGGCTGAGTAATGGCGGCAAATGTAAATAATCGTTCACCCGCGGCAGCGTTTACCTCGGCTGCGCGGGGTCAGAGGATGCAGAGAGATGCCCAGGGGAGCACAAGACGAGGTAGGATTAGGTATTTTTAAAATAGCAATTTGCACAAAGTTAAAACAGCAGCGTTCTGTAACACACAAACACACAAAAGCTCCCGGCTGTGCCTCAGGAGTGTCGCAATCTACTGGCGGGCTTGTATTCAGTCCGTTTAAGTAAGCAAAGGGGGCGTGGCCTAGTGCGAGTGGGCGTGGCCTGAGGTCAGGCTGAGTAATGGCGGCAAATGTAAATAATCGTTCACCCGCGGCAGCGTTTACCTCGGCTGCGCGGGGTCAGAGGATGCAGAGAGATGCCCAGGGGAGCACAAGACGAGGTAGGATTAGGTATTTTTAAAATAGCAATTTGCACAAAGTTAAAACAGCAGCGTTCTGTAACACACAAACACACAAAAGCTCCCGGCTGTGCCTCAGGAGTGTCGCAATCTACTGGCGGGCTTGTATTCAGTCCGTTTAAGTAAGCAAAGGGGGCGTGGCCTAGTGCGAGTGGGCGTGGCCTGAGGGCAGGCTGAGTAATGGCGGCAAATGTAAATAATCGTTCACCCGCGGCAGCGTTTACCTCGGCTGCGCGGGGTCAGAGGATGCAGAGAGATGCCCAGGGGAGCACAAGACGAGGTAGGATTAGGTATTTTTAAAATAGCAATTTGCACAAAGTTAAAACAGCAGCGTTCTGTAACACACAAACACACAAAAGCTCCCGGCTGTGCCTCAAGAGTGTCGCAATCTACTGGCGGGCTTGTATTCAGTCCGTTTAAGTAAGCAAAGGGGGCGTGGCCTAGTGCGAGTGGGCGTGGCCGGAGGTCAGGCTGAGTAATGGCGGCAAATGTAAATAATCGTTCACCCGCGGCAGCGTTTACTTCGGCTGCGCGGGGTCAGAGGATGCAGAGAGATGCCCAGGGGAGCACAAGACGAGGTAGGATTAGGTATTTTTAAAATAGCAATTTGCACAAAGTTAAAACAGCAGCGTTCTGTAACACACAAACACACAAAAGCTCCCGGCTGTGCCTCAGGAGTGTCGCAATCTACTGGCGGGCTTGTATTCAGTCCGTTTAAGTAAGCAAAGGGGGCGCGGCCTAGTGCGAGTGGGCGTGGCCTGAGGTCAGGCTGAGTAATGGCGGCAAATGTAAATAATCGTTCACCCGCGGCAGCGTTTACCTCGGCTGCGCGGGGTCAGAGGATGCAGAGAGATGCCCAGGGGAGCACAAGACGAGGTAGGATTAGGTATTTTTAAAATAGCAATTTGCACAAAGTTAAAACAGCAGCGTTCTGTAACACACAAACACACAAAAGCTCCTGGCTGTGCCTCAGGAGTGTCGCAATCTATGTGGCAGAACTACCTTTCGGTGTTGTTGGGCAATGTAACCATTGATGGTAAGTGTTGACAGTGCGTGGAACGCTAGCTCTGTGCCAAAAGTGATGACCATAATGCTGGTAACAATACATACTGTCAAAGTCTTCATACAATTCCCTGTAAGAAAATGCGGCAGATTGTTCGAATCTGAGAGCATAACATTTACAGTCTCAATGTCCCAATCATCAGAGCGTGTACTTGGGGTAATTAAATAATTCCATGAAATTTGAAATATATTTGGAATTTTCAAATGTTCAGTAGGACCACATAAATCATATGAAACCCTATCCCAAACTATACCATAGAGGTACTGGCACTGCAGTAATGTTCACTAGGGACAAGTCTCTATTTACGGTGTGACGACGTTAATGGTTTCAGGACCAAGTTCTCAGGTTGTACTGCAGAGCATTGTGGGAGGTAACGTTCATTCAGTAGTAGGAAAAAGGCAGTTACTATGCCAATCCATATTAATAGTAACGGTATTCCCAATGCGAACCAAAGATGCAACCAAGGGGACAAAAATTAAGTTTGTTTGAGCAGAGATAGAACTGTGGGAAGATTTATTTTTTAGAAATGGGGGCGATTGCTCAGGTTCACTAGGATCTGAAGAAAAGTCATCAAAGTTGATGAAGTAGCCAGACGCAGTTCGATCTATCTTTGGGAGCTCTTCTAGAATCAATATGTTTTGAAAAGAGTCATAAATGTTTTGAAAACAATGATACATGTTTTTACAAACAAATGCGATCATGCACAGCTGGCTGTTGGCCACAGATGAAAAAAAGTGGTGACCCTTATACAGAATAATTTTACTGTGCCTGAGGACAAGTTTATGTACTTCAGGTACATGGAATATGATAGAGTACTGAGAGCTTGGTGATGAAGAGACAGGTGCAAGCGACTAGATAAAATGTCACCTGTTCATAACCGTTATTGTTGTGTGGGTGGGATAATGTATGTAAAAAGGGGGCCATACATGATAGGAAGAGCCTAAAGGACATGACACCCACTCCTGATCAAAAGGTCAACAGTGTCAGCTAGACAAAGATAAAGCTAAGGCAAGTAAAAGCATCAAAAGCATTGATAATGAAAATACTAAAAGCACTTTAAAAGCCTGTAAAAAAATGTCTATAAGAAAAAAGCCATTTACCCTAAAAGCGTTCAAAAGGTCCTCTAAACTTATAATTGTGGTTATTATTACACCGAGCACTTTGAAAGCACTATGCTCAGTAGGAGCAGGGAGCTCAACAGTGTTTGTAGAAATGGCAGTTGCTTCTTGTGAAGGCACAGGGATGTAAATTTCTTAATTGGGTCGAATTGCACTTTGTTTTTCAGTTTCATTTGGATGTAACTCGTACTCCGTTATTGGCTACTCCGGTATCTGGCGCAGAGGCGTCTTGAAACATTATTAGTCTTTTCATTTGAATTTCCACTATTGTTGAGAGAGGAGATCTGCGGCTACTCAGGATTCCACGCGGCCTACTGTTGAGAATCGGCCACATTGTGAGGTTTGATCAGATCAGTGGAGACTAATCTTTTTTCTTTCTTGCCGGCAAAATGCGGAAGGAGGACTGTTCTTGTTCTTTGAACCGCCAGGACAGGCACAGGTGTTCTGCAAGATGCCCGAAACTCATTCTTGTCCACAATCTTTTCTCTGACCAGGTCTCCAATCTTTGGGACCCAGACAGATCTTGCCAGTACCGGTTTTACTTCCCCAGTGGTGGTGCAGTTTACTTGGATGGTGCATTGTAATTAATTGAGTTCATGTAAAACAGCCAAACAATCATTCAATTCAAAGGTTTTATAACCACAACTGTGCTGGCACAATCGAGGTCAGGTGCCCACATTATTGTCCCAAACAGGATCTTCAAGGAAGTACGCCCTCCCAAGGATTTTCCTGGCATACTGTTTAGGGTCCTCTGGACCCCATAAAGGTGATTGACCCAACTACTGCCCGCACTCAATACCCTTGCTGTTAAGGATTGTTTTAGGTCCCGGTTTATCCTTTCCACCACTGAATTTCCCCAAGGATGGTAGGGGGAGCGGTACCGCAAGTCCACCCCCATACTTTCCATGGCTTCCTTGTAAGCCCAAGAGCTAAACGCAGGGCCACGGTCGGAATGTAACGTGCCAATTGTGCATGTCTCAATGAAGACTCGCAAATCCTTTATAACAGTTTGAGTGTCAGAAATCTAGAGCATAAATCTACTTTTACTGAAATGTACTTGTAAGCCCCATCTGAATTTAAGGGGCCTCAGTAATCCAAATAGATACATGCAAGAGACTTGTCTGAAATGAGTATGGTGTTTGTGGTGGCCGTGCTACAGTGGGACCTTTCATCTGCTGTTAGATGTCACAGTTTAAGACATAAGCCTTGATTTGTTTAGACAAACCTATCCACCAGAATCGCTGCTTCAGTAGAGAAATTTTAGCAGTGACTCCTGCGTGTGCTGAGCCCAGACCTTCGTATGCAGCTAGAAGTAAACCTAATCTGCGATCCATGTTTGGTATAACTCTATCCCCAACTCCTGGAATTTGAGCACAAAGTGTGTTTTGCGCATCTAATTATAGGAATATTTGAGTGGAAAGCCTTTCGGGATAGCAGAGCCGTTCTTTGAGGCGTTGACAGCCATCAGTATGCCTCAGTCTATCCTCGCACTAAACCGAGAGATTGCAGCAACTGCAGCAGTTCGCACTGTAGTCTTGGTGGCTTCATCAGCCAGTAAATTCCCTTTAACGTATATGCCAACACGTTGATGACTCAAGGTGTGAATAACTTGAGCTCGTGGCAGGAATGCTTTCAGCTTTGCCAAATGTTCCCCAAAACACTTTATGTTTAATTGTGCAACCCTTGGAATCTCTAAACCCATTCTAGCCCAAGTAATAAAGATATTCATTAAGCACTGCACACAGTAAAACGAAATCGCTCACTATGTGGGGAATTCCCGATCCTTATACTGCAGTGCTAGTATCAGGGCTTTCAGCTCTGCCAACTGTGCGGTACAATCGCCCAGAGATTGCGTAGTCGTATTGCTGGGATGAATTTTACCGTCCCGCATAGTCCCTTCACTATCGCACAAGCTGCGTTATACTGTTCTTTACTTCCAATGGCAGGCTGAGCAGAACTATCAGTATAAATGATGTAAAAAATATTTCTCTAGAGGCAAGATTTCATTCGGGAGAGGGAATTCTTGTTCGTACTGTAGGAACGCAGTTGCTTTTAATGTGGAATCGTATTTATATTCCACATCTGTTGCAGCGAGAGAATAAGCCCATTGTATCCATCGTGGATGCAGAGCTTTGGCATTTGGAATGCTCGGTTTGGAAACAGCTTCTAAAGTTGGTACAAGGGTTACAGAAATAATGCGTTTCCCCTGTTCTAGTGCTTTCTCTCACTACAGCAGTCTGTACTGCGGTCAATATTTTTTCAGTTGCTACAGATCGCATTTCAGCGTTTGTGTAAAATTGTGATTTGGACTGTCTCACCTTCAATGAAAGTGATATATGTATATCCTGATAAGCCTGGGACAACCCGGGTCACCAAGTTAGTAGAATTCGCTAGCGTGTGCAAATGTTTTGATGCTATCACATCAGCCTAAACCGAACGGAGAGCATCTGTGTGTTGTTGTGTCCCCTGGTGTGATGAGAAATCAGGTCTGATTAAGTCGTAGAAAGGTTTTCCTTGTTCTGCATAATCTAGAAGAAAATTAAGTTACTTACCTGTAAACTGTGGTTCTCCAGTATTGGTATCTTTCATAGATTCGCATGCCTGAATCATTCCCCGTCATTGAAGAGGGAGTACCACGGTACATAAAAAGCAGTAAGAATGATTCCATCATTAAAGTTAATAGAGAAAAACCATTCACTTTAATCCTAGTCATTAGGATGGTCCAAACATTAGCCAATCAGGCGACAACACCCTCTAGAACCCTCTCCAAAGAGGCTTCAGGCTCTCCGATTTTCGAGCACGCGTGGTATAAACCAAATAAAAACAAGCATTTGCAATGCAATAGGTCTCGCATTAAGAAAGTTTGAGCTATTGGTATTGTAAATGTCAATTTTTTTAATTTATGTGTTGGTTATGAAAATAGCGAAATTATTAGCTTTGTCATTTACAATGCCAATAGTTATAACTTTCGCAAATGTGACACCTATAGCATTTGTAATGCAATATGTGTTGTATTTACGTGACTTACATGTGTTGCTATTACAAATACCAATGGCTTTTAATTTTTTTAATAATTAATACTTAACTAAAAGTAATTGTAATTAATAATGGCAATAGCTTAAACTTTTGTAAATAACTTTTGTGAAGATTATGTTCAGTGTATTTTATTGTGATGAAAATCCAAGAAGAGAAGTGAAATATTAACATCTTTTTGTGACATTTGTAATAAAGCTTGAAACATTGAGAGAACATATTTGAACCAGTGATGCAGTGGCGGTCCTGAGTGATGCTGTGGTGGTGCTGAGTGATGCTGGGGTGGCGCTGAGTGATGCTGGGGTGGCGCTGAGTGGTGCTGAGGTGGCGCTGATTGATGCTGTGGTGGCGCTGAGTGATGCTGTGGTGGTGCTGTGGTGGTGCTGAGTGGTGCCGTGGTGGTGCTGAGTGCTGCTGTGGTGGTACAGAGTGATGCTGTGGTGGTGCTGACTGATGCTGTGGTGGTGCAGAGTGATAATGTGGTGGTGCAGTGATAATGTTGTGGTGCAGAGTGAATGTTGTGGTGCAGAGTGATAATGTGGTGGTGGTGTGGTGGTGCTGAGTGGTGCTGTGGTGGTGCTGAGTGATGCTGTGGTGGTGCTGAGTGATGCTGGGGTGGTGCTGAGTGATGCTGGGGTGGCCCTGAGTGATGCTGGGGTGGCCCTGAGTGATGCTGGGGTGGCCCTGAGTGATGCTGGGGTGGCGCTGAGTGATGCTGGGGTGGCGCTGAGTGATGCTGGGGTGGCGCTGAGTGATGCTGGGGTGGCGCTGAGTGATGCTGGGGTGGCGCTGAGTGATGCTGGGGTGGCGCTGAGTGATGCTGGGGTGGCGCTGAGTGATGCTGGGGTGGCGCTGAGGGATGCTGGGGTGGCGCTGAGGGATGCTGGGGTGGCGCTGAGGGATGCTGGGGTGGCGCTGAGGGATGCTGGGGTGGCGCTGAGGGATGCTGGGGTGGCGCTGAGGGATGCTGGGGTGGCGCTGAGTGATGCTGTGGTGGTGCTGAGTGGTGCTGTGGTGGTGCTGAGTGGTGTCGTGGTGGTGCTGAGTGGTGCCGTGGTGGTGCTGAGTGGTGCCGTGGTGGTGCTGAGTGCTGCTGTGGTGGTGCTGAGTGCTGCTGTGGTGGTGCTGACTGATGCTGTGGTGGTGCTGAGTGGTGCTTTGGTGGTGCGGAGTGAAAATGTGGTGGTGCAGTGATAATGTGGTGGTGCTGTGTGATACTGTGGTGGTGCTGAGTGATACTGTGGTGGTGCTGAGTGGTGCTGTGGTGGTGCTGTGGTGGTGCTGAGTGGTGCTGTGGTGGTGCCGAGTGGTGCTGAGTGATGCTGTGGTGGTGCCGAGTGGTGCTGTGGTGTGCTGTGGTGGTGCTGAGTGATGCTGTGGTGGTGCTGAGTGATGCTGTGGTGGTGCTGTGTAATGATGTGGTGGTGCTGAGTGGTGCTGTGTGAAAATGTGGTGGTGCTGAGTGGTGCTGTGGTCGTGCTGAGTGATGCTGGTGTGGTGCTGACTGATGCTGTGGTGGTGCTAAGTGGTGCTGTGGTGGTGCTGAGTGATGCTGTGGTGGAGCTGAGTGGTGCTGTGGTGGAGCTGAGTGGTGCTGTGGTGGAGCTGAGTGGTGCTGTGGTGGAGCTGAGTGGTGCTGTGGTTGTGCTGAGTGGTGCTGTGGTGGTGCTGAGTGACAATGTGGTGGTGCTGGGGTGGTGCTGAGTGATGCTGGTGTGGTGCTGAGTGATGCTGGGGTGGCGCTGAGTGATGCGGAGTGGTGCTGAGTGATGCTGTGGTGGTGCTGAGTGGCGCTGTGGTGGTGCTGAGTGATGCTGTGGTGGTGCTGAGTGGTGCTGAGTGGCGCTGTGGTGGTGCTGAGTGATGCTGTGGTGGTGCTGAGTGGTGCTGTGGTGGTGCTGAGTGATGCTGTGGTGGTGCTGAGTGATGCTGTGGTGGAGCTGAGTGGTGCCGAGTGATGCTGTGGTGGTGCTGAGTGGTGCTTCTCACAGAATACTGTGTTAGCAGTATATGACTGGGATAATTTCGGTAAAAGTTTGAAAGTGACATTTTGAAACACCCTGGGACAGACACACAGAGAAAAACTGGGGAGGATGTTCAGTAATATGATGAGGGACTATCGAGATAAACCATTAAATTAATTTGGGGACAAGGTTTGTAGTAGATGGTGAATTGTGAGGCATGTCTATGAGTTTGTTAAACCCAGCTCATAATGGCGCATAAATACAGCGTTTACATGCCTTTTGACTAATGGTCCGGTCAGCTGTTCCTCCTTCCACATCTTGCCCCCCCAGCATGGCATACTCTCTCTATTGTCCCAAGCAGTGTCAGCAGGCAATCCATCAATTATAAAAACTCTGTATTGTTATGCATCGGTTAATACTGTACAATACCGATTGCTTCCCGTAAGCCATTGTTAAGGTTGCACTATTCCTCCTGGAGCCCCTGTGATTATTTGACGTAGTCTTGTAATGGTACAGTCATTAACTATTACTAGCAATCAGTTGTTTATACAGCTTCACTGCAAGCCGTGCCCCTTCTTCCATCAAAACTGAATGTACATGTTCTCGGCATAATGTCAGAAAGCCATTATAGCTAAAAATTGACTTTATTCGGTAATGGGTGGGTGGGGGTATGTGGGTCGGGAGCGTGTGAATAATAACTATACCAAAGATTAGGGACGTTCTATGGCGAGTAAGTAATAATTACAAGAAATAAGACAGAGCGTAAGTCCCACCCCAAAATGGGTAAAGCCTGTCGACTCTGAAAATGAGTGACTCAAATAGTTAAGTAACAGGCATTATTTCTAAAGACAGAGTAAGGATAAGGTGGGGCGCAAGATCTTCATATCTGACAATAGTGTGGAAACGTGCCTTTAATACACTTGCGAATGCATAAACTTTCAATTCAAGGTAATTAAAGCGCCTGCTAGGGAAAAGATACTACTCCGAGAACACAGTACCCTTTTTATTTCCGTGAGGTAACAACAACAGGGACAGCCTCCCAGTGCTTAGAAGTGTCCGTTTGGTGGCGCAGTGGTGTCTGCTATGTGCGCTTGTGCTAGGATGCTTTCCCTTTCAACCCAGAGTTGGTGCAGTTCGTCACATTGTGCTGAACTTCAGTATTTCCATGATAACCATCAGGAGCTTGCTCATTTCATGTACTCACTGAAGTCGATCGCAACAACACAGTGACCTGGAAGTAAATTTGTGCGGCTTTTCCGGTTTGTCAATAGTTTTCAGAAAATAGCGAGTGGCGGAATTCAGTTCCATGTATGATGTTGCTTAGTAGACTTTGTTTGAACACAGGCGCCGCCATATGGGGCTTCGCGGAGTACTGACTGCAGAGAATTAGACAGATAAGCTGGCAAGACTCGCAGCACGGGTACAAAAAAGCAAAATAAAAGAGTATCGCGAATTAACAAATTAGACAGTAGCGCTTGTGAAAAGATCTTCGCTGTAACTACATATAACATACGCAAAAGGAGGCGGCCCTATTGCAAGCAAAAGCACAAGCGCCGCACGTTGTGTAGATACCGAACTATACCCACGAAAAACAAGCATTGGCGGCCGTACAAAAAAATCGGAGTACTGACTGCAGAGAATTAGACAGATAAGCTGTTCTGAGGAGTGGCAAGACTCGCAGCACGGGTACAAAGAAGCAAATTAAAAGAGTATAGCGAATTAACAAATTAGACAGTAGCGCTTGTGAAAAGCACTTCGCTCTAACTAGAAATAACATATGCAAAAGGAGGCGGCCCTATTGCAAGCAAAAGCACAAGCGCCGCACGTTGTGTAGATACCTAACTAGACCCACGAAAAACAAGCATTGGCGGCCGCAAACAAAATATCCGCCGCCAAATGAAAAAAGAAAACAAAAAAAAAAAACAAGTCCGATCTGGAGAAGCGTGAGCCTGGGGGGGGGGGGGGGCGGGATGCGAGCGAGTGGGAGGGAACGGCCCAAGCGTGCGCAAAGCGGCCGCAAAATGAAATTAAATGCGGCCGGGAAATGCTCTCGGCAAAGTGCGAAGCGGGGGCGGGGCTGATGGCTTCGATGTGGACGCGCTTACCGCACTAGTGCACCACATGAACTGTCTGAAATCCGCGATGGTTTCAGACCTTGGTTTGGCCTCTATAGTCTCGTCTTTTATCCCTTGCGGGATTAATAGGCGAGACCTAAAAAACAGGGGAGCCTCTATGGGGAGGAGGGTGGGTTGCATGTGAATCTATGAAAGATGCCAATTCAGTTTACAGATAAGTAACTTATTTTCTTTTCCAATATTGGGGTATCTTTCATAGATTCACATGCTTGAATCTGAATAGATAGCAGTTGAAACGTAGGTATACAAGCTTTTACACAATGTACAGGATGTTGTCCTACACCAGTGTATAGTGAATTCCCATACCACTCAATCATATACATATTTTAAAAAAAAGAAGAAAAACATACATATATATATATATATATATATATATATATATATATATATATATATATATATATATATATATATATATATATATATATATATATATATATATATATATATATATCTCCAAACGATCTTCCAGGAACCAAGAGAACCGTGGGAGGTGGAACGGGAGCCAGCGGAGCCACTGGTAATTCTTGGAACAACTGAGGGCCATAGCGAACAAGGACCATCACTACCCCATAGCATGGCATTTTGAACAACATCATTACTTGACAGCTCCAATTTGAAATACTTTGCTATTGAGCAAGTCTACATGGGCATACATGGAGAAAACAGGAAACGTCTATTGAGAAAACGTGAGTCCCGCCACATCATAGATCTAGGCACACATTACCCAGCCGGACACAATATCGATCAAGAAATAGCTGTAGATTTGCACACGATCATCCAGGTGTCCACAATTCAGACAAGGATTCGAATTTTCACTTTTTGCTAATTCTTTTTCCTTTTGGATGCCTCTGTTCTTTAGCGTTCCAGGGCTTGTTTTGCTGTGCCCTGCTAACCCACTTGGGTAATTTTAAGCACTAACATAAGATAATGATGTATGTACATGTGTACAACTGGTATTTTGAGTGAGGTATTTTACAATGCATTTTGCATTATTAAAGCACTTTGTTGCGTATATCCAACCTTGCAATTTTGCACTTTACACTCAGTTCAAACTTTGCAATTTACAGGCTGATGAGCGTTTTCATCGGGACTGATTCCATTTGTCACATACTTCATGAGGACTTTTGAATGATGAACAGACGCGGCGACTCAGGCTGCCAATGTGTGATTTACTTTCCGTGAAATAGACTAGCTGATTACTAGCTTTTTAACGCGGCTCCCCCGCATTCATTGCTGTGCATGTTTTAAAAATTACTGTTTACTTTATTATTGCAACTGGCTATTGTTGTGGTGCTTAGTGAGTAATCTCACCTGTTTCCCTCGCTCCAGACCCCGTTCCGCCCCGGCTGAGTGCCGTTTGAGCGGAGGGTCGATCTCTAGAGCGCCATTCCCCGCCTTCTCTTCTCCACTTCCGCCCTGCCGCACTCAGCGCAGGTTAGCGGTCTAGTGGTTCCACGTCCCTATCGTATATAATGACGGTATGGCGGAAGCGCAGCGGACGAGCGCAGCGGGAGCGCCGACGTCGCGCCGAAGTCAAGCCAAAGTCCTGCCCGTCTGCGCCCGTCCGCGGCCGGTCGCGACCAGTGGCCTTACATTCTGCCCACACATTCTCGTATTCATCCTCGGACTTATGTTCCCTCTGCCATGAAGTTCCCCTACCGCCTGAGGTTATTAGGAGGGCCCAGGCGTGTGGCATCTTTCACTCCCCGAGCACGTTCCTTCCCCCTCCGTCTGGTCCTGCCTCCTCATCCGTACCCTCCACTCCCTTCCCCCCCACTCCTGTGACCTGTTCCCTTACCATCCTTTATTTAAATACACGCTCCCTGGTGAGACACCAATTGGAGATCTATCGTCTATTAGATGACACTGACATAGATATCCTTTTTCTGTCTGAGACCTGGCTAACAGAGGACTCCGTGCCTGATATTCTAGCCGCTATTCCTAACGGCTACTATATCTGACACGTCAACCGTCCTAGGGGGCAAGCTGGTGGTGGAGTTGCAGCCATTATCCGTAAAGAATATGTTTTTTCCATCTTAGACTGCACTCCCATCCCCAATACTCAAACCCTCGTTATACAGCTCCGCTCTATCACTACCTCCCTTATCTGTGTTCTTATGTACAGACCCCCTTCCTATATGCCTTCTTTCTCTCAGTCAGTCGGGGAGCTGGTCTCCCAGCTTCTTATTAATCACTCCAGGATCCTTATCCTGGGCGATTTTAATTACTGGCCTCAAGACCCCCAAGAAAGCCGACTGTCTGAGCTGTTCTCAGAAACCCTCACCAGCTTGAACTACAAGCAACTGATTTCCACCCCCACCCACTGTAGGGGCCACATACTTGATCAGGTTTGGACGGCTAACCTTGACATCGACCCTCCACTGATCACCCCCTTGCATCTGGTCAGATCACTACCTCATTTCTTTCTCTGTTGATCTTCCTAGCTTCCACCGCCCTTCGCGCCCGGTAAACATCACGGCCCGTAACTGGAAAAATGCCAATTTGCCAAAACTTCACGCTCTCTTGGCAGCCTCAGTCCCACCAGTTTCTGAATCAGTCTCTCAACAAGCCTCTTCTCTTGAGCACTGGCTGAAGAAGGCAGCCGACATTGTAGCTCCCCCAAAAATTATAAAAGTCCAGCGCCCCCATGACGCCCAGCGATGGTTCAATGACCAGCTTAAACTTGACAAACTTGCCCTTCGTCAAGCCGAACGTCGCTGGCGCCATAAGTACGACCCTTTACTCAAGATAGAGTTTACCACTCTACTTAACAAATACAAATCCTCGATACTTGAGGCAAAAACTTCCTATTTTTCCAGCAAAATCTTGGAGTCGGCTTCAAAAACCAAAGACATTTTTTCAATTGTCAATGAGCTTTCCCTTCCAGATCGCATCACTCTTCCTCCGGTGCCCACCCAGGCTCTGTGTGATGAGCTTAATGCTTTCTTCCAAGATAAAATTTCCATTATTAAAACCAATATCTCTCCACCTTCCCCCTTTAAACCCTTTCCCCTCCCTCCGAAAACCCTCAGGAATTTTTCACTTTCCCTCTCATTTCCATCACTGACTTCCACAGTCTTCTTCAAAAAGTCTGTTCTGGCTCTCCCAAGGACTGCTGCCCTCCACATATTCTTAAAGAAATTTTCATGGCCTGTCCTGGTCCTGCCTTGGCCCTCCTCAACTCCTCTTTAACATCTGGAGTTGTCCCAGAGGCCTTCAAGCAGGCTGTGGTATTACCTATTCTAAAAAAAAACAGCGCAGACCCACTCGTGCTGAGCAATTACAGGCCCATTTCCCTTCTCCCTTTTTTGGGAAAGATCCTAGAAACCCATGTTACTAGGTGTCTGAGCACGTTTGTGGAGACCTCCCTTTTCTTGGATCCCCAACAGGCTGGTTTTCGCCCCCTCCATTCCACAGAGTTGGTGATTGCGGCTGTCATGGACACTCTCAGAGCTGGCGCCGACAACAACTTCTCCCAGGCCCTTATATTGTTGGATCTCTCGGCGGCATTTGACACGGTCGATCATACTATTCTGATCGACCGTGTCAGAAACGCCGGCGTCCAGGGCACTGCCCTGGATTGGGTTCGATCCTTCCTGCAAGGCCGCTCACAGGCAGTCCACCTTTCTACCTTCTCTGCTCCCTTCTCCCCCCTCACCTATGGTGTCCCCCAGGGTTCAGCTCTTCCCCCCCTTCTTTTTAATTTATATATGCAACCACTTATGGTTTCCCTTCGTCACTCCCCTGCCACTATATATAATTATGCAGATGACCTGCAATTGGTCTTTCCTTTGGACACTTCACCCTCTTCCCGTTCTAATTTTCAAACGACAATGTTGTTCATCTCTGAATGGATGGCTCACAGCCAGCTTAAGTTGAACCCGTCAAAGACGGAACTTGTGCTGGTGGGTGGTCCTACCAATCCTTGGGACGACAATTACTGGCCTCTATCCCTTGGCACTCCCCCTCGCCCGGTCAGCTCTGTGAAAAGCCTTGGAGTGGTCATCTCTGAGGACCTGTCTTTGAAATCCCAGATCTCGGCTGTGACATCATCCTGCTTTTTTCAACTGCGTAGGATCCGTAAGATCTGCCGTTTTCTTACCAGAGAGGCACTCATATTAGTCATACTGGCTTTGGTCATCTCCAGGGTTGACTTTGCTAACATTCTGTATGTGGGGATTCCTGCCTGTCAGCTTCAAAAACTCCAGTTAATTCAGAACCAGGCGGTCCGCTTGGTGTTTCATCAACCTAAACACCAGCACGTTACCCCCCTTCTGAGGAGCCTCCATTGGCTCCCAGTGGCCCAACGGGGCTCCTTCAAACTCGGATGCACCATTTTTAAATCTCTCCATAACCGTGCCCCTGAATTCATCTCCTCCAAGCTTAAGAGATACTTCCCCACTCGTAATCTCAGATCATCTGCTGATAATCTTCTTTGCATCCCATTTAACCGCCGCAAAAAACACGGCGGACTGCGTTTTTCTTTTTTAGGCCCCTCCTTCTGGAACGCCCTTCCTTCTTCTTTTCGCCACTGTCCCTCCTATGAGTCGTTTAGGAAAACTTTGAAAACTTTTCTCTTCAAAGCGGCCTCAGTATAATACCCTTTGCCCTGGTTCGCTATGTCTGTTATGAGCGCCAAGAAACCGTCTCGGTGTACGTGCGCGGTATAAAATTTTTAACATAACACATTTAACATAACATAACAATAATGATGGAGACCTCCCTTAGTATCATGAAAGCTCTTAAATCGGGGTCACCGTCGGACCCGTGTCCCTCGATGATAATAGCGTCAGTGGCGGAGGTTCTGAACCCTGCGGCAAATCAAGTTCTGAATATGTCTCTGTCAGAGGGCAGGGTTTCAGGGAGTTGGAAACAGGGTAAGATCCTCCCTCTATTAAAGAGACCTTCAGCCGATCCCACAGTAGTAAGCAACTATAGACCCATAACTTTGCTAAAACTTTGGAAAAGTATGTGAATTCGATCCTTACGGATTTTATGGAATCTACTAATGCTCTTCATCCCAGTCAATCGGGATTTAGAACTAATTACAGCACGGAAACAGCTTTACTTGAGATAACAGAAACTATCAGAGCTACCCTTGATAGAGGCGGCAAGGCAGTTTTGATACTGTTAGACCTCTCGGCGGCGTTTGATACCGTACCCCATGATAGGCTTTTACAGAGATTGAGGGAGTACGGTATCGGGGGGTACAGTTTTAAGGTGGTTCTCTTCCTTTCACGAGGACCGTCGACAAACGGTGTGGTCGCCTCCTTTCTCGGCAGATATTCCCCGACTAAACGTAGGGGTGCCTCAGGGATCAGTATTAAGTCCCACTCTTTTTAATATCTATATGGCCCCTTTGGCACCCCTGGTGGAGGAATATGGAGCAAAAATTATAACTTATGCCGATGATTCACAGCTGCTGTTTACCGCTGAGAAAGATGAGCAGCTAAATGAGCAATCAATCCTCTTATGCGTTACTAAGGTATTTGATTGGTTGCGTCAGAACCAATTAACGTGCAATTCAGCCAAAACGGAAATAATGTTTTTTGGACCTGTGCCCGAAGATAAATGGCGAAATTGGTGGCCCCAGACTCAGGCACCTCCTGCATCCCCAGTCACTGTGGTTAAACATCTAGGAGTCAGGCTGGACTCATCTTTGTCCATGAAAGCACATGTGCAATCCGTGGTAGGTACGTGTTTCGGATTATTGAAGATGATGCGAAATTTCCTTCCTTTGCTCCCTCTGGCCCATAGGCAGACCGTGGTCCAAGCCCTCATTTTATCTAGATTGGATTACGCCAATGTATTGTATTTGGGAATCCCTAATTACCTACTTAACCGTCTTCAGGTGATCCAACATGCAGCCGCAAGAGCTATTATGCTGGTAGGACCTAGAACACCTATGACGAGCCCCCTGAAAACTCTCCACTGGCTCCCAATGAAAATTAGGATACTCTTCAAGGCCCTTGTTCTGGCCTTTAAGGCCCTACATAATAGTGGAGCACAGTACATTCGACAGAGGGTCGTACAGTATTGCCCGGCGAGGTCGTTGAGATCATCGACACAACATCTGCTGGTGATACCAAGAATTTCTATGGTCAGAAAGGGTGGCAGATCCTTTCAGGTGGTAGTTGGGAAAATATGGAACTCCCTTCCACTCAGCCTTAGACAAGAGCATGAGCTTCTTAATTTCAGGCGCCAATTAAAGACCTGGCTGTTCCATCAATAATAGTCGTTTTTTCTTTGCAGTCCCGCCGGGACACTATTCGGAGTAGTCGTGCACTATACAAATACCCCCATAACATAACATAACTATATTGCTTTTCAGCCTACAAGTATCACACGATACCAAGTCTTCATGGTTGTACTTACTTTAATTTTGATTCCACCATATTTGTGTACACATGGTCCAAACGTAGTCATTAAGTTACATATTGGTTGCTTTCCTCTGCCAACTGTTCAGACGGCAGGATCTTTTGTTGTGCTTTAGGACCATCAGTCATTTTACTTTGCTAAGATGACACTCACCAAATACTTGACTAACAAATGCGTTTCAGCCACCTGGTCTTCGTCAATGACGAAGGCCAGGTGTCTGAAACGCATTTGTTAGTTTTTACTCTCTGAAGAAGCTTGAATACATTTATATAATCAACTACGTGCCGGAGTGCGCAGTCCTGTGTATCCTGTGACAACGTTTTGAGAGTTATTTCACTGAACCGCTTTAGTGAACTGTGGCACCCGTTATGCTGAGAGCGGCATACTCCAGGCGGTACACGTGATTGGAATATATACCTACACATGTATATAAAAAATGTATGTACATACATTAATATCTGACAATGCATATGTATGAATTGCATAATAGCAATATTATCACAATTGTCAAACATAAAGGAAGGCGGGAAGGATAGAGGCTCACCTTCTTGAAAAAGATCACGCAGCACCGCCTGCCCCACACAGCTGAATCAGTATTACTTGCAGCTTCCAGACAGTAATGCTTGGTGAAAGTGTGCCTGCTAGACCAGGTTGCTGCTCTGCAAATATGATGTTTAGGCACACCGTCAAAGAGAGCAGTAGAGGAGGAAACCGCTCTCATAGAGGGAGCTTTCACTGTTGAAGGTAGCAGTTTGCCTGCTAGTTGATGGCAAAACTGGATCACAGAAGATATACAACGAGCTATAGTCTGTTTAGTGACAGGATATCCCTTTCTTATTTTTCTATAAGCCACAAAAAGATGATAAGCCGGACGTATGGTGGCTGTTTTCTGTAAGTAGAATTTTATGCACCTTTTTCGATCTAGGGAATGTAAAAATCTTTCCGCACATGACTGTGGATTTGGGAATAAAGTCTTCAATACGACTGGCTTGTTTAATCAATCAATCAAAGCATTTGTATAGCGCGCTACTCACCCGGAGGGTCTCAAGGCGCTAGGGGAGGGGGGTCTGCTACTGTTCGAACAGCCAGGTCTTGAGCTGCTTCCTGAAGGCGAGGTGGTCCTGGGTCAGGCGGAGGTGGGTCGGGAGGGCGTTCCAAGTCTTGGCGGCGAGGTAGGAGAAGGATCTTCCCCCTGTGGTGGCTCTTCGGATGCGGGGGACGGCGGCGAGGGCGTGGCCAGTCGATCGAAGCTGGCGTTTGGGAGCGTAGAAGTTGAGGCGGTTGTTGAGGTATCCTGGGCCTTGGTTGTGCAGGGCTTTGTGTGCGTGGGTGAGGAGACGGAAGGTGATTCTCTTGTTGACCGGGAGCCAGTGCAGGTCTCTCAGGTGTCCGGAGATGTGGTTGTGGCGGGGGATGTCCAGGATGAGTCGAGCTGAGGCGTTCTGGATCCGCTGGAGTCTCTTCTGGAGTTTGGCGGTGGTTCCGGCGTAGAGGGAGTTGCCGTAGTCCAGTCGGCTGGTGACGAGGGCCTGGGTGACCGTCTTCCTGGTCTCGGTGGGGATCGATCGGAAGATCTTGCGTAGCATGCGTAGGATGTTGAAGCACGACGAGGAGATGGCGTTGACTTGTCTGGTCATGGAGAGGGAGGAGTCCAGGATGAAGCCCAGGTTACGTGCGTGGTCTGTTGGTTTGGGTGCGCTGCCTAGGGCTGGGGGCCACCAGGAGTTGTCCCAGGCGGGGGGTGAGGATCCCAGGATGAGGACTTCCGTCTTGTCCGCGTTCAGTTTCAGGCGGCTGTCCTTCATCCAGTCGGCTACCTCTTTCATCCCTTCGTGTAGGTTGGCTCTGGCGGTGGCGGGGTCGTTGGTGAGGGAGAGGATCAGCTGGGTGTCGTCGGCGTAGGAGATGATGTTGAGGTTGTGCTGGCGTGCGATGGCTGTGAGGGGACCCATGTAGACGTTGAAGAGGGTTGGGCTGAGCGAGGAGCCTTGAGGAACGCCGCAGATGACTTCGGTAGCTTCTGATCTGAACGGGGGAAGGTGGACTCTCTGTGTCCTTCCGGCGAGGAAGGAGATGATCCACTCCAGTGCCTTCTCCTGGACTCCGACGTTGCTGAGGCGCTGTACTAGAGTATGGTGGCAGACAGTGTCGAAGGCCGCGGAGAGGTCTAGGAGGATGAGGGCCGCTGTTTCTCCGTTGTCGAGCAGGGCTCTGATGTCATTGGTTGCTGCGATCAGGGCGGTCTCGGTGCTGTGGTTGGCCCGGAAGCCAGACTGCGAGAGGTCGAGGGATCCGTTCGTCTCGAGGAAGGCGGCCAGCTGCTTGTTGACGGTCTTCTCGATGACTTTTGCGGGAAACGGGAGCAGCGAGATGGGTCGGTAGTTCTTGAGGTCTGTGGGGTCGGCTGATGGCTTCTTTAGTAGGGCGCTGAGTTCGGCGTGCTTCCAACTCTCCGGGAAGGTAGCGGTGTCGAAGGAGGTGTTGATGATGTCCCGCAGGTGGGGTGCGATGACAGCGTCGGCCTTGTTGAAGACGTGGTCAGGGCAGGGGTCGGTCGGAGATCCGGAGTGGATGGAGTTCATTGTGCGGACGGTGTCTTCGATGCTGATCGGGGTCCAGGCGCGGAGGATGGTGGTGGGGGGCGGTGGTTCGGTCGTGGCGTGCCTCGGTTGGGTGCTGAAGCTGTTGTGTATGTCCGCGATCTTGTTGTGGAAGTAGGGGGCGAGGGAGTTGCAGAGGTCTTGCGAAGGGGTGATGTCGTTGTTTCCGGTGTTGGGGTTGGAGAGCTCTTTAACGATGTTGAAGAGTTCCTTGCTGTTGTGTGCGTTGTTGTCCAGTCGTTCCCTGAATGCAGTTTTCTTGGTGGTGTGGATCCGTTGGTGGTGTTTTCGGGTGGCGAGCTTGAGGGCAGTCAAGTTCCTCTTGGAGCTCTTGAGTTCGTCGGTGAACCATGGGGCTTTCTTCCTGCCGGGTCTGCTAGGCGGGATCCTCAGAGGGGCGAGGTCGTCTGCGCAGTCGCTGATCCACTTCGTGAGGTTGGTGGCCGCTTGGCTGGGGTTCGTTGCGCTGGTGGGTGGGTTCTTGCTCAGGGAGGTTGCGAGCTGGTCGGCAGTGATCTTGTTCCAGCTTCTGCGTGCAACCTGATGCTGTTGGTGGTGGATCGTGGTCCTTTTGAAGCTGAAGTGGACGCAGCTGTGGTCCGTCCAGTGGAGTGCGGTGGCGTGGCTGAAGGCGATGTCCTTGCTGGATGAGAAGACGGGGTCGAGTGTGTGTCCGGCGTCGTGGGTGGGGGTGGTCACCAGTTGCTTGAGTCCGAGGTTGGCGAGGTTGTCCAATAGGGTGGTGGTGTTGCGGTCGTTGTTGTTTAGGTGAATATCCGATGGGACCTTGGGTAGAAAGGTAGGATTTGACTGGAGCATAACAGAGTCTGTAGTGAACTGGAGGAAAGGATGACGAGTAGTGAAAACCGGACTCGTCTGGCTGATGTAAGCGTCAGCAGAAGAGACGTTTTCCGAGTAATGCATTTTGAGTCAGTCCTATGAAAAGGCTCAAATGGGGCCTTCATAATCTGGGTTAGAACAATGTTGAGATGCCAAGATGGAAGTGGACGCCTAATTGGCGAGAGAAATTGTTTTATTATTCTTGATGACTAAAGCAACTGTTGCCCATCCTGCCACCTAAATCTAGAGAGCGCGGCAAGGAATACCTTAATGGTAGAATGAGAAAGGCCAAGTCTGCTTGGCCAGTTGCAGGAAAAAGGGCAGTAATTGTTCTGGTGAATAAGGTGCACCACAATGTTTACGCACCAATGACAGAATCTCTTCCACTTGAGTTTGTAAGTCTTAATATTGGAAGGAGCTCTAGCATTAGCAAGGACCTCTCGGCAGTCAGCTGGAATTACTAAGTCGGCAAACTCATAATGTTCAGGAGCCAAGCTGCTAATCATAGCTATGTTGGGTCCGGATGGCAGAGCTGGCCGCAATTCATTGTCAGCAAGTTCTGTAATGGGCATACAAACCTGGGTCTGCACTTCGATAGGAGCAGAAGCTCTGTGAACCAGAACTGGCAAGGCCATCTGGGAGCTATGAGAAGTAATTGGCAGGGTTCCTTTCTCATCCTCCGAGGCACCCTTGGGACAAAAAGAATCAGAAAAAAAGCGTAGGCATAAATCTTCGACCAGTTTATTGAAAAAGGATTCCCGTAGATCACTGTTGGGTAAGCCAACTGGCGAAGAATTGGCATTTGCAGTTCGAACCTCGGTTTGCCCCACAACCGATAGATGCAATTCAGCGTTAGATGGTGGAGTTCCCAATTGTGGTTGGATGTAATCGACCTGCTCAAGGAATCTACTAGGATGTTTGCCACTCCTTAAACATGTTCTGCAGCTAGCGTTATTTGATGCTTAACAGCCCAATCCCAGATCTGCTGGGCCTGTAGAGATAGCATAGCTGATCTTATCCCCCCTTGTTAAAATAGTGAATGCCTGTTGTGTTGTCTGTCCGAATTAATAATGAAGCTCCTGATATTATTGAGAGGAAAGATTTCAGGGCCAGGAATATTGATTTTAACTCTAAAAGGTTTATGTGTAATGTCCGTTGATTAGAGTCCCATTTTCCTTTCACTGTTTGTCCTTCTATATGGGCTCCCTACCTCTTGAGGGATGCATCAGTTGTTATTGTGTAACCTGGCGAATCGACTAGGAACGATAGGCCTACAGCTATGTTCGGGATGTGAGTCCGCAAATATCAAAAGGATCCCTTTCCTGATTTTTAGTAGCAGCTGAGACTAAATGAATAGTCCCCCTACTGAACCTCGTTCTATGGTAACACGTAAGCACGGTCAATATTTGGAGTTATACCCCACAAAATAACAAATTCACAAATCTAACATTGGTCTAGACAATATTAAGCAATTCTATGACAACCCTTTAGTATTCTTATTTAGAAACAACTTTCAACAAAAATCAAGTAAGGAAAGGTTTTGCATTCAAAATATTTATTATAAAAAGAAGAGCTAATCTGTTTATCGGAATATTGTTAAAAACCATTTTTCATACAATTTATTAAAAACATGACATTACATATTAAAAAAACAATTTGAAAAGCAAGAAAACTGTCGACGCGGCGTTTCGGTGAAAACGTTGGTCACCTTCTTCAGGACAATGATTTCTTATATTAAAAACAATCTATTTAGAAAAATATATAAAAGAATTTATTACATAATATACCAGTTTCTAAGAGCAAAACCTTCATTACACAATTTATGATTAACAATATTCTGGTTCATTTTAATTAGATAGAAGCAGATTAGTTAACCAAGCCTATCTGTTGTTTTCGGCGTACATTTCTAATACAGCGTTATTTTCAGTTGCACAGTTTTAAAAAAAATTGTTTAAAAAAATGTATATACATGACTTAATAAGGGTTGAACCATGACAACACATCTCCTATTATTTCTTATTCTGTGGGCTCCTACTTTTTTGACGCATTATGTTGTTTAAACGAAAAGAAACTGGATTCTATTCGCTAAAACATTTGCCAGACGCTTTTTGCCACGACATACTCACTTTTAGATACACTTCATGTTGCAGCTTGACTTAAATGTATGGTACTGGAAACCTGTTTTGTGTTTCAACTGTTCAGTAGTACTGTAACATAAAAGGATTTTGTAAATGATCAATTATTGTGTTGGGCCTTAGCTCTGCACGTAATAGCTTACTACTGGTTTTCAGTATACCTTTCAGGGCTGGAACTTTCAATGTGTCCAACTCCCCCTAGTTTCTTCCTTTTCTGTTTAAAAGCGGATGTTGGATGTAACTTAAGACCAAGTTTTTAACTGGATGAACAGAAACCAGCACAAAATAACCCACTGTCTGTGAAGATACTAGAAAGAGGAATGAATAATATCGCCCTAAGTTACTTCAACTAAGGTTAGTATTCGGAGGGATTCTAAGAACTAACTAATTTAATCATTGAAATTAATCCAACACTTAGTATGTATAAAAAAAAATTCTCGACAGTGGAGTATAACATCCAACATCCGCTTTTAAACAGAAAAGGAAGAAACTAGGGGGAGTTGGACACATTGAAAGTTCCAGCCCTGAAAGGTATACTGAAAACCAGTAGTAAGCTATTACGTGCAGAGCTAAGGCCCAACACAATAATTGATAATTTACAAAATCCTTTTATGTTACAGTACCACTGAACAGTTGAAACACAAAACAGGTTTCCAGTACCATACATTTAAGTCAAGCTGCAACATGAAGTGTATCTAAAAGTGAGTATGTCGTGGCAAAAAGCGTCTGGCAAATGTTTTAGCGAATAGAATCCAGTTTCTTTTCGTTTAAACAACATAATGCGTCAAATAAGTAGGAGCCCACAGAATAACAAATAATAGGAGATGTGTTGTCATGGTTCAACCCTTATTTTTTTTTTAAACTGTGCAACTGAAAATAACGCTGTATTAGAAATGTACCCCGAAAACAACAGATAGGCTTGGTTAACTAATCTGCTTCTATCGAATTAAAATGAACCAGAATATTGTTAATCATAAATTGTGTAATGAAGGTTTTGCTCTTAGAAACTGGTATATTTTGTAATAAATTATTTTATATATCTTTCTAAATAGATTGTTTTTAATATAAGAAATCATTGTCCTGAAGAAGGTGACCAACGTTTTCACCGAAACGCCGCGTCAACAGTTTTCTTGCTTTTCAAATTGTTTTTTTAATAATATGTAATGTCATGTTTTTAATAAATTGTATGAAAAATTGTTTTTAACAATATTCCGATACACAGATTAGCTCTTCTTTTTATAATAAATATTTTGAATACAAAATGCAAAACCTTTCCTTACTTGATTTTTGTTGAAAGTTGTTTCTAAATAAGAATACTAAAGGGTTGTCATAGAATTGCTTAATATTGTCTAGACCAATGTTAGATTTGTGAATTTGTTATTTTGTGGGGTATAACTCCAAATATTGGCCGTACTTACGTGTTACCATAGAACGAGGTTCAGTAGGGGGACTATTCATTTAGTCTCAGCTGCTACTAAAAATCAGGAAAGGGATCCTTTTGATATTTGCTGATTACAAACCCATTCCCTTTTTCGTCAAAAGGGTGTCTCCCAATATAATTGTTGTTGTCGGGATGTGAGTCCAAAATTGGAGCGCTTCTTTCATTCGAGGTGTTATCCTGATAATATTGTCGAAAGACGCTGAAATTTGCAGCCACTGACTGTCCAGTTTCTCTTGTAAGGGTCTCATCCGCGAGCGACAGTTGGGAACAGGGAGAATGCAGGAGGACAACATTCCCAGAAGCGATTTGTACTTGAGGACTGAAATGGACTTTCTTGTGAGAAGTAAAGGTGCCAGTTTGTCGATCTTTTGTTGTCTTGCCTGTGAGGCAAAGGTTTTTGCCTGATGTGTCCAAGGTTCCCTCTAGGAATGTCTTCACCTTTGAGAGAATTAACTGAGACTTCGGAAAATGTATGGAGAGACCCAGAATTTGGAAAGAGAGAGAAATGTTTGAGTACGAGTTTCGGCCACTGCCAAGGATTTTGCCTTTTTGAGGTAGTCGTCCAGATAAGGGAATATTTGAATTCCTGCTTGGCGAAGGTGAGCGGCCACCGGGACCTTGGTGAACACTCGGGGCGCTGAACGAAGGCAGAATGGCAGGACTCGGAATTGGAAATCTCTGCCAGCAACTCTAAAGCGTAAGAATTTCCTGTGCCTGGGGAGGGCAGGGATATGAAAATAGGCGTCCTGAAGGTCCAGGGTCGTCATGAAATCCTCCTGATTTATCAATTGAAGCACTTCCTGAAGTGACAACATCCAGAAGGATTGCTTTTTTTAGAAATGTGTTGAGACAACAAAGGTCCAAGATGGGACATCACTCTCCCGATTTCTTCCTTGTGAGGAAAATCCTTGAATAGAACCCTGTTTCTCGCTGTACAGCTGGTACCACTTCGAATGCTCCCTTTCTTAACATCTTTACTTGAGACAAAAGTTCTTTCAGGTGAGCAGGAGGGGGACCTCTCGGAGGACAGTTGGAATCGATGGGAACTGTGGCTGGCAGTTTGTGTCTGTCACTGATTCTTGGAGTTATCCCTGATTCTGAAAGCCATTTTCCCCTGTGGTGCTTGTAGGAAGCGGCAGGAGGTTTTTTAAATGACTGCTGCTGTTGTGATGATGGGTACCTTGATTGACCCTGATATAGCTGGTACTGCTTGTACTGGCTGTTATTCTGGCACAACGTTGGGCCGCTTGCGAGATCACAGAACCCGGCTTAGGATGTCCACTAAGGCAGGCAGGCGAATTATACAACTTTGGCAAGACTGCCAGAATTAAAGCTGGTGTCTTCATTGCTTTTAAGCCTTCCTGCGATATAAAGTCTACTATTGGAATAGAGCCAATCTGCTTCTTTGTCTGTTTTTTGAAATCACACAAGAAACAATCCGCTTGTTTAGTTATCATGGGAAGCTGGAACCTCCTTGCCGCTTTCTCCATAATGGTATGGAAACCCCCTATGTCCTCAGGTTGTGAATCTATTGGAGGAGGAGTTGTAGGCGATGGTGTCTGGATCTGATAGTCATCCCATTCATTGGGAAGGGACATCTCATCTAACTCTCCCTCCTCCCTATCATTATCAGTGGTGTGACCATCCTGATGCTGCTGTTGCATTGTGGTAGGTAATGAAGAAGTTGGAGGGAGGACATAGTTAGCAAGGAGGGCTGTGTAATAGGCGACTGAGGAATTCAAGATGCCGGCTCTGAGGTAGGAAATCTGCAGTAGTAATCCTTTACCATATGTTGTACGTTTGAGACCAGGGAAACAGGCATCTGGATAGTTTGTTCACTTTGCCTCTCCTGGTTGGTGACCTCAGGGTAATACACATAGTCCTTCATCCTCCTGGCATTTAATTAGAAGGTCAGACGGACTGCGAGCCACGCCAAACATCCCATCATCTTCGGATTCCTCCTCATTTGCTCCATAATCAAAAATTTCCTCTGGAGGACAGGGAGACACCTTACTTGGAGAAGTGTGGATTATTTCCTGACAAGGTCTTTTCTTAGGTAAAAGTTCTTTATTATCTTTGGATGCAGTCAGGTTCGTCAACGGAACACGCCTCGACAATGATGTCAAGCAAATCACTGACGAGGATGATGTAGATGAAGTTTTCGGCGACATTCCTTCCGTCGATGGTCCAGATGTCGACGAGGTTCACCGTTGAGGATCTTGATCTAAAGTCTTCAGCTCCGTCGACGAGGCCAGCGCCGACGAGAAACACCTATTTTTGAGAGCCACTGACAGTCGAGGTGTCGACAAAGCTTCCGTTGATGAAGTCTTAGTTTCCCACAAGAATTACATGCCTGAATAGAGATCTTTTAGAAGAAGACATGTTGGATTGAAGATATGAAGAAATCAAGAAGGCCAATAGAAAGTACTGAGCAGAGCTCAGGGAGACTCCCTTCATATGACACGCAGTAGAAAATCTGAGAGCCTGGGGCCTCTGTGGAGAGGGTTCTAGAGGGTGCTGTCGCCTGACTGGCTGAAGTTTGGACCATCCTAAGGATTAGGTCAAGATACTAAAGTGAATGGTTTTTCTCTATTAACTTTGATGATGATGTAATTCGTACGGGTTTTTATGCACAGTGGACTCCCACTTCGACGATGGGGAATGATTCAAGCATGTGAATCTATGAAAGATACCCCAATACTGGAGAATGTATGTTCTACCAAAATGTAGAAATCCTAAGCTAGATTGCAAACCTTTGAGAGTCTGCGGAAGATGGTGCAGCACGCACTTTTCTAAAAAGTTGGCTGCCAGGCTCTCCCTTCACTTGCGAGCTCATATCCCAAAAACAGGACATTCCGATGGGCAATTTTTGATTTATTGAAATTAAATTTGTAGCCCAAATTGGCGACTTCCACAATTATGTTGTTCACCCTGCACAAGTGTTCAAGTAATTCATCGTCCATCAGATAGAGATCATCTACATAGACACTGCCTCCTCATCACATGTTTGTAATAATTCTGACACTCCTGCCGAGAATAATCTTGAGCTGTTCTTATACTCCTGGGTTAACAACAAAGGTTTTGTTGAGAGCAGGGGGCAGGATATGCTATCAAATATCTGCTTTCTGGAGCTATATTTTGGCAGAAGAATCCATTCAAGATATCTCATGTCGTTTTGTATTTCTTCTGCACAATGTTATTCATTAATGCACCACTATGTGCATGTTGAACTGCAAATGTTTGTGTGCATGTGTTTAAATGTCAGTAGTCTAAAACTAGAGTTCTCAGGTTTCATTACAGGAAACAAAGGCTTGTTCATGGGGGAGGTGCAGGTTTCAATTACACCTTGGTATTCAAGTTGGTCTAAGATTACTTTGACCTGTCTTTTTGCATTGTTTTTAATAGTGTACTGTATCTGTGGATTTGGAGTATATTTTAATGGGGTTTCGTGGTGAGCAGGCCTCAGGTCCCACCTTACATGGTTATGGTATGATGCTGGAGTTAGCACCCACTCTTGCACGTATGAATGTTTTAAAGATTCTTGAACGAGGTTGGAGAAAGCAGGCAAAATGACGCTTCCCTCTCTTGGGCAATCCATCACAAACTCAGGCGGCCAATCTTTTTCGGCTAGCAGAATGCCATATCCTTATGTTAAGTTCCCCCAAAAGAGACTGTTAACTTTTCTTGAGATGTCTCCCTCTATTTGTACTGTAATTTTGTGTAATCAATGTGGGACACTAACTCTTGTATCAGGTGTTTCCACATGATGTGTTCATTCACTACTGCTGTCACCAGGAAATCCTTCAGGTTCTGGCAAGCTATTGTTACTTCTGCCACGCTGTCTAGCATCACCAAAGCCCATTCCCCTTTCAGAAGCTGAGTTCTCAGTACCCTGGCCATGTCTAATTTTCAATCCAGCCACTTTCTTCTTTTTGAATTGAGGTTTTGCTTTAGGTTTCTCTTCCCGTTTGATAATATAATCTGAAGTAAGATTTGTTACCCTTTCGGTCGATCTTCAGTCTTTTATTCAGACAGCCGTCCCTCTCTGAGTTTTTTGATGAACCCTGAAAGAAACATGTATCAGTGTCCTGATACCGGTCAGGTTTCCTAATGTTGTCACGATTCCTACATTTATAACTCTTTTCAGAGAACTCCCATTGGGGAGACCCACCCCTTGATTGAGAATTATTTGCTGAATTGGTATTTTATAGTTTTTATTTTACCATTTCTTTTTAGAAGTGGGTGCTGGGTTTGAATTGTCGGGACTACCCGCCATTTGTGGCTTCTCTGGTTTGGCTTCCAAACTATCTCTACCTAATACAGCATAGGTTTCTTTGATCATTTTTGGCAATTCCTGCTTCTTATTTACAGGAGCTAACTCCCTTAGGCGGTGGTATATAGCCACTGCTGCTGCCTTTTATGTTGCTCAGCATGATTGCAGAGACTTGGGGATAATTACCCATTAGTTTCATTCCCATGTCCAGGGCAGGTCCTGCCCGTACTCATTCTGTATCAGTTGAAATAGTTCTGTAACGTCTGCTATGGAAGGGGTACTGTGAATTCTGATGTAAACAGCAGCAAAGATTGTTGTTCCCCAAGTGGTACAATCCTCAATTGAGGGAACCATCCCCATTGGCAAGCAAATGGTTAGCATTCTTTGTTTTTCCTGCAGACCAATATTGGGAAATACTACTTCCAGCTGTGTAATTCGTTGTGCTATTCAAAACGGAATTTGCTCTTGTTTGGTGGGGATTGTCCCCATAACTGATTTTAGTGTCAGTGGGTTAATGGTAGGTGTGGTTTGATGTGGACCAACTGGAGCCGTTCTCGCAGGTTGGACTGTTAATGTTCGCATGAGGAACTGGACAATGTATCTGTATAGCCAGACTATGTCTTTATATAGAGTACGGACTTCATCCACTGGTAGTGTACCTATCTCGGGATGTGGAATATATGCCGCTAAGACCAGCCGGGTTGCTCCTACTGTGCTGAGTGGACCGAGTCTCAGGACAGATGCTGCGTGTGGGAGGGCACCTTTAAACCAGTTTCTGTGTTGCTGGTAAGTTAACAGGACTTCAATGTCTTCGTAAGAAATGGATTCTTCCGGTGGTTCAACTACAATGTATGTGTGAAACAATTTAGTAATTGGATCTGCAGGTGGTAATTGAACCCAAGCATAGAATACCTCTGATCCGAACACCTCGTGTGCCTCAATCACGAAGGTAACACAGCCACCTGTTGCGGGTAAGCCGTGTTCTATCAACTTAATTGTTACTGCATTTCTACAGTCATCTGTGATGTTGAGAGCATTAGCAAATTCTTCCTCCCTATTCCATAAACTACTGCTCATTGAGTCAGTCATTCTCTAAATGGAGACTAAATGTTTTTAGAAATTTAAGGTTTTGCACGATGTGAGGAATCTTCTAATGTCGTGTAGTTCCTATATTCCCAATAGGCTCTGCGCATTGGAATAATATATCCTGCAGCTTAGACGTAGGACTTAAGTCGACTGGGCCTCTGCCGAATATATTAGACTTAATTGTGAGTGCCAGCTAGCTCAGAGGTCACTAGAAACTTTCTCGAATAAACAAGAAGGGATTAGTCTCTGGCAACCATATAACATGACAACTTTGTTTCCCCAGAATGAAACGTATCTCTAGAGTCGCGGAAACAATAGACGGCTATTTCACTCAGTCAGATGTGCATGGCTTTGTTTCACCAGAGTTGCTTAGAAATAGAGAGACAGGCGTTTTCAATAAAAGTATTTATTGAACAGTCTTATTTCTTAAGCATAAGAAATGCACTGCTACAATTGAAATGCTAGTTAAGAAGTACAATGCATATAATACGAATAGTATTATAAAATAGTACTGTAAAAGCATGATATGGTTTCTAAGCCATAAACATGGAATACATAAAATACATACAGTGATAAAATAGTGGCTAAAAGTACTCAACTGGTGCTTCTAAAATACGCCTACCCCGGTGTACCTAAGTCTAGTACGAGGGATGAGTAAGTGTGTGGTAGCTTAAGTCTAGTAATTTTCTGCCAAGAATCTGTTCCAAGAATTCTCTAAGGGTCTAATCAGCTCCGTTCCTTGGTTTTAGAATTATAGAGATCTTGTATCTCTCCCTCAGGACTCGATCTCCCAGCAACCCACAAGGGTAGCCTGGAAACACCGGAGCTGGATTTCTCGGCAAGAAAAAAGACAGCGTCTTCTCAGTGTGTCAGTTGGAGGGTAGGCTTCCTTCTGCACTTGCAGCAGCAGGGCGTCGGGCAAGTAGTTAGTCAATCTGGTCCTAAACCACCGTGTGTTTGACTGGGCAAATGTAGGCACATTAATTTGAAGGTGCCGAGTTTCACGTAAGATTGGAAATAATATCGTCATTTGTGCCTCAGTTCCTTGAAAACTCCAGGAGTTCTTGGATAAATTTGTATTCAAGCAGGGGGAAGTCCCTGACTGCTGAAGGCTGGTTTTTCCAAGAATTCGTTGTGGATTCTCTGAGTTTAGTGGAAGTAGCCATGCCGTATTTGGGCTGCATAGGCTAAGACTAAATGCCTATATAAGGACTGGGTGAATTATACCTAGATATGGGCATGAATCGAAAAAATTACACTAGGGTCCTAGATTCCCACATAACACTATCCTTACAAGCTTGTTTAAATCTTCAGCCAATACACAGAGTATAACTGCTCAGCTGAGGGTGATTCCCCTTCCACACTTCACTGAAAGGTGTGAGTAGGGCTTTATGAGAAAGCACAACTGAACTACTCAGATTTAATAAGAACCAAACCAGCGTTGGCGGCACCATGTTGTGTAGTTTCTAGGAATCCCCAGGACCTGTGCATTTTGGATGACGCACATCCATAGGATAGGTCAGCCGTTAAACCAGCTAGCTCTACAGTGCCACCAACCCCCCCCCCCCCCTGTATCTTCCAGTAGTGTAGGTAGTTTCTGGCAACCACTGAACATGACAAGCCTGACTCCTCAGGGATCGTGGAAAACAGTACAGTACTTTTCGCTCAGTCACTTGTGCTCACCTGGTCTCAGAAAATACAGATGAGGGTGATTAGGACATTTCAATAAGTATTTATTGGTCCAGAGTCAGTCTTGTGTAAAACATATTTGCAGCGACAATCAGGAGACATACAGCCTGATTCATGAAATGAAAATTGGCTCGCAAAGGGCCAGATTCTGAGAATCTGGCCCTTTGCGAGCGCAATTATTGCATTTGGGATTCATCATCCCAAATGCAATAATCGCTATTATAGAATTCGCTATTGTGCGAGGAATTGCATTTAAGGAATCTCTATTAGAGATTCCTTAAATGCAATTCATCAACCAATTTTAAATTGCGAATTCGCTATATTTGGCCGCTATTTACCACAAAGTCTGACTTCGTGGTAAATAGCGAAAAAATAGATTAAAGCACTTTAGTGCATTTTTTTCTTTTGCATGTTACACACACACATGTCCTTTGGACATGTGTGTGCGCAACACCTGTGTAATGTTGCATTTCAGGGGTGCTACAGGGTGTCCTTTGGACACCCCTGGCACCCTTGAAATCGCTTCCTTATTTGCGATTAGCTAATTGCTAATCGCAAATAAGGAATAACTCCCCATTCATTCCTATGGGCCTAAAGGCCCATAGGAATGAATGGGGAGTTATTCCTTATTTGCTAATCGCAAATAATCACAAATAAGGAATGTGTAGGAATCGCAATTTATTTAGCAATTTCTACATGAATCCCGTTTTTCAAGTCCTTAATAGCGATTCCTTATGAAACGGGAGAATGATGAATCAGGCTGATAATCATACGAAAGAGATTGCTAGTACCAATATAGTACATAGTTGATAAAGTTCTACCATAGTGCTAATAAGATGAACATAAGCAGTTAAGATAAAAACAATAGCACTTGCATATTCCTAAAATGCACGCCCTAAGTAATTTGCATGAATGTACTTACCTAGATCTGTATCTGTAGCATGTATATGCATATATGTATGTAGATAGCCAAGAAACCCCTAGGGAAGAACTATCCCTCTCATCTGATATGAATGAATAAAGGCCCCCGTCTCTGTTTCGAGGATGACATCCCGCATAGGATGTCAGACCGCTGAGTGTCACAGATTCAGCATGCAGGACCCCGTGTCAGCTTGGAAGGAAGTCCTCCTCTTTTTGCGGGGGGAAATAAGGGTCTTATACACTTGAGTGGTCACTCCAGGGTTTCTTCTAGAATCAATATGTTTTGAATACAGTCATAAATGTTTTGAAAACAATCATAAATGTTCTTCCAAACAAATGTGATCATGCAAAGCTGGCTGTTGGCCAAAGATGAAAAAAAGTGGTGACCCTTATACAGAATAATTATACCGTGTTGGAGGACATGTTTATGTACTTCAGGTACAAGGATTATGATAGAGTACTGAGAGTCAGGTGTCGAAGAGACAGGAGCAAGCTCCTAGGTAAAAGGTCACCTGTTCATAACTGTTATTGTCGTGTGGATGGGATAATGTATGTAAAAGGGGGCATACATGACAGGACTAGCCTAAAATACATGACATTGCTACTCCCTTGAGTCCTCAATGGCTTGCTCGTTGTCTCCTGGATTTTTACCTAGGCACCATCCTCTTCGAGTGTCAAAAATCCTCTTCTAGACTCCATAATTGGGGAGGACAGAAGGTCTTTTACCAGAACAAATGTACAACACCTCAGCATACCAGAGCCCCCAACACCAGACGCGGGCGAGGAAATTTGCAATAACAAAATGCAATGGAAGGATGTGTAAAGGGCACTCACCGAACTCGAGCTCTTCTTACAGCCGCGGTGCCTGAATGCCACTCAGAGAACCACACTCAATGCCTCCCATAAAAAAATGAGCTGGACCGTTTACCAAAAATTAGAAATTTTAGAGGATGCTGTGGGAGAGAACAGGAAAAGAAGGAGTGGGAGTGGAGGCATACAGGCCTGGTTTTCCAGTTACATGGCCTTTGTGATGAATACAGAGCACTACAGCCTCTATGGACTCACTGCTATCGCTGGCTTCTTAAACCCAACACAAAAGCGCTTTAGCAGCCAAATCCACTAAATCCATCTCTTGCCTAACCATAAAAAAATCTAATTCACTGGGGGTGCGCTGCAGGACACTGTGTACAAAAATAATCTTGTGTACAATGATGCATGGTGAAAGTCCCTCCCGGAAACATCTCCCCTTTGTCTGCACAAGGTGCTACCACTGGGTCTCCACTTGGATGTCCGCCACAGAATGCCAGCAGAAGTGCGCAGGAGAACCGCACCATACCTGAGGGAATGAGGAGGAAGGTGTGGCAAGGAGAGCGGACGTGGTGCATTATGACTCTGCAATGCCCACAGAACCTTTCCCGGGCTGTCTTCCGCATTCTTCTGAGCGCCGTTTTTGCTGCAGCTTCCCTGGAGATTGCTTGCAGAGTGGGTGCTATCTCACTGCTCTAAGGTGTACTGTGTCAGGGGATACAGTGCTGGAAACAGGAGATAGAATGAAGGCAGATGCGGGAGTGGCAGGCAGTGCACTTGAGCTCTAGGCTACCAGCCCTGCGACTTGGCTCCGACCGCCATGATGGGCACATACACGGAGTTACACAGCGACTTCAAGAAGACACAAAAGTGACCATGAAATGCACATATTGTCTTGTTTTGTCTATACGTATACAAACCTCAATCATTGCGTGAGGATTACATCGCTGAACCTGTTGGTTCTTGTTACAACTGTCCACAGAAACAGTATTGAATAGGAATTATAAAATAACAATTCACTCTTATATGCCTACTGACTTTAAGTTATGCTTTTCACAATCAATATGTCAGGCCTACTGCCTTTATTGTAACTTTTCATAATCAACAATTGGGCCTGTTACCGTGATCATTGACTTGTTACCATAACCAACTCAGACCTACTGTGTTGGTCATAAGTCTTTCCACCAGGCAACTATCAGGTATACTACAATAAAATTACAAATATGTACAAAATACAGTTGTAAAACAATATATAATTTCAACTAACCGTGCTCAACAAGTATTACTAAGTGCAAATCTATTCTCATGGTCTGTTTGGATGGGTCACCAACATCACAAACCGTGCCTACTACAGAGTTTCCACATAACAAAATTCCTTTCTAACAGACTTTAGCACAGTGTAAAAACAATGCAACCTTAAAAGCGCATTACCTTTAACACATGCTTTTCATAATAAGTAAGGCCTACTTGCTTTGTAATAACTTTTAATTTTAAGTTAATCGTATATAAGGAATCTGACATACTTTCCTTATTATTCAATAAGGCCTCATGCCTTTACCAATGTCTTGGTACAAAAGGGGGTGGTGATGGACGAAGCATCTGAACCAATCAAACACTCACACCCAGTCAAAAGATCTGGGTTTGATCCATCACCGTACTTTAGCCCACTCTGCCACCCCAGTTCAGACATGGCTATATGCAAATCAGTCTGACCCTGTGCCTCATGGGAACAGTCCAGCCCGAACTGCCAAGCCATGCCTTCCCTGGACCGAAAACAAGCTTCCGAGGACCGGTTTCTGGCATTACAGCCGTCTTCAGCCCGGCTTGCTTGAATCCAGTGGCAAAGTAAGCAAGGGGCTCACGTCTGAGCATACCCTGCCACACTTATGACGGCCAAAGTGGTAAAAAAGGGGATGTCTTGGTACCATTTAGAACACAGGCCTACTGAAGCGTGTTTAAGCTAACAACCATAAGGTACACATTTATAAAATGATAAATATATACAATAATAATTTTGGCATAATAATGTTCAGCCATCTCAATAGGGCCTAACAAAAACATCTTCACAGTGAAATTCTACTCCAAGGGTTTGTCAGAAGGGGTGACCTACACTAAAACCCTTGCCTACCATAGTATGGGAGATTAAGTGTAACCAAATACCTTTCTACTGCATGTAACAATGTAATAACAAACCACTGTTGGAGGCATATTTATTGTATGCTTTTCACAAAAAGTAAGACAGGCCTACTGGCTTTGTAATAACTTTTCATAATAAACATGCCAGATCTATGACATCTGGCATGACATTTCCCTGCATATTCATAATGCATATGGCTACTATCATTGCCTACTGTACTGAGAGTAAGAATTTACACAAGACAAACATCAAGCATACAGGCATGACATTGCAAACGTTTACAAAAGCACAGTTGGCACAGCAAAATAGCATCTCTTCTAACAGGGCTTAAGCATACGACACGGTCAAACACGAGAACTTACTCGAACTGCTGAATATCAGAATGGGTCTTTCAGGGACAGTACTCAAATGGTTCACCTCCTTCCTCCATAACCGATCTCAGGAATTCTAAATTAACAACACTATGTCCACACCCGTTCCAGTAACACCTTGTTCAATCTAGTCATGGAGCCACTCACCGCACTGCTTCAAGCCTCTAATGTGCAATTTCACATGTATGCAGACAATACCCAACTTTACATCAAACTTCATTCCAATGAAGACATCAAACTTCTCAACTCAACACTCAAGGACACACAGTCATGGCTGGCAGAGAACCACCTCAAACTTTATGCTCTAAAAACTGAATTCCTCCTAATAGCACCCCCCTCCAAAATCCTCATCGCCCAGGAGTGGCTTAAACACCTCACTGCATTCAACGTACAGCCTATCATTGTAGACTCAGCAAAATCTTTAGGCATAACCCTTGACTCCGATCTCAATATGCAACAACATATCAGCAACGCAACGAAGGGTGCTAATTTCCAAATCAATACCTTGAGGAAGATAAAACCCTTCCTCCCAGCCAACGACTTTAGGACTGCTGTCCAAGCGCTAGTTATCCTTTGGATTGATTATGGAAGTGCCGCCCTCTGCGGCCTCCCCCTATCAACAACCGCCCCACAAAGAGCCCTATCAATGCTGCAGCGAGGCTCATCACTGGTTCAAAAAAATCGCTCACACATCTCTCCGGACTTAAATTCACTGAATTGGCTACCCTACGAAGCCAGAATACATTCGCGTGCATTAACCATAAGGCCTTACACCACAATGCGCCCAGTTACATTGCCCAGAAACTGACTATCTCAGGAGGCTCAAGAGCCACAAGAAGCGCATAAACTCTCCTTCTGAAACCACAGAGATTCCACAAGAAAAAAACATACAAACTCTCAGGGATGGCTCCCAGGATACGGAATGCCCTCCCTCCAGAAACAAGACTGATCTCATCTACTGCATCCTTCAAAAAGGAAGTCAAATCGATCCTCTTGGCTAAATTCACATGAACATATACTGGGGAAATACTGCTGACTGTTTATCTCTCTCTTATACTTTTTATCTGAATCGACCACCCACTCACATTTTGTTTACCTGGCACTGTTCGATATTTGCACAAACTGCCTTGTTAAGCTCTCCTCATTTCATATTTATGTAAAGCGCTCTGATATCTGTAAGGATCTTGTTCGCGCTATATAAAACTTTGAAAATAAAAATAAAATAAATAAATACAAAGCTTCTGTAGTAATGATCTATTAGAAGGGTTTGCCAACACCAGAATCCTTGCCTCCCAAAGTAATTTGTGATAGTCCATGTAATAACAAAACATATCTGTGGGAGTTAATTCAGAGTAAAAACAATTCACCACTAAATACTTATTAACTTGAAAACATACTTTTCACAATCAATATGCCAGGCCTACTGCATTTATTCTAACTTTTCATAACAAACAATAAGCCTATAGCCTTAAGCATTTGCTTGTAACCATACCCAAATTAAGGCTACCTTAGTGAGTGTAAGCCTTCTACAAACTGTCATAACAGTACAGATGTATACAAAGTTACAGTTGGCAAAGCAAAATACAATCTCTCCAAAAGAGCCTTACAAGGATTATTGTAGTGCACATCTTCTAGCCTCACAATTTGAATCACCAACACTAAAATCCTTGACTACTATGGTAATACATCCCTTAAAGCTTTAGCACAGCTTTACAGCAACAATACTTAAAAGGCTTTTCTATCTGTAACAAACAAGTTACTTCCCATCGATAATGCCTCACCTGGTAGACTCTACCTTGCTGCAGATTTCTTGTCTTAGAATTATCTCCGGGCATCAGACTGGGTCTAGAACTTGTCAATCAGTAATCCTGCGTGCTGGTAGGTGGCGTCACTCAGCTCCGAAACGGCAAAGCAGTCTGTGCTAGAAGTCACATGCGTGGTGCTTATATATGCGCTACCCAAGCACACGGACATCAGTTACTTTTTGCGCCCATTCCACGCCAGAAGCGCGGAGCCAGCAAGGTTGCTGGGGCATTGGTGTGCAGCACTACATACATCATAAGGTACCCTATATGGAGAAATACGTTAGCAGAGTAGGAATGATGGGAGGGTGAGAAAGGAATCTGCTACTAGATAGTGTCTTTACCAGATAAGGCGTTACGGAAGATAAGTAATACGTTCATCAGATATAAAATTCTGCCTGCAGATATCTTCCCTTAGAATAGATACCCAATACCTCTCTGCATGTGGATTTGTGAGCAGATTTAGACCAGGATTTCTGGAGGGACGAACGGGCAATGTGCCAGGCACAACAGACCTGAGTGTCCTGGCAGTAGTGTTTGGTGTATATGGGCAAAGGTACCCATGTTGCTGCCTGACAGATGTCCAGGACAGGGACTTGGCAAGATAGCTTAGTGGTCGCAACCTTGGCTCTAGTGGAATGAACATGCAATGCCTCACGGGGTTGCTTCTTGGCCAATGTGTTGCAGATTTTAATGTAGAGCACCACCTATCATGAGCTGGTCCATTTCTGCATAACTTTAATTTCCATTGTCTACGCCAGGGCAAAGAAAGCAAATCACCCACCTCGAACTATTGTACCATCAATGCAGAACGACAACGCTCTTTTTAGGTCCAGTCGGTGGAGTCTCTCTCCTCTACCATGGAAGGATGAGGTGGAGAAAAGGCGGCAGGTGATATGTGGGCCCTTATGAAAAGGTGTCATCAATTTGGGGAGAAAGGAAGCACCAGTTCTCAGTACAAGTTTGTCTGGGTAGAATGACGTGTAGGGAGGCGCCACAGAAAGTACTTGCACCTCACTGACCCTAAGGGGCCAATGTTATGGCCACCAGAAAAGCCATTTTTATAGTGAGTATACGGAGTGAACAGTTGTGCAGAAGTGTGAAGAGCGCACACATTAGAATTGTCAAGACCATATTGAGGTCCCACTGGGGCATAATGAAGGGTCGTGGAGTGAGCAGGTGTTGGAGTCCCTTTTGAAAACGAGGAACGATTGGTGCCCTAAACAAAGAAAGTTGGTGCAGCAACCGCAAAAAAACTGAAATGGCTGACATGGAACCTTTGACAGTTCCCAAAGCAGAGTCCTGCTTGGTCAGAGAACATATGAAAAACAAAACTAAGGATAAGGGTGTGGAAAGAGGGGGGCAGGTTGGGGGAGGAGGGCCGGATTGTCAACAATCTTGGACGCTCTCAATGCCACAAATTAGTCAGAACGGCAGATGTACATTGCAGACTTCGAAAAGGATGTTGAAAACTGTCAACCGACAACGCTCAATCTCCAAACATGAAGGCGGGGTGTGTGCAGGTTCGGATGCAACACCCTGCCCTGATGCTGTGACAGAAGATCCTCTCAATGGGGCAGCCTGCTTGGAGGACTGATGCTCATACTCAGGAGTTCGGGATAGCAAACTCGCTGAGCTTAATCTAGAGCCACAAGATTGACTTTAACCTGGTTGTTCTTGAGAACTCTGGGTAGGAATGGTTTAGGCGGAAAGGCATACAGGAGGCGTGAGCTCTACTCAAGAGGAAAAACGTTTCCAAGTGAGAGCCAACTTGGAAACTTCAGCATGCAGAATTGTTGGCATTGCGCGTTCTCTGTGGTGGCGAACAGATCTAACCAAGTTTCTCCCCAGTCTTGGAAGAGACCTTCCACCACATACAGGAGGAGATGCCATTTGCTATCCAATAGGCATTGACGGCTGAGTTAGTCCACTCTGGTGTTCAGAGAGCCCACCAGATGTTGAACCATGAGGTGAATGCATTGACAATCCAGCCATGTCCAGAGACGCAGGGCCTATTCGCACAGGACCCACAACCCCACCCTGCCCGCCTGTAACAAATGGCGGTGCGTTGTCCATGAACACTGCCACTAGCCATCCCTTGATCAAAGTAAGAAAGGCTTTTAATGCCAGTCGTATCGCCCTCAGCTCCAACAAGTTGATGCGATGGCGGAGACTCCGGCAAAGACAAGAGTCCTCTGATTTCCACCTCTCCCAGATGGCCACCCCAAACCAGGAGTGACACACCTGTTACTACAGTCAGTGCTGTGTTGCAAAGGGAGAGGGATTGGCTGCTGACCCGATCACGGTTCGTCAGCCATTACTGCAGTTCTTTTGTAGCTTTCTCTGAGATCTAGACAGGTCAGAGAGAGTCCCCTGATGCCGCACCCACTGGGACTTCAGGTCCCACTGCAGAGGCCGCATATGCCAGCGAGCATGTGTCACCAGAAGGATGCAGTGACATAAAGACCATAAGGCCGGACTCAATCTTGAGCAGGCAAGACTATTTTTTGGGGGAATTATAAACATGTCTGTCTTTGATGCAGATGTTGTCCGTCCTTATCTTTCGAAGAACCTGTGAAAGTATCAAGTCACTAAGAGAATGACATTGATAAGATATCCAATGTGACATCTGGCTGGGACAAGTGCCTTGATATCTCTATTTCAAAGTCAGACAAGAACAATAGCCAAAACAATGTAGTCTAAATTGATCTGTTTTTACCTTAATTGTTTATAAGAATGTGTCAAAGACTGGCATTTCGATGCACATATGTATGCCCAACATTCCTGAAGCTATGTCAGAAATTCCCATCTCAGAAATTATACAGCATAAAAGGGCTGCCAATTGACCACTTGGAAGAGAGGCCCTTCGCCCCAGATTATTGCTTAAGATACTGGCAGAGAAGAACTTGACTGCCAGAGATGCTGTCACATTGCGCTTTCTACAGAAAGCTTATATTAAGCCATGTCCAAGAGGAGAGGAGCTGATGTGACATGTTGGTCTTTTGCAGGGAATACATCGTCCCCGACTACTGATAATTACATCCTTGCTGTAAACAGGTATGCAGTGCGCTGCTTCCCCTTAAGAAACAGTACACACAAGTTATACTACTCCATGCTCTCCTAGTGTAGCGCATAGAAGTAGGTTTTACAGAACTAGGTTTGAAGAAGAAAAATGTTCATCTTATGCTCGTTGTTCGCATCATGCATTTGTTCTGTTTTGATAATATTTTGTGTGGTGATTTTAAATGTACTACACAACCGAATGAGACTGTTTTTTTAATGTAAATGTCTTTCTTAGCGCAGTTTGTGTGTGGGGCATTAAGGAGAGTGAAATAGGTTTGTTTGGGATCACTGTGCCGACACAAATGTCCTACCACGTAGAGTTTCCCTTGGACTACCGAGTAAAATCATACCTCACTTGTGTGGCTGTTCAATGCAGAATCTGCTAAAAACGTATTAAAAAAAAAAAAATGTAACGCTTAGTATTTGCAGTGCAACATGAGTTTTTGGTCCTGGGTTTGGCGGCCATCTAGGGAAACCTACCAAACCCACACATTTCTGAAAAGTAGACACCCTGTGGAGTCCAGTGAGGTATGGCTTGTGTTTCCCTACCCAGAATCACCTGCAAACCTCAAATTTTGATGACAAATAACACCTTTTCCATACATTTTTGTGTAGGATCACCGTGCCAGCACAAATGTCCTACCACCTAGCATTCCCCTTGTATTTCCGAGTAAAATTATACCTCACTTGTGTGGGTGGGCCAAAGGCCTGTGACTGGGAAGAGCCAAAAACAGAGTTTAAAGGTATAGCCCCGCAAATTCCAAGCGTGACATTTAAAAAAAAAAAAAGTTTTTTGCGGATTCTGCATTGGACAGCCACACAAGTGAGGTATCAGTTTACTCGGGAGACCAAGAAGAGCGCTAGATGGTAGGACATTTGTGCCGGCACAGTGATCCCACACAGAAATGTGTGGAAACAGTGATCTTTATAGCTAAATTTGAAGTTTGCAGGGGATTCTGGGTAAGAAAACGTTCGGGGGATTCACGCAAGCCATACCCGCTGGACTCTCCAGGGTGTATAGTTTTCAGAAATGTGTAGGTTTGATAGGTTTCCCGAGATGGCTGCGAGCAGGGGCCAAAAAAACAGATGCCCCCCGCAAAATCAGGTAGCTTTATAATAGGGAATTTTGAAGTTTCCACAGTATGATTTGGGCCCTTTCCTGTTGCAGCCACTATGCCTACCCACACAAGTGTGGTACTATTTTTATCAGGAGACCTGGGGGGAACGCTAGGTGGTAGGAAATTGGTGTCAACCCGCTGATCCCACAACTTTTCCACACAGAAAAGTTAGGAAAAATTGATTTTTTTCCAGCTAAATTTGAGGTTTGCAGGGGATTCTGGGTAGGTGATTGGTGTAGGATCTGCGCAAGAAATACCTCACTGGACTCCACAGGGTGTCTACTTTTCAGAAATGTGTGGGTTTGGTAGATTTCCCTAGATGACCGCTGAGTCCAGGCCAAAAACCCAGATGCCCCTCCCTTACAAAACCAGTTTTTTTTAGTTTAAATTTTTTTTTTATTTGTGGTATTTATACA
The DNA here is from genome assembly GCF_964261635.1 of Lissotriton helveticus. Classification (NCBI taxonomy): domain Eukaryota; kingdom Metazoa; phylum Chordata; class Amphibia; order Caudata; family Salamandridae; genus Lissotriton; species Lissotriton helveticus. The sequence continues at coordinate 152,417,950 of NC_136070.1, forward strand.
CATACATACATAAAGTGCACAGGGATAACTTTGTATGGGGGGCCGTTCTATGTGGTACAAGGTAAGCGGTACATAGTAAATACTTTGGTGGCCCCCTTTTGCTGGTTATACAGTAGTCTTAGGTTGGGAGTAGAGTAGGAAGAGAGGAAAATATGAATACGTAAAGAGAGAGAGAGAGATAGAGAGATTAAATAGCAGATCCAACAGCTTCAGCAAGCACAGTGTCAGAGTCGAAACATTTTTATTGTTTGATAGTTCATTCAAATGTTCAGGTTTTTACGGTGGGTCAAAAGAGTCCAAGCACCTGTCCAGTGATTCCCATAGGTTCCTGGAGGTAGTTTTCCAGGGTGAGTATCTTATCGCTAGGGAGTAGGCTACTCTTAGGTAGGTGATCCAGTTGAGCCAACCGCTGTAAGATGCTTTAGAAGTGTCCTTCCAGTTCGTTAGTACTGACTTGGCTGCAGCGCTTAGGAGGAGATCAAGGAGCTCCCTTTCTCCCTCTGTGGGGAGTTCAGTTTGAATAAAGGCCGTGGTGATTGAGGCAAAGTCTCTTATTATTTTACATTTGGACACCTTCTCTATAAAGTCAAAAACCTTCCCCCAGAACCCATTGAGTATCGGGCACAGAAAGATCAGGTGTTCGAGGTCACCCTTGGCTACGTTGCAATTCCAGCAAGTGGGGTAGTCTCTGAGCCCTAGTTTGTGTAGGCGGTCTGGGGTCCAAAATGTTTTATGCAGAAGCCAAAGTTTGATCTGCGCGAGGACTGGGGTAATCTTAGTCCGTGTCGCTGATGACCATAGTGTTTCACTCCCGGTCGTCCAGTGGTGGGTGTATGTGGTCGTTCCAGTATTTTTCAGTTTTATCGTTGACATTCAATTTTTGCACGCTGACAGTTTTATATAGGCGTGAGGCTTGATGTCCTAACTTGTTTACAGGCTCTCATGTCCACAATCAACGAATACGCTGAGCTGTTAGGGTATACGCTCAATAACGATAAGTCAGAATGCAAACCGCTAAACATCCACTCCACTAAAGAGGTACTGGGAACGTCCGGAATCAAGTGGCCGACAGGCCACTTTAAATATCTGGGTATCTACTTCAGCACAGACCTGATCTCCACCCTAAGATACAATGAGCAGCTCATACTAGACAAATTTAAGAAAGAATTAGAGGCATGGTCCCCCAAATTCATAACCTGGTGGGGGAAAATAGAAACAATAAAAATGATGATCACCCCCCTAGTTAACTACCTCGCAAGCATGCTCCCAATATTTCTCTCAGACGAATTCCATAAAAAACTAGACAATATGTGCACCAAATTTCTCTGGCGGGGTAAAAATGCTAGGATAAGCATGACAAAACTGAGAAGACCCAAAAATCAAGGAGGGGTAAACATAGCAGACTTCAGAACTTTTCAACTCGCATTCCTAGCCAAGCAGGGCAGACACTGGATAGTGCAGTCGACAGATTATTCTCCAGTGTGGCTACAGCTAGAAAGGGCAATTCTAAATAATCTGAACCCACTTGCCCTTCTCACGGCCAACACACACCCCATGGTGAGCAACACAATACTGAAAAACACAAAGATTGCACTCCTAAAGCTAGACAAAATGATGGAGGTCAGCATTAAGCCGAGTCTCTATGGGCAAATAGTGCCATAAAATACAAAGGTAAAAAGCGCTACTTTGAAAACTGGATAGAAAAGGGTATCACACACCCAAACCAGCTGGAGGCGGACTCCGTCCACTGACTTTCGCCAGCCTAAAATACTCCCACCAACTCCAAGACTCAGACCTCTACAGATTCCTAAAGATCAAAACCAGGTTGTTTTGTGATAGGGGATTTTGATGTCTCCACAATACGTTTTGGGCCCTTGCCTGTCTCAGGTACTTGACCCACCCACACAAGTGAGGTATCATTTTTATCGGAAGACTTTGGGGAATGCGGGGTAAATGGAATTTTGTGGATCCACGCAGATTCCAGAACTTTCCATCTCAGAAATGTGAGTAAAATGTTTATTGTTTTTTTTTAAACAAAGTTTGAGGTTTGCAAGGGATTTTGGGTAAGAGAACCTAGTGAGAGCCACATAAGTCACCCTGAATTCCTCTAGGTGTCTAGTTTTCAAAAAGGTATAGGTTAGCTAGATTTCCTTAGGTGCCGGTAGAGCTAGGGGTCAAAATCTACAGCTAGGAACTTTGCCAAGAAAAAGTCTGTTTTCACTGTAAAAATGTGGTGTGTCCATGTTGCATTTTGAACCATTTTGCACTGTTTCCTGTTGCGGGCACTAGACCTGCCCACACAAGTGATGTACCATTTTTCTCGGTAAAATTCTGTGGATCCAGGCAGATTCCAAACCTTTCCATCACAGAAATGCGAGGAAAATGTATATATTTTTTTTGCAGTTTGAGGTTTGCAAGGGATTCTGGGTAAGATAACCTGGCGAGAGCCACACAAGTCACCACATCCTGGATTCCTCTGGGTGTCTAGTTTTCAAAAATGTAAAGGTTAGCTAGGTTTCCTTAGGTGCCGGCAGAGCTAGGGGTCAAAATATACATCTAGGCACTTTGGGGAAAAAGGGTTAGTTTCACTGTAAAAATGTGGTGTGCCCATGTTGCATTTTAGGCCGTTTCGTGTCGCGGGCACAAGGCCTACCCACACAAGTGAGGCACAATTTTTATCGGGAGACTTATGGGAACACAGAATTGTAGAGCATCTGTTATTACCTATTGACTTTCGATGCATTTCTGCCTTCCAAATGTCAGACAATGTGTAAGAAAGAAATCACTTTGAAAAATGTCCAATAATTCACATGCTAGCATGGGTATCCACAATTTCGGAGATGTGCAAATTGATACTATTTCTAAACTCTATATTTTGTTCCCCTTTCAGAAATACATAGGTGTCTTTCATACCAATTTTTTACTGTTTATATTTTCCCAAATGAATTACTATATACCCAGTTCACAATAACGAATAGTTTCTTACCTGTCGGTGTAGTTTTGCAGCTTGAAGACTTTCTGGATTCAATATGCTGTGCATTATTCCGCGGTCTAGTGGTTGGGTCCAGAATCGTAGTATTTTTTCTCTTTTTTTTACCCGTGGCCCAGGTGGGCGTCGACCTCCTACCATTTGGGGTCCTCCCGTGACGATGGCGTGCATCCTCCAGAAGCTCCTACCTTTGGGCGCCATCTTCAGATTCTTTTCTTCTTCTCTTGTTTATCCACTTTTTTTAAAAAAATGTACAATATTTTTTTGATCCCCTTCCTCCTGTCTCATCTTTCTGGCGGAGGTGGGTGGGTTCGCTAGTAAATCCAGAAAACACAGACAGGTAAGAAACTATTTGTTTTGCAGCGTGAATCTTTCAGGATTCACTATGCTGTGCATAGGCTTTGTAGCAGTTTGCTATGTTTGTGGCGGCTGGGTGGAAGATGAGAGTTGGTTGTTGAATATATGTTGAAGCACTTTTTGTCCTACTTGTGCTTTCTTGTTCATCTGTACATCCACGCAGTAATGCTTAGTGAATGTGTGTACTGAAGGCCATGTTGCCGCCAGGCAAATGTCTTGGATGGGTGTCTTTGCCAGGAAGGCTATTGTTGCTCCTTTCTTTCTGGTAGAGTGGGCTTGTGCAGCTCCTTGTAGTTCTTGGCCTGTCTGCTTGTGGCAGAATTGGATTGTCTGTGCGATCCATTGTGCGATGGTGCATTTTGTTACCGGTCTTCCAAAGAAACTGCTTGCGAAAGACACAAAGAATTGCTTTGTTCTCCTGAAATCTGTAGTTCTCTCACTGTAATGCATCACTGCTCTTCTAGCGTCCAGAAGGTGCAGTGCCCTTTCTGTGCTTGTGGATGGTTTTTAGAAGAAACTTGGTATCTGTATTGTCTGGCTTACGTGGAACCTTGATCTATGTTAAGAGTGGACCTGCACACTTTTTTTCACAATTTATTTTCTCAAGTTTTTATCACTATGTACACAATTTATAGCGTGCTCTCCAGTTCTAAGGGGCGTGCCCTGCTCCCTCAACGGATCAACTGTGTAAATAGGGCCCAAGGGAAACCCTGAGCTACTAGAGGCACTGCTGTGGGGCAATCAGCCTTTCAAAATGTAAACGCATGTTAATCAGTTTGTTTGTACTACTGGTACAAATGTTCTTTATTTTTTTCTCGTAACATAAGAGATTCTTAAGGAGCAAAAACACTGTTAAATGCTAATTGTACACTGTGGAATTTCTCACAAATGCATCCATAAACACAAATACTTTATGCAGTCACGATTTCAATTATACATTTGCATATTTCATTGAAACCAACATCAAAAATATATAACTTGTTGTCAAAACTCCCAATGCATTTCGGGTTGATAACAAACCCTTCGTCAGGGGAAGTAGAAATTAAAGAAATACGATATGTGATGTCGTTGAGTGCTGAAATCTTTCCAGGCTCTACGAAACAGCAACAAAAATCTATATTGCAAAGCTGTCATACAATTGCGTAATATTAAAAGATACAAAGCTAGGGAGTGCCGCCGGGAAAGGACCAACATGTGAAAAGAAAAGCACTGTGTGAGGGGGAGTGCTAAAATAAAAGGTATTTGGAACGCAACCGTTCCTATTTTAGATAAAAGTTCGCGCTCACTCTGAAATGCGTGGTTAAAGAGATATATGTGTGCTTCCTCCTCAAAACATAAGGTGGATATAACCCTTGGTGATGTTAACCGAGCCCATAGAAAGATTGCTACGTGAGGAATTCAAACAAGCGGTATACCTCTCAACATGGCATAAAATGTGGGTCTGTTCTCATTACCACCCTGTCATTGTGAATTTGAATATAGGGTTCTTGTAGTGTTAGCGCTTGCAGCTCACTTACCCTGCGTAGCGAGGTGATTGCTACCAGAAAAGATGTCTTTATGGTGAACATCTGTAGAGAGGCCTTGTGAATGGGTTCGAAGGGCGCTTTCATAAGTTGCGTTAGAACTACATTGCGGATCCATGCCGGCAGAGGCATCCTTTTTGGGGGGGCGATTTGTTTGGCCCCCTCCAGGAATCTTCTTACCACCTGGGATGTAAAGAAACTTTTCCCCGCTTCTCCTCTTGTGTAAGCTACTATTGCTGCTAGGGGTACCCTTAGCGAGGTGTAGCTTAGGTTACTGTTTAGCTAGTGTGTTAAGTGTCTTAGCACTGTTGATTCCCTAGTGATTCTCTTTTGGAGCTTCTCCTTGATGCTCCACTGGGTGAACCTTTTCCATTTTGCTACATAACACTTCCGTGTGGTAGGTCTCCTCGCCTTCGGCAGCATCACCAGTGTGCTCTCTGGGAGTTTTAGGTGTGCGAACTCTAAGTCTTCAGGAACCAAGCTGCTAGGCTGAGGCTCTCTGGTTCCGGGTGGAGCACCCTTCCATTTAGCATCGAGAGCAGGTCTCTTCTTTTTGGGAATTTGTGTGGTGGCCATTGTGCCATTTCCACTATCTGTGAGAATCAGGACTGCCTGGCCCATTGTGGTGCTACCAGTATCAACATCATGTTGCTTGTTCTGCACTTGCTGAGCAGTCTGTGCATCAGCGGTATCGGGGGGAAATCGTAGGCAAATGTCTTCGACCAGCATTTCTCTGGGATTGCTGACCTGGCTGTCTGGATGCGAAGTATCGGCATTTTGCATTCTGGTGTGTTGCAAACAGGTCTATTTGAGGGGTCACCCACTTCTTGAATAGTTTTTGCGTTTCCTGAGTATTGAGCTCTCATTCGTGGGATGATGTTGTCTGTCTGCTGAGTCAGTCTGCTTCCACATTGTCCTTTTCTGGTAGATGTATCGCCAGGAGGTCTATTTGTAGTGGGATGGTCCACTTTCATATCTCCTGCGCTAGCCACGATAGCGACACTGATTGTGTTCCTCCCTGCTTGTTGATGTAGAACATCGTTGTGGTGTTGTCGGTTTGTATCAACACCCTCTGCCCGTACAGTTGTTTCTGGAAGGCCTTTAGGGGGAGGAACACGGTCTTTAGTTCCAGGTAGTTGATGTATCTGATCGCATCTGTTTGTGTCCACAAACCCCTCACTTTGAGCCGGTTCATGCTCGCTCCTCACCTCATTTAGGATGCGTCTGTTGTGATGGTCACTGTTGGAGTTGGTGGTTTAACCTTTGTTATGTTCTCTTTGTTCCACCATGTGATCTCCTCTTGCACTGCATGCGTTACAACCACTAGATCTTCCCAACTCCCTGTTGCTTGTGACCATTGCTGTTGGAGCCATTCCTGGAACGGTCTCATGTGGAGTCGGATATTGGGGACTAGGTGTATGCAGGACGCCATCATCCCCATGAGTTTGCTCACTGTCCTCACTGTCAGAGGTTGCCCCTTCCGGTATTGACGTGTCGCCTTCAGCAGTGCGAAGGTTCTCTTCTCGCTGGGGAACACCCTGCCCTAAATGGTGTTGATCTGTGCGCCCAGGAAGATCTTCATCTGTTCTGGTTCTATTGAGAACTTCCCCCAGAGTATCGAAAAACCTAATTCTGTCAGCGTGTGCGTGACCCGCTGAGCATGTAGTTTGCATTGGTTGTAGGAATTCGCCTTTACCAACCAGTCGTCCAGCTAGGGATATACATGTATTCCCTGCCTCTGTAAGTGCGCCGCTACAGCAGCTAGGCATTTTGTGAAGACCCTTGGTGCGGATTTTAGTCCAAAGGCCAGGTGCGTGAACTGGTAGTGCGCTTTGTTGATGGCAAATCTCAGCAGATGCTTGTGCTTTTGGTTCATGGTAATATGTAGGTAGGCATCCATGAGGTCTATAGTGGACATAAAATACCCGTCCCTTATTTGCGGTATAACCTCCTGTAGGGACGTCATTTTACAATTTTTAGTTTTTATGTATTTTTTTAGGAACCGTAGGTCCAGGATGGGTCTTAACGTTTCGTCCACTTTTGGTACGAGGAAGTAGTTGGGAGTACACTCCCTTGTTTCTTTCCTTGTACGGTACTGTTTCTATTGCCTCCTTGTAGAGGAGTTCTTGTGCCTCCTGCAAGAGGAGTGCGAGCTCTTTTGTTGAGCGAGTTTTGTTGGTTGTTCTACTGTTTTGTGGCTTGTTTTCCAGTTCTATGCAGTAGCCGAACTGTATGATTTAGAGTATCCATTTATCTGTTGTTATTTTCTTCCCCTCCTGGAAGAAGTGTTTCAGTCTGCCTCCTACCGGTGTTACATGTTCGCTGATCTTGTGTGTTTCTCATTGTCTTTCTTTAGTCTTTTGTTTTGCCGCCCTCTAGCGATGTTGTGGAGGTGGGCACTTTTGATACAGCAGAGTCACTTGGAGGTGGGTTGTTGTCCCCCTTTTCTCCCTTGTCCTCGTCCGTTCGGCCGCCTGCGAAAGGACTTGCACCTGGATTGGTACTGCCAGCTTTGCTGTTGCTGACCCTGCTGCGCCTGGTTGTTACCCTGATAAGTTTGCTGGAAAGCCTGGTGCGATGTTCCAGGCAGGCTCCCTCCTCTGCCGTTTGGTCTCCTTGAGGGGGTGCCCCTTCTCATCCCTCTGAACTGCAGAGCTATCATGGACCTTATAGTTTCATATTTTTGTTTTGTCAAATCTGTTTTTATTGTTTTAAAGTCACATTTTACAGCATAAACATCAGTTATAAAAGCTCTAATTCAAGGCAGATCATTCGTCAATGCATTAACGCATGGTCATGGTATGTTACATGCATTCAAGTTTAGTAATGAATGAGCCGCAGATGTTCGCCTAGGGTGAACTGGATTACAGTACACCAGTCCTGATGCCGACTTTGAGGCTGTCTATGAGAACCAGGGTGTTAACCTCTCAATGGCCCGTGCAGCTTCAGGCTGGCCCTCCATCTTGGACATGCAAACAGACAGTGTATTTATAAAACAAGAAACATTAACTGTGGCAGCAGAAACCTCATGTTTAACCAACTCCCTTTCCTCCCCCTGACCCCTACTCTCCGCCCCCCTCAACCAACGCTCGCACTCCCTATCCGTGGCCACGCTATCATAGTTGTCTTTATGCTCTAGTACAGCCGGAGTACAGACTATCAGACTATTTTTTTATTTTATTTTAAACGTTTATAAAGCGCTTGACTCACCCAAATGGGGTATCTCCGCAGTGAGGACAAAAGCGGTACAACACAACGGGGGAAATGGAGCTAGAAAAGATGAGTCTTAAGCTTTTTCCTGAAGGCCAAATAGTTGGTATTCAGGCGAAGAACTAAAGGCAATTGGCTCCATAACGTGGGGGCAATGTAATTGAAGGATTTACCCCTAGTCTGGATTGCCTGATACGAGGAACTACAAGTGAGCCTTTTCCTTCCGAACGCAGTGTGCGAGATGGAATGTGTTTGAGTAACTTTAACTTTGATTAACTATCCCGGCAGGAGAACAGCCCGTGGCATGCATCCATCCGCGTGCGCACTTCCCTACCCTTCCGTGTCACTTGTGCCCCCCACCCTGCCCGTCTGTTGTAGCGCCTCAAGCATCTGCTCCCAGTGTGCCGCTATGGGTTCCCTCGGAATCCCTAGTGTTTCCTCACTGCGGATGGCAATCCACTCGGCTCTGGCCCACGCCTGAAAGGAAGAATTCCATGCCCGTGCACATGGCGGGTCATGCGCCTTCCATCTCCTTGTGAGGAGGCGCTTTGCTACCACCAGCCCTAGATCCAGAAAACGGGATGACACCTTATCTTTGGGGGATCTCTTAAAAGGATGTAGGATGTACTCGGGCCAGTCAAAGGGTATGGTTCGACCTTTGCAACTCCGCAGCAGCTCGTTGATTGCACGCCAGTAAGTGCCCAGCTCAGGTCAGCTCCACAGCATATGTAGGAATCCCGCCCCTAACTCATCGCACCGGGGGCAGAGCGCATCGTCACAGCAGAAGTACTTGTTAATCAACTCGGGCGTGAGGTGGGCCCTGTGGACAATAAAAAGCTGAATCTGGCGAAATTGCATGTTTCTGAGGCTTTTAAGCACCCTTTCCCATTCCTTGTCCGCTAGTGGCCGCCCCAAGTCCAGCTCCCATTTGCCTCTAAAGGGAACTAAACTAACTGCCACGTGCTCCCTTAAGGATGCCGCAAACCAGCGAACCAGATGTCTGCCCCTCCCCATAACATGTAGATACTGCATGGTTAAATGTTTCCTGGGCTCCGTAGTTACATCTCCCCACCTAGCAGTCAGTTTCGCTATCAATGAGCGGTGCATTAGATATCTACCGGGAGGGAGCCCCTCCTCTGTTACCAGCGTCTTGTATGTTGTGAGCTCCCCCTCCTTCAATAGGTCCCAGAGTGTATGGATGTCTGCCTCTCGCGATTCCGCGAGCATAGAGGCCATGAGCACCCCTCCACCACTAGGCGAGCCCTCCAGAGGTATAGCGGCGCGTAGTGGACCGTGTTGCAAGTGAGATATAAGGCCCTTCGGTAGCACTTGTATGCCACCGCTAAGGAGGAGCGGCGTTGGGCGCTCAACCGCAGCTATGGGGTGGAAAAGTTTGGTTATACGCTCTAGTGAGTAAGGTGGCATTACTGTGCCTGTGTCGTCTCTTCCTCTATCTGCCAACCAACGAGTGACCCATTGTAACTGCGCGGCCAGGTAGTAGTGCTCAAAACAAGGAGCAGCCAGGCCCCCCGGTCCGTTGGCAGGTCCAACTTCGCTAGCGCCAGCCTATGCCTAGAGGTGCCCCATATAAAGTCCCGCAGCATCCTATTAAGCATGGTAAAGAAGGATGCCGGAATGTACAACGGCAGGTTGGCAAAGTAGTACAGGAGGCGGGGAAGCATGACCATTTTAGCTAGCGCCACTCTGCCCGTGGTCGTCAGTGGGAGCGTTTTCCTGAAGCGTATCTGTGACCTGAGCACTGCAACCGCCCTCCCAAGGTTCCCATCGAGCAGGTCAGCTGGGTGGCGATAGATCTGTATACCCAGGTATCTGAAGGTACCCTCTTTCCACTGTACTCGCGTAAATCCAAGGTGGTATCCAGGGTCCTCCGTTCCTTCACTGAAGGCATAAAGGCAGGATTTGCCCGCATTCACTCGGAGCCCCGAGATGGCAGCAAAGGTGTGCAGCAGCTGGGCCAGCTGCTCGGGTATGTGCCCCACATCCCTCACGAACACCAGCAGGTCGTCAGCGTAGAGCGATACCTGATGGACTGCGTCTCCCATCGCGATACCATCGTTGAGAGTTGTGCGTATAGCTATGGCCAGGGGCTCGATTGCTAGCACAAACAGCAGCGGGGACAGAGGGCACCCCTGTCTGATGCCTCGGCCCACCGCCACCGAGATGTAAGGGCCTAATTGCACCCGGACTACGGGGTTCCTGTATAATAGGTCGACCATGTGGAGGAACCCCATGTCTAACCTGTAGCGTGCCAACACTGCCGATAGGTAGCCCCATTCTAGGCAATCGAATGCCTTCTCCAGGTCCAGAATCAGGCATCCCGCCCTGGGCCACTCCCGCGTGGCCTCATCTGCCACCCTGAAGTACCTCCGAAGGTTCAATGACGTGGATCTCACAGGGACAAACCCATTTTGGTCAGTGGGGGACCACTGGCGCTAACTTTTCCGCTAACATCTTTGCGAAGATCGTATAGTCCACGTTTAGCATCACCAGAGGCCTATATGAGCCCAAATCGGTAGGGTCCCTATCCAGCTTAGGTAGGGAGACCAAGAACGCCTCCAGCATAGGAGGGGGCAGCGATCCTTCCTCCACCGCCACGGTATACAACTGGTGAAGTAGTGGCGTCATGGTTTCCCGATATGCTTTATAGTATTCGGCGGGCAAGCCGATCGGCCCGGGGGTTTTCCCGGACGCCATGGACTGTATTGCCTCCCCAACTTCCTCCAATGTGAGAGACGCGTTGAGTGTTTTCTTCTGCTCCTCGGAAGCTGTGGGCAGTTGGAGAGAGTCCAAGAATTCTTCTAAAATGTGTCTGGAGACAATGCCCTGGGCCCTGTATAACTGTGGGTAGTGGTCGGTTAGGGCACGGTGGATTTCGCGCTGCGTGTATACCATCCCTTCACCCGTTGTGCGGAGAGCTCCTATCGGGGCACTGCGCCCCTTTTGTTTTATCAATCAGGCCAGAAGACGGCCTGCTCTGTCTGCCCTGGCATGCGTTCTGTCCGTGTTCGCTGCGTAGTTGTGACACCTCAACCTCTCCAGAAGCTCCGCATGTCAGGCGCGAAGGTCCCCCAGTTTATGTGAGTGCCTGCCCCCTCGTTCTCCTTCCCGCTCAAAGTAGGAGCTCAGCCTCTAGGCGTGCCAGAGAGGCTGAGAGCATCGGGCGTATGTTCCACGTGGTCCCCAAGCAGTGCCCCCAGATGGCCACTTTGTGAGCATTCTCTGTCGAGGCCAGGTATCACCTGGTCTATGAGATGCTCAACCCTAGTCCCTAAGGTTTCAAAATATTCAAGGAAAATATAACCTATAGTTGTCAATATGTAAACAAAAATAATCAAAATCAATCAAAGACAATATTTCACAATGTTTCTTTTGAATGTAGCTTATGGTGCTACCGTTCTTTACTTTAAATGTTTTAACATGTTATGCCAGTGAAAACTAAATTTACATGTGCTCAATTTTTGTGAGGTCCGTTCCAAAGGCGCTACAAATAATATGCATCAAAAAGACAATGATTTGGACAAGAAACCACCAGAGAGTTCGTGACAAACAAGCCTGACTCCTTGGTTGAACTCGGTGCCTCATTGTGAGTAGGCAATTCTTGTGTCTGCCTTTCACTGGGGAGTCTAGGTCACATTGATAAGGTGAACACCCAACCTCCACCCACAGGGCACCCCCGCATGTGCAAACATCCCCATAGTCTTCTTGTAATGTAAATAGTAATCCACAAACTAAATGTTTTCTGATACATGTCTTTTTGATGCATATTATTTGTAGCGCCTTTGGAACGGACCTCACAAAAAACAGCCACAACGAACCTTAAAAGAGAAATCATGAATATTGTGAAAACAATTTGAAATTAGCATTAGTATTTGTTACCCCTGAAGAAGGGTCGACATAGACCCGAAATGCATTGGTTTTTAAGTTAATAATGTTTTGATTTACCATTGACATTTTTCATCGTCTATTGTTTCGGACACAATTCTGACAGTGCAATTGAGCACATGTAAATTTCGTTTTCACTGGCATAACATGTTAAAACATTTAAAGTAAAGAACGGTAGCACCATAAGCTACATTCAAAAGAAACATTGTGAAATATTGTCTTTGATTGATTTTGATTATTTTTGTTCATATATTGACAACTATAGGTTTTATTTTCCTTGAATATTTTGAAACCTTAGGGACTAGGGTTGAGCATCTCATAGACCCAGGTGATACCTGGCCTCGACAGAGAATTTCAGGCAAGGGGGTTGGGCAATCCCCACATGAGATTGCTCACTAATCAAAGAGGAACAGCAATAGAGATACTAGTTTTTGGATAATTAAGGTGTGCTAGCCTACACTTACAGAGCACTTTGTGAGCATCCCATTCTACCATGGCATTGCTTGCTGTCCCTTCATTGGCATCGAAATATGCAAGGATAGCTGTGCTCAGAGACGAGCAAAACTCTGAATCTTCTACCGCATTAGGCTGCAGCCGCCACATAGGGACGAGCGGGCGATCCGCCTCCCAGCTGACCTGAAACCACAGAGGATTATGATCGGAGTGTGTCCTCCCAGATATTCGGATTGGGCAATAAGCGGGAGCAGGGACTGGGAACCCACTATCCTATCCAACCGGACATGTAAGCCTTAGACTGCTGAGTAATAAGAATAAATTCTGTCGTCTGGGTGCAGTACTCGCCACAGGTCCTGTAACGCCCATTGTCAAAGCCAGTCCCTGAACGCCTGCGCATTGGACGCTACCGCTGCAGCATGGAGGGGGAGAAAACACCTGTCCAATTGAACATCTAGTACCATATTAAAATCCCTGCCAAGCAGCCAAGGGAGCCCAACATAAGGGTGGAGGACCTGGGACAGCTGCGCTAGGAAGGATGGCAGGTCTATGTTCGGGGCATACAATGATCCTAATAGCACCTCATGACCATTCAACTTCCCCCGTACAAGGATATACCTGCCCTCTTGATCCACCTTTGCTTCTTCACATAGAAAGGGGATGCCCGCCCTCACCCAGATCAGGGTTCTCCGCGCATGCGCCGACAAGACCGTACCATAGATTTGTCCCCTCCAACGCCTACGAAGCTTGTCAAGTTCTGTCAGGATCATGTGAGTTTCCTGCAGGAGGGCAAAACCTACAGAGTGTCACTCCAGGTAGGAAAAAATGGAGTAGAGCTTCGACGATGTGTGCATACCACTTATGTTCCAAGCCACAATGTTAGTGTGCGTCATGTGTCTGGGTAAGTCATAGCCGCACAAGGCAAAGGGGCCATGTCGGGAGGGTCGGGCCGTAATCCAAGGGGAGCATATCGGAGTGCTGCAACTTAAACAAAATAGTAACCACTAACAATGCAACTAATGGGGCGTATCCCGAGAGGGCAAACACATAGATTGGTGAGCTAGACCAGTGCAACGACTAGCGGGGTGTGTGTGATATCAACAATTAATCTGTACTGTTTCCCTGTCTCAAGCCTCCTGTGCTCGCAAGAGGTGTGTAATGAGCTGTGTGCTAGCCGATCTCCGGTGCGGTCCGCAGTGGTAGGAGCCTGCCATGGAAGTATCTGCGCAACGTGTCCCCCCCCCCTCCACCCCCCCTCCCCCTCGGCAGCAATCTGTCTCAAGGCAGCGGTCAGGCATCGCGCTAAATGTCAAAAACGCCTTCAACATGCAATGCATTCCAACAGTATGTGCACGGGCCTATGAAAGATAAAACAGTGCACAGTTTACATATGCTTGCAAGCCATGGGGAGAATCAACATAGCCTCGCGTTATCACATGATCTGGTCCGCCATCTGAGGCGTCACCACAGGCAGGTTCAAGTCTTCGGAAAACACAGTGGATGGAGATGACGAGCCGCTGGTGCCCGGGTCACTGCGTGTGTGAGACTCCATGCGGCCATTGCTGTTCACTGTCCCAAGGGTCGCCACCGCCTCGAGAGCTTTCTGGCGTTCCATCCTGATCTTCTCTGGACTGGGCCCAGCCTCGTGCCCAGATAAGCTCCCCGCCTTCTGCGCCGTCTCGACCTCCTTTCCAGCCGACCGCTGTCCTCCAGGCCTGGGGGTCTCGTTCCTGTCCTCTACCCCGTCTCCTCTAACCAGTCCCAGATGTCCGCAGGGTCATCAAAGAAACGTGCACCTTTCTTCGAGACCACCCTAGGGAGGGACGGGAACAGTAGGGAGTAAGGCAGTTCCAGCTCTCTTAGTTGACGATTCACTGCCATATAGGTGCTTCTCAGCCTCTGCACCGTTGCCGTGTAATCCGGGAAGAACATTACCCGACCCTTTCCCACAGTCAGGTCGCCAAGTTTCCTAGTTGCGCGGAGCACCACGTCTCTATCCCGATAATTAAGGAGCTTGAAGAAAAATGGGCGAGGTCGAGCTCCGGGCCTGGGCTTTTGTGCTGTGCGCCCTTTCCACCACAAACTGCTGTGATAGCGCCCTCTGAGGCAGGAGGGCGCGCAACCAGTTCTCGACGTACTGCTCCAGGTTTCTGTCCTCCTCACCTTCCGGAAGGCCCACCATGCGGACGTTGTTGCGCCGAGAGCGCCCTTCCGCGTCTTCTATGCGGTCTTCAAGCGCGTGGACTCGGTCTATCATGTCTTGGAGTGATGTAGTGCGGTTCTGGACCACAGGTTGGATCTCCTGAAGTGTTTGACCGTGCGAGGCCACTGACTCTGCTAACTTACGACGATAGGCATAGAGAAGGGTGAAATCCGATCCGTGTCTCTAGGGACTCCTTGGTTTGCTGCAAGGTGGTGCCGACTCGTTCCACCGCTGCAAGCACAGTGTCCATTTTGGCTGCAAGGGCCGCAGTCTGGGGTTCCATGTTTCCACTCTGATGCCCCAGCGAAGGGTCAAGGCTGCCAGCTGTCGGCTGTCCATTCTGCGACTTGTTCCGCAGTCGGCCCATCACTAGCTGCTGCGCCGTTGGCATCCGCAGACGGGGTGCAGTTCAGGCGGGCGTGATCTACTGCAGGCCACAGAACTTAGGTCTCTTCCTGTTGTCGGAAGGGGAGTCAGCCGTGCCGGTCCGTCGTCAACACCGTCAGCAGAAAGGACCCCCCTAGGGGGTAGGCGCCGTTGTTGTCGGGGGACCAGTCACACTGCATTAGCCACCAGCCCTGCGAGATTACAGCCTGTAGGGCACCTTCTCATTGCAGCACAAAGGTCTGCCTCCTTCGCCGACCCAGGGCACCACACTTGTGTTCCCGCCTCCTTGTCTGACTCAGCCCGGCCCTGCTTGGCGCTCCTGACAGTTGCTGCGAGTTCGCAGAGGTTGCGGGCACAGCTCACCTATGGCACCTCTGACCGCCTGGGGCTTCCGTTATGCTGGTGCGATTCACGTGTCAGGGGCACACCACTTCAGCCACAGTTCTGCTTAAAATGGCACTGCCCTCAAAATGGCGCCCAAAACACACTGTTCCAGCTTGCAACGGCTCAGTCCTTGCCAGCGAGCATTCCCTGAGTACTTCAAACACAACAGTCTTGCGGTCCCCCCGGTCTGGGTGGCTACGCCTCAATTATCCCTCCAGGTCCAGCGCGGCGCCTCGCTTACGCTGTAGCCAGGGGGGGCCGCCAATCGCCCGCTTCTCTCCTTGTGGCCCGCTCACTGGCCGGGCGCTTCACCACAGTCTGCGCCGCCCTGTCTGCCAGGTATGTCAGCTCCCACAGAAGCTCTAGTTGGTCCTCCCTTAGCAAACGTGTGTCGTGTCCGCAGGCCGCAGGGCTAGCCGGTATCTCCTGGGTCACGTTTCCCCAACCTGGGCCCCACTTCACACCCAGGCCTCAGCACCCCGCTCGCAATCAGTCCACAATCGACCCCCCGGGCCTCACATGTCCGCCTCTCTTAGCCGCGGATTATAACGGCTCCCCCGGAGCCTCTTTGCTGTTGCGGGCTCTCTTCCTGCCTCAAGTTTCGTGCCTCACCTCAGAGTTCCAGATCTGTGATGAGCCGGGTAGGCCCGCAGCGCTTATCAGGCCTCAGCGCCCGGGCAGTACAGGGCTCGGCCCTCAGCGCCCCCTCCTTGAGTCTTAGTAGCAGCCAACTCCTCTGAGGGCACCCGGTGCACTTTCCTAACCGGAGCCACACTGCACCTCCCTCCGGCGTTCAGCAGCCCACCGACTCCCAGGCCGCAGATCAGGCCATCGCCACTTGCGTCCCGCCGCCTGCGTGCGTCGGCTCCTGTCCCAGGCCCTCTCACCGCGCCCGATAGCGGCTGTAGGCAGGGGGGAATGTCCACTACACCTCCGCAGCACACCTCTTGTATAGCCTCGTCAGGACGCCATACACCGCCGGGGCAACACAGGGACAGATTTTCAGCTCCCCTGACAGTGTCACTGTGCCGTCTCAGGCTCCGCCGGCAGCCGTTGGTTCTCGGAGCACTTTTCGCGCCTTCTCCTCCGAAGCCGTGCAACTCGGCCAGACCGCATCCCTCTCCTCAGCACCTCACAATCGGGGACCACCGTGCTTCACAGGCTCCCCGCTGCGTCCCCTCACCATCCCCGCATGCTGCAGATGTAAAAACACCTCTAAAGGAGAAATGGCAGGAGAATTAGAAGTTGTCGGTCGGAGCCCTAAGAGCTCAGGTCCGCCATGTTGGCTAGCTGGCCACACCCCATTGGACCTTGCAGTTTCAGTTTCATTATCATTTTTGAGCTGTGTCAGTTTCTCGTCCACTGGTTTGCCAAACAGTTGTTCCCCTTTGAAGGGTATGTTCAGAATATTGTTCTGGACTTCCAGTTTGAAACCTGAGATTCTCAGCCAGGCATGCTATTTCCCCATCACTCCAATCATCATCAGCCATACGAATGTGTCTGCCGCATCCAGGGCCGACTTTAGGCAGGTGTTGACCATGTTGTTGCCTTCTGCTGGCATTCTGCTGGGAGATGTTTGAGCAGCTGGCCGGCCTCATCCCAAGGTTGGTACGCATGTCTGTCTGTTAGGGCACTGGAATTCGCAATGCGCCAGTAAATTGCCGCATTCCTCTCTATTTTCCTCCCTGTGAGGTCTATTCTCTTACTCTTTGTCTGGAGGTGGCACAGAGTTCGTGGGAATGTTGGCCCTCTTTCTGGCAGTTGACGCTACAATGGAGTCAGCTGGTACGGATCCCTGGATATATGCTGGATCCTTCGCGGAATGCTTGTATTTTTTCTCTGTTCTGGGAGTGACAGATCTGCAGGCTGCTGGCTCCTTGAAAGCTTCCTTTCCCTGGTCCAGTACACTTGGAAGCACGGGTAGGAATTGGCTCCTAATTTGAGTGGGGAGCAGGGTCTCCAAGAGGAAACAAGCCTTTGGTTTCTCTTCCTCTAATTTAACCCCATAGGTTGCTGCAGCCTTCTTGATGACCATGTTGTAGATGCCAATGACGTCTGGCGGCGAAGGCCTCGACGAATATGACTCTACGGCCTCCTCCGGGCTTTCGGCGTCGAGGTCCTGCCATTCCAGGCCCTGCGCCTCCGAGGATGTCGAGCCTGTTTGTTTGTCGATCATCCTCGCCTTCTCCTTCGTAGTAGTACAGGCCCTCTTCGTCCTGTTGCTCTGCTGGTTCTGGAGTTTTCGGCATCGTCGAACTCCTCTTCGACTTCTATTTCGACTACTGTCTAAGGCTTCCAAGGGATGGTGTATCTGCTCATCCGTTCGTCTAAGTCCTTTTTCCTCTGGAGGATAGTGTCCATTTCGGCCTCGAGCCTACTTTTCTTTTACTCCATTTCGGTTGCTTGTCGGCGTCGAGAGTTTCGGCGCTTCTCTTCGAGGTCGTCGATGTTGACATCGAAGTCGCCTGCAGCTCTTTTTCCTTTGGCGTCAATCGCAACTTTTCGGGTCCGTGCTTCGACGACCTACGCTTGGCTAGAGCTTTAGCCGGCTGGGAGTCCTTTTTGAAGGATCCGTTGGGCTGTTTGTCCGTGGACGCCACTGTAGCTGTCGATTGCTTCAACACCAGCACTCCTTTAGAGGAATTTCGCTCCGTTTTTTGAGAGTCTGTCTGGGTTTAAGGGTCGACGTCTCGCTTACCTCCTTTGTCGACTTCTTATCGGTCTCTGCGAAGGTGTAGCCCTCTGGTCCCTCTGCGATGTTGTCCTCTTCTCCGCTGGAGAAGCCCAAGTCCGGGAGCAACGGAGGTTCTCCTTGCCCCTGCATGGCGAAGTTTGCTCTCCTCTGTCTCCCTCTCACTCCGAGGGTCTTGAGGGTCAATGTCGAGCAGGTGTTGCAATCCTTGCTTTTGTGGTCGATTGGCAGGCAGACGTTGCAGACCGGGTGCTGGTCTTTCTGCACGTACTTGTGGTGGCAATTACGGGAAAATTTGAATGGTGTTTTGTCCATCTTGCGCTCAGTGGACCCCCTGTGCGCGCATTCTCCGTTGGAAGTCGAAGTTCTTTATCTTCCTCACCCTCTTCGTCGTCCAGGCTATGTGCTTCTGGTCATGAGATGAAAACTCCAACTTTTGGCGCTTTCTGCTTGATTGTCTCTTCTTCTTTCCAAAAAACTCTAGAACTCTTCGGTGACGATCCAGACCCAAGGGTGGAAAAAAAAGAATTTGAAGATGGCGCCCAAAGGTGGGAGCTTCCGAAGGAAGCACGCCGACGTCACGGGAGGACACCAAATGGTCTTACGTCGACGCCCACCTGGCTCACAGAAAAAAAAAAGAGAGAAAGAATACTACGATTCCGGACCCAACCACTAGACTGCGGAATAATGCACAGCATAGTGAATACAGAATGATTCACGCTGCAAAAAAAACCAAAAAACATTGCAAGACGCTGCTCAGTTATTGGCTCCGGGTTCGCCGGGTGCTTGGTGAACCTACATGTCCTATTTATCCCCACAACCAGTAGCGTCCAGCAGATGTAATGGTATATTGCTTTAAAAAAATCTGCAAATTTAGAAGAAGTTTCAAGTGAAAATGTTGGCACAAATGGCTGTTTTTTTCAACTCATTTTCAATTTTTCCTACTTTCAACTGCTAGTTTCTATAAAAAAAACCTTGACGGATCTACACAAATGACCCCTTGCTGATTTCAGAATTGTGTCAATTTTTTTAAATGTATAGCTTTCCATGATCCATTATTGCTTTCATACCCATTTCTACCATTAACTAAAAGGACGTTGAAAGCACAAATAATAGCAAAAATAGGCTATGTCTCAGTAAAATACCAAAACTGTGTAAAATATTTTGGTTTTCTGACAAAAGTCAGTATGTCCCTGAAAGCTGGGAGGATGGTGATTTCAGCACCACAACCCCTTTATTGATACCATTTGCAGGAAAAAAGCCAGACGCTTTCATCTTCAGCAGTTTTTTTCCAATTTCTCCCTCAAAAAACAAAATGTGGCTGTATTTTGGTTACTTTCTGGGTCCCCTCCAAGGGAATCAACAAACCCTGGGCACCTATAAAATCCCCATGATGTTGGAAGAAAGATGCAAATTTGGTGTGGATACCTTAAATGGTCAAAAAGTTACAGGGGCCTAAGCGTGAACTACCCCAAATAGCCAAAAAAAGGCTTAGCACAGAGGGGGAAAGGCCTAGCAGCGAATGGGGTAACATTGCCTCCCTTTCCCCCTTCTTCCACGTTTTGTCCAAGAACAATAACTTCACTTTCAGCCTGCCAGAGTGGCAAATAATGGATGGATTGTTAAAAAAAATTAACCCACCCCAAACTTCCAAACATGACCTTGACATAGAAGTGAATGGAATTTTATTTCCTTTAAACGCGCTGATTGCTAGCGCGAGCCAGAGGCAAACCTATCTCCTGAGGCGGAAGCCGGGAGAACGCTAGGATTTTAATTTTAAAAATTGTTTGTTATATTGTGCTTTTATACACTCACTCTCTTCTCCCTGGGCACTTGTACTTTCGATCTTCACGTACTGGGCATCCCCGCGCAGCGGATCGTATCGCTGCCGCGGGCCACAACATTCTTGCCGCCATTCCCCAGAGGCCACTGCCACGCCCACTACCAACAGGCCACGCCCCCCCGCCGAAGGCATTTAAACGCGCTGATTGCTAGCGCGAGCCAGAGGCAAACCTATCTCCTGAGGCGAAAGCCGGGAGAACGCTAGGATTTTAATTTTAAAAATTGTTTGTTATATTGTGCTTTTATACACTCACTCTCTTCTCCCTGGGCACTTGTACTTTCGATCTTCACGTACTGGGCATCCCCGCGCAGCGGATCGTATCGCTGCCGCGGGCCACAACATTCTTGCTGCCATTCCCCAGATGCCACTGGCCACGCCCACTACCAACAGGCCACGCCCCCCCCCCCCTGCCAAAGGCATTTAAACGCGCTGATTGCTAGCGCGAGCCAGAGGCAAACCTATCTCCTGAGGCGGAAGCCGGGAGAACGCTAGGATTTTAATTTTAAAAATTGTTTGTTATATTGTGCTTTTATACACTCACTCTCTTCTCCCTGGGCACTTGTACTTTCGATCTTCACGTACTGGGCATCCCCGCGCAGCGGATCGTATCGCTGCCGCGGGCCACAACATTCTTGCCGCCATTCCCCAGAGGCCACGCCCACTACCAACAGGCCACGCCCCCTCCCGTCTCCTTTCCCTATAAACAATGTGTTTCCCCCGTACGCGCAGCGGACGCGCAAAGGCAAGCCCGTCTGCACCCGTTCGCGACCGGCAGGGACCAGGGGCCACGCACTCTGCTCCTGCCGCCCAAAACCCCTCACCCACTCCTAAACCCTAAAAATAACCTTACCATCCAATACCTTTACTCACCCATAAACCTCCAAAAACACTTAATACCCCTCCCCACCCAAAACCCTTAAGAAATAAATAAATAAATATATATATATATATACACACACACACACACACACACACATACATATATCGGTTTCAATTACCTACGATATACTTACATTTTTGTGGTAAAGATATGTGTGGTAAAGGCATATGCGTGGTAAAGGTACTGCATGAAGATGGCTGAGTTGTAAATGTTGTTTCCATGCTGAGTTATGAAACCATATTTTGTCCCCATTACCTTTGTTATCAGAGCAGAGTAAGATGCTGTTTTATGTACTGTGGTTTTTGGAATTAATGTCATAGCTATTTCCTATCATTATCAAATATATGTTGAACCCATGGTCTCACAAATGCCAACCCAACCATCCAAGGTATTTATAAAAATACTGGAGGGAATTTGCTGGTAATTGTACACTATCAAGAAAGTAACTACATAATAAGTAGGGAATATACAATAAGTATGGAAAATACAGAAAGCTCTTGTCTATACAATGTGATATTTGACTGAGGACCATTGGCCATATTAGACTATTCTCACACTCACACTCACTTTGACCTGCACTATGAAGTAGCTTCAGTGGAACGAAGGAGAACATGAAATTACTTATTTACATTGAAAAAGTTGGTCCAATGACATTATGAAGTTTTATTATTGAACTATACTTGCCTCTGTAGTCTCTCAATTTCTTTTTCACTCCAGAATTCACCTTGACGAACATATGGAAATTGCCCGGTAGAACTTTGATGCTCTTCCTTGTCAGCGGTGACAGACTTATCAGTTCCAATACAGCGATTGTCTGTTGATGTGAAGCCACTGGTTACTGAGCAAGGCGATAGTTTTCGTTCAGAGCTCACAAGCTGCCTATCAATGACATCAGAATCTGATTGGTTGTTGTCACATGTGTTCGGGATATAGGTTTTGTTTAAACTATGTTCACTAGAATATGAGGAGTCCACTGGGTTGCTGCGTATTTGCATCCCAGAATAAATTTTCCTCACCACCTTTTCTTCTGAACTGCTGTCGTGGATAAGCTCATACTTCCCAGACCGATTACTGTGGAATGGTGACATTACCTTTGAATTTCTAACTGCCAAGGCGTTATCAATTTCAGTATCAGAAGTTGCACTTGTACTGAGATAATGTTTCTTAGGTCTGACAATTGTCAAATTTACTTTGGGCTTCCTTCTGACAGAGTGTGGTGCATAGGCCTCATCACTCGAATTCTCTTCAGAACTTGAGTCTATTGATGTGCTTTCACTTAAGACAGCAGTGCTTTCCGAAATCACTTTCCTGTGGCGACTTGTGCTTTTGGTATCTTTTATTATGGCTTTTTGTCTTCGGGTTTGGTTTCTTTGTTCTAGAGCCTCTTTCTTGTTAGCATGCATTTTCTTGTTGCTTTTCTGTATATTATTGTAGACCACATTGTGCTTCATACACCTTTCTTGCAATTTAGCACTTGTATTAATCGGTGTCAACAAAACAACAGGCAAGTTACCAGCACCCTTATCGTTGTCATCCTCACTTTCTTCCGTTTCTGACACAAATTTCTTCTGCTTTTTTTGGTCACTTAAATTTACTTGGTCAGAGCTTCTTCTTGTATTGGTTTGCTCTAAAAGAAAAACATTTACATTCTTAGCTGAAGACATACCAGACTGGCACTACCGGCATACTTGTTGGTAAATTAATCAATTCTAAAAATTAAAAAATACATACAAGTAGAATAACATTGGCTACAAACAGGCAAAATACATGGGTAATTTGCAACTTTGGCTATGGGTCAGATAAATGCTTTGTTACCTATAAGGTAGGGAAAGGGTGTAAGAAATAGCAAAGCAGGGGAAGGTGGGCTGTATAGAGGCTTATGAGGAAAGATATGACAGAAGCAGACAGGAAATATATAAGCATCGAGAGCACAGAATATCAAAATAAAAGAAATGCAAACCAGGCAAAAACGTAAAGCTTAACAGAAAAGTAAGAAGAAAAGTTACTTTCTTGTAATTTTAGTGCTAAATCTAAGGAATCTTCACTTAAGTCAATGCGGGATCCAGCACAACATTTTCACATGCCTATCGAACAAGTGACTTACCTTCGGTAATGATATATCTGTAAGAAACTTAAGTGTTAGGTTCCTTACCTTAGAATACCCACAGGCCTCACACTGGATCCGGAAGGTTTTCGCTAGCAGTACCTCTGCGCGTCAGTAGGCGTCGTCGTGCAGATCCACATCCGTCGCTGGCGTCCTATGCGCCGAGATGACGTCACGGAGACTACATAGACGCCACCCATGCGTGCCGACGTCAGTTCTGTACACAACTGTCCACGCCAGGAACGCAGAGCCATGCAAGACACTGACCACTGGTGCATGAAACTAGGGGCCTAAAAGGGATGACCTTAACCCTATCGCAGAAGGGGGAGGATGGGTGGGGCGGTAAGGAATCTAACACTAACTAATGTTTGTTACAGATATATTGTTACCGAAGGTAAGTAACTTGTTCCTCTGAAAGAAACACGTTAGTGTTATATTCCTTACCTTTGGATAGATACCCCAGCAATACCAACCCCCATGGTGGGTCTGCAAACGAATATCACACCAGAAAATCCCAGAGAACAGAGCAGCCAAAGAAACCGTCTCTCCGGACTTGGCTGTCAAGGCAATAATGCTCGGTAAAGGTATGAAGCGAGGACCATGTAGCTGCCTGACAGATATCCTGCAAAGGGACTCCTCGTCCCAGAGCAGTAGTGGCTGCTGTCGCCCAAGTAGAATTGGCACGCAGCCCTACAGGAGGCTCCTTTTTAGCCAAGGAGTAACAGGCTTTAATACACAGAGCGACCCACCGAGAGATGGTTCGTTTGTGCACAGCCCAACCTTTCTTGGCGCCCACGTAGCCAACAAAGAGTTGATCATCCACCCTGAACTGTTGTGCGCGCTTCAGATAGAATGAGAGCGCACGTTTTGGGTCCAGACGGTGGAGCCTCTCTTCCTCTTTTGAAGGATGAGGAGGAGGAAAGAAGGTGGGCAAAATGATGGTCTGCCCGATGTGGAAGGGCGTGACAACCTTTGACAGAAAGGACGGGTCCTTAAAACCACTTTGTCCGGATGAACTGAAAGGAAAGGTTTAGAAGAAAGAGCCTGGAGCTCATTCACTCTTCTGGCAGAGGCGATAGCTACCAGGAAAGCCGTCTTTAGAGTGAAGACATAAAGGACAATTATGAAGGGGCTCAAAGGGAGAGCACATCAGATAAGTCAAGACAAGATTTAAGTCCCACTGAGGCATCATGAAAGACACAGGAGGAAACGTGTGTGTAATGCCTTTGAGGAAGCGATTAACAACCGGGGACTTAAAAAGAGAAGACTGATCTGGAAGTCGTAGAAAGGCGGAGCTGGCCGAAAGATAACCTTTGATAGTGCCCAGAGCAGAGCCCTGCTGGGCCAAGGATAGAAGGAACAGAAGGACCTCAGAAAGAGGGGCAGAGAGGGGATCCATAGTCTTTGCTGTGCACCATGCCACAAATTTGTTCCACCTGCAGGCGTATACCATCTTAGTGGAGGGACGCCTGGCTGTCAGAATGACATCACAGACTTCGGGAGGAAGATCGAAAGCTGTCAACTGTCGCCGCTCAATCTTCAAGCATGGAGGTGGAGGCTAGACAGGTTCGGGTGGAGGACCGTCACCTGCTGCTGCGGCAGAAGATCCTCCCGAAGAGGCAGTCGGATTGGGGGATCGATCGCCATGCTGAGTAGTTTGGGATACCAGTAACTTCGTGCCCAATACGGAGTCACAAGGATGACTTGGGCCCAGTCGCGTCGAATCTTCTTTAGTACTCTGGGCAGAAGTGGTATAGACGGAAAGGCGTACAACAGACCGCAACTCCACTTGCGACGAAAAGCATCACAGAGCGAGTGCCACCTTGGAAATACCAACGCGCAGAACTGATGACATTGCACGTTCTCTTCGGTGGCGAATAGATCTAAACAAGGCTCTCCCCACTGCTGAAAGAGACCTTGCGCCACGTTAGAGTTCAGACGCCATTCGTGATCCATCAAGCAAATTCAGAGAACCTGCCAGATGTTGAACCACCAGCGTAATGTCTTGATGTTCCAGCCATGTCCAGAGGCTCAGAGCCTCCTGACATAGGATCCACGACCCCACCCGCCCTGTTTGTTGCAATACCACATGGCAGTGGTGTTGTCCGTGAACACCTGCACTACACTTCCCCGGACAGAGGGAAGGAATGCCTTCAGTGCAAGTCGGATCGCCCAAAGCTCCAAAAGGTTGATATGGAGCCGGGACTCTGCCGGAGACCAGATGCCTATGATCTCCGCCTCTCCCAAGTGGCCTCCCCGTCCCAGGAGGGACGCATCCGTCACCACTGTGTGCTCCGGTTGGGGAAGGGAGAGGGATCTGCCACTGACCCAACCGCGATTCGTGAGCCACCACTGCAATTGTCGTGCAGTGTCCTCCGCGATCTGGACATGATCAGACAGGTTGCTCTGATGCTGTGCCCACTGGAACTTCAGGTCCCACTGCAGAGCCCGCGTATGCCATCTGGTATGTTGCACCAGTAGGATGCAGGAGTCCATCAGGCCCAGGAGCCGGAGAGTCATCCTGACTGAAACCCGGGATAGAGGCTGAAAGATTGGAATCATAGCCTGAATATCCTGGACTCGCTGCTCGGGAGGATAAACCCGAAACTGCGTCGAATCCAGAACCGCTCCGATGAAGGGGAGCTTCTGAGAGGGACTCAGGTAATACTTCGGCACGTTGATGGAGAACCCCAGGAAATGCAGGAGGTTCGGCCGTAGTCTGAAGGTGGGTGATGACTGTCTGGAGCGAGCCCGCCTTCAACAACCAGTTATTTATTATTTATTTATTTTAGGTTTTTATAGAGCGCGTAGTCACCCTCGAGTATCCCAGCGCTGAAACCTCGTACTCCTACAGGGGGGGGGCAAGGGAAACTTCAAGTAGATCAAGGAAAAAGGAGGGTTTTGAGGGACTTCCTAAATCTTAGGAGGTTAGGTTCCGCTCTAAGGTTCGGGGGAAGAGCGTTCCATTTTCTGGCCGTGTTTACCGAGAATCTGCGACCGCCAAAGCGGGCTTTCTTCACCCTAGGGACAACGATAAGGTTTCCCTGTTCAGACCGGAGCGCTCTCGGTGGTCTGTAAGGGGTGATCCACGTGCTCAGAATGGGGGGGCCAGCGTTATGCAGTGTCTTGTGGGCTAGGCAGAGGGCCTTGAATGCGACTCTTTCCCTCACGGGGAGCCAATGAAGTTTTCTCAACGCTGGTTTGGCCGATGTTCTTGATGGGGTGTTTGTGAGCAGGCGGGCTGCGGCATTTTGGGTTTTTTGTAAGATCTGGTAGGTGGCTTCCGGCGCACCGAGGTAAATAGCGTTGCTGTAGTCTAGCCTTGCTAACACTAGACCTTGAATTAGCAGGAGACGAGACTGGAATGGTAGTAGGGGAAGTACCTTTCTGCATGATCTCAAAAGCCCGTAGCAAATGCCGGCAGTTTTCCTCGCCTGAGTCCTGAAGGTGAGGTCTGTCTCCAGCCACACTCCCAGACTCTTGACCTCTGTTTTGGGGGAGGGGGGGTCACCCATACAGGCGGGCCAGATGTCAGGTGGGAGACTCAAGGTTTTGTGGCCGAGGAGCAGGATCTCTGTTTTTGACCCGTTGAGCTTTAAGTCAGAGTCGCTCATCCATTGGTGGACGGTGGAGAGACAGTCACGCAGGTTAGAGGGTTTTAACTTGGGGTGTGAGAGAGTCACCACCAACTGGGTGTCGTCAGCGTAGCTGACGATCGTGACTCCGAATGGGGCGACCAGCTCCTCCAGTGGGGCCATATACACGTTGAAAAGCGTAGGGCTCAGTGAAGAGCCCTGTGGCACTCCACACCGGAGGGGGATTCGGGGGGAGCGGCTTTCTCCTTCCCAAACTTGGAAGGAGCGTTGGAAGAGGAAGGATGTAAGCCATCTGAGCGCACTGTCTTGTATGCCTGTGTTGTCTAGGCGCTGGGCTAGGACCTGATGGTTGACAGTGTCGAATGCCGCGCTGAGGTCCAGGAGGACCACTGCCACTGATCCTCCTGTGTCAATGATTTCCCTCGCTTTTTCTACGGCCGCTAGGAGGGCGGTGTCTGTCCCCTGACCTGGTCTAAAGCCGGTTTGGGAGTTTTTTAAGAGAAGGTTTGCCTCCAAGAAGTGGGACAGCTGTTTATTTGCAAGTTTCTCTGCGACCTTCCCTATCCAGGGGAGGAGCGAGATGGGTCTGTAGTTGGACAAGTCCGTGGGGTCTAGTGATGGCTTCTTCAATACACCTTTGACCACGGCCTCCTTCCAGCTTTGAGGGACTTCTCCTTGGGTAAACGAGGTGTTAATTAGGGCCGTGAGTCTAGCTACAATAGTCCGGGCGATGTTTTTTGTGAACCGAACGGGCACTGGGTCGCTGGGAGCGCCACTTTTCGTGGCTGCCAGGGTGGTTGCCACTTCTTCTTCCGTGAATGGTCCGAATGAGGCTAAACTGGGGAGTTCGGAGGAATCAGTGGGATTTTTTGACGTGAGGGTACAGTTGTCGAGGTAGGGGAAGACTGACACCCCTAACCTGCGCAGATGAGCTGCGACCACCGCCATCACTTTAGTGAACACCCGAGGGGCGCTGGTAAGGCTGAAGGGGAGCACGGCAAACTGAAAATGCTCTTGGTCTACCGTGAACCGCAGGTAATGCCGGTACGACAGGGATGTGAAAATATGCATCCTGCAAGTCCAACGATACCATCCAGTCTCCACGGTCGAGGGCAGCCAAGACCTGAGCCAGAGACAACATCTTGAACTTCTCCTTCCGGAGGAAGCGATTGACGTTCCTGAGGTCCAAGATGGGGCGCAGGCCCCCTTTGTCCTTCTAAGGGTCCAGAAAGTAGTGGGAATAACAACGTCTCCCTACTTCTGGCCCAGGAACGTACTCGATGGCCCCCTTGGGCAAGAGGGCCATGACTCCCTGCTGGAGAAGTGCCAAGTGTTCCCTCGACATGCGGTGGTACTGAGGTGGCATGGCTGGAGGGGTGGACTGAAAGGGAAGGGAGTAACTGTTGCGGATGATCTGCAACACCCACTTGTCCGATGTGATGGCGTGCCAGTGGGGGAGGTGATGGCGGATTCTGCCAACCCACTAGCGTGGGTTGCCCCACAAATCTCGGATTAGGAAGGTTTGGAGGTAGACGCAGCGGGGCGGAGGTGGAGTGACACCCACGCTGATTCCCAGAACCCCATCCATGTCCATGCTGAGGCTGGTTCTGCACAAACTTGCTGAAGGTCGGAGCATCAAACACGCCGGTGAGACGCGGCACGGGGGGCGAGATACTGGATAGACGTCCCGAGGACACGTGATCAAAGGACATGGTGTTCATATCGGAGACGGTTGCAGGTATGCTGTGGCTCCGCAACCGTCAGGTTTTAGGCGAATCTTAAGTGAAGACTGAGAATTTTAACCCCTATTATCCCTGATGAAGTTGCGAGATGGTGTAGCAACGAAACATGTTGGCAACATTGAATTGATTATGGTTTGATGGGAACCATTTTTAATTGGGAAGGCTTGCAGCTTCGAATAAAATTGGTTGGCCAGCAAGCCTTACCGGTTTTTAATGGTGAGAATTATGTTCACTGATTCTCACACGGGTTCAATGGGCACTTATAGCGAATAGTAAGCACGGTTGTTTTATTTATTATCACTTTTTCACTACATTTATGTTATGGTTCTTTAAAAGGAGAGCATACACTTTTCTTTCTTTTTTCTCCACACAAAGAGAGAGAGTGGCTGATGATAAGTGGGTAAGCTGGCGAGTACCAGTCAACAACCCCTTTGGTGTTTCTACCGTGAGGTAATCTCTCTCTCTCCCTTCACAATTTTTCATTGGTGGGAGGTGGAACCTAGCCTGGATAGTTGTTTTAAAAGTAGGTATTGATACACTGTGACAAATCAGAGTAGTGCAAGTAATCACACTCAAGGGAATTGAGAAGGTTATCGAAAACCATTGCATTGTCATTCCTGTTAGGATTAGGTGTAATTAAGATGAGGCCTCTGTTGTTTATATTGCTGAAGGAACGTGCCTGGGCACCCCTTCCGTGGCCACGAAAGGAACGAAAACCAGGAATGGCTGGGCTTTTGGTGGAAAGACCTAAGGACTTGGCCGTGGCCTGTGAGTCCTTAAAACGCTCCAGCACACTGTCGGCTTTATCGCCAAACAGGCGAGTGCCATCAAAGGGCCTGTCCATGAGTGAGCTCTGGACATCTGGCGAGAACCCGGTAGATCTCAGCCAGGCGTGGCGACGAAGCGCCACAGTCGTAGAAATTGCTCTACCTAGTGAGTCCGCGGTGTCCAAACAACACCGAATGGCAAACTTAGCCGCATCTTTACCCTCGGCAACAGCTTGAGACAGCACAGCTTGGGTCTCTTCAGGACACCGAGGCAACACCTGTGCAGCGGTATCCCACACGTCGTGGGAATAATGGCTCAATAGGCATGCGGTGTTCACCGACCGCAGCCCTAAGCTGGCTGAAGAGAACAACTGCTTGCTGAACTGCTCCAGCTTCTTAGAGTCCTTATCCGGCAGAGGCGTGTGAAAGGCACTCTGGGACTTCGAAGCTTGGATGACCAGGCTCTCAGGCGTAGGATAAGTGGTCAGAAAGGCAGGATCTCCTGGCGCCGGGTGATGATGCCTGGCAACGTTCTTACCCACAGGGGCCCCTGTGGCTGGCCGCAACTAAGTGCCCAGTAAGACGTCCGTGAGGGCGTCATTAAATGGCAGCAGGGGCTCCGACGTAGTGGACGCCGTCTGGAGCACCTCAGTGAGGAAATTAATTTTTAGGGCCGCCGTAGGGAGATCAAGGATGAGGACCTCAGCGGCCCGATGGAGGACCATCATGTAAGAAATGCCCTCCTCCATGGTAGGCAGAGGAGAGGCAAACCCCGGGTCAGAGGAGACATCAAGGCCGCCGGCCTCCTCTAACTCGTCCGGACAGTCCTGCTCAGAGTCACACTGATGAGCAAGAGGGTCCTCGGACCACTCCCAGTCATCCTCCACCTCCGCCGCATGTGGGACAGACTGCAGCGGCAGGGACCAAGGACGAACAAACGGCACCAGAAGGGGCCGAACCGACGCTGTGTTCCAATGCGAATCCCAGGTAGGGACAAAATTGTCCTGGAACCTGGGCAGAGGCAGAACAAATGGCATCGACTGCGGCGCCATGAACGGCGATGGGACGAGTGCCGGACCTCAAGCAGCTTCCGGCGCAGTTCCCTCAAGGCCTTCGGGCCATGGCCAGACAGTCCATAGAGGCAAGGGAGTCGTGGTCGCAATCTAGGCAGGAGAGACAGACGTCGTGGGGGTCCGTCAACGGCATTTTG
This sequence comes from Lissotriton helveticus, assembly GCF_964261635.1. Taxonomy (NCBI): domain Eukaryota; kingdom Metazoa; phylum Chordata; class Amphibia; order Caudata; family Salamandridae; genus Lissotriton; species Lissotriton helveticus. The sequence continues at coordinate 152,448,193 of NC_136070.1, forward strand.
CGATGGAAGGCCCCACAAGATTTAAAACCAGGCATCATTAAGTGCACCAGAGTAGACTCAAACTTACGGAGACAAAAGTCTCAAAAAGATAGTCAAAAAGTGACTTAGGTACGTGCGCTAACGGATCTGCGCTTACTGGCGCGGAAAAAGAAAGAACTGACGTCAGCTCGCATGGGTGGCGCCTAAGTAGTCTCAGTGACGTGACGTCATCTCAGCGCATAAGACGTCAGCGACTGACTCTGAGCCGCACAGAGCGAAAACTTTTCAGATCCAGTCTGACACCTGGGGATATTCTAAGGTAAATAATCCAACATTAACGTGTTTCTTTCGGATTGACAGCAACATAAACTTGAGGTTGTGCGAGCACTGCGTACATGACAGGAAAGGTTTATATTTCAGATGTCAACCGACTATGGGGAAAATGATACATGGTCTTTATAAAGCTTTTAATTGCATATTAACTTTCAAGATGGAGACACCCAAGTCATCACTTAATTGTGCACCGATATGACTCAGGCAAAGTGGTGGTGGTTATACTTGTAACATGTGGATTAAGTACCATTCTCCAAGATATTCATGAGAAATTCTGTGATCAGACAATGCAACATACAGTTTTGACCATAATGGTGTATTTCACCTTCTAGTTTGTAAACTGCATCCTAGCTAAGTCAGTGTGTTTAAGAAAGATATCTGAGGAGTAAAAAACACATACGCCAATTTAAATTCTTAATGAGACTGGGGAAAAACTTGGGGGCTGAGTTCATCCTTTATGAAACATTGATAATTAGGGTTACAAGTGACATGACTTATGCTTCTCCTTCTTAGGCGCTTTTTTTGATAGTAATCCAAAAGAAACAGAAGAGCAAACTTTCTGCGAATGAGAAGCAAAGAGGAATAACAGAATGTTACACCATACAGAGATAGGATACTTTAACCGGCAGTATGCAAACATTGTCCTTTTGACTGTCTGACACTGAATTTTAGCGTAATGTTTAGTACAAAATTCTAACAGTAATCCAGGTTTCAGCTTTGCAGATTTCTCATATCGAGAAGTTTAATAAAGATTTTCCTACTGTGGAATGTGCCTTTAGTTTCCCTTAAAAAGGTATGTTAGCCTAGTGATAACAGTGAGCAGCACAATCTACTAAGCATCTGCATATGACTGCTTGTAGATTATTGGCCCATTGTACTCTGTTGCCACTTCCAAAATGTAATTTTGTTGATCTCATTGGTTTTCTTGAACAAAAACACTTTCGAGGTCCCAGTAGTTGGAAATCACAGGACAGGCTCCCACATAAACTGTTGACAAATCAGTCAGAGAAGGCTGAAGATAGCCACAACTAGTAGATCCAGAGGAATTTCAGACTGGCTATATAGTGATTTTTAGAAAGCAGAATGAAGGTGGTGACCCATAAGTAAACAATGGTCCACACAAACCAAATATCAAGACCCTTAATCAGCTTCCGCCACCTTACAAGTGGAAATTCTGCTGCATAAAAGAAAGCAAAATGAAAGTACAAAAATAAAGTGCAGAAAAAGAAAAGAAATTACTTGTTCCAGTTTTTAAAAAGGGCTCTCCCCTACTCCCTGCAAACTACAGACCGATCAGTTTGATCGATGTCACACAAAAACTGTTTGCAAGAGAATGACATCATAAGCCCCTACCACGTCGGATTCAGGAAGAACACCTCTACAGTGGACCACATATATAGACTCCAACTTATTGTTTGAAAGACGGTATCAATGGAGGGTGGCAGCCTCTACTTGATTTTTGTGGATCTGAAAACGGCTTTTGATTTGGTGCCCAGAATCAAACTTTGGGGGGTGCTAAGAGAACTGGAGATTCCCACCTGCTTATTAAGCTGCATGACGCCACCTACGCTCAAGTAAGATGTGGCAAAGGCGGAGATTTAAACAACAGACTCCCAGTTGAAAGAGGAGTGAGGCAGGGCTGTGTGCTTGCACCGACCCTGTTTTGCCTCTTTGTCAACGCACTCATTGCCCAACTTACAGAGTTTGAGAACAACGATGCCCCCAAGCTAGCAAACTCAAAGATACCAGCATTGATGTTTGCTGATGACACTCTCTTGCTGATGAAACTCTCTTGCTGTCCAAGTCGCCGATGAGCATCCAGAGGATACTGCACAGGTTTGTCATCTTCTGTAACAATAAGGGCCTAGTGATCAACACCATGAAAACTAAGTTCATGGTAGTTAATCCGCCCAAGAAAACATGCCCAATTTCCCAACTAAATGGCATTGCACTGGATAGGGTTTCTGTATTTGACTATTTGGGTGTTACCCTTACTGAAAACATGGACTGAGAGCCACAATTAGCAAAGCCAAGCTAAAATTAGCACAGACTTCCAGGGGTATAGCTAAAATGTTAAGGAATTCGACTATTAAACCTATTGCCCCTGAGATTTATAGGGTGCTAGCGAGGAGAGCCACGTTGTATGGGGCCGAACTCTGGGGCCACTGTTCCTCTGCCTCCTAAAGTCGAGAACAGTTTCCTTAGACAACTTTTGGGCCTCCCGCTCAGCACCCCGTTAACCCCTTTGCGGCTAGACTTAGGCATAGCTCCGATCGAAGATGAGGTTGCCCTACGGCCCCTAACTTTTTGGCGAGGCTGTGGGTAATCCCAGAACTGGTAGAGTACCAAGCAGAAACCAAAGAGCTATTAGACTACCCAGGGGTATTAAATAAAGTTCCTTGGTTTGCGCACGTAAGGGATGAATGTGTAAGGATGGGCAAACCAACCCTCTGGAGTAATCCTGTAGAAACTAGCTCCATAGTTTCCCGAGCCGAACTGCTGAGAACCTACCGAACCCAAAAGCTGGAGGCCATTCAGGTTAATACGAATTTAGGTGTTCTAACTATACAACTCCTCACTGTAAAGGAGGAGTATAAACTAGAACCTTTTCTGGATGACATCCTACCGTGCACAGCAAGGAAATTATATGTCTAGTTCAGATATAGCACTCTACCCCTCCGGGCCTTCTCTTCCAAATGGGCCGGACTGCCCCTACGTGGCTGTCCCGCATGCAACCACCAGAAGGAGTCTGAACTGCATGTTGTATTCTTTTGCCCCGGGTACAAAGCAGCAAGGCGGTGCTGGCTTATACAACTGTGTCGGAATCTCGGGTTTGTACAATGTAAGGCGGCATTTAGAGTCCTGAAGCACGACACCTCCAAGTCTATCGTCTTTGCTGTCTCCCGTTTTCTAAACGCAATGTGGCGGAGGAGATGGGCATTTTTAGAAAAGGAAAACAGACAGATTACAGTATCAACGCAAGCGTCCAATGCATAGAATATCTTACTGCCTAATAATGGGTAACCGCTTTTAAAATTGTTATGTTAAATGTAGTTTTTAAACTGAATCTCGTAGTTTTAATTATTTATTGTATTAACCGCCGTTATGTCGCATGCATTGGATCGATTTACACTAAATGAACTGATCTGCTACCTGGTATTCCTGCCCATGTATTGTGTTTTTTCCCCCTCTCTTCCTCGCCACTACAGCAATGTTACTCTATTGATGAAAATGCTATGTTGTCATGTGTAGGCAAATTGCCTCTGATGGAACAGGTGTCCTTTGTACTGTTTGGTTTGTTTTAAAGTTACAATGCTACTTTTTTATGTCTGTACACTTTATGGTCCTAGCGACCGAAATAAAGGTCTTTGAACTGAACTGAAATTACACAATTGGCATTCAATACATCTGACACAAGTAGACCACTATGCTAAAAGTGAAAAGAGGGGGTAGAACTGTATAACGTATACACATAGGCACCGGTCGTTCAATTAAAAAAGGCTAGTAAGGAGCCACCAACCCACCTTTACAAAGTAAAAATTCATAGCCCATGAAATTATGACATCAGTACGTAAGCTACACTCAGAGACATATAAGCACATTTAAAAAAAGAACATGATTAAATACATGCATGGTGTACACCGTCATTCAACAATATCACACGTAAGTGATCGGGACAGAGCCCACGCAATAGTAAATATATATGTACACAGCCAACAAGGGAAAGTAACAGATAACCATGTCACACTACTTAACGAGTCACTCATTTAACAGGCAAAAGAGGTAAGCAATAAACAGAAGACACACTGAGAAAGACTCAGAAAGTGGTTCCCTTTCTCTTTTTCCAACATAAATATTACCTTATCAGCGCCACCATTGTGCCAAAGCTTGACTATTGCAAAATACTGGGCTCTAGCTTCCTACCCAAGCAATTGAAGGTGCTCCAGTATGCCATGTCTCAGGCGGACTGCATGAATATTAGGACAAAGTGGAGGTGTACATCAGAGAATTAAGGCCCTATTACATGTTGAGCGGAGTGGAGTTCCCAGGTGGAATTCTGCTTGGATCAACAATAACCAGCCAAGTGTTCTTGCACCAGACTTTCTGAGTGTGGAACACCGGACAAGGATTTTACAGGCTAGTAAAATCCAGCCAGTAAAATTGCAAAAGGAATGAGCTGCACTGCAGCCAGGCCCCATTTGAAACTCTACCACGGCATTGGGGTAGCATGTAATACTTCCCGCTACCAGAGAGCATCATCCCCTTCCCTCACTCGCCAGCCCACCCAAAATGACAGCCCAGCTAAACAGAACTGTATCACCCACTCAAAGCATTAATTAAACCCCATAGAAGACTTCTGCACAGTAAATCAGGATCCACACATTTATTCCTCATTCTGTGCCATATTCTGTGCAGCAATAAGGGTCCTTACACAGGAGTCCCATAGGTAGTAGTGCATAAACTTCAAAATTGTGTGCCACTTGTTAACTTGCAGAGGAGTTTTCTGCCAGAACTTTAAGATCATGTCTAAACGCCAGTGCAGACAATTAAGCACACCAGTTCTGAAAGTAGATCCATGGCCGGTTGTAGGCCTTTAAGGAAAATTGGCATGGAATGAATGGATTTTAAATTTACATTGACTTACTTATCATCATATAAGAGCAAACTGAAAACCAGAAGGCATAATTAACATTGATTTGAAGCAAAGAATGGAGCACAACACTTATTATTCTCAAAACTTATAAATACCACTGCAAAGTGTAAACAGACCATAGCGCACTCAACGTTAGTGTCCATGCTCTTTGGACAAGAAGCTAGCAAATAAGCAAGTAAGTGGCTCAAGGGCATAATGGCAATGGCTACTCTTAGACATGTTTTAATAATAGGAAAATAATGCTTATCTCGATAGGTTTAGGTTAACATCAGTAAGCCGCAAATAAAATAACTAGCTGCTCACACTGACAGGCATTTTAAAGATGCTGAAGAAAAATGCACAGTTCTTTATTTTGTGAAATAGCTTTCCTTTGCAGAAAGCTATTGTAGAAAACAAGCGAAAAGTACTTCCAATTTGTGGTAGTGTTTAATTTGCTGAGCTCAAATGTATTGATTTTTGTTTCTCGAGAAAGAAGCCACATGCTGAGTATTCCTGTTTGTGCAACATATTCAAGGGCCTTTATCCAGCACTACCCCACGCATTGCACAGTGTATTGTTTTCACTTCTTATACAAATGGCATGTTAATATTTCTCATTTCCTATGTATACTTGTGCATGCAGAGTAGATGTTCCAAAATGCTTCTTGTTTCATGTTTTTGTTTATATGAATGATGATTAGTTCTCAGCACTATGGTCTTACTTCACACCATGGCAAGTGTGCCTTTCGACTGTCTGAAAACCTATAAAATGTGTCCTTTTTGGGGGATTTGTCAGATTTTTTGCTAATTTCTCGAAGGCTATCTCAATGTTAGTCTATTTTTTATACTTAGACTTATGTGCTGAGCAGCCTTTATGTCATTCTGCTAAAGATTTATAATTAGACTTTCAATGAATTTTGAATGGAACAGATTAATGCTAGTCTTAGGATGAACTATATTTTGGTCTGGGCTATTTTATTTACTTTGGTGGGCCACCTTATGTTATGACCGCACGCAATTGGTATTATTTGATACATTACTGATTATGAAGAAAACAATTGCGCCCTATGTAATGACTCTTAACTTTCTTTAAACCTTTATGGTTTTGACTTTTGTCCAGCGAGAATTTATTTATTGTTCAAGGACCGATGTAATGTGGGACTCACTTGGCCCGATCCGGACTTTGAATTCTTTGATCTTATTAATTAAAGCTTATAGCCTAGATATCCGTGAAGCCATTCATGTTTAAAGTTTTGCAAAAATTAATTTCATGTTATTTGGAAAACTATGGCAATGGTAATTTCTATAAATGCACCCTAACCTAATCTGCATATTTTGTACTGGCAGATTAGGGCTAGATTTGAAATGCAAATAAACTTTAACTTTTTTCCCCACTTGAAAAATTATTTAAGCCTTTTGAAAATGTGGGTGAGGTTAAGGATGCTTTCACATCCAATGTTTTGCCAATCAAGTTGAAAGCAAAGTTATGTGTGGAAAGCCAATAAGAATGTGAATACCAACATAGTTGTAGTTATTTCCAGAGATGACATCTGTCATACTGCAGAGTTTCGGCAGTTGTAAGTAGGATTTCAGGGCATGAAAAATCCTTAAATTCAGGTTCTGTGAGAATTTTTACCTTTGATCATACTTTTGTTTTAAGTGAAATTTACGTCCACAAGATGATTTCAGAATGTACATTTTCATAGCTAGCATTAAATAAAGTTGGATGAGAACTAGGTAAGCCCTATGCATGAACTCAGTCAGTCAATAAACTTTATTCGAAAAAATACCATAAAAGTATAATATTTCAGATGACAACACAGTCAGCTTATATATAGAAAAACAATTCATCAAATACTAATAGCATAGACAAAATATTTCAAATCCAGTCATATCGAACACCAAATAAAATAGACATGCAAATATTAATCACGGCACTAATTCTTACCTTCTCCTCACTTCTATAACAGTGTGTGTAAAATTAAATACTGCACATCTAATTGTGTCTCAAGACACTGAAAATATCTCATACCTTGTTTATAATTTCTAATAGTGGATACCCGCAGAATTGGGAGTAAAAATCATTTCTGTAAAAAACTACATACAAAGCAAACTGAAGAAAGATGAGTTGTCACACGGACATTTTGGCATGCATGCAAACCAGCCTCCCTGATATGGGAAGGCTACCAAAACGTGAAGAGTGCTAAGGCGAAAGCAAGGTAAAATAAAAAAAATTATATTGTGAATTACTCAAAGTACCAAAGTAGGGTTCTATAGAAGGTGAAGGTCTGAGGTGCTAAACAAGGCTAAGCTCTGCATCTATTGAGACGGTTAGCCTTTTCCTTTGAACAATGGCTTAAGAACAAACTGCTACTCTTTAATTTGTTATTTTATAAATCAACTCAGGATTAGAGAAATATTTTGGCACACCAGCTCCGACATAAGACTGTAAAAGTAAGCCAAGGGATTTTTTGTGAACTATTCAGCTCCAAGCAATCTTTTAATACTAGTCTTGAAAATGTTGCATTTGATGAGAGCCAAATGTATAGACTGTAAAAGTAAGCCACGGGATTTTTTGTGAATTATTCAGCTCCAAGCAATCTTTTAATACTAGTCTTGAAAATGTTGCCTATGATGCGAGCCAAATGTTCATTCAAAGTATTAGAGGGGCTAATCTTATGGTATCTGATGCATCATTTACCCCTAACTCAGTGTGACAAATGTGGGTAGCAGTAGCCGTGGGTACTGAAATAAGTCTATGTAAAAAAACATTTTCTGCTATTTGGAGAGCCCCAGAAATAATGGGACCCCCATATACCCGCCCGTATAGAGCTACTGAAATGCATTTACTCCTATACAACTGTAGCATCCCCCTTGGGGTCTGTGTTCTGAGCTTGTTGGCAAAGAAAAAAAAGCCTCGGTCTCTATTGCAAACTGCTATGATCTGGTATTTATCAAATGCCCCTACTGCAACAAAGTTTCAAAAATAATTCCCAAATACCTGAATGTAGTGACCTTACTGACCTCTGCCCCCCAATAATATATGCCTTAAATTTCGTATTTCATGGTCCACTCGACATAATAAAAGATTTGCTAAAATGTACTTTTAAATCAAGATTACTCATAAAAGTCATAAAAGTATCTAATAGGCCATTTGCCTTTCTGGCTAAAAGTACTTTGTCTTCGGCAAACAGCAAGGCTAGTATTGGACATTTCTTTGGCAACATATTAAACAAGAAAGGATTCCAGACCATTAATGTACATTAAAAACAAGAATGGGGCTAGGATACAGCCTTGGCATACATCACGTTTGAAGCTCAGTGGGGAAGTACATTTTCCATTTGAGCCATATCTAATTCCGACTACAGTATCTGTATGTAATTTCTTCAATAGGATAATAAGGGTCTCTTCCACTCCCATGGTTTCTAATGTGACCCACCGTTTGGAACGATTTACGTTGTCAAAGGCATAAGAGAGGTACTTAAAGCCAAAGTGAACCTCTCCTGGCCTCAACATACTTTCCTATTATTAAGGAGAGATTAAGAGACTGTTCAACGGTACCAGTACCCGGGCAAAAGCCGTTTTGGACCTCTGATAAAACAGAGTGTCTGTTGGCCCAATTCTCCAGTCTTGTAAGTAAAGCTTGTCTTAGGATCTTAGAGGTTGAATCAAGGAGGACGATAGGTCGATAACAATAAGGGATATTTCGATCCCCTTTTTATTTTGAAAATGGGGACTATGACTGTTTCCCTCCATTATGCAATTGAGGCGTCTTGAATTACTGCATCCACAACAATGGTGATAATTGGAGCCCAAAGGGTGATGTTAGACTTAAAAATATCCACTGGCACACCATCGGGCCGGGCACTTTCCCTGAAGATGATATCTTAATTGCAACGGGCTACTTCATCAACCTCAATAGAACTACTAAGGTTAAGGAGCGCCAAAGAGTTTACATTTAGGATTTCAATCTTTTCAACTAGATTACCCTTTCGTGCTACCAGAGTTAAAGACCTCAGCAAAATGTGGCGACCATCTTTCAGCTGCAATGTAATTCTCAATTTTGGAGGTGCAGCTATTGGACAGATAGGGATAATTTATTATATCTCAAAATCTATCTATGTCTCTATAGAAGAGCGCCCCTTTTTGACATGACCAGCCCACCTTTTGCCTGGTATCTGACACAATTTTAACTGGAAGTACTCTAGGTCCCTGCTAACCGGGTCCCCAGTGCCAGATCTCTTTCCCAAAACTGTACTCCAATTGTCAATACCTATGGCACTCCCTGTAAGTCCCTAGTAAGTGGTACCCCTGCTACCTAGGGAAAGGAGGCCGTAGAAGGTCCTTAAGGGCTGCTGCAAAAATTGTGCCACCCTAAAGACCAACTCACCAAACACCTACAGACTGCCACAGCAGGCTGCGTGTCTTGGTGCAGACACAAGTGAAAACACGACAAGGAACACAGCCCTGTGTGCTATGCTGAAGGACACTGCATGGAGAATAGGTAAGTCACCCCTACAGTAGGCCTTAAAGCCCTATGGCACAGTGCGCTATACTACATGTGAGGGCATAAGTGCATAAGCAGATATGCCACTGTGCTGGCCAGCCCTATTGCTGCTAGCACAAGTGAACAAGGAAGCGATTTTGAGTACATAAGAGGGTACATAAGCAGTTCCCCAGCTACATGATGGCTTCACAGAAAATAGGGATGTGTGGTATCAAACTGTTATGTTTACATCGTACACATAGGCTCGTGACTCGCGCTGGGCTCCTGTCGGCATGTTCTCGTGCCTGTGAGCTGAGCGTTCTGTCACGGAGCCGTTAGAAGGAGTGGGGAGCCTGGCACTGCTGGTCGGGTTTTCTATGCTGTTTACTTCGTCAAATAAACGGAGTTATCAAAGCTGAGTCCTGACTCATTCCCTTATTTACAACATTATGTGGCGACTTGGTCCACGCGGTGCGACACCCGTCTTTGAAAGACGAGAAGACATTATTGCCTGCCGAAGTCCGTTGACGAGCAGTCTAGAAAGCAGTCCACAGCCCGATGAAAACCCGACAGCGTGCAACTCACAAGGTACAGACTGAGACGAGAATTCTTGTGAGGACAAGGTACGTTCAAAATTTTAAAACTAAGAGAGACAGTATCTTACCACCGCGCAGAGGCTAAGAGTAATGCGTAGGCGCAGCCAACAGAGGCACGATCCCTTCGCATCACACAGAGGATATAAATAACGCGATACAGCGCTCCCACCGCTTTTGGACTGAATTAAAAGGGAAATTCTCTCGACTTGTTGCTTAAAGCGGCTATGCTCAAGTAGTGGGCCCCACTAGTGCAAATAGACGTTTGACTGCAAAGAAAATAAGGCTGTTGCTGCATATATTGAGAGAAGTGCTGCGTGCTTTAAGGGAATTACTGTGCGCTTTCTGCTGGAAGAGTTAACTATTCGTTCTCCTTTTTTCAAGTGCATCTTTGCACTCAACCAGACTCATTTGTATTTGTTTGCCAACTGTGATATACACACATTGTCACCAAGAGTGCCGCATTCTCTACAGCTGTGATACACACACAATACTACGTGTATCACCTTACTCACTCTTACTTCAAATGAATGTCAATAATGCAATTCAGGCACAGGTCCCGTTTTTGGTTGTTCCTGGGGAACCGTCCATGGATTGGGATGATTGGTGTGAGGCATTTGAAAATTACATTGTAGCCTTAGATGGCACCAAATTTTCTGCTGTTAGGAAGAAGGCATTATTATTAGGAGCATTAGGTAAGGAGGGCCAAAGAATTTTTAAATATTTACCAACTCCATCAGTTGAGATTGATGATGTTTACAAAGATGCTTTGTTCAGATTATATACTAGGTTTGCTAAACAGGAGAATATTGTAATGCGAAGGCATAAATTCTATACTCAGCCACAGAAACAAAACAAATCTATTGATGAATTTGTTTCAAGGTTAAGGGAATGGTCTATGAAATGCCAATTTGGTAACATGCAAGACGAAATGATTAGGGATCAGTTGATTGTCCAGTGTTATAGTAAAAAAAACTCAAGAGAAGTTATGGGCTGCCAAGAATCCTTCCCTTACGGAGGCTATTACCATAGCAATAGTGGCGGAAGAAAGCGATAGGTGCATGGAGGAGATGAAAGTTATTCAACAAGGTAATACTTCTGAGGTTGCAGCGGTACAAATTGACTGTAGCGAGACAATATATCCCATACGCACAAAACATCCACAAACTTCACAAACTAAAGCAGGTAATAGAGGTACCACTTCATATACCAGACCCACACTACCAAATAAGTATAAACAAAACATACGTTCGTGCAATAGGTGCGGAAGTCCTTTCCATCTGGCAGATTCCAAGAATTGCATTGCATTAACAAAAGACTGTTTAAAATGTGGTAGAAAGAGGTACTTTGCACATTTGTGTAGGACAAGTACTAATAAGAAAGTTGCAATGATAGAGTGTGACACAACCGATGACGAGGCAGAAGTCATGATGATTGTATCTGACCCTGAAAATACGGACCATATTGTCCTATTCCGTCCAAAGGCAGATTTCGATGTTAATGGGAAAAGCCTATCACTTATGGTAGATACGGGCTCATTATACACAATCATTCCCAAGAAGTTGTATGATACTTCTTGCGCTACAGATAAGTTAACTACATCAGATGTTATTTTTAAAGGTTATCAAGGGGTAAGCATTGGAGTATTGGGCTATTTTGAAGCATGCATTACATTCAAAGGAAGAGTTACCCATGGGAAAATGTATGTCTCACCTCATGGTCATGCTATTCTAGGCTGGTTACACCAGTATGATTTAAATATTAGAGTAGATCCTAGGGCTGATCCACCAGTCATGTGTGTTGATGGTGAGGATACCGATTTGGAAACTATTTTGAGCAAATATGGGAAAGTATTCAATACAGTGTTGGGAGAGGCATTAGGGAACCAACATATTAGATTAAAAAGAATGCTGTGCCGGTCAAACATGTTGCACTTAAAATACCCTTGTCTGCCAGGGATGAGGTGAGAAAAATTATCAACCAAGTGCTTGATGATGATATTATTGAGCCGGTAGAGGCAACACAATGGTTATCTCCAGTTGTCATCACACAGAAACAGGATGGATCTTTGAGATTCTGTGTAGATATGAGAAGCTTAAACAAAGCAGTAATAATGGACAATTTTCCTTTGCCCAACATCAATGAGATCGTTTTAGGCTTGGGTGGTGGTAAGGTGTTCTCAATGCTCGACTTACGAAGCGCTTACCATCAAATCAGACTCCACCAGGATTCAAAGGAGTACACTTCTTTCATCACCCCTGAGGGCACCTACCAGTTCAAAAGACTACCTTTTGGACTATGTTCAGCCGCAAGTGCATTTCAAAGGATTATTACGGATATCCTCAAGAACATTGAACGTGTAGTCTTTTTCCAAGATGACATTTTAATATATGGCCTGGACTCAAACGATCACAATTGCATCTTAGATAATGTTTTGTCGCGTTTAACTAAAGCTGGCCAAACATTACGTAAGGACAAGTGTGTTTTTGCAGGCCAAAGAAGTAGACTATCTAGGATACCATGTTACTGGGAATGGAATCCAACCTAAAAAAATCTTGTTAGTGCAATACTCAATGTGGCAGAGCCAGATGATAAAGATAAACTACGATCGTTCATGGGCATGGTGGAATACTATGCAAAATTATTCGTAAAAAACTTTGCAGAGAAGGTTGAACCACTAAGAGATATCTTGAGAAAAGGGAAAATGTTCACATGGGGAGCAGTACAAAGAGATGCTTTTGAATTAATTAAGGAAAATATTGTGAATGCTAATATCCTTTCAAGTTTTGTACATTCCTTATCTACCATTCTGACTGTGGATGCAAGCTCTGTGGGCATTGGGGCGGTCTTAACGGAGAAGCGTGCTGGTCAGTTAAACACAGATGCTTTCGCGTCTCGTTCGTTGACTACGAGTGAGAGAAATTATTCTGTCATCGAGCGAGAGGTGTTGGCGGCTGCATGGGCAACAAGGCATTTCAGAGCTTATTTGTGGGGCGTACAATTCACACTCAGAACCGACCACAAACCTCTGTTGAAGGTGTTGGCTCCTGGCGGCATCAAAAATTGTTCAGGCAGACTGGCTAGATTGGCGGTTAGTGTTCAAGATTTCACATGCAACGTAGAATATGGACCTGGATGGTGTAATAGTGTTGTGGATTGTTTATCCAGGCTGCCAGACACCAAGGTTAAGCCAGAGGAGTTAGTAACTGAGAATATAGTTGCTTATTTCGAAGACCTTGCGGAGGATCTTTCTAAGTCAATTTCCAAAGATGAGTGGATACAGGCCATGAAGGAAGATCAGCTTATGGGAAGTTTTGTTAGGGTGTGTAGGGAAGGGGTGTCCATACAGAGCACACTGCCACCCAATCTTAGACCCTATGTCCAACTACAGGATGAAATTTCAATGCATGGGGATTTTATTTTAGTAAGAGGAGAGAAGTACATTCCGTCAGAATCATTAAGGCCTTGGATCATTGGCCTGGCTCATGAGGGTCATTTGGGCCAGACTCTCACTGCCAGACGCCTCAAAATAAATTTTTGGTGGCCGGGCATAGACTCCCAAGTTAGGGCTTGGGTGGAGCGCTGTGAGCCATGTAGGGAGTCAGAGAAAAGGAGCGAGTTCCCGTTCTGGTGGACAGGTGGTATCTGAGGAAGGGGTTTGCAAAAAAGTTTGCATTGACTTTATAGGTCCTTTTCATGAACTTCAGGAGAGTGAAAAATGTGCAATGGTACTAGTTGACTGACCTTCAAGGTGGGTTGAGGTTGCATTCATGAAAAGTATTAATGCAGAGTCCACTATCAAGGTACTTACCAACATTTTCAGGAGAGAGGGTATTCCGGCCATGGTTCTGTCAGATAGTGGCACACAGTTCACATCCAGAGAGATGGAGAATTATTTTGCTCATGTAGGCTTGAAACACTTGCGCACTCACTTTATAACCCCCAAAGCAATGGCCTATGCGAGCGAGTGAATAGGTTGGACAAGGGCACTACGCAACTTGCTTTGGCTTCAAATCGGTCTGTCCAGAGGGAGATCGAGGAAATGCTTTGGACATATCGCACGACTGTACACCAAAACATGAACAAAACACCCTTTGAGCTTATGAGAGGGAGATTAGCTGGCACGAAATTACTTCCCACATGGCTGCAAAAGCCAGACTTGTTAACGGACCACCACACTGTCACGTTTGGCAGGACGAATATATCTGAGGCTGATCTAGTTAAGGTCAAACCTGGCGGGAACCATAAAATGTTTAACCAGTTCAGGAGACCTTTTCAGGTAAAATCTGTGTGTGGTAATTATGTCAGATTACAAACTGGACAGACATGGAAACTCCGGAGGGTAGCATTATATAAAAAAAAAAAGATAAGAGTCCGGGGTCACAGTTACACACATCACGTCCTCGACCGGTTATTGACGTAAAGGGGGATAGACATGTTGACCAGAAAAAGACACCTGCATTTTTGAAGGATTTTGTTTAAATGTTTAAGAAAGGAGTGGGTAGAATTGTAATTACTGCCACTGCTAGTGTATGAATCTTTGCTGTTTCTGTTCTTGCGATTTTGCTGTTTTTGTTCTTGGGATTTTCATCTCACCACATTTGTGTTTTTATCTTACAGTATTTGGACGACATTTACTATTAGAGTGCAATGGTTTTCCAATTGTGATGTATCCAACTTATGTTTATTTTTTGTCATTGTTTCATGTCAAAGGAAAGGAGATGTGTTATGTTTACATCGTGGAAAAGGAGAGGGTTCGCTTGTTCGCGTCCCCATCTGCTGCACTGCTTGAATAAGGAAACATTCCTCATACATAAGGTCATTCTGTCTTAAATTTATCACCATACTCCATAGTACTCCGTAAACTTTTCATCGTTCTCATACTTCACATGTGCTTCAAAAAGTGAGTCACTCCGGAGGCAGCCAGGTGGAACTTGAATGTTTTTATTTTTTGCATTTTCAAATGTCTAATGATGCCGAAGCTTTTTCACAGACATGTGCTTCCCACATACCTCTAGAAGTCTATAAAACAGTAGAAACTGAAATCACTCCGCTTCTGGTAGATTTGTTTAATGGGGTTATGTGTACAGGATTAACACCCGCCTCTTGGAAAGAAACAAATATAGCAATCTTCCATAAAAAGGGGAAACCAGCGGAAAAGGCAGGGTCCTACCGACCCATTTCATTAATAAACTCTGATACCAAGCTGTATTCTAAAATTCTGGCAAAGAGGTTGGGCAGGGTCATCGGCGGACTTGTTTCTCCATGGCAGCATGGGTTTGTCCCAGGTCGGGGTACAACGGATCATACTTGTAGGGCAATATCCCTGTTTGATGCCCAGGCTGCCGTGGGGGGGGATGTCGCTATGATCCTGCTCGACGCAGAGAAGGCTTTTGACCGCGTGGATTGGAGCTTTCTCTGGACTATTTTAGAAGCGAGGGGGTTTGGTCCGAATATTATAGGGGCCCTTAAAGCCATGTATGTAAAACCGACAGCAACGGTGACAGCAATGGGCGAAAAATCCGGGGTTATACATATAAAGAGAGGAACTCGACAGGGTTGTCCCTGCTCCCCCATTCTGTTTGCGCTGTATATTGACCCCCTCATACAGTGTATCCTCGATTGTCCAGAGATAATTCCAGTGACATGTAATGGTTATCCAAGTAAAATACTAGCCTAAGCTGATGACCTTGCAGTTTTAACAAATAATCCACAACAAACCCTTCCTATTCTGATTCAGATGGCTAAACTATTTGGGGAAGAGTCAGGTTATCTTCTAAATGAAACAAAAACGCAGGTTATCTGCTCCAAAAATATAGTCAGAACTGACTACAGATTCGTTGACTCTGCCATCTATTTAGGGGTGAAAATTAATGCTACTGTTGAGAAAATTGTAAGCGAGAACTATCTACCACTTATTAGGGACATTGAGAAGGAATTAAAAAGAATAGATGTACTACACCTCTCACTAATAGGAAGGGTGAATGCAGTTAAAATGTCAATGTTTCCTAGAGTTCTCTACTTATTTCGGGCCATCCCTTTAGTAATAGAGGACAGGATCATGAAACAACTTGAATCTATGTTTATCAGATTTGTGTGGCAATATGGCAGGGTAAGGCGATCTACAAACTTAATGTCACTGCCCAGAGAAAGGGGGGGATGGGATTGCCGAATTTAAAGCTATATCACTGGGCCTGCCTGTTAACTCAAATGACTATTCTATTTCAATCTATATCTGTACCTGATACAACACCTGGGTTTGTGGATCAACAATGCCCACCACAGATATATAGGATGTTACTGGGTGAAAAGGCCATAAATTTATTCCAGTGTGAATTGGAACTAAGCTTTTATAAAAAAACAGGATTGAAGACATTGTTTGGCGCATGGCAGGTTTGGAAAGAATCATGAAAATGTTTAGTGTCCCGAAAGTTAATTCCTATTTGCAACTGTATAATTCATCTCTTTTTCCTCAACTAAAAAATAATAGTAATTTGCTGATGTGGAAAAGGTTGGGGGTTGTAGCCTTGGGAGATGTGATGGAGGAAGGCGAAATCATGGAGTTCGGAACTCTCCAGGAAAGATTTGGTATCCCAGATAGTCAATGGCTGGTATATGGTCAAGTTACTAGGGCAATTAAGGCAGTCAGGCCACGGATCTCACGTACAGCAGATTTCCCAATGATTGAGTTATTACATAGGGGCTGTAGGAAGATTAAGATTTTATATAATTGTTTTTTGGATCAAATCCCGGATGATATCGAGAAGGTCGAATCTAAATGGGCGACAAAATTAGGAGATTCTGATGTCGATTTGGATCTTTCTCTCGTATTAAATAAAAAAATATTTCGGGCATCAAATCTTCGTGCGCAACACTACAAGACTGTTTTTAACCTTTATCATACACCTGCGAAGATATTTTCCTGGGGTCTGAGTGAAAATGATAACTGCCCCAGATGTAACGAAAGTCAGGCTGATATTATACATATGTTTTCTTCCTGCAAACAGTTGGATAATGTTAAAAAAGAAATAATGAAGTTTATGGAGGGGCTGCTAGGTCAGTCCATCGACCTATCCCCTACCTTAATTTTACTAGGTACAGACTCCAAGTTGGGTCTAGGTGAGGTTGAAAGAGATTTAATGTTTTTATCTGTTGCTGTACTCAGAATTTTAATTTCTGCGGCCTGGAAAGATACGAATCCTCCATCCTTCCAGATGTGGCTTTCAAGATTTCTAGGAATCCACAACATAGAATCCTGTCTATATGAATATAAGGGCAAGGGGCAGCGTAACAAGGGTATGCGTTTGTTGGCTCCTGTAACTAATTGGAGAATAGATAGAATTGGATAAAAAAAAAAAAAAAAAAAAAACCTGTTCCTCTCTAGTTAACTGAAACTGAATTTTATCCCTATTTATATATTTACTCATCTCGCTCCCGCTATATATTTAATCTTTTCGCTCCTGCTAACAAGCCTAATTCAAAATGTATGTAAATATATCAATTGTATATCAATTTTCATCATGTATGTATTCATTTTCGAAACTTGTCCTTTATGTACCATCTTTCTTAAATAAAAAAAAAACAAAAAAAGGAAAAAGTAAAAAAAAAGACAAAAAAAAAAAAGACATGTGCTTCCCACATTCAGACGAACGAACAAAGCCAGTGTCAAAACCCAATGCATTTCGAACTTATCGTTAGTTCTTCTTCAGGGGTACTGAAAAAAATAGATAAAGGGCCACATCAAACAAAAGTTAAAAAATAAAGCTTTCATTACATTAAAAGATACAAAGTCATCACCGCTACCTCCTTTCTTGTTCTTAATCCACCTAAGTGCGTGAACTGCCTCTCCTTTCCCACAATGACCGTTTCCCGATTTACAAATGAATCACATGGTATCCGCATCAACCCCTTACAACTTAAGCTCACCCTTCGCCAGTCCTCATTACTAAGAACAAAGACATAATCCGTATCTGGTACTCTCCCCACACCCCTAACTGGTCTTAGCTTAAAGCCACTGTATAAAGATGTTAAATGTACCTGGTTATGTAAACAAAAGCCAGCAGCTTATAACGAGTCTTCTCTCTTAGGTGCCATGAGCCTAGCCAAAGCTATCGTCAGACTGAGTTTCCCCTCCTAACTTGAACCTAAATCCTCAAAACACACATTTACCACATCAATCCCTTAATTGCCATCACGTGATCTTTTGAAAATGTTTACATCGTGCACATAGGTTCGTGACTCGCGCTGGGCTCGTGTCGGCATGTTCTCGTGCCTGTGAGCTGAGCGTTCTGTCACGGAGCCGTTAGAAGGAGTGGGGAGCCTGGCACTGCTGGTCGGGTTTTCTATGCTGTTTACTTCGTCAAATAAACGGAGTTATCACCGTTGAGTCCTGACTCATTCCCTTATTTACAACACAAACATCTCGTATTAATGAACCCACACTGGTGTCAGTGTTGGATTTATTGATACATGCACCCAGAGGACACTTTAGAGGTGCCCCCTGAAAACCTACCTGCCTCTGGTGTTTTGTCTGACTGGTTAACCCAGCCTGCACCAGAGATAGGTTTCTGACCCAAAGGGTGAGGGCCTTTGCTCCCAGGAGGTAAAAAAAAAACAGCTCGAGAACAGGATGTTAACACCCCCTCCCACAGGAAGACCTGCTGATTGGCATTTCGAGCCAGGAGAGCTTAAAAGAAATGCAAATCTGGCTCCTGGACATAGGGAAAATTAGCTAGTCAGGTAGGTATGCCCACTCTCAGGCTATTACCACCCCTAAGGTGGCCAAACCTGAACACAGCTTTTCAGAGTGAGCCATCTTTGTGATGGCAAACTTAGGAACTCTGGAACATGGTTATGCACACTTACCACTGGAAGTGGTTATAAAGGGGGCATGGTGAACCCAGAAGTAGGTAGTCCATTGGCTACAACCCTACACTCCCCTAATGCCCCTAAATTCAGTATATAGGGGAGCCCCTGACACCAGGAGCGCAAATCCTGCTGACCTGAAAGAATACGGATGTGAAGAGTCGCAAAGAGCAAGACAGAAGACCCAGCAATTGACTTGGTGCCAACCCTGCCGGCCTCCCTGCTGACGTCGACAATTTTACCCAAAGTTGACTGGTCCTACAGCTGCTATGTCTCCAAAGCCTGGGAGACCTTTAAGCCCTTCACCCAGGAACCAAGAACTCCCATGAATAGCGTAACTGCTTCTCTGCATCCTACGGGCACCCAAAGACACCTGAGAGGACTCCAAGACTGCAGAAACCTGACATTTAAGGACACCACTGCACAGGTCCCTCCAAGTCCAAACTGAAGTGGGCCAAAGGTGGCAGCATGGCCCACCAGCCCTTCAAAGATGGTGCCCACTATGGTTTCACCCCTTGTAAACTCACCAACGTCGCCTGCAGCCCCTGTTTGCAGGCTCCCTCTACCGCATAAGGAAAGCTCGACGCCTAAGGATACTTCTGCCCGTCGCCCTGGCCCGTGGAAAAGAGGATTAAAGGTTCACCTTCGTCCCGAAGCATTTTAAGGCTTGAGCATCCCTGCTGTTAGTCTGACTGGTCTCCCACTCCAAACCTGGAGCCTCCTTACGTGAAGACCGATTCCCTTTGACTAACATTGGACACCTGACGCTGCTTTGCACTCCTGCATCCGGCCGTCCTAGTGCATGTCTTGCTGGTGCTGCCTCAGACCTTGCCCAGCCCTCATCTTAAGTCTAGGAGATTGGTCCTGTAAGTCGTTGTACTGTACCTGAATGTAGTTCTTGTTCTTCCTTCCACACGATAACATTGCAGCTTCCGAAAAATGCACTGTCAACTTTTTAAATGCAAAAATATTTCTATTGAAAAGTGTACTTACTTGATTGTATTGATTCAGGTGGCTTAAATATATATATGAATAAAAATGTGTTCTTTTTATAAATTGGTGTGGATCCCCTTATTGAGTTGCGTCCCTCATCTATCGAGTATTTAATGTATTTACAGATGTCGAACACTCCTCTCAAATACGCCTAAGGCTGCTCGACCGCACTACCCCCCATTAGAGCACCTTGGGATTGCTAGAGCAAGCCCTGTCAATTCAAAAGCAAACCCCTGGACTCTCTGCACAATATTTCTCATTTTGATATATCACATAAAGAGCCAGCTTTCTACAGTCTCTTTTTAATGACGCTGCTTTGAGATCCATCATGCTGCCTTTCCAATATCCTCTTTACGGGTCTCTAAAACTGTTTTATACGCTAGGTGTGCTTGTCGGACATCGATGATGTCACACAGGATCTGTTTAAGTAATTCTAAAAGAAGTCTATGAGCTGCAGAACATGCTGAAATAAACCATCTCTGAAACGGTACATCCTGTTGCGAGATTTGATGTATGAACGCTTCTTCACTATGCTAGTCACAAAACTGCCCCTCGCTTTACTTATGGGCACCTGACCTCCACTTTGTTACCTAGGTCAGAGTGTTCTTATATTTTCATATCTTCTTTTTTTTTTATCCTTATGAAAAAGACTCCACCTAAACCACCTCGACCAGGAAGTTCTAAAAATGTCATGACCTCTAAATCGGTTAGTAACATGACACTTTTCTAATTACTCATTACATGCTGTAACGAATTCTAAAAGCACAGATTAGAACTGTAGTGGGGGATTATAATTGATCTAGTGCCCTTAAGAGAATACAGCATTTTCTACATGGTAGCTCGAGAAATAGGGGAATTTACATCTAGGTCAGAACCAGAATATGGCATTATGATATTTCAAAGCCTACTTGTACACCAGTGGTGCCATGTGTGAATACTGCTTGAACAAAACTTTAAAAAAAGATGCAGTAGATCAACGAGAACCCTAAATATATACTCCAGCTCATACTTGAACTACTTTTTACATTCCCCAATGAAGTCTCATACTCCAATAGGGATACCGCCAGACAATCTGGATTGGTTCTGAAAGCTGGGACAGAACACCATCACAGTGTCTGGTGTACTCTGTAGACCTAGAGCATAAAAAGCCACACCTTCTACATGAATATGTGCACTTCCAAATCAAGTGCATTAGATCCAGCACACCTTTACTAGTGGTTCAATACTGCAAAATGAGGTTCATACAGAACACTTTCCATTAAAAGTCGTAATTGTCTGGCCAACATTTGACCAAATAGAAAAAGGTCTTCACATTCGGCATGAGAGAATTTGCTCTTAGGGGACATGTAACAGATCCCCATGACATGCCACACATCAGCAAGAGCAGGCCTGCCACACTGACCTATGATGTGGCCTAGCATAATATTTATGTAGAAAACCCATTCAGCCTGAAATCTTCTTTAAAAGAGGGTCTCTCTCTAAAGACTGGTGTTGCAGGAAATACTGACTCTGGCAAATGAAAATTGTAGCCCCCCCCACCTCACCTGTCATAAAATCAGACTGTAAACCATAGCTATACTCAACCCATGGCAGAAGGGCAAGAGTTGTTGCTCTGAGCCTGTAGCAATGGATAACTAGAGAGTGCGGCAATCATGACTTCCTGGAGCTACTTCTTGTGAATAGGCAGAGTCAGAGGGCCCAAGTGGGACTTATAGACAGGTCAGATCATAATATGGGATAGATGATACAGTGTGCAAAGACACGAGTGTTCTAGCTTTGGCTGGACTTTAAGAGGGTGGTTGGCAGGCATCACATCAACGAGATGCCAGTCATTCTAGGGCTAAGATATTCAAGTGACCCAATACACCAACATTTATGTCCAACAACAATGCACACAAAAGCAAATGCCACCAGGCATTCATAGAAGCCATATTCTTATGCATAGATGATGGCATGCCTAGTAATGAGAGACTATTGGTGCATTAATGAAGTGCAATTTGTAATTTTGCTCTTGAACTTCTACCTTGGGTTCTTACACAATGTGGTCCTTGGAGGAGGAGTTTTTCCGTTGTTAGTGGGCTGCTGTTTCTAGTGAAGAAAAGTTAAAAGCACAATTACCGCCTCCAATCCTGACATAGAATCAGGCTGAATAGAAACACAACAACCACAACACAGCAACAGCTACATAAGTATTTGTTTTTATTTTGCAGTCCAGTAAATAGGCCAGTAGATCTGCTAACAATTATTTGAGACAGTCTCTTTTATGGCTTATGACTCCATCGATTGTGGGGCTCAGTTTGTAGACAAACAAGTTTACCTTTGTTTACAGCCTTTTTTCTTTTTTCTTTTTCTACTTGTTTCATTTTCATGGTGTAGGCGTTCATCTTGAATAGAGAGAAAAGACATAGATTTAAATACTCATGTACTGCGAGTCACAATAGCAATGTTAAAATGTTTAATTCATTAAACTTATTCTTAACTGTGTAAGGGTTCTCATTCAAGAAAAATAAGCTTGATCTCAGTATTGTAAAAGTAATCAAAATAAAATAAGAATACCCGAATACATTCTCTGTTAACCACTTCCTATGACAAAAAAATAGGCTTAATACACATTTGTAATGGAAGTACTGCAAATCATTTACATGCATATGTGAACATAATAGTTTGAAAGCTAAACACTCTTTAAAATTTGCAGAGGAAAAAACTTACTAAGGTTTCTGTCAAGAAATCTCTGGAACCCTCTGAAATGGTGCGATTCAGGTCAATGTCAACAACCATTCGCTTCCCACACCAGTATGGTAAAGGTGGTAAAACATGACGTCCACTACGAGTAATGGTGGTAGTTAAAGTAGGCTTTGCCCGTAGGGATCGTTCACCTGGATGAATACAAAAAGCTGAGGTTAGCAAAGAAAATGAAAATATATATATATTTTTTTAAATAACACTTTAGTCTCTATTATACAATGAAAGTAGACACTTCACACTAGAAACATTTTCCCTGCAGGTTTTCCCTCATAAATTACAATAATCCTGAAGCATCAATCGGATTAGAAAATTTGAAAAATTTACTTTTTTGTAACTATAATTCTCTAGCGTTGGTGGTATCTTTCATAGATTCACACATCGGAATATTCTCCATTGTGAGGCTGGGAACCTTCGGTAGACAATACAATGTAGTAGTGTTCTATTAGGCACTTCAGTAATACTGAAAAGAGCCAGTCATGTATAGCATCTCCACTTACTTTTATGACTCAAAGTCTGGCCAATCAGGTGGATTCTAGTGAGCTCTACACCCCGCATAGAGGATATAACTAGTAGATGTTTGAAACCTGTTAAAAGAACACAAAAGGTGAAGCCTCTAGTAAGTGGAGACAGCCAGGTTGCAAATGATGTGAATCTATGAAAAGTAAGAATGCTGGAGAACTTTAGTTGGAGGTGAATAACTATTTGTTCTCCTGCACTGGATCTTTCACAGATTTTGGTACTTGAACATTAACCAACAAAGCAGTATACCTGCTTTTCCCCTTACGTATTTGTGCTTATTGTTTATCTTGACCTTAAGTAACTATGTTGCCATGTTCTAATAACTGTAACCTTTGTAACGATGTAACCTGTAACTGATATGATGCTCATGTAAAGCGCTCGGATACCTCCGGGTCTAGCCAGCGCTATATAAAACCTTTAAAATAAATAAATTAAATTAAATAACCCGAAGGCAGTGGTCAACGAGCATTAAAAATGCAATAGGTCTCGCCTTTGATGAAGTTAAAGCCATTTGCTTTGCTAATAGTATTGTATAGCAAGACAAACGGCTTTAAATTAATCAAAGACGAGACCTATTGCATTTTCAATGCTTGTTTGATCTGCCCAGATCCAGGTTGAACTGGCCACCAGCGCTATCTGTGGAGGCACTGGTCCTTGTGTTGTGCGAGAGAGAGCAATAAGGAAGGACTTTTTCGTTGCACTAGTCACCCATTCTGGTTGTAATTAAGACTTTGCCTGTCTCTGCTATTTTTGTAGGTTCCTGATAGTTTGAAGAGAAGCCTCACACATAGACAGCGCTTCTCTATTTACATATGGATTGAGGAACTGGCTACTTTTGTCACAGGGCTGTGTCAAGGTCAGCATGGGGAACTGGGGAACCAACACCAGCCCTGTCAAAGAATGCTCAAACCAACCCGCTGCCTTTGTCTCCTCGCGCATGCTCTCTTTCGACCCGCCCTTTCTTCCTCCCTCTCTCTCTCATTGGTTTCTTTATACCTTTCCTCTCCCTCTCTCTCTTTCTCTCTGTCTTGTAGCCTTCCCATACAAAAGAATCAAAAAAACTCCCCTAGGTAAAAATAAAATCTCAAACACTCAAACTTCACAGTGTACACAGCCAACATATAACAAGCATTTGCAATGCAATAGGTTTCGCATTTATTAGAGTTTGAGCTATTGGCATTGTAAATCACAAAGCCATTTATTTATGTGTTGACCTAAAAAGGAGAAAAAAAATCCTAAAATGCAGCCTGACACGTCACTTTAATGGAGGAAATGGAGCAGACACACAGTAGAGCTGTAAGATAGGGGAACCATAAAGGAGGACAAGCTAAAACGCGGCATGCGGATATTGCTACAAAAGTATACAAATGGGAAATAAATGCGGCATCTGCCTGTATTTTTTCTATTTATTTACTTTTTTTTATTTTATTTAGCCCCACGTTTTTGGCTGCCCTTCCACCTTGCATGAAACGTTGTGTTTTCACCATGCGAGTTACACATGAGAATCAAGTCTGCAGATTTCTTCCCAGGAGACTGTCCCCTTCAGCAATCCAAGAACAATATAAAACAATGAAATCGTTAAAACCTTCTGTTTTGTACATGCTAAAGTGCTCCACCCAGACAAACCAGCCAAAAAGCACGTCGAACACCCGAGTCGCTAATCGCCAGAGCAAGTTTTTGTTTTCGCTTAGGTTTTATCCTAATGTAAAACTAAATACAAAATACTTTAAAACCGGCGATATAAATGAATGCACTAGGAGCAACTGTTCAAGACAAAGAGATTGTTATCTGGTGCAGTAGGTGGAAATAGTTTCGAGTTGTGTTTCTATTGATGAAAGATGAACTTCGCAGGAAGGACTGCAGCAGTTAACTTTCCTGCAGGGGACCGTAAAGTTACGATCAGCTGATTTTTTTTCCAAATCAGGCTTTCCTTTCAAGTTGAAGATGAAAGAGGTGAAGGAGAGAGAAGTGCATTGTGAGACAGAAGTGCACTGTGACACACGGAACCTTGACTTGCTTCTCTCAGAAAGAGTCAGTGTGTGTGGATGACAATATTTGCTTCCCGCATCTCTCACAGCTTCAAGCCAGTTTACAAACAGTGCCATGAAGCCTTGCTTAAACATCATATATGGTCGGCACGGCTTTTTAAAGACCTTGCAGAGCCCGAGCTTCCGCTTCTTGCGCTCAGTGAATGTCCCAGAAATATTAGATCATAAACAATAAAACTGAGCACTAAGTTAAGCAGCACTTAGAGCTCAATTAATAAAGAGCATCGGACGAGGCAGTCCTGGAAGGCTTCAGTTTGTATCAACAGTCACAGCAGACCGAGTCAGCTGCGAATATTGAGTCTGTTTCTCGGGCACCTCCACCCAACCTCGGCTGTGCATCTTGCCACTGACATACTGATAAAAGCTTTCGTTCAACCCACGCAAATCCACACATATTCTTACCGCCTTTCCTCCATCCTTGGGTGCCAAAACTATAGGACTCAACCATTCTGAAGATTCAATTTCTTCAATTACTCCTAATTTCAAAAAGTTTCTCAATTTCCAATCTCAAGGGTTCAAGCATCATATAAGGAACTTTGCGAACCTTATGTACACACGGTTTTGCAGATTTTTTAAGAACAATCTTGTGTTCAAATCCTTTTAAACAACCCAAGGTATCTGAGAACACTTTAGGAAATTCAGAAAAAATATCATTGGAATCAGAAACATTGCTAACTCTTTGGGAAAGAAAAGAGGAAATTAAATCTTCTATGAAAACTACTTGATCTTGGGGATTTTTAGCACAAGGATTAAGGATTATTCCAAAAT
Organism: Lissotriton helveticus; assembly: GCF_964261635.1. Classification (NCBI taxonomy): domain Eukaryota; kingdom Metazoa; phylum Chordata; class Amphibia; order Caudata; family Salamandridae; genus Lissotriton; species Lissotriton helveticus. Next base: position 152,474,154 of record NC_136070.1, read on the forward strand.
CATGTTGATGTTTCCAGCCAAGGAGATTGTCTCCTCTCACAGCTATGTAACCTTTGCTGGTGATTTCTTTACCTCTGAAAGAAATCTTAGCTACTGTATACCCTAAAATGTCTATTTTTGAACGATTATAACTCAATGGAGCAATATCTGGAGGTAATAGTTGAACATTTTCTGGGCCAACAACTTCATCCCAAATTTTGTTACCTATCAAGGTAAAAGGAGATCCTGAATCTGCCATAAGTTTAAACATATACTTGTCAATTCCTATATCACAAAAAGGCATAACAATCTTTTCAGAATCTACATCCTCCTTAATATCTTTTACATTTGAAATAACTATAGTGCGTACAACGTCAGATGAGTTTTCATTAGATTCTTTCTTTTTGTTGGATTTGCAAACACGTGCATAGTGACCTTTACCCCCACAATTGTTACAAATGCTATCCCTTGCAAAACAGTTTGGATAATTAGAAGTGTGAGAAAAACTACCACATCTAAAACAACGCAGTCTTTGATTAGAAAGTGAACGTTGTTGTCTAAAATCACGTTCTTTGAAAAAAGAAGTCTCTTTATTAAATAAAGGACGATTCTCTTGAGAAGTTTTTTGAGATGAGATATTCTTTTGGGGCAGTTTATTCCTTACATTAGCTGAAACTTTAGCTATAGAATCAGAAGAGTCCTCTAAAAACTCATCTTCTTCTAATCTGTGTACAACATCTTGATTCTTTTTTTTAACTTCAATAGAAGTGTGAGTTGCTTCCTCTTTATTTTTTCTAATCTCCTTAACCCACGTAGAAGTATTTTCCATGCCTTCTACAATATCCATAGCCTATTTCAATGAAGGGTTCTTAGATAATAACTTTTCTTGAACTCTAGCGCTATTCGTACACCTCACAAGCTGATCTCTCACCAACGATTCAGCTAAATCTCCAAAATCACACGTGCGTGCAAGAGTTTTCAGAACAGCTACAAATGTACCAACACGTTCTATAGGACCTTGTGCGCGAGTGAAAAATCTGTGACGTTCTAAGGTAACATTAATTCTGGGACCAAAGCAATTCTCTAACATGGACATAGACATCTCAAAAATGTCAGAGGGTTCCCCATCAGCACCACCTACTGGTATTGTGTCCATGCTATCATAGGTGTGCCTACCCTCAACTCCTAAATTATGCAATAAAATTGCTTGTTTTCTGGCAGCTGAGAACTTTTCACCACCAACTGCCACTAAGTATGAATCAAAAAGATTCTGCCACCTTTTCCAAGGGAGAATAGGCTCTCCTTCTTCAGATAGAAAAGGTGGGGGTTGTGACATACTGGAGGCAGAAGTCATGTTGTAGATAAGTAACTAAAGTAGATGAGAAAATTAAAAACAATAAATATAATGTAAATATGTAAATCACACCTCAATATACATCTTAATAAAGAAGAATTTTTAATGTGCGGTCGTGCACATCGACGTTGCTGAAATGGTAGTCCAAAAATACACAGCTGTGTGTATCAGCGTTGTTAATTTAGTCAAAATGCGTTGTTGTGCATTAGTGTCGGTTTCCTAATGATACACTGCCATGTGTATCAGCGTAGTGAAGTTGAAGCGAAATGCGCTGCCGTGCGCATCGGCGTTACTATGGTAACCAAATGTCAACAAAATGGCTGCTGTGATGACGCGTGCTAACGTGATGATGTTGCACGCGAGGTCGAGTTCTACAACACGCAGATCAGGAGAGCGAGCAGGAGAGCGAGCACACAGGTACTGCTACACACGCGCTGCTGTTCACACGCGCTGCCTCACCCACAATGGCACACGCTGCTTGGGTCACACGCGCTACTGTTCACACGCGCTGCCTCACCCACAATGGCACGCTGCTTGGGTCACACGCGATGCCTCGTCTCAGGGTTTCAAAGGGAAACAATGTCTAACGGTAAGCGCCGAGCAGGTTAAGACGAAATCTGTTTCCCACAACTTTGTGTGTTCAAGGCTTCAGCGCGATGTCCAAAACAGGCTCGTTTCTCTCCAATGTAGATACAGCATATCCAATGTTATCCAAGATTAAAATGAAATGACTGAAAGAGATCAGTCAGTCAGATTTACATGTTCAGTCTTAGGAATTCTAGAAAGTGCAGAAAAATAATAGAAAAAAAAACAATCCAAGAAAAATATCTGTAAAATATCAATCCAGTTGATTGAAACCAAGTCCAAATTAAATATCCAGTGTCTAAGGTGTAATCCAATGTCCAAAAAACGAAATTCGAGCAAATCCAAGTCCAAAACGAAATTCCAATTGGTAGGGGATTTGATGGTTGTGGATGCTTGTCCCCAATCAAGCCTTGACCCTCGTCGCCAGTGATAAAAGCTCTTAAGTCAGGTTTAGTAGGAAGAGCTGGTTTATTAATACAACCATCAACAGCAAGCTTCAGTAACTGACTCAGTCTTAGGAATGTAAACACTCCATCAATGATGTAGGACAGGCAGTGTTCTATTAAAGAGACAGTGACCATAACACATACCTGCTTACGGAGCCACGATTGCTACAAAATTAAATAAACAGAAAAGAAATGGCTGTTTGCCCACTTTTTTTCCCTATTTATTTCCTTTTGTAGCAATCGCGCTACACTGCATTTTAGCTTTAAACCTGTGAAGCTAAAGTGCGACATGACGAATGCTACTAAAGCAAATACCCAAAACAGGCAGGCCAACGACTTTTAAAGCTTTACTTTGTAATTTTTACAGTAAAGCACATTTTTAAAAAAATATCTCCTCTGCTGCGCCACGGGCAGCAAAAATACACTGCTCCAAATCAAAGTTTGCCTTGAGCATTTATGAAGAGACAAAACGTGTCTTTGTCCTCTTCAGTGACCTTGGCATCAGGGTGTTAAACCGTAGTGAGTTCCAGCATGGACGAGACTCAAACAAGAGAGCTGATCGTGTCTGTGAGTGAGGCAGTTGTGTTAAGCCCATCTGGAGCTTAAGACACCAGGCCTCCCTGCTCTCCTGTGCGATTGCTGCGCTAAATGAAAGGAACACACAGCGGATATCACTGAAAGTGTCCCTGTGGAGGCAAACTGCACCCACACAATATTATCCAATTTCGCTGGTTTGAACACACACAAGCTGTCGGATCTACAAGTTAGAGCTATCACCTTTCTGCAGCACTGCATCTGAGTGTATGTACCTGAAGAATAGGAGGATCAAGTTGGGGATGGTCACAGGATCGAATCAGAGTAGGATGACGGACTTAACTTTTAGCCACCCAAAGGAAAAAACAAGTGTCTAAAAGTAGATATTTAAAAGCCATGAAAAACACATCGTTTTAACGCTACATTAGGTAACAGAGGGGATCAAAATAATTGGAAAATCTGGCCTATTCCCAGACCACTGAAAATAGTTCCTTACAGGACAATACTTTAATGTTAGAGTAAAATCTACTGCATATATTTCCTCAATTAAAGCTATGCTATGTTGGAAAAATTCCAGGCATTGGTTTTGCCTTTAATTGAGCTTATTTTAAATAATACACTGGATGTTATATGCCAGCATAACTCTAATGTGTTGTTGCGCAAAGCCGTAGGCCAACCTACTCCTGTGCCTTGAGGCATAACAGGAGAAAATGCATTCTAATAATTAATAGAGCATTTGAACCTACGGAAAGCTAAAGCATAAAGCCCCACAGTACATCAGGGAGTATTAATAAACAAAAGTAATGCAAAAGCATTTTAAAACAGCATCTTTTAACAAGGTTTATTGTTCGATAAAGTAACTAGCAATCTAATTGGCTTAAAAACTTTATTAGTAACAAAGCATTTTCAGGCCGCATTAGGGGAGGGGGGTAGCATTTTTGTCACGTGAAGTTAATTGTAGTTAATTGTTCAGAATTTTTACACCGCATCATGAGAAGAGAAATAAAAACGAAAAATGCATTTGTAAAGCGCATTTCCAAGTGAGGTTTGTTGTTCAATATTTGCACACCGCCTTGGGAGAAAACCAATGAAATCTAATTGTTATAAAAAAAGGATTGTCGACTAAGCATTTTCACACTGCTTCGGAGGTTAGCGCAGAAGCATTTTTAAAAAATCCATTTTTAACGTGACGTTTGTTGTTCAGTATTTTCACACCACATCGGGGGAACAGCAATATTTCTCACGTGAGGTTTATCGTTCTATCTTTGCACACCGCATCGCAATGTACAGCATTTTAGTGTACCTAAAAATAAATGATAAAGCCCCACATTACACCGGAAAGCAAAAAGCATTAGTAAGGTAGATCAGTAGATTGAGCACATGCTGCAAATACGTGTGTGCATGCCAATGATTGTACTTCATTTGCACAATAAGCACCATCCCGGGATTTTTACTGGGGAGGTTAATAAAACTAAACGAAGCCAGAAGTTTTAAAGCAGTTAAACAGTGCAAGAGTCCAATGTTAGAACCGGCTATTTCTGGTAGGCTAAGGCTGATGCCAAAGCCAGGCAGAAACCACCATTCTAGTCAGGGCAAGGAAGTCACACGCCAAGATAACCCCTGCTCACCCTCTAGGTAGCTTGGCACGAGCAGTCTAGGCTAAACTCGGAGGCGATGTGTAAAGCATTTGCGTCAGCGCACAACAGCGACAACATACTAGGCACACCACAAGAGAGACTCCACACAAGGTTATATTAAAATAACTTTTGTATTGTCAAAGCATATCAGATAGAAATCACACATGTACATTGTGCCAACTGGCAAACCAGTATGTGCTCTACATCTCATCTATCACCCACCTGGGGATAACCTCATCTTCACCCAACAACTCATGGACATGATCTCATCCAACGCTGGTCGGCAGATCACACAAATCTACCTGGGTGACTTCAATCTCCACTGGAACGATCAGAAAGACGCAGTGGTGAATAGTCTCGAAACTTTCCTTAGCGCGCTTGACCTCACCCAAATATGCAACAGCCCTACACATGACATAGGGTCCATACTTGATCTCATCATCGCCAACGAAGACTCTACCCAACTAGGGGCAATCCAACCTTGTGATTGGTCAGACCACCACATTATCACCTTCTTCATTAAGGAAAAAATCAAACCAACCACGGCTCAACCCACCAAATCTACGATCTGGAAAAGGGACATGAAGAATCTGAACCCCAACTCCCTGCCTCCCCACCTCTCCAATCGCCTCCTTCCCCCTCCTGACGCCTCTGATGTTCAATCACTGACTGACCACTACCTCGACGCTATGAACTCAATAATTAATGAAGCCGCCCCACTGCAACTAAAGAGAGTCTCCACTAAGATCTCGAACCCTTGGTATGACGGCAGACTCAATGAAGACAGGCGTGCTATGCGAATGGCAGAGCGCACATGGAGATCTGACCCCTCATCACGGCATCGCAAAACGCTTAAGAACAAGAGAAATGCCTACTTTAGGAAAATCAAGCGTGCAAAAGCTGACTTCTTCAGCCTTCAGTTGGACCAAGCAAAAAACAGACCAAGAAAACTGTTTGAACTAGTCAAAACTCAAACGAAGACGCAACCCTTACTATCAAACGACACAACAAACGACATCCCACACTGTGAAGACTTTTCTGCCTTCTTTAAGCTAAAGACCGACAACATAAGGTGTGACCTCCTTAATGATGTAAGTCGATACCCGAGCCACATCAAAAGACCCGACACCCAACCTAAAAATAACGCATCTTGGTCGTCATTCGACACCTACTCTGAAGAAGCAATACACAAGCTGCTCGGCACCTTGAAACCCTCTAATCACCTCACAGACCCCCTACCTGCTAATGCTGTAAGAGACTTCACCCCCGTACTCCTCCCACTCTGGACTAAAATCATTAACAGCTCCCTTCAGCAAGGTCTCATCCCAGACTCCCTCAAGGTGGGGCAAGTCACGCCTATACTCAAGAAACCTACAGCTGACCCGTCTGACCTGAACAATTACCGCCCTATCACCAATATTCCCACCCTGGCCAAACTGCTGGAAAAATGTGTGCAACTCCAACTAACAAAGCATATTGACCGATTCGAACTCCTCGACCCTCATCAATCAGGCTTCCGAGCGAAACACAGCACGGAAACGGCCATGACACACATAATTGATGACGCCCTCCAAATCCTTGATCGCAACGACTCCTGTCTCCTCATCCTCCTGGACCTCTCCTCAGCATTTGACACGGTCAAACATGAGAACCTATTGGAGCTCCTAAATACCAGAATGGGCTTATCAGGGACTGTGCTCAAATGGTTCACTTCCTTCCTTCACAACCGGTCTCAGAAGTTCAAGATCAACAATGTGCTGTCCTCACCTGTGCTAGTAGATTTAGGCGTCCCACAAGGATCTTCCCTCTCACCCACGCTGTTCAACCTCATCATGGAACCACTTGCTTCCTTGCTCCAAGCTTCCAATGTACACTTCCATATGTATGCCGATGACACTCAACTTTACCTAAAGGTACAATCCCCGGAAGATATCAAACTTCTGAACTACACACTCAGAAACACCCAATCGTGGTTGGCCGACAATCACCTCAAACTAAATGCGCTGAAAACTGAGTTCCTACTGATATCACCCCCTGCGAAAACTACCACCACCCAAATCTGGCTCAATCACCTAACAGCATTCAATGTCCAACCCACCATCGTGGACTCTGCGAAATCCTTAGGCATCACACTTGACGCAAAGCTCAATATGCAACAGCACATTAGCAAAGCAACGAAAGGAGCCAACTTTCAAATCAACACTATGAGGAAACTCAAACCCTTCCTCCCAGCCAAGGACTTCCAAACTGCTGTACAAGCCCTAGTCATCCCCCGCATAGACTACGGAATTGTGGCTCTCAGCGGACTCCCTCTAACAACAACCGCACCGCTAAGAGCCTCCTTGAATGCTGCCGCGAGACTCATTACTGGCTCAAGGAAACACTCTCACATAACTCCTGACTTGAAATCCCTGAAATGGCTTCCCTTTGAAGCCAGAATGCAGCTGAAAATTGCCGTTATGACACACGCGGCCATACACCTCAAGGCACCCATCTACCTCACTCAAAAGTTGTCTATATCAGGAGGCTCGAGATCCAATAGAAGTGCAAAAAGTCTGCTCCTGAAACCTCGCAGATTCCGTAAGGAAAAAACTTATAAACGCTCCTTCTCAGGGATGGCACCCAGGATCTGGAATGCACTCCCTCCGGAAACGAGGCTTATCTCCTCCACTGCACTCCTCAAGAAAGAAGTGAAAGCCATCCTTATGGCCAAGTTCACCTGGACCTTACTGTTGTAGTTCAGAGACTTTGCATCGACTTTGTAACATTGACTATTTGATGGTCCAATAGCTTTATACTCATGCATGACTGATCTTATTATGCTACTCACCTACTACCCATTACTATACGGTGCACATCTCCCCCTGATCCCCCTACCCCTTGTTCTCTGGATCTCTAAGTAAGTGATATAGATATCCTTTTAGCCTGAGCCCTCCTGATTCCTTCTGCAGCTGGATCAAAGACTCTGCACCATTTTATATTATTGTCTATTTTAAGTGTTTATTGGTACCTGCTGATCTACATTGTAGCTGGATCAAAGACTCTGCACCGCCTTATATTGTTATATTTATAACAGCACATGACTGCTATTCTAGCATGCTAGCGTTTACTATACTGTACCCAATTATTATGTTTATTCACCCTCCTGTTGCCCACTCCTGTTGCCCCCTGTGAAGCGCTCTGATATCTGTAAAGATCTTGTTCGCGCTATACAAAACTTTGAATAAATAAGAGCCACAGAAAATAAATGTTACAATTAAAACTATCTTTGTACTCGCGATAACAAGTACACTAAAGGCACTAGAGTCCCACGAGAGCACTGCGAAGTGGTATGGGTGTATTTGCTTGTGCATGAGTAATCATGACCCGTTCATTGTGGTAGGGGATGTACTCTCTCTAGCACACGTTCTTGAGAGTCACTTTGACTGGCGTGGGTGGGTGGAGGCTTACATTGAGATTGAATTACATATGTAATTTTAAGGGAGGTGGTGTGTAAAGGAAGACAAAGCAACAAGTAAAGAAAGCTGTGTTGTTCAGCAAGTGAGAAAAACAATAACAAGTATCCAGGAGAGGTTCGAGAAGGAACAGACACAATGTAGGCTGGCAGCGACTCAGGAGCTGAGAGAGTTTCACTATTACAAGAGGCCCCTGAGGGTCAATCTTTCAATTTCTTTTGCTTTCAGCAATCATCAATGCAACATGAAGTGTGTGCACTGCTAATGAGAGTGTCGTATTAGAAAGCTAGGGCTGTGAGAGGTGTAGCAGAGCGCAACAGAAATATTTACTAGCACTTGCAAAGCAAACATGTTTGACGGTCTCACTGGAGCGCCGACAACAGCAATCATAAAGCAACACTTGGGAAGGAAGCAGTACAGGGTGTGTGATCACTTTCGCGGCCACTTTGATGTTCTCAGTGGCCGCGCAGCTCACTGAGAACATCGCAGTGGCCGCGAAAGTGATCACGCAGGCTGACAAATGGTGCGCGCGCCCGGCGCACATGCACTGTTCCCGATCCGCCTGCAGCCTTTGGGAGCACTTTTAAAAGACCCTTACTTAAAATCTTGCATAGCATCGCTTACGCGATAGCTAGGCGAGACCTAAACAAGCAATAATGGGGGGTCTGGGGGGGTGGTAAGAGCAAGTAAACACCACTGAGCAGCAGGGAAGTGATGCAGGGGCTCGGCAAGGAGATGGGGGCGAGGAGTGGGACAAGCAAAGGACCCGCCCTGAGATGTGGAGATCTAAACTGAGAGTAGGAGGGTGATTGCTCAGGCAAAGCAGCACACAGCAGGGGGAATACGAAAGCTCATGCAGTGCACAGAATGCTGCAATAAAGAAATACATTCATCAGCTAAACCAACAGGTCTAACCTTTAAACTCCAAGCTTCTGACTTTGCAAATAACTGTTTGCATTGGGATTAAGGAGGGGGAAAAAGAAAAACTCCGAAATTATCTCCGAAGCATGAGAGCTTAGACATACACAAGGGCAGCCACTTGTGTGCACCTGTGGCTGACATTTTGGCACATTCTCTGAAAACTTTTATTACCGTTCCAAGATGACATAACATAACGTGTATTTGTAAAGCACAAGTTCACCCAGAAGGGTATCTTGGCGCTGGATGACACATGTTCACTGTTACCCAACTTAATGGTACTCATTATATCGACCTCAGAAGGATGAAAGGCTGAGTGGACCCGCTGAAATTTGACCTGTGGCCATGAGGGCAAACACAGGCCCTTGCAGTCGATCCATTAGTACACTGATCCACCAGACCCGGCCTATGGGTGACAGCTACGTAAGAATGATAAATTAATTTTTGAAAAGTATGTACAATGCTGCATAGAGATTGACCTGGGAGAGGCGCACTGCCGCTGCCTCGCTGAGGTAAAGGACACAGGAAGGGAAGGGGAAGGTGGGAGAGATGCCAAGTGGGGAAGCCAGCAGCCCAGGAGAGAAGTAAAGCTGAAAGACATCACACAAAGGTAAACAAAAAAAAAAAGAAGCAGCAGGGAAGTGGGGGCACGGGATGAGTTGATGGGGCTGGTGATGGGCATATAGGGAGGTCGGATGGAGAAGAGAGAAGGAAACCCTGCGCACACACAGGCTGCCAAGAGCCAAATGAAAACAAGCCAAGTAAAGGGGTCTTGCCTTTGGGACCTCCAACCTTTGCCAGCGGTTTTAGTGATGCTACACCATGGGCACTCAAACACTTTCTAAGGGATGAAGAAGCATGGTCCGTGGTGCGGCAAAGGGCCACATTGATGCATCATGGTGGGGGCCAAGGGAATAGTGGGTGTAAAGTGGGCGTAGGTGGAGCGAAGCAGGTGCCTGCTGGGAACGGAGCCCTGGAGTTATTCTGAGAGTTTCATTCCGTACTCTCCTCTAAATTATACACATTACACTCTAGTGGACAAACAAATGTAAACACAGCCTGATGGCTGCAACGCACTCCTGGGCACAGGAGACAATAGGTCAAGAATGAGAATGCAAACGTGTAAACCATGGAGGAATATTGGACTAGCACATCCGGTGCAAGGGGCGTGGTCAGCAGCGCTAAAAGGAGAAGACGGCAACACAAACTCGCTGCTTCTGCTGTGCTGAGCATTCTATAGAAATGGGCGTGGTCGTGACGAGCTCAGCTTGTCATGAGCACAGCGCAACCGTGCTGCGTGACGAGCTGAGCTCGTCACGAGCACCGCGGCGCCACCCCCCCCCCCCCCACCCCCCTCCCCCAGCACAGCGGGGGAATTAGCCCTGCAGCGCAGGGGCTAATAGAAGCAGCTAGTTGCAGGGCTGATGTATTGAGGCGCTTCATGTAGCGCCAACATGCCATGGTTTAAAAGCGGCTTCAAGTTGCTTTGACGTGTAAATCTTCACTCTTCTGCCTTGTGAGGAATGCTGAATGCAACAACGTGATGGAAAGAGAAGAGGAAAAAACTGCATGGGGGAATGAAGCCGACGGCAGGCGACTTCTTTTTATTTGGAATAAAACATAAGGTAAGTGGAAGCCTCTACCAGCTCCTGAACCCCTCCGGCTCGCAGGGCACACCGACCACCCACGAGCTGCTGTCCTCAGAAACAATGTGTGAACACCACAGAAACCCCGATGTAAGGTCAATGCAAATCTTTCAGTATGCGGCTCAGCAGTGCCGCCTCACCAAAAGCCTGATTGTAATGTATCGTTCTGTGGAGAGATAGGGGGTACGGGTGGAGAGATAGGGACAATGGCGTGATGAAGAATGGGTAGCTAACCATTGTGTTTTTATGACGGCTTCTCAATCAGGGAAACCGAAATCTAATTTTTTTTTTAAATAATGAACCTACTACAAAAAGCGATTTGTTGGCACACGTAAGATTTGCATCTGCCCTCCTTTAAAACCAAATGTTTTCAATGCAAGGATTTGACTAATGAAGGATCCATTGGCTCTTTGTTTTAATAAATCCAACTGAACAGAACCTATCAAGACTTGTATTGAACAGTACCTATCAAGACTTGTAAAATAGCTTGACACAGTGTATAAACAAATTAGATATTAAAAAACTATCACATTGTAATGTTTGTATTAGTTGATAGCATTAGCTGTACTTTCTGTATCTATACGGGTCATCTTGTTTTTACTGTATCTAAATTAATTGTTTCTTTTGATCTTAATTTAGCAACAAATTATCAACATTGCTGCAATACTATGACCTTTAATAAAACCTTGATGAGCAAGATGTATTAGACCTCGAAGGGTGCAGTACATTCATTCTGCAAGAATTTTGGCATATATTCTGTTGAAAAAATAAATCCGTCTGTATGATGAACAAAAAGCTGGAATTGTGTCAGGTTTGCTCAATACGGATAGGAAACCCTAGACACAAAGCGTGGTGGGTTTTCTGAATGTTAATACAAAGATATTTCTATATTTCAGCCTACCAGTCAATTACGGCCTGCTGCTTTACTGATTTTTAGTTACCATCCTAAGTTTAGTTATTTTAGTTGACAAGTTTTGTTAATCAAATCTATTTAGCTATAGAAGAGTCAGGTTGAAACACATCCTCTCCACCAATGATATACAAATATTATTGTCAATCAACTATATTGAATAAAGCGTCTGATAGATTATGACAAACTTATTTTAATTCCCTCATCTGATATTCTGTTCTATCCAGCATTCTTAATCATCTTTATCAGATTTCTGCTTATTGTTTGCATAGTTTGCCACATCAGGATTTTTACATATTTTTTCTAAATCCATATGGGGTTTCTTGCTGGGCATAATGTTTATTCATCGTAGATTCTTGCGCCTATTTGAGAAAAGCCTCCTCTGTAGGATGATTTACCAGTTCTAAAAACAGACAGGGAAAGCGTGGTAGTCTTGGCTTCTTGGAGCTTTATACGTGGTCTACTAACAAAGGCTTACATATTTTATTGGTGAATCTTTAGACCCCTTCAAAAAGAGGACTTTAGAAGTGGAGACAGCATTATTCAGGAGTCTTTCGAGATCCAATGGGGTTGCTCTGTAGAAGCAGTTGTACAAGGCATTGATTGCATATATTTACAAGTATTTCACAAAAGACAAAGAACACATACGAAAAATGTCTAAAGGGATATGAAAATAACAAGATTACACAACAAAATGATGAATATAGGAAGCAATAACCATCCAGGCAGAACTATGGTGTGTGGTTAGTAACCGAGTGCATGTAGCAGGGCTAAAGGAAGTGAAAATATACATGTCAAATTTTGCACAGGATTGTTGCTCTGACATAGGAAAGTTATTCTACGTCTATGTCACACAATCTCATAATGAAAATATACACAATGGAAATGAAGGTTTACTGTTTTAATCTAGTATTGCTCATTAAAAATGCACTTTTCCACAGTACTTCTTTGGAAGATGTTTTAAATCTAAAACCAGAGAAACAAATATTAAATCTTTCTTCCTATACAAATAACAAACAATAGACAAACTCCCCAAATATTTATCATTGCATTGAAAAACACTGCAGTCAAAATATACTATGGCTTACCTAAATGTGCGGTATTGTTCCTGTTTATGCTCGTCCTGTGCTCATATTTTCAGGTTTTCTGGACATTCTTTGCTTCTGTCTCTTACTTTGTATCTTCCCCTTATACTTTTCTACTTTGATAGAGGATGCTTTCTCTGTACTGGTATCATTTCCTCTTCCTCACTCTCCTGACACCAGGTACACCTACAAAATCCTTAGTATCCAGACAAGTTGGCCTCATCTGTAATAAATAGCTTCAAAGACTAATGTTTAATGTCCTAAGCTGGATATACCTCTGAGTGTCAATCTTCCATGTCTTTCTATACATACACTTAGTTTGTCATAGACCTTCTTTCGCTCCGATATACCACTGTCTCCCAGTCATACCAACTCATGCTAAACGTTCAGCTCAAATTCACTGACTTCAAACCTACTTCATAATTTATATCACACCTGGCACAAATGTGCGTCAGATTTGCTCTCGCAGTTAGGGATTCACATAATGCAAAACTTTCATAATGAGTGAGCAGTACAACTGCTGCCAGCTACAAGACAGGTTTCACTCATTATTTCTCATTTTACCAGTGTTGCTTGAGTGTCGTTTTGTATTTCCATTCCCTTTAAAATTGTAGCAGGAGATTATTCTGTTAGACGTTTCATATCCTGGCAGCTGTCTCATCTCACCTGATTGTTCCTGCATGATTTTAACAAAAATGCTATTTATTTTTTTCTGCAGTTGAGAGATGAGAAAGAATACCCCTTACCTACAGTGGTTCCAAAATACCCCATTCTCTCCCCTGTACAATGATCCCGTTACTCTCTTCCATCCCAACCATTTGTCCCCTGTAACCATCTCCCATTTTTCCTCGGGGGCAGTAGATATTGTATTGTTGCTTGTAATTGTATTGTATTGGTTGAATAATACTGTATGATCCTTGTGCGGCATCCAGTTACTTGGACTCAAAGCAACATTTAAACGTTTGGCCTTATTGCTTTTATATTTCTGTGGTCTGCTGCAGTGCAAAAGTCAATAAAACAAATTTAAACCAGAAACCAATAAAATGATTCAAACATAAACATTTCTAATAAGAGGTAAAAAAAGAACCCGGCGTTTTTCTCCAAGAGTGAAGACATTTTTTTTTTTAAATAACCCACAAAACACTCCAACATGCAAATAAAGGCCTGCAAAACTGCAAACGCAGTAAGGCACAAAGATACTGACATTTCATAAGAAAGGATAGTGATACTGAATGAAGAAACAATTGGCAGTATTAAAAATAAGGCTAGTGGATGTGGTTGGAGGGACTTATGGTCTTCCACATCCCGTGTGGTCAACTAGTTTCAGCCAGGCCTCGTGTTAAATCTGGCTTTCTTCAGGACCTATGTGCAAATGTGATTTAAAAAGGAGCTACATATGATGTATATGTGTTCCAATGTGTAGCACTCGCTAAGGTGCTCTAACTGTAAGAGGAGGATTTCCTCTTGAGTTGTACCTGTAAAGGAAGGTGGACAGTACAAACAGGTAAGCACACACATATGACTGGCTTGTGTATAGTGAATTCGTAAGCTGTGCCTTAGTGAAGAGCGTAAAAAACGGCAGTGTTTGTGCGGTTCGGGTCGGCATGGTGATTAGTTTGCGGATGTTGTAATTATTCGCTATTTGTGCTATTTCTCAGGGCTGCTTAAAAAACGATTGTGGCCAAGGCGGTAGCTACGACAACTGTATGATTGTTGCTTACTTTCAGATTCTCAAAAGCAAACTTCATGAGTCCCTGGAGGGGGTCCGAGTAACGATAGCACTTTGGTGATGTTTCGTGATCCGCTTCTTCACCTGTTGCGGCCGTACAGGGACTCCGTTGATAGGGATACGGAGTTCCGGTTTGGCTTTAAATAGTTTTCCCATGCCGCAGCTGTTACTCGTTACCTGCAGGGCGTGCCTCAGGACGTGATTAGCGCCTGCAAGGAAACGGAACAACACAGAAAACAGACAGCCTCTATGTTTGAGCAATGGGAAAAAGAAAGCAATCTCAGTAATGCTAAAAAATGTTAAAAGGTGTTCGTCAAGGGAAGCGGGACATTAGATGCGGTTTTTATGTGCAGTGCATATAGCATTAAATTGAAGTTAAGGATAGTACTTTTATGTGGGCCACACTAAAAACTCGGCGTCCTGACCTCAAAAAAGTATCTTAGTTGTGTGATTTATGAGAAGTACATTTAGACTGGATGCCCGTGCTACTAGTATGGACGTATATGCATAGTATTTGCTCCTAAAGAGTTCAAAGGGCATGGTGTGTGTCATGGTTGGACACAGAGCAAGGTTGTACACAGAGCCATGTGGATGGGTAGGTCTACCCCCGTATAACTTGGGGTCAACGGCTAAGACTGTTCCAGGGTATGCCGTCATTTAATCCACGGATTTGGGTTGACAGACGGTAAATCCAACATTGTTCCTTAGCCAATAGGATTCTGTCGTGGTTGGGTATCTGCTCGATTACCATCCATGACATATTGTTGGGTGTGTGTCCCATTTCCAAATAGTGGTCCATGAGTCTACTGTTCGTTTTCTTACAGCGGATAGTGCTCCCGTGTTCCGCGATCCTTGTTCTTATTTTCTGGGTTGTCATTCCCACGTATCCGAGTTTGCTGGGACATTCAATGAGATATATTACGTTGGTGGAGTTGCAGTTAGTATGTCTAAGTTGTTGCCATGTTTTGCCTGGTTCTGGGTTCAGTTTCTTGCTGGGTTGTGCAAGATGGCAGACACTGCAGTCACCACATGGGTGATGGCCGACCACGTTCGGTAGGCCACAAGAGTTTTGAATGGTGTTGATCATGGGTTTGGCACTGATTTTCGGGTGTGTAGATACCAATCGATCTTTCAGGCTGCTTGATTTCTTGTAGGCAAAGAGTGGTTGTGACCAGTTTCTATTGCCTGTGTTGACAATCCTCCAATTTTTGCATATTATTTTCGCCATCTGATTGGAAATGCTGTTGTACGTCGTGACACAAGTCAGGGGTGTGGGTGTGTTGGGTCTGGCTTTTTCCTCCAGCAGTGCCTCTCTATTTTGGTTGCGTGCCCGCTTTTTGGTGGTTTTAATGATTGCTTGTAATTTCAATGCCAGGTTCGCCGATTGGTTATGATAGCCTGTGTTGGAGCTAATTGACCAAAAGGAAGGTTCTCACCACCAAAAAGCGGGCACGTATACATCATATGTAGCTCCTTTTTAAATCACATTTGCACATAGGTCCTGAAGAAAGCCAGATTTAACACAAGGCCCGGCTGAAACTAGTTGACCACACGGGATGTGGGAGACCATAAGTTCCTACAACCACACCCACTAGCCTTATTTTTAATACTGCCAAGGGCCCACAAATAAATTAACCCTTGGGATACTAGGACCCTTAGATCAGTTTTTAAACCCCACTCTGCACACCATCACTGCACACTCACTTAACAAGAAAACCGCTCCACTGTAAACAGTCGTCGCAGCACACCTGAGGCACACTTGGGGCCTCGGGTGGGGTCCGATGATGAAGCATGCCACCAACTGGGTTGGTGGGTGAGGGCCTTCATAAAAAAACAAATACGTTTTTCTGACACACACTACATGAGCAGCATCAGTATAGCTAGTTTATTATTTATTTATTTGAAAGTTTTATATAGCGCGAACAAGATCTTTGCAGATATCAGAGCGCTTTACAATGCAGGGAATACCAACAAGAGAGTGAATAACAGGTCATTAGGAATATCGAGATTATAGGTAGTAAGTGACATGGGTAGGTACGTGAGGGAGCATAATAGCACAAGTAAATCAGTAATGCAGGTAGAAAGTCAGTTAAGTGAATCAATAATACAGGTAAAACACAAAGTCGTAGGGATCGAGCAGAAAAATACAGGAAAAACACATAGTCGTAGGGATCGAGCAGAATAATACAGATCGGTGCAGAGACTTTACAGATCCACGTTAATAGGTCAAGTGTATTTGGCCATGAGAATAGCTTTTACTTCTTTCTTAAAAAGTGTGACGGAGGAGATGCGCCTGGTTTCAGGAGGGAGCGAGTTCCAGATCCTGGGTGCCATTCCTGAGAAGGAGCGTTTATAAGTTTTTTTCCTTCCAGAATCTTCGAGGTTTTAGCAGAAGATTGTTTGTGCCTCTAGTGTATCTAGATCCGCCAGAGATTGACAGCTTCTGCGTGAGGTATTCGGGAGAGCTCAGGTGTACAGCCTTGTGTGTCAAGCAGGCGATTTTCAGATGTATTCTGGCTTCAAAAGGCAGCCAGTTCAAGGATCTCAAGTCAGGGGAGATATGCAAGTGTTTTTTTGACCCAGTGATGAGTCTCGCTGCAGCATTTAGAGAGGCTCTTAGGGGTGCAGTAGTGGTTAGCGGGAGACCGCAGAGGGCGATGCTGCCGTATTCAATTCGTGGGATTACTAGTGCTTGTACTGCAGTTTGGAAGTCTTTGGCTGGTAGGAAGGGTTTAAGTTTCCTCAGGGTATTGATTTGGAAGTTCGCTCCCTTAGTGGCCTTGCTGATATGATACTGCATGTTGAGATTGGAGTCGAGAGCTATGCCTAGAGATTTTGCTGAGTCCACGATGGTGGGTAGGACATTGAGTGCAGTTAGCTGTTTAAGCCAGGTTAGAGTGGTAAAGATCTTCGCGGGAGGTGAGATCAGAAGGAACTCTGTTTTCAGAGCATTGAGTTTGAGAGGATTATTGGCAAGCCAGGATTGGGTGCTTCTGATCGTTGAGTTCAGGAGTAAAATGTCATTGGGGGATTGTAGTTTGAGATATAATTGGGTGTCATCTGCGTACATGTGAAAAAGTACATTGGATGCTTGTAGCAGGGTGGTGAGAGGTTCCATAACTAGGTTGAACAGAGTTGGTGATAGGGAGGATCCTTGGGGGACACCTAACGAAACAGGTATTGGCGAGGACATCAGGTTGTTACTCTTGAATTTCTGCGACCTGTTGTGTAAGAAGGAGGTGAACCACTTGAGAACCGTCCCAGATAGACCCATTCTTGTGTTCAAAAGTTCTAGTAAATTCTCATGTTTAACCGTGTCGAATGCTGAGGAGAGATCATGAAGGATGAGGAGGCAGGTATCATTTTGTTCTAGCATTTGTAGGGCGTCGTCGATTATGTGAGTCATAGCAGTTTCAGTACTGTGTCCTGCTCGGAAGCCTGATTGATGAGCGTTGAGGAGATCAAACTGATCAATGTGTTTAGTCAGCTGAAGTTGTGCGCATTTTTCCAATAGTTTGGCGAGAGTGGGAATATTGGTAATGGGACAGTAGTTGTTTAGGTCGGATGGGTCGGCAGTAGGTTTCTTTAGTAAAGGTGTGACTTGTCCAACTTTGAGGGAGTCAGGGATGGATCCTTGTTGGAGCGAGCTGTTGATAATTTTAGTCCACAGTGGAAGGAGCCATGGGGTGAAATCCTTGACAGCGTTGGCAGGGAGGGGATCCGAGAGGTGATTGGAAGGTTTCAAGGTGCTGAGCAGTTTGCCTATTTCTTCTTCGGAGTAGGTGTCAAAAGATGACCATGTAGCATTGTTTTTTAGTTCGGTGGGTGTTATGCAGTTGGGCGTGGTGTAGCGGCTTGCGTCAATGCAGAGATCACTCTTTATGTTGTCAGTTTTTTGAGTAAAGAAAGCGGCGAAGTCTTCACAAGAGGGTGCTTTGCCCAAAGTACTGAGAGGTTGGGGTTGTTCCTTGGCTTGTGTTCTGATTAGCTCAAACAGTTTTCTTGGACGGTTTTTTGCTTGGTCGAGCTGGAGGCTGAAGAAGTTTGCTTTTGAGCGCTTTATTTTCCTGAAGTAGGCGTTTCTCTTTTTCTTCAGGCTTTTCAGGTGCAGTGCAGAGGGAGCTGTTCTCCAGGTGCGCTCTGCCATTTGCATGGCTCGTCTATCTTCATTGAGACTCCCGTCGTACCATGGATTGGAGATTTTAGCGGAGACTCTTTTTAGCTGCATGGGAGCAGCCTCATTAATTATTGATGTCATGGCGTTGAGATAGTGGTCAGTCAAGGATTGGACATCTGTAGCGCCCGTAGGAGGGAGCAGGAGGTCGCGGCTGTTCGGGGGAAGGGAGTGTGGGTTGAGTTTTTTCAGGTCTCTTTTCCATATTTTGGGTCTGGAGGATTGAGTCGTGTTGAGTTTGACTTTTTCATTGATGAAGAATGTGACGATATGATGGTCTGACCAGTCACAAGGTTGGATAGACTCAAGTTGAATAGCGTCCTCTTTGGCGATGATAAGGTCAAGGATAGAACCTTTCTCATGGGTCGGGCTGTTGCATAATTGTGTGAGGTCCAGAGCGTTGAGGAAATTTTTAAGACTATTTACCACCGCATCATTGTGATCGTTCCAGTGGAGGTTGAAGTCACCAAGGTATATTTGGGTGAGCTGTCGTCCGGCGTTAGTTGAAATCATGTCCATGATTTGTTGGGCGAAGGTGAGGTTGTCTCTGGGTGGGTGGTAAATGCCGTGAAGAGAGCATATCGGTTTGCCCTCACTGATAATATCGAGGCAGATGTATTCGCAGGAAGTTGAGGATGGTAGGGAAGGTGCGGAGACTTTCAGAACAGAAAGGTTGTTCCTGTATATGCATGCAATTCCACCACCTATCTTGCCAGACCTGTCAAGCCTAATGATGTGGTAGTTGGGGGGAACCAGAATGTCCATTATAGGTGTAGAAGATTCGGTTAGCCAGGTTTCAGTCAAGATGATTAGGTCAAGGTCCAATGATAGGATGAGATCGGCAATGGCGGAGGAGTGTCTAGAGGCCGATCTGCAGTTGAGGAGAGTGCATTTGAGACGGGGTGTGTCAGGGGAGGTAGAGGGTACTAGAGAGAGGGGGACTTTTCTAAGGTTATTCGGGACGGAGATTCTGTTTAGTGTGGAGGGTCTACGGGGATTTGAGTGTATCGTGGGAATGGGGAAGTGCGTGGCGGTTGTGATGTTTAGGGGAGCTGGGTCGTAGGAACGGAGGAGGGTGAGAGTGTCGAGGTCCGAAAGAGGGTTGCATGTGCGACGGGGGCGGTTGTTGCGATTGTGGGCAGGGATCGCGGCCCAATGAGGGCGGCGGGTGCGGTTGTTGCGATTGTGGGCATGGATCACGGTCCTGTGTGAGGGGAGTAGCCTGGGAGCGTCATCAGGACGGGTGGGGAGCCAGTTGAGAGGGGTGGTGGTGGTGAGTGGGGTGTGTCTGGGGGGTGTGATGAGTACCTGTTTGATGGTGTGAATGTCTTTTTTGATGGTGTGAATGTCTTCTTTGAGCTGGAGGAGGGAGGACATAATCTTGTCCAGCGTGGGATAGGTGTTAGTGCTGGAGGAGGAACTCATGGGTGTGTGGCTGACCTGGGAATTAGCGTGCGGGTGGGGGGGTGGGTTGGTGTTCATGCAGGGCTCCGTGGTGCCGGCGTACGAGTTGGTGTTAGGGAGGAGAGAGGGTATGGGGGCGATGGGAGTGGATGAGGTACGGAGGAGGTTGGAGGCGTGGAGGAGGGCATCGATGGCAGGCGGAGAGAGCGAGGTGGAGGTGGAGTGTATGTTGGTGGTGATGGGGGAGCCTGAGGGGTAGTGAGGGCTGAGAGTGGGAGGGTAAATGGTGTTGGAGATGGTCCTGTCTTGGGGAGGGGGAGTTATAATAATAGATGTGGTGTGCTCTGTGTGGTTAATTAGCGGGTGGTAGTGGGGACTGAGAGTGGGGGGAGCGGGATTGTGGGTGTGAGCTGTGGTGTCAGGGGAGACAGGAGTGGGAGTGGTATGTGTGGGGGTCCACGTGTTGGTGTTAGGGGGGCGGCTAGTGTGTGAGGGGGAGAGATTTGTGACTGTGATTGAGAAATGTGGGGTGGTAACAGCAGGTGGGTGATTGGCTAGGGCGCTGGGGGTAGAGGTGAGGTGCGTGTCGTTCTGATGCTGAGCTAGGTTAGAAGGGTTGTGGGTGGGGGCTGTGATGTCAGGTGTGATAGTGCTGGAGGGGATATGGGTGGAGGTCCGGGGATTGGAAAGGTGCTCTTTGAACTTGGGGAAGAGGTTGTCTAGTAGTTCCAGGTTCTTGTCTGTGGATTGAATTAGGACAATCCCGTTATTGTAGATAGTAATGGTGGTTCTGCGGGGGCGTGGCCAAGATGGCGGTGTGAGCGGACGTGTCTCACTGAGCTCCCGCCGCCGAACGCCGTTACATAGCCTCTAAAGCTTACCTCTGGGCACTGAGGGACCGTGCTGAGTCTCTGGTGCAGTGTCCGACTTGCAGCGGGCGTTGCTGAAGCGAGCTGAAACCTTGGGGTGCGAGATTTGGACCGGCGCGGGGTATGTACGGGGCGGCCTGGGAAGCCCTGCGGCACACGGAGAAGCGGGAGTGAGGCCGAGGGAGGCGGAGCCACCAGGCCGACGCGGGGACTGCCCTGCCGGGCTAGGTTCAGCCTGACCAGCGGGACTGAGGGCACAGCTACCTGCGGCTCTCTGGAGGAGGCGTCTGCGGACCTGCCGGGTGAACGCACCGGCACACCGGAGATCCCCGATCGGCGGAGTGGGACAGGAGGGCCCAGCGGAAACGATCAAGGCTGCGACTGCAGGGCCTGGGACGAGGCTGGAGGTGAGGGGGAGGGGGAGGCTGTGAGGAGCCCTAGCGGCCACGGACTGCGGCCCCGGTGGGCGGCGGGTGCTGACCGCTGCGCTCCCCCCCCCCCCTGCAACGAGCGGCCGCCTCTGCGGACACCCCTGGAGCTGAGGGTGCTTCACTGGCGGGGCTCCGCCATTTTGAGACAGGGAGGTCGGGCATAGAGATCTGCACCAGCGGGGAGCACCCTTCACGGCGCCGGACCTTAGCCTACTCACCTCCGCCAACAACACACATCTGCCCCCCCTGCACAGTGGAGGGCTCGGGTTGGAATCCCCTAACACTGCTGCTCTTGCTACTGACGGGGAGTAGAGGTCCCACCCCACGCTGCGCAGCAGAGCCAGGACAGCGGCAGGGTGTGGGGTCCTCAATGTGACGCTCTTATTTAAGTGGCCCCCGGTGTGAACAGCGGCGACCGGGCCCAGGAGTGGCGCCTGCGGGGTGGTGCACTGAGGACTGGCATATTGTGATTCGACCCGACCCAGCAACTGATTCCCCACGCGGCCTACATCGCTTGGGGTAGCGCCCAACGCACTTTCTGGGAGGGACACACCGACGATCAGGTCCAGCAAGCGGAAGTACTTGGAACAGCGGAATTCGGCGACGGAGCAAGGTGGCCGTTTAGTGCTGGACGGTCTGGCCCTGGACTGCAGGCGCTAGGGCGAGCTTCTGGACTAGAGCGCACCGGGAGCTGCGGACTATCTGGGGCAGTATGGCGAATGGTAGGGTGAGGAAGGACAGGACCATTAAGGACTTACTTTCGCCCGTCTCCACGGGGGGGAAGAAAACGGACCCTCGCGGCGCTGACAACACTGCGGCGTCTGCCAAGTCAGCGGGCGGCACTCCGGGCCCCAGCTCCCGAAGCAATGACGAGCCGGTCACAAGATCGTTCTTGGAATCACTATTTGGAGGTCTGCGGGAGGATCTCCAGCTTCTTAAGACTGAACTGAAGGGGGAGATTCGGGAGCTGAGACGAGACACGGACGCCATTGGGGAGCGAGTTGCGGATCTGGAGTCGAAGACTGACGCCCGGGATGTAGAGATGGAAGCGCTCCAGCAGGAAATTATCCGCATTCGTGACCAGCAAGTTGATCTACAATCACACGTGGAAGACTTGGAGAACAGGTCCCGAAGGCATAACATTCGAATCAGAGGAGTGAAACCCACCCCGGACACAGCGGATCTCTTCAAGTTCACGCAGGGCCTTTTCAACCACGTCTTGGGACGCTCTGCTGACTCCATTATCGCTCTGGATAGAGCACACCGGGCAGGGCCGCCTAGAGCCTCGGGCGCCCTGCCGGCGGACATTCTGGTCTGCGTACAGGACTATCGCACAAAGGAGGAGATTCTCACCAAGGCGCGACAGATGGGCTCCGTCACCTATGGCGATCATTCGCCGACACTTTATCAGGACCTGGCAGCCATCACCCTGGAAAAGCGCAGGTCGTTCCGACCGGTTACTGCGGAACTGCGGCGCCTCGGAATCACATACAGCTGGGGTCACCCGTTCAGGATTGTCTTCAAAATGAACAATAAAGTACATCAGATTCGATCTCTTGCTGACGCCTGCCGGCTGTTAGACATTGAGGAACCTGAACCCCCGGGGGACACCCGAGCGGAGAACGACTCAGAGATAGGCGCCGCGGGGCAATGGCGTCAGCAGAAACGGCGGCGTAGACCGCGTCGCCCTCCCCAAGAGGAGATACAGGAAGGCCAGCGTGCTGCGATCGAGGCAGCGACAAAGGAACTAGCGGAATCGGCTGCTGAGTGACTGCTGCGCTGCCCTTAATTGGCTTTGGCGGTCGGCGGCGGGGGGCGGCTTGAAGAAACTGGACACGTACCCCTCTCTTCTTCACGACCCTACTACTTTTGAGCGTTGTGCACATGGGGAAATTCTACTGGTTGATGGGGGGGGTTGGGCGGGATGGGATTCTGCATGACCAAATTGGGGTGGGTCTGCTGTGGGAGGTGGGGGGACTGTTGGGGTTTGTTCTTAAAGGGCAGTTGATTTTGGGTTTAACTACCGAGTGGTTGCTCTCTGAAAGTTGGTGTGGGGCCATGTGGGCTGCACTAGGCCAGTGTTCATTGTGTCTCCGGACGGTCAGTGCCCCTGGGGTCCGACTGTCACCGCTGCAGGACAGCCTGGTCGCGCATTCTATCCACAATGGCGGGAACTGAGAAATACACATTACGAACCGAAGAGGCGAGAGCCCCACTGCGCGCTTTGACATGGAACGTCAGGGGCCTTAATGACTATAGGAAGCTGAGAAAGGTCCTTAGCTACTTGCGCAGGCATAATATAGACCTCGCTCTCCTCCAGGAGACTCACTTGCCTCTTGCTAGCAGAATGTTACAACATAAGGGGTTGAGTGGGAATAGTATAGCTGCGGGCTTCACCACACACTCGAGAGGGACGCTGATATGGGTGAACCCTCGCTCCAAACTCACATTACAATCACTGGAGTCGGACCCGGTGGGGAGGTATGTAATTTGCAGGTGCAAGGGGCGAGGACACGACATGCTGCTTGTGAATCTCTATGGGCGAAATTACGATTCGCCTGAGTTCTACACTGAATTGGCCAGGAAATGCAAAATGTATGACTGTGAGAGTGTGCTCTGGGGTGGGGACTTTAACCTGGTTTTCAATCCAAACCTGGACAGGTCTGATGGACCGAGCAGGAGTCCGTCGGCGGCTGCCACGGCGCTCCGCACTGAGATGGTGCATCTAGATCTCTTGGATGTGTGGCGTAGTAGGCATCACTCCAAAGGGGGGTACACACACTATTCAGCATATCACGCATTGCACACTAGAATAGATTACTGGCTGGTCTCCCAGCGGCTATCCAATAACATTAGGGACTGTCTCATACTGCCACGCACCCTGTCTGATCACTCTCCCCTCCTCCTGCTCCTGGAATCCCCGGTGCGCGGAATCCCCCCCTTTACGTGGCGCTTCCCCCCGTACTCGTTACTGGACGAGGTGTTCCGTGGGGAGCTGGCGGAGGAAATCGAAAACTTTTTTGTGGCAAATACGGGCTCCGTGGACAGTTTTCAGACGCTGTGGGAAGCCTTTAAGGTCTTCATACGCGGGGTAGCCATGGCCAAACACTCCGGTGTATTGAAATCTATTAGGCAGCGGCTCGCACTTTTGGAAGGTCAGCTGAAGGACCTTGAAGAGAGACACCAGGCGGAGCCGGAAGGTGACGCTCTGGACCAGATAAAACAATTGTTGAAGGAGTATCACTCGGAGGCGGATCGGGAGGTACAACATATGGGTAAATATGCCACAGCCCGTGTGTATGGCGAGGGTGAACGCCCAGGCTCACTCCTGGCGAAAATGATCAAACATGAGCGCCGGCCCCTGCTGATTGGTGAGTTGGTGTCGAGCGCGGGAGAGACTCTCACTGATGAGGAACAGATAGTGGGGGAATTCAAGCAGTACTACTCCGCTTTGTATGAATCCAAATCGACGGGGCTGGACGGGGCGATTGACGATTACCTGAGTTATATTCAAATGCCGCATCTGTCTGACGCGCAGAGAGAATTCCTGATGATGCCTATCCAGAGGGAGGAAATAGTTGAGGCATTGGATAGTATGAAGGCGGGCAGCGCGCCGGGCGCGGACGGACTCACTGTTGGTTTTTACAAATCATTTAAAGACTTGCTGGTCCCCTACCTCTCAGCATTATTCGATGACATATGTGTAGAAGGGTCCATGCCCCTGACGATGCGCGAGGCACTCATTGTGACGATACTCAAGCCGGAGAAACCCCCCACGGACTGCGGATCGTATAGGCCCCTCTCGATGATTAATGTGGACGCTGAGCTGTATGCAAAGGTGCTGGCTACGCGTCTTGCTCTCCTTGCCCCTGCACTGGTGGCCCCGGAACAGGCAGGTTTTATTCCATCTAGGAACCTCACATACAACATTCGTACAGTCCTGGGGACGATGCAGCACGTGAAGCCGGAGAACAAGGCATTGGCTATATTCCTGGACATGGAGAAAGCCTTCGATTCCGTAGAGTGGCCTTTCATGTCCAGGGTTCTCAGGAAACTGGGACTAGGCGAGCCTTTTTTACAAATGATAGGCGCTCTGTACTACAAGCCGAGGGCCAGACTACGGATTGGTGATATAGTCACTGAGGCGTTTGGGATTGGCAGGGGTACGAGACAGGGCTGCCCGCTCTCCCCATTGTTATACGCTCTAGTGGAGGAGCCCCTAGCGTGTGCACTCCGGGAGTACCACAGTCATGAAGGTATTAACTTCCCCACGTACAGGATATGCATATCCACGTACGCCGACGACACACTTTTGTATATTAGGGACCCGGAGATTAACCTCGCGCCGGTGCTACGGGAGGTAGTGCAATTTGGAGCCCTATCTGGACTCAGGGTCAACTGGTCGAAGTCGGTGGCGTTCCCGCTGACCCCGGTGACAAAGGAGTTTGTCATGGACTACCCACTGCAGTGGTCGGACGACCCGGTCAGGTATTTAGGCATCAGACTACACCCGGACCCGGAGGTATTGGTCAGAGAAAATTATGGAGTGGCTTACATGAAACTAGTTGACGATGTGGACAGATGGTGCAGGCTGCCGCTGTCCCTGGCGGGTCGCATTGCGCTGATGAAAATGCTGGTGCTACCGCGGTTCCTGTTTCTCTTTTGCAACCTTCCGGTAGTGCTCTCAAAGGCGTTCTTTGCTACGCTGGTCCAGACCCTCACGAAGCTGGCATGGGGTGGAAAGCAGCCGAGGGTTAAGTGGCAGATCCTGACTCTCCCATATGATCAGGGCGGACTAGGGGCCCCAGACGTGGAACATTACTACAGGGTCGCACAGGCAATGCACCTGCACACTTGGATTCATGGCGATGGTACCATCCCGCATGTGAAACTGGAGACGCTCTTCACGAGCCCCCTCCACCCAGCGTCTACGGTGTTCGAACCTGCCGCGCGACGGACTGGCACCCTGGACTCTATAGCAAGTACGAATCACGCATGGCACTCTCTGGTGGGACGCAGTGGCTGTGCGCTCCTGTATTCACCCTTGGTCCCGATTGAGTGGGCCTTGTGGCTTCCACCCCTGAGAGAACGAGGGGTTGCGCGCGCCCTCAATCAGCTTGGTATAATCAAGCTGGGGGACATGTTCAGAGACGGGAAGGTGGTCACCTGGGAGCAGGTGGATTCACCCCAGATCACTACGACACTGCTTCATCGTTTCAGCCTACATAGAGTCCGGGCAGCGCTGCAGGTGCAGCTGGGGCCGGCCATGGAGGAGCCGGCAGAATTGCCAGAACTAACGTATATCATCAAAACACAGTCGAGTGGCAAGATGATATCGCGTCTGTACAGAATTGGGCAGTGTCACAGGAAGCAGGAACCCTCGAAGGCCCGCCAGGCGTGGCAGCGTGACTTACAGGCAGATATCAGCGACGAAATGTGGCAATACTGCTGTCAGAATACGAAACGAGTGTCGCTGAATGCACGACATAGGCTCGTCCACTTTAAATTTCTACAAAGAGTGTATTACACCCCGGAACGCTTGCACAGGTATGGGCTCCGGCAGTCGCCGGAGTGTGAGCGTTGCGGGACGCCAGTGGCTGACTTCGTGCACTTGGCCTGGAATTGCCCTGGGATAAATGCCTTCTGGGAGGAAGTCTTCCTGGAGTTGGGGCGGATACTAGAGGTGGAGCTCCCGGTAGATCCGGCAATAGCTCTGCTGGGGCACACCAGACCTTTGCCCCCAGCTACGCGTCGTCTGGCGGGCATGGGGCTACTTCTGGCACGACGAACGATAGCGATGCATTGGATGCGCGGCCCCCTTCCGACCAAACAAGAATGGGAAAGGGCTCTGTTGTATAGTTGTACGCAAACCCAACTGTATTGCGAGTTGCTGCCGCCGATGAGTAGGCCGCGGAGCTTCTGGGACCAGTACCTGACGTACGTTTCATATAGGAACGCCACAAGGGACGATTTGGAGGAGATGGAGGAGCAGCAGGATCGGGGGGGAGACACCGGGGACTAGGCTAGCTCGGGTCTGTGGGTGGCTTCGTAAGGATGGAACGCACGGGGTACACAGATTTCTGAGTACTGTGACACATAGGACCATACATATGGGATCCATCGGGCCGAGAGCATCGAGTGACTGACTGATTGAGTGATGGTGCGAGGCGGAGGTGTGTGGACTAGGCTGGGGTGAGAGACACGTACACTTGGAAAGGTGGTAACACATGGGGAGTGGCACATAGGTAGTTGGGTGGGGGGGAGGGACGTTCTGGACAAGTTGGGTTAGGGAAGTTTGACACTGACCAAGTTGCTGGGAGCATGCACTGAAAGAATTTACCAAGGCAGCATAATAGACAATGTACGCTGTACCACTACAGTACTGGAGAGTGTTGATATGGGACACTAGCTTTACTGCACTAACCTGCCGACCTGATCTGCACCCCGGGTGCCTGGAATGGGCGACGCCGGCACCAATATTAGCATAATTTTTGGAACACTGGTATAGAACATGATATAGATGTGTTGCTGGATTGCTGCCGGCCCCAGGGTTGTAGGCGAAAGCTGTGTGCATGTATGGAAAGTGAATAAAGTTAAAAAAAAAAAAAAAAAAAAAAAAAAGTAATGGTGGTTCTGCCAGGGAAGAGTTGGGATGGTGTGATGGAGAGAGTTAGGCCATGAGCCGTTTTCCTGGTGGTGGAGACGGTGAGGAATGCTTTTCTCCATTGAGCTCTACGTGAGGTGTGGAAGATGATATCAATGTTCAGGGATCCATTGACCGGTGAGAAGTAGGTGTCGGCAAAGGGGGTTTCAGGGTGGGACCTCAGGAAGTTGTGTTTAAAGCGTTTAGCGGCTTTTTTGGTGAGTGTGGATGGGTAATTTATTCTATATGTGTGCTTGCCGATGAGATCCATGTTGGAGTGGCTGTAGCGGTGGGTATGGGAGGGAGAACGATAATAATACAAGTGTGCAACGATAATAATACAAGTGTGCAAAAGACAACTGTCAACCGTAAGTTACTTAACACAAAAGTGACACTAGTGGATGGCCAGAAGTAACGGTGAGTGGATGCAGCTTACAGAAATGTACAAGGTATATGAGGTAGCAGCCAGTTAAATGGGGCCAAAGTGACGTTAGTGAATAGCCAACAATAACCAGAATGTAGGAGGTAGCATCGGTGTACTCCAGTAATAAAAGTGGGTGTGTGCAGCTTACAAGAATGAGCAAAATATATGAGGTAGCAATCAGTGCATAATAGGGATAACAGTGACCTGGGTGTAGCTTACAAATTATACAATATACAGATAGGAACCAATATAGGTGCAGAGAGAAGGCTACAATAGACAAGTATGACACTAATGAGCAGCCGGTACCATATGAGGTAGCGATCGGTGCAATACCGGTGAGGAAAAAGTGAGATGGGTGCAGGTTACACAGAGTGTATAAAATACAAGTAGAGGTATAATACTGCAATAGAATGCTCAGGGTGAAGAACAGGTGAAGAACACACTACAGGTGAAGAAAAGTGACATAGGTGCAGGGTACAGTGATACTAATGATATACTGGAACAAATACAGGTGCGCACAAAGTGAAATGGAAAGAGTGCCGCTTACCATAAAGAAGAAGAAAAGAGAGATATATAAAAATATGAGGTAGCACTCGGTGCAATACAAAATAGAAAGTGCAAAGGGTGCAGCTTAAACCATGTACAATATAGGAGTATAATGCTAATTATATACTGGAACAAAATACAGGTGTACACAAAGAGCTAAATGAGTCAAAAATGAGACTAGAAAGCAGACAGAAATATATGAGCTAACGATCGGCGTATTAAATACAAGTAGAGGTATAATACTGCAATAAAAGGCAGACAATCGCTAGTTGAGAATAGACTAAAGAGGCCAGTTCTTAGGGTGTGGTCATATATGAATAAGACTAGGCCATGATGGCCACCAAAGAGAGAGAAGGAGAGCCCAGTCTAAAATGGCCGCCAAATTGTGGAGAATAGAGAGTTCAGTTTCCCTTTCTACTCTGGGTAGGTCGAGTTAGTCCATCTTCTATGTTGCTAGAAGGGGAGGATAGAGTTCAGCTTCTATGTTGCTAGATGGTGCAGAGAGAGGCTTATCTCTGTTTTGCTGATCCCTGACCGCGTTGGTTATGCAGCCTCATGGTCATCCGGTGGGCAGGGGGGCGATTTATGGCAGCAGTTTATGGCCCCTGCCATATTGGCCAATGGAGAGTGAGAGAGATGATCGCAAAGCCCGCGAAAATACAAAGTATAGCGATATCAGTTCACAATTCCGGGCATAAAGTAAAGCGATATCAGTTTAAAGTTCTGGGCAGAAAGTAAAAAGCCGGCATGAGTGTTTAAAGCAATAGATTGCGTGCAAAGTTCCGGGCAGAAAGTGGGAAATCGGCATGAGTATCTAGAATGGTGGATTTGCGTGCAGTTACCTTCCAAGTCGCCACTGAATGTTGCTCAAATTGTTTTGCGTGCAGAAATCCGGGCAGAGAGTGAACAAATCAGCATGAGTATTAAGAATAGTAGTTTTGCGTGCAGCTACCTTCCGAGTCGCCCCTGACGATGTTCAAATCAGGCGCCTCCAGGTTGCGCAGTGGCTGCCCAAAACACACAATCAGGGTGCACCGGAGCCGCTCTAGATGCTCCGTTCTCGCAGATCCACTGGAAGGGGGAAGGGGGGAAGCCTCCCGTCGGAACGCCCTCTGTCACCCATGCCGGATCGGTCCGCGCCGACTCCCATCCACTTGTCTCCCGCCCTGGCGGCTCCGCTGACACGGGGGGCGGGCGAACCCTCCGGGCGCCACCGGGGCGCGAGGGATCCAGCCCCCGGACCGAGAAGACAGGCACCGGGGTGCGAGGGATCCAGCCCCCAGACCGAGAGGACAGACACCCAGCTCGCAGGGACACGTAGAGCACACAGGCAAACACACCGCCGAGCTAGCCCCACTGACCTCTTGGTGCAGAGATGTCAGGTCTTCCTGCCGCGGTCCAGTCCAGGGTCCCCGGGCAGTCAGATGCAGGCGGTGAATGCATGCAGGCGGGGCACCTCCGCCCTCACGAGTCGTCCGTCAGGAGTCTCCCAGGCGTCCCGAGCATGGCTCCGGGCTCAGGCACGCACCCACCAAGTCCGGTGCAAGCGATGCAGGCACGCACCCACCAAATCCGGTGCAAGCGATGGCGATCTCAAGCGGGTCGGACACCTCAACTCCAGCCGTCCTGGTCCTGGTCCGCTCCGATGCGCCGCCGAAGCTGCAGAAGTCCCAGCCGTCAATGCTGCAGGTATGTGCTTTGTATCGATATTCCTGTTACTTTTAACTCCAGTTACTTGTATCTTGTATTTAATCCAGTTACTTGTTTACAATCGCCGAAGCTGGTGCGTGCTATCGGGGATAATTCCAGGAAAGGGATCCCCAGCACTGGGAGCACCGGACTAGAGCTCCTACCAGGCGGCCATCTTTATACATCGGTAGTTCTTTTTTAATATTTATAACCTACGGGGAAGTGAACTAGCTACCCTAGTTCCTTGCTCTCCCTCTTGATATTGCTTATGATTACTTTTGCCCATCATTTGTAGTGAAAAAGACAATCAACGTGACTCAACAAGTAGGCCATTTTGTTTATAACAAAATGACCAGCTGGCAAAAGTTAAGGTGTTAGGTAAAAAGGAGAACATGAATGTGAAAATACAATACAAAAAAGTTCTGATCAGGCTCCTCAAGGGAAATAACTTACCAACTCTATTCTGGCATCAGTAATTACTCAAAATGGCACAAATACATGTTTGAAAAGGAAAATATTAAAATACATTTGCGGCAAGTTGTAACAGGAGTTGTAAATTGGCTGTACTATGTAAGAGCAATAGGGGGCTAAATGAAAAGGGCTATGGGAACCCCCATAATACATTCTGAATTTTGTACAGATACTGGACAGAACAATGTGTAGAAAGATAGAAATTTCCAGACAAAGTCAAATCTAGGGTGTGGGTCGTGCCAAAGGCATATGTTATTAATTTTTTTTTTTTTTTTAAAGTGGACGGGGTGGGAAGAGTAATGATTGAATGCCAGGAAACTCCTAACAAACAGGCCAGGTGGAAACTAGGCCATTCTGAACTATAAAGATGGTACATTAAAAAACATTGAATCCTCTCAGAGATAATGCACCTAAATATGATCCATTTGTGGAATTAAAATTTTTGAAAGCCCCAGTTCTCAGACTAATAAAAAGCAATTCAGGAATGCGTTCTACTTTGTCATGGAGCTTTCAATTCCCACATTGATGTTTGAAATATATTTTAAACCTATGACAAATACAACAGTACAATCGGGACTTTCACTGGAAACAAGACTTTTTTGAAAATGTATAACAACTAATTATCCTACCTCCTTCTCTGCTGTATCTGGACTTGGTGTTTTTAACACGAGACTTTGTTTTAACAACTTCATAAGTCTGATTGTCTTCTGAAAGACTTTCCATGGAGTCCATCTCTTCCGCTCTGGGATCACGGATGAACATATTACTTCTTAGCTGCCTGGTAACATATGTTTCATTTTTTCCTTCTCCGCTTTTTGATTTTTTCGTTTTCCACAAATGCTGTGTGTTATCATTATAGTTAGTGCTTAGGGATTTTGTCATGTTTCTTGATGGGTATTTTTTAACCTTTGATCCAGCATCACCCGTTATCCTTTGGATGCTATTCTTTTCATTCATTTTAGCATCAAATCCTTGTTTTTGTGGGGCCTTAGCTGTGGACATTCCACTAAGGGAAACAAACGGCATGTTAGTGTTTGCATGAGATCATTCTAAATACAGTTATACCAATATCTGGCAACAGTTTTACCTAACGATAGTATTACCCTAGCACTCAATTCTATGTGATATAATCCAAAATAGCAATATCTGAATTTAGAGATGGAATTGTAATTTGTTTGTAATTTTGCAATTCCTGCAAAGTGGTTAGCAGGATGTGGGTACAGATACAATTTTTTCCATAAGTCATCAGACTAGAACACTAAAAATCGTAAGCTGGACTAAATATTGTGAATCATTTCACTGCTAGGAGCAGTGGAATTGCCTTTTGCAAATCATTTTTGAGGCAGTTTATGGCTTAAACCCTCTAAAGTGACCACAAAGCTAAACATCAACAAAAAATAGTACATTTTGGCAAATATTCCATTCAAGCAAAATAGAATGAACAAAGGTATCTTTTTATATTGTAAGTTACCAGATAATTATTATTAAACCTTCTACTGATGGTAAAAAAGTATATTTTAAACCTTTTTCTTTGAGCAAATATCAGACATTTAGGAGGATTGGCATGGGTTTGGCATACTAATTCTTTGGGTGGCACTCTAGCCTGCAATTTCTCAGTCCATGAGCTAAATATGTTTAACCTTGCTTAAATTTCTTATATTTTGTAACACAGTATATTAGACCTGGCTTGGAGTCTGTCCTTGCATGACACTAGTATGTTTGACTTTTAACACCTTCTTGCACAACCCAAATATCTTTGGCTTGTCTTCTACTTTCTCTGCACATGTTCAGAGTACAACTGGCTGACTTTAATTTGATTCTTGCTTTACAGTGACACGTTCTGTGTAGCTTTTCTTTCTTGCAACTGCTCACTGCTACATATTGGTAGACATGGCTTACTTGCTTCTTTGACTTGGGTATGTTGAATCTAAATTTGCTCTGGAATTTTCAACATTGATTAAGGTTTCTCATTGTTCTGGTGTCATTGCTTTTCTTAACTAATTAGATCAAGCAATTGAGCTGACTTTGAGTTCTAAGTTGCAAGGGTTAGTATAATTTGTTTTGGGAAGGGGTGCCATTGGAATGGAAAATAATGATTTGGGTATCTGCATCTCCTGCCCTCATTTCCTCTACACTTAACACACTACAAGATGGACCTGAACTTCAGGACTGAAAGGAGAGATTCAAGCACAACTGTATCCAAACTATTTTCCTGCAGCAATTTGAAGCGTTTATCTTGTATAACTTCTCACTTCAAATCATTTCTTGTTTATCCAATAACAAAAACAATACCTGACCAATTTTACCCATTTGATGATCACTGGAACTAATGTAAATGAGCTGCTCATGAACAGGGTGTAAAATAATCATTAGGGAAAGTGTATTTATGTTCGGTACTCTGAGAGCAAGGCTGACATAATAAATATATGAATGTAAGGCATACATGAGAAAGAGGTAACACAGGGCTCGAAAAATCCACTCGCCCCCTCGCTATGGCCCGTTAGATTTATTCAGGACAAGCTATTTCTAGGGTCTACTAGCCCTTTCTGGCGAGTAGGAAGACAAACTGACTTTTGATCTCTGTCTCTGAAAGCGGAGCAAATGTGATAAGAAATGACGATTTAAAGGCATTTTTATTGCTCACAAAGAAATTGAGCAAAAAAGATTCCTTTAAATCTTATCCTGTCACATTTGCTCCACTATCAGAGACAGGGGTCAGGTATGTTACAGTTAGGTCGAGGAGATTTTTCATGTTACTAAACCTGCAGGTCTCATAACATTGTTTTGATTTTTCGAACCCTGAGTAACATCTAAAATGGCCATGTATTGCAATAGAAGAGTGCTGGTGGTCTCATCTGTAGTTCATATGCTTTGTAAACGTTCTCAGAATGCAGGAAGGCATTATAGGACAAACCACATTGTGGCAATACAGGAACATACGATGCAAGCTATGTAATTTTTATTACAATTTAAAATTTGCTGGAATTTGAATGTAAGGTTTGTATGAAATTGTCATTTGTTTTGTGGTGTACCCCCAGATTTGTGCCCTGTCTCTAATTACTGGCTGGGGAGCTCTGTGTAGTTTACTCAGTAGTAAAGTGTGTGTGCTCCCCTTTTAAATTGGCATAATTCCAATTGCAATATTTAACTTGCCAATAAGTCCCTAAAGTGTACCCAGGGACTGGAGCTTAAATGCCACTGGTGCACTGCAGCAAATATTGTGCCATGCACTACAGTGGCAGTGAAAGTGCGGCTTTTGGCCTACAACTGTATTCTGATAGGAGCAGTGTAAAAAGTGCAATTTGAACTGTCAAAATAAACAGTTCTACATCTTCCTTTTAAATATTAATATATCACCTCTAAGTAGGCTTTGTAGCCCCCATGGCAGGCTGCATGTTATTTAAATGTAGGAGGATGTAGAAATGTAATGTTAACATGTCCTGACTGTGAGTAGCTATTTTCACTGCAGGAAGGCTGACTGGGCAATAGAGAAACACTGGAAAGCAATAGTAAATACTCACTCAGCTAGAAATATGATTACTTTAATATTTATTAAAAGCCCAACACAATAGTAAAGTCAGATTTCTAAAAATTATTAAGGAAATCTAAGTTTCAGAAAGTTGCATATTCCATGCTTGAAGCTGTTGAAGGATAATTTAATTGAGCCTTCCATCTGTCACCCAGCTGGTGAATGGACCTGGATAAGGTGTGGAAACTGCTTCCAGAACAGAGACCAAGGCCTACGTGTGGTGAGATGTTTTGATTACTCAGGCAGGATGGTCATTTGGGCTATGCCCAATAACTTAGAGGGGTTGGTCTAACGGCTAAGGCGCTCGACCTCGGACCTGGGGAACTTGGTTCGAGTCTCGGTAACAACGCCAAAAACCCTCTGTGATTCTGGGCAAATCACTTAATCTCCCCGTGCCTAAAATGAATGTGTGTCCGTCCTCATGTAACGTAACTGGTGCTATGTAAAGCGCTCTGATAACTGATTGGGTTCGGTTCTAGTTCGCGCTATATAAAACTCTGCAAAAAAAAAAAAAAAACTTACTTTATTTTAAATGGTCCTTAAATGTCACAAGCAGATGTTGATGACACCCTGACAGGAATCTTCATTTGTCCCCGCACTCAGGCAGGCACCACACCTAGTGAAGGAAGCTGGCCCCAGAACTGGTCTGGAGTGCCAGCTCATTACCCAGTACACCCATTTATGTGGGCACACAGGCTCTGCACAAGGGAATTGTTTCACCATTTGGTATTTTAGGAGTGCCGACACTAAGGGATTGTTTGCATAAGGACAGAGTGGAACTGCTGCATAAGAAGGTAGTTTTACCCTGGTAACCTTTATTCCATTGATTATGAAGGGGCCAGGAGTCACCCTCACCCACAAGCTAGTGCCAGACATAAATGTTACATTCCCTAGTACCGTCCTCAGTACATTACTCTACCTGAAGTGGACTCCACCTGTCAGAGACCTTAGAGGAGTATTGAAGAACTGAACCTGCTCCCTTCTTGTACCCAGGACAAAGAAACAGACTTCAAGGTTCAGATGGCTGACATACTCTTCAAGCTGGAGGGACTAAATAAGCTACAAGAGGCCTTTTTCTGGGAAACAATCTATACCACACAGTCAAAAACACGGGGTGTCTTTCCAACGCAGTCTGAATGACAACTGCCTCTTTATCACATGCTCCTTTACCATGCAAGTCTTTAAAACAGCTTGCTTTAGGGACCGCATTGTTGGACTGGTGCTGGACTTAAAGTACAACACCACCTCTTCTGTTACGTAAACTGGAGTTGGAATAGTAAATTATACTACCCAAAGTCCTTCGCTTTCCTTAAGGCAAGTCGTTGTAACAACTTGTGTGGTAAAGAAATGTGTGATAAAGAAGCATCCGTTGTTTCAATCGCATTGTAAAGGCATGCATTGTAAAAGCATGTATGGTCCTGACATACAACCCTTATTTCTACAACTGCCCAACTGACCAATTCAAACTGTACAGGTCCTGAACCCTGCTATTGGCCTTTGCAGGAGTGAGACATGACTTCAATGTGCTGTTTCTGAGATCCTAGGACCCTTGGCTATGTCTGACTGGACTTCTACCACCCCAGAATACCAAGGATTTAAAGAAAAATCAAATTCAAGATCTCCGTAGTACCGGTACAAAACTTCTAAACGATATGCTTGAGATTTTTTGCTGATGGGCTCAAGATGCATGTTCCTCTGGCTCGGAGCTTTTCCACATCAACAAATCGCGTTCAGCAGGACCTTGCATAGAAGGTATCTGACCTCGTGGAGCCCTCTTTGGCTACTGCCTGCAGCCTTGCCCCACTGGAGGATTTCAAGCTCTGAAAAAGTAACTAAGTGTGAACGTGGAACTCTGACCGGGAAAAGGTCCCAAAAGTATCTGGCCAGGAGAGGACTTCCTGGGGCCGGAATTCGGATTCTTCCAGCTCCAAGCTTTTCCCACCAAAACCAATGGCTTCATTGGGACCATGTCCACCAGCTGTCTGATTTCATGGAGCCCTATTTGGCTGACCCTGCTGTCTTGTACATGGTCACAGTGTGGAACCTGACTGGGTCTAACCTGGTTTCTGTATACGATTGGGACTCTGCCTCAAGTCATGCCTAGGTCCCAGTCTACAGCGACCAGTTGACCACGGTTGGTATTTACTGTTTTTTTTTACACTTTCTTTCATTCAAAACTTCATTACTCCGGTCCCCCTTATTGGATTTCTGTCGTTTTTGTGTCATTTTATTTAATTTTACACTATTTTTCTAGTTTGGTTGGGTTGCGTTGTGACTTTATTACTGTTTTGATGCTGCATGAATAATTTACGAATTGCCCTAAATCAAGCCTGTCTCCTCTGTGGCATAGCTACCAGGGGGGTGAGGTCAGGTTGATTTAGTGACTTTGAGGGTTCACCCTAAGAAGGACCATCATTATTACTCAAAGTGGGTAGTTATTGTTCTTGACCAATAACCCAAGGGAAATGTAAAACGAAAACAGTAAGTTGAGTACTGGCCTGTTCTGGTAAACTGACTTGTAATGGAAGGAAGAGAAAATATCTATTTATATAGTTAATACAGAATTTCAGAGCAATAGGTTCCACTTTCTTAAAAAACATATACTGCCCATAAAAATCAAACTCTTAAAGCTACTTCCAGTCGGGGCGTGGCCAAGACGCCGACCAAGATTGCTGCGTAGTCTTGGAATTCTGCCGGCCTCCTCCCAATAAAATGCATGCAAGCCAAGAAAAACACCAATAATTAATAAGGAGGCGGCACCGGAAGCAGCTGCAGCCGTACACGCAAAGAAACCTGTGGTTATGGCGCACTGGAGACTTCTGGAGCCGTTGATCAGAACACTTGCATAGGCACCGTGGCTGGAGCTACGGGCACGCCTGGGAGAATATTTCCTTCCTCGACGTAGGAAGCAGCCAAGTGGCTTCGGAGGGTGAAGGCCTGCCACCGACCAGACCCAAGACTAAAGACGCCGTCGCCAGAAAGAGCCAAAACCAGCGCAGCCACGGACTCAATGGGCCTGCGCTAGCTGGATCTGCGGCCTATTGGAGCCCCTGCCACCAGGCTGCACAAGCTTGTTGGGCCGTGCGGAGTCCCGCACGCGAACTTCCGGCTGGGCCTCTTTTGCGATCCACCTGAACTGCTTGGTGCCCCAACCTGGGCCCCTCACCAGAGACACACAGGAAGACCGGACATTACACGATAATGGAGATCTAGGGAAGCATACATAATCGCGTACCGGGAAAGGAACAAGACAACGGCATCCTAGAGTGCAGAATACCTAAACAGGCCTCGGCGGGGCTGACCAGCAGGCGACTCTCCACATCACTACCTGAGCCTCACACTCCATGGCATCGCACTGCGGGGCACCATCCAACAATACTCGTTCTAGCACTGTGCTTTCTTTAGCTGTATCGGGTCATGGTTCGAGTAGAACCTTTGATTAAGCCGGGCGCGCCGGCGATACCACTGGCCCGGGACGGAGGGAGGGGACAATCCAGACAACAATATGGCCACACAACAGGGTTGGATTCCATCTTGGCGGAACTACGAGCGGGATTAGAGGCACTGAACACTCGATTTGACGCTCCAGACAAACGCCTAGACGACATGGGGGCACGACTGGACAAAAACAAGGGTCGCCTTGACACATCGGAGGGCGGGATCTCGAACACTGAAGATGGGGCAGCCCAAAGAATCAATAGACTGGAACGCATCGAAAATCTTCTGAAAACAGTAGCCATGAAAAATTAGGACTAAGAATCGAGAAGTAGGCGTAATATTATTTGCATAATATGGGTACCTGAGTCCACCAACACGGGTCGCCTCAATGGATTTGTGGAGCAATTGCTGGCAGACCTATCTGGCAGAGGCTCTTTCTCCCTGGCCTTTCTGGTGGAAAAGGCCTATCGCTCGTTGGGTACCCGGACGAACCCTGGATGCCCCCCTTGTTCAATAATTGCCCGCCTGTTCAATTTGTGAGCTAGAGACACCGCACTGCAACAGGCGAGAGAGAAGGGCACACTCCACTGGCAGGGTTCAACAATATCCTTCTAACCGGACTACACCATCATGACCCAGGAGGCCTGCCCGTAAGTTCACAGGGGTAAAAGCCACCCTCAGGAACTTGGGACTGAGTTATGGGATGCTGTACTCTGCACGCCTTAGGGGGGACGTGGACGGTAGGTCGCGGATTTTCGACACGAAATCACCTCACGGCTCCAGTTCCAGTGCAGACTTATTTTCATCTAGCTAAACCCACTGGACCTAACATGATGAACACAGCAGCTTAGCATAAATAAGGGTCATTACAGACTGCCTAATTGCCTAATGAGAAATAGCCATTATTACAACTCTGGAGGAACCAGTGTAGCATTGCCACCTCCCAAGTGTTTATACACTAGTGCCATAAGAAGTGAGCTAAAAAGTGGAGAGTAACATAACTGTGGTACGGGTTCTCCCCATAGTACAAGAAATGGGGATGGGCGGTGGGAGGAATGGGAGGGGAATGTTCAGTTTAAATTACAGCTCTTTTTTACCAGAACAGTAGTCCATTCTGTGCACCCACATCCCAGACTTGCTATATAAACCTACACTAGGACAATGAGCAATGAAGTTAGAATTTACCCTTTCGCAACCCTCACATTAGTGTCATGGAACAACCGGGGACTCAAGAATACCCATAAGAGTAAACAGGCGATTTAACATTTACAAAGACATCAGATAGATATTGCATTCTTAAAGGAAACACATTTATCCCCTTGTATCTCAACAGCCTCTGCTAGGAACTGGGGCCCCCATTGTTTCTTTGAAAACTACAGTTCGTATGCCAGGGGTGGGGAAGGGGGGGGGGGGGGGTTTGTGTGTCTCCATTCTAATACACAAGCGAGTCCCATTTAACCCCCTAGAAGTGAACAACAACAGGGAGGGTCGATATCTAATGGTGAAGGGCCATTTGCTGGGGCACACCATTCTGCTGGTTAATGTATACGCAGCCAATATAGATGACCCTGACTTTTATCTTGACTTACTAACCCAAAAAAGTGTGCCTGGAAAGGGGGGGGGGTCTGAATATATTACTTACCCATAGCCCGACACACCCTAGCCGAACTTAAAGAAGGATACAGCTTAGAAGATGCCTGGCACCACTTGCATCCCACGAAGGCAGCATATACAAATTATTCTTCATATCACAACACATGGCCAAGACAGGACTATTGGTTACTATAACCCAGTCTAATAAATTGCACAGTGTCCATGCAAGACTTACCATGCACCATATCAGAGCACTCACCAGTGATGGTGAAGATGCGCATCCCGCGGGCGGGCGAGGTAGAACGAAAATGGTGGTTTCCAGACAAGGCCCTCAGGGAGGTGTTCAAGTCCAAATTGGGTCAAGGAATAGTAGAATACTTCAAGCTAAATGAAGGTACTGTGAACTCATGGGCCACATTGTGGGAAGCCTTCAAGGCTTATATTAGAGGGATCTGCATCTCCAAGCATGCTGGCATTCTTAAAGACCTCTCCCAGTTACAACAGCTACAGGAACTAGATGAAGCACAAGTGTCCCATCCTCAGCCAACATACATACCACTGCGGGTCAAACTGATGACAGAATTTCACGAGGCAGCAGACCAGGAGGCACACTACCTGGGGAATTAAAAAAACTGCAAGAAGGTATGGGAAGGGCGAACGCCCGGTGCACACTTTAGCACGCACACTGCAGCCCCCTAGAGGTCAGCTAAACATATCGGCATCCAGAGACTTGACGGTACAAGGGTATCAGACACGACCCACATACAAGACACTGCTTACTTATTACACAGACCTGTACACGACCCGCTCCCCTGGGGATGTCCCGGAATGCAACAGCTACCTAGACGAAATAGCCATGGTCTGGCTCAATAATGCGCATCACCAGTTTTTTAGCGAACCCTTTACAGAAGATGAAGTCATCCAAGAAATAGATGCCATGGACGGCGCCAAGGCACCAGGTCTCAACGGCTTCTCTGGCTGTTTATACAAAGCACACAAGCATTTACTCGCCCCCTATCTCCTAGAACTATACCAGGTGGCAATGGAGAAAGGTGTCCTCCCACCCACCCTCCAGGAAGCCTCGATAATACTACTCCCCAAACCAGGAAAGGACCCCCTACAATGCGAGTCCTACCGCCCGTTGTCCCTATTGAATTTTGATAATAAAATACTCGCTAACATGTTAGCTACGAGGCTCTCCCTTATACTAGACCAGATTATTATCCCGGCACAATCTGGGCTCGTCCCTCATAAATCCACGCTCTGAACATAAGCACACTGTTTGCGTTCCTCCACAGAATCTCACCGACCATCCCCACTTCCGTAGCACTACTAGACGCTTGACTTACTGGGCCTTTTTACAGTCCAAGCTTTGAAGAATGGGCATTCCAGGGACGTTCTCGTCCATCATCCTTCTCTTATACACCAAACCCACTACCTACATTCGCTTAAATGGAACATTGACCAAAGCATCCACCCCACACCTGGGACTAGACAGGAGTCTGCTGCCACCCTTGTTGTTCGTCATAGCACTGGACCCTCTAGTGCGTCACTTGCAAGAACGGCACATTCACAGAGGGCTACAATTGAAAACCGGCCCTCTGCTCATTATGCTGTATGCGGACGACATTATTCTGTACATTAGGCAACCTTGAAACAATCTTGATCCCATACTCAAAGAGTTGGGTAGATTCGGGGCCCTGTCTGGCCTTCAGATAAACTTGGGCAAATCAGAGCTGTTCCCATTGACTCCATGCACTGGGAAATAGACACAGAGTACTGCCTTGTGAGGTGCGAGTAATATGTGAAACATTTGGGAATACACATCCATAGAGATCCAGAGCAGATTCTGCGACTAAATTACGGGGCCGTGCTTGAAAAACTGACTAGTCAAGTAGAACGTTGGTTAAACTGCCAATAGCGATGGCAGGCAGAATTGCTACAATTAAAATGGTTGTGTTCCCAAAATTCCTCCACCGGTTTCATAAGAAACCATTCCATTGATGTCCTCCTTCTTTGCAACACTTCGCACACCACTCTTACGCCTTGTATGGGGCAAAAAACAGCCCAGGATCTGGTGGGACACGCTGATGCCGACATACGGATGGGGCGGGTTTGGGGTAACGAACTGCCAAATGTACTACCTTGTGGCCCAGTGCAGCTTTGCAAGAAACTGGTATCACCCGGATGTTAGAGTTTCGTACACTAAGCCGAAGCGTACCTCACACACCTGACTCCATTATCTGCTATTCTGCTAGAGGGTTTAAAACGTGACCCACAGGATATTCAAATCGTCTCCACAACTAGTTGGGCATGGAAGAAACTTGCCAGATGCACAAGCGGGCACCTACTCTATTCACCAGCCCTCCCAGTGGGGGGAAATACATGGCTGCCCATTACACAAGAAGAAATAGTCAAGCGCACAATCAATACATTTTCCTTCGATACAAGGAAGACCTGTTTCCCCAGGGACATGTGTTCTCCCGGACAGAAGAAGTTCGGTTACACTGAGCAACACCGATGGACCACTTTGTGCTACACAGACTTCAGAGTGCTCTCTGTGCACAAATCCCCAGTACCCACTCAAACCACCAGAATTCACCCCCCTAACTCTGCTTATCAAAGACTCGGTAGGGGAGCAGCTAATGTCCAAATTATACAAGACGTGCATTACATTACTCCCCACCGAAGACACCGGAATAAGGGGG
The DNA here is from genome assembly GCF_964261635.1 of Lissotriton helveticus. NCBI lineage: Eukaryota > Metazoa > Chordata > Amphibia > Caudata > Salamandridae > Lissotriton > Lissotriton helveticus. The sequence continues at coordinate 152,516,351 of NC_136070.1, forward strand.
GGGGGTGGGGGTGGCAGCAGGATTAAGCGCACACAATATCAGACTTCTATTTGCAGTATTGCTGTGCACAAACACGTAAACGTTCTACGGAACATCGTCACAAGCTGTTTCATTTAAAAATGTTATGGCGCCCCTACATCACCCCCCACAAAGTACATCATATGGATGCCTCTAGCTCACACTCATGCTCTAAATGTCTTGCCCCAGCACGCAGACTTTTTGCACATGACCTGGACGTGCATAAAACTGGTCAAATACTGGGGTGCTGTATATACTGAGCGATCCCGCATGTTACACAATACACTTATACCCAACCCATTACAGACGTTACTTGGGTTTGTGCACAATATCCCAAAATCAGGGCGCAGATACGTGGCAATTGCTCTGATGCTAGCTAAAAGAGAAATAGCTCTAGACTGAGGTAACAAACACCCACTGAAACTTAAGAGCTGGTTCGGCAGCTTAATCTTCTGCAGCACCAACAGTGATATATACACTCAATTACAACCACCCACCTCATGTCAGTGGAAAATTTTGGCAGCCACTCCAAGCATACCTCCTTGAAACACAAGCAGCCTCAGACCACACCGCCAAATTGGATTGGATTGGATTTAGTTTTTGTATAGCGCGGTAGCTGCTCAGATTGGATTGGATTTAGTTTTTGTATAGCGCGATAGCTACCCAATATGACACATAGATAACGCCTATGGCCTAATTGGGACGCACACTTACGCTTTACGATATTGTCCACCAAACACAGTAACACTGGTTGTGCAAGGGGTAAAATCAGAACTATTGAATGCTGCTTTGGAAAAGTTATTAACACAGTACAAAATGCAACACAGCATGGAAAAGATATGTATGTCATAATCCTACAATTACGTTATCGGAGTAAAAATAAAGTTTAAAAATAAGCTACTTACAGTGAGGCAGGGCTAACAATAGACCCAACTACAATTATAATGTTTTAATGACTACACTTTTTATTAAATAATACACAGTCATTATACTCACAGAATGACAAAGCTATTCTCACCAAGGCAGTGTTAATGATTGGGTCGTTAGAATGTTCAGATTTTCCATGCTTTTCACAAAAATTAACCAATGAGCAATGGCTAAGCGCCGAGATGCCTGAAGTTTCTCCTGCAATGTACGACCATCAACGGGTCATGATTGCACTTTGAATGTTCCAGTTTTGCTTTAGCTTTCCTGAAGAAGTTACCAATTAAACAATAGGCCCTGCATAGGCTGTTATAATGATGCTTTCTCCACCAAGTATGGAAAATATTTCATGGGTCCCTGTGATGTACTGAATTTTATACCACTGCATTCTGTGCAATAAAAGCACCCAAACATGCAAAGAATACCTTCGTATAAACATGTCTATACATTCTAAAACGTTTTAACTCAAGTTATTTCTCCAAGCTAATCCTGAATACTTCAGCTGATCTTGCATCCACCCTGAAATGTATTGAAAATAATCTTGAGAAAAAGCTTTAGCATCACTCCTGACAGACAGCTCCTCATTAAAAAGTTCACTAGTAGCCGAAGCTTCTCCTAAACAGCCCTCATATTTTAACGTGTAGTCTATGCAATCGTGACGCCAAGACATCAACTGTCTTGGCTCTAACAGGGGGCTCTTTGGGATGACGGTTGGCACATCATTTTTACAAAAATGTCTTATTCTAATGGAATCATGACCAAATTATCGCTAGCAAAAAGTGAAAAGGAAAATACTAGGGTGCAGAATCTATCACCTAAGATAGTTCATACAGCTCACAGGACTTTAATATTTTGTGAGTTTGGTCTATATCACAGACAGGCTAAAAGACTGTGGTTAAGCCACAACGGCTTCCCAAGACACTAAGTAGCAGCATTCCCATTAGTTATCAAAACATACAAAGAATATTTCTTTAAAAATCTGAGATAATCTCAAAACTTAGAAAAGTGCAAAGGCATTACCTGTTTTTTTCCTTTAAGTAATTATCAACATAGAGTTTCCAGTCTTCAGGAAAACCAGATGCAAACATCTTAATAAATTTAGAAGGAAAACCTGATATAAACAGAAAACAATAGAATTACTATTTGTAAAGTGGCAGAACATTGTTTGTATTTGTCATGCAGAAGTGCGATTATTGCAAAGTCACATAACTTAATGGAACACAGCTGTGAAAAATATCAACAGAATTAGAAACATGATCTAAGCCATTCAGCTATGCTAACTAGCTTATGGGCTCATCCGGACCTGGGTGCAAAGTACAAAATCAGATGCAAGGCGTTTCTGCACTAGTATTTGCGACTGCAAGCAAAGTCTTAACAATGAAATCAATTGAGCACAAAAACGTCCTGTAATATTGCGTGGCTCTGGAGAACGTGCTGCTGCCTAACCCTAGATGGATTTTTATAAGTGGCCCATTTTCTCTCAGACAAACATAAAAGCCTACTGAGGACTTTTTTTTATCTAGAATGGTATGAAACAAAACAATTTTTAAGAACACCTAATGAAAGGTCTTTAAAAACATAATTACACACACACATACACATGTTTGGGTGCCTTTATTGCACAGAATGCAGTAAAAAAGACTTATTTCCCAAGGGCCTATGAAATATGGAAATGATTTCAAGTGCCTTTGCAAACTATGAGTTTCATCATCACAGCCCAGAATTCACTCTGCACAGCTTTATTAATGTTATGGCCGCTAATATTTTGCATCATGCGCGGAACAAATTACTTGCCAGCATTATTTTCATTATGGGGCATGTTCTCTAGTAGTGTTATTTTGATTCAAGCTATAAAGAGCATTTTCTGGTGAGTGCTCCAAACTATGCAGCAACGTTTGTGGCAAGTACAGTAAATGAACACTAATGCAGCAAACGCCTCAGCTACTGAACTGCATAATTTCATTGGACATCACCGCTATTTTAGCTGACTTTACTCAAAGGAGTCCCAATGTAAATCCCCCTTCTTCACTCCGCAGGAAAATAGTGTAACCGCTCTTAATAAATTTGAAATGACAACTAGGGAAGCCATAGATACATTTGCCCCTTTAAAACATTTTAAATCTAGACCGGGTAACAAACAAGAAATTTGGTTCTCTGACCATTTAAGGACACTTAAACGAACAGCCAGGAAATTAGAAAAGAGGTGGAGAACTTCCCACCTGGCAGAAGACAAGAAAGAGTATTGGGATGCACTGACCATTTATCACAAAGCTATTCGTATAGCACGTAAAACCTTTATTACATCACAAATTAAAGATGCAGGGAATTCTCCAAGGGTCCTTTATCAAATCTTACAAACTTTTGTTAAGCCAGTCGCATGTGAGTCCTCTGAAATGGCCTCTCAACAGCTTTGTGAAGAAATGTCCTGCTTTTTCACTAACAAAATTAATGCGATCTACGATAAGATAGTCAGTGCTAAAAAGGCAATTATCATAGACTCTGAACTCCCTCAGGTAGATATGGAATTGAAGCAGGATATATACTCTCTAGATACCTTCCCTCCTATTTCTTTACAAGAAACTTCCTCATTAATACTACAGATTAAAAGTGGTAGTCCAGATGATACCATTCCTGCTAAGATAATGCCTGCCTTAACAGAACAACTTTGCTCCACGATTGAAAAACTGGTGAATCTCTCACTCAGTTCAGGTATCGTCCCTAGTGAATGGAAACGGGCCCTTGTCAGACCCATAAGGAAAAATACTGCCATCCCATGGACTGACTTAACCAACCTTAGACCTATATCTTTACTACCATTCTTAGGGAAACTGACTGAAAAGTATGTAAACCATCACCTGTCCAGATACATCGAACTTGCTGGCACCCTGGACTACTCCCAGTCAGGGTTCAGACCAAAATATAGCACGGAATCCACTCTTTTGTCTGTCACTGATGATCTACACATGTACCAGGACAAGGGCTTTTCAGTGATCCTGGTTCAATTAGATCTATCAGCAGCGTTCAACACCGTGTCTCATACCATCCTGACCGATCGGTTGTCGAACGCTGGCATCAAGGACAAAGCCCTTGACTGGTTGAAGAGCTTCTTATCCGATCGCACCCAGAGAGTCACCATGGGTTCGTATCGTTCAGCGGAAGTAGAGATCTCAAAAGGGGTGCCACAGGGCTCCTGTATAAGCCCAACTCTTTTTAACATCTATGTGGCACCCCTGGCAAGAGTGATGCGTAGATATGGTTTCATCCCAGTATCATACGCGGATGATACTCAGCTCCACTTCCCCTTTGAGACTCTACCCACGGAGGTAAGAAACTCTTTCTCATCAGGTATGAAAGCAGTGGCAAACTGGATGTCCGTCAATTACCTTCAGTGTAACGTCAACAAAACTGAGGTAATGTTGTTTGGGGAAGCTAAATTCTTTGGACTCGAGATTGGTGGCCGCAAGACCTAGGAGCAGTGCCAGAACCTAAACAGGTCGTGTAGAATCTGGGGATTCGATTTGACCAAGATCTGTCATTAAAACAACATATCACCTATATCTCGGGTATCTGTTTCCATACCATTAGCCTGCTACGCAAAGTCTTTCCTTTGCTACCTGACTCTGTCAAGAAAACTCTTGTTCAGGCTTTGGTTTTAAGTCGGATTGACTATTGTAATGGCCTGTTGCTTTCCGCCAACGAAGGCGTGTTGGCCAAGCTTCAGGTCATTCAGAACACGGCAGCTCGCCTTGTCCTCAATGCCCCTCTGAAAACAGCATCTAAGCCCCTCCTTGAGAAGCTACATTGGCTTTCAATCCGACAGAGAACTAAATTTAAAATATGTTGCCTGATCCATAAGTGTCTAAATGGACAAGGACCTGTCTATCTTGAAAAGAAATTTGCTCCCTACATCCCCTCCCGATCTCTTAGGTCTAGCAACCTTCTTCTTTTAGTGATCCCCCGTGCTAAGAAAGCTAGACATGGGAGTAAAGCGTTATCCATCACTGGACCCACCCTATGGAACAAACTTTCTCTGTCTTTGAGACAATGTAAGGAACATCTTACATTCAGAAAACTCTTGAAAACTGCTTTGTTCAGAAATGAGATCTAGATTCTATTCATTCCCACTCAAACACAACTTCTGTTGTCACCGGATCCATAAGCGCAGAGATACTCCATCTGGAGTCGATTCGAGCGCTATACAAACCTACAAATAATAATATACAAACCTACAAATAATGTAAAATATTCAAGCAGTGCTTTAAAAGCTTCATAGGCTATAATGGCCCAAGGCCATCTAAACAGTAGCCTATCTATGTCCTTTTGAGAAATAGGACTAAATGTTGGAATCCAGCCAATCAGCTGTTAGCACCCTGTAGAAAACTTCCAGCAGAAGCAAGTTCTCTTCAGATTTTCTAAGCACAAGTGGTAAGTAAGAATCCAAAAACTAAAAGAACTGCCTTTACGGTGAGGAGGGTGGGTTGCATGTAAATTGCGATTCTCCTATTAACATGACTAGAGAATCTGGATTTCATTAAAGACAAGGAGGCTAACATTATGCATTATACTTTTAATGCAGTCCAAGCAGCCGCATACATCACAATAGTAAAGGTTCTAAAACAGAATAAAGGCAACACGCGAAAGGCATGAGCCAACAACAATCTGCCTCTTTTAAATGTGGAGGAAAATAAGACCATGAAACTTGAAACTTCAAAACTTCAGGACAATCTTCAGATGTATTCCACTTTGAGAGCGATCTTGTGTTCCAGACAGAACATCCAAAGTTTCTTTGCTAGATTTGAGAGGTCTTCAGATTTGGTGCCTCCCAGACGATTTATATAGGCTACCGCTGACATGTTGTCCATCTTTAGAATGACTGACCTCCCCTGGAGAGAGTGTTTGAAGCTCATGAGGGCGTAAAGCCCAGCTGTTAGTTTAAATAATTTATGTGGTGAGATGATTCCTCTTGTGACCAGATACCACCAGTGTTCTGATTGAGAAGGCAAGCTCCCCAGCCATGAAGGCTTGCATCTGGTTCTAAAACAAACTCTTGTTTTGAACCAAAGATTGCTTTCCCGTTGCACATGTCTAGGTTCTCGAGCCACCAGGCTAGTTCCGATTTGGCTTCTTGGTCTAGGCAGATCCGATCTCCGTACCAGAGGTCAGATCTTAGGGCTCTCGCTTTTACCCTTTGGAGGGCCCGATAATTGAGGGGAATGGGAAAGTTGGCTTGGATGGATGAGGAGAGGAGACCCAGGAGTCTGGCTCGCTCTCTCAGAGGTAAATCTTGTTGTTTCAGGACGTGTCTTATTTCCTTCCTGATTTTAGAAATGTTTTGGGAGGGAAGTAGAAAGAGACACCATAATGTGTCTACTGTGAAACCTATGAATTCCAGGGTTCTAGAAGGAGTCAGAAATGACTTCTCTTTGTTTATCATGAATCCTAGACTTTATAGGCGATCTATCACAGACTTCAGCTCTTTGACTAATTGTGAGGGATCTTGGGACATTATGAGAATGTCATCTAATTAGATGATTATACGAATGCCACTTACTCTTAGATATGAGATGACACACCTCATGACCTTGGTGAAGCACCAATTGGCAGAAGAGAGTCCGAACAGGAGTGCCTGAAATTGGTATAGTGGTTTTTGTTAAGAAGTAGACAATATGCAGTCGAAGTTCCTCAGAATAAGTTTATTAGAAACAGCCCCACACCGAAGGTGGTGCGTGGGTCAGAGGGACATCAGATATGACAGTTGATGTCACAGGTGGTGAACCAGGGGGAAATGGAATGTAGAGAGGACCAATCAGGGAGGGGAGAGCACAGAGAGAGCTCACGCGCAGGGGTGGGGAAGATACCACGCGCAGGGGCACGGGAGGGGTGGCATGAGTGAGATACAACACATCTTCCTCTCTTGAGAGTTTTGACAACTGTGCCACGAGATGTGGTAAACATTAACATGGGGGAAAATAACTGGTAGACAATTAGTCACAGACAAAGTCATCCAAGCGTTTTGGTCTTCGGATGGTTCTACCAAACCTTCCAGAGACCGACGGTAAGTCAGGTGCACATTCAGAGTCAGAATGGGAATCATAGCTATTTCTGCCGAACCTACCACTGAACCTGTGACCGTCAGACGCAACTTCAGAGTCAGAATGTGGTTCATCGTGACAACTCCGATTATATGTCGAAGTGCTTGGATTGACACCAACAGACCGATCTGTAGATTGACCATCATCTGAGTCAGTGTCAGGTTGGAGATCAAAGTGTGATGTCATTTCTAGACATATTACTCTCTTCAATACAAGACCTATCAACATCCACCCACAGCTCATTGCTAACCGTAACATGTTGCTGTTGATTGTGAGCCTTGCCTCCAGGATGATATTTTGCCAGTCTGCTCATGTGCCATACTTTCCCATCACTGAGTCTTGCCGCATTGTTAAACAGTTCATCAATGTAAAGAGGGGCAGTAAATCTGGTTTCTCCTTTCTTTACTCTTTTCTCTAAACGAACTTTCACAAGGTCACCGACCTTAAATGCATGTTCTTTAGCACTGTGTTTCGAGTCATACCATTCCTTGTAGTATTTCTGAGCTTTGATGATGTTATTCCTTATGTTTTCTGGTGACCATTCGATTTGCTTAGATTTGGACATCCACCCCAGGTCTATGCTTAAAGGCTGTCTGCTTCTCATGAGAACAAATGGTGCTGTGCGTGTGCTTGCACAAGGAGATATCCTGAATGCCCAGATGAGTTTGTATACTTCTTCTTCCCAGTTTAGGTTAGCATTTCTAGATAGTTGTATGTGTCCCTTCAAGACACGGTTGAAACGTTCAGTGAGACTATTACCTTCTGGATGGTAAATTGAAGTGGTGTGATGAGTGATACAGTTCCTTGCTAGAAATGACTTGAATGCCTCTGAGCAGAATTGCGGACCATTATCTGTGAGTACAGATTTGGGTAATCCTTCACTCACAAATAGTTTGTCCAAGAAATTAATACATTTTGAGCTGTCAATCTCATCGACAATTTTTATTTCTGGCCACTTGGAGAAATGATCTATCGCCACTAGGATGTACTTGATTTCTCCGTCATGTCCTTCGATGGGCCCCACTATGTCTAAGCCCAATTTCTCCCATGCCATTAGGGGGGGTTGAATTGGAGAGAGACTGACTTTTGATGTTTTGAGGGTTTTGTCCGAGTCACAGCATTCTACACAGTTCCTGACCTGGACCTCAATTTGTTTATCAATACCCGGCCACCAATAACTTGACCTGACTCTCTGCTTAGTCTTGGTGATGCCAAGGTGGCCTATGTGACACAATCTTAGAATTTTGTTTCTGAGTGTGACAGGGGCTATAGCTTTACCGATTCTGTGTGGTCTGTGCGAAGATGGATTTTGTATCCCCACACATATGCTCTGAAGTAATTGAGCGCCCATGAACAAGCCAGCATTTCACGCTCAGTTACTGAGTACTTTTCCTCTGCAGAGGTGAGCGACCTGGAGGCAAAGGCTACAACCCATTCTTGGTTCGATGTGTTCTTTTGTGCTAGCACAGCACCAATTCCCTTGTTGCTTGCATCGGTGGTTAGATAGATTTCTGCCTTGGGATCAAAACCTTTGAGAAAAGGTGCCTCGCGGATTTCCTTTTTGATGGTATCAAAGGTGTCCTGACAGTCAGGTGACCAGACAAATTTGGTTTTATTTTTCAGTAATTGTCTTATACTGTAGGTTTTTTTGAGAAATTCCTAATGTACTTCAGAGCATATGTGTGGGGATACAAAATCCATCTTCGCACAGACCACAAACCATTAATCAAGATACTGTCTGCCTCGGGTCTGCAAAATGCTTCACCAAGACTGAGCAAAATGTCAATCAAGTTGTTGGATTACAACTACTCGGTGGAATATTGGCCTGGAGTGAAAAACAAAATTGCAGATTTCCTCAGCAGACTGCCTCTGCCTCACACTGAAAGCATGGTCACACAGGAAGATGAGGAGAAAGTGGCTCTGCTCTTCAACACTGACCTGGATGGAATATCAGCGGAAGAATGGGGTCAACACATGTCGCGCGACTCTACGCTACAAGAGGTATGCAAATTTGTCAACTCTGCATGGCCTGAAAAGCGCAGCCTACATGACAACATCAAAGCATACTGGGAAACAAGAAATGAACTCAGTTGGGAAAACGGTGTGTTGTACAGAATCGGTAAAGCTATAGCCCCTGTCACACTCAAACAAAATTCTAAGATTGTGTCACATAGGCCACCTTGGCATCACCAAGACTAAGCAGAGAGTCAGGTCAAGTTATTGGTGGCCGGGTATTGACAAACAAATTGAGGTCCAGGTCAGGAACTGTGTAGAATGCTGTGACTCGGACAAAACCCTCAAAACATCAAAAGTCAGTCTCTCTCCAATTCAACCCCCCCTAATGGCATGGGAGAAATTGGGCTTAGACATAGTGGGGCCCATCGAAGGAAATGATGGAGAAATCAAGTACATCCTAGTGGCGATAGATCATTTCTCCAAGTGGCCAGAAATAAAAATTGTCGATGAGATTGACAGCTCAAAATGTATTAATTTCTTGGACAAACTATTTGTGAGTGAAGGATTACCCAAATCTGTACTCACAGATAATGGTCCGCAATTCTGCTCAGAGGCATTCAAGTCATTTCTAGCAAGGAACTGTATCACTCATCACACCACTTCAATTTACCATCCAGAAGGTAATGGTCTCACTGAACGTTTCAACCGTGTCTTGAAGGGACACATACAACTATCTAGAAATGCTAACCTAAACTGGGAAGAAGTATACAAACTCATCTGGGCATTCAGGATATCTCCTTGTGCAAGCACACGCACAGCACCATTTGTTCTCATGAGAAGCAGACAGCCTTTAAGCATAGACCTGGGGTGGATGTCCAAATCTAAGCAAATCGAATGGTCACCAGAAAACATAAGGAATAACATCATCAAAGCTCAGAAATACTACAAGGAATGGTATGACTCGAAACACAGTGCTAAGGAACATGCATTTAAGGTCGGTGACCTTGTGAAAGTTCGTTTAGAGAAAAGAGTAAAGAAAGGAGAAAGGAGAAAGCAGATTTACTGCCCCTCTTTACATTGATGAACTGTTTAACAATGCGGCAAGACTCAGTGATGGGAAAGTATGGCACATGAGCAGACTGGCAAAATATCATCCTGGAGGCAAGGCTCACAATCAACAACAACATGTTACGGTTAGCAATGATCTGTGGGTGGATGTTCATAGGTCTTGTATTGAAGAGAGTAATATGTCTAGAAATGACATCACACATGATCTCCAACCTGAAACTGACTCAGATGATGGTCAATCTACAGATCGGTCTGTTGGTGTCAATCCAAGCACTTCGACATATAATCGGAGTTGTCACGATGAACCACATTCTGACTCTGAAGTTGCGTCTGACGGTCACAGGTTCAGTGGTAGGTTCGGCAGAAATAGCTATGATTCCCATTCTGACTCTGAATGTGCACCTGACTTACCGTCGGTCTCTGGAAGGTTTGGTAGAACCATCCGAAGACCAAAACGCTTGGATGACTTTGTCTGTGACTAATTGTCTACCAGTTATTTTCCCTGACATCAACTGTCATATCTGATGTCCCACTGACCCACGCACCACCTTCGGTGTGGGGCTGTTTCTAATAAACTTATTCTGAGGAACTTCGACTGCATATTGTCTACTTCTTAACAGTAGTTGATGTCACAGGTGGTGAACCAGGGGGAAATGGAATGTAGAGAGGACCAATCAGGGAGGGGAGAGCACAGAGAGAGCTCACGCGCAGGGGTGAGGAAGATACCACGCGCAGGGGCACGGGAGGGGTGGCATGAGTGAGATACAACAGTTTTTCCAGACAAATTGGAGGAAGGGTTAGTGGATTTCGGCCATAGGAATAGTGAAGTAGGTGTCCTTTAGGTCTAGTTTGACTAGCCAGTCTCCCTCTAGAAGTAAGTCTCTCAAAAGATGGATGCCCTCCATCTTGAAATGTTTGTAAACCAAATACTTGTTTAGATCTCTTAAGTTTATAACAGGGCTCTAGCCCTTGTCCTTTTTTTCCACCAGAAAGAGAGTGCTTATGAATCTTAACGCTTCTAGGGGAATCTCTATTATCGCTCCTTTCTGAAGCATGGAGGAGATCTCTTCCTCTACAATTTTTTGTTGATCTAAGGAGGGGGAAGGTCTCTAGGGAAGGAGGTCTGATCGGGTGTATGAGTAAAGTCTATCATTAAACCCTTTACAGTGTTTAAGACCCAAGGATCTTGAGTAATCCACTTCCAGTTGTGTGAAAAGTGCTCGAGCCTGCCCCCCACTTTTAAGGGAAAAGAAGGGAAGGGAGAGTACTCACTTGTACGGATGTTGGAGTTCGGCGGGATCTAAATTCTCTGCTGCGTTGTCCTCTACCTCGTTGAGGGTAGAACTGAGGTTCATTGTATTGTTGATACCCTCTCCCGTAACCACGGCCTCTCGAGTAGGGCCTTTGATTAAAGCGGCGGTAAGAGAGGGCCTGTCTTCCGGCCCGTCCAAAAAGGTTGGGGTTAAACACCTTGCGCATGTTTTGTTGTGCTTTATCTAAGGCGGTAAAGGTGGATACATACTTCCTCAGAGATTTGATGAGTTCTTCGCCAAAGAGCAACCGCTTGGGGCTCTGAGAGGGTTCTTTATCTGCATATCGCTTAATTTTGGGTTTATTTTTGTAAGGATGATTCTACGTCTCTCTGCATTCATGCTTGCGTTGGCGTTGCCCAGAAGGATGATTTCCCTCTGGCTCCATCCCCTGATTAGGTCGGTATTGAGGGGAGTGCCGTTGATGTGGCTGTCTTCGGCGGAGTCCAGAATTCTGGCTAGTGGACCTAGTACGTCGAGGAGAAGATCTTGGCACCCTTTAAGGGATCTTTCCATCCCTTTTCTTGGGTCATGCCCAAGTTTGAAAAGGAACTTTATTAGGTCCGAATCCAGATTAGGGGTATAGCAAGTCTTGTCTTAATTAGAGGGTCTGGAGCATTCAGCTCTAAGAATTTTACGAGTTTTTCTTTCCAAGAGGTTTCTTACTCATTTTTTTATAAACTTCGCAAAGTGGTATTGAGGGGACCACTTTGAACTTCTTGGATGTTTAAGATTTAATGGGGAGAACATTTCCTCTCCCAAGGGGTTAAAGATAATATCCTTAGAGGATGATGGGAGTTCCTCTTCCAAGTTGTCGAGTTCTTGGTCATTATCATTAAGGCTGAGGACATACTCATCAGGTAAGTCTGAAGAGTCATTAGATTCGTCATCTCCCATGTTGTAAAGAGCTTTGTGATATTTTGTGCCGCCAAGGACATCCAGATGAGTTGTGCTGCTAGGGACACCTTGGGAGTTTGAGGTGCGGGGACCTCCATTATTTGTTGAGGTGCTAAGACCTCCCTGATTTGATGAGGTGCTAGGACCTCCCATATTGCGCTTTTCAATGTTTTCTTTTTCCTTAGTCTTTTGCCCTTGATCCTGAGGCACCTTGAGAATAGGGACATGTGAACTCTGTAAATTTGTCCTCTTCTGGGAGTGATCTTTTAGAGGCCATTATCTGACTTAAGGTCTCCATTGGCCATTACTTCATTTTGATATGGTACATTTTCTTTAGGGCTTCCTTGTCTAAGTTAGTGGTAGGAGCAGAAGCCTCATCGGAGTCGGAATCAGATGTAGTGTATGAAAAGTTAACTGATATAAAGCGTGAACTTAAAATAATATATGGCCTTTAGTGAAGGAGGCAAGATTTATATAAAGGGGTGCCAATAGACTATACCTGCATTGATATATTAGTTTAAAAAGGAAACCAAACCCTTTCCCCCCTATTTCTTTTTTTATTTTTTTATGCAGGAATATCAAAGAGACTTGCGGTGATTGTCGGTACAGCCGACCTCAAGCAACGATTAAAACACGTCCTCGAGCGATCAGCTGTGATCACAAGCCAGCAGTTGCCATGCCAACACCCAGCCTCGAGCGCGATCGGCTTTGCGATCAGATGGAGGCCGGAGGAGAAGAGTGATACTTGGCAACAGGAGGACGTCGCGCTCCCGTTGCCAGGGTACTTTTTGCAGCTCCCTCGCTTGGCGTGGAGCCGCGTTGGAGCCAGCGGCGAAGCGAAAAGCTTAACGCTTCAAGCAGGGATAATTATGAGGTGTTTCGGCCGAAAGATAAGCGACGCGCAAGGCGGTCAGTGCCGCATAATCGGGGAACACGGAAAGGAGTACAACGCTGCGAAGAGCAGCATAGAAACGGAAATGAAGAGGCAGTCATTTATTATAATAAATATCGGGCAAACAGGTGAGATTGACTTAGAAGAAGAGATATACCCACACAGTGTTGAAGTGGGGCGGGGAGAGGAGGATATCTCCATAAATTGGAGATTGGTAGGGGTGTAGAAGGGGTGGGGTTATGCCACGCCAACAGCACCCTGAAAATGAAGGGATTAATATCAAAAGGTTATAATAAATAAATAAATAAGAGTCCACTTATCTGCTTTGAGCCGCATTTAAAAGAGGCAGATTGTTGTTGGCTCATGCCTATTATGTGCTGCCTTTATTCTGTTTTGGAACCTTTACTATTGTGATCTATGTGGCTCCGTGGACTGCATTACAAGTATAATGCATAATGTAGCCTCCGGTCTTGCAATGAAATCTATGAAAGATAGGAATACTGGATAATGGTAGTTACAGGGAAGTAACATATTTTCTTATCCGGTATTGGAGTCTCTTTCATAGATTCACATGCCTGAATCAGACTAGCAAGCAGTACCCTAAATTGTACTGGCTGTTGTTAGAGGAAGGAGGGAGACATGTAACTTATAACCTCCAAAGCCATTGACATATAACAGTGACATTAGTATTCATACCATACTATACTGTTTGTAATGGAAAGTTCTAGCAGAATTAAATAAGAAGAACAATTAAGCTGTGCTTAAACTTCTAAGTTATACAAAGGATTCACCTTGGTAACAGAAATAAGGTACAATATAGATATATATATATATATATATATATATATATATATATATCCACAAAGCAACCAACTCCTTCTGGATCCCATGCGACCTGTGAGAGGTGGCGTGCACGCCGGCGGAGTAGCCGACAAATTTCTGCTTTCTTTGCTCAAAGTCTCTAAAGCGCGCTCTCAGAACAAAATTCAGGTCACCACACAATCTCCATAGTGCTGTTTATTCACAACGCGTTTCGCCGTACAAACGGCTTGATCACGTGAAGAGTACTGTATTACCATTGGTATTTGTTGAAAGTGTCCATAATCATAGAAAGAGGACTGACGTATTGAGAAACATAAGTACAAACATTATAACAAACATTTCCTTCATACGCGACATGTGATTGCATGTAAAACTAAATAAATATATTACAGTGAATACTGTTAAATGCGGTTATTTAACCCACACCAGACCTTTGTTTGTCACAAAATGTAAATCATTACGTGTTTCTCCAAACTTAGCACAAATGTATAACAAATCATAATTAATCTACTCAATTGCATGGGAAACACTGTGTAAAGGTCAAAGTGTATTATTCTCGAGCATAACCAGCAGCTCTCCATGTTAACGGAATTATCGTGACCACTCCCATTCTCCCACTAGATGCGTGTGAAACGGAAGGTCTTCTCCCAAACTCATAGCCAGTAGGTATATATAGTTAGGATTGTTTTCCATAGGGAAATCGCAACATTCTATTGGGAATAACTTTGGCGCCGGTTGAGGAATCTTCCTCAAATCTTCCTTAACTTTGCCTCACGGCGCTCCGCTCCTTCCCTGAAAGTTTGGGGGGGATACGTCAAGCGGGGGCCGAGATAAAAGGGGGGGTCCCCAAAAGTGTTTCCCCCATGTTAATTTCCATAGGGCGGTTGGACTCACTTTTAGCCCGAACGGCTGAATGGTTTTCCACCAAACTTGGCAAAATTGTAGGGACTGGTAGCCCGATGTGCCTTTGCTATGTCTCAAGATATGTGCTCCAGTAGTTTTTACGAAAATTTACTTTGAAAAAATATATATTGGGCTACATTGGGCTATATATATGTTAGAGCCCAAATGTAGCCCAAAGATGGCCACCAGAGACAAAAAAAAACAAATGTAGCCCAAATATCAGCCAGATGTAGCCCAACTATAGCCCAATGACAGAATGTCCCAGAGTGTTCTAAAGAACAACTAGAGCGCTAACAGTCTTACTTATGACAAAAGTATGGCACACCTGAAGTCATCTTGATTGGAATAAAGTGTTAACACTTAAAACATTTAATTTGCAAAGGAACAAAATGAGGGGGTTCATTTTGCCATAGAAATTATGATTAGTGCTGAAGAAAGAACAATTGGGGCACATTTTGAGTGACTTCTCAAATCCTCTTATATTTCATTAAAAAAATTCTGATATGCAGTCTCCCAAGATGGCCACCAGAGACAAAAGAGCCCAAATATCAACCAGATGTAGCCCAACTATAGCCCAATGACAGAATGTCCCAGAGTGTTCTAAAGAACAACTAGAACGCTAACAGTCTTACTTATGACAAAAGTATGGCACACCTGAAGTCATCTTGATTGGAATAAAGTGGTAACACTTAATACATTTAATTTGAAAAGGAACAAAATGAGGGGTTTCATTTTGCCATAGAAATGTTATATATATATATTCACTGAAAAAACCATAGGTGACACACCAGTTATAGTTAGGAATTAGCATTTAAAAAACCTTTGAAATTCACTGAAAAAAACCATAGGTTTCACACCAGTTATAGTTAGCTGGAAATTTTACTCGCATAAAACCATTGAAATTCACACGTTATAGTTAGTTGGACTCACTATAACTTGCACGTCTGCACTGCACTGCTGATGACGTCACATATTACATCACTCATGCATATATTTAAATATTTAAACATTACTCGCTAATATATGTATTCACTAAGATACACTTAATAAGCCAGTTAACCAATCAATTTTTTAAAACAAAACACTGAAAAAACCATAGGTTTCAGGCCTTATATAGTTAGGAATTAGCATTTAAAAAACCTTTGAAATTCACTGAAAAAAACATAGGTTTCAGGCCTTATATAGTTAGGAATTAGCATTTAAAAAACCTTTGAAATTCACTGAAAAAACCATAGGTTTCAGGCCTTACATAGTTAGGAATCAGCATTTAAAAAACCTTTGAAAATCACTGAAAAAACCATAGGTTTCAGGCCTTATATAGTTAGGAATTAGCATTTAAAAAAACCTTTGAAATTCACTGAAAAAACCATAGGTTTCAGGAGTTATATAGTTAGGAATTCGTTTTTAAAAAACCTTTGAAATTCACTCAAAAAACTATAAGTTTTAGTGGTGTTATAGTTAGCTGGACATTTTACTCATACACAACCAATGAAATTGCTCCTATATAGTTAGTTGTACTAACTATATTTCGCGCACCCGCAATCCACTGCTGATGATGTCACATATTAGATCATTCATGACATGGTCAGTGACATCACTGATGACATCACTGATGACATCATCCACGTGACAATCACATACACCTTTTCATACACTATTACAATTTTTCATCACTGTTTGTAAAATACAGAGTATCATATTTAAATCCATTGTCACAGCAATACAAGTATCTAAAAATCCACTCAGTGATTCATAGATGTATACACACATCTAATCACTTACCTATGGATTCACTCATACATGCTGTCAATGAACAATAGAACACTATCAAAAATACTTATACATCTATATCGACATTAAACAACAGCACGCATCCTATTCACATATGAAGTCATCCTACTCACTTATGCAAACAATGGAACATACTTACATATTTACTTAGCAAAACACTTATACAAACACCACTTCTTCTATTCATTTAGATAGTAAGTCATACTAAGTGAATTATAAAATAATTATTACAAGTATACCGTTATCCATACAGTCACTCACACAATCATTGTGTCTTATGTATACTTATTTATATACAACAACTGACACATACACTGCCTTTTATTTTTCTAGTTTGTTGGACCTGTACCTTTGAGAAATATATTTGCTCATCACCACACCCATAAAGAGATTCCCTCACCCAAGCTGTTAGAACATGTAGTTTTAACTTCATATATCTACTGAATCAACTATTCACACATCTTTGGACAGTCACACAACCCCCACCGAACCACACACACTTTCACACTCCCATACAAATACTCAGTTAACTAATCAATAACTAATATAGACTTTCACATAGCTAGTAACCAACTGTAGAATCAGTTTACACAACAACTGACAAAGTGATACAGATATTCACACAGTTTAGTCACTATCCACTATATTTAGTGAGACATTATAAATTGGTCAAGTAAACAGTCAATTACACTGCTACTAAATCCTCCATTCAAATATTTATTTATATATATCCACTCATTCTTCAATGTAAATTGCTATATATATAATGCATATTTAAATAACGAAGCAAACCACATTCACTGGATGATGTCATCAGTGATGTCATCAGTGATGTCACTGACCATGTCATGAATGATCTAATATGTGACATCATCAGCAGTGGATTGCGGGTGCGCGAAATATAGTTAGTACAACTAACTATATAGGAGCAATTTCATTGGTTTTGTATGAGTAAAATGTCCAGCTAACTATAACACCACTAAAACTTATAGTGTTTTGAGTGAATTTCAAAGGTTTTTTAAAAAACTAATTCCTAACTATATAACTCCTGAAACCTATGGTTTTTTCAGTGAAAATATATATATATATTCTTTGAACATTTGAGAACTCTACACAGGTGTGTTTCACTTCTGAGGGGGCGGTGCGAGCTCGTCACCACGGGTTCAGAAAAGGCGGCGCGCAGCAGCAGAGTGCATTCCATCGTTGGAGGTTTGGGGCGCTGACGACGGCCAAACACCGGCCAGAAATGCATCCGCCGATACTTTCCATTAAAAGACCTCCAACAGTTCCCCTGGGTCTCTACTCGTTCTTCTGGGAGGAGTTCATGGCTATTCATTTGTGCATCGGCCAGAGGTGCACTTCGGAGATCCCTGCTTCGTCTGGGCGAGAACTACACTGGCACCCACTGTGGCAATCCCTTGCTACAGTTTATCCCTTTTCAAGAGCACCTTGAACGGTTCGAGCCCGCTTTGGATCCCGGGGAAGGGAGTTGGTGGTGATGAGGTCATCCGACCTCGCTCTGGGCTGCCTGCACTGACAGCGTAGCCCCTGCCGCATGCATTCCCCGCAACCTGAAGCTGAAGTGGTACGGGGAGCCAAGGAGAACTTTTTTTGGACCACAAACCCACAGAATCTAAACTGTCACACTTGGTTTTTTTTCTTTTCTTTTGGGCACACTCTGCTGCAATTCCGCCGTGCACAATGGATCACTTTCCATCGATCCTTCCCCTAATAACATCCCCAGGGACCCGCAACACAGGACACTGGGACATGTAGTTTTCTTTGAACATTTGAGAACTCTACACAGGTGTGTTTCACTTCTGAGGGGGCGGTGCGAGCTCGTCACCACGGGTTCAGAAAAGGCGGCGCGCAGCAGCAGAGTGCATTCCATCGTTGGAGGTTTGGGGCGCTGACGACGGCCAAACACCGGCCAGAAATGCATCCGCCGATACTTTCCATTAAAAGACCTCCAACAGTTCCCCTGGGTCTCTACTCGTTCTTCTGGGAGGAGTTCATGGCTATTCATTTGTGCATCGGCCAGAGGTGCACTTCGGAGATCCCTGCTTCGTCTGGGCGAGAACTACACTGGCACCCACTGTGGCAATCCCTTGCTACAGTTTATCCCTTTTCAAGAGCACCTTGAACGGTTCGAGCCCGCTTTGGATCCCGGGGAAGGGAGTTGGTAGTGATGAGGTCATCCGACCTCGCTCTGGGCTGCCTGCACTGACAGCGTAGCCCCTGCCGCATGCATTCCCCGCAACCTGAAGCTGAAGTGGTACGGGGAGCCAAGGAGAACTTTTTTTGGACCACAAACCCACAGAATCTAAACTGTCACACTTGTTTTTTTTTCTTTTCTTTTGGGCACACTCTGCTGCAATTCCGCCGTGCACAATGGATCACTTTCCATCGATCCTTCCCCTAATAACATCCCCAGGGACCCGCAACACAGGACACTGGGACATGTAGTTTTCTTTGAACATTTGAGAACTCTACACAGGTGTGTTTCACTTCTGAGGGGGCGGTGCGAGCTCGTCACCACGGGTTCAGAAAAGGCGGCGCGCAGCAGCAGAGTGCATTCCATCGTTGGAGGTTTGGGGCGCTGACGACGGCCAAACACCGGCCAGAAATGCATCCGCCGATACTTTCCATTAAAAGACCTCCAACAGTTCCCCTGGGTCTCTACTCGTTCTTCTGGGAGGAGTTCATGGCTATATATACATATATATATATATATATACACATATATATATATATATATATTGTCCAATGTCACTCCAGCAAACAGAGCAGCTGATGTAGGAACTGTCCTGGTGTAGTGCGCTTTAGCTCTTGTTGCTAGAGGCTTGTTAGCCTTGTCATGACGGAACTGGATCCCAGAAGAGACCCAACGGTGGCCTTACTTACTGATGTTCCTTGTCAGTAAGCAACCAGTAACTGATCTGTCTTACTTATGTCTTTTGTTTTAGGCAGGTAGAATTTTAAACCATCTCTTAATATCCAACGCATGCAAAGCCCGTTCTGCTGGGTTAGATGGGTTTGGAAAGAAAGATTGCAATATCACTGGTTCGTTGAGGTGAAACTGTGTCGGGACTTTTGGGGTAAAAGTTGGGTTCGTTCGCAGAGCTGCATAATGATCAGTGAAATGCAGAAAAGGTTCTTTGAATCTAAAAGCTTGTATTTCGCAAATCCTCCTTTCATATGTGAGAGTCAGTAGGAGGGTTGAGAAGGACGGGCGGAAGAAGCGAGGAGGCCGAATTTGGGGCTCAATGATGGCAAGATGTTATTGATTGCAACAGAAGCAGAGTCAGCATAGGCGGGTGTTGAGTTCTCCTCTTCCTTTCCGGGTCTTTGTCCGACGGCTTCTTCCCAGTGGGGTCGTCTTTCCCTTTCAGAGGGGCACCCCAGGAGGCTCACGAAAGAGAAAAACAAAGATGGACGGTAAGTTATTCCACTCCTCTACTGCTGTCAGGATAGAACCCTCCACCAACCCCTGAAGGAGTGGCACACATGTAGACTTCAGAAGGGAGCAAAGAAAGTACACGGGTATCGGAGCTATACGTAAGGTATTCAAGAAGAACGAAAAAAAAGAAGAAACCCCGTCAACATTACAAATGATTTGTTGTCACTCTACCGACCCCTTAACTTCAGGAGGGGGTTTCGGTCGTACTGGTACTGGTTTATTCCCCCCCCAAAAAAAGAACCGAGGCAAAAAGCAGGAAATCGCCACTATTCTCTGGGCCTTCTACTACGAGGATCTTGTATTTAATAATAGGGGCCTTAGTGCAGGGGTGGGTCTCATGCAACGGCGTGAGGGATCGGGTGAGGTGTGGGAGAGTGGGGACTATACATTTCAATCTGGTGACCACAGTGATGTGGCCCTCGTCCCGGTTCCCTCCCTTCACTCCCTCCCGAGTCACGTACCACAAAAGCAGCAACTCTCCTGAGTTGCTGCGGCTCTTCGGCATCCTACGGGGGCATCCACAACTCCTCTGACCAGGCTTCTAGACCTCCGTCTTCGTCTGGATCTTGAGGGTCGGCTTTTCCCGGGGTCTCCTCTCTTCTGATCGAGATGCGCTCTTTCGGCTCCCACACAGGATCCGCGGCACGGGGTCCTTGTTCCTTGTCTCGATCCTCTCTCCTGGCTCCTCCAGACTCAGCGCGTCTTCCGGGTTCTCCGAGACTACCTTACGTGGTTGTGGCCCCACCTCTCCTTGCTCCCAATGGTCTGGGCTCCCCGGCGTGGGCAACACGTTCCTGCACGTAAGAGGCAGCAGCCATGGTTAACTCTTCCTTTCCTGGCCTCATCAGAACAATGTCTGCATACGCAAACTTCAAGGGGCATAAAGGCAGGTGTTAAATAGCGGCTTACTCGTCGGCCCCCTCAAATCCCCCTTCCTTAACTTTCTTGCTAGCAAGAAAAGAGTCAAGCAGGTACAGAGATAAGTAATCCGCATTAGACTGTTGCCTTACATTTCGTTGTAGAGTACTAAAAGGGAAAGGTTGAGAGCCAAGAACCATCTCATGACCCTGAAGTTGTGTCCTTTGTTGCGGGAAAGCCATTCCAAGGGGGCATGATCAGTGTATAAACTGAACTATCTCCCCTCTAGATAGTAACGGAGGGTTTCGATCGCCAATTTGATGGCCAGTGCTTCCTTTTCTATTACTGCATATCTTCTCTCGGATTGGGACAGAAGAGCACCCAGTCCTTGTTCCGAGGCGTTTGTTTGGAGGATGAATGGTTTCTTGAATCGGGGCTTAGTAGCACGGGTTTAGAGGTGAGAGCAATTTTTAGGTCTTGGAAGGCAAGTTGGAGCCTAGCCGAGGGCTGTCACCACTCCTTTTTGGTGTTCACGTGTTTTTGTAGGAGGTCTGTCAAGGGAGCTGCCTTTTGGGAAAAATCAGGGATGAATCGCCTGTAATAGCCTAGGATGCCCAGGAAGGCCCGGAGGTCTTTCTTTGTGTGGGGGAAGAGAATGTTGGCTATGGCAGGGACTTTCTTGTTCTGGGGTTTGATGAGCCCTTCCCCAAGTAGATACCCTAGGTATATTACAGACCTAGCTGCTAATATGCTATTGGCAGAGTTGATGGTTAGGCCCCCCCTCTCCTAGGGGTCGGATAACTGTGGTGAGGTGATCCAGATGCTGTTCCCAGGTAGCACTATGGATCACTATATCATCGATATAGGCCACCGCATATTCTGCACAGGGCCTAAGTATGGTGTTCATCAACCTCTGAAAGGTTGCGGGGGCCCTGTGTAACCCAAAGGGCAGCACCCTAAACTGATACAATCCCCCTGGGGTTGAGAAAGCAGTCTTCTCCCTGTCTGATTTTTTAGGGGCACCTGCCAATATTCCTTACACACGTCTAGTGTGCTAATGTATCAAGCCGTTCCCAGCCTCTCGATCATTTTGTCTACTCGTGCTAACGGATACGAGTCAAACTGCGAGATTTTGTTGACCTCCCGAACGTCGATGCAAAACCTGATAGACCCATCAGGTTTTGGCACCAACATGATGGGAGAATTCCACTCACTTTTTGATGGCTCTATCACCCCCATTTGGAGCATTTACTTTACCTCATCTTCTACGGCCCTCTGGGAGGAGGTAAGGACGTAGCTTCACCCTCTTCCCTGGTGAGGTTGTGATGGAATGGTCAATTAAGGAGGTTTTACCTGGAGTAGAAGAGAACAATGCTTGAAGGGGCCATAACCTGCAATGCAGGGAGTTTTTCTGCTCTTCAGACAGCACAGGATCTATACTTTGGTAGTATAACGTGAGAGTGTTTTAGATAAAGCCACTGGTGAAGGAACCCACCCTTCCCATCTTTTTAGTAGGTTTATATGAAAAATGTGGGTGTTGTTTTTCTTCTCAGGATCCATTTCGAGATGGTAGGTCACAGGGGTGACTATCTCTATGACCCGAAAGGGTCCCTGCCATTGCCCTAGGAGTTTGTGGACTGAGGCAGGCATCATGAGTAATACATATTCGCCTACCTTCAGAGCACGTTCTTTAGTCCTTTTATCGTACTGCTGCTTCTGGGATTCTTGGGTTTGCTCCATATGTGTCCTACATATGCTGCGTATTTCTTGGAGATGTGTTTTGAGGTTTAGGACCTAACAGGGAGGGGTTTGGTTCCTTCTGGTTCCTCCTCCCACTACTCCTTTGCCATATCCAGCAGGGTATGAGGTTGTCGTAAAAACAGTAATTCAAATGGGAAGTATCCTGTGCTTTTGTGGGGTTTACACTATATGGCAAAAAGGGCGAGGCGTAACATATCCTCCCATTGGCGGTTTTCGAGATCTAAGAGTTTTTTCAATGTAGTTTTGAGGGTAGTGTTATATCTCTCGACTAACCCATCAGTCTGGGGGTGTTAGGCTGTAGTGTGCCAAACATACCAGTTTCATGGCTGGAGACAAAAGGTGTTCTCTGGTCTGTTATTATCTCCCAGGGAAATCCTACTCTAGAAAATATGCTTACCGTGGCTTTTGCTATCTGCTAAGCATTTAGATGTCGCAAAGCAACCACCTCAGGGAAACGGGTGGCGTAGTCTATTACCACCAATACATATCTACAGCCGCTTCGGGAGGGAAGCAGGGGGCCGATGATGTCCACCACTACTCGTGTGAATGGCTCATCGATAATGGGCAAAGGTCGTAAGGGAACCTTAGTGGGCAGGGAACGACTGTTCTTTTGCCAGATTGGGCACTCCTTACAGTACCTACGGATTTGTTGGATTATACCTGGCAAAAAGAACCGTTCTAATATGTTTTTTTCTGTGTTCTCCTCCCAAAATGTCCCCCCAAGAGATAGCTATGCGCAAGAAACATCACTTTCTCCCGGTAGGATTGGGGCACTAGTAGCTGGAGAGGCTGGTCCCTTTCTATATACCAACCCCTGCCTGGTAATGAACTGGGGACCTACTTTGTCAGGCTTTTCGGTTTCGGTGGCCCTAGTCCAGGCCTCTCTCAAGGTAGGGTCTTCCCTCAGGGCTGCAAAGAATCCCTTGTCATATTGCCATAAGGGTTCCTCTTGTGTCTGGGTTAAGGCGATCCTAGTCCAGCTTCTCTTCTCTCTTTTCTTCTGTTTCCCGCTTTACTGAGGTTTATCTTTAGGGAAGGCAAGGCACGGTTCTTGAGCAAAAGCAAAGTCTGACACCAGTTGTCATGGTCGACGCCAGTCTCTGGCACCAATGTGGACAGATAGGGATAATCTGACCCAAGGACCAATAATTCCGGTAAGCGGGGCACCAAGCCTACCCATAGGGGTACCGGTTTGCAGGAGGGTGCATGCTGTATCTGTACTTTGTAGTGGGGTACCGTATGTTGTCACCATGCACACATTGTATTTAACTACTCCCTTGCATTGTGTAATCCATGTAATTACGTCATCTTCACCATTGTGGCCTCCATCCTCTCGGATCCCACTTCTGATACCAGATGTGAGAGGGACGGGCGGAAGAAGAAGCGTGGAGGTCGAATTTGGGGCTCAATGATGGCAAGATGCAAGATTTTATTGATTGTAACAGAAAAGAGTCAGCATAGGCAGGTTCTCCTCTTCCTTCCCGGGTCTTTGTCCGAGGACTTCTTCCCAGTTGGCTAGACTTTCCCTTTCAGCGGGGCACCCCAGGAGGCTCACGAAGGAGAAAAACAAAGAAGGACGGTAAGTTATTCCACTTCTCTACTCTGCTGTCAGGATAGAAACCTCCACCAACCCCAGAAGGAGTGGTACACATGCAGACTTCAAAAGGAAGGAAAGAAAGTACACAGGCCTCAGAGCTATACGTAAGGCATCCAAGAGGAACAGAACAAAAAACACAAAAAGAAAAGAAGAAACCCCGTCAACACTACAAATGGTTTGTTGCCACTCTACCAACCCCTTAACTTCAGGGGTGGTTTGGGGTCGAACCGGTACTGGTTTATTCCAAAACGAAAATAAAGAACCGAGGCAAGCAGCAGGGAATCGCCGCTATTCTCTGGGCCTTCTACTGCGAGGATCTTGTATTTAATAACGAGGTGTCTTAGTGCAGGGTTGGGTCTTGTGCAATGGCATGAGGGATCGGGTGAGGTGTGGGAGAGTGGTGACTATACATTTCAATCTGGTGACCACAGTGATGTGGCCCTCGTCCCGGTTCCCTCCCTTCTCTCCCTGCCCCCTCCCGAGTCACGTACAGCAGCAGCCGAAAATCTCCTGAGTAACGGCGGCTCTTTGGCATCCTCCTGGGGCGTCCACCACTCCTACCAGGCTTCTGGCTCTCCATCTCCGTCTGGATTTCGAGGGTCGGCTTTTCCCGTGGTCTCCTCTCTGCTAATCGAGATGCTCTCTTTCGGCTTCCAAACAGGGTCCCGCGGCACGGTGCCCTTGTTCCTCGTCTCGATCCGCTCTCCTGGCTCCTCCGGACTCAGCGCGTCTTGCGGGTTCTCCGAGACTTCCTTACGAGGTTGTGGCCCCGCCTCTCCTTGCTCCCATTTGGTCTGGGCTCCCCCGCTGGGCAACACCTTCCTGCACATAAAAGGCAGCAGGCATGGTTAAACCTTCCTTTCCCGGCCTCATCGGAACAATGTCTGCATATGCAAACTTCATAGGGCATAAAGGCAGGTGTTGAATAGCGGCTTCCTCGTCGGCCCACTCACAGAGGGCCACCTTCCAAGTGAGAAACTTGAGCTCTGCTTTATGAATTGGCTCAAACGGCTGTCTCATCAACTGTATCAGGACTAAGTTAAGCTTCCTTACCGGACGGAGCGCAAGCACCGGGGGAAATGCGCGGAAGAGACCCCTCATGAATTGTTTTAGAAGTCTAGAGGCACAGAGTGAAGGAATTTGAGGAGACTTCCTATAACGGGAAATTGCTGCCAGGTGAACCTTCACTGAAGAGAAAGTGAGACCTGATTTTGCCAAAGAGAGGAAATATGGGAAAATCTGCTCAGTAGGTGCTGAAAGAGGGTGAAGGTTGTATGGCTTGCACCAGAAACAGAATCGCTTGCATTTTAGGCAGTATGTTTTGATAGTGCTATCCGCTCTTGATTTGGCAATAACTTCCCTGCACCTTGCGAGATATAAATATCCCTGAATTCTAAGAACTTAGGAGCCATGTGTGAGATTGAGGGTCTGGATGATTCATTTGGCCTTTGTCCCTCGATAACAGAGATGGACGGCTGCAGGCAAATGGGCTTCGACTCAGACAGCAGGAGTAGCTCCGGGAACTAGTACTTTCTGGGCCATTGTGGCGCTACAAGGATCCAATGAGAGCCTTCCGATGTCATCTTGGTTAATACCATGGGAATTAACGGGATGGGGAAAAGCGTAAGCATATATCCCAGACCACCGCATTAAAAGGGCATTCGCCCTTGACCCTGGTAGAGAAAATATGCTGGCATAATACTAGCATTTGGTGTTCTTCTTTGCGAAGAGGTTCAATGCCTGTTTTCCCCACCTTTGAAATACCTTGTTGAGTTGGGACTGCTTGAGCTCCCAGTCGCGACAACTGGTCTGAGTTCTGCTTAACGTGTGAAGACCTCTGACATGCTTGGCCTTTGAAGAGATCCCATGCTGTGTCACCCAATCCCATAATTGTTGCGCTTCCTGAGCTAGCGTAATGGCTCTTGTTCCCCCGTTTGTTGACGTAGTACATGCTGGTCGTATTGTCCGTATGAACCAGCATTGAGGAGCCTGGTATTCTCTGCAAGAAAGCCTGAAGAGACAGGAATATGGCTTTGAGTTCTAGACGGTTGATGTGCTGATGTTTCTACGCAGATTTGCCCTGAATTTGCAATTCTTGCAGGTGACCTCCCCAGCCCTCCATGGAGGCGTCCGATGTCAGTATGAAGTCTGGGATAGACTGGAGAAAAGTACGGCCTTGTACAAGATTTGGTGCATGAAACCACCATTGCAGTGCGTTTACCATTTGTGTTGTGATCGAAATTACGTCCTCGAAGGATCCCAAAGCCTGTTGCTATTGCTTTTGTAGCTCTTCTTGAAGAGGCCTCATTTTCAGTATAGCTAGTGGCACCAGATTTATTGCTGAAAAACACATCCCCAGGAGCGACTTGTACATTCGTACAGAAACTGATCCTTTTTTTTTTAGGTCTTTGCAATCGCTTGTAGACGAATCTGTCTTTTGTGAGATAGGAATGCTTTGCATTGAATGGTGTCTATGGATGATTCCAGAAAGGATATGACTTGACTTGGATGGAACAAAGTTTTCCCCCTTGTTTATATTGAGTCCCAACATCCAGAACATGCGAGGGCACGTGCTCGTAGCTCGACTGGCCTCCTGTGCTGTTGGTGCTTTGCGCAGCCAGTCGTCGAGATACTGGATTATTTGAAGCCCCTCAGATCGCAGGGCCGCTGTTACGGGCGCCAGGCACTTGGTGCCGATTTGAGGCCAAACTGAAGTATTTTGAATTCGTAGTGGGTACCAGCCACCATGAATCTTAAGAATTGCCGATGCTTTGGATGGATTGGGATATGAAAACATGCTTGTCCATGTCTAGTGAGGTCATGAAATCTGCTTTGTTTAAAAGATCTAGGGTGTAGGAATGCGTTACCATTCTGAACGTCCGTCTCTTGAGAAACTTATTGCGATTCCGTAGGTCCAGAATTGGTCTCCGTTCTCCTGATTTCTTTTTTATTTGGAAAAAACAAGAATAAAAACCTTTTCCCTTTTGTGACTTCAGCACCTCCTCTATCGCTTCTTTAGCAAGCGTGATCATAGCTTCTTTTCGTAATAGGTGAAGACAAGGGGGAGGGGGACCCTTGGGTGAAATAGTTGGAGGGTGCTGAAGGAATGTGACCGTTGGTGACAAGGTCTAACACCCAGAGAACTGTTGTTACTTCGCGCCACTGGTAGACATAGCTGGAAATCTTCGCATCCACAGGCTGGGAGGGGAGGGGCTGGTACCCTGGTGTGATCATTGTTTTCTGCCTGAATCAAGACCTGGTTGAGGCGTTCGATTGCAGCCTCCCGGGCGAGTGGAACCAGCTGTAGACGACTGTCAGTAACATGGAGGATTATAAGATTGTCGATATTGTGACTGGTATGGCTGATACTGTTGAGCCCTCTGGTAGCCTCCCTTGTGAGTGGAGAATCCTCCTCGTCTAGCACCTCTGAAAGTCACCCTTCTGTATTGTAGTGTGCCCAACGACTTTGTAGTGTCATTTTTAATCGCCAACAGTGCCTCATCTATGTGCTTTCCAAAGAGTGACTAACCATCGAAAGCCATATCCTGAACCTTCGTCTTCACCTCGGGTGTAAAGGTGGTCGCTTTCAGCCATCCTTGACATCGGAGCACAGCAGCTCCCGCCAGTTGTCTAAAGCCAGTATTGGCTAAGTCAAGGGCACAGTCAATGGTTTCTGAAGTTCCCCTTCCACTATTATCTTACGTGCCTCTTGTCTTTTATCTTCATGGATAAGGTCTATTAACCCTGCTATGTCAGACCACATTTGGCGGTCAAAGCGGACAATAATGGATGGGGCATTCCCAGCCCTAATTGTCACAACTGCCATAAAAGAAAAATTTTTCCTTAAATGTCCATCCTACGCCCTTCCTTATCCGGAAGAGTAGTAATCGGGGTTGCAGGGTTTTTAGAGAGTCTTTGTTCAGCTTGAGAAATGACAGAATCAGGCTTGGGATGCACAATGAGGCAAGCTGGAGAGTCTCCCGGAGCTCTATACTACTTCTCAAAATGGTGCAACACTGGTGGTATGGACACTGGTGTCTTCATTATCTTGACGCCTTCCTGATATATATGATCTCTAATTGGTATGGACTGTATCAATTTCCTTGTGTCTTCCTTGAAGTCATATAAGAATCATTCGGTCTGTTTTACTGCAATAGGCAGATGAAACCTGTTGGCTGTCCTCTGTATTAGTTTATGAAATCCTCCGAAGAGTCTGATGGAATGTGCGGAGGAGGGGAGAGAGTTGGAATAACATAGTAATCCCAAGGGTCAGAAGCAGAGACTGGATCCGGCAGCTCACCTTCCTCTCTATCCTCTTCTGAGGTGACAGTGTATTGTGTTCTAGGGGCGGCTGCTCCAGGGTCCGGAATATTCACAGGTGTGCTTGGCGGTGGAGCGGCTGGCATACTTGTAGGATCTACTTGAAGCCCTGGCCTGTATGGCTGCTTCTGTTGCGGTGGAAACCTTTGTCAGTAATCCGCCAACATGGCTTGTAGATCTTGTTTCAATGATGATGGCAGATGGGCCAAGTCCCTTGGGCGTGGCTCTGGTTGAAAACTATATTGTTAACTGACACTGAGCCATATACCCCTGTAGGTAGTATTGTGTCTCATCATGATAGTCCTCATCATCTTGACACTTTACGTGAAGCTCCGAGGGGGTGTGGTCCACCCCATAAAGACCATCATCGTCATCGTCCTTTACATAACCCTCCAGCAGATGTGACAGAAGCAAGGGCATAACCTTGCAAACTCTTGCATGGATGGCCGAGAAACATCTTGGTTACTCCTGTGACTTGGGTAATCCTCGTTGACGGTGCAGAAATCACAGGAAAAGGAAATCACGGTGCCGTCAACTGTATCTTCGTCAACAAGGGAGCGCAGACGGTCCTAGGCGACGGTGGGGTCCTGGTCGTCGATACAGAGACTCCAGTAGATAATATAGGAGCCTGGATCACCATCATCGACACAGTTGCCGTCGACAACGGCGTTGTCAATGTAACACAGAATGTTGTCGACCAAAGAGGAAGTCTTGTCGACCATGAATTTTAAGGGTTTTCTTACTAACAGGATCTGATGAGGAACCTCTACGACGATCTCCTTCCTTACTGACAGGCGTAGAAGGCACAGATAATGCCGGCTCAGAGGAGGGCTTAGCAACCTTCTCTTTTCTTGAAGTCTTGGAGTCCAGGGAAGGCTTATGACGCTTTCTTCCTTCACTTGAGGAACTGTCCTTCGATCTGGCTCTCTAATGGGATGTAGAGGCTCTGCCATCTTCCTCATCAGAAGAATGCGACTGGTGATTAGTGGTTTGAAACCACAATAACAACCTTCCCTCTCTGTCCTGGATGGTTTTATTTGAGAAGTTGCGGCAGATCTTACATTCTCTCACCTCATGTCTTGGGTAAAGTAAAAAAATACAGTCTTTATGTGGATCATCTACATGGACTCTTTTCTTGCCACAGGTTTTACATGGGCGGGAAAAGCCTTTTCTGTCTGACATGATGTCAACATTTAAGAGAGCTAAAGAGAAAAACGGAGTAGCGCTCAGGGAGACTCCCTTCCACACGACGTGCAGTGAAAATATGAAGAGAACTTGCTTCTCCTGGGATTGTTCTAGAGGGTGCTAACAGTCGATTGTCTGGATTCCAACATTTAGACCTTTTTTAAAAAGGACATCGATAGGCTTCTGTTTAGATGGCCTTCGGCCATTATAGCCTATGAAGCTTTTAAAGCACTGCTTGAATATTTTACTGTGGGACTCCCAACTCGACGACGGGGAATGATTCAGGCCTGTGAATCTATTAAAGATACCACGATAATGTGCAATATTTTCCTACTTGGCCTTCTCAGGTTTATTTTGAACCATATGGTGTTTGACCTAATGGTTTATAATATCAGTAGCACTCCTTAACTGTGATGTTTGAAGTGTTGAATGATTACCCATTATTTGACCACTTGTTAGAACTGGGGGTCTCTAGTTGGCTGAGGCAGTTACCTTAGTCCAAATAGGGACCCTAGCTTCTAGTCCGAGAAAGGAGGGACACCCTCTTTGATAACCCCTGCTCACCCCCTGGTAGCTTGGCACGAGCAGCCAGTCTTATTTTCAAGGCAATGTGTAAAGTATTTGCAACCACACTCACAGTGAAAAAGTGATAACACCACAAATTGACACCACACTGATGTATGAAAAATGGCTGTATCTTTATCAAGAGGAAAAATAAGGTAAGACCAAACTATAAGAATCCAACACATGCGTATTCGTAATATTTCACTTTGCCGGTACAAACACTTGTAGGTTCTTGCAGTATTAATGAGCAGTTCATGATGTTCAAATGCAGTCCTAATGCAATGCTATGCAGTTCGTATTGTCAGAATAATGCAGTTTGTAATGCAAGAATAATGCAATCTTCAATGCACTTAATCAGGCACTTCGTAATGCATATATAATGCACTCCTTAATGCAAGTAATAAGGCAGTTCTCAATGCGAGAATAATTGAATCCTCACTGCACATAATAAGGCAGTTTGTAGTGCAAGTATAATGCACTCCTTAATGCAAGTATAACGCACTCCTTAAGGCAAGTATAACAGCTGTTCGTAATGCGAGAATAATACAATCCTCAATGCACATAATGAGGCAGTTCGTAATGCGAGAATAATTCAATCCTCAATGCCCGTAATAAGGCAGTACATAATGCAAGTATAACGCACTCCTTAATGCACGTAATCAGGCAGTTCGTAATGCAGGAATAGTACAATCCCTAATGCAAGTAATAAGGCAGTTCGTAATGCAGGAATAGTAACAGGCCAATCGACGCGGTTAGCACAGGCACCACTAGGCCCCAAACCCAGACAACAGTCCTGAAATTCAGA
This sequence comes from Lissotriton helveticus, assembly GCF_964261635.1. NCBI lineage: Eukaryota > Metazoa > Chordata > Amphibia > Caudata > Salamandridae > Lissotriton > Lissotriton helveticus. The sequence goes on from NC_136070.1 coordinate 152,547,574, forward strand.
GAGACGAGAGCACTCCTGTACTCCTCCTGCGCCTCCCCAGCCCACACACGCTTGCGGCTCCTGGCCGGAGCCCAAGCCTTACCTGGCAGATGCGCTGCCTCGCTGTCTCTCTCGCTCCCCGCTCGTCGGACGTTCTGCTGGGCGCTCCTGATGACGACACACCTCCGATGCAAGGCGTGGCTGTAGCCGGACAGGTTATGGCGCTGCCTTCTCCGTTGCTGATGATCTTGGGCAGATTCCTCTTGCGAACAACGATCACAATTAACTCACGACTTCTTAGCTTTATGAAATCCTTCAGCACGTTGCGGCTCGGGCCGGCGACCTTGATCCGCAGCCTCCGTTACGATGCCGGCTGGGGCCACAAACAACTTCACAGCAGAGTGGACGATGATTCACGCTGCGGGGGCATTGCAGTCACGGAGCACTTTCTAACCAGCACCACGGACTCCAACGGCAGTCTCAGGCTGCACACGCACAAAGCGTCGCTGAGACTCGGTTGGGTTTCGGACCACACAGTCCTGGAGCAATGCTTACGAAGGTCTCAGGGTCCCCCTACACTCTAGATGCAGGTCAGCCTGTTGCTGTCTCACCTCCTCCCCTGGTTCAAGATATTTCTCAGATCCTATCACATTCAGAGACACATATAATTGTTAGAACAAATAAACCAGCCACTTTTAAAAGTGCGGTTTCTAAACACACCGTGCAAAAACCATCTTCACAAAAAGATGTGTTATTAAATTGTGAGTTCAGGCACACTAAACTTCACCTCTCCATCTTAAGCCTATAGGAAGATAAGCTGGAAACATATTACACAGCCTTCCCCATTCTGTCCTATGGGCAAGCTGGCCTTGCACCAGTGAAAATCAAAATGGAGAGTATTTCGCTGTCAGGACATGGTACACACCTCAGTACATGTCCTACCTTTCACAGACACTGCACCCTGCCCAGGGGGTTACCTTGGACCTACCATAGAGGTGTCTGATTTGCATGGAAAGGGAAGGGAAAGGCCTGGCAAGTGGATGCACTTGTCAGGACAACATGGCAGTTAGCAAACTGCAAGCATGCACTGCAGTAGCAGGCCTGAGTTCTCTTTACGGCTACTTGTGTGGGTGGCACAATTAGGACTACTGGCCCACTAGTAGCATTTGCATTACCAGCCCTTGAACACATAGTGCACTTTACTAGGGACTTTACTACAAACATACCAAGTATGGACAACCAATTACCATAACACTTTATACAGGGAACACTTGTACTTTGACACTGATCAGCAGTGGCAAAGTGCACAAAGCATCTAAGCCAGTATAACACAATCCATCACAGCATCAAAAATAGAGGAGGTAGAGGCAAAAAGTCAGGGGTAATCACGCCAAGAAATGCCAGGTCTAACACCATTCTATCAAGTATTGTCCACTTAACCACTTACTAACCTGATTGCTTCATAGAATATGAATCCATCTTTCCTTTCAGTTCATAGACTCTTCCAGTTACAGTTTTCACTTGATTCCTTTGAATACGTTCTGCAATAACATTGCTGTGCCAAAAGGTTCCACCTTCATCGCTGCAGAAGAAAGATGAAAAGGAGGTATAAGAAAAAACTCAGAGGCTGGAAAAGATGGATCATGTACAGCATAGGTAGCTGTGTTAAGGAAGCATGTTTCTGTATTTGATCTTTCACCTACTCTTCATTAGCTGTCACGAAACTAGAACCTACACCTAAACACAAGTGAGCCCTTCATTTTCTTGGAAACTAGGAACAATAGTTCATAAGTGCCAGTTCTGTGTGAGACAAGAAAGGTGTAACAGCAGTTCCTTAGTGTGGAAATTGTAGAAATCCATTAATTTTGTTTTTCACAGCATTGAGCAAAATATTTCAGAACACAAAACAGGAACACTCACTCCCAGAAGCTAGTGGAGCAACATAGTTTCCAGTGTTGCAACCTGCTTTGAGGGATCTAAAAATGTAACTATCAGAATATAAAGTTTCCTAGCTATTATGAAGGAAAAGTTTCAATTCTATTAAGGATGCAGAGCAAGGATTATGATTAACTCTCAATTATTCCACTTAGGAGCCTAAAACAACACATTTGTATTTAAAGACTGTAACTCCCATGAGTCTGTGCAATAAGTCAACAGTATAACCATAGAGTAAGTCCCATTTAAGCAACATCAAGGAACAGCACTTTCTCTTTCTTTGAGGGAAAAATCCTGATGTCCACTTTTCTTTCAGTACTCCTGCTTCTGGTCTGATTGTGTAAAAAACGAAAATATGATAGCAATAAAATCTCACCATATGACACAGTTTTAAAATGATCTGCAATGTCAGCAATACTGGCGACTGTCGAAATATGCAAAAATGAACTAGAATCATCCTCCCATCAATCGATACAGTTAAAACCAAAATCACTTAACCAAGCATTAATTGAACATTACCATTGGTCCCCCAAATCAGCATATACTTATCTAACACAGAAGACTTCAGAGGACACGGGCGGGTAATAAGTGTCAACCAAGATAGGAGGGATAATCCTCGCCTCTGCGTCCTTAATAGAATTGAAACTTTCCTTCACAATAGCTAGGAAATGTTATTTTCTATGTCAGGACCGGAGGCTGATATTAAGCTAGTTGAAAGCCAGTTGACAACCAGTGAAACCATGCCAGTAATTTCTGTGAAAAAAATGTTTTAAATGTGGAATCGGAAGACTAGGCAGCTCCCAAGAAGAAGGCTTTTGAGGCCATTTCCCATCTGGTGGAGTGTGCCCATAAGGCGGCAGTACCGATCAATACCTGCTTCTTGCAGGATCCATCTCACCCATCATGCAATTGTCGTGGCTGAGATTGGCTTGAAAATCTTCTTGAAGAAGAGAAACAGTTGAGCTGTTCCAGGTGGTCTATATACCTCTGTCATAGACTCATAGGCACCTGATATAGGGTACCAAGCACAATTTTGGATGACCCGGGAATACTGGGTATCGGACCACCCTCGTATCATTTTTGGTGTGCTGAGAAATAGTGAACGACACCCCCTCCAGAATGAACATGAGTGCTGTGATCTCTAAGGCTCGATCGTTAGAAACTCGTTTGCACAAGACGAGACAAAACAGGACTGCCAGCTTACCTGTTAATTCATTATGGGACAGATATGGATTATCCGGCCATGATTGCAACAATTGGAGTACCACATTCACATCCCAAAAAGAAGAATGCTTCAGTTTCGTTGGAAAGGATAAGCAAATGCCCCTGAGGAGCCTACAGACTAATAGGTGTTCCCCTACAAGGACATCATGAAAAGGAACATGGCCCCGCCGAAATTGCATGCATTGACAGAGCAATAAGCCAACCCTTTGCCCACCAATTCTGACAGGAAATTGATGAGGTGCACTACATCCACCCCATGGGATCCAACACCGTCGCAGACACCAGCGAGATCATCTTCTCCATGCCGGGGTACGTCTCTTAACAGTAGAGTCTGCCCAGGCCCTTCTGATAAGGGAGGAAGCCTGTGACGAAAGACCCGGGATCTCCCAACATCCCCTGTAATCCTCCAACCCATCAGTCGGAGAGTCCCATCCTGAACCAGCTGGTGCAAGCTGCCATGAGTGGCAGTCAGTTAAAGAGGAATTGACAAGTAGGATTGGAAAATCCAAAGAAAGTTCCAGAAGAACTGTATACTATACTTGTGATTTCCAAAGCGGTGTCACCAGGATTACCTCCTCCTTCTGACGTCTGACCACGCCATGAGTTAGCTATCATCGAGAACGGGTGAAAACGCATACCCCATAAACTGGCTAGAAATCCTGTGGGAAGGCATCCACCGCTTCCGCCAATGGGTCCAGACACCAGCTCAAGAAGCGGGGAAGTTGGTGAATGAGTCGTGACGCAAAAAGGTCCACTTGGCATGGGCCACACCATGTCATACTATGAAAAAGAGCGAGACCCAGCTTCCAGGCTCTGTAGTTGTTTAGGTGTGTGGACTGTCAGTCCAGAGACTGATTGAGTTTACTGACAACTTGTGATGCAGCCTATAGGTCCAAAAGTCCTTGGACATATCGGCCAGTACCTTGGACCTTGTGCCTCCTAGGCAATTAAATATATCTCACAGCCGATATGTTGTCCATCTTCAACAAGATGGTGCAGGACACCTTTTTGAACACCAAACTCTGAATCGCAAAGAATTCGGCGAGGAGCTCAAGACAGTTGATGTGGAGAGACTCCTCTTGTTCTGACCACTGTCCGTCTGTGGTAATACCCATATAGCGAGCGCCCCAATCATGCTGACTGGCATCCGATTAGATCGCCAGATCCGGTGCCGATCCAAATATGGCTCTGTCGTTCCAGGCTTGCATATGGTCATGCCGCCACCTAAGTTCTTTTCAAGTTTCAGGGGAAAGAGAAATGTCCTGCATGTATGGCAGGCCTCTCCTGAGGTGTTCCGACTTCAGGCGCAGTACGGCCAGATAATGCAAAGTTCCTGGAAAGATCGCTTGGATCGATGAGGATAGAAGGTGCACAATCCGGGCCAGGAGTCAGAAGGATAAGTTTTTCCTTTGCAATGTTTCTCACAATTCCCGACAAATTAGGAGCATATTCTTTTGGGGTAACCAGAGGCACTGGTGCACCATCTCAGCCTCGAACCCCAGAAAGGTCATCCGCTGTGCTGGCACAAAGTCGGACTTCTGAGTGTTCAGTATGAAGCCGAGATCTTGTAAAGGATACTGAGTCATCTGAAGGTGTGAGGTTAAAACAACCTTTTCCTGGTGCATCAGAAGGATGTCGTCCAGGTATACTATCAGATTCACTCCCGAGCCATTCCATCGCCGGCCTCAACACCCTGGTGAAGCACCAAGGTGCTTAGTACAGACCAAATGGCAGGCATGTGAATTTGAAGATTTGGCCGTCCTACTCTAATTGTAGGAACAGTCTGTGGGGAGAAAATATCAGGATGGTGAGGTAGGCATCCTTCAGATCGAGCCAGACCGACCAGTCGTTGGGCAGTAGAACATCTCTGAGGAGGTGGATGCCCTCCATTTTGAAGTTGACTGAAATTTCGGAGATTTATGACTGGTCTGAAACCCTTGTCCTTTTTCTTGACCAGAAACATATTAAGAAACCCCTGGGATGACTAGTTCAATTCTTAATGGACCCTTTCTCAAGAAGGACTCTCACCTCTCTGTTTGTGTGAAAAGACTAAAGGACAGGGTCGGGAGTGTAGTACCGTAAAACTAAGTTGAAGCCCTTCACAGTTTGGAGCACCCAGCAGTCCCCTGTTATGGACTCCCATTGTGGCTGAACCATTATAATCCTACCTCCAGCCCCAGTAGGGAAGGAGTATTGCTTACCAGTGGTGCCACCTGGCGCGTTGCTGGCTCCTCCGAAAATTCCTTTGCTGCCATGTTTTCTGTCATGACCTCTCGAAGGGTAGAACCCTCCCAATTTCTTGTGGTCTTGCCACTGGATGAAACGTCCTGTATGGAATTGTATGAGTGGCCAGAGCAGCGCCCCCTTCCTCTTCTTAAAAAAATGTGCTGGTTAAAGTTATTTTTGAACGACTGTTGGGCTTCATCCAGAGATGAGAATGTAATGAGAATGCGTAACAACGTCATAGTAAAAGGTGCTCCAAAGAGACCCCCATTTGTAACTGGGTCGACTTCAGTGGTGGTCAATTCACCTAGCTGAGTTTCAATTTCTATCAACACGGCGGCGCACTGTTGATAATGCACAATTTACGTTACCCAAGAAACAAAGGCACTCTGAGCGCACCTTGATCGGAGAGAAGGATCGCTCATATGGCCGGACTCCCTGGCATCTTCTGCCATGTACAATATTTTAGTTGGTGTCCTGAAAACATCCATGACTTTATACGGACAGGAATGGTCCAGGCCCTTCTTAGGGTCCTTCACCAACTTAGTGATAAATGCCACCAACCTGGCGTCGATGTCATGGGCACTTGCCATGAGGGCTTGGGGCATTCTGCCTTCAGGCGACCTCGGATCTCCGGGTCCATGAGCTTCCTGATGCGGCAGCCACATAACACGCTAACATTGGCGCCAGAACTCAGTTTGCGGAGCAGAGGTCATAAATGTCTTCCGGGTTCAGCATGGCTGGTACCCTGCAGATTCATGGTTGTCTGAGCCCTCCAGCCTGGGTTCCTTTGCACCAGCTTCCGGTCGCCAGGGTTTACTTCAAGTTGGTTTACCACCCAAATCTCCATCAGGGGTATCCGAGTCGTCCCCAGTATTGCCATCTGCTCCCTGACGGGGACATGAATCATCCTTGAGGTTATGATCCAGCTGGGAATCATACTCTGCCTACAGTGTCTCTAAACTCCTTTTCAGGAATGCGAGGTAAGGGGCGTGACTCATAGTCGGTTCTGGGGTGAGAACCACACTGCACGTCTTGTAGCAACAAGATGTGCCTCGCACACACGGACGAAGCCACTGTTGCACTTGTGGACCCTTACTCACATTAACTACAATCCAAGTTAAAGCATCAATGTGAAACAATCAAAGCTAAACAATTCACCATAATAAGGGCCGATATAACAACATGAAGTAAAACCACGTATCTGGCTGCTGAACAGCGGAGAAAGAGGAAGTGCTGTTCCTTGATGTGGCTTATATTGGACTTACTCTATGGTTATACTGTTGACTTGTTGCAAAGACTTGTGGGATTTGTAGTCTTTAAATAAAAATGTGATGTATAAGGCTGCTAAGTGGAATAAATGAAAGAGTTAAGCATAATCTGAGCCTCTGGTCCGGATTGAATTCCCCACAAGCATTGGGACTTCAAACATGTCAGGCCCATCAACCAATAATCATCTCCTTCATGACCAAAAAGCCTCATTCCCAGTAACCAACTCAGACTATGCAACAGTTAAACTTCAAACAACAATTTAAGCCAAGGAAGAAAATTGAAGCAATACATTTAGTTGCCTGAAGTGAAATCTAAGAAACAGTTATACTTACATCAGTTTTCCTTCCACACATATGCCAGTGTTGTTGTTGACTGGTTTCAGAATCCACTCACTAAGGCAAATGTTTTCCTAAAGATTTGAGCAAAAAAACAAAAAAAATCAAATTCCACAGCACAAGTATTCAACAAGAATATACTTACTTTGGTAACTTTATTCGGTTAAATAACCATCAAAGTACACACAACAAATAAAAACTAGCACAAACGGATAATCAATTTGCGGGAAAAACACTAGGACATATATATACCAATACAGCATCATCACACTTATCATAAAACATTTCAATCAATTCATTAAGAAATTCATAATAACAATAATGTTCATAATTCCAACAATTCCCTCCAGGCAGTTAAAATACACTAAAAAACACAATAAAACTTCTCATAAAAAGTACAATCAAATCAAAATATATATTGCTTAAAATATCAACCCCTATGACCACCAGGTTCACTTTATAGTCATTAGTTTTAAACCAGCAACAATTTCCCTCCTATGCATAAGCAATTCTATCTTCGCATACCATATATGGGCTGTGCAAATATACAATAAAGTGTCCGTGCATAGTGCATAAAACACATGAAATTAACTGCAACACATAATGGAAAAAAATCAACCAGTGAGACTCATCATTCCAAAGCCTTTAAGACTTTCGATCTCTTGTGCTACATTGCTTCTCGAAAAGTACTTACAGCAAATACTATTTTTGTGCAGTATCACTTTTTAGGATCCTAAAGGCTTCTAGGTGACTGCCTGTGGCCATGCTACGACAGATGGGAACTAGCCATTTATGGCGTATATAATAGTACTCCTTACAAAAAAAAGTACTTGCTTCTCATCTTCAGGTGCCAGATCGCAATTGGGGCCAATTTCAGTTTCTTGATTGTAAGGATTCTCAGTGGTAAGATTCCATAGCAAAATCTTATATACAAGTTTCTATTTGAAGATGGAAAAATTACATCTAGAAATTCTTCAAATAGTGGGGAGTGCTTATGGGCCAAGAACGTCATAGTTGCAGGGCCATTGTGGGTATTCATAACAGATTGATCATTTATATAAGCCCAATGCCTGAATTGAAGTAGTTCAATATCAGATTTTAAAATAGAATTGGGCTCATCCCACAAGTTCTGAATACCGATTTTAGAAAACTATCCAGAGACGGATTGAACCCAAGGCATTTTCCTGGCTACCTAAAGGTTCATTACCTCTACAAGTGAGTCTTTAAAGACTACAAGTTCTGGTGTAGACCAAAGTTGGATCCAATATACTAAAGTTTTCAAGATAGTCCGGTTAGCAACTTTTTTTATTCCGACATCGAGGTACATGGGGATTAATGGGGTACTAAATGGTAAACCTAATAACCTTCTAAAAAAGCTGTTTCAGCAGTGGTTAACAGCTGTAAATTACCATAGCCCCATATATCCACCCCATAAAGAGCAGCTCCCTGGGCTGTTGCTCAGTAAACTTCCACAGCACGGGAAATAGCACTCAAATTAGTTCAATTATAAAACCTTAAAATAGCATTGGATCTATGTTCAGTAGTTAATTTAGATTTCTCCAATTGATTTGTCCACCCTAAATTGTCTTTAAGTCTGACCCCCAAATAATCAAAACTCTGTATTCTGCCCAGGGCCTCACCCCCTGCATGAATACTACGACTTACCTTTTTCCACTTTCCAAAAACCATAAACTTAGTTTTGTTTATATTTAGTTCTAAGCCTCTTGAATTACAAAGCGTGTCAATTAAAATTTGGAGACCCATTGGAGATTTACATATGAGGAGAGAATCCTCAGCAAAAAGTAAAATAGGTCTCTTTTTGTTATTCAAAATTGTTGAGTCATTCCTGCAATACTCTAGGGTGTCCACACCATCATTAATACACAAAAAAAATAGGGTAGGCGCTAGCACGCAGCCCTGGCAAACTCCTCGCTCTATGGGAATACAACCCATAAATTCTCCATTTGGACCTCAGCAAACTTGTGCAAAAATATTCACAAGTAATCTATTTATCGATTACACCAAGTTGACTGGGGCACCCATGTTTATCAGGGCTTGCTAGAGGGCCGATCGTGGTATAAGGTAAAACGCCACTCCAAGGCCAGTAAATGCCACGTAAAGTTGTTGTTTCTGGAGTAAAATGCATTTCCAATATTAAACAATGAATCTAGAAATGTAATCTATTGTACTAATTCTTGGTCTAAATCCTTCCTGGAGGGGAGATAAAATCCCTTGGGTATCACCCCAATCCAAGAGTCTCATCAGGATTTGTTTTGAAAAGATTTTTTGAGCATTATCGATGAGGCTGATAGGCCTATAATTAGATGGCTCCCCTAAATCACCTTTTTTGTGAGAATATATTTATTTCAGTGAAAGATCTTACAGAGTTTAACACGAAGTCTGCAGTTATAACAACATAACGTGTTTCGTTCACAGACATTTTGCTAAACATACAGAGAGATTATACAAATGTGCATGTGACAGGGCGCCCCAGGAGGAGGACTATGGGTGCCACGGGGGTGTCGTGAAGGTGTGTTTGACGTCCTTAATGGGCCTGGACCTATAGACACGCTCAGCCCAGGAAGAACGCCAGGAGGTGGCAACTGGAGAGATCAACGAGCGAGCCTGACGCTGAAGCAGCTAGTCCCGAGGGTGGAGGCGAGCGAAAGAAGCGAGGACCAGACCAAAGACGGGAAGACGTGGAGCAGGCAAGTAGTACTAACTAACCCAGGGGAAGGCCCACCGGAAGGGATAGCCATGGCCGCATTATCGGGACATGGTCTCAGGCAAGTGACCTGAATGACCGGTCGCTATGTAGGCGGGTGGTTTCTCACTCGCACATACCTCACTGGGCTATAAAAGCATGCTTTTGGGGATCATTAGGGCAGGATTTGTTTTCTTCTTTTGGGAATGTGAGGCTTTTCTCTCTCTATTTATTTCCTTCTTGCTTGGGTGGGTAGCCAGTTAGGTGAAGCGAACCCAGGCTGAGAAGAGTGTAGATTTGGGGGCCCAAGCAAGGAAAAGCCATCCGTCTTCGTTCAACTCCTTTGCACTTTCTTGCTTTACCTCTAATTTTTCCTTAGAGGTCACCCCGTAAACCTAAGGGAAATGCTAATTTACAAACCATGCACAACTACAAATAATTGGGTGTGCCATTTGTCCTGGATTTCTGCAGGCCAATTGTTATCAAGCCCAAAGTCTGCCACTGATCATGTGTCACTTTTGTCTTTTATAGGGTGACACAGAATTTAGAAATTCTCTTCAAGTTCTCAATACAGCAACAATTACTGTTCACCTCCATGGAACCTTTTTAACTGCCAGAATATTTCCAACGGCTTACGGTGTTGTGGAACTAATTATGTTGGTTTTATTGACCCAGGCTTCTCTTCATGCTATGCAATTGAGAGAAAATACCAATTTCTCAGCAGCTGTATGCAAAGAGAAGAACTTCACTCTGTACCGAACCCCTTTGCAAAACCAGACTTAAAACAGAGGGAGCCACATTTACCAAGAAGAGCAAACAAGGCACGTGGGGCCTGGAAACAGACAGATCGCAATGAACCACTTGACTGTGTCTTTTGCAATGTACAAATTCTAATGTTCCAAAGTATGATGATTACACGCAGAGATGTCAAACATTGCTTCTTGAGGGCTGATTTTTATCATATCCACTAGCAAGAACTATAAATATTAACTGGAATAATTGTCAGTCAATATCCCAAAAATCTATATTTGCTGTGCCAATCGTAAAGCAATATATTTATTTATTTATTTGAACTTGTAATGCGCAACAGCTACCCGCAGTGGGTTTCCCGGCGCCAGGGATAGACAAAAGAGAAAGAGAAGACACAGCAACAATACCGTGAACCAGCTAGAGCGACAGGATAAATCTATTGGAAGAGTAGGGTCTTACGTTTTTTCCGAAAACAGAACAAGTCTGTCTCTGATTTCAGGGCGGATGGTAGCGCGTTCCAGGCTTTGGGGCCTAGATGGGAGAAAGACCGACCCCCCATCTTTACAAGTTTGAATCTTGGAACAACAAAATCGCCATTAGCAGAAGATCTTAATGAGCGACTGGGTATGTAAGGTTGAACAAGACTCTGTAGATATTTTGGGGCCGAGCCCTGCTTAATTTTAAAAAGATAACACAGGGCTTTAAATTTAATATGGCTTGGGACCCTAAGCCAGTGTAGATCACGAAGAGCCTGTGAGGCCGAAGATCTCCTCGGAATGTTACAGAGAAGTCGGGCCGACGAATTTTGTACTACCTGGAGTTTGTTGATGGTAGAGACGTCGGCGCCGAGATAAAGGACATTTCCATAGTCCAGGCGAGAAGTTACTAACGCCTGGACAACGGTTCTCCTGGTAGCATGGGGCATCATCCATAGGATTTTCTGGAGCCATCTCAAGGTAGTAAAACAGATGGCGGCCACCTTAGTGGCCTGCTGCCTCATAGAGAGTTTGTCGTCTATAAGAAATCCGAGGTTGCGAACTACAGAGGCCGGCTGGGGAAGGGGCCAGTGTTGCGGGCCCCAAAGATCTTTATTCTTCCCCAGAATGACGATCTCGGTCTTGTCACCGTTTAACTTGAGGAGATGCCTCTCATATAGAATATAATATAGAACAACCATGTTTCAAATAGACAGGAAATTAAAGGTACTTCAAACTCAGTTTTTTTATTATAGGTGCATGAAGTGATGCTGAAGGCATTAACTGAGTTCCAGATCCCAATCCAAGAGGTCTGAATGCAAAAAGGTTTCTTCTTTGATACTCCCTTGATGAACTCATGCCCATAAGAGTAGAGGGATTCTACCAGACAAAAAAACCTGGGGTTTAGCAGCTTTACTGGCCACTATCATACAGTTATTGACCACCTTTCCCACTAAACAAGTATCATACGCAAAATCTACCAGAAAAATAATCAAGTTCGGAAAGGCGTGGCTTGGGGCGACAAGATGGCGGGCTCAGAACCCCTCCGCCATCGGCAGTCTCACTCACGCCCCATCTGCAGAAACAGATCTCTCACCGCGGCGCCATTAGTTTGGGGCAACTGGAATCCCTGGGGTGCCCGCCTGCTGCAGACCAGAGTCTTCAGGCCTCGGAGTTCCACTACAGCCCACTAATGGGGCACACCATCTTCTCCACCCTCAGGGATTTCGCCGGGGCCTACACCAAGCCATGACACACCTGGCCATAACTGGAAACTGGCGGGCGCTTGAGGCCTGGGCCATCAGCCCTTGAAGACAATTGAGATAATCTGCGTCCTGTGCGCTGCCTTGAGCCGACCCTCGCTGCAGATCTCCTGCGGTCGGAGACCGATGTAGAGGCCTGAGACACACCGCAGCCCACCCAACGAGAGTGAGAGCTGACAGCTGCCCGGAGCCTTACCTGCTGACCCCCTGGCGGAGTTCGGCATGGCCTGCGGCTTGGGGCTGCGATCATCCAGGCGGGGTGTGGATCCGACGAAGGCCGGGCATCTGGAGCCTACTACACTGCTGGTCTGACTTAAGTCGCAGTTGGAGATGTGAGATGACACCAGGGCTCATGTACCACACAACGGAGGCCTGAGTGGACCAGGCTACTGACACCAATAAGACCGCAGAGGGGCACGCGGTCTTGGGAGACTGTGCCCCATGCTGTGCGGTCCGGAAGGTGGTGGTGAGTGTTTCCTGCCTTTGGCAGCCCTGGGGCACACGGTCTGGGGAGACTTCCCGATCCGGCAATAGAGGCTGAGGGGCCACCACATCCGCCTGACCCTGCGCTCCCCGGGAACCCACTTACGGGTTGGAACTTGGCAAAACCCAGGGACTCATCTATGCGCCTCAAGCTGCCTCATCTGCCCTACCCTTGATCTCAGCACCACACCGGCAGAGAGGCCCCGCCGGGCAGCGAAGCCTGAGAGACTCTCTCAGCTGGCCCAGACTACAAGCTTCAGGCCCCTTCAAAATAGAGACAAAACAAAAGATCCGACCTACTCTGAAGGCCCCAAGGCACTTCAGACCTAGCTGTTCTGAGGACACGGCCGCTGGGAGACCTGACCGGACTGAGTCTCACACTGCAGCAAATGACCGAGGAGGCTGTGCTGCGTACTGCTCCCCTATCTTCGGCTGACCCTTCATAGCCAGAGGATTGTGCGAGACAGGCCCTGGTGGGAGTTGCTGGAACCGGACATGTGCGCCAGTCAGACCTGAAGCAGAGACCATCCAGACCAACAGGGAGGTGAGCCAGGCCTTGGAGACAGCACGAAAGGGGTGGAGGGACTGAGAAACGCCCCAGCAGACCTCGAATTCCAGACCTGCCCTTAACTCCGGAGGAGCCTCTCCCGACCTACACTCTCCACGGGGCGGACCTCCGCTTTCTCCTGGGATATTTCCCGGGGTCCTGGCTGATAACATCCCGCAATGGGGGGGATGGGGTGTTGGCCCAGAGATCCTTGCTCTTTCTGCACCAGGGCTGCGACCAAGACCACTGCTTTCTACCCGGCATTCACCCCTCCAACCAACCTGCCTGACCAGGAACGTGGAAGTGCACTCACCCCTAGGGCTTAGAGCTGCCATCGACGCTCATAACCCTGGAGGACCCGGGGGTGGGCGATGGCAGCCCGTCTCCTAGACCTTGACCCGTGAAGCATCGACAGCTGTGAGCACTAGCCAGAAGACCGGACACTGTCTTATTTCACACCACCTCCTGAGAGGGGGGTATAGGCCTTCCCCTGAATCGCTGCTTGGGTCCTGCGCTGCGGCACACTGCCAGTCGAATAGACACAAGCTCCACTCAACATCCAAGATGGGGAAGGACGGGGCCCTCAAGTCGTCCACTACCCAGACCCAGACTTAATTGGACCAGTATACCACAAGCAAACCAGGCCCGGCGGAACGGGTGTCTGGGGGCTCGTCTCTCCCAGGGGCCGATCTCACTGCAATCCTGCAAGCCATCAGCACGTCTCAGGTCTTGGTGGAGAAAAAGATCGGAGAGGTCCACGTAGATGTGACCCTCATTCGTCAAGACTAGCGCAACGCCACCGCTGGTATCTCAGAAGTGGAATCCCGCATTTCCACAGCCGAAGACGATATCTGCCAGCTGAAAGACCAAGTAACGCACCTGCGAGCCCATACTAATGAACTACACGAAAGGGCTGAAGACGCCGAAAATAGGTCACGGCGTAACAACCTGCGCCTGGTGGGATTTGCAGAAGGGGCCAGAGGCGACCAAACGGCAGTCTTTCTGGAAATCTGGCTGGCACCATTGATGCCCAAGGACGTGAAGTCGCTAGGATTCGCTATCGAACATGCCCATCGATCTCTTGACTCTAAACCACCTCCCGGCGCCCCACACCGCCCCATCATCGCCCGGATTCTAAACTATAAAGATAGGGACGCTATCCTGAGTGCAGCCTGGGCCCAAGGCATCCTGAAGTTCCAGAATCAAACCATAATGATTTTCCCAGACTATACTAAGGAAGTTCAGGCCTAGCGTCGCTCTTACACAGAGGTCAAACAGAAACTTCGCAATTTAGGCCTCCAATACAGACTCCTCTTCTCAGCCCGTCTCTGGGTTGTATTCCAAAATAAAACACACTTCTTTGAGTCTCTGCAGTCTGCCTGGACCTGGCTAACTGAAGAACGACCCCTCCCGGTCCGCATCCTCGCTTGGGTCGTCCAGATCCCAAGTAACCGGCCCAACGTCCCCTAAACAACGTAGGAGGTGCACACAATCACGCAGGGGCAGATGAACGTGCAAAGAGGCATCTAGGTCACTCGGCGCAACTGCCCAGGGACCAGGTGTCACCGCCAGCCAGTCAGACTCCCAACCCCGACATCAGGACGGTTCTGCGGATAAACTATCCCCCGCAATGAGTTCCTTCAAGACTTTAGACCCGGCAGTCACAGACTCAGATCACTACACCAGCCCTGCAATCTGAGGAACCAGCGTAATTGTTGGGAGGCAGAACTGGGAGGTCCCAACGGGATGAGTCATGGGAAATATATCCCACGGAATTACGGTACTCAGTGATATCTGCCGATGCTAACATTATATTCGATATTAAGGAAGGGTCCACCACGCAACTCTCAGCGAAATGTTTTAGTTTAGCCTGTTATTTTCTATTTTGCAAGGAGACAGATGCTTCAGTTCCAGAAGTATAGAGTGGGGGTTGAAGGGAGGTAGGGCGGGGAGGGTTAGGACCATTGTCTTCTGTTTCGTTTTATGTTTGGATTTGTCAAGGCTTCTTTTAGTCATTGTTTACAGCACCCCAACACTTGACCATAGCGTAAGCGCTGCGACCACACATGCCACAGGGCGTAGACTGCAACTACACTTTCGCGCAAAACTGCTCCAGTCCTCCGGGGACCCAATGTCCTTTGTCCCATCTGCTCCATTCACCTGGTATGACGTGGACACTCGCTAAGAGTAAGCCCCTCCAAATTTTATCCTGGAATATAAATGGATTGCTGGACCGCATTAAACGGACAGTAGCCCTAAAGTATGCCCAACGACACGCCCCTGACATACTCCTACTCCAAGAAACCCACCTCCTGGGGACTCAGTGCCCCTTCCTTGGCCAATATTACTTCGATAGGGTGTGGCACTCTTGGTTCGAGCGAGGGTCACAATTCTGCTATGATGAGGGCTCCCTTTCACTCCCAACCACATTAATACAGATACCCTGGGTCAGCTTGTGACCGTAACGAGGGCGCTGGAAGGGAGCACCCTCATCTTGGTATCCATATAGATCCCACCAGCTACGCTTGCCTCCTCGCTGCAATAGCTCACTGACATTATATCTTCCCTACCCCTGGGACAGATGGTGATCGGGGGCGACTTTAATGCAGTCATGCAACCAATGCTCGACATGACTGGCACACCCTCGCCTGCTAGGATAACAAACGCAAAAAAACTGGTTGATTGGACAACTGCCCTGCGCTTATGCGATGTCAGGAGAGTCTGGAACCCCTGAGGCTCTCAATACACTCACACCTCGGCAGCACATCACACACATTCGCGTATTGGCATGATCTTCATGCCCTCCCCTGAATGCCAAAGGGAATCAAACATTGCCATCCTCCCCCGGGGAATCTCAGATCACTCAGCCCTACTTTTATACCGAGGTGAAACCCCTGACACGCCGCGCCCAGTGTGGCGCCTAAACATCGGATTTCTGCAGGACAAGGAGGTCAAGAAAGTGATAGGGAAGGAGCTGCACTAATATTTCCTTCCTAATCTAGGATCAGTCCCTTCCCCAAGCACCCTCTGGGAGGCAAGTATAGCTACCCTCCGCAGAGTAGCCAGAGGTCAGATTCAAGCACGACAGCTGACTCAGAACAGCCGTCTGATCCTTCTCGAGGTGCAAGCAACAAAGCTGGAAACAGCACAAAACGGGACCCCACATGAATTGTGAAACATGCAACTCGCGGTCATACGCGAGGAGATCAAACGTATCTCTCTAGAGTCAGTCAAGATGCTGTGGTGTTCCTCTGTGACCCGAGTGTACGGCTAGGGCGATAAGAACAGGAGGCTGCAGCATAGCCCGATCTCTTATCCTCTGGCAAACCGGATAATCCCTGAAGTCTGTGACCTCTCAGGGACCATCAAGCACATGTCACCTACAATCACACAGGCATTTGCGGACTACTACGCCCACCTGTACTTCGCTCGTAAGCTTGACGCTTCCCTCCCAGACATGCTTAGCCAATCGAAGGTCTGCCTCACGGAGACCGAGGTGGCAGACTTAGACCTCCCCTTCACCCCAGAAGAAATACATAATGCAAGCTCTTCACTAAAAGCCGGGAAAAAACCAGGGCTGACGGTTTCCCGCAGGAGTACTATGCTGCTTATCGGGACATATTGGTCCCTGTTATATTTGGGGGTCTCTAGTTGGCACAGGAAGGTACATGTGACAAATAGGGACCCTCTCCTCGAGTCAGGATAAGGGGATTACACTCCTAAAATAACCCCTGCTCACCGCCTTGGTAGCTTGGCACGAGCAGAAGGGCTTTATTTCAGAGGTGTTGTAAGTTAAGCAGTTGTGATCACATAGAGTAATCCAGTGACAACACTACAAATGGACACCACACAGGTTTTATAGAAAAAATAAGTAGACTTTATACAGAGTTACCACAAGACCATAAACGACAAAAATACACAATACGATTACTTTAAGATGGTAGAAGTCCTCGGTTCGATGCGTGAACTGCTGCGGCGACACCCTTACGATGCGACGACAACAGCTCCAGCGGCAACGCTCTTCTCCCACAATGCGTGAAGCTTCCGCTCGATGCGACAACCACAGCGGCGACATCCAAGATATGACGGCAGCAGCTCCGACGGCGGCGCACTTCTCGGGATGCGAGGTGCTCTTCATCGATGCGGTGCAATGCGACTGTTCCAGCGGGGACACCCTCCTTCGGAGTTGCGATGGCAGGCACAGCGACGGTGACACGCTCCGACCTCGTTGCGAGATTCTTCTCCTGATGCGGTGCAGTGCGACAACTACAGCGGCGACACCCTCCTTCGGAGTAGCGACGGCAGCAGCGGCGATGCGCTTCCTCTTCGTTGCGGCACGGTTCCCTCCGATGCGGTGCAGTGCGACAGTTCCAGCGGCGACACCCTCCTTCGGAGTTGCGACGGCAGGCACTGCGATGGCGACACGCTTCTCGTTGATTCGCGCTTCCAGCTCCTTGCGACACGCAGTTCCTCAGAAGGTCCAAAACAGCAGCCGGCACTTCCAAAGAACTCTGGGGAGCTGGGGGGTGAAGTCTGTTGTCCCTGAGACTTCAGCAGGAGGCAAGCTCTTTTCCAAGCCCTTGGAGATCCTTCACAAGTTGAAAGCTAAGTACATAAAGTTCCTTTCTCCTTCCTTTGGCAGTAAGGCAACCACTGCAGGTCAATCCCCCAAGCAGCACTTCAGCTTGGGAATAGTCTCACCTCAGTTCCTTCAGGGTCCTCTCCTCAGTAAAGGTTTCCTCTTGTAGTCCAAAGTGATCTAATTTCATGGGATCAGGGTCCCAATATTTATACCCAAAATCCTTTGTTCTCGGAGGGAAGAGGGGCCTTTGCCCAGTCCAAACCAGTTCTGAAGCACTCTGTTTACCAGACTTCTCCTTTCCTTTCACAGTGCAGGACAGGCACATCAGACGTCCCACAGGAGGTGGATCTAGCATTGTGGAAGGCAAGTACAGTCCTGGAGCACTTTGTTTACAGGACTCCTTCTCTTCTTTCAGGGTGCAGGGCAGAGACATCAGCAACTCCCCAGGGGGTGGAGCCAGCATTGTGGAAGGCAGGCACAGCCCTTTTCAAGGTTCAGGTGCAATTCCTCCCTCCCATCTAGATGCAGATCTCTCTATTCACCACCGGTGACTCAGCCGGTCTCTTGGAATTCCCCTGCCCTGTCACTCACAAAACCAGACATAGGAATAAACAACCTAGCAGAGGCAGGTTTGAATGGTTAGATGAGCAAATACCTACTCTCTAAAAGTGGTATTTGCAAACACAGAATATTAAAACCAACTCCACTAAAAGATGCGTTTTATTATTCAGAGTTCAGGCATACTAAACTCGAATTTCTACCATGTTCTCTGAGACAGTTAGGATTATAAGATGTAATAACTCTAACAGTCCATTCTGGCCTATGAAAAACAGGTAGCCTTGCAATAGTGAAAAACAAAAATTCACTATTAGGACATGCCACACACATCAGGGCTTGTCCTACCTTATGTTACAAGACAGCACCGGCGGGCACTCGATGCCGCACCTCACACCAGTTCCCAAAAGTAGGATCGCTATGCAACCAACCCCTATGTCAACCGTTGAACGGCGTATCTGTGGTCCAGACCACGAAACCCTTAGGTCAAATTGCGGGTGCGCAGCTCATAAGAGTCCAGTACAACTGAGTAAATGGAAAAAGTCACTCCTTTATTTTTATAAATGTTAAGAACCTTCCCAATTCATAAATCAGCCAACGCGTTTCACTCCCTTGCGGAGAGCTTCTTCAGGGCTGAAAACAACAAAAGAAATACATATAAAAACATATATATGAAACAATCAAAAAAACACATATGAACATATGTACAAAAAGTAAACAACAAGACAGCACTAAGATAGAACATACAAAATACAAATTGTGACCAACAGCACAAAACCTTCACAAACACAAGAAAACTGAAATCTTGCCACATACAATACATAAAAACAATTAGAAAATGACTAAACCAACAACGTATATTATGAAAAGATTAAAATCCGTTCAGGCCATAAAGCTCTAACAGGCCTAACTGACAATAAAAAGGATCCATTGGCTGGAATGTAATTACAATATGGTTCATTAAGGTTGTTAGATTACAAAAATAGCCACTTATTCAATATTTGATTTAGCATAAATCATTGTCATATAACCAGTTTGGACATTGAGTCCGGTTGTAAACAAAGTACTGAATGACTGGAACGGAAGAGAAAGTGAAAAGAGAAGGGAGAAGCGGAAGAAAAACCAAAGAGGGATGGTTGAATCCATTATCATTCTTTAGCTGACTTAGCCACCCCAGTTCAGACCCAGCCATATGCAAATCAGTCTTGACCCTGTGCCTCATAGGAACAGTCAAGACGGAACTGCCAAGCCAGGTCTTCCCTGGACTGGAAACAAGCACCCTGGGTCTGAACTGGGGTGGCGAAGTGAGATAAAGAATGGTGAGGGAAGATCTGGCCTGGCTGATGATGGGTGCACCTACAAGTCCCTTGTCATTTTGAACTCCACAGCCCCAGAATGGCTCCACTGAAAAATGGGAAGTTTAGTAACAAACTTCTCAGCATATTAAACCCAAACTGATGCCGGTGTGGGATTTAATATACAATGCACTCAGAGAGCATCTTAGAGAGTAGTGGTGCTTGCAATTCTGATCTTTTTTGATAGGCGCCTTGACACCTTCGGGTTTAGTTTGCGCGATACAAATTGCATAATAAATAAATAAATAAATTAGAGATGTCCCCTGAAAAACTGCCAGCCCTGGCGTAGCTCCTGACTGGCTACCAGACATCTGCCACCACCAGACAGGTGTCTGGACCCTGGGTAGAGAGCCTCCGCTCTCCAGGTCCTGAAACAAAGTCCATCCTGGGCAGAGGTGATACCTTCTCTCCCAGGATGGGCAGGGTCCATGAAGGAGAAGCTTCAAAGACCTGCCGCCTTTGTTAGCTGCCCCCAGCCTTTTGCCGGTATCAGCAACTGGTCCCCACCGGTTGTGACCTCCATTTTGGGAAGGAGAATCGTTGGGAAAACCTAGCCAGGAAGGGAGGTTTGCCTACCTTTCCCAAACCGACAGCTCAGATGGGGGAGGCGAAGTGAAGCACGCATTTCAGTCCCCTTCATCTTGAAGATGAGGGGACTCAACGAATACGGAAGAGGTCTATGCCCCACTCCCACTGGAGGGTGGCATAATAGAGTCTAGGGGTGTAGACACCCTAGAGAAGGGACTCATTGGCCTCGAACTACACATCCCTTAACGACCCTAAATGCAGTATTTAGGGGAACCCCTGAACCTTGCCTCTTCAGATTAAACGACCTAAGAAGGAGGACCGAAGAGCCTTGCAGCAGTGAAGGAGAAGACGACGACTGACTTGGCCCCAGGCCTGCCGGCCTGTCTCCTCCTCCAGCGACCCTGCTTGCAGAAATCGGCATGGCCCGCAGCCAGCAACCTCAAGAATCCCAGAAGGCCTGTGCTGTATTTAACAAGGACGTCAGTCTCCCGTGGACACCGTATTTGTCCAGCAAAGAAACCAGCATCAATCCCGGATCCAGGTGGATCTGCGACACTGCGCCACTCTGAACTCGACGCCCACTGCCTGAGTGAACCACGTCCCCTGCGACGTCTCCCCGGCAATCCTGACCGCGTCTGTACCGCTGGCTGACCTCTGCAAGACCTCTCCTCGACGCCTGCAGCCTCTGTCCGAAAGGTCCCCCTGACTGGATCCAGCTAAGGAAACCAAACACCGAAATGCACCCCTGTATTCTCCGCCCCAGACTTTGGGGAGCCCAGCAGACAGTGCCCAGGTGTCCCCCAGCTATGCAACTTATCTGTTCAGCTGTTGGTCGCCTTCGTCCAGCCTCCTGGTCCAAAAAGAGTTAGCATGCTTACTGACGTACTGCAAAGCCTAAACTTTGATTTTAACTGTTATTAGTTTGTTTTGCCCTAACCTGGAAAAATAACTAAAAAGTAACTAGAAAGTAATCTAAAGTAATTACCAGTATTCTATAGAGCTTACAACGCATTTTTTCTACTGCAAAGTTGCTTGCATACTCCTACAAAACCAGCACACGCTGTATCTTGAAAGGTATTATTGTATTGAAAGTAATACTTACCTGCTACTGAGAAAATGCTGGTTCTAGTAATAAAAATAACAAAGTAACAACTTTTTATACAAACTATTGGTCTGGATTCAGTCTTTGAGTGCGTGACCTCATTTCTTGTCTGAGTGTGTACAACAAATGCTTAACATTACCCTCTGATAAGCCTGGCTGCTCAAACACACTACCTCAAAAGAGAGTAAGGTATTATCTACTTTAGCCTCTACTGTACCTCTGGGGATCCACTGGACCCTGTGTACACTATACCTCACTTAGGTCTAGTATTTACAGAGCCAGATTCCTACATTTTGTCGTCGAACAATCCCTGAGACTGAGCCCACTGTGCATCCAGCTGCTTCTACAGCTATCGTATGCGGAGACAGCAATTGGGGATCAACGGGATGCAAGAGGATATCATCCCAGCATGCACTTGTATGCTCTCACAGAAACTTACTTTTTTGAGGACAGAAGCCATGCCATATCCTGGAGACGTAAAATCCTTACATGAGTGGGAAAGACTTTGTTGAGGTCTGTGTCGAGGCATGCGTCTAGAAAAGTCAGATTTGGAAGGGATGAGAGATGATTTCTTTCTGATAGAGACAAAGCCCAATAGACTGGAAGAGATACTGAATGGCTTGTGTGGAAATTTCGGCCACCTGAAAGGTAGGAGCTTTTATTAAGCAGTCATCCAAGTAGGGAAACACCTGGTGACCAGAAAGTCGTAGGTAGGCTGCTTCCAGGGCCATGCACTTGGTGGAGACTCTGGGAGCAAATTTTAAACTGAACGGCAGCACTTTGAATTGGTAATGGCACCCTGCCATTTCAAACCTGAGAAATGTTTGATGCTTGAGGTTGTATGGGAATGTGGAAATAAGTATTGAGGAGATCGAGGGAGGTTAGATAATCTCATTTTTTCATGAGAAGGATCTCTTGTAGTGAGAGTATCCTGACCGACTTGTTCAGTAACCTGAGGTCCATGACCTGCCTCCATTTACCGGTCTTCTTCTTGATGAGGAAGAAGTGGGAGTAAAACCCTCGAGTGTATTGGTTGCAGGGTATTCCTCTATGGCTATCTTGAAAAGAATCGATCAAATGTATTTTCTGAGATCAGAGATGACAAAGAGGCGATTTCCATGGAGGAACATTTGAGGTCCACTTGTCTGACAAGATGGATTTCCATTTTTTGAAGAATTTGGAGAAGGTGGGACTATAATGAAGTGGAACTATGGTGGCAGGGGCCTGACTATTCTCATTGCCTTCTGTTGGAGACTTGAGGTTTCCCTGCTGATTGTTGACCTTTACGCCCCAAGGGTCTTGAATAAGAAGGCGTGGGGTTGAATCGGTTAGGCTCGATTATAAAACGATGCTTGGTAGGTGTGTTGGGGATAAGGGAGGTGCCACTGGTGATATTGCTGCCGAGATAGGTATTGGCCTAGAACCCTTTCTTGAAAGGGCTGAAAGCGGCTGTTTGTGTCTTCTTTAATGGACTAGAACGCCTCATCTATGTGCGTCACAAACAGACACTCCACATCAAAGGGCACATCTAGTACCTTGGCTTGCACTTCTGGATGGAAGGTAGAAGCCCTCAAGCATCCCTGTTGACACAGCACTGCTGCTCCTGCCATCTGGCAAAATGCAGTGGATGACACATCCATGGCAACCTTGATGAGCTCAGAAGAGGCTTTTTCACCTTCAGACAGAATGTCTTTAGACTCCTTCTCACACTACTGTAGATATTCCAACAGACGGAGATGTCCAACCACATCTATCAGTCATATCTCACAAGTATAGCCATAGCATTGAAGGCTCTAATGGAGGTGGCCGCCAGAGCAAAAACCTTTGGCCTGGTGTTGTCAAGATGGCATCATTCTTTATCCGATGGAGTCGTACATGGAGATGATGGATTTTTGGCTTGACGCTGTGCTGTCTGCATACTGACCGAATCCACCCTAGGATAACCAACAAGACTTGTGGGCGAGTTCTCAGGGGCCTTATACTTTTTGCCTAGCTTTGGCACAACAGCTGGCATAGATTCAAGATGTTCTCATGAGCTTGAGGTTCTCCTGCCACAAAACAATCCACTATGGGAATTGCTCTAATTGCACACTGAGTGCCTGGTTTGAAATCATAGAGGAAACATTCAGCAAGCTTAGCTGGCAAAAGAAGATCAAAGCTCTTGGAGGCACGCTCTAATAAATCATGAAAACCACCAATATCTGCTGGTAGTGAATCTGCAGATGGAGCGGTAGGAAATGGCAGTATGGAGGCAATATAATCGTTCCATTCATCATGAACGTCCAGATCAGTATGGATCTCACCTTCATCTGTTAGTGATCCGTATACTGGGTGTCCTCTGCGATGATGAGAGATGGAGGCAATAACCTTTCCCTTATAGACTTTGGAGTGTTCTGGCCTGCAAGAGTAGCAATAGGAACCTCTTGAGGAGGCGAAGGCAGTCGAGCAGTATTAGCATCAGGCAAGCATCTATATTAGTTGCCTCTCATGTGTTGTAAGTCTGAAACTAATGAAACGTGAACATTAACAGACGGTTACCGTAGGTGATGGCGTTCTTCCTCTCGTTCATCATAGGGATAATGCTCCTAGAAGGATTCGTGAATGAAAAATCACCTGAAAGGTAAGTAAATGGATTGTTGTCCTCTATATCCTCATCATCTGAGTCCAGACATGTGACCCTTAACTGGGAGGTACTATAAGCAGGGCCAAACTAGCCCACATCCTCAGACTCTTTAATGTCCAGGAGACAAGCTGGAGGTAAAGGGGATATTTTTGAGAAGTCCTATATTTGCTTTGGTGGGTGCAGCAAGCTGGTTTTCCCCTCCGTCGACAGGCTTGATGGCGGTGCCTCGACGATATACCTGTCTGCAACAATGATGACACGGCGTGGGCGACCCTCTTCGGCAGGGCAGCCGTAGGCAGTGCCAGTAACGGAAACGTTGGTAGACTGTGAAATCTTCGTGGACGGTGATGGCCTTGTGGAAGGTGATGATGCAGTCAACGTCAGCTGTGTGCCTGACGACGCTACTACTGTCGACATCTTGACCACTGTCGAGGTGGCTGTCACCGACTAGGTCGTCAATGGAATGGGAATGTCAGCTTTTTTTGTAGACGGTGGAATCTTCCATGATGAAGCAGTCGATACCCTCCTCTAAAGAAACTTCTTGTGGAGGAAGACTGATTGTTGCCTTTATAGGAGGAAACATTGGTGTCTGAGGATGTGGTCTTCAACCCCACCACAATAAACGCAGCGGTGAAAGGAGCCCTGGTTATAAGGAGACTGTAGAACTCCCATAGACTTGGCTACTTCAGTCTCTTTTTTCGTTTTTTCTAATGCCTGATCAACTTCGGGGCCGAAAAGATGTTCTTTACCAAATGGAGTGTTTAATATAAATTGCTGGACTTCAGGTTTGAAACCGGAAATCCATAACCAGGCGTGTCTTCTTGTATTCAAATCTATTTTATTTTAAACACAGCGATAAGCCTACAACCTCGTATCGAGGCCGGCCGCGTGAGATGCAGTTCTTTGAGTGTGGCGCCAGAGCGGCCGGGAGAACAAACTTTAACACAGCGCCTTGCCTACAACCCTCCCTGGAGGGCCGGCCGCACGGCTAGCAGATGCAGTGTCGAAGCGTTTGCGGCAGGCAGGAGGTTATCCGCTTTGGAAAGTAGGATATGTAAAGGGCAGATGGCCCGTCTGTCTCCCAGGCGTGTCTTCTGAGTAATACACTAGTGCTAATCTCTCGAGCTGCAGTGTCGGCAGCATCTAAGGCACATCTAATAGAGGAATTGCAGTTGAGTTTTCCTTCTTGTACTAAATCCTGTGTTTTAGCTTTGTGCTCATCTGGAGATAGTGGAGCAATTGCTCCATCTCGTCCCAGTGGGCTTTATCGTACCTGGCTAAGAGCAATGCCCCAATGTTTTGCTGCCTGTACAGCTATTCATTTGCCAGAGGAGTCTATTAATTTTGACACTTTGTCTGAAGTTGGGGGGGGGGATGGAGGGGGGGGGGGTTGGCAGAGGTTTGTGAATTAGCTGGAGACAACAAGTGAGTCTAGGGGTAATGTCCTTAAATGAAGAGCGGATCAAAAGTTGTCGAAAGGTAGGGCCGAATTCGACCAAGAACCCTTCAGTATTTGCCCGGCGTTAGCCGCCTCTCATACCATTCGAGATTACCAAACAAAGAGGCAGGCGCTGGAGACAGAAGGCAGGAAACAGGAGTTTATTCCGACGGAGCAGAACACGTCAAATCAGACAACAGGGTATCTTCTCGAGGTGCTCTAAACGCATCCTTGAGGCCTGGCCTCTTATACACAGGTTTATTGCTTTATTACATGAAACACATTCTTGTCAATACTTGATGTACGGAAAGACATCCTCGGAATCCCCGCTTCACCCCCGTTCCCACACATATTTACAGTAGAGTTCCCACCTCGACCTCAGCATGTGGTGGTTGTCGCGCAGCTGGACATTCTGCTGGGAACGGGAAAGTGGGCGATCGGTCGGATCTGGAGGTGTGAGGGTATTGATTAACCACCGCTCCTTTGATGTGAGGCGGGGCCCTACTGTAGGGGGCAATAAACTGCATCTGCCGGGCTAGGTGATGGCCTGGGATCGGGCTGGACTATCGGGCAGGGAGGAAGAGGTTATCAAAAAAGGGCCTGTTCTTTGAATGAGATGAAAGAGCGAGGGGGTTCAGCACGGGATGTGGCCCGGAGACAGGGTCGCGCTAGAGGTGCGCTTATGGTCCAAGCAGGAGAAACCGGGGGCTGTCGGGGCGCGGGGGAATGCTTGCGAAGCTGGGGTGTGAGGGGGAGAGGCGCGCAGGCTATTATTATTATTATTATTATGCGTTCTTATATAGCGCTCGATTACCCGCAGGCATCTCGGCGCTTGCCTTGGGAACCCGTCCTGGCTTTTTTCCCTGTGAGATACCCGTAATGGGCATCCCCAAGGTGGAAGCCAGGCATCCCGCCGCGGGGGGCCATAGTGGAGATTAAGCAGGCTAATGCCCAGAGCTGCAGAGTGTGAACCCGTGATTCGAGTAGGCACCGAAACGAGAATTATCGAGTCCGTGGATATTTGGGCTCAAGACCCTGCCGCGTCGGGAATTGAACCCTGGTTCCGGGTCTGACCTCTGCTTCAGGGTCTGCCTCCTCTAACCAGTGAGCCACACTTCTCCTCTATTGGCAGTGGGCAGAGAGGCCGTGATACAAAAATGGCTGCCACCTACTTTCGCGATGGGGCCTAAAAGGGACAAGATGGCGTGGCTACTGTTTTCATGATTGTCGCTCTACTTTCAACAGTGGCTGTGGTGAACATAAATGAACGCCGCTTATGTATACCGATTTTAGTCATTTTCCTCAGTCCCCAGTTTTTATCATGAGCTAGTTCATTTCCGTTTATGTCTGAGGTAAGGACGTACAAGCTGGCATCTAGTTATACTAATAAGGGAAGCATGTGGCTGGGCTGTCTATCGAGGTCTTTGGTAGCCCATATGCATTACGGGCAGATGGAAATAATCCTACTATAAGTGCTGACAGAATCGTACATAACCACATTTAGTCAATGCGATAGGCGAGGAGGCAGTGCATATAAAATTACATTAGCTGTGTCATACGTTAGACCTTGGAGACGGGGACATTATTTAGGCGATGTAGGAAATTCGTTCGAATACAAGCATGATGTCATACAGAAAATATTCTGGCAGAATAAGGGCTATTATCACTTGAGGTCTGGACTCCATGGGGATCAAAACTAAACAGCATGTTCATGTGCATAACTGGTGTTCTACAATCATCAAGGTATAGAGTTAACGCCTTCTTAGTTATCCTTGTACAATTGAAAAGTGACCGATGTAAGGTTATGAAAACTCAATTGGGTGGTAATCAATACGAAGCGGTTGGGAGAGAAATTCAACTTGACAAGGGACAGTCAAGGGGTGGCAATGTTCAAAAAGGGTTCGTCTGTCCAGTGTCTTTTTACAGCGAGCCATCACTGGTAGGCTCTCATCGTTCTTCCTCTTTCGTTGGCGCTGTTGAGCACCGGCGGTGGAGCTACGCGTCCGGCTCTACTTCAGATCTCGCGTTGCAGGGTGTGGCCATTCTTTGCTCTTGGACCACAGTCCTGTGTTTGTCCTCAGAGTCAAGTTCAAAAATTCCATATGAAAAAAGGGGGGGTTATGGGGGCGTGCTTTGGGAGGCCGAGGGAAGAGAGGGTGGAGTGGGATCAGATCTGAAACGGACCAAGGAGGGCAGAAATTTCAAGCAAGCGGGCCAATCAATCGGGCACAATGGGCTGGGACTTTCGGCACGAGCTCATCAACGTGCAGGGGCTTCTGGGTGGCCCTTCTTTCCTTCACTTTCCATGCTGAGAACGGTGCCTTGTCCCGCAACTCTTTGCTCTGCGGCTCCCCCTAGGTCGAGGTCATAGATTTTCCCCGATCTGCAGCCAGGCTGTGCGTCACATCCGGCCTCTCTCCTCCCGACGACTGCACGTTATCCTTGAATGAGTATATAAAACATTTTTTTTAGAGAATTGGCAGGGGAAGACGTTTACACACTTTAATTTCTCTCCCAACCCCAAGTAGTTGGGGAAACGTTCATTGGTCACAATAGGGTGGATGCTTAGTAATCCTTACATCGGGGTATGTTGTTAACTCATGCATCATTGCTGTAGTGCAGGTTGGCAAGCATTTTTTATTTTCAAACAACACGTCTGTCTGGCGTTTTACTCTGGTTATATTTGCGAACGTGGCAAGAAGTCTGATGTCTAAAAATTACATCGTTTATCGAATTCAAACCGGCTCCTTCAGTAGAGACTCGCGTTTGTCCAAAACAAACCCTGTTGAGCTATATGTTTCTTCAAGGTCTGTTAATTTATAAAAATTGTGAAATGCTGTTATCATGGGACTATAGCTACAGTCTTTAAGATTTTCTGGGACGGCTGGTACAGAACTGGGACCATTCTGGAGGAACGGGGACGTATCGGACATTCTATTTTTGTACAATGGGCGGAGGTAATCCGAACGATGAGGGTGGTGTTACCAAAGTACTTAAGACAAAAGCCACTGACATATAGTTCCCTTTTTAAGGGTCAGATTAGGATACATCAGTCGTCTCACCTGTCCTTTCTTTCTCAGCCAATTAAGTTTCATCATTTTACAGAAAGGAGAGGCAGTAATATGGCAAAAATACGATCGTTTTGTTTCTGTCAATTTGTTCAAACACTGTCGTGTCTAAGAGCCAATTATTCCCGTACCGGCGAGGTACAGTGTCGTCATTTATTCAAAAGGGAGCGAGGGAGCCCTCAGAGGGAGAGAGCGTCGTGCGTACCAAATAGGCTATTAGTACACGTACAACATAAAAAGAGGGAGAGAGAGGGAGAGACGTGTACAATAATAGGCTATTCAGTGCACACACATATAGATCAGTACGGGTCAGTTTCACGTAAAAAAACACAAGCTGAGGGAAAACATAAATTCATAGTTTACGTATACACAAATACCAGATAGGGTGCGACAGTACATACATCAAGTACGAAAACTTAAGATAAAACAGAGGGCTATTTTTGGCGAAAGAGCCTTTTCATGCGTGTTGCATATTTTCAGTACTCCATTTAATTCATTTGGGGGTCGAGCTCTTCGTTCTCCTTCCTTCCTAATAGCAGACAATTTCTGTTGGTAACCTCGCTTCAATAAATACTTACTCCTTTTAATTGGTCGGACACTGGTCCAGTCGTGCTTATACTCACGGTGGGGCCTTCCAACATCTAACAAATGACGATCCGAGTTGAGGTAAAGGAGGGGTGTCTGTCGGATGTGCGATGGTGCAATTCTGACTTTTCTATGAGGATGGAAGAAGAGGGGGTGAATCTAAAACATGACAATATCCCTAATTTCTGGGCTGAGGGGGGTTTTAGATGAATCCCAACCCGGGGTATCCTTAACTTTTCTCATCTAGTCTGCACATTAAGTTGACTCACTGGTGCGCGTCATTTAGGGCGTTCATTTGGGATATCGGTTGGAGTCCGAGGTACTACAATAACCCTTCAAGTTTCTGGCGTAGGCCACTCTCCCATTCACTAGCTCCAGAGAGGGAGAGAGAGTCGTTCCTAGGTAGGGTAAGTGCTATATTCTTTCTCGTCCTTCACATGCAGGTATCATGTTCGGGCTTGTTTTTCTTATTCCATTAACCGCTCGATCCATACCTTAGTCATACAAGAAAAGCATTCGTCCGTCAACCCAGACGTGCGCCACACATGAGCATTCATACAACACAAATCGGGGCCCACGCGCGCATTCATACCATACAATTCTTCTTCTTTCTGCGTGTAACACGGTGCATTCTGGGTCTTCTCCATACTCCAGCTGAAATTCCGATATTAACCTGCAGAGAAAGAGAAGGGGGGGGTGACAGCGTACAAAGCACATCAGCGCGCAAAAACACGAAAATGTTTTTACCTACCACGTGCCTAACTTATCTTCTTTGGGAAGCAGTACCTTGCATCTCGGCACTGCAGTCCAGAGGAACTGGTTTATTGTCCTATTCATAGATATATCTAAATATCCGAATCTTTTACCTATTGCTTATGCTGCAGGAATGCAAAAATACGACGGATCTTGACTATTCTTTTCGTATTGTTCGTATGTACCATGCCTTTCTAATTTTTCATAACCAAAATTGTTTCATTTTACTTGTCCTTTATTTATTTTGAAAATAGTAGCCTTTATCCGAGAACCTACCAACCTAAGTGACTGATATGAGGCTAGTTCTACATATTTTTATATATATTTTTTTCCTTTAAAACCTTGATTGAAAAAGATGTCAGCATAAAGATACGGGCCTGCAACCATACAGGCCGGCCACGGGGCAGACGGGAAATGTATGAGGTAAGGAGACATTACACTTGTAGTATAGGAGTACGTGATGAGCGGGCCATTGTAATTGGAAAAACTTAAACGAGACAAATGGTTGCAGGATCAATGAAGGTTGATTTTATAATTGAAAGTAAAACAAGATCAGTTACAATAAAATCGTTTATACGCATACCATGGGCGAGCATCATGAGTAGCATTACTTCGAAAATACAATAATCAATAGTGAATAAGAACCAATATCAGTAGGGTTGTCCGCATGCCCAGTCAGTACCCTTCCCCGCCCGCCACGTGCTCAAGGACCGTATACATATCCCATAATATCAAGGCTACGTAACTAAAACGTCATAAGGAGTTGCAAGTCTCGCCTATACTGGTGCCATTTTGGGGCGTGGCCGGGTGGGTCCAGAGTATAGTTCAAATGCCTCCGACAACTAGCGGCCGGACCAGAATCCCTTTCGGTAGTCAAAAAAGTTTGTTAGCGCCAACAGAGAGGACAAGCGGCGTGGACAGCGGCTAAAGGCGGGGAAGGCAAAATCTTCCCTACCGGGTCCCGCTGAGGTCCCACCGGAGCTGATCGAGTTTGGCAGTACAAAGGCCGGTGTCAGCACGAGAGCACCACCATCTTGTGATAACGTTGTGGCCACTCCGGAGAGCGGGATAGCAGGTGTATCCCTCCACCGACACGTTGAATCAGTCTTTCCTTCGATACCAGATGTGGATAAGGTGGCGGTCGCCCGGGGCAGTGGCATATCCATGGGGGATAGTCGAGCAACAGTGGCGGTGGCCCCCACCGGAAGCCTGCGGGAGCCGAGGGCCAGTGACTTTCGAAGAATTTTTTTAAACTGAGAGGACGTCTTCAAGAGTGGGGCTCATGCCCGAGCAGGCAAGCATCCGAGTTCCAAGGCAGCCCAGAGCCACTCCAATGGACCAGGCCCAAATCCGGGGTGTCGGCCGCCATTTTGTGAGCTCCGTGGCAGCCGCCTGTCGCTGCACCGCAAGAGCGGGTGCAATTCAGCTGGATGGTGGATAAAGTCCACATTTGTAAAGCGCACAATCACCCGTAAGGGTCTCTAGGCGCCGGGGGCCGTCGGGAAGATTAAGCGAGCTATTGCCCAGAGTCACATGGTGCTGGGCTAACCTGCCGCCGGAGCCGGGGATCGTACCGTGGTCTCCAGATTCCAGCGTCAGTCGCCCTGGCGGCGGCGCCACACCTCTTCCACAATGAGACACTGTTCCGCAAGAGCGGGCGCAACTCAGCTGGCCGAGCGAGGCACTGTGCCGCAAGAGCGGGCGCAACTCAGTTGGCCGCGTGAAGCGCTGGGATGCAGCTGAGGCACCTCCACCTGGGGAGGTGGGGGAGGCTCGTTCGCGCCACCTCTCCCTCCCGGCGCACCCCACGCCGTCCGGATGCCACCTCAGGGCGGATGAATGGGAAGGCCAGTACAACGACATCGTGGCCGTGGTGCTTCCGGGCCATCCACCCGACGGCCTCTTCGGCCGATGGCTGCCAGCAAGGCCTTGGCGCGTTCGGTAGCTTCCGGCCTATTCGCTCAACGGGCCGCTACCGACGCTGCCTCGCCGGCTGATGGCTTTTGTAGACTTTTTATAGCCCAAAGCCTACTAAAAAGTAGCTCAAAGTAGCCCAACATTGAAGGCGGGACAGGAACAGCGTTAAGCAGACGGCGAATGCGTTGGGTTTGTTGTTGCAGCCGGCTGCCATGTAAATAGTTGTTTAATAAAAAGTTTTAAATAGTTGTTTAATAAAAAGTTTAACATGTTACTTTGCTGGAGTGTTGTATATATTTATAATGCTTGCATAGGGTTTGTCGTTATTTGGGCGGGGTGGGCGGTGGAGCCGAGTTGTCTTGCAGCCATCATGGCGTCGAGCTCGATTCTTCTCACTAGTTTCATATTTCTCATGAGGGGTTGTTCCTAATGTTTCTATTTTAGCGAGGTCAGAAAAGAGATCCCATCAGTGGCCTACTGATTTTGCTCGATTCCTTTTGTTTTTCCTAACGATATTATTTTTTTGTTTGCTAGCACGATACAGCGGCTAACCCGCAATTTTTTATATATATATATGTCCTTTTTATTAGGGGCGTCTTCCGGTGGAGCCGGATGATCTGCCTCTAATAAACGGTCCGGGCTGAACCAACTACCAACAAACGGGGCAAAGATAGGCATGACGGGTTACAAAGGGGACAAAAGTCTGCACTACCTATCCTTCACTATCCGCAAAGACTAAACAGAGTATTGCGACCCTGTGCCTATTTGTGAATAGAGAATAACCCAAAGAGAACCAATTCCGAACGATCAATGTTCGGTCAAACAATCAATCAAATGAGGGATAAAAATAGGCACGACGGATTACAACGGGGGCAAAAGCCTGCGTTACCTATCCTTCACTATTCACAAGGACTAAACAGAGTATTGCGACTCTGTGCTTTTTTGTAAATAGAGAATGATCCAAAGAGAACCAATTCCAAAACAGTAAATGCTTGGATAACAATCAATCAAATGGAGAGGGAAGTAGGCACGAAGGGTTACAACGGGGGCAAAGGCCTGCGTTACCTACCCTTCACTATCTGCAAAGACTAAACAGAGTATGGCGACTCCGTGCTTGTTTGCAAATAGAGAATCTCTCAGAAACAATCAAATGAGTAATACTAGTATTTTCAAACAATCAAACAATCAATTCGCAATTCGTCGTGTTTACACGACCTTACCCGGACCGCATGGACAGTTTCTCATCTTCTGCTTCCAGCGCCTGATCGTCCTCTATTCTCTGTAATTGCTGTGGCACTCCTGATGGTTCCCAGTCAGGACCGTAGATCACTCGAGAGAGGTCTGCTCGGAACCGGTGAAGTTCGGGTGATCGGCTGCCAGACGAGGGTCTATCGGGCAGGTGCACTTCTCGATCGTTGCAGTCATTCACTCTGTCGTTGGGACCTCTCTCACTGGATCCACGCGATGCTGATGGGCCCCACGTTTGGGACGCCAATTGTCAAAAGGTAGGGCCGAATTCGACCAAGAACCCTTCAGTATTTGCCCGGCGTTAGCCGCCTCTCATACCATTCGAGATTACCAAACAAAGAGGCAGGCGCTGGAGACAGAAGGCAGGAAACAGGAGTTTATTCCGACGGAGCAGAACACGTCAAATCAGACAACAGGGTATCTTCTCGAGGTGCTCTAAACGCATCCTTGAGGCCTGGCCTCTTATACACACGTTTATTGCTTTATTACATGAAACACATTCTTGTCAATACTTGATGTACGGAAAGACATCCTCGGAATCCCCGCTTCACCCCCGTTCCCACACATATTTACAGTAGAGTTCCCACCTCGACCTCAGCATGTGGTGGTTGTCGCGCAGCTGGACATTCTGCTGGGAACGGGAAAGTGGGCGATCGGTCGGATCTGGAGGTGTGAGGGTATTGATTAACCACCGCTCCTTTGATGTGAGGCGGGGCCCTACTGTAGGGGGCAATGAACTGCATCTGCCGGGCTAGGTGATGGCCTGGGATCGGGCTGGACTATCGGGCAGGGAGGAAGAGGTTATCAAAAAAGGGCCTGTTCTTTGAATGAGATGAAAGAGCGAGGGGGTTCAGCACGGGATGTGGCCCGGAGACAGGGTCGCGCTAGAGGTGCGCTTATGGTCCAAGCAGGAGAAACCGGGGGCTGTCGGGCGCGGGGGAATGCTTGCGAGGCTGGGGTGTGAGGGGGAGAGGCGCGCAGGCTATTGGCAGTGGGCAGAGAGGCCGTGACACAAAAATGGCTGCCACCTACTTTCGCGATGGGGCCTAAAAGGGACAAGATGGCGTGGCTACTGTTTTCATGATTGTCGCTCTACTTTCAACAGTGGCTGTGGTGAACATAAATGAACGCCGCTTATGTATACCGATTTTAGTCATTTTCCACAAAGTAGCAGGCTAACTGAATATCTCCATTGTCTCCATCATCATCATCATTATAAGGCTGTGAGGGAGGAGAATTGTGTGGCTGTTTGGCTTTTTGGCGTCGAGGGTTTCGGCTCCAAAGCAGTCTTTGGTTTTGAGCTCAAAGGTTTTGGCTCGGTGCCAGACATCGGCCGGCTCAATCTCTAGCCGGAAGGCTTGACAGTGGGTTTCGGGTCCGAGCCGAGAGGCGGGGCATCGGAAACATCGTCTCGGTGCCAACCGTAGCACGGAGGCGGGATCGAAGCCTTTTGCTTAATTGGATTTCGGGGCAAGGGGTATTCAGTACTCACAGAACATTGACCCAGCGGTATGTCCTATTCAATCTCCGAGTCCGATTCAGGTAAGGGCTGCTCTTCCTTTTCCCCTTTGGTCCCCTGTGCATCGAATTCTTCATGCTCGGATCCTTCACCGAAGATGTTCGGCAAGTATTCGATGTTTTGGCTCCGTATTTCACAACGTTGAGCCCAATGATCGCGGAGCGTCTCCTTGGATCGACACGATCTGCACTTGTCGCAATCTTCTTCTTTGTGCTGCGGACACTTGCACAAATACTTTGCATGGCACCGACTGCGTTGTGGACTGACGTGGTTAGGCCCCACGGCCTTCCGATGTAAATTAAGTTTTCCTTTGACCGATACAATACGCGGAGAAATGGGATACGCGTACGACCAATACAATACGCGGAGAAGTGCATGTCTTTTAAGTAATACACTAGTTGAGGTTTCCTTCTTGTACTAAATCCTGTGCTTTAGCTTTGTGCTCATCTGGGAGATATTGGAGCAATTGCTCCATCTCGTCCCAGTGCATTTTATCATACCTGGCTAAGAGGGCCTAGGTGTTAGCAATGCCTCTATGATTTCCTGCCTGGACAGCTATTCATTTGCCAGAGGAGTCTATTAATTTTGACACTTTGTCTGGAGTTGGGGGTGGGGGGGAGCAGAGGTTTGTGAATTAGCTGGAGACAACAAGTGAGTCTAGGGGTAATGTACTTAAATGAAGAGTGAATCAGAAGGAGCAGGCTTATACTTTTTATCTATTCTGGGAGTTAGAATAAGAGCACGAACAGGGTCTTTAAAAATGTCATTGGCATCTCTCATTATGCCTTTGAGCATAGGAAGAGTCTGACTAGATCTGTGTGTCCTAGACGGAGTTTGAGACAAGAAATCCTCTTCTAACGATTCTTTATGTAGTTGCATCTCATGATATTGTGCAGCCCTGGCAAGCAACTCTGAATAACCTACATTGTGGTCAGGATGGGAAGGTTTTGCAGGGTAAAGGTCTGGATCGTTATCTGTAGGGTGATCAATGGTATAGTCTTTCCAAGGACCTACAGGTAACTTAATATCTCCATCGTCTCCATCATCATCATTATAAGGCTGTGAGAGAGGAGAATTGTGTGGCTGTTTTGCTTTTTGGCGTCGAGGGTTTCGGCTCCAAAGCAGTCTTTGGTTTTGAGCTCGAAGGTTTTGGCTCGGTGCCAGACTTTGGCCGGCTCAATCCCTAGCCGGAAGGCTTGACAGTGGGTTTCGGGTCCGAGCTGAGAGGCGGGGCATCGGAAACATCTTCTTGGTGCCAACTGTAGCCCGGAGGCGTGATCGAAGCCTTTTGCTTAGTTGGAATTGGATTTCGGGGCAAGGGTTATTCAGTACTCACGGAACCTTGACCCTCGGTACGCCCTCTTCATTCTCCGAGTCGGATTCAGGTAAGGGCTGCTCTTCCTGTTCCCCTTTGGTCCCTTGTGCATCGAATTCTTCATGCTCGGATCCTTCACCGAAGAAGTTCGGCAAGTATTCGATGTTTTGGCTCTGCATTTCACAACGTTGAGCCCAATGATCGCGGAGCGTCTTCTTGCATCGACACTATCTGCACGTGTCGCAATCTTCTTCTTTGTGCTGCGGACACAAGCACAAGTTGTACAGATACTTTGCATGGCACCGAGGGCAGAATTTGAATTGAGTCCGATTCATCGACTGCGGGGTGGACTGACGCGGTTAGGCCCCACGGCCTTCCGATCGAAATTAAGTTTTCCTTTGACCGATACAATACGCGGAGAAATGGGATACGCGTACGACCAATACACGGAGAAGTGGGATACGCGTACAAAGCAAAACCGACATGGGTATAGAGAATTGCGCACCTAGGGGATCCCAAAGAACAGCTTCGAACCGGAGCACAACAATTCACGTCCGAACCCAATGGCGGAAAAAAACAATCTAGCAATAGAGTCGATACCCTTACGCACTATCACCGAAAGGAGGAGTCACCTTACCTCGTGATTGGAAACAATTTTTTCAAAGAAAAACAACTTGTAAACATCCGGAGCCAACACTAGATGGCAGGAGTATGCAAAGCATGTGATCTACAGCACATATGCCTCAAACAAAGATATTCTAATGGCTACACAGCAGAACCAGGAAAACCGCAGCCAAAACCCTCATCACCAGAAGACTGGACAGTGCGGGAATCACCAACCAACTCACAGAGGCATCAGATCACCCAGAATGCAGGCAGCCATACTAGTTGTCAACCTCCCATACTGGTCTCATGTCAAACCACACCTAAAGGAACTATACTGGCTCCGTATATCCAAGCGCCTAAAGTTTAAGCTTCTTACCCACACATACAAAGAGCACTACACAACACACCTGAGCAGCAGTGTGCAGTTCCACCAACCAACAAGGCAGCCAGACTCCCACTAGCATATGTGCCACATGTAGGCAAAATTCGATCAGTAAGTCATGCCTTCTCATACATCGCTCTTAATGCATGGAACGACCTCCCACACCACATTAGAATCTCCTCACCACTTCCTGAATATCGCAATAAGTTGAAGACCTGGCTCCTGAAGCTTGCTCCACACATCTGCTAAGTGAAAGGATATCCTCATGGGTGATAAGGCGCAACAATAATCCACATAACATAACACAGTGTGTTACCTGTAAAAAGGAAGATTCCTTGCCAAACTAGTGCTGGAATTGAACTGCCTTTTCTGAAGGAATAGAGGTCAGAGGCCGGCTACTTGTACTAGTAGGAGTACACAACTGAATTAAATTCTTTAAGGTCAGTAGGACCTGCTCTCTTGGTATTCCTGCTTTACTCATAGGTATCAAATCACTTAAAGTAAATACTAAGATATATTCATGTTTTCTAACACAGATGTTAACTAAATTCAGTTCAACAATTCCAAATGAGCCAGGATCTCTAAAAATACACAATCATGTACATTGGCACAATTAATATATTTTTAAAACATAGGGTTCTTTCTGGCTCACATTACCTTCATATTTCCGTTCTAGTACAGAAGGAAAAGATTACAGTAAGCCACTAGTGAAATTCACAAGCTTACCTGTTTCTTGGAACTGGAAACAACTTTGTCTGTGTGCGCTACGTTAGATGAGTTATTACTACCCACACTTGTTTTCTGTTTTCTTGGTATATAAACTCTGGGAGATTTAAACAAATCAGCACTGCCATTGTCGTCAGCAGAAGAAATCTTTTTTTCCTTATTTGGAAACAATATCTGTCCGCAAATGCCAGATTGTTGACTACTTTTGATAGGCATTTCTGCAAAGGTGCTGCTGCTAGTAGTTTTTCTGGAGGCGATTTCAATTTCTTTTTTGCTTGTGGTTACTGTCTTATGACTTGAGGGATGGGAGTTGGTGTGCATTGTAATATCCTGAGACCGTTCATCATCACCATCATTTTCATGTTCTAAAAAAACCGTGTCTGGACTACAGTCAGTGCTGCTCACCACACACTCTCCGGTGCCATCCACAGGAGTGGAAAACGGTAGGCTCGATGAGGCCTGGATAGTCTTAGAAGGTGTGAACGTGTTTTCTGTTTTATTTGAAGATGTAGCATCTACTGAAAAAAATTGAAAGTGCATCAGCAAAATATTTAAAATGCTAAAACATTGTGATGTTTATCTAGTACTTACTGCTTCTTACAACAACAAAAAATATACATTAACTTCACATTGTTCTGAATATTCAACAATTCACAACTGAAATTCCACGCAAAGAATTATGCAACAGCAGTTTGATACTACTGGCAACATAATCTTGGTATTTGTAGCACTTACATTTCAGACGCGTGACCTATTTCTGGATGAAAAATCTGTGGATCCCAGTACATCTTGGAATTGGTATCTAACATCATTAGCATTGTCTAAGTATCTAGCGGCATTTCTTGCTTACTGCTTGATACCGGTCAGATCAGCTTTTCGTTAAATGCAGTCCTGGTACTTAAACTGCAACTTCTTCCATTTGACAAGTGATTGACGGAAAGTTCCAGGAGGCAAAAGTGACCATACAAACAGTTAAAAGTTCTATGCTGTAAGTGTGGAGCAACATGGGCCCTCCAAGACCACACAATATAAGCCGCAGCTGTTCAGTTGTTAACCTTTCACTGACATTTTCGCACAACACCACCAATTTCCGGATTCCATCCACAGTATCCTATGTGATCAGGAGTCAGAGAAAAGGGAAAAGATCCACAACACGCCAAAAGCAAAAAGGTGACACTGGAGTCTATAATATTACGTAAAACACAGACTTATTTAGATGCAGTTTGTGTTCTGCATCATTGTGCCGCATGGGTATGCTCAAGAAGTCGTGCATTAAGAACGTTGGGATGGGGTGGGCCAAATAAATTCTACCTCCAATATCATATGGAGTAGTTTTGGCAGCTATGTGTTCACAGGGAGGCTCTACAAGACTAGAAGGAGGCACCAACAAAGATCATCATAATCACCGCTGCAAGTAATGACTTGTAATATCCCATTTTAACAGAACAGAAAAAGCTAACCTTACAGTGAATTGACTAAACGCCAGACTATAGTATTCCAACAATGCTGCAAGCTGGTCACATGATGAGACTTGCATGCCTACATATTGTCTTATGGCTGGATGCTCATTCTGAAGGGGCAAGCTATTGTGCACAGGCTCCACTAAATCTCTAGTCAGATAATCAACTTTAAACACAGGTATAAAGCAATGGAACAGAGAGATGTGAGGCAGGAATATCCACATATTAATCTATAAATATGAACATAGTTCTAGAAATAAGAATCCCAAAAGGATATGGAGTCAAGTGTCCGGAGTCAATGGAACAGGGAGTCATCATGCCAACATGGTCTGGCGACAAGAAAGCATGGTACAGTGAGACATAGTGACACAGTGACAGTGGGTTGAGAAAAATATCAGTCACAAGGATATGAAATCAAGAGAGCAGAAAAAAAAAAAAAAAAAAAAAAGAAGATCAGTGACATATGCCGACAGGTCCAAATCAAGGACAAAGAGGCAAATATAAAAATTTCAAAAAAACATGCAGTAAAAGAGTTTGGGTCTGGAACCTAATACACTACCATGCACAGAACAAAAAAGGGTAAAAGGTATGTCACTGACAGAGACCAGCAGGCAACTACATACAAGAGTCTTTAACCCCTTAACTGCGGCGGCTATTCCGCCGCAGTGCTAAGGGGGCGGGGCGGAAGAGCGGCGGGCGCATGCTGGTGACGGAACCGCTCCGTCACCAGCGTCGGTTGAGCTGTGCTTATGACGGAGCGGTTCCGTCATGGCCCGCCCCGCTCAATAGAACGCTCAGCGCAGGCGCGGAATCCGCGCCGCGCAGGCGTGCCTACCAGGCCATGACGGAACCGCTCCGTCATCAGCACAGCGCGACCGCGGCTGATGACGGAGCGGTTCCGTCATCAGCAGGGGAGGGGTTAACCAGCCACAAAAGTATACAAGCCATAATGTTCAATACATTTATTAAAAATAGCCTACGATCATTTTTATAAAAATTAAAAAAACACAAGTTGAACATTT
The DNA here is from genome assembly GCF_964261635.1 of Lissotriton helveticus. NCBI lineage: Eukaryota > Metazoa > Chordata > Amphibia > Caudata > Salamandridae > Lissotriton > Lissotriton helveticus. Next base: position 152,587,548 of record NC_136070.1, read on the forward strand.
CCTTTCGCAGTGCTACTATTTTATTCGTTTGTAAACATCCTTGGTAATATCATTCAGCGTAGGACTGTGAAAGTACAATGCAGCATACAATATTAGTATTTGATTGGATCTCTCAATCGCATTACCAATGAAATGAAATGAACTGAAAAGGGGTTTTATAGAGCGCGATAGCTGCCCTGAGGCGTCCAAGCGCTAAAGAAAAATGGTGCTACCTGATGAGACCAGTTGGCAGAAAGAAGTTAGTTGTGTTTATTGAAAAGGAGAGTTTTTAACTGTTTACGAAATGAGGACAAATTGGGGTTGGATCTCAGATAGAGAGGGAGTGAATTCCACATCTTGGCCGCATTATAAGAAAATGACCGGCCTCCTGATCTTGATCTCCTGATTTTAGGGACTATGGCCAAAAAGGCATGGGCAGAGCGCAGTTGTTTGTTAGGCTGATATGGAGTGATTAGGGAATGATTCATCACCGGGCCTGTTTTCCAATAGGCCTGATGGGAGATGCACAGGGATTTAAAATTGATTCTCTCCCTAACAGGGAGCCAATGAAGGCTCCTCAGCCCGGGCTTGGCTGAGAGCATGCGAGGGAGCTGAAGCAACAGTTGCGCGGCACAGTTCTGGATCAGCTGAAGTTTCCGCAAGGTGTATTCAGGGGCTCCTAAATAGAGAGCATTGCCAAAGTCCAGGCGGAACTGAATCAAGCCTTGAACCACAGTTTGTTTGGCTTCAAAGGGTAGGAGGGGGAGAATCTTCTTAAGGAGCCTGAGAATACCAAAGCAGATGGCTGATAGCCTGGTAGCCTGGCTGTCGAAGGTCAAAGTCTTGTCCAGCCAGACACCAAGGCTTTTTATAGTATTTTGGGGTATTGGAGTCGGACCCAGACAGGGGGGCCATATAGAGTTACTGTAAACGAGGTAGAGCAGCCAAGGAGCATAAGCTCTGTTTTGTCTCCGTTGAGCTTGAGACATGATGCAGTCATCCAGCTTTTTACTTCCTCCAAGCAGCTGGTGCTGATTGGCTGTCCCTCTGCACAAGGGAGACCACTAGCTGACTGTCGTCCGCATAAGTAATGATCTTAATACCATATGGACGGATGATCTCAGCCAGTGGTCTCATATATACGTTAAACAATGTAGGGCTCAAAGATGAGTCCTGCGGTACCCCACAACCCAATGGTTTACTGGAGGAGATAATATCCTCTTCAAAGACTTGAAATGATTTGTCACTCAGAAAAGATTTGAGCCAGGTTATCGCTCTCCCTGATACTCCTAGACTAAGAAGTCGGTGCAGTAAAATTCTGTGGTTGACTGCCACCGACCCCCCCTCATCCCCCCCCCCCCCCCCAATCAAGAATCTCTCTGGTTTCCTGTTACCGCAAGCAGGGCCGTCTCTGTCCCATGCTTGGGGCGAAAACCCGTCTGGGTGACATCGAGCAGATGGTTACTCTCGAGGAACAACGTTAGATGCCCATTAACATGCTTCTCGAGGATTTTGCTCGCCCAGGGAAGCAGAGAGATAGGGCGATAATTATTGGAGTGGTTAGCGTCCAAATTTGTTTTTTTTAGGAGTGCTCGTACCATGGCTTGTTTCCACATAGGCGGAACAATACCTGAGGATATAGATGCATTGAGTAGGTCAAGCATGGTAGGGAGGATAGTATGAGCAACGGTAAATAAAGTGCAAGGGGGGGCTGGGTCACGGGGGAACCTGATTTTACTTGCAGTATTATGGATCCAAGTGATTCTGGATCCAACAGAGGGAACTGATCCAGAATATTTGAAGAGTGGCACTCAGTTTCTTGGGGGGACAGGGATAAAGCATCGGCGTGGGGGTCCTTAATTGCATCTGGAAAAGATAAATAAATTTGATGGATTTTTTGAAAAAAGAATTCCGCCAAATCGTTACAATGGGATTGTATGTTATGGTTGAGTGGAGGGGTTTGGGGAAGCTTGATAAGACTTTTCACAATTCGGTATATTTCTTTAGGTTTAGAACTGGCCGCAGTGATTTTTCCTGTGTAGTATGCAGATTACGCCGTTTTTATCTCGTGTTTATAGGATCTTATCGCTTCTCTAGAAGACATTTTATCTGAAGCAGCATAGTCTAATCGCCAATTCCTTTCCAGTTTTATACACTGTAGTTTTTTCTCCCTAAGCCCTACCGAGTACCAGGGAGCAGTTTTCCGAAGCTGTTTTGGAGTAGTTTTGCAGAGAGGAAGTATGGAGTCAAGAGAGTTTGAAATCCAGTTATTGTAATTATTGTTAGCTGATCGTGGCTCATGGTTAATTGGAGGTCTGGAAGCCTCTAGAGCTCTGGTCCACTGTTCTAAAGGAAGTTTGGACCAGTTTCGTAATTTTCTTGGGATAGGCGTTAAGGAGGGGGATTTGTGTATATCCCAAGTGAAGGGGATCAGTGTATGATCAGTCCAGGGGAGACAGATAGGAGACCCTACCATAAGATCGATACAATTACTGAACACAGGGTCAAGATGGTGACCTTTAATGTGGGTGGGGGAGAGGACAAGTTGCTCCAATTGTAGTGCAGAGAGACTGGCCATCAGCTCTGAGGCAGTGCGGTCCGCGATATTGTCGAAGTGGATATTAAAATCGCCCAACAACGTAAAATTGGAGGGGGTGGTGGCTAGATCGGCAGCGATAGAGGGTAGGGCAGTGTGAAATTGTTTTGGGGGTCCGGGAGGGCGGTATATGAGTATTCCAGATGTTAGCTGTTATTCGGAGAAAATTCGATCGAAAAAGACAAACTTTCGCAGTCTGGAATAGGGTCAGTAGCGCAACGGCACGTATAATGATCTTTATAAATAATTGCCAAGCCACCTCCTTTCCCATGGGAACGATCTTTCCGTACGATCTGATAGCCCTGGGGAAGTGCTTGTACTAAGTCGGGTTCGGAGTCCAGGGTAAGCCAAGTTTCCGTCAGGAAAATAGCGTCTGGCGCAAGTTCATCTAGCAGCAGGGCAATTTCGGTGCGGTGTTTAGGCAGGGACGTACAGTTCAAGAGACCCGACCACTACACTCATATGATATATAAATTTCCAGAAGTAACAGATGCAGAGTTACAAGAATAACAGTAGCAATCAAAGGTGTCAATCTCAAGAGTCAATGCAGTTCCAAACACTCTCTCAGGGGAGCAGTAGATTATCAAATAAGGACTTCCAAGTCCTCCTCAAACCTTAAGTAAATAAACATTTCTCCAGTACAGGACTATGGAGTGTGAGAAATTCCAGCCACATAATTATCCCTGTAAATAAATGCAGCAGCCTTACCCCAGATGTCTGTGCGTGTTGTGGCGTTATTTTATTTGTTGTGGCTGACCTCCATAGTTGACCCTTTTCGTCCTCGCTGAGATGTCTTGTGTACAGTGCTTCCCAGGAGTTTGTTGTTTTCGCATTCAGTGTTGATGTTTTGGGGATCAGGAGTTTGTAGATCTGCGCTGTCTGGTGTCCAATCTTGTTGAGGTTGTTCATGTATTGTATGAGGGTGGGCAGTTCGTTGTTTAGGTTCGCCTTGGTTATGGCTGCTTTGATTTTGAGGAACGTGTAGAGTTCTATGTCCGGTAGGATGTGCGTCTGTTTGAGGTTCTGGAAAGTCAGTGGTATATGTTTTTTTTCCAGCTGCGCTGGGGTGGTGATACCCTTCTTGATCCAGGCTTCGTTACACATCGTCCTCCCTTTGTATTGTAGTCTTGTGTTAAAACCAGATTGATTCCCAATTGGTTCCTCTTATCTGTTGTCCCATTTGCTTGTCTACTCTTAGCTGGGCTATTTTGGTGTGTTTGATGATGGGGTCATGCATGGCGGGGTGTTTGTTCGCTGTGAGTATTGCTATTGGGTTTAGCCCCCCCAGGATGTTCCTTTCGAGTTTTAGCCACTCGGGTTCGTAGTCTTGCTTGTTGGTAATCCAGAAGATTCCTTGTTTAACTAGGCAGGCAATTTGGAAGTTTTTAAAGTTCATAATATTCAGTCCTCCGAGACTTTTGTTGAGTCTCAGTTTCTGTAGACTGATTCTCGGTTTCTTGTCTTTCCATATGAACCTGTTTATCAGTTTGTCAAGTTTCTTGTGGAAATCTTCTGTCATTGTTAGAGGCAGCATGTTAAGCGTGTAATTGATAGCTGGTGTCACCATCATCTTTATCGTCTCCACTCTACCCCACCAGCTGATGTATTTGGGGGACCATAGTTCTAGTCTATCCTTTATCTTCCATAGGGTGGCTTCTTCGTTATGCTCCAGGGTTGCTTTGAGGTTTCTACCGAAGAGGAGGCCTAGGTACTTAAGGGGTTTGGTTTGCCAGGATAGGCCTGAGTTTCCTAGTACCGCTTTTGTTGTGTGCACGTTCATGGGTTTGCACTCTGATTTATCCCTATTTAATTTGTAGCCTGAGGCTCTTGCATACTCTTCTATGGAGTTCATCAGTGCCGCGATGGATGTGGTTGGTTCTTTCGTCGTGATTAGCACATCGTCTGCGTAAGTCACTCACATGAAGCACAATTTTCAGTATTTTCTGCTGTTAAAAATAAATACAGACAAGAAACACATTGTTTTCTGTCTGTATTTATACATAATGCAGATAAATGGCACAGAATTAAAAACCGATTTGCGTGCATAAACTTGCAGTCCTGTGTGTAAAGTTAATCCAAAGCAATGTATCTGCCTAAATTAAATAAAAGCTATAAATGTACCGTAAAGCTGTAATATAAGTTTAAAGATACATAGGTGCAGCTCAAAAACGTTGTTTTTACACTGCCTTGTGTAGCAGGGTGAATAAATCCTAGTGGATTATCATTTTTCCAGGGGGGTGTGGGGTGGAAGTTTGGGGGTGGGTGAAGGGGCCAAAAGTTCTGCTGTTGCGTGAAAACTTAGCGTGTGTCCTACAGTTAAGAAAGGAAACCAGGAGGAGCTAACGAAGTGAAAAGCAGCCTTGTTATAAAGATCCTAATCTAGACATCTACAGCAACTGGCTGACAACCGCAGAGATCAGAAAGTTTCTCAACGTGGTCTTTTCCTTCCAAGTTTGAATCTGTTCATGTGATGCGTCCCTGCTGGCACTTTGTATGATCTTTGACACGCATAGTGCTCAGAAGAGAATACCTTAGTAAATGGACATATCCCCTTGCTTTACGTTGTCACACAGTATTCCATTTTTCGAAGAAACACATTTTCAAAGTCAAGGAATAAACCAGAGCACTTCACATGTGCACCAGTTGTTTTACAGATGGACACATTCATTTTCTTAGGCACGGGGAGATTAAGTAACTTGCCCAGAAACACAGGATGTTGAACGTCCCTGCTGATCCGCGCCACCAAGAAAACTGCATTCAAGGAACGACTGGACAACAACGCACACAACAGCAAGGAACTCTTCAACATCGTGAAAGAGCTCTCCAACCCCAACGCCGGAAACAACGACATCACCCCTTCGCAAGACCTCTGCAACTCCCTCGCCTCCTACTTCCACAACAAGATCGCGGACATACACAACAGCTTCAGCACTCAACCAACGCACGCCACGACCGAACCACCGCCCCCCACCACCACCCTCCGCGCCTGGACCCCGATCAGCACCGAAGACACCATCCGCACGATGAACTCCATCCACTCCGGATCTCCGACAGACCCCTGCCCTCACCACGTCTTCAACAAGGCCGACGCTGTCATCGCACCCCACCTGCGGGACATCATCAACACCTCCTTCGACATCGCCACCTTCCCGGAGAGCTGGAAGCACGCCGAACTCAGCGCTCTACTCAAGAAACCATCAGCAGACCCTACCGACCTCAAGAATTACCGCCCCATCTCGCTCCTCCCGTTTCCGGCCAAAGTCATCGAGAAGACCGTCAACAAGCAGCTGGCCGCCTTCCTCGAGACGAACGGCTCCCTCGACCTCTCGCAGTCTGGCTTCCGGGCCAACCACAGCACCGAGACCGCCTTGATCGCAGCCACAGACGACATCCGAGCCCTGCTCGACAACGGAGAAACAGCGGCCCTCATCCTCCTGGACCTCTCCGCGGCCTTCGACACTGTCTGCCACCGCACCCTAGTACAGCGCCTCAGCAACGTCGGAATCCAGGAGAAGGCACTAGAGTGGATCACCTCCTTCCTCACCGGAAGGACACAGAGAGTCCGCCTCCCCCCGTTCAGATCGGAGGCCACCGAAGTCATCTGCGGCGTTCCTCAAGGCTCCTCGCTCAGCCCAACTCTCTTCAACGTCTACATGAGCCCCCTCGCAGCCATCGCACGCCAGCACAACCTGAACATCATCTCCTACGCCGACGACACCCAGCTGATCCTCTCCCTCACTAACGACCCCGCCACCGCCAGAGCCAACCTGCACGAAGGGATGACAGAAGTAGCCAAATGGATGTCGAACAGCCGCCTGAAACTGAACTCAGACAAGACGGAAGTCCTCATCCTGGGATCCTCACCCTCCGCCTGGGACGACTCCTGGTGGCCCCCGCCCTGGGCAGCGCACCCAAACCAACTGACCACGCACGCAACCTGGGCTTCATCCTGGACTCCTCCCTCTCCATGACCAGACAAGTCAACGCCGTCTCCTCGTCGTGCTTCCACATCCTGTGAATGCTACGCAAGATCTTCCGATGGATACCCACCGATACCAGGAAGACGGCCACCCAGGCCCTCGTCACCAGCCGTCTGGACTACGGCAACTCCCTCTACGCCGGAACCACCGCCAAACTCCAGAAGAGACTACAGCGGATCCAGATCACCTCAGCACGACTCATCCTGGACATCCCCCGCCGCAGCCACATCTCCGGACACCTGAGAGACCTGCACTGGCTCCCGGTCAACAAGAGAATCACCTTCCGGCTCCTCACCCACGCACACAAAGCCTTACACAACCAAGGACCAGGATACCTCAACAGCCGCCTCAACTTCTACGCTCCCACGCGCCAGCTTCGATCGACCAGCCACGCCCTCGCCGCCGTCCCCCGCATCCGAAGAGCCACCACAGGAGGAAGGTCCTTCTCCTACCTGGCCGCCAAGACTTGGAACTCCCTTCCGACCCACCTCCGCCTGACCCAGGACCACCTCGCCTTCAGGAAGCAGCTCAAGACCTGGCTATTCGAGCAGTAGCGAACCCCCCCCCCCCCCCCCCCCCAGCGCCTTGAGACCCTCCGGGTGAGTAGTGCGCTATACAAATGCTCTGATTGATTGATTGATTGCTGAGACTCGCACCCGGTTCCCCATGAAAAAAATACAAATGTCTGCTGCGCTTCATGCGATTTTATTGCTTAGGCATTGTGAAATTTCCTAGCAATATCACCCTTAGAAAAAATTCTCAGCTGAGGCTTTGATTGTCACAGGCTGTCCATGTAGGCCCCTGCAGGGGGCTTAATTAAAGCCGTTTTCTGTCCAAACGCACATTCACTTTACAAAATGTTTGTGTGCAGGCTGACAAATGCAGAGATCAGAAAGTTTCCTAACACGGTCTTTTCCTTCCCAGTTTTAATCTGTTCATGTGATGCGTCCCTGCTGGCAGTTTGTGTGATCTTTGGCACGCATAGTGCTGAGAAGAGAACACCTTAGTAAATGGAAATATCCCCTTGCTTTACGTTGTCACGCAGCATTCCATTTTTCGAATAAACACATTGTCAAAGTCAAAGAATAAACGAGAGCACTTTACATGTGCACCAGTTGCATTACAGATGGACACATTCATTTTGTTAGGCACGGGGCGGGGAGATTAAGTAACTTGCCCGGAAACCCAAGATGTTAAGCATCCCTGCCTAGATTCGAACCCGGTTCCCCATGAAAAAAAAAAAAAATGTCTGCTGCGCTTCATACAATTTTATTATTTATGCACTGTGAAATGCTTTAGCAATAGCACCCTGAGAAACACTTCTCAGCTGAGGCTTTGTCACAGGCTGTCCATGTAGGCCTCTGCACGGGGCTTAATTGAAGCAGGTGTCTGCCGGAACGCAAATTCACGTAACAAAATGCTTGTGTGCAGGATGACAACCGCAGATATCAGAAAGGTTCTGAACATGTTCTTTTCCTTCCAAGTTTGAATCTGTTCATATGATGCGTCCCTGCTGGCACTTTGTGTGATCTTTGGCGTGCTTAGAACAGAATACCTAGGTAAATAGGCATATCCCCTTGCTTTACCTTGTCACGCAGTATGCCATTTATCAAATTACCACATTTTCAAAGTCAAGAAATAAACCAGAGCACTTTACATGTGCACCAGTTGCATTACAGATGGACACATTAATTTTGTTAGACACGGGGAGATTAAGTAACTTGCGCAGAAACACAAGATGTTAAGTACGCTGCTGAAACATGCGGCGGTCTCCAGTCTTGCCTGGAGACCCCTCCACAACATAAGGCCCCAGGGTGCAGAGTCTGGCTTCCAGTTCCAGTGACATAATAGAAGATGCTGGGGCCTGTGTTATGCCCAGTCCAGTTCCAGTTTTAATTAAACGCTGCTCTTTCCCACACGCCGATGCCAGTGGAGTCCCGGGCCTTGGCCCGTTTTCTATTTCTGCGTGGACAGCCACTGTTGACATGGGAGTGTTTGATGCTGTTGTCATGGCAGCGGCAGAGGACGACCCTACGCTGCCGAAGCCCTTCTTCCAAGGGGATGTTTTAAATAACGACGGAGCCGAGGATGGCCTGACATGCAAAGGGCTGAAGGGAGGGGCGCAGAAATGCGAGCCTTCCTCGCGATCACCCCGAGCTGCCACTCGGGACCACCCCGAGCTGCCACTCGGGACCCCTCCATGTCTCTCTGCGCGCTGTAATACAACACCCGCGCTGTCACTCAGCACCCCTCGCTCCATCGCACAACATCCAGTCCCCGAGCATCCCATGGCCCAGGGACTCCACTCCCTTTTCTCTCGCGCCCCTGGCTCAGAGAAAACACCCCACTCTCCAGCAGTTAGAGCGGCCAAACAGCACCCCCTGGTGGCCTACTTGGACCCCTTGATTAGCACCCTGGCCTATGGCGGTCCTGAGGCGGTTGGACGGTACTGGGCAGGGTCGTGCCTGAGGTTCCTTGTTGACCACGTGTACCAAGGCTGCCTGTGAGTACATCTGCGCTCCAGCTGAACAACCCCCTGGAAGGCCAGATGCCCGAAGGACTTAAGACGCGCAGACCGGGCTTGCCCTAGGGCAGGGTGACCAGCGTCCCGGATTTGCCAGGACATTCCCAGGGTTTCAGCAGGTGTTCCCGCAGATTTCAGCACATTTGGCTCAAGTTCCGGCTTCCAGAGAGGGATCGACTGAAACCGAGGGCGGCGCATTTTTGTATGTTCCAAAGCAGGAATAGTTAGCAGGAAACAATGTAATTAACAGGTGTGATAGGAGGTTTGAAAATTGCACATTAGTTATTTCCTCAGTGCCTCGTCTGTTTTTGTAGGTTGATAGGCGCGGTCATTCTGTACCCCATAATGATGAGAACTTGAAGACCTTCTATTTTAATTAAATGTCACAGGTTTTGTGTTTTTTTTTAAATATCTGGTCACCCTACAAAGGATGGCAAGAAAGGGACGACACAGTAAATAATACAGAATAAACTCAATGTCCAACCAGTGTTACAGCTTCACAGCGAACCCTACCTTCTATAACCTGCGAATAAGAGGCGCTTGTACTTATGGCAATGATACAGTAAAGAGCAGCAGGTGCCTCCAGCTTGTGATTTGCAGAGTGCTGATATGTTCAAAAAGAGCTTCTAGGCGCTAAGGCCTCTGCCGGCACGAATCAGGAGAACGGAAATGAAAACACTGAAATAATCAGATGCCACAGCTAGATCTGACTAACGAAGCAGGTTTTGAGATTTATTAAGAATCTCTAATGATCAGATGTTGCACGCAGTTCGACAGGAAGTGTATTCCATGGCTCAGCTCAGCTCCCACCTCTTCCGGAAGTACATAAAAGGAGGTGGATGATCTCAGAGGCCTGGCAGGACAGTATAAAGAAAACAGTTCTGTAAAGTGATCGGGGCAGAATTATGGACAGGTCAGTGAACATGATCCGGGTTTTAAATTGGATTCCGTGTCTCACAGGCTGCCATGGCGGTTCCTTCAACTGGAAGACATAGGACAATGTCTCGGCAGATTAAGAAGCGTCTCCTGGCCTTCGAATTCTAGACCAACTCGACGCTCCTAATTTACTTATCAGGCGAGCCTAGGAAGAGTGGGCTCGAGTAATCCAGTCTGGAAGTTTTAAGAGCAAGGATCAGAGAGTTTTTTGCGGGTAGAGGCAAGAAAAACAAGAGCTTGCACAGAATTTTTGGTAGGTCGAGGCAGGTGAAGGGTAGCACTAAAATCTGGCGTTCAGCATGCACCACAGAAGAGCGGGGGCGAGGGAGCCTGTCGGTGTCTAGGACACGCTGATGTGCGTCCTAGACACCGGTGGGAATAGGCGGAGCAAAGGCGGGACAAACGCGTGCCTTTGCCCAATCGCGTGCCATATATATTTTTTTTAAAAGCACGCTAAAGCCAATGGTGGGCCGCGACAGCAAAACCACACGCACGAGTGTGTGGTTAGCTTTCTGAAGCCCGTACAAGAGGTCTCGCGCTGCACGAGCAATTCTACGCACTGCAATGCTGCGCACCGCAACGCAGGCGCGAGACCTAAAAAAATCCCTGGTGACTAGTGTGCTTTCTGCCCCCGGGAGTGGGGACAGGTCGGGGGCTATTGCTCCCATCTTCCTCCAAGGGAGGCAGAAAGGTTGTGACAATTTTGGGGGAGGGGGATTGGCATGCTCATTTTGGGCAGCCGCCACCCCTAAATATGACCTAAAAATAAATTGCTGGTGCCCAATGCGCTTTCTGCCCCCCGGGGGAAGAGACTGGGGGCTTTTTCCCTTATCTGCTCCCCAGTGGCAGCAGAAAGACTGAATATGCCTAAATGTAATTGGAGGGGGGAGCAAAGGCCCTTGCCCAAGGGACCGCTCCCCCCTCCCTGGTGTCCAGTGGGCAGAACCCTGCTTGGGGATCGCCCTCCTGAGGTGACCCCTTTCCAATGATACCTCTCCTGTCTTTCAATGTGCTCGGAGTGCTGAGATAGCCCCACAAGCATGTAAAAAGTGAAACTGGCTCATTTCAGTTTCAATTTCACTGAAATGTTGTCAGAGCAACGTGTGTGCTGATCGTCATTTCAGGAAAACCAACTAAACTGCCTCAGGAGCTGGGGAAGGCTGTTTAGGGGGCATGAGAATCCTTCTGGTGTCTGCACCAGAGGAATTCCCTGTGCATTGGCATCGGACGCGAGGAAGCCATCCGATGCACATGAGCTCTTTTGCGTCAGACGGCTCTCGCACGTTTGATGCATGGAAGGGGTTAAATATTGTTAAGGACTAGGCTACTAACTTATACTGTTAAATACAATGGAGAATTTGAGACTTGGAACAGGTAATCATTAGCTCATTTCATCACTCTAAGCAACAGATTAATTGAAAACCCCATATAAACAGTAACTTGTGAGTGTTGCGTTGGGCTGGTGAAAAAAGTATAGCTGCATCACAATACCGTACAGCAATACTGCGTGCAGAAAATGTAAGGTTGCGACCCATGACAAAACAGATTTCACTGGAATAAGAATATTACGGGTGTCTTCTACCGTATGATGTCACCAGACGTAAAACCCAATCCGATATCAAATGATCACTCTGGAATCCTCATTGGTGGAGAATGTCCATGATGCAGAATCTGGTACAGGGAACTGCACTAATTTCGTTGGCTTACCCCACTAAATGAACAGTAAAGAATGAACATGAAGGATATTTTTACCTGTGGTAAGAACTTGGGACATATTAGGGAATTATATTATAGTCTGGGATTGAAAGAACAAAACTAAACACATCTATTGGTTGTAGGAAATAAACTGATAAGAATCAATATTGTACAATAAAACCACTAACCTGTAACTGAAGAACACCCCTTTCCTCTGGGATGTGTGCCCATTTGCCCTTTATGTTGCTCTTTTGCCTTTTGTTTCATTAGCAGAAAAAGCTGGGCTGGTGATTTTGGCGGCCATGCTTCTGAACTCACAAAACAGAAGTTTTTTCCTCGTACCTCTGCAGCAGGGGCACTATGAGGCACTGAAAAAAAGAGAATGTGACATTAATTGAGTAAATTGATTAAATCAATATCACCCCCCCCCCCCTCCCCCCGTTGCCCTGCTCGCCTGCAGGCAGAACACCCAGCTGTTAGCCAATGCTGCACATCCTTTACAAACGCCGAGTTGGAGGAATGCCGATAATGTCACGGGTTTAGGGAACAGGGAACATTTCCTCGCTCTTCCACCCCTCTGAGTTTTTTCTCCTGGGTGCTGGTGGGCCTCTCTGCCAGACTCTATACCTCCTCCCCTCCGGTTGCCATCACGGTCCCATCGCACTACTGTCACATAGCTGCCAAGGTTTCAGATTGGTATGTGTGACATTTTCATAATTTCAGTGTAATTGTGAGTGACATTTCAAGGACTATGAGTGACACTTTCTCGCACGCAAAATTAAGTAATGAAGACGAGGGAAAAATACAGATATGTAAATTACACTCATTTGAGCAACAAAAAACGAAGAGCTTAAAACTGCTGAAAAGCACCAGAAATGGAAGGCCAATAACTGAAGACAGACTGCGTGATTGCAGTTCTCAGTAACAGAGGGAAGTCAGGCACTGCAGCTGCTGAGAAGATGAATTCATTGATCGGATCATTCATGACCGCACACTAGCCTAAAAAGCAAATCTTACAGCATAGCGCGTGCAACTAGGAGATATACCATCACTAGTCTCACAGCAGGCTGGGTCATCTCATTTCCTTGAAAGGCTGCTCCACTTCACCTGGGGTGGACACAGAGCACTGCAGCCACACCCCTGCTCTCACAACACAACTGGAGGGCAAGGGAAGGGGTTAGAGCTTGCAGGCCCCGTGCCAGGAGACGGTGAAATGCTCCAGGAGGAGGGACTGCTGAGGCTCGGGTTGGCACCTGGCCGGTTTCCTACCAGCACCACTGGTATTTTGATGTACGGGCTGGCACAAAAATAAGCAAAATCACGAAGAAGTATTTTATACATTATCTCTACATACTTCAAACAATAAATAGAAATAGAAAGCACTTTAAAATGTGTTCTAGAGCTACTTTAACTAATCCTGGTTAATAATTGTAGGAAACAAAGGCAGAAAGGTGATGCTATCAATAATTTTATACAATACTGTTTAAAATGATATTTCATAAGATACCCAGGACTTTCAGACTCTTAAAAACAACAATTGGCCAGTATTTTGTTGGTGGAAAGGAGACAACCCTAGCTGAGGCAAGAGCACTACAAGTACCAGACACAGGTTAGTTTAGAGTGGTGCTGTACCAGATGGAAACAGGGTGTATGTGTGCTGGGGTTTTAGGAGTCACCATAAGCAGCTCGATGTAATGAAATGTGAGGAAGACCCCGGGGTAGAAGCCCTGAATTACCCCCGACCCACTACTGAAGCCCCATGGACCCCTTACCGGCTAGAATACGAAGACCCATCTGTGCCGGAAATAAACAAAGACTTTTCCCTCCTACAGAACGCGTCCATTAACCCGGAGGAGGAAACCCTGAGAGGAGGTGGACCGGAACCCCCACGCGACCAATCCACGGCGTGGCCCAGAGGTCACGAGGAGCAGAAAAGCGGGGCAGAGAACGTCGTCAGTGTGTCACGCCGGAAGAGGAATCCAGAAGGTGAAGACTTCAGGAGCAACGCCGAGACGCTACCTGACACCGCAGGAACCAGCGAAGAAGGAACCGTCGACGAGGAAGACTGAGAGGCTCCTGAAACGTGGACTGGTGGATCCCGGAGGACGCAAAAGCCGCCACAACTCTGGAGAGTTGTGGCTTTTAGCGGTACGTGGCGGGGCAAAGGGGGAGGGAGGGAGTTGGCATTACAGGGTGGATAAAAGCACGAGAAACGTCTTGGTGGTGGCTACGCCTGTGTAATTCTGGCCTGCTCGTTTTTTCTTGCCTCGACCCTCTTGAGCACAAAACCCGCTCCGTTTTCACACAAAACCAACACCCTACCTCATAACACCCTGCCCCCACATTTAGACAAAGAAGGGACCGTCCTACGGGTGGTTCTCTGACCCTTACATTTGGGCCATTGATTCTCACAAGTGGTGTGGTGACGGTAGAAAGAATTAGTGAACACCCTGCTGACCGCTTCTTTTCCATTTGTTTTCTTTTGAGTATATTCCGGGATCACATCTACGTTCCACCGACATCCTTGACACTTGGATCCCCAACCCGGATAACCACTCCCCCAAAGAAGATTACTCACGATCCTTGTACTGAAGTGGACATCCCCGACTTCATTTGCTCCCATTTTTAACTCCTGAGTTCCTTTTCTCTTCAAATAAAAATCACATTATTCACCCTATATGGCCTCCTCGCTTCTGTTTCCAACCGTGCCTCCGACATTTGGTGTCAGAAGTGGGATCGGACGAAATGGAGGCCGTAGTAAAAAAAAGATAGCAGAAGGACAGGACCGCCTCGAGAAGATAATGGCCAGATTCCTAGAAACCGCGGAATCTCAGAGGGACGCTCTTCACAAAACTCTCACGGGACAAAGTCAAAGTCTAGAAACTACAATGGGTAAATTAGCAGAAGCACTAGGACAACCTCTGGGATACACGGCTCCTCCTTCTATAGTGGTACAGAAATATGTTCAAGGAGAAGATCCTGATTTTTGTCTCTCCAATTTTGAGAGGATGTCAAGAGCAGCTCAATGGCCGGAAGATCGCTGGGGACAATATCTTGGTCCTGTTCTCAGCGGCGAACTCCAAGCGGCATACCAGGCCGCCAATCCTCTTAAAAGCACACCTTATCCTGATGTAAAAAGATGTATCCTAGAACACCTGGGGATTGATGAAGAAACCTACAGAATGCATCTTCGTAACATCTGGGAAGGACCACACGAAAATCCCCGAGCACTCTGTTACCGTATACGGGACACAGCAGATCGTTGGCTAAAACCTCTTACTGCCTCCAAAGAGGCGATATTAGAAGAAATTTATTTGGAACAGTTCTTGTCTTCTTTACATCCCCTAATTCAGAGGTGGGTCCGCCAACACACGGATCTATCACTAGACAAAGCTGTAGAGGTGGAAACCGCCTATTTCAGAGCACAAGACTTACAGAAGGGTAGAGAAGAAACAACGTGTAAACAACCCAGTAGTTACCCTGTACGACAACCTCGACCGCAACCTAACCCCAGCAAGCCTGAGACTGTAACCATAGTACCCAGTCCTTAACCTCCTCTACCTTCCATCCCTAGACCTCCAGCCCCTGTAGGTCCCCAATGCTACCACTGTGGAACATTTGATCATATCGCAAGTTTCTGCCCTCAGAAAAAGGAAACCATGGAAGTAGGTTATACCTGAGCTCTCATGTGTTCCATAGAAGGTGAGCCCCATTTTTTTCTCTGCCAAATAGCCATTAATGGAGAACACCGAGAAGCTCTTATAGACACAGGGAGCTGTCAAACCCTGCTGAGACCACAGGTCATTCCAGGTGGACCCCCCAACTCCTACAGGAGTAGTGAATATTCAGTGTATTAATGGAGACAGTAAGTTGTATCCCATGACTAATGTTAAGATATAACACCAGCCCACTCAACCCCTGTAAACATGAAAGTTGGACTTCTCCCACATTTGCCTGAACCGGTGGTCTTGGGTACTGATTATCCACATATCCATACCCTACTGAATGAAAAGAAAACAGGTGGGGCTGACTGGAGAGAAGAAGCACCCTTCTTTAATGAGCTAGACCCCGGGTGGGTCCCCGGGAAAGATAGAAAGAGCAGGCACCAGAAAAGGAGAGAAGAGAAATAGAAACCCTGCCCTTCTGAGCAAAACTGCTTCTCCTCTTTGGGATCACGATAGGAACTTTCGTGCTGCCCAGAGGGAAGACAACACCCTCCAAGAAGCCTGGAAACAAGCGAAGGAAGAGGAGGATCCCCTGCAAGTAGGTCCCCAGTTTTTTTTACAAACAAGGGCTTATTATACAGAAAAGGGGGAAAACATCTACCTATTCAGCTCTTAGTACCCACCCCTTTTAGAGAGAAAGTCCTATATCTGGCCCATAGTCACTTGTTGGGAGGTCACTTTGGGGGGAAAAGCTTAAAAATCCATACTAGAGAGGTTTTATTGGCCCGGTATTTATCAACAGGTTAGGAAATTCTGTAGAGAGTGTGCCATCTGTCAAAAAACCAGCCAACACATTCCCCCTCGGGTTCCCCTGAAACCTTTACCCGTAATTGATGTCCCCTTTTCAAGAGTGGGAATGGATATCATCGGGCCCCTACTACCCTCCTGTAACGGTTATCGTTATGTTCTTGTCTTTGTGGACTATGCAACAAGATTCCCAGGTTTGGAAGGAGGCTGACCAGGATGATGAGAAGAGGTACCTACAGAGAAAGATTCTTCTGCCCTGGGAGACTTGCCTGAGCTGGCCAGATACTAAGATGCAGGATGACCATACCGGGCAGAGTTCTGCAAGGAGTAGAAGGAAAGCACCACTTTCAGGGACCGAGGCCCACAAAAATGACAAAACCTCTGGTGATCACTTCATTTACTGGAAGGATTGTCTCCTGGATAATGAGCATAAGGTCACTGAGCCTAGGTAAACCAGAGTGCAATAAGGCCTTCCTACTGGAGCTGCCTCATAACATTTCCTTAGCAGAACACCTGGGGGAAGCCAAAACCTTGGCGAGCCTGGCACCCTCTTTTATTGGCCCTAGATGAGGATCAAGTCTGATGCAATCTGTAGATCCTGTATGCACTGACAAGTTAGGTGAGAAGCACAAGGCTCCCCTCCAGAATTTCCCTGCGGTGGGAACATTCTTTGCGAGGGTGGGTGTGGACACTGTTGGCCCACTTGACCAAACAGCCCTAGGGAAGAGGTTTACCACTAGGTACCCTGAAGCCATACCCCTAAGAACAGTGACTGTACTCGTAGTGGACAAAGCACTGCTGAGTTTCCCAAGGATGCGGTGTCTGACAGATGGACCAACTTCATGTCAGTGTTGAATGAGTTTTGGGTTATCTATAAGTTCTCCACACCGTACCATTCCAAGACAAATTGACTTTTTGACAGATTCATTTTATGGGCTTGTATGAGCTCTTAAGACACAAATGGGAGGACTTGCCATCATGCCTGTATGCTTACAGGAAAGTACCATAGGAAGAAGTAGGCTTCAGTCCCTTTCAGCTTCTGTTTGGGAACTCTGTAAGAGGGCCTCTCAGTCTTGGGGAGGAAGGGTGAGGTAAAGGCCCCAGAAAACCCTCACAATATGTGTTGACTACATGCTAGACCTCAGAGGCAAAGTTGGAGGCCACTGAGAATTTAGAGGCCAGCCAGGAGATAATACAGCGGCTGGACCAGAAGGCCATTTTGGTTGAATATTAACCAGGCTAAAAAGTGTGGCGATGGAGCCCATGGAACTCCATGTTCTCCAGGGCCAGTGAACAGGGGTCAATGAGGTCATGAGGTTGCTCAGCTGGTGTATCTACGGACTTCGAGGAACACATTAAGGGTCCTGCATGTAAACAGACTCAAGCCACACTGAGAGGTCCTAAATCATCATGCACCATGCTCATGGTGAGAGACAGTGGTGAGGAGAGTGAACCCCTCGCAGACCTCCTGCCAACAAGAATGGAAGTAGTCTTCTTCCTACATTGACAGGTCTGCAGAGAAACTGTCACCATTGGCTGGGGATAGCTGCCTCTTTGTTCTCAATGACCCGAGCTCACCAATTGGTGCACTCATGAAATTGACACAGGTGACAGCATGAGTTCAAAAAACAGTATTTACAAATTGTACAATAAAGGGAGAGCCAGCATCAAGGAGGAGATGTGCAAGATGTTGAAACTGGGGGTGATAGAGCCCTCCAGTAGTCCCTGGTGCAGCCCAGTGGTATTGGCACCAAAATCTGCCCCACCAAATAGCACTTCAAAACTGCAGTTCTATTTGGATTAAGGAGACTGAACTCAGTCACAAAGACTAATGCACACCCCATTCCTAGAGCTGATAAGCGCATTGCCAGGCTAGGGGTTGCCAAATACCTCAGTACATTTGATAGGTATTGTCAGATTGTCCTAACTGAAGGAGGTTAGGAGAGTTCCCCTTTCTCTATACCAGAAGAGAGGAGAGAGGAGTTGGCCTAATGGCTAGGGTGGCAGACCTCGAATCTGGGGAACGGGTTTAGAGTCTTGGCATTGAAGCTGAACATCCTGTGATTCTGGGTAAATCACTTAATCTCCCCGTGCCCAACAAAAATGAATGTGTCCTTATGTAACGCAACTGGTGCTATGTAAAGCGATCTGATACCATCGGGTCAAGTTCGCGCTATATAAAATTCCGTCAAATAAAAAAATAAAAATAAAAAGAGCTCTTCCAGTTCCGGGTTATGCACTTTGGATTGAAGAACGTCACTGGCACATTCCAATGGTTGGTCAACCAGGTCCTGTCTGTGTTGGAAAACTTCAGTGCAGCCTTTCTGAACTACATTGCTGTCATCATCTCCAGCTGGGAGGACTAACTGCAGGAAGTGCTTGAGGCCCTTCCTCAGGAAGTGGTTGCGGCCCTTCCTCAGGCAGGCCTGGCTTTCAAACAAGTAAGAGCCAGGCAGGGCATTGAACTGTCGCTTACCTGGGACACCTGGTTGGTGGCCATGTACAGCTTCTCTGGCCACATATATAAATCATACTAGATTTGGAGCTTACAAAGACACAGACCCATGGGCGGTTTGAAAAGAAGTATGGGGACATTGTTGCTCCCCTGACTGAGCTGACTGCCTAAAAGCAGTTGAAGAATGTGATGTAGACCAGTGGTTCCCAAACCAGTGACTCAGGAGGACCCCCACCGAGTCACTACTGGAAACCGGGGACCCCCAAGCAATTTGTATGATTTAAATGTTAAATATTAAAACAGTCATTGGGGGAAAAACCCACAAATGTATGCACATTGAGGCACGCTACATTTAGATCAATCAATACAGACGCCAGTGCACAATCTAAAAAACATTTTTGATATGATTTAAATGTTAAATATTAAAACAGTCATTGGGGAAAAAAACACAAATGTATGCACATCAATCAAGAAAGCAGAGGCAAAATGCTCAGCAAAGGCACGATCAGACTTATTACAAACAGTTCAGAAAGTTGAAACCAAACGCATGGTAGTAGTTTCAAAGTACTCAACTAAAAGCCTCAGTTTCCAAACGTTCTATACTCAAACACTGGCAGATTTTGGCGTTGGAACCAGATTTTAAAAACATTTTTCAAGAGTATCCAAGATTTGCTTATACCAGGAGTAGGAACATTTTGGATATAGTAAAGACTACCAACAGAACAACGATGGCTTTGCAACACAAAGGGACCCAACCTTGTCACAATTGTAATAATTGTGATGCTATTATAAAAGGAACAACGATAAATCACCCACGGAGTGGGAAAGCTATTGAGTTGAAAGTTACGGCCACTTGTGACTCCAAAAACTTACTGTACTTATTGAAATGCCCTTGTGGCCTCGTTTATGTGTGAAAAACTATCAGAAAAATTAAAACGAGGTTAGTGGAACATAAAAGCAGCATCAGAAGGAATGACGAAAAATCCACTGTGGCAATACACTTTCATGAACGCAGACACAACATATCACAACTTAAATTTATGGTGTTAGAGACACTGGATAACATTGAATATATAGATTTGAACCGCAAATTACTACAGAAAGAAAATGAATGGATTTTTAAGTTGGATGCTTTAAAGCCTCATGGGCTTAATGACCGCATGGAATTCTCGTGCTACCTGTGAACACTATGCAATTACTGTAGAATGGACTTGTATGTGGAGGGACCCTGCCAGAGGTCCCGCATTACTGAAGTATATGTGATGCAGTTTTGTTCATTTATTCTTATTATACACTCGAATTGGATTATGCATGATACACCTGTTATTTTTTGTCACCTTCCATTTATCAAATTTACATGAGATCACTAATAACCCAGATTACTCACAATTGTTAACAGTAATTAATACATCTTAAAGATGGCCGCCGTCTACATGGAGGCTTATACTTTATCTAAAGTGACATTATTTATTTCTATTCGCGCGCACGCTAGGTATTCAGAACGTGATGCTTTCTTATTTATTTACTTTTATCACATGTTTACAGTTGGATTATGAGCGAGACTCCCGCTGGGTTTTGTGTTTTTTGTCATCTCACAACTAGTAGATTATTATGCAGTCATTAGCAACTCAGACTATCTTTAGGGTTACTCGTACACTCTAAGATGGCCGCCGTTCACACGGAGGTTTTTCATTTTTTTTTTTTTAGCGGGACATCATTTGTTTCCAAACGCGCGTAAGCCATGCTTTTACAAATGGCAGATTACCGTCAACACGCTTAGTATGCAACAGTTCGTGAATTCACACTACGAAACAGTTTTGCAACTAGTCCGGTAAGTAGGGATATAGTGTAAGGTTTATTTAGTTGGTTATTAGACACGTGGTAGGACATTGTAAGATAAGAGTACCGTTTTGATTATAATAACGCGCGTAACAAGCAGAGAGTGACACTGACTTTATTTTGTTCGCATAGCACCACTATATAAATCTGATTTTTTTAAATACTTCGCATGCACCACGAGTTATTATATGTTATTAGGAGATTTCAGTTGTTTAGCAGCACGCTACTTTGAATGATGATAAATGAGTACATTAATGCAATTCACAATCACCTGTGTTTTATATATGTTTCTTGTTGGTCAACGCATATACTTTAAAATGATACAGACTTTCACCTTAATAGATATATCATAGTTCATGATTATTGTTATATTGATTATACGAGTGTGGGTCCTCATTGAATTTATTGATTTTCAGATTCCCCTAATGAAGTGCCGCACGGCACGAAATGCATTGGGAGCCTATGATTATTGAATAACGGACAAAGTTGAATGTGATATACAACATTACAATTCGCAATGCAATGATATGAAATAAAAAGAAGTTTTCAATGACAATCTAATCGTGGATGTTTTATCGAAAACAAACTTTGGATTATAATTTACAAACATTTAATATCGCAGTGGCGATTCCAATTTAAAGCAGCGCCCAGAGGGTCGCCCTTTCATTGCAAAGGGCGCACTGGTGGCTTTATTTATTTTGAACACCTCTAGGACGACGAGGTGATACCTCTGAGGCACGCTACATTTAGATCAATCAATACAGACGCCAGTGCACAGTCTAAAAAACATTTTTGAAATTATTTACTTCGAGTCGCTCCATAATAGACACGGCTAGAGCTTGTTGAAAGATAACAACAAATCATCATGTCGACATATGACGATATAACAAGAATCACGGATGCACGTGCAGACACATTTGCATTTGCAGCAGAAGAGGTCACAAAAATGTATGCACTTATAGATGAAGACACCACACCCATTCTTAACAAAAAAAGCAAAGAGAACAACATCAAACAATTGCTATATCTTTTAAAACGAGAGGTAAACCAACGACTGCATGCAAGCACTTTAATAAGATATCACAGGGCACAGAGGATACCTAGAGGCCTAAGAGTTCAGTTGAAGCCTTTATTATGCAAGAATAATCAAAAGTTCGTAGAACGGTGGTATGCCGTACTGAATAAGTGCTCGTTAGATTTAATCTTACTCATCATCGAAGAACTTTCAAAGGTTTTGGAAGAGCTGAATAAAGAAATAATTCAGGCAAAGAGTGAATTACGAGAAACTTTAGAGAAGGAAGATTGGGACCAAGTGATATTGGATATCAATAAACAACTAGATAAATACAGGGAAGAGATCAACGAACGCAAGGTTCGTAAGTATAAACGGGACACGATTTATTACAAAATGGGGGAGGTTTATTCATGGGCTGAAGTCTATGCGAGGAGACGTCAAAATAAACCACAAACAAACACCTCTGAAACAGAGACATTATCGTCGGAAGGCGAATCTCGCCCCACGCAACAGAGATCAATCACAGAAACATCGTCCACACGCTCAACCACTCAAACTCCTACAAGTGGGCCTTTTTTAGAATTAGGCCAAAGAGAACCAGCAGACCCAGGCGGGGCAAAAGGAGACGAACCGTCAACCGTGCCAGTGAAGGAACCGGTAGTCAAACCCAAAAGCAGGAACAAATAATGAATGAAAATCAACTAGTGATTAATATTTATCTTATCAACTCGCCAAAAAAGAAATACAAACACTACAAAAAGGAACATCTTTTGTTCCAACGCACAACGCAAACAAACTAGAGTTTCACATCAGCCTTTTCAAACTGATACGGAATTTAAAATTACGTCATTTTTTTGAGAATGTGTTATCACCAAGTGATGATGGAGAACAAGACACTGAATTGAAACACCTTAGAACTAAAATCACTTATCAAGCGCCCATCAGCCACAAGTCAATTGATACATTTGAGTTCTTGGTCATAAATGATATAGATCGACTGGATTACAAACATGGTACCAAATTTTACAACCTTTCAAAAAAAGAACTTAATATTCTAAGAAATATTGCGAACAACCCCAAAATTACAGTACAGAAAGCAGAAAAGGGAGGGGCAATTGTCCTGATGGATACAGAGTTTTATGTCACTGAAGTGGACGCTCATGTAATGGATCAAGAAACGTATGCTCCTTTAGGATTCGATCCTACAAACAAATTTCAGGAGTTCTTACAATCGATTTTGGAACAAGCAAGTAAAGATGGTGTCATTACAGAAAAAACAAAGAAATTTCTCACTAAAATGCATCCTAGAACACCATTCATTTATATGCTCCCAAAGGTCCATAAGAATTTACAGCATCCACCTTTACGTCCCATCGTCAACACTAGGGACAGCATCCATGAACCAATAGGTCAGTTTTTGGATTTATGCCTCAAAGATTTTGTCATCAAGGCCACGTCATATATCAAGGATACAACTGACTTTTTGAAGAAACTTGCTCAAATTACGCTATCTGAACACCAGGAAGTATGGCTATGCACCATAGACGTGAAGACGCTTTACACATCCATCCCGCATGACTTAGGCATTGAGGCAGTAGAATCGATGTTATTACAGTCAGAACTTGATCATGATTTCCAAGTGTTTCTTATCCAACTATTGAACTTTTCTCTTTATCAAAGCTATTTCAAATGGAAGAATGATTTTTATATACAACTTACTGGAACCTCAATGGGTAATTGTGCAGCTCCCAGCTACGCAAATATCTTCATGACCAACTTCGAAACAAAACATATTCTAAGTGGGGAACAGTGGAAACAGCATGCACAAATTTATTTACGATTCATTGATGACATTTTTGTACTTTGGCAGGGCCAGTATGACATTCTGATACAAGAACTAAACAATCTCAACAACATCAACAACCGGATACAATTCACTTACTCGGTGGATAAAACAACCATAGCATATCTTGATGTTTTATTGAAGATTGAACACAACAAAATTACCACCACATTATACAAGAAATCGACTGATCGCAACAACCTGCTTCATTATAATAGTTTCCACCAACTATCTCTGAGAAATAATCTTCCAATCAGTCAACTATACAGGACGAAAAGGATAGTTTCAGATCCTGACGAATCTGAAAAACAAGTGAAAGCGATGTTGGAAAGATTCCAAGAACGGGGATATCCCCCAGAATTTCTCAAGAAAGCAGAGGCAAAATGCTCAGCAAAGGCACGATCAGACTTATTACAAACAGTTCAGAAAGTTGAAACCAAACGCATGGTAGTAGTTTCAAAGTACTCAACTAAAAGCCTCAGTTTCAAAACGTTCTATACTCAAACACTGGCAGATTTTGGCGTTGGAACCAGATTTTAAAAACAATTTTCAAGAGAATCCAAGATTTGCTTATACCAGGAGTAGGAACATTTTGGATATAGTAAAGACTACCAACAGAACAACGATGGCTTTGCAACACAAAGGGACCCAACCTTGTCACAATTGTAATAATTGTAATGCTATTATAAAAGGAACAACAATCAATCACCCACGGAGTGGGAAAGCTATTGAGTTGAAAGTTACGGCCACTTGTGACTCCAAAAACTTAGTGTACTTATTGAAATGCCCTTGTGGCCTCGTTTATGTGGGAAAAACTATCAGAAAAATTAAAACAAGGTTAGTGGAACATAAAAGCAGCATCAGAAGGAATGACGAAAAATCCACTGTGGCAGTACACTTTAATGAACGCAGACACAACATCACAACTTAAATTTATGGTGTTAGAGACACTGGATAACATTGAATATATTGATTTGAACCACAAATTACTACAGAAAGAAAATGAATGGATTTTTAAGTTGGATGCTTTAAAGCCTCGTGGGCTTAATGACCGCACGGAATTCTCGTGCTAACTGTGAACACTATGCAATTACTGTAGAATGGACTTGTATGTGGAGGGACCCTGCCAGAGGTCCCGCATTACTGAAGTATATGTGATGCAGTTTTGTTAATTTATTCTTATTATACTCTCGAATTGGATTATGCATGATACACCTGTTGTTTTTGTCACCTTCCATTTATCAAATTTACACGAGATCACTAATAACCCAGATTACTCACAATTGTTACCAGTAATTAATACATCTTAAAGATGGCCGCCGTCTACATGGAGGCTTATACTTTATCTAATGTGACATTATTTATTTCTATTCGCGCGCACGCTAGGTATTCACAACGTGATGCTTTCTTATTTATTTACTTTTATCACATGTTCCCCCTCTCAGTATCTCTCTCTATCTAAACATGGTCCCAACTCCTGGTCCATTCCGTACCCCCCAATCTTTCTAAACACGCTAGAAAAAAACTCAAACACAACCTCCTCATTCGAAATCCGGAAACACTTATTGTTGACAACTATTACAGACCTACTGCCCCCATTAAAACAAATTACATCTTCTACTCCAAACACCCCTCTAAATGGAAAAGAATCTTCACACAACATCTCCTAGTCACTAAAACCTCCAAAATACCCCATGGCGACAAACTTTCCACCACTCCCTCTCCAACATTTTGTGGGGAAATCAACATCTCCATTTTCAAAACTGGTAACATCCTCATCCAAGCGTCCGTACCCCATCTTAACACCTTCAAACTCCATTTCAGATCCTTGGCCATCCAACTTTCCAATTTCACCAACAGCCCCCCATACCCTCCACCTCCTCTCTCCCCACCGACTCTGCCCCGCCAGCCCACCTCTCCCGCCCCGGACCTTTCAACATCCAATGACACTATGCATACGTTGTCACCTATCCCCTCTTTCCTCACTATGACCTCCCCTCTCCCCTTGATCCTCCCCTCAACCCCTCACTCCCAATCCCCCTTGCTCCCAACCAGCCCACCCATTCCCCTCCCTATTACCCCACCCTCCTGGCCCTCTTTCAAAATCTCCCCTTCCATTCCTCCTCCAACCCCCCTCACTCCTCCTCTCCCAACTCATCCTCACTCACGCAGAATCACAATACTCCTCACCTAGATTCCGCTTCCATTCCTCCTCCATCCCCCCTCATTCCTCCCCTCCCAATTCAGCCTCACACCCTCTGAATCACACCACCCCTCAACCTTCTTCTCCCAATTCATCCTCTCCCTCCCTGAACTATACTCTTCCCATTAGCTCCCCCCTCACTCTTACAACAATCCGCAACTGTACCTCCTTGCTATCCCCAAACTTCTCTTCCACAGTGGTCTCATCTCCCCTCTACCCCAACATCCCACTCCTTCTCCCTTTTAACTACTGCCCTCCCTGCTCTCCTGCCTGCCCTGGCTCATCCCCTCCTCAGAATAGGCCTCCTGCCTGCATCTGTTCACTGCCTCCTCAGAGCAGACCCCCCTCTGCAGCTAACTCCGAACCCCATTTGTCTTCCTCCCCACACACTCTATTTACCCCCTCACTCTTATCTCAAACTCCATTCGCAACATCGAACTTAACATCTCCACTCTTACCAGAAATCTCTCTCGTCTTAGGAACGATTTCCTCAACCTCAAATCCAGTGATCCCCCTCCCCGAAGAAACACCGCTAGCCCCGGTCCAATAAACCCCACCTCCTCCAAACCGTGGAAAACAACTCCCTTGCTTTGCGGGGCTCAAAGACCACTCCGCACCACTTGCACCCTCTCTCACTGGGAGATCTCCGACCTTTAATATTCCTACCCTTCATACTCAACAACCATGAACACGCCTCCCCCTTCTCAAACATCCCCGTCATACTGGGGACTAGTCGTATTCCCCTTTCACCTGTCTCACCTAGACCCCCTCCTCTTCTCACCTCCATCCATGCCCTCCCATCTCCCAAACCCACTCCCAAACCCCTCACCTGCATGCTTGTTAACTGCCGCCCGACATGCCGGTGAAATCTCTGAAACCATCCTTAGCGAATCCATCGACATTGCGTTCCTTACAGAATCCTGGCTTAATGACCACTCTACAAGCATTCTTGACATACTCTCACCCCCGGGCTACTCCATCATTAGGAAAGATAGACCCATCCGAAAAGGCGGTGGTGTAGCTATCATCTTTAAAGACGAATTACAGCTCTCCCTTATCAATAACGCAGAATATGCCTCCTTTGAATACCTCGTAGCCGAACTCAAAATACAGGGTTCCTCCCCATCCGCCTTCACAATATATATATAATCCGCCTGGAAATCACTACCCATTCATTGATGAGCTATCTAACCTTCTTACCCAATCCTCAATTTCCAAATCTAAAAACATCTTCCTGGGAGACTTTAATCTCCATTGGAATGATACTAAAGATCCCTCAATCTCCCTCCTCTCTGACCTTCTCGAAATTAATGACATCAAACAAATCTGTCAGTCGCCAACCCATTTCAAAGGAGCCACCCTTGACGCTATCATAACCAGCAAAGATCTAGCCCTCCTATCTAACATCATTCCCATTGACTGGTCCGACCATCACCTTATCCTGTTCACCATAACCACCTCTGCCTCCCCCCCTCCTTCCAAAACTATTAAACCCATGAAACTGATCAGAAATCTCAGTCTTATCCCTCCCGACTTACTTGAATCCAAACTTCATGCCCAGTTTCTCGCTATCCTACCCTCCCTTAACACGAATGAACTAACCGAACAATATAACAAAGCTGTCACTGCTACCCCTGACCTTCTTGCCCCTCTCAAACTCAAAAAACAAAGAAATATCCCCTCTAAATCATGGTTTAACACAGAACTAAATAATGAAAGGCGTAGACTCAGACTGACTGAAAGATTATGGAGACAGCACCCCTCTCCTTCTAACCTGACCCGCCTCAGACTTGCTAGATCGTCCTATAAAAAAAAACCATCTTTAGACAAAAAACTTCCTTCTTCAGATCACAACTAGATCGAGCTCAGAATAGGCCAAGAGAACTATTCAACATTGTGCGCAACCAAACTGCTTCCGCCCCCCCTGTCCCTTTGGCCTCGACGACTAGATGTGAAGAAATAGCTCTCTTTTTTTCAGACAAAATTAAACTTATTGAGCATTCTTTCCTCTCTACTGTTATCCCTCCCACCAATCCGAACATCTCTCTTAATATCCCACCCTCCACCATAACTCCCCCTACACCCAATACTGCCCATTAAAACTCCGATCTGCCTCACCCCCCCATGCCCTCCAAATTCCTTGACTCCAATCATCCTAACTCTCTTACCAAAAATAATGCCATGTGGTTTAACTTCCAGCCAGTCACTGAAAGAGACGTCTTTAACATCATTTCCAAACTCAAGCCTTCCTCCCACACCAAAGACCCTCTCCCCTCCAAACTTGTCCAAAACCTCAAACACATCATCGCCCCTTCCTGGACCTCTATTATCAACAGCTCCCTTGCCACCGGCTGTGTTCCCACTTCATTGCAACTAGGCCAAATCACCCCCAGTATCAAAAACCCTTTGGCAGATCCAAACGACCTCAATAACCTTCGTCCCATCTCCACCCTTCCCCTTCTTTCTAAAGCCCTGGAAAAATGTGTCCTTCTCCAACTAGATAGACACATTGAACACTTTAACTTACTAGACCCTTTCCAATCTGGCTTTAGGAAAGGATGCAGCACTGAAACCGCCATACTAAACATTATTGACGACATCCACCACTCTCTTGACAATGGTGAATCTAGCCTGCTGATCCTCCTTGATCTCTCGGCAGCGTTTGATACTGTTAACCACTCTGCTCTACTAAATGTTCTTAGAGATCGATTCGGCCTGAATGGTACGACACACAAATGGTTTGTCTCATACCTACAACACCGTTCTCAACAAATCAAAATCCAAAATTGCCTATCTAACCCTACCTCCATCTCCTTAGGAGTTCCGCAAGGATCCATCCTCTCTCCCACTCTCTTTAACCTTTTCATGGAACCCCTCACACTCATTCTTAAACAAGCCGGGATCAACTACCATCTCTATGCTGACGACACCCAACTCTATTATAAGATTAAAACTCATGCTGACATCCTTCAACTCCACAACACTCTCATCAAGATCCAATCCTGGTTCCACAGTAACCACCTCAAACTCAACCCTAAAAAAACTGAAATCATTCTTTTTTCCCCTAAAAATAACCAGCTCCCCATTCAGAAGTGGATCTCTGACCTCAACGCCCTCAACTGCTCCTAATCTTTGTCCTCCTCAGTCAAATCACTAGGGATCTCCCATGACAACCTCCTAACCCTCAAGGTGCACATCAATAATTCTGCCAAAGGAGCCCTCTTCACTCTCCGCCACCTTAAGAAAATCAAGCCCTTCATCCCGATCGATGATTTCAAACTAGCAGTCCAATCCCTTGTTCTTTCTCGCATCGACTATGGCAATGCCATTCTCACCGGAATTCCCAAGATCCACCTTGCACCTCTTAAATCTGTGCTTAACCTTGCAGCTAGGCTTACCTCAGACTGCAAGCGATTTGACCACATATCCCCTGCCCTTAAAACCCTTAAATGGCTCCCCATTGAAGGTAGGTCCATTTACAAAACAGCCTGCATTACACACAAAATTCTCCATCAGAATACACCTACCTCGCTAGCAAACTCACTAAAGCCGGTTGCTCCAGTTCCTTGAGAAGCACTAACACCCTCCTTCTTATCCCCCCCCTTCTAAAAAAGAAAACCACCCAGTCTCGATCCTTTTCTGGCAACGCTCCATGCATTTGGAATGCCCTTCCAACTGACCTTCGCTGCAACCCTTCCTACCCTAGTTTCAAAAAAGAACTCAAACTACATCTCCTCAATAAATACTGGGGACCCTAATCCATATCTGTTCTCTTCCACTGGTTACATCTGTCCGGCCCTTGATGCATTCGCCCTCCCTTGTTTTTAGCCTCACTCGCCCTTTCTCCTCATCACTTCCCCCTCCCTGTTTACCACATTCACTCCTCCTTGCTCCCCCCTTCCCTTGTCCACCCTCAGCCCGCATCCCCTTCAACCTCCCCCTTTTCTGCTCCTCCCGCTTCTCTTCCTTACCAACCTTACGAACCACTAACCTCCCTATCATGACCCTATGCCTTTTGATATTTTTGATTTATCACATCTTACACTTTTTGTTGTGCTTATTTCCCATATTTTATCTTTTTGAAATCTGTCAGGCGGAGACTTTTTGTTGTTTATGCACATTGATGTTATATATGTCCCCTGTCTTATTGACCTTTCTTGTCTCTAAAATGTAAAGCGCTCTGATACCCCTGGGTCCAGCCAGCGCTATATAAAACCTCTAAAATAAAATAAATAAAAATAAATAAATGTTTACAGTTGGATAATGAGCGAGACTCCCGCTGGGTTTTGTGTTTTTTGTCATCTCACAACTAGTAGATTATTATGCAGTCATTAGCAACTCAGACTATCTTTAGGGTTACTCGTACACTCTAAGATGGCCGCCGTTCACACGGAGTTTTTTATTTATTATTTTTAGCGGGGACATCATTTGTTTCCAAACGCGCGTAAGCCATGCTTTTACAAATGGCAGATTACCGTCAACACGCTTAGTATGCAACAGTTCGTGAATTCACACTACAAAACAGTTTTGCGGCTAGTCCGGTAAGTAGGGATATAGTGTAAGGTTTATTTAGTTGGTTATTAGACACGTGGTAGGACATTGTAAGATAAGAGTACCGTTTTGATAATAATAACGCGCGTAACAAGCAGAGAGTGACACTGACTTTATTTTGTTCGTATAGCACCACTATATAAATCTGATTTTTTTAAATACTTTGCATGCACCACAAGTTATTATGTTATTAGGAGATTTCAGTTGTTTAGCAGCACGCTACTTTGAATGATGATAAATGCGTACATTAATGCAATTCACAATCACCTGTGTTTTATATATGTTTCTTGTTGGTCAACGCATATACTTTAAAATGAAACAGACTTTCACCTTAATAGATATAGCATAGTTCATGATTATTGTTATATTGATTATACGAGTGTGGGTCCTCATTGAATTTATTGATTTTCAGATTCCCCTGATGAAGTGCCGCAGCGGCACGAAATGCATTGGGAGCCTATGATTATTGAATAACGGACAAAGTTGAATGTGATATACAGCATTACAATTCGCAATGGAATGATATGAAATAAAAAGAAGTTTTCAATGACAATCTAATCGTGGATGTTTTATCGAAAACAAACTTTGGATTATAATTTACAAACATTTAATATCGCAGTGGCGATTCCAATTTAAAGCAGCGCCCAGAGGGTCGCCCTTTAATTGCAAAGGGCGCACTGGTGGCTTTATTTATTTTGAACACCTCTAGGACGACGAGGTGATACCTCTGAGGCACGCTACATTTAGATCAATCAATACAGACGCCAGTGCACAGTCTAAAAGACATTTTTGATATGATTTAAATGTTAAATATTAAAACAGTCATTGGGAAAAAAACACAAATGTATGCACACCAAACAAATACTTGAATAACTAAAGATTTTAGTATTTTATATTGAAAAGAAAGTGCAAAAATCTAAACATTTTAATGGGAAGGTTGGTGCTGTATCTCAGCGACTAATTTTTCAATGTTTTTGTTTTATTTCGCAGTACGAGGCTCCTACTCCTGTCAGGGCCGGACTGGAAACCCAATGCAGCCCTGGCAAATGTTGTCAGACCAGTTCTCGTATGGTGCACACGAAGTGCAGCGAGTGAGCCTGACCACTACGGGGCACTGGGGGGGTTCCAAGAAAATCTGGGGGGAAAATGGTGCATTCTACAACAAATTTGTCATTATATATTGAATTGTTAGAACGTTTAAAGCATATTAAATGACGACATTACTGTGCACCAGATTACGACAATCTTTATTGGGGCTCTTCAATGATTCCCTCACTATCAACCTCGAACAGGGACTCTCATCTCTCTATATCACCTCTGTCACATGTATTTCATTTGTTTTATAGCACCTCTCATCCCAGTGTAGCATGTCAGAGCACTTTACATCACACACAAATAGAGGCAATGAAACAACATGTGTGAATCAGTGTATAGAAAATGTTAGATAAGGCAAAGGGGACTACAAGGTTTAGGATTCACATGTCATCCATACTGGTAGGCTTTTTTTTTTTTACTTGTTTTTATTAGCATTTACAAGAGCAAATAGAAGAGGGGATAGGGGGCACCCCTGTCTGGTGCCCCTGAAAATGGAAATGGGTTGTGTGAGCTGGCTGTTGACCCGCACCCGAGCTACGGGGAGAGGTAAGGGGCCATAATGCGAGCTATCATCTGCAGGCCTATCCCTATTTTCTGCAAGACAGGTAGGAGAAATACCCAATCTACTCTGTAAAATGCTTTCTCAGCATCGAATGATAGCAAGCAGGAGGGTATCTTCCAATGGTGTTCCTTCCCATCTAAGTGTGCAACGCGGCGTACATTGTCCGCCCCTTGGTGTTGGTGAATAAAGCCCACCTGGTCCGGCTCAATAAGGTAGGTGCGGAGGCGTTTAGCAAAAATTTTTGTGTAACCTTTGAGATCGTGTTTAAGAGTGCAATGGGGCGGAAGGAGGAACAGAGCGTAAGGTCTTTTCCCGGCTGAGGGATCAGGGCGATTTCGGCTATAGCCATATTCATGGAGGGCCCTACTTCATCTGAAAATAATTAAAGAGGCGAAGCATAGGAGATTGAAGCTGCAGTAAAAAGGCACGGTAGAACGAGACAGGTAAGCAGTCCGGGCCTGGTGTTTTGCCGAGGGGAGATCTTTTAGAGCACCGGTGGGCTCCTCTGGAGTGATAGGCTCCTCTTGTAGTTGAGAGTGGTAGTTGCTAATTGGGGACGACTCATAGGCCTCTAAGGTGGCCAATACCTGGGCCGGGTCAGGTGTCTCCTGGGCATAGATAGATGAGTAATAATTCTGGAATGCTTGGAGCTTCGCAGTCTCAGTAGTGGCCCAAGTCGAGTCTCCCAGCTTAAGTTTAGCAATGTGCGCTTTGGCTGCCCACGTTTGGGGCGACAGGACTGTGCCCACCTTGTCCCCCCCTCCTAATACCGCTGTCGCAGGGTAAGGAGAGCATGTTCGGCCTTGTTGGTTCTATGTGCCCGGAGCTGTCCTCAGAGCATAGCTAAGCACCTCTTATTTACTGCCAAAGGGAACTCCTGGTCTAACCTCTCAAGTGCCTTTATGTCGTCTGAAAGTTTGCCTTCGAACAAGCAAGCTTTCCGAGCAATAGCGATGGATGTGAGGCTATCGCAAATCGTAGCCTTGAATGCGTCCCAGAGTACGGGGAGGGGAGTCTCCGGAAGGTCATTGGTCTCAAAGTAGGACATAAAGGCGATTCGAAGTTCCGCCGCATCCACGGGGTCTCTGAGGTTATGATGGGGAAAACGCCACCGGGAATGAAGCTTAGGACGAGAGAAGCGGTCATGGAGAAGGAGTTCCACATGAGCGTGGTCAGAGACTGAGATATCAGACATACATGCTGAGAGAGCGTCATTGACGAGGGAGTGTGAAATGAAGAGGTAGTCAATGCACGAGTAGGAGCGGTGTAAATGGGAGTAATAAGAGTAATCGTGTATATCCGGGGAATGGTCGCACCAGATATCTACAAGACCTAGTGCAGTGAGTTGTCTTTTTAGGGCCGCTTACATGGCTTCCATCCTGTGAAATGAGCCCTCGCTGCAGTGGAGTCCCGCCTCCCATACCAGATTGAAGTCTCCAGGATGAGGTCGGAATCATCGTGTGTTATGTGTTCTCGCAGCAACCCCCGCAAGAATGTGTCCTGGGCCTGGTTCGATGCAGAAGTGTTTCATAGGGTGAGAGTGTGGTGCCCAATCTTGACCATCACCTTGAGAAAGCTGCCATCTTTGATATGAACTGCACTAGAGTCCCCCTGGTTGATACCCGCCCGACAGATGATTGCTGCTCCCGCTGTCCTGGTAGTTGCTGAGGCTCAAAATTGAAGAGGGAATCGAGGATGCGCCTCTTAGGAGGTGAGTTTCTTGCAGATACACGATATCCGGATTTTGCAACAGGACATGTGGCCATATTTGGCGCCGCTTACTGGTGGAGTTGAGACCCTTCACATTAAGGGAGTGAAGTTTCTGGGAGGGTACAGATGTCATGATCTCGGTGTGTCAGGGGCAAGCGATAACCCAGGCAGAAGGGTTGGAGTGGTGTGCAGAGCAGGTGTTCCCCAACCCAGTGGAGGGCTAGAGAGCCTCAAGGCTGTGGTGTACGCCGTAGAGTGCTGGATGGGGGAAGGGCAACCAATCCAATGAGAGTCCCTCATATTCTCGGAGGCGTACCCCCGCCAGGGATGGGAGTAGGTGAAGAGAAAAGCAAGAGAAAACATAACATGTCAAGCATAACAACGGCCAACATGGCCAACAAAGTTTATTCCAGTCCAGGGAGAGGCCAGACGCAGGGGAACAGGCCATCCCGGAGATGTCACTCTCCAAGGAATAGGAGTGGGGTCGGGTCTTCGTAGGTCAATATCTCCTTCCAAGAGCGTAGTCCGGAGCCGCCATCGGGACATGAGTCAGGCACAGAATAGCAATGTACGCAGAGTGTCTCCTGATGTCTTGAAACAGAGATGCCACAAAAGTCATGATGTCGGAGCCTTCCGCCCCAATTGGAACCCCTCTCAGGCGCAGGTTGTTTCGGCGCCCCCATTTTCCAAGTCCTCCTGCTTGATCTGCAGCTCAATGTGCTGCTCCTCCCGGATGACCAAGCGCTGCCATAGGTGTTACTGATCCTCAGAGCAGGCATCAAGCAGTTTCTCGAGATCGTCTACTCTGCCCCCTAGTGCCACCACATCTTTCCAGAGTTCTTTGACGCAGGCCTGGACCTCCGTTCGAAGGGAACCTATTTCAGATTGAGTTTGTGCATGAAAGTGGCCATAAAGGATTGCGTAACAGGGTCTGAGGGTCCCTTGGTTGCTGATGCCATGTCCGCTGCTGGGGCTGATCCTGGCTTATTTCACATAGCAGGGACTGGGTTGTCCTTATGGGCTGCGGGAGGCTCCTTTACAGTCCACGAGCTAGTCATGTCCCCCCAGTAGAGGTGAATCGAGCAGAAAGCCCCAAGTGAGCAGGTGCCACACAAGCACCGGCAGTTGTCTGGTTCAGCCGAGGTGGGCGATCCCGGCCACAGAGACCAGATAGTGCTGAAGAGGAATACGGCACAGGAAGTGAGATCCGAAGGCAGACAAAGGGCAGCCCCTTGGTGTCCCCCCTAGGGCTCCTCTTGGCTGCTGGGAAGATGCAAAGCATGGAGGGGACCGGACCGGGGAGAGGGCAGAGGCCCGGTCAGTCAGGCACCTATAGCTCCTCCCCTCCAACAGGGCACCAAGGGAGGGTCGCCCGCTCTGGCCAGGCAGTGGCTTCCGCAGTGATGTTTGTACTCGGGGGGGGAGGGGGGGGTGTCCCGGGGGTCGGCGGTCTGGAGGAGGGCAGGCTGACGTGACCCCCCACCACAGCCGAAGAGCAAGATAGGGCTTTGGGATTCACAACGATCAACGCCACGCCACAGCTGATGCGCAGTTCAGCAGTGTCTCAATGCCCCACAATGTAGCTCCTGATGTCCCCAATAGTGTC
The DNA here is from genome assembly GCF_964261635.1 of Lissotriton helveticus. Classification (NCBI taxonomy): domain Eukaryota; kingdom Metazoa; phylum Chordata; class Amphibia; order Caudata; family Salamandridae; genus Lissotriton; species Lissotriton helveticus. Next base: position 152,622,609 of record NC_136070.1, read on the forward strand.
AACAAGGGTGACCCAGCCACAGTTGGAGAGGCGTCACTGGGCTGAATAAGTCATGCGTCGTGTACCACACGGATCCAGGGTGGGAGGGCGGTGAGAATCAGGAGGCGGCGGGCGTAGCATGCTCGGGCGTAGCAGGCCCCCTGCAGAGTCCTCACAACCTGAAGATTATCTCTTCCAACCGGGACAGCCGGGAGTTCCCTCTGGGCAGGGGAGCGCTTCCACTGGCAAATAGGCGAGCCCAGCCAGGCCCGTGCGTAGTCGGAGTATGGAGGCCTAGGATGGCGGCCAAGTAGATCTCGGTCTGGCAAGATACTCCCCGATAGGCGATACCAGCGTTCCCCAGCCCCAGTACCTCGGCAGATCTAATGGTCCTGGTGTCTCTGGCAATCCCCGGTGGGAGGCCGCCAGTCAGAGTGTACTTAGGAGCGCTTCTGGCCTGAGTCTGCAAAATCGCAGTCTCGTTCCTGCCAGTCGATATAATCCGCCTCACTTCTCAGAGCTGCCAGCCGGAGCAGGGGAACGTCAGCGCCGGCTCGACCCAGCCCCAACCTCGCCTCCAGAGGTCCAGGCGTTTCTCTTCCAATGAGCTCCTGCCCTTGATCGCAAGCCCACAACGGGAGCCGCCACCTCAGGAGCGCGCAGGGCCGGGTTGCACAAAATGGCGGCCGCACTCCCAAGGGACGGGGCGCTCGCCTTCTGCCTCTGCTCCCACCGCTACCAGCCGCTCTGGGAGGTCGCCAGGCACCCGCACAATAGCCTGAGCTCTGCTGCCAGCCAGTCGCCCCCAGCCAGCGCACCCCCAGAGCTGTTGTGCCGCTTTGGAACGCTAATTACATCGGCGGTGGCCCGGAGTTCGAACTGCGTGCGCCTCACTCCATCTGCAGTGAGACCACGCTCTGGTAGGCGTTTTTTTAAGAGTGTTTGGTCTGGAGAAGCACAAACTCAAAGCTGCCACTGTACAAAACTCCCATCTCTCTCTCCTGTAGGTACATTAATCACCAGAGGAATCTTGACACTTTTATTGTTGCCCAAAAACTGATTACACAAGAAACTTTGCAGTGCTTTTAAAACTGCTGTCTGCCGACCCCCTGGGAATGTGTCAGGGACCCTTGGGGCTCCGCGGACCCACTAGTGTAGACAAAGGTGTGCCAAACAGCATGTATGGCATAAGGGCACTATTGTTGAAGCTGAATGAGGAAGGCTTAAACCACCCAGTAGACTTTGTCAGTAGACTGCTACTACCCAGAGACAGAGGGGGAGTGCAATTGAAAGAGGCATGGGCAGCGGTGTGGGCATTGAAGAAACTGAGACTTGTTTAAGATTAATTTCTGGGACCAGGCAGATCATGGACCACAAATGCAAATGTAGGGTGAGAATCCTAAACTGTTGGGTGGTTCATCTCCCTACAGGGTATGAACTTTATTTTGGAACATCCTCCTGGGAAGGATCACACCAGTGCAGATGGGTTTTCTGCCTTACTGAGGAGCGCTTCCATGGGAGTTGGTAGTCTCTCCACCTTCTGCTAAGGGAATGTAGGAATTGACCAATTTTGTGTGGTCCACCCTAAGACCCTTGCCTTAACTGTTTCTGCTGATTGTAGAACATGGAGCATGTTACCTCTGCTACCCAGTGGTAAAGTGTCTGTGGTCCTCCTTTCAACATGATGAAGTCAGTATACTCCCAATTGGCATATTTAGCTTACCTATACGTCCTTAGTATGTGGTAGAAAGTGTATCCTGGGATTGGAAGTTATATTTTCCGGCGTATAAGACGACTTTTGAACCCCTGAAAATGTTTTGGAAAGTCGGGGGTCGTCTTATACGCCGGATGCCAAATTAGACCGTCTGTTTTCATGTGTTTTTTTTTTTTAACCCGGATTTATTTTCTCCACCATCCAGAGGCCTCTTGACCTGCTCAAACTGAGCATCTAAAGCTATCTGACATGAAAGTTGCATGTAGAATAGTCACACAGTGCTAAAGTTATACGCAAGGAATAAATCATATTTTCAATGGCTTGTTAGTATAACCATAAGTTTACAGTTTCTGTGAACAGGATAAAATAAGTGTTGCGCGTGCGTGAGCATATATTTTTTTCTCTGAAAAATTAAAAGTGAGGTTTTGGTTAGCTTTGTTCATAACATCTTTAAGTATGTTAAAAAACGGCTAAAGTGCAATTCTAGCTATGAAATAAGAACAAAAATCCCTGATACTCTATAGTTAAAATTAGCTCCACAAACCAGCTTACACCTCCCTTTCGGATAATTGACAAAGAAATCAAATAGTTCTGGAGCCCCCATAGAGTTTGCTCCTCGGGCAGCAGGTTTCAGTGACAACAGCTCCTCGCACCCCAAGGCGCATGTCACGAGGCACGCAGTGAAGCACACAAGTGAATACTTCTCATCGGGCGGCGAGCTCGGGCACCAGTGCATACTAAGCACTAAGCACTTGGCACTCGGAGGCGCGCATCTTCCTCCCTGCTGAGTTGATCACTGTACGGCGCCTACCTGGTCCCACAAAACACTCACCTACAGTTATGAGACCCTCACTTAGCACCAGATTATGAAGTGCGCATTTATCAAAGTAAACTGTACATTTAGCACCATGAGGCAGGCATAGTAGCGCTACAAAAAACAAGCAAAATTCAAAAACCAGACACGGCTACGGAAACAAGGATGGGGTCGGAACGGCAGAAGGAGAGAGAGGGCAGAAAGGGAAGATAGACAAAATGCACGCGTGCTTCAATGTCAATGTATGTCTGTCAGCTTTGGGGTGTCGGCCAGATAACATTCTGCAGGGACACCCCAACAGTTTGTGTTACCCCACCAAGCGCAAAGAGAAAGTGAAAGGAAAGAGAGAAAAAGATAAGAGACGAGAGCAAGGAACAGGCAGAATAAAGAGACAGATACCCAAAATAAATTCTCAAAATGGCTATGCAGGACTGCGTTGGACTGTGCTGGAAGTGGGGGTAGTCTTATACGGCGAGTATAGCACAAAACCTAAATTTTATCATGCAAAGTAGGGGGTCGTCTTATACGCCGGGTCGTCTTATACGCCGGAAAATACGGTAAATGTCACTAGTGGGCTGCAGCACCTATTGTGCCATCCACTACAGTGGCGGTGCAAACATGACTTCAAGCCTAGCGTAAAAACTGCAAGTTGACCTGTCAAAACAAACCTGTTTGACAAGCCAAAACCTCACTTTTAAATGTTAATAAACCACTCCTATGTAGGTCTGTAGCCTACAAACCAGGGTGCATGTTATTTAAAAGTAGGACATCTAGGAATATAACGTTAACATGTCCTTAAGTCTCTGTGCAGATAGTGTAACACTTTGAACATCTCTTAACAAAGTCCTCAAACCCTTTGAAATTTAATTTTTCCTTTATGTAGTATAGTGATCCAAGAAGGGAAAGTTGGTAAACTTACAGCAGAGAAAACATAACAATGTTTTAAAACCTAACATGCACACCATAAATAAAATAAGATTGATTGATCATGGATGGATTTAGTAGCAGGTGACAAGACTTAACCCCTTGCAGCACATCCTCCAGCATTTCAATAACCAAAAAGTAGACAAATGGAATTATAAACAGACATCCAACAGTGCGAACAAACCAAGGCTATGGCAAGTAATGTCATATTTAAAGAAAACATTTTTTAAAACACATGGCATGCCAACAGTGATTTTACCCGAGCATCTGAGCATAATTTTGTGATTAACAGTAGTGGAATCATGCACACCTTCAGGCTACTCCCATGCCTGCCTTAAGCTTAGAAAAACAACAAATTGATGTTATGATTTAATATGCAAATAAAGTGTGTTTTTCTAACAGAAAGATGGCAAGTAATAAATGTCAAGGCAGAAAGGCTTTACTGAACAAGAACTCAATGACTGTCTTTAAAATATTGTAGAATGTTCAAGGACCAAATAAAATCAGACAAACCTGTAACTTGATGCTCTTTCAGAGGCTGTGTGCAGTTTACAGACTGCAACCTGGTTTTAACACTGACACTTCCTGATAGCTGCTGCGTACTCTTGACTGAGGAATTCGCGACTGGAGTTAAGAGAATATCTCTTTGGCAGTTTCCCAAAGTGAAAAGCCGCTCTGTTTGGGATGGCGTTTGAGCAAGTTTTCTCTGAGCCGCAATTGTTTTCATTCTTTCAAACGCCTTAATTGGTGATTCATACTGAGACTCATGCTTGTCCATATATTTTTGGGAAATAATGTCTTTCATGCTTGGAAGATCCAAATGCGAGACAACTGAGGCGCTTTGTGGGACTGGGCATGTGCTAATGGCACTGACGTCCGGGAAATTAGCTGGGCATGGGCCTTCACTCATTAAAGTAGATTGCAAAGCAGTCCCCTTGCTGTTTGGGAGATTGCATCTTCCATTAAGTGTTGCTTTGTAAGCAGGGTTGTTTGTGGGAGATACTCCATTAGTTACTCCTAAAGGAGATACACCAGCGCGGCGAAGTTTCAGCAGGTCTTTTAAGGGAGTGAGAGAATCCGATGGGATATGGCCAAGAAGAAGAGTATGCTTTGGTAATTCCCCTCTTATGCAATGTGGAAAGTTTTGATGTTTTCCAAACGCTTCTCTTTTAGATGGTGTTACAATCATCTTCCTTGAAGGATCAAATTCTCTTTGATGGACTGGAGAGTTCCTTTCATCAGTAAACTGCAAACTTCATTTCTTCACATGGTAACTAAAACACAGAAGAAAAGTTCTAAAATATTAAAGTTCACTTTATATGCCAATTTGCAGTACAAAAAGAGCCTCAGAACAAATACAGGAAATCAGTAGCGAGCCTTGCTGTTGGAAATGTGATTGCAAAAAGCTGGGTCGAGCGGCCACAGTCTCGATTTGACCTGCGAGCAAGTTTTCACGTGGCCAAAACAATTTAATTTGATTTATTAGGATTTTGTGAGGAAATTAAAGCAGACATGCCTTTCTCAGACAACAATGTATGTGGTACATAAGTAGCACCAACAGAGTAACATGACAGAAAGCAGAAAGAGGTAGAGAGAGGATAACCAGAGCATCTATGAAGGCACTGAAAGCACTAGTTGGCTGGAACAGGGACTTAGGGGTATGGAGTTGTTCCTTTGTTATTTTAGTCAACTGCATTGGCTAGTTTATTCCAACATATCATTTCACCTCTGTGCTGTTTAAGAAGGGCGAGTCTTCAAGGAAAATGTTTCAATTACATGTTTGATTTTAAACCAATATTTATCTTTGTTATAATTGTCTACCCCAAACATTTTTTCATTAATTTCTAATTTCAGCACATCAACTCATTCAGATGTGTTTGATGCTTTTGGGGCAATGCATGTGTCTGTGTATCCCAAAGGGCAGTGCAAGTCATCAGCCCTCGATGGACCTTCTAATATTACCTGGGCCCCACCTGTTATTTTGTGAACATGGTTCTCTTGGAGACAGGAAACTCACAGGTGACAGCATGCTATATGGCAGCACACAAACAAAGAAATCTTGATAATAAAATGTTCTACTTGATTTGATATGTAGTTAATATTTACTAACAAATGTGTTATTCAAATCTACATAAAGACATATCCAGCATCACTGCCTAATCTACTGGCTGCGCATCATAAAAACCTCCAAGGCCTTCCTTCCTAAACTGAGAAGCAGCAGTGCCTAAATGCCTGGCCTTAAAAGGCTACATATTAGGCCCTAAAAGTTAAGGTTTTTGTTTGTAATCTCTAGAAACTGTGTATCTTGTCCTATACCCAACCACCAAATTACATAGAGGTATGACTTCTGGTGTAGCACAACACTCATGACACTCTCTCCTTCCTTGTTAATACAACACTCATGGCTGTATTTGCAATAATTAAAGCTCGAGCTGTTTACTGCACCACAAGAATAACCGGACTAGAAAGATAATACATCCTCCCAACCCCAGATCTTTCTTTGCTGCTGTAGCAGGTAGGTGACACGCTGTTCATGCTTCTACTCCAGTTATAACGTCCAAAAAAAGGCAGCCATACCTTTCAAATTTTGAAATCTTTAAGGAAGTTATTCCTGTTTAAATCCATGGGAATTAATAATATTTTGGAGAAGGCAGGAAGGTTTTCAGGTTGGGTTATCCCATTCACATCTACAGAAACATTTTGCTTAATTGGAGGGTGAAGTTGAAGCCAGTGATAGTAACACCATCCCAACATGGATGTGACAAAGGTTTGGTCTACGTGGGCCAAACCACTCAGAAAGTGAAAACCAGAATCTCACAGCACATGAGCAGAGTAAGATGCAGGATTCAGGGTGCACCTTTGGTTGATCATTTTGTGACACACAATCATTCCCCTTACGACATACGCTGGTGGGTCATAGAGAAGTTCAGTGCCCCCACTAGAGGAGGGTCCGCCTCAAGGGCCCTTAATTACAAAGAGTATAAATGAATACACTTCCTCAATACTGTACAAAATGGGTTGAATGAGTTGGAGGAGACCGCAAGACAAGTGGGCCAACTGTAAGCATCTATTGGTCCTTAGTGGTCTCTAGTTAAACACTGTACCTATTTACATTACATGAGCCCTTTATGAACACGCCAGGGTTAAAGACTCCCTTAGTACACACAGGGTAACAGACATTTTAGTACCTCAAGCACGAGAACTTCTGTGCATCGTAACTGTTGCAGTGCGATCTCCACTGTAAATATATACACTTGCTAGGTGCATCGCAAACTATGCAATGCCACAATCACTGTAAATATACGCACCTTTAACTGGTTTTTGATCTGTTTGTGTTTACTAAAACGTCTGTGCTACGCAATATTATACCCACTGTAAATATATGCTCTTGACGATTTAACTAGAACGCTTATACATTGTAAACTCTTTGTAAATATATGCACGTTACTGTTTATGATTTGCAATTTCACCGCTGCAATTTTACCATCATCATGCAGAATAAGGGCGAGCATGAATAATCCAATTGTAAAGTCAGTCCATCGGTGCATGATGTATTGTTCAATTCTATACAATGTTGCATTATAATGGCTGCATGATGACTATTTGCACATGATCGCATTCACAAATGAGGAATATATGCACCGTTATTGTAGTACGACCACGGTGGCTACGTGAAGTCGTGCAGGGGCTAATATAAAGTACCCTTCCTAGATACGGCTCGTGGGTTGCCTAGTTACCCAATCCCTACAAGAAATTCCACTACGTGGCGCCTACACGTAATTTTGGACATGTCATGAACGGATCTGAGCGTCAATGGAGGTCGCCTAGCAACCAACCTAGTTAGCATTTCGCTGCTGCACCGGAATGCGCGACGTCCACGAGGACGTCAATTCTGTGGCGTCCGTGAATATCAGCAACGCTATAGGTTTCCCAGCTGTTAATCGATACAGGAATGCCAGGACTCAGGCCTGGTGTTGTCCAAGACAACTGGATTCCTTTCTACTTCACCACAGAAGGTAAGAGAAATGGGTGGGCACCTAGACACAGTACGTGTGCCTGCTTTCCATTGTCTGAGCCAATTGGGTTTTTTAAAACCTCCCTACTCCTTTCCCCGCAGAACCCACCAGCAGCAGGTAAATCCTGAGAGGGGAGTTCCCGCGCTCGAGAGTGACTATCTGGTGAGTCATATCTCGTTGTTAATTCGACACCATCTAAAAGTGTATCTCGCTTAGTCACAATAACGTTTTTAAACTTCCCCCACTCCTGTTCCTCCGCAGACATCAAGGAAGCCCTGAGACGCAGGTTTCCGCGCCCTAAAGTATTCATAGCGTGAGTCATGTTGTGATATACCCGGTCTTTAATTGGGAATCTGCCAGAAGGCCAAGTCTAAATTCCTGGTGATCTCTTCTTGTCCTTAGTCAGAGGTAAACGCCCCTCCTGACCGGTTGCAACAATAAGGCTCCGCCATTGCCTAGACGCTCCTTCTGCCCCACGGGGCAGAGTTAGGTGAGTCATCCGCCTCTGTCTGAGATAGTGATCAGATATACACTTACTTGGAACACACCTGACCAATACACCTTCATATTTACAGGCTGTGATCCTCCCCGCCAATGCCCTGATGAAGACCCGCAATGACTTACTAGTACTGCAGACCCTGGGTTGACAATATTCCTTGGACCAGCCCTAAGGCTCTGCGAAAAAAGACTTATTCATTCAATTCGCAGAATTATTAATTTCCAATACCTGGTTCCTGGCCACCAATTTTCTTGTACATATTTTAATCACCATATGCCAATATTTAGCTCGTGATGAGGACCTGATACCTACTTAAGGATATGTAATGCTGCAAATTACAGAAGCACACAACTTACTGAAAGCAAATAATTGCCCACACAGCCGGACTACATGTCCCAATAGACATTGCAGGGGCACGTGATGCTGAATGCTCCTGCTTAGTCATGTGGATAATAAATACCTGTGAAACACCTGTGTGAGCCTCAGTGGTGTTTCTGAAAGCTGCCCAGGAAGAAGGGGCCGCCGAGCCCCGAAACGCGTTGGCAAATGAAGAATTAATTCAGGGAATCGAATGCGAGCTGCACTTTAAACCGGAAGGTGGGGGCGATGCTGTGTGCTTTCCTAATGCTTTGGAAACATTTGAGGGATCATATTTTAATCACCCTGAACATATTGTGCACCATTACAGTATCACCGAGCTCTAGATGTCACTTTTGTCACATATCACAACATAATTCACTTTGTGTTTTGGCAGTCTTACAGAGAATGTTGGGGTATTTATAAATGATGTAATTTATAAAAAGTGACGCAATACCCAATATGGTCTTCGTGTGTGTTCCTTTAATTGAAAGAAAACATTGAGTAACTCATTGAATTTTTCGACTGCCTAAGGAATATGTGATACCCAACAGAACCATTGTTATGTAATTAGTGGACATTAAGCCCTGTATTAAGGAATGTGCAAACCTTGGGTATGCAGTGAGTGAAGGTAACTCACATACCCAGTTGTAACCAGACTATTGAAAGTGAAAACATACAGTCCACACTTTGCATGGAACTTAGTGAGTGATATCAACTTGCATGTTTGGCATTTGCCTTTGCTGAGGCATTTGATTTACTCTTTTAACTCTGAGTGAAAGCCTACTTTAGCGTTGTACATGTTTTTGTCTTTGTATTAGCCTTTTCCTTTTCAGATCTCCTTCCCAGCTGTTCCCATCCTAATTTCCCTTCCCCCACTTGATCACTCCAATACTCTGTTACTATGAATCAGAGTTGGTGGTATCGAGAGTTGGGTCTATTTGTCTTCACGTACAGATCCTGAGGAAGAACGTCCGTTCTGACATCTCAGCATTTCTAAGGGGCAGGTAGGACTTGGGTGTTTGGTGTTTTCAAGGTGGGAATAGTACGAGGTCCGTTCCTTTTTATACGTAAAGACATGAACAATTTTTACAATAATATATAATTTTATTATTTGCATCAAAACTGTATATTGACACAATATTAACAGATCCCAGTGGTAGATTGCTAGATACTAGGGACTCAACTAAATAAGTTGAAAGTTTCAAGATAGAACAGGGTTTGAGGCGGAGTTGTATGTTCTGCAAAATAGTGAAACGTTGTCCTCTCTACAAATCCAGAGAGAAGTGACCAGTAGTGCTTTGTTTGCCCTAGTATGTGTATTTGAATTAATGCAGTAGTGTTTTTGTTGTCTTAGTTTATAATTTAGCATTGATGTATATGTAAGTAGAAATGTGGCCACAGATTATGGTCTTTTTCTTTTTTAATTTTGTATTATGTGGTGTTTAACTTTGGATTTCCTATTATGTAAGGAATGTTGTATAACGTTAGGAAAGAAAATGTAAGTAATTGACTGAATTAGGCAAATGCCTCAAGAGTTCATGACTAACAAATAATTTTAATTGTCTCCCCCTGTAACCTTGTCACAGACTAAATACCACAAAGTAAACTGTATGAAGACAATAGAAAGGCGCTCTATAGGGAATCTAATATATATAACAGTCCCAATAATACTGAAGGATGTACCTTCAACATGGCACCAAACATTCCCATCAATCTTGCACTAAAATTGACATGGAGAATATGACAGATATACAGGAATAAATAATAGACGAAAAACTAAATTGAACAGTGGTCTTTGAATATTCAAATAGAGACATGCTGTTCACGGCCAGAAATTGTATTAAGTTAGAAATATGGTAATAGATTCATTACAGACAGATTTATGGACAGCGTTAATAAGAGACAGTCCGTATTTAACAAAATTCTCCTATCATGGGACTTAGTAGATTAAAATTGCAGTATAGAAATGTTGTTTTTTGAGATTGCAATCATATTTTAATATACATAGAACATTTAAATTAAATATTTGTCTTATGTCTACAGGAGTAGAGAATATAGGATGGTAAACTAGTCTGCTGATAGGTTCACCAGCTAAAAATGATTATTTAGAAAAAATTATGAGGATAAGAGTTGAAAGGGAAGAAAAATAGGTTGTATAAGGAATAAATGGAAGTCTATGATCACACAAAAAGAATTGAGGAATATGAAAAGTTAAAGAAGGGTAATAAGGCAACAGGCCTACCAAGTAGGGAGTTTTTGGAGGTTAGAGAGAGAAGTGTACGGTCCATCAATGGAGTAAATATTGATGCATGTCCAGAACAACCTCGCAATTAAAATTTAAGGGTTTGTCGAAGAGATATGGGATCCCCTGTAGAACACCTGGTAGAAGTCTTCTGCTGAGAAAAAGACCGGATAGAAAAACAGTGTACAGAATGGTACGAAGCCACTAAATATCACACACACCCGTGGCCCAAGGAGCCCGCCAGTCCTCCAACTCAGAAGAAACCCAGAGACAGACTAAAGGGCAGTACAATAAAAAGCCATTCACAGAAACAAGTAGTAGGTGTGCAAGTCCAGAAGAGGTAAAGAGAAAGGCCCCACAAATGTCCATAAGACAGAGGGTCCTAGTGATAACACAGTGAAGAAGGAACTACCAGGTGAAGTTCAGGCCAAATTAAATAACTTAGTAGCTTCAGATACCTAGCCATAGACAGAGATACAGCCACTCATATTACACTTTTGTAAGAAAAGGCAGGAAGAGGAAAAGAGTGAGAAAGTCAAAAACAGAGAAAGCAGCAGTCAAATCGGTCCAGCTTAATTTGGCCAAGGAAACTGAGGGAGGACTTGTGACTGCTGCTACTAAGTTAGCCGCAGTATCCCTAGGTGTGCCTCCTGGAGGCATTCCACAATGCCATCCATACGCCCAAGGAAGAAATAACATGAATAGAAGAGGACGGCAAGGAAATTTTGGAGGAAATAGATCAAATATATTTCAAAGCAGACAAACATGCTACTATTGCAGGAAGCCAGGACATTTTATTAGAGAATTCAGGTCTAAAAAGAATGAGGACCAAAATGGCCAGACAAGGGCAACATATGGCCAACAATTAACAGAGCAGCATCCATCAGACACATGACAGAGTCCTAGATTGTGAAAGGAATGCAGAAGTTCCTAGACTTATGTAATTACGTTAGAAACGTTTTTTTTTATAAAAGTATGTTAATAGCCCCACTGTTTGTGTCTATCAAATGCGTTAAAAGACAGGATAACATGGACGGCTGAGATAAAACAATCATTTAGCAAGTTAACAACAGTGATAACAAATGCACCAGTATTAGGAACACCAGTTTACAATAAAAAGGTTTTCCTTTCTTTGCCACTTTAATGGCCAGGTGATGTCAGTTGTTCTCACCCAAAGGTATCCTTTAGGGCGCAAGTCAATTGGGTATTTTAGTGGCCTACTTGATTCTGTAGTGAAAGGCCATTACCCTTGCGGACTAGCAATGGCAGCCTTTGTAGTGAAGAAAAGTACCCCCGTTGTTGTTGGCACACCTCTGACGTACGATGAACATGCAGTATTTGTGAACATTCAGAAAGCCAAAACAGCTCTAACACACAGTATCAGGCTATAAAGCATTATCATCATCATCCCTCAAATAGTTAAGTGCCATATAGTCAACCTTGCTACCTTGTTTGCATCCCCCGTTACAGGTGGTGGTACATATTTTTGTAGATGCTTTTTTAAAAATAGAATAGGTCATGGGATTGAGTCTGATGGAAGGACTGTCATGCATCGTTCCTTCTTAGAAGAGTTGACACATACCTTAGCGCTGCCACATGCACTCGCAGTGGTGAAGGGCACAACCTGTATCAGTGCTCAGGATTTTGTATCCCATGGAAAAGCCTTCGCTGACAGGCCAGCCAAAGATGCAGCCAAATGCCCCCTTAGTTATGCGCACACCACGGTTTTGGTAGCTAGTGTAACAGACACAATCGAACTCTTTTGATGCATCAATACATTACACTGAGACAGCGTACCTGTACCTTAGAGGATACAAGAAAGTGCCCCAGAGCAAATGAAACATTTGTGGGAAGTCAGAGGGTGCACATAGAAAGGAACAGACTTAATATATAGATAAATATCAGTAGGGAAACAGATCATGCCTTAAGCATTGCTACTGATAGTCATAAACCAGCAACGTCTTCTTTTACACACTGACAGCAACAACATGTTCTTCCAAATATGTCAAGATTAATTTGTAATGTTCATACACACCTATACAGTGTGCAAGCAGTATTCATCAAGCTCCACCTTAAGGCAATGGCTTCCATAATACCCCAACCACAAGCACCCTTTTAAGAACTACACATTGACTACATTGATAGATGCACTCATTACGGCTATCTCATAGTTGTAGTCTGCCCATTCTTAAGAAGCCGGACATTGTGTCCACTGTGATGTCAAATCTGCTACTAATTTTCAGGTCTGCGCGATAAATACCCCAGTGGGATATTCCTGAGGGGAACCAGTTCGGAGTTTGGCACCCATGTCCTCAATAATATCTCCTACCACTGAACCACCCTGTTAGGAATAATGCACAAACTTTGTCAACTTATCGTCTCCAAGACCAGCCTTTGAAAAACAAAATCTTTCAACAAGCACTGTTCACCTTAAGAAACACCTCAAGGCAAGACCCCACATCAGATTGTGACAGGGAGAGTAATGAATATATCTGTGCCACTAAGTAGACATAAGTTGCAGATTGAGAGTGCGCCTGTAAAAGTACAAGCTGAAATGTCTGTCTGCATGTCTAATCTAACAAAGCTGCAAAGTTCTACTCTAAACAGCTTAAACAGCTTACACGTGTATTTGACACAAGTCAACGCACAGACACCCTTGCCATTAGGTACTACAATTAACATTGAGAAACTTTCGCAAGTGATAGACCCCTAGGTTTTAAGGACCCTTTTCTGCAACAGACAGTAGAGCTATTGCAGTGAAAGTCCAAGGCCACAAACCATGTATTCATCTGACAGACATGGCGCCAACCACGCCATCCATCCGTTCGGACACTGAGCAGGAAGGGGGCGGGGGGAACAGGAGAAACAACCAGAGTCAAGCCTTCCTCCATCGTTCCAACAATAGACAATACTTCTTTCAAGTTGTGTATTTCTTGTTTGTTTTCCTTCTCTGTGTACCAATACTGCTTTTCTTAGCCCCAGTGCATTTTTATTCCTTTGATCCTACATCAGCTATTACACATATGTGCAGAACTGTTGATAATGATGCTGACCATCACCCTCGCCATACTGCTTTATGTGTTAATATGCGCTACCAGCACATGCATAGTATGGGGACTCCCACATCAAAAACCAGTTGTTATGTATGCTCCCTCATCCCCATGCTGTTGTAATGGACAGATTGCTTCACCCTAAAGAGGCATCTCCAAATAGAACATGCTGTCTCCTGCACCTCTTTTTATACAGAATAAAAGCACAGCTACAACCAACGCATGTAAGCCCTCTATCAGCAACAGTTAACACAACAAGATCTGACACCACCCCTGAAGTCCTACAAGTCATGACCGAGAAACAAGAGATAATGGAAGAGATATCAAGAATGAAGAAGGCAGGGCAAAATAGAGCGCACACAGATTGGGAAAAAGAGTATTACACTGAGGCATTTTTTAAAGGTCTTACCCATCGTCTGAATGTCATAACTATTTAGTTAACCCTCTATCCCCTGAGTGTGCAAGTAGACCAGGTCTTAGCATTATGGGATCAGTATTTGCCCATAACAATTAGCACACTGGAGCCAAATTCACATGTAGAGCAATATCATTATGGGATACCTAAGATTTGATACGATAATAGGCCAATGATAACAAATGTGGGAGGAAAACATACAGAAATAACCCTAGAATAGCAATGGAATTAATACAGTTTTCTATTTGTTTTAGAGTAAATAGGACAGTATGGGTGGGGAGCAACCTCAACTTCAAGATTACCACCTACAATGCCGATATGTAGGGTGGCACCTCCAGCCTGATGGATCACTATTGGATGTGTAGGGCCCGGCTCCACATGCAACTACCACAAACTGGAATGGCCTCTGCTCCCTCATAACTCTACACACCCCCTCCCTGGTGATACCAGGTGTGAACATCTTCCAGTTACATGACTTACCATGGGGCGTCCATCGATCTTGCTTCATCAGCACCAAGCAAAATTAATTTTGGAATACTATAGTACTGCAGTTCCGAAAGAAGTCCTATAGGAACATAGACTATTTAATAAGACAAGTGGTTATAAGTCGAGTGGTGGCAGTCATTATGGTGGCCACGAGAGGGTTGAGCCAGGGGGAATCTGGCTAGGCCCAGATGCAGTTTACAAGCCCCCTGTGAGCTCCCCCGCAATTGATCTTGAAAAAGAACTGGAATTAAAGTTTATATAGCTGGCCATGAAAGGGGAAGTGTGTGTTGGTGGACAATTGGGTTTTGGCTGAGGCCATTCAGACATTGTATAATCTACAAAAGAAAATGGTCAACGAGGGGGGTGCCCTTGATGAGTGGTTCATGGGTTGATTTAAGTGGGTGCTGTCCTGGATGTCGGGGTTGTTTAAGGCCTTGTAGCATTTGGTGGTGCTATTACTCTTGCCAAGTCTTATTTTCCAAGTGATAATAGCTTATTGTAAAAGGATGACAGCTAAAATGTGAGGAACCTTTTTGGTTAGTAAAAGCGCTAAGAATGTCAACAGATAGAGTAGTGAGCATAAGGTGACCCCCCCAGTAGATGGGAAGGTTGGAAAGATAGTTGAAGAATCAAGTAGAGGGGGGGGTGATGTAAGGAAATAATAGGAATACATTCCAAAGGCACAAACACACACATATAAAATCACAAACCCCAAAACAAACATTTCAGGTAAGGATTAGTTTTAAACCTATGTAAGTAGTGAACTGGCCTAGGCTAATACCTTAGCGTGCTGAAAAAGATAACTGTGGATTCTGCAGAAATACATAGGCAATAGTGTAAATGAGCTTTTGGAAATACACATAAAATGCTGTATGGTCAATGTAACGGCGTTGAAACACAAATGGATTATATTTCCTTGCAGACTCAAACTTGACAGGACATCAGTAATTACTATAGATGTCACAGAAAAAGTAACCACATTTCTATATGTTACACAACGAGAGGCAGACAGTAGAAACTGTTTTTAAGACTGGCTGATTTTCCCAATTGATTGATTAAAACCATATTATTGAGTAAAATTGTTTTGTCTTACTATATTAATAGATTTTCCCTCCAACAGAGCGCTACATAGTGAAGAATCCACAAATATCACCTGCGGAGTGCCTCAGGGATCCTCCCTGAACTCCACTCTCTTCAACACCTACATGGCCCAGCTTACAGCCATCATCAGAAGCCATGGACTCAACACCGTCTCCTACACCGACGATACCCAGCTAATTATTTTGCTCAGAGACAAACCCACAGCCACCAAGAGCAACTTACACAACAGGATGAAGTCAGTCTCCACCTGGATGAAGGACAGCTGCCTCAAGCTCAACCCAGAAGAGACTGAAGTCCTCATACTGGGCTCCTCCCCCTCTGCCAGGGACAACTCCTGGGAGTCACATGATAATAAGACTAACGCACTCACAAGTAATTTGGTTAATCATGTACTCTATTTGTTGGTGCTGATTGGTTAATCCTCCAGAGTATGAGGTATATTAAAATGAACTGCATGCGATATCCCCGTCATGTGGGGAACGTCCCCAATCTGTACTCTAGTTTTGAATATTTGAATCACAAACTAGAGTGCAGATTGGGGACATTCCCCAGATGATGAGGATATCGCATTCAGTTCATTTTCATACAATTCCTGTGGGCCCACAGTGCTCGGAAACCCCCACAGACCACACACGAAACCTCTGCATTATCCTGTACTCCTCGCTCTCAATTAACTGCCAAATCAACATCTCGTCCTTAAACTTCTGAGTCCAGGAAAACGGGTCACCCATGCGCTCATCAACAGCAGACTTGACTAAGGCAACGCACTCTATGCCGGCACCACCCAAAAACTTCTAAAGAAAATGCAGAACACCCAGAACGCCTCCGCCAGACTCATCTTAAACATTCACCGCTGCAGCCACATCACCTGTCACCTGAGAGACCTTCACTGGCTACCTATCAACAAAACAATTTCCTTCAAGCTCCTCTAACACACCTACAAAGCCCTTCAAACACTGAACCTGCATATCTCAACCACCGCCTCTCCTTCTACACTCATATCAGACATCTCCGCTCCACCCAACTGGCCACCGTACTACAGATTCGGAAGACCACGGCTGGATGAAGATCCTTCTTGTACCTCGCTACGAAGACCTGGAACGCCCTGCCTCTACATATCAGGCAATCACCGTCGCAATTCAGGAAGGACCTCAAGACCTGGCTCTTGGACCCTGCAGCTCCCTCCCACTCAGCACCTTGAGACCCTTACGGGTGAGTAGTCGTGTTTTACAAGAATCCCGATTGATAAGACTGCCTCATCCCTTACAAGAGGTGAATACTCCCTGTTTGTCGTTTCAGGCTTGAAGGACGCTATACGGTACTGCAGAGAACATATTTCAATTCAGACTGGTTTACTAATTTGCCATTTGATTTTCTTCTGGAGTAGCTCTGCATTTGCTATGTATATCCCACCCCTCACAGCAAACTTTTAGCATACATGTGTACAATGACACTGTCCACGCACTCTGTATTGGGTGTGCAGTATGTTTTACGCTTGCTGTGCCACACGACACATAGTCAAAAGAATTGGAAACGTTATAGGTAATTGCAACTTTACTTTGATATTACATAATAATTCAACCTTAAGATAGCCCGAGATATCAAGCAGAGGGTGGGGGAGAGGGGCGGGGCAAATGTCTGTTTTTATAAATTAATGATGGCTAAAATAAAATAAAAAAAAACGGAAATTTAAACCATCATCACCTGGAAATGAATGGTTTATACCATTTCAGGATTGGTTAGTAACTTAGAAATGATTCTCAATAAAATGCACTTACTATAAAAATACTGCAAGATTTGTTACTTATACATGACAACTTGGATACAAACAATTATTCTCAAATGACTTAACTAAAGTAATTATTCTACGTAAGAATGAAGGTAATAAACAAAACTTGCCACTGAGGGTACAACTCTGGTTCTTATATTACTGCATTATTTGGTTGTCCGGGATAAGAGTAACACGGCATTACCCAGCACCACATTCAACACAAGCAATAAGGAGGTGGGACTTAAAGGCTACAAATCCTTCTTTAACACAAAGTACAAAAAAGTGGTCTGGCTGAGTCAGTAACGCGTGCAAATAAATTGAGCACTCACAGGCTACAGCCTATTCCGACATCATCATAACACAACAACACAGAAAACAGTAGAGCGACAATTGATTGAAAAACCTTCCCTCCCGACTTAACCCGTAGAGCCTTACAACACTATAATATAGCTAAGCTCGCATGCCCTACCTCCGTTTCCGTGCCATCCTGAATCAGGCGGGAAGCTCGCAGCCCGTCAGTGAAGCTTTACGAGCTTTAGAATCGGATTTCGCTTACTGTGTCTAGAAATATTAACGACTCAAATATAATGACTACACCAGTCTTTAATAAACGATAACAGTACGGACAAGCTTCAGAAAACTAGTTTGAAATGTGATTGACAGGTTAATGGGCGGATCTAGGGCGGCATAGACTGTGGGGCCGCTTCATAAAGTCCTGGGATTGGTTGGAAAGTATAGCAAATCCCAGAAGACACTGCACGGCCCATTACCCCGGAAAAGATTGCCCAGCCGCAAGTGGGCCGTCGTTGAAAACAGATCAGTGCTTGTGTTCGAACTCTATACACGCAAGGTGCGATCACCCCCTACTGGAAAGAAGCGAGAACAGCAGTTCAAGACTTAATGGACAGCAGGCTGAGGCATGTGAACAGCCGAGAGCGGTCCCGGGCATGGTCAGGTCAGTGTTGGGGGGCGTGTGCTTTACTAACTGTTAGAGTGATTGGTACCAGCCTGTGATAGAGGGCATCAAAGGCACGTAGCAGTATGTAAGAAGTAACTAAGAGGTTGCGGCGGTCGGTGTCTAATGTAGTATGCCACGCTCAGCCATGGGACACAAAGTGCTACCACGTGAGTACTATTGTAATGATGAATCCACGCAGGGAGTGTTGAAAGCTTTGCTTTAATAACAACTTGAACCTCAATTACACCGTATGTACAGCGACGCGCGTCCACCTCCCGTCTCCTCTGTCCCAGTGACCTCATATTTATTTTATTTATCTAATGCAGTTTTCTATATCGCTAACTTTACTCAAATGTGTCAGAGCGTTTTACAAAAGAACCAGGTAAGTTACAAAAGATACACAAGATAGGCTTAACACGCTAACAAGTTACATAGACAGTTATAGGTACACAAAGATTGGCTGAACACGCTAAAGAGTTACGTATATGCAGTTACAACGCTAACAAGTTGCATATTTATATTGTAAAAAATATAAAAGGTGTCAGCGTTAGGTTAGAACAGGAGTAAAATACATATTTACAAAGTTGTCCTCATGTGAGTGCTAGATGTTCATAATAGTCAAGAAATATGTTGGGTTATTCCAGGAAGTGTCTTTGGAGGAGGATAGTTTTAAGATCTATTTTGAAGGTCGGGAAAGAGGTGGTGGTTTGGAGGGATGGAGGAAGTGAGTTCCAGATTCTGGTCGCATTACCAGAGAATGCTTGAGCCATACATTTTTCCCTTTTGAAGGTAGGCAGTTCGAGCAGTACTTTTTCCTGCACTAAGTGAAGGTCTAGACCCTAGAGCCTCTTGAGATTTTGAGACAACAGTATGCGTGAGATGTGATCATTTCTTTTAGCCCCATATACGAAGCGAGCTGCTGAGTAGCGGATGGATTTTAGAGGGGAAGGTGGGAAATGAGGAGGCCAGCAAAGAGGGAGTTCTGGTAGTCCAATATGAAAAGAACCAATGATTGGAGCAAGGTTTTTAGGTCTTGTTCAGGAAAAAAGCGCCGAACCCCCCTGCAAGTTGAGCCTATTATCTAGGATGATGCCTAGAGATTTAGCACTGTAAACAATGATAGGCTTGTTGTTGAGATTGTTCAGCTTGTTCATCCAAGATTGGATAGGAGGAGGAGATATTGAGGTCGAGAGGAGAAGGAATTCTGTTTTGGGAGGATTCAGTATTAGTTGATGAGTAATGAGTAGACAGCCAGTGGTGGATGGAGTTGAGTGTGGTGATGAGCATTGAATTGTCATGTGTGGAAGTAACCTTTAGGTAGATTAGGATGTCATCTGCATATAGGTGATGATGGATCCCAGATTTATTATGAAATTACCCGGCGGTTCAATGTAGAGGTTGAATAGTGTGGGCATGAAGATCGAGCCTTGAGGGACACCTTGTCCAATAGCCATTGAAGTGGAGAGGCAATTAGCTATTTTGATTATCTGGATCTGCCTGAGAGGAATGATTTGAACCATTTGAGCACTACGCCTTCAAAACCCATTCTTCGCTTTAAAGTGTTCAACAGAGAGTTGTGATTAACAGTGTCAAAGGCTGCTGATAGGTCAAGAAGGATCAGGAGACGGGATTCACCAGAGTCAAGTACTTGCAGGGCATCATCAATCACTTCAAGTAGGGCTGTTTCTGTACTGCAACCTTGGGTAAAACCAGATTGGAAATCCCCCCCCCCCCAGGAGGGAGTCGACCTTAATATGTGTGAAAAGTTGCTTCCCCACCCAACATTCTGTGATTTTAGCAAAAAAAGGAAGATTGGTGATAGGGCGAAAGTTGTTGAGATCTTTTGCATCAGCCGGAAATTTCTTAAGAAGTGGGGTAACCTCTCCTGTTTTAAGGGCAGCAGGAAGGGAACCTTGGTTGAGGAAGAGGTTTATCAGACTGGTCCAGTAGAGGAGTGTGTGGGTGTAAAAGTTAATGGCAATGTCACTGCGGTTGGGGTTGATGGAATGGTTAGAAGCTTTAGTGTCTAGAATGCTTTCAAGGAGGGCTGTTTCTGTGATGAAGTCAAAAGTTCTGCCACAGGACTTGGGATTTGCGGTTTCTCGGGGGGGGGGGGTGGTAGGATGGGTAACCTATCCACAAGTGATTTAACTTTTTCATCAAAGAATATTGCAAATTTTGCTGCTATCTTGGGGGGGTGGGGGTGTCGTCAAATATGGTGGGAGGGATGTTGGTGCCTTTGATAAGGTTGAATAACGTTTTAGATCTGTTTTTGGCAGAATCTATGAGGGTTCCGAAGTGCACCGCTTTTTAATGAAAGATGTGTTTGTGGTAACGTGATTTTGGGAAGCGGAGATTGGATAGATTGGTGGTGGAAGGTGAATGTCTCCCTAATTTTTCAAGGTTCCTCAAGTGTTTCCTTTCTTTGTAGGTTGATTTATTAAACCACAAAGCAGAAGGAGTAGGTCTTTTCTTTTTACTTTTCAGAGGAGCGACATTATCAATTACAGATGATAGACTGGTGAGACATTGCGTTGGTCAGGGCAGTGACATCGGCGTAGGGTTCTAAGATTGGAAGAGAGCTCAAAGCTGTGTTGCATAAAATATCCAGGCCGTTGTTTTTGATGTTGCGTAAAAAGCAAGTAGTTTTTTTAGGGTAGCCAAGAATAACAGAATGACTAGGATATTAGAATGGTTGGGAACTGGAGGATGGGCCATCTCGCATTTAATTTATTGCTATTGCTGATTGTTAGTGTATGTCTTTGAAGCCTTTGAGAGACTATGATTCCCTGTATACGGAAATGTCAGTTGGTGACAGATTGTGTGAGGCTTTTTTGGGGCGTGGGTGCAGGGTACTTGGGAGTTTGGGGATGTGAGTGCTCGCCAAAGGAAGTAGGGAGTTGGGAAGAGTGGAAATTTTAGTACTTAGGTGGGCAATTGAAGTTTCAAGCTGGTAAATACAGAGATGAGGATTCCTAGTTTTATTTTTATGGGAGTGCAGAGCTGGAAACGGAAAGTTGGGATGTTCGATGGTTGGGAGGGCTCAACTTGAGTGAGAGCATGGAGAGGGGGTGGATGTAGGAATAAAGAATGGAGGGAGAGTAGTCAAGATATGTTGATTGGAAGTACTTGTCAGTGCAGCTGAGGAGGAGAGAGAATTATCTGTGCATACAGTGAATAAAACAGAAGTATTGACTTCTAGCTGAGGAAGAGAAAGGTGAGGTTTGGAGTGGGAGGACAGGGGGGAAGGGGATAGAAGTGGGACATAGGAAGGCAGAAAGTCGGGGGTAGAGAAGAGGGAGAGGTGGAGAAGGTGCGCGTGCTGGGTGTAGTGTGTGTATGGGGGCTGGAAATAAGCATGAAAAGGATGGTAGCCCCGGTTGGTGGTTATAGAAAGTGTAAAGTTCTGCTAGATTAGGGGAAAAGGGGAGAGGTGGAGGGAGGAGTTTGTCATAAGGGGATAGTGGTTCAAGCAGCAGTTCTGGAGTGTTGGAGTGATGAAGGGTGGAGAGAAATGAGAGGCTAGTCCAGGATGCATAAAAAAGGGAGCGGGGGAGGTTAAGAAGGAAGAGCATAAGGTGAGAAAGTCACTTTGAAAGCTGAGAAGTCAGGATATTGGAAAGATGGAATGGATAGGGTGGGTGGTTAACCTGGCGAGGGGGCAGATGTCTGCAGAATTCCAGGTTGGTAAAGGGGTGCGGATGAGAGAGCAAGCCATTGGCTGGGAAGGAGACTTGAGGATAGTATCCCAGATGGGGGAAGTAGGATTGGGGGGAGGAGAGGCAGGGGTGAAGGCCGGGAACAGGACTGCCAGGGGGGACGGCTGTGTTCCAAGGGAGGACTGAAATCAGGTGTTCCGGTGGATAAGGGGAGGCGAGAAAGAATTGAGGGAGGAGTTAGGAGAGGAGTCTAGAGGGATAGGAGTGCCAGGGATCAGGAGAGCAGGGATGGAAATAGGTGGTCAAAAAGGGAGAGATTTGTGTCGGTGGCTTGAATCAGGACTTTGCAGTTGTTGTAAAGTGAGATAGTGAGTGAGCCATCAAAACAAGCTGAAGGGAAGATTTTTAGTTGGTGCCCATGTGGGATTGAGGAGGAGGAAGTAACGTTGTGGAAGTTTTTGAAAATGGTATTCCAGGATAAGATGTTGCGGGTGAAGAACATGAGATTGGTTTTGAGCCTAGCATTCTACAAGCTTGGAGAAAACTCGAGCCCCAGAACACCTACAAGCTCACACACATTATAACACTTCCCCTTTCTTACAAATAATAGAAAAACTTTTCTAACATACAATTGTGTTAAAAAAAGAACAGTGAGGAGTTAAAACCCCTCCAACCCTCCAATAAGAAAAATTATAACCTAAAATTGTGCAAAACATATTGCAGTGAGGAGTCTAAAACCCCTCTGATAATATTCTAAAGAGATTAAATACTCCACAAAAAACTCATAAGCACCTAATTGCAAATATGTGTAATATCCTTCAGGCGTTAGGATTTAACACATACCCACCCTGCCCTGGTTACTTCCACCTTTCCTGTGTCCATCGCCCTCTAGGACCCTCCTCAATCCGAACCCATACAATCAACTTCAACTGCACCCGGCTTTTGTGGTACAGGGATGGTGTAAACTCTTTCTGTTGATTCTTGTGATATTGGTCCCTACATAGGTGTGGAACTCTCAATCACTACCCCAGAAGGAATGACAACTTCAGCCCAATCCTATTTTCTCGGTTGTATACACACCCTGGTTCCAAAGCTAGTATCCCTACCAGAACCATCTCCTTCCGAACCGTCACCGAGTAGCTCAGAATTACATAAAATCTTCACTACCTTAAGATGGAGAGGAATATTTACTTTCCCCCTTTGAAGTCATTCTCCCTTTTTTTTACTTTAACAACATCTCCCACATGCAGGCTCACAATTTTTCACTCTGTTAGTGGTCGTATGTGTTTTTATATTTCGCTTGATTCAATTATAGGGAATCTTTCACCCTCCTTGCTGACCATGAGACAACATTTGTGCATTTTAGCCATCCTGTCTTATCTTTAGAACATGGTGATCTTCCCCATATCAATTAAAATGGGCTATGCCCTGTGGACTCTCACTGGGTAACTTTACAGGCCCCCCCAGTCTTCCTTAATTCATCCTCCCAATCCATTCCATTACTGTTTGACATTTCAGTTATTCCTTCTATAACCCCGTTAAAGCGCTCAACGCTTCCATTGCCTTCAGGATGATATAGGGATGTGATTCTATGAACAGTTCTAGTTTTCTTTATGAAACCTTTGAAACAGTCAGCCACAGACTGCACCCTATTGTCTGAGATGATATCCTTCAGTAACCCCTCACGTCCAAATACCTCTCCTGTGAAACATAACAATGACTCCGAATCTGCATTTTGGACTACTTTGAAATCTGGCCATTTGGAGAAATGATCAATTATCACCAGAATTTATTTTTGCAAACCATTAACATCCTTCACAGGAACGTAAATGTCAATCCCCACTCTCTCTCAAGGCATACTCGGAACTGCAATAGGGTGTAAAGGTGGTTTACGGGTGATTACAGTTTTATCAGCGTTAATACACTTCGCACATTCTCTGACAACCCTCTTAATTTCTTTATACACCCCAGGCCACCTGTAAGAATGTTTAACTCTGCACTTGGTTTCACTATTCCCAGGTATCCTTCATGGTAAAGATGAATCACCTTGTCTGGAATGCCTTCGGCTGGATCAATTTGCCTCCTCTGAGCAACAACTCTTCCTCGAGAGATAACTAGTTCTTAACTTCCCAAAATGGAATAAAATCCTTACACAAGTGAGCTTTCTCTGGCAAACCTTCTTGACCATACTTGAAAACAGTAACTAAGATATCATCCTGGGAAATAGCCTTGACCCATTCTTGACGAGTAATGCTTTGCAATTTGTCTCCTAAAATTGATGCCACCAACCAATCATCCCAATCATTCTTTACTTCACCTTCCATTGGTGACGGACATCTGCTAAAAAAATCTGCAATTTTGTTACGTAACACAGGGCAGATACTTAACTTCATAAACAAAATTCAACAGCTGCATGGACATGTGTGATACTCTGTGGGACACATTACTTAAACCCTCTGACGTGAGGACTTTAGTGAGAGGTTTATGGTCGGTTCTCTATATGATATTGGTACCCCGCGCAAACTGTCTGAAGTGTCTGAGGCCCCACACATACACCCCAAAGTCTCCTGCTCAATAACGAAGTACCTTTCCTCCATTGGAGTAAGTGCTCTGGATGCAAATGCTACCAATTTCTCAGTTCCATCCTCCTGCACTTTGGACAACTCAGCACCCAATACTTTACCACTTGCACCTGTGGTGATGAAGCTCTTGAGCTTATGTTCAAAACCTTGAGGGGCTGGTGCTGAACAAATATCATTTTTAATGTCATCAGAGCAGAGCCTGCACTCATCAGTCCATACAAACCTACACTTTATTTTTTAAGTAGTAGCCGAATGCAAAACATTTCTCAGAGAAATTGTAGACACATTTGGAACAGAACACGACTGGACCTAAAAAAAAATCTTACCTCATCCTTACTCTGGGGTACTGGGGCTTTTTTAATAGCATCCACAAAGTTTGACTTAGGACTAACCCCTCATGACCTGATCTCATGCCCTAAATACGTTACGGTCCTCCTTGCAATCTTGTGCTTGGACTGTTTTGCTGTCAACCCATAACGTTCCAACATTCTTAGTACCTCCAACAGAAATCTATCCTGTTCCTCTCTATTCCTTCCCATGACTAGAATGTCAAGCTCACACACAAGATAACTGCGTCTGTTATTGTGCCACTGCGTCTGTTATTGTGGTGGGGGCATTGCCATTCCAAGAGCCTGGGAGTCACATATACACATTCCAGGAATGTCAAATTCAGTTGCGGATTGGTTTTCATGAAATTTCTAAAGTTTCAGCGATTTGGTGCTGGACAGGAGTGTGTTCAAGAGTTTGGACCATTTATGGGGTATGTTTCACATATATTTCTTTGCTAACAGAGAGTATGCTCAAGTGGAGAGATTTTATAGTTGGCTTCCGGATCCAGAGACTGCCGGAATAGATGCTTTTCTGCGGGATTTGAGAGGTATTCATCCTTATGCTTTCCTTCCTTTTGCCATGATCAGCAGAGTGACAGGAATGATTCGCAAATGGAGGTAGACCGTGGTTGTGATCACCCAGTTTTGGAGTTTTCGGGCATGGTACCCGATAATGTTGAAAATGAGCGTAGATTTTCCGGTGGTGTTGCATGTATTTCTGGAGATTTCACGAGGGCCTCGAGGGGAGGTACGTGGTCTGGTAGAAACAGAGCAACTTCAGCTGGTGGCATCGAAACTTTCAGGAGAGTTTGGAGAAAGCCAGGTCTTTCATCTGAGGCTTCAAGACTCATTGAGTAATCATGGGCACCTGGAACTAGGAAGGCATATAGATTGGCCTTGGGAAAGTGGCGTAGCTGGTGTGTGGAGAGGAATTTGGATCCTGTTTCAGCAGATTTAGTACAGGCCTTTCATTTCTTGATGGATTTATTTTCTAAAGGTTTAGCTTGTATGTCAGTGAACTTGTATAGATCCGCTATTTCAGCAGGGCACACTTTGGTGAATGGTCTTTCAGTAGGACAAGACATTATGGTGAGGAGGTTGTTGAGGAGCATCAGGATTGCTAAAGCTTCAGGAACAAGGTATTGTACCCTTTGGGATGTTGTTAAAGTACTCAATTATTTTAGACTCCTGGAATGATAATACTGTTTTGAGTCTAAAGGATTTGTCCTTCAAGCTGATAATGTTGTTGTGCTTGTTTTTTCATAGGGTTTCAGATGTGCGGGCTTTGGAGGTGACCAGTAGGTGTTTTACACCTGAGGGGATTTGCTTTCATTTAAGATAGAGAACAAAGAGTAATTCTTTGACAATTTTTTAACCATACCTTGATGAAAGAGAAAACTTGTGTGTGGTTTGGTGCGTGAAGGAATATGAAAATAGAACAAACTCATAAAGACTCCCTGGAGAGGACCAGTTACTTACTTTATTTCTTTCAAACATCCACGTAAGGCAGTTTCTCCGCCCACTCTGGCGAGATGAGTGAAAGAAATAATGAAAAATCTGGGGTAGATGTAAGTATGTTTGGTCCTCATTCAGTGAGAGGTATGGCTGCTTCTAAAACCTGTATGGTTGGTGGAAGTCTGAAAGACATTTTACGTTGTGCTGATTGGTCTTCGGATTCTCTTTTCAGAAGTTAACTATTTATTATATTTACGATTGACAGTAAAGCTAACTGTTTGGTAGGCAAGCTTTAAACTTTCATAATATTGGCCTTCGGGTCTTGACATAAAATATAGATTTTCTGCAGCCTTGGTGGGCTGAAAATCTGGATTTTATTAAAGACATGGAGGCTAATATTATCCCTCCCAGGTGTTTCGCCCATCCCTGGTGATATTGTTTCTTCCACTACAGGACAGGTTTAAGGAATCACTGAGTTTTTTTCATTGGATTATTCGTTTTCTATGAAGTTATGACAAGAAGGTTTTATGAAAGGCAAAGTTTTTGATCAACTCAAGGAACTTTATTAAGAGCATAAGTTTCATCCTAGTTCACAGTTCATAAAAGAAGGCAGTGGACTAGCTTCTGGGCTATTTTATTATGTCTGAATGTTTTAAAATTCTAAGTTATAGAAGCTTATAAGATGCAGCTTAGTGGTGGCAAAAAAGGGTTTATTGCATAATATTAGCCTCCGTGTCTTTAATAAAATCCAGATTTTCAGCCCACCAAGGCTGTGGAAAATCCACATTTTCACCAAAAGTGGGTGAAGAAAGCATCTCAAATTTTTTTTTATGCTGGTGATCCTGTTTTAATAGACCTTACACTGGTGGGTTTTGCAGAGACAACGGCATATGCCGAATGAATTAATTGATAATAAACCTCAATAAAATTCATGCCATGGTTTTAAAGAAACTAAATGAAGTAAAAAGGCCATTATGGACAGAGACCTCACTCCTTTGTGCCACTTTTCGATCCAGTCCGGCCGATGTCATTAGCCCCTGTTCGGTTGCTTCCGTTTGTCCCACTGCCTGATAGTGGCCGCTTGCTGTTGTCCTGTCATCTGTATTGCTCGCGGGCGGTGTTTCCCCTATTCCTTCGACCGTCTTTACTATGTCTGCTAGGATCTTGGGAAGCAATGCCCATTTTTCCATGAGGATTGAGCAGGAGCATGAGCATTCACCTCGGTTGGATAGCAAGTACTTGTCGATCCTGTTTCCCAGCTTTTCGACTCTGGAGCCTACGTTAACTAGGCGGCTAGCAATCTATTGCAGAAGATCTATTTGGAGTTCCATTTTAGTTGACTGCCACAATAGAGCTTTATTGGTGTTGCTGTTTATTTCGATCATCAATGATTTCCGGGAGTCTGCTTCTGGGCTGTCATTAAAGGTATGATAGTCTGCTTTTGCATTGGTGGCCCATGAAGGCCCCGTTTGCTCCCACCCCAGCAGGTTTTGGGTCCGTTCTAGTGTTCTCTCAATTTTTTGGCCTAGGTTTTGGAGAAATGAAGATGTGCGCTCCCCTGCCACTGGAGACTGGGGACTGAACAATTGATTGTTGCAGAGAGCTTGTAGGAGATAGAGCTGGCACTCTGCTCCCCGTGCTCTTAGTAATCAAGCCTTGATCATGGTACTTTGACTGATAGATTTGCACTCTTGTTACTACGAGGTCGGTGGCTTTGCTTAGTGCAGATGCGTGGTCCGTGCCATTGGTGGCGTTGTCGCCTTTATCTATGGGTATGTAAAGGTTTTGTGCACTGGGTGGTCCGTTTGTTGGTGTACTTTTGAGTTGTTTGGAGTCCAGGTTGGCCATTTCCTGTTCATTACTGGGCATCAAATAAAGTGATGAGTATCCCCTGGGAGAGGCAGTGTGGAGTAGAGACTGTGCGTGCCGTGATGTATTCTCGGCTGACTGCTCCTGGCCAACCTTAGTGATGCCCTGGTTGATGCTAACAGCTCTGTTTGTCCTGAATAAATATCTGATTGACCCCCTTAATTCTGCGTCTTGGGGCAGTTCATTTAAACTTTCCGTAAGTGATTTGCTCCTGGTAATCCTTTTAATTGGGGGGAGCCTCTCAGTGGGGTCCTCTGAAGTCGTTTTTTGTCAGCGGGGGAGCCGGGGCCCGGAGCCTTGGACAGTTTCGGGCGTCCTCCTGCTCTGCAGTTGCTGTGATCTGATCCAAACTGTTGCGTCTGGATTCTCAATAACTAACTATTTTAAGTTTCATCAAATGACCGTTCCTCAATAATTAAGCGTGCATTGTCTCTGGGATAAATGTTAGCAAGTGGAACTAAAGCCCAAACGAAGAAAAACAATGTTATGACTCATCGGGTCAAGAGCAGAACCACAGCCTGTAAGGCTAGGTTTGCTGGGTGAAATCACTTTATGACCACTAGGGTCACCAAGCACAATATTTGCCACCCAGATTTGAGAATGGTAAACTTTACGTCTGTATGTCTATAAGGCTGTGTTGGCTAATTGTGGCATTTGGAAGTATTTAATATACTGGCAGTTATGCTACCAGCAAAGATACATGTCTGTCTAAATGAGCTTGTAGCGGACCATTGTTTTCTTTGCAGCCAATAGCACATGAATCACAGAAAATGAGCACCCAGTCTGTTTTCCCATAATATACCCACAGCACACATGAATTTGAATGAAGGGCTGCCAAAGGTAGCTGCGGACACAGCCAGTTTGCTATTCTGCACTGTTGGCACTTCCCAAGCTCCCCCCGCCTCAGAGGGTCATGAAGGCAGTGACATGAACAGAAAGTAAAAGCAACTCTGAAAGCCTTTTTTTATTTTTGAATTTAGAATCCTGCACTTCTACCTTGCACCTAAGCAGCTAACAGGATGATGGTGGATAAAGCAGGGAGATCAATACCTAAACTTACAGTATACAGCTGAAAATTATTTAAACTGAATATTAAATAACTATATATTTTATGAAAACGTGTAGCAACAGTGCACGTAGACTAACTCTATCGCTGCTTGAGTGTGTAGAATATATATACATTTTACAAATAGCATGATGAGTGTATGCCAGTGGAAGGTAAAGAAATTATGAATACACTACTTGGGAGACTGCTCAGTAGAAGCAAGTAAGAAATCGGGTTATTGAGAGAGACGGAAGCCCCTCTAAAATTATAAACCCAATCCTTGTCAAGGTGAGCCACAAAAAGTCACTAAATTAACCTGTGCTTAACCCTCTCGTGGGTTTGACACAAAAGCTGTTGGCTTAACTTGGAAGCAATGTGTGAAGTATTTATGCAGCACACAACCAGCAATAAAGTGAAAATGCAACCCAAGAAAAATCCCAAACCGATTTAGAAAAAGAGTACATTTTAAATTTCATCAAAATAAACTAAATTCAATCAGTAGAACCAAAGTTATGATTTTTAGCTTTTTTAGTGAAATGTAGTGCCTAAAAGATCAAACTGCCAAATTCTGGTGGGGCCAAGAGTTGAGGCCGACTGCGATGGAGCGTGGGTTTGGATACAAGGGGTGGATTGTGCCCAATCTCTGCTTACTTTCGGACTTAGAAAAAGGTCTTGAAAAATGTCCCGGAGAAGGTAATCTTTTGCTGGGCAAGGCAGCAGCTCTGCCTGATGAGAGGTTGCCAAGGAGCCTCTGGACGAGCCTGCAATGACGATTCTTACCTTCTGACTTCAACAGATTTTGGGAAGTCGGATTCCTCCAGAGGGACGAGGCTTCATGCTATAACCAAAGAGAGCTCCACGAGAGCGGACACCTTTCTGGAGATGTCGTGTTGAAGATAGATAGATATATATATATACTTTTTGTTGCACAATTAATTAAAACCATTGCAATGAAATCACATATAAATATACAATTTTGTTCTTTTATTGTACAAGATAAAAAGACAGATTTTTTTCAATCAGTTATGCTGAAGTTAAGATAATGGTGACACCGTTCTAAGAGGATGTGCTGCTCCGGAGAGGAACGTTGTGGGAGCTACCGCAAAGTGAGGCCGACTGTGATCCACCTTGGGTGCATTGGCTGGCAGGTTGGTCTTGGTCTTCCGTCTGTTCTCCAGGCAGTTTTTCTTGAAACATTTTCTAAGTCTCTGCTTTTAGAGTTAGATCAGAGCATACCGACACCACTCCAAAGAGTCCCTGACCTGAAGGGCACCACTGGTGGGGGTAGGGGATTAGGATGCACTCCTGCAGGGATCAGGGCCTAAGGTGTCGTGTATTTCTATAGGTTCTGAATCGATCCCCCTATTCCTGACCCTATTCTGGTTAAACTTACTAGCTAGTTAACTAACAGTCAGCCCATGAGGCAAGAAATCCCCCATGATGCAGATACCGTTATCTGACGCAGTCACACTACGGCACAGGAACGTGTTATCTGATTAGGTCATAACGCTTGAGATCTAATTAGACAAGCGATATTCCTCCAGCCCCTGATAAGGCATACGACGTTCTCATAACAAATCAAACCTATGACAACCTGGATAATCCGTGCGGCCATTGTTTTGATTTCACAGAGAACTTTAGTAAAGAATGTGCTAACGAGCAAGTCGTATGACATCTTTATTGACGTACCTATGTCCATCCTTACGTCAATCCCGGCACCTTTAAGGTATAAATATTGCCGACCTTGCCCTATGCAAACACACGCGTGGTGACAAGACGGAGCAGCCACCCTTGCCGAAGCCAAGAGCAGAAGCAGACCCCGCAGGCAGCAGCCCCGCCTTCCTGACGCGCTGAGAGACGCGCTGCTATCTCAAGCCGAGAGACCCAGCACCGGCGCTTCCGGGTAGCCCTCGCAGGCAGCCTGGAATATCGAGAGCAGAGAAAGAGATACCATTCCTCATTCATCCTAAATTCCAGGTACAGAACTGAATAACTTCTCCTAGAGAATTCTTTAGTTATTCACTTGGCAAAAACAAACTTAACTTAAACTGTAACTTTCTATTCCCGCCCACGCATTAGACTTAGGTCAGGTACACGGGGTAGGCGTAGTTAGAAACACCAGTTGAGTACGTTTAGTCAAATGTATATGTGTATGTAAATATATTTTAATCATTTTAAACATCATATGGCTCAGAAACCATATCAATGTTTTTACAGTATTATTTTATACTATTGCTTCTAATGTATGCACTTTACTTAACTATAAGTATCGCAATAATATCGATCCATTTCTCTTGTACGAGAAAAGAGACTGATCAATAAATAACACCTTTTATTGAACACGCCCGTCTCTTCCTTTTCTCTACATTCTGATGAGACTAAGAATGCACGTACTGACTGAGTAAAATAATTGCCTTGTGCTCACACGACTCTCGAGATTGACTCTTGATTAGGGGAGAGCAAAGTTGTCATGTTCTATGGTTGTCAGAAACTAAATCCCTTCTTGTCTAATCAGGGAAGTTAATCCTTCCTTGAACATTCGAGAAAGTTTCTAGCGAACTCTGAGCTTAGCTGGCAAACCCAAAAATTAAGTCTAGTATCGACAGTAGTAGACCTAGTTAACGTCTGGCCTAGGCCTTTACTGCTGTAGGTACTATTCCAATGCGCAGAGCCTATTGGGAAAATAGGAACTACACTACATGGCGCCCAACGCGTTTGGAAAGGGCGATAAAACTAACGTAAGACATTTAGAGTAACTCAGTCGTGCTTTCTCACTCAGACCCCTTTTCCCAAATACTCCATAGACGTCTGGAGTGGGTGAAAGGTTATTATATCCTCCAAAACCTCGCAGGAGGGAACTCCTATGTACGGTTCTTGGTCTAGTCAACGTTGAAGGATAAAACAGTTCCAGAATATTGTGCATCTAATCTCTGTTTCCATAAAGAAACCTGATCTGCAAATAAAAATAATACCATCCTGTCAGTAAAATGGGAGACAGTGATGGAGAAAGAGAGGCAATTAGATTAGCTACTGAAATAGCAGATGCTGATGCTACCATGCAAGCAGCAGACCAGGATATAATACTCATCCAGGTCGCCAAAAGGAGATCTATAACCTTAAAACTTATAGAAAATGGACTGACACCTAGAGGTGGCACAGTCATATTCGTAATTGAGGCACACGAATGTCGGCAGACAGAGGTATACTATACATGGATACATTTTCCAGCAGCAAATGCTGTAACAAAGTACTTCCACTATTACAAAGTAGAGGAACCTCCTGAAACGTACACTCCTTTCGAGGAGGTGGAAGTACCACTCAAATTCCAAGAGCATTTGCTCTTATTTGATGGCGCCCTAAAACATAATAATCACATTACAAGGCTCGGTCCTTTAGGAAGACCAGGAGCAACGTGGCCGGTCTTAGCCGGATACACACCACATCCAGACATCGACGAGATGACTGCACCAGAGCTATTAATACAGCTAAAACAACTACTAAAAATTCACAGACAATTAGTTCAGTATGTAATGCGGACTTCTACAATTCAGCCAGCGATTAAACTACCACAGCTGACCTCTCACCAGGGGAACACAAATAAAATTACACCACAGAACATCCAATCCTGCCTAGGTAAGGTTCCAGCTAAAAGGGAACAGATACCATTCTGGTTGGCACAGAAAATCACCCAAATAGAGGCGGTGTTTCCTGACACCACCCCGCTAGAAAAACACAGGATTCTGACTATATGTCTCCCAATGGGAATCGCACCACACATTGAGGACTGTGACACTTGGGGTACAGTCTTTGCTTCCATCTACACAAAAACGCACGGTGTTCCATCCATTTCGGTAATACCAGATGTGCTAAAACAAATTCAAGATGAATATGGTCCAGAACCTGCTTTAACTCTTGGTATGAAATTACTGAAAGACTTCAAGCAGGTCTCGGCTATATTACTAGCCAACATAAAGGGTGAAGCAGCAAACGTGGCGATCCGCCAGAGGTTAAAAGAGACAGATATAGCAGACCAACCAGCTGAAATTGCCAGAATCATAGAAAAATCCTATGAAGAACGAGGCAGAGATAGTCTAGGTGGAATACCAGTAAAACCGCAACTGACTACAAGTCCAGAAAAAATGTTTTTTAATAATAATAATAATTCACCAAAAAAGAACTGGGATGGGAACAAACAATCCAATCCTAAAGAAAAGAAATTCCAGTCCAGAGGAAGGTCTCCTAGGCGAAGAGAGAAATCTCCAAACCCGAGACAAAGGTCACCTCAGAGTGAACCCTCTGGGAATAGATATAACCTTAGAAATAGGGATAATATTAAAAAACCTGATAGATATCAAGACATTGATACACGTCCCTCTCAATCTTTTCAGAATTCCTCGCAGAAATCGGAAAGAAGAGGACGATCAGAAGAGCACGCCAAGTCCAAAGACAAGGAACCTGCTCAACTGAAAAAGAAATCACAATTTCCAAAAAAGAAGGTAGCCAGTATCAAGGTAGTTAACAATGCCGAGAATACTGAGGACACAATTGAAAAACGGAGAGTGGGCTCAGACAATGCTAGACAGCGCAGCAGAGGTGAGCATAGCTCGCAAAGTCCTTATGAATCATCTGGAGACAGTGGACACGAATGAATACCTTCAAGTGGAAACTGCAGATACCAGAGTTAGCAAGCCCCACAAAATATACGAGATAACATTACGTATAGAGGGAGATAAGACTAGGAAAATAAGGGGACTATTTTGGGATAACCTATCCAAGGGCTATGACATCCTTCTAGCTGAAAAAGACTGGCCACCGGAGTTTGTCAGGGAGTGCCCTCATGGCGAAGAAGTAATTATGCCTGCCTTCTCGAATCAAATACCGATTCATAAAAAATACACACTTGCTAGAAAGTGGGCAGTGGCCTTAGCACCTGCTTTATATAAAAATCACGTAGGATGGGATGAGGATTCTCCTCCTCACAAAGTCCAGCTAAAATCACAACCAACTGCACAAAGGCAGTACCCAATTAAGCAAGAAGCTAAAAAACAAGTAAATGAAATACTAGATCAGCTAGAATACCAAGGGGTGATTGAAACTTGCACCTCACAAATGAACAATCCTTTGTTTCCGGTCTCCAAACCAGACAATTCGTACCGTCTAGTTTTGGATTACCGACACCTTAACACATGTTGCAAAACCTTTGCAGTGCAAAACTCACACAGTGCTGCACTAATGAATAACATAGTGCGCAAAAAATACAAAACAACCTTGGACATCTCCAACGGATTCTTTTGTCAAAACATAGCACCAGAGAGCAGATATTTAACTGCATTCTCAGTAAATGGCACTCAAAAACAATTCTGTCGGTTAGCCCAGGGGTACAAGAATAGCCCGGGGGTATTCTCAGCGAGAGTAACAGAATTACTACAACAATATGATGATGAAGCATTATCTTATGTCGATGACATTTACTTAACAGATGATGACTTGGAGACTCACTTGAAAAGAGTGAACACCATAATACTTGGTTTCGCTGCAGAGGGTTACAAATTCAACTTCAAAAAGTCCAGAATTGCCCATCTGACGGTCCTATTCTTAGGATATGAGTTATCAAGTGAAGGCAAAAGCCTGGCAGACAATTTCCTAGAGAAATGTGCCGTAATCCAAGCTCCTAAAACACTAAAAAACCTACAGTCAATTCTAGGCTTCCTAAATTTCGGAAGAACTTACATTGCTAATTACGCAGAAAGGGTCAAGCCCCTTTACGATCTAATTAAACCAGACTTTAAAAGATCCAGTTGGACTCAAACTCACACAGAAATTTTGAGATCCTTACAAACAGACATGCTAATTAAAACAAAATTAGAAACCCGTGATAATACACGCAACCTTGTGATCCGAGTCATCCCAGGGAAATGCGGATACACATACCTGACCTCTAATGAGGGAGAAAAGGTACCAATTGCATTCAAATCACATTTGTACACAAAAGCTGAACAGAGATTCAGCAACAAAGGAAAAATGGTTCAAGCAGTTCAAACCGCAATAGCTAGAGAAAAAGACATAGCTGATGGTCGACATATCACAGTCAGAACAGCTGAATCAGCCTTCGAGGCATTAACAACACCGTGTAATTTACCAACAACAACATTGGATCCAGATTGGTTGCAATGGGTACATTCAATCACAACGGACAAAGTATACTACTTCTTTGATCCAGAACTAGAAGAATTAAAAAATCTAAAATATGAAAAAACGTATCCTCTGCCAATCGACATTCTGCCTCCAAGACATTACGCCTGTGTAATCTATAGACGGACATGCTCAACCCTCCGTTTGGGGAGAACATGCATACAATCCCACATGTGAGATTACAAAAGAAGTGTGGCACGGAGGTAAACTAAGACCTCTATTAACAAAATCACACTCAGTAGAAACTAATTCAGAAATGCAAACTGAAATATTAGCTTTGAAAATGGCGCTAGATAATGCGGATCGCGAATTCCCGACGCTTATAGTGTCAGATTCATATTTCTGCGTCAAAGCATATAACAAGGATTTGCAGACATGGATTCAGAACGGTTACAAAGATGACACAGATGCACCAATAAAGCAGAGACTTCTCTGGGAACAAGTAGCTCTTTTACAAAAAGAACTACCAAAGACTCACGTGATACATACACTGAGTCATCAACGTGATGGCGTTCACGTTGCAGGGAATTCATTGGCTGATGAGGCCGCGAAGGCAGCTGTGCAAACGGCTTCCGTAGCTGCCATCACCCGGTCAAAAACAAAAATAGACAGCGAAATATTACAAGCTGTCAGCGCTTCAGAAAAGGATTCGATAGAACCACTCCCTAAAGGCTTTCCAGTAAAATACTCATACATAACTGATGAAAACAATGTTCCTTTTGCTCAAATCCCTGGAGTGGGGGATAGGGCGATTCCAAACATGGAACACAGATTAGGACTAATAATAGCGGCACACGAAGGGCTTGCTTCTACCCATGCTGGCGTCTCAGCCACAGTATCATTATTAAAACAGAGATACTGGTGGCCGCAAATGAGAAGACAAACAAGGAACTATGTTCTAGCATGTGAAATATGTCAAAAAATGAAAGTATCAACTGTGAGACGTCCAGCACAGACGCCCCTTCTAATCTCGGATAAACCATTAGCCTGTGTTTATCTAGACCACTGCGGTCCCTTACAAAGGGACGGCAACTATAAATATTTCTTGGTCGCAGTGGACTCATGCACGAGATTCATATGGATGTGGCCACAGCGAACGGCTGACGCCAGAACTGTTATAAAAGATTTGCGGGTCTTTATCGGCACATACGCAATTGGCATTCTGCATTCGGACAATGGTCCTGCTTTTAGCTCTCGGGCTTATAAGGAGGCCATGGTCAGCATGGGCGTGCAATTGCGGTACTCTTGTCCATTTCACCCTGAGGGGAACGGAATTGTTGAAAGAAAAAACCGTGACATAAAGCAATCTATAACGGCAAAGGTATTAGGTTCGGGAGCTGGGTGGGTCAAACATCTAATAAGTGTCCAACGTAGTCTAAATAACTTGCCAAGAAATTCTCTGAAGGGATTCAGTCCGTACGAATTATTATTCGGAACTAGGATGTTGATCTCTGACCTTGATAGTCAGACTTCAGTGGTAATAGAAAAAACCTTTGATGTCAAAGACCGTTTGGCTATTTTGCAGGACTTAAACAAAACAAGAAAAGACCTGAGCAACATACAGTTGAAACAACAGCCAACAACCACTGAAGAATCACCACCTGTCCCAGCAAGACCTGTCTGGATTCCAAAAGTCGGGGATCTAGTCAGGGAAAAGATCGCGGTAAAGAAGGAATTTGGGCCTTCTTACAGAAAAGCAGTTCCTGTCTTGTCTGTCAACGGGACAAGATCAGTTGTACTACCGCCACTTGCTGGAAAAAAGGAGAACCGAGTTGTATCCATCGACCTGGTAAAACCACAACATGTGGCCGATAACAAACAGTAGGCCAAGTGGACTCCCAATAAGTAGCAGAACACCAAGGTTTGCTACCAGTACAGAGGTCCTATCAAAGAGGCTCATCACATTCGAAACGCCTACAGAAGAACAACAAGGACTATGCAACAATGCAATAGAACTTAGACCTCTGAAAACCCAAATAAAGACATTTAGTAGAGACACACCAATCTATACAGAAGTACCAAGTGAAAATGCAAGAAACAAAAATCCTGAACCAATTGGAACAATTGACAGAACTGCATCCGGTTACTTCATCAACTTCGATGATTCCTCTGACGGTTTCAGCGAACAAAAGACACAGCCATCATCAAAATCCTTTAAAGACAAAGCGAAGGAACTTTTGAAACAACTGAAAGAAACATATCTGGTTACTCCATGGATTGAATTTTGGGTGGGTTTTGGTGCATTTATCCTCATACTTTGGCTCATCATGGTATTTACTTTGGGACGCTTCATTGAGGGAAAATATGCTAAAATGGACACAGCAAGTCAGAACATCAACTTGGTCCTCAAACCACACACATCTTCACACGTCGAGAAACGAGAACTTTCTTCAGAACTTTCTTCAGCGAACTTCACAGCAATTCCAATACCTGGTGGGGTAGCCTGGGACAACACTGACTATGAAATTTATGGTCCGGTCGAGATCCTGAAATATCCACACCAAATCAAGATCTCTTTGAGTGACTTTGCAAAACCAAACTCATTTGCTGATGATTGGGACTTTGAAAGTATTAACAATATGATGTCTGACTTAGTAATGTCTGCTAAATTTACAAAACATGATTATTTGCAGGGTTCTACAAATTATGATAGTATGTATTGCTATAACCACTATGGTAACCATTTCTTGCATAAATCTGCACAACCTAGAAATGTTTTAAGTTATAATCAATGGGAACATTGTGCTACACCTCCAAAAGGGAGCTCTAGAACCGTATATGACAAATATTCATATTTTTCAGGTTTTAACATAACTAATGCTGAAACATTTTATTACAAATTGTCAAACAAGACAGGGATGAAAACCATGATAACCAACACAAAATTGATATATTCGGATTCTTTCTTTGAAAAAATGAATACTTTTGGATTTGATTATTGGGACAAAAATGTTGATTTGAAAAGTGTTTGGGGTACAAAAGAATGGCAAGTACAGGGTATAGAAGCTTTGTTTAGAGCCTGCATGATCCCAGAACAAATGATATTTTTAAATGACACCGTCCAACAAACCACCTGTCTTGGCTTAGCCAAAATCAAAGATTTAAATAACCTATCTATTCCAAAGCCAACAATGTTTAGCAAGAACTCTGATACAGATGAAGGAATAGACATAAACCATATACTTAACCAAAACAGAACACATCCTGATTGGAAACAATGGTTGATCTGGCCCACAGATACAAATAACTGTCAAGATAGATTCCTGAATAAAACACAGGGTTTCAAAATGACCAGGCCAGACCCTAGATATCCTCAAAGACATCACCCAGGGATAATAACAACCTACAGTGTGGGCAAATTATGCCTTCAATGGCTACAAACTTCCACACTGCCTGAAATTAAGCAACACCTAACTTTACTTACTAATGGTGCTGACTTGCGTGATTTCATACTGGGACCACGCAAACAGCGTCATAAGCGTTTCATAGCAGCCTCTGTATATGCAGCATACAATGAGGCCTGGAAGGTTACTCAAATTGAAACAGCAGAGAGAATACGTGAAATTGATCGTATTAATTTGGAAAAATCACTTTCTGTAGTGGACAATGGGTTAATGACTCTGTCCTCCAGAATTTTTTCATTGGACAGCATTGTGTCTTCAGCAATCGATATATTATCGCAAGACTTACTATTATTACAACATGGTCAGTCACAATTGCGTTCTATTGTACAGCTTGGTTGGACGTTACAAAATCTGCGTTCAGGCTATGTGCCTTGGCGTTTAAACAACACAACGTCACTATTCCAAATCTTTAACCTTACTGATAGACAAATCGGTATGGCGCAGAAGGGTGCTGATTATACAATCTTGAGCATTGAAAAACTAGAAAGATTACCAATGACAATGTCAGAACGACCTGTCAGTGAATGGATAATACACGGAATCATAAATATTCCAATCTCAACCTTCAGGTTTCAATACTGCCAAAAATATATACAGGCTGGCATGTACGAGAAATTGGGAAAAGGGTACCTTAAAACAACTTGGAACCTGCCCTATTCACATGCATGTGTCAGTAACAAAGGACAGAAAGTGTTTCTTAGTGGCAACAATTGTGCTATGTCACTGAGCGGCACGCTTCTGTGTAACGGTATCAGTTTGCACGGAGCCTGTGAAGGGAATTCATACAACCTTTCATGTCACCAGCAAGGCGCACCTGCAACTGAAATAGAACCATTCTTTCAAAGACTCTATAATGGGAGTTACATTCTTATTGTAGACCGCAGATGCTGTAGTCTTATGCCCGGGACTCCTTATCTCGTCACTACGACGGCGAAGGTCAAGTGCTGTGGACGTTCTTTGTTCCCCAGCTCCTTTCCAGACAGGGAGGCAAGGGCATGGCCCGGTCTGAAAATTACTTCTATTCGAATAGACACTTTAAGCAGAATGAAAACAGTGCTTCTTCAGACGCCTACAAGGCTCACGTCATCTAAAGAAACGTATGATCTACAAGTCGCAAGGACGACTGCAGAGATACATACATTATTATCAACCAATTCCCCCGTACATTTCGCGGAAATCCTGAGCGAAATCTTAAATATTTCTGATACCACAGGGGTCTCAAAGGTATTTAAGACAGTATTTTCGATGGCATTAACACCATTCAAAGCCATACTGGGTATTTTTCCAGATTTCGTCCATTCGATTTTTGGCGGACTTCCCCTGATCCTAGGACTAATTGCAGGAATCCTATTCCTAGTCCTTATTTTTCGTTATGGCAACCCATGTCACAGAACAAAATCTCACGACAATGGAAGATACGATCCTAGCCATTGGATACCGGGACCGGATATCAAAAATCCTGGGACTCTCCCGGCTTAGAGACCTAAACATGACTTGGTTTCTATCATTTCGACCAATGTGGCAAAGGTGTGTTTTACCTGTACTAAGGTGTTTGCTATGCGGAGAAGAATGCGTGTTAGACACCTGTCTGACGCTACAATCGGATGCGCCAGTGGATGCAGATACACTGTTGGTTCCTACCAAGGTTCACGCACTGTGCTGCCCTCAAAGGCTGCCAATTCTGATGACGGCATTCCTGGAATCTTCACCACTGCGATTGAAGAGTAGTGAAGTTCAAGATGAAAGCAGCATCGAACAGGTACGACCTTCTGTCAGCAATGCAAATCAGAATGTCAATGGAGACAATCATGCGCATGAATGCATGGTTACCCCTATTTCCGACTTAGTGGAACTTTCCCATGAAGCTGTTGACAGTTTTTTCGAAAGCCTGAATGATATGATGTTCTCTCCGGAACAGAAATAGAGACTTTTGAGTAAACTCGCACACGGCGTTCCCTGAATTCGGCCTTCAACTTTAAAAATAAAGTCACATGAACAATTACAATCCAGTTCACGGACAGCAACTTTTTTCAGCAAGCCCCTAAAATATTTTTCTATATATTTTTTCCCGGGACACTGATCTTCTGCTTAAAGTAAGAAACTATTCCTAGAGAACTAAGATTTCTATTTTTTTAGATTCTTTATAGACTTTAGCTGCCCACTGGTATGTTCACAATATATTTTATGTGATGAAATGGTTTCGACTTTTTTTCTGTATAGCCATATTAAGAGCCATTTCATGTGTATTTCTCATATACCAACAAGCAATAATGCATAACAATGCGTGTTTACTTTTGCATTTAATTCATAGCTTAAGTGCATACAATATATATGACTGCAATTTTTCAGTATATTTGAAAATTTCAAAATGCATTTATGTATTTTGGGGTGGTAAGGTATACACTATACTCTATAGTATGTTGTACTATGTTATACTATGCATAGATTAGTAGATATGACCATAGTTAGCGTGGAGTGGGTGTCGTGTATTTCTATAGGTTCTGAATCGATCCCCCTATTCCTGACCCTATTCTGGTTAAACTTACTAGCTAGTTAACTAACAGTCAGCCCATGAGGCAAGAAATCCCCCATGATGCAGATACCGTTATCTGACGCAGTCACACTACGGCACAGGAACGTGTTATCTGATTAGGTCATAACGCTTGAGATCTAATTAGACAAGCGATATTCCTCCAGCCCCTGATAAGGCATACGACGTTCTCATAACAAATCAAACCTATGACAACCTGGATAATCCGTGCGGCCATTGTTTTGATTTCACAGAGAACTTTAGTAAAGAATGTGCTAACGAGCAAGTCGTATGACATCTTTATTGACGTACCTATGTCCATCCTTACGTCAATCCCGGCACCTTTAAGGTATAAATATTGCCGACCTTGCCCTATGCAAACACACGCGTGGTGACAAGACGGAGCAGCCACCCTTGCCGAAGCCAAGAGCAGAAGCAGACCCCGCAGGCAGCAGCCCCGCCTTCCTGACGCGCTGAGAGACGCGCTGCTATCTCAAGCCGAGAGACCCAGCACCGGCGCTTCCGGGTAGCCCTCGCAGGCAGCCTGGAATATCGAGAGCAGAGAAAGAGATACCATTCCTCATTCATCCTAAATTCCAGGTACAGAACTGAATAACCCCTCCTAGAGAATTCTTTAGTTATTCACTTGGCAAAAACAAACTTAACTTAAACTGTAACTTTCTATTCCCGCCCACGCATTAGACTTAGGTCAGGTACACGGGGTAGGCGTAGTTAGAAACACCAGTTGAGTACGTTTAGTCAAATGTATATGTGTATGTAAATATATTTTAATCATTTTAAACATCATATGGCTCAGAAACCATATCAATGTTTTTACAGTATTATTTTATACTATTGCTTCTAATGTATGCACTTTACTTAACTATAAGTATCGCAATAATATCGATCCATTTCTCTTGTACGAGAAAAGAGACTGATCAATAAATAACACCTTTTATTGAACACGCCCGTCTCTTCCTTTTCTCTACATTCTGATGAGACTAAGAATGCACGTACTGACTGAGTAAAATAATTGCCTTGTGCTCACACGACTCTCGAGATTGACTCTTGATTAGGGGAGAGCAAAGTTGTCATGTTCTATGGTTGTCAGAAACTAAATCCCTTCTTGTCTAATCAGGGAAGTTAATCCTTCCTTGAACATTCGAGAAAGTTTCTAGCGAACTCTGAGCTTAGCTGGCAAACCCAAAAATTAAGTCTAGTATCGACAGTAGTAGACCTAGTTAACGTCTGGCCTAGGCCTTTACTGCTGTAGGTACTATTCCAATGCGCAGAGCCTATTGGGAAAATAGGAACTACACTACAAAGGAGTTTGTTGTGTCCCTCTGGATTAGGTAGAAGACCAGCCAGTTAGTCCCGAGAGTCAGAGGGGCAAGTCCAATCTTCCTTTATCAGGTAGCAGGGCAGTCTTTCCAGCATTGGGGAAGCAGCACAGTCCTTCGGAGTCTTCCACAGGTCCTGAAGTGATCTGAAGATTTATTCTGGGGGTCCAATATTTATACCCGGTGCCAGCCTTTGTGTGTGTGAGGGGGACTCCCTCCCTGGTTCTGGAAGTTCTTCCCTTCCCCTGTCAAGGCTCCAAACTGTCTGGGGTGATAAAGGCTAGTGTCAGGTTCCTTTGTGTGTTTGAGGCAAGCCCTTTGAAGTGTAAATGGAGCATCGCACAGCTCCGCCCTCAGCCACCCTGGAAGAATGGTCCAAATTACCCATACCAAGTCCCCTTTATGTAACTGTCTGGGAGGAATACACAAACCGCAGCATCGGTCATTCAAAGTCATGTGACCAGGACACTAGCAAAAGACACAAAGGAGAAGAAAACTGGCATTCTCATAATTATGACCTAAAATCCAACTTTACCATTAAAGAGAATTTTAAATCACAATCCATTTAAGTCTTGTTAGATCTGGGGGTCTCTAGTTGGCAGGGGTAGGTACCACTGTCCAAATAGGGACCCTTGCTTCTAGTCAGGGTAAGGGAAACCCTCTTCAGATAGCCCCTGCTAACCCCCTCGGTAGCTTGGCACGAGCAGTCAGGCTTATTGAAGGCAATGTGCAAAGTATTTGTACCACCACTCACAGTAACACATTAAAAACACCACAAACTGACTCCACAACAGTTTAGAAAAATAAAGGTATTTAATCTAAACTACACAAGACCAAAACGACAAAAATCCAACATACACAGTTCAAGAATATGATTTAAAATGAGTTCTTAAGGTTGCATTAAAACTGTTCACAGTTGCGTCACGCTTTAGCCAACTGTACCTTTCAATGCAACAAAAGTACCAAGTGAAAAGCTGTAGCGGTAAAAAGCAAGCGATGCGTCACTCCTGAGACCCTGAGGCGGCGATGCGACACCACTCGATGTAGTGGGCGTGTTGCGGTGACTCCGGTCTGTACGGGGAGGGATGCAATACCTTGCGTGGATTCCGGTGCACAGGTTTTGGTGGTAGCGGCTCGCAAAAGGTACGATTCAACGATCTTCGGGTTGGCGACTATCTCCGGTGCGGCGACGATGCGTGGCTCAGCGTCGATCTTCTCCTCTTAGGGCCCCTCGATTCGATGGCTCTACGACGACTCTCGCAGCGACGTGATGCGGTCCGCAAGCAAGCGGTGCGACAATCTCACCCAGTGACGACAGGCTCTGCGACGATACTCACAGCGATGGTAATCTTCCCGCACCGGACTGGTGCGTCCCGCAAACGAAGGATGCGCCGGCTCTGGCAACGGCAACAGGTGCTGTGGCGATCTCTGCCTTCGTAGCGGCGGGAATTTCCTCGCACTGACGGGGATGCGCTCCGCAAGCGAGCGATGCGATAAAACTTGCAGAAAGTTCTTTAACTCTTGGTTTCCAGCTTCCCAACAAAGGTTAAACTTCCAGAGGCACCACAACTGGCCCTAGCACTCTAGGAAGGACAGAACTCTCTCAGCAGAGTTCAGGGAAGCTGGGGGTTGAAGTCCTTTTGTTCCTGGGACTTCTTAACAGGAAGCCAGCTCTTATTCAGGCCCTTGGAGATTCCTTCAAGCAGGCGGACACAGCACAAAGCAAAGACCTTCTCTTCTACTTGGCAGCAAAGTAACTGCAGGTCAGTCCAGCAAAGCAACAGCAGGACAGTCTTCCTTCTTCAGTCTTCCAGCTTTCTCCTTGGCAAAGGTTCCTTCTTGATTCCAGGATCTAATTTTCTGTAGTTAGGGGTCCTGTACTTATACCCCTAAAGGTCTTTGTTCCCTTTGTGCATGAGGGCTCTGAGCCCGGTCTGAACCAATTCTGGGTGTTCCTTGAGCACTCTGTTTTCCTTTCAGAGAGAGGGGTAGGGTCGTCAGCGCCCAGCAGGAGGTGGAGCCAGCATTGTGGAAGGCAGGCACAGCCCTATTCAGGCCCAGGTGCTACCCCCTCCTACCACTCTAGATGCAGAT
Organism: Lissotriton helveticus; assembly: GCF_964261635.1. Lineage (NCBI taxonomy): Eukaryota > Metazoa > Chordata > Amphibia > Caudata > Salamandridae > Lissotriton > Lissotriton helveticus. The sequence continues at coordinate 152,667,437 of NC_136070.1, forward strand.
GGAACTATTCAGCTCAGGGATGGCCCACTCAGCCTCTGGGAGCTTCCCAGCCCCTGTCACTCACAAACCATACAGTCAGTTCACAAACAGGCCAAGGCACACAGAAAGGTCAAACAAGGGAACAGCCACTTTCTAAAAAGTGCTGTTCTCAAACACTGGATTTAAAAAAACACCTTTTCCTAAAAGATGTTATTAAATTCGGAGTTCAGGGAAACCAGACTTTTATGTCCTATCTGTAGAAGAGTAGGGTCTGCTTTCCTATGGTCACCCCATTTTTTGCTTTTTGCTTCACTGGTTTTCGACTTAATGTGGCTGTGGGCCTGCTAATCAGACCCACAGCCCTGCTGTTCTCTCTCTGAATTCACACCATGTACTTTAGGTACATCACCAATTGGGATTTGGGTCCCTCTTATGAGTCCCTGTACAGTGTACTATAGGTACCCAGGACATAGGTGCACCCAAGGCCTACCAGGGGCTGCAGCATATCTTTTGCCACCCCTGGCTGGCCATCCAAACTGACACAACTGGCTGATCACTCAGCTGGGGCAAGGTCGTGTAATCACCCCTTGCTTAGATCTAGTATTCCTATGTCTAACCTTATATCTAGACACATATACACCTATAAGTCACTCCTATGGCAGGCCTTAGCAATCCTGAAGGCAGAATGCTTGGTTTTATGTGAGATGGTTCTCTAGCATGAGCTGAGCCTGTCTGCAGCTTTCGGAACCATGTCCTTATAGCTGTTCTAGGATAATGCCATACCATATACTCTTAAGTGCATTATGAACCTCGTGGTTAAATGCTATCTTTGGTTTGGCTTTATCAAAACATGTTGTGTAAGGTGTCATACGCTTTGGAATACTACCCCCTCGCCAGTTCTGGCGACTGGGGTAGCATTCCACCCTTCTAGAGGGAGAAGACATGTTACTTCTATTAATCCAGGTTAAAGTTAACCAGAGCCTCAGCATCACAAAATGGATGCTGCTGCCACAGACACAAGTCTGACCTCCTGCTGCTGGGAGCCCTTCCAGCGAGGGAGGCTTGGACAATAGGTTTCCTGTCACAGGGAGGTGCTAGCACCACCCCAGACAGGCTATAGTGTATTGGGGCAGAGAGGGCTGAATGAAAGGAGACCATGCCTGGGGCACACAAGGTGTCCCATGCATAGTCCAGTTCAAACCGGTGCTGGGGCACTCCAGCCCCAGCGCGAAACTGGACAAAGGGAAAGGGGTGTAACCAACCCCTTCCTGGGTCCCACCCATAGGAGGGACCTAGCAGGTAATCCAGCCCCTAGATTTGGTATATAGGTAGGAGCTGTGTCCTTAGACTTTAGATATATCCTGACTGAAATTCTGATACGAAACTCTGGACCTTCGACATCCTACTCGACGTAGAAGACTGAAGAATCTCCCTTGTGGTCAAGGAGTGACCACCCCGTGCAAGCAGGCACCATCAAGCGCTCAACGGTTTGCTTTGTCGTAGCTCCCGCCGGAGCTCGAACACAGAGCCTGAGAAGACCCGGACTTCCAGACATCCAACAGCCCGATCCACAGCCACAGCAAAGCTGAGACCCGTGGAGGCGACGAGAGACATGGGACCAGCCATCTTGAAAAGCCAGCGAATTGCTTTCCGTGCAACTTCTGAGGTACCCTCGAAGTTGTGCACTGGGGATTGAGAAGCCCCAGCCCCGAGCACCAACTGCACCGAAGATCACTTCTCCGCACTCACCCAGTGCCTGTGGCCCTTTTGCATTTTCCTGCTCGACGCGTCTGTCCGGTCACTTGCCCGTTGGCTAGTGGCCTCTGTGACGACGAAACCCGAAATCTACAACGCTGGTCTGGTTGCTCCAGACTGGCCCTTGCTTCCCTGCGAAGGAGAAGCCCCTCAGTTCTTGCTGGCCTGAGTAAGAAGCCATCTTTGATTCCTGCGTGGGTTGCATTTGCCAAGGCCTGTTGACACTGAATCGAGAACCAACACCGCCAACAGCGAGAGCCTTCGTGGGACAGTCGGTATCCAGCTCCGGGTCGTCGTCGACACCTCCTGGTCCACGTGGCTGCAGAGACCAGCTTCACGACCTCACCTGATTGCTTCCCGACATCGCCTGGTTCCTTCCTGGTCACTGGCTAGTGACCCAGACTCTGTCCCCTCTGCTTTCAGGTACTCTTCATCCTCGATCCGCCCTTGGATCCAACCGGAGTCTTCTCTCCTGGTCGCCTGCAGCATCTTTTCTCCAAGGCTCCATAGGAATCCACGACGAAACCCGACACACTTTGGGACCTATGCACCCGCTTCCTGTGGGTGAGGTAACGCGAGCCCTCCGGTGCTCCTGTGAAGAGTGACTATCCTAGTGTCCTAGTTTCAAGTGGTTAGTTCCTAGTCCAGTCGGAAGACTCCTAATTCTTTAACTTTGTAACTTTACGCACCCATTGACTTCTTTGTGTGCACGCATTCGCAATTAGACACTGCACACTCATCCCGTGGGCCTCCTGCTCCCTAAAAACTGTTAGTCCAGTGTAGCCCCAGCAATTCCCAAGGCCCTAGGCCTTTCCATTGTTCGTGACGTGGTTCTTATACCACTATTTTAGTATATGGTTTAGCGGGCCACCAGGGCCTATCCATATCTGTGCAACTTATTGTATGCTATATTAAGTTACTTGTTATGCGCTTGTGCCTCTGTCCTCATAAAAAGTTCAGAGGATTGAGTTAGAAATAAACACATATATATTTTGAATATATAACCTGTGTGGTGTCCTTTCATTTGGTATTAAAGGGATTGCATATGGTAAAACAGCTGGCTTCACATGCCCTCTTGAGTTAAGCCTAAGACTTCTTTTGTCCATGCTACCACTAGGATAGCTGGTCTGTAAGGTTGACTTTACAACCATCACCATAAGGGTTGTTTGGACTGGTGCAAGGTGCTCACTAGAATAGTGAACATCATATACCAGGCCAACTTTTCACTTTGGTGTGCAGCGGTTGGGATTTGAGCTTTGCTGTTGTTTTATCAATTGTAATCTTTGAGATATCATTTGAAAGATCACATTAGGTACCACAGGTACATATAACAAGACTTAGAATATATAAGTTCTACTGAACTTAGCTGTTGTAGACCAAAGGGCCTAGCACACCCTGACTACAACTCCTAGAGAGGTTCTAGTAGGAAACACATAGTGTAGGTAGGTGCACACACCACACCTCACTAGAATCATGTCTACCACAGGTGAGCCAAGTATGACTCTTCCTGTGGGGAGTGACTCTCCCAGGGCACCCTCTAGATATGAAATGCTCAATTTCCAAGAGATGTGACACTTGTGTACCTCAAGGAGATTGAACCAGGGTTCCAACCCTACCATTCCCCACCTAATAGAACTCTTAGAGAGGGCTGATGCTGAGAAGGCCTCTAAACAAGGTCCCTCAGTTCATGCAGAAGAGGTCTTACCCTCTACAGATGATGCATCAGATCCCCCTATCATAGGTGAAGAAGGGGATGAACCAGAGGACGAATCTGAAGAAGAGGTTTTCCAAGACAGCCAGGTCCAAGTTCGGAGACTTAGCCAGGCTAACCTAAGCCTACATCGGGCTGAGAATGGGCTAGCCCCATACAGACCTATTAGTAGAGTTACCCAGGGGTATGAGAGGAGAAGGTCTCACTCAGGTGAGTCCCACCACTCTCAGGCCTCTAGGGGATCCAATACCCTTGCTCAGAGAGGGATGACCTCTCCTGAAAGGAGAGAACATCAGGCTAGGATGAGGGAAGCTAATCTGAGGATTGAGAGGCAAGAACTAGAAGTTGCCCTTGCCAAAGAGAAGCTTGCCCTAGCTAGAGAGCAGAAATTGAGTGAGTCACAACCCATTGGTGGCAGCAATATCCCTAAGGATAAAGACCGGTCCCATGAGAATACTAGGCACCTGAGTAAGATAGTGCCCCCTTACAAAGTTGGGGATGACATCCACAAATGCATAACTGCTTTGGAAAGGGCCTGCAAAGTCCAGCAGGTCCCCCAGAGTCAGTGGGCAGCTCTCTTGTGGCTCTCCTTTGATGAAAAAGGCAGAGATAAGCTCCTCACAGTTAGTGATGCGGATGCTAATAACTACCCTGTCCTGAAGAGTGCACTAATTGATGGGTTTGGCCTAACCACTGAACAGTACAGGTTGATGTTCAGAGATACCCAGAAGACACAGACTCAGGACTGGACTGATTTTGTTGATTGTCCCACTAAGGCTCTGGAAGGTTGTTTACTGGGAAGTAAAGTTAAGGACTATACAGGATTGTATAATTTGATCATGAGCGAGCAAATCCTTAATAATTGTCAGAACCAGTTGTTGCACCAACACCTGATTGACTCAGATCTGACCTCTCCCCAAGAATTGGGAAAGAAGGCAGACAAATGGGTCAGAACCAGGGTTAAGCAGAAACCCCAGAACCAAGGTGGTGATCAGAAGAAGGCAGTCCAAAAGGGTGGGGATCAGAAACAAAAAGACCAGACGTCTTCATCAGGCCCCCAAAATTCTAATGAAGGGGGTCCCAAACTTCTAAGAAGAAAGAAGGTCCAAAGAAACCTTTGTGTAATTACTGTAAATCTGCCTCTCACTGGTTTAGTGAGTGCACCAAGAAAGGTACAGCCCCTACCACAGCAGCCCCTAAGGCAACTGCACCCCCTAGTACAGTCAGCAGTGGTAGTTCCCAACCCAAGGCTATAGTGGGGTTAACCATGGGTACTGAGGTGGATTCTGGCCTAGTCAGGATTCCTACTCGGGCTGTCCTGATCTGTGATGTGGACATGGCTATATCCACTTCTGTGAGTCCCAATACTTTGGGCAAGTACAGACAGACACCTTTGATTAATGATAAAGTGGCTCAAGCCTACAGGGACACATGTGCCAGTGTCACGATGGTGACACCTAACTTTGTGGACCCTAGGCAGATTGTACTGGTGATAATTACCTGGTGACCAATGCTAGCAATGTCACTACTACACATAGTGTGGCAGTTGTTAATTTTTCCTGGGGAGGGGTAACTGGCCTCAAAAGAGTTGTGGTAAGTGCAGACCTCCCAATTGAATGTCTTTTGGGCAATGATCTTGAAAATTCAGTATGGTCAGAAGTGGAGTATAGGACTCACGCAGAGATGTTAGGCATATCAGCACATGTCCTTGCTGTGACCAGGTCAGAGGCCAAACAGTGCCAAACTGAACAGGCCTTGGATCCTGAAACTATGGACCAAGTGCCATCCAAGAGAAAGAGCAGTAGGGTTAAGGCATTGCCTTCCCCCCTGACCTCAAGTGAGGATCAGCCTTCTCAGGAAGCTAGCTGATTCTGAGACTCCTGAAAGAACTGTCCTGGAAGAGCTTGAACCTGAACAGGTTGAGTTTCTGGGGACAGGGGGACCTTCAAGGGCAGACTTGAGGCAGGCTCAGTTAGACTGCCCCTCTCTTGAACCCCTCAGACAGCAAGCGGCTGCTGGGAATGCTCAAGGTACCCATAAAGTGTATTGGGATGATGGGCTCCTTTATTCAGAGGCTAGAGACCCCACGCCTGGTGCTTCCAGGAGGTTGGTTATACCTCTGCAGTTTCGGGGCTTCCTTCTTACCTTGGCCCATGATATTCCCTTAGCAGGACATCTAGGCCAGAACAAGACTTGGGACAGGCTTGTCCCTCACTTTCACTGGCCCCATATGTGAGAAGATACTAAGGAGTTTTGTCGCTCCTGTGTGACCTGCCAAGCCAGTGGCAAATCAGGTGGCACAACAAAGGACCCCCTCATACCACTACCTGTGGTGGGGGTACCCTTTGAAAGAGTTGGGATTGACATTGTTGGACCAATGGATCCCCAAACAGCCTCTGGGCACAGATTTATACTGGTGGTAGTGGATCATGCCACCAGGTATCCAGAAGCTATTCCCCTAAGGACCACAACAGCACCTGTTGTGGCAAGAGCCCTGCTGGGAGTTTTCTCAAGAGTGGGCTTTCCAAAGGAGGTTGTCCCAGACAGAGGTGCCAACTTCATGTCTGGGTACTTGACTGCTATGTGGAAGGAGTGTGGTGTTAATTACAAATTCACTACACCCTACCATCCACAGCGCAATGGGCTTGTTGAAAGATTCAACAAGACCCAAGGGTATGATCAAGGGTTTACCTGAAAAGCTTAGGCGAAGATGGGACATCCTTCTACCCTACCTTCTGTTTGCTTACAGAGAGGTCCCACAAAAGGGGGTTGGCTACTGCCCTTTTGAGCTTTTGTTTGGGCATCCTGTAAGGGGACCCCTATGTCTGGTGAAGGAAGGATGGGAGTTACCTCTCAAAAAGCCTAAACAAGACATAGTGGACTATGTACTTGGTCTCCGCTACAGGATGGCTGAGTATATGAAGAAGGCTTCCATAAACCTTGAGGCTAGCCAAGAACTTCAAAAAGCTTGGCATGACCAAAAGGCTGTGCTAGCTGAGTACCAGCCAGGACTGAAGGTGTGGGTGTTGGAGCCAGTGGCCCCAGCAGCACTTCAGAACAAATGGTCTGGACCCCACACCATTGTTGAGAAAAAGGGAGAGGTCACCTACTTGGTGGACCTTGGAACCCCTAGGAGCCCCCACAGGGTGCTCCATGTCAACAGACTCAAAGCATATGTTGACAGGGCAGACATGGGCTTGCTCATGGCTACAGATGAGGAAGAGAGTGACCCTCTCCCAGACCTGTTGACTCAGAACCCTGATGATGGCTCAGTTGATGGTGTGGCCTTAGCTGGCAGCCTCACTGACAAGCAGCAACTGGACTGCAGACAAGTTCTACAGGCCTATAGACATATATTTTCATTGACACCTAGTCAGACTAACTGGTGCGCCCATGTGGTTGACACTGGTGACAGTCTGCCTGTGAAGAGTAAAATCTACAGGCAACCTGACCATGTCAGGGACTGTAAAAAGACTGCGGTACAGAAAATGCTTGAGTTGGGAGTAATTGAGCCATCAGAGAGCCCCTGGGCCAGCCCTAAGTCCTTGTACCAAAACCTCACACCCAAGATGGTAAGAGAGAGATGAGGTTCTGTGTGGACTATAGAGGTCTTAATGCTGTCACTAGGACCGATGCTCACCCAATTCCAAGAGCAGATGAGCGCATTGATTGATTGGCTTCTGCCAAGTTTCTGAGCACATTTGATTTGACAGCTGGCTATTGGCAAATCAGGTTAGCTGAGGATGCCAAGGCCAAAACTGCTTTGTCAACCCCAGGAGGTCATTATCAATTTGTGGTAATGCCCTTTGGCTTGAAGAATGCACCTGCCACTTTCCAAAGGTTGGTGAACCAAGTCCTCACTGGGTTGGATGACTTTTGTGCAGCTTATCTTGATGATATTGCTGTCTTCAGCTCCACCTGGGAGGATCACCTGATCCACCTGAGGAAGGTTTTAGAGGCCCTGCAGAAGGCAGGCCTAACTATCAAGGCCACAAAGTGCCAGATAGGGCAGAGTAAGGTTGTGTACCTGGGCCACCTTGTAGGTGGGGGTCAGGTTCAACCACTGGAGAGTAAGATCCAGACCATCAAGGACTGGACTCCTCCAACCCAACCACCCAGACACAGGTCAGAGCTTTCTTGGGCCTGTTTGGTTACTACAGAAAGTTTGTTAAGAACTATGGGTCCATTGTGACACCACTAAATGACTTGACTTCTAAGAAGATGCCAAAAAAGGTTCAGTGGACAGTTACCTGTCAAAAGGCATTTGATGACCTGAAGAAGGCCATGTGCTCTGCACCTATCTTAAAGAGTCCTGACTACTCCAAAGAGTTTATTGTCCAAACAGATGCTTCTGAGTTGGGGGTGGGAGCTGTGTTTTCACAACTTAATGTAGATGGTCAAGACCAGCCCATTGCTTTTATTAGCAGAAGGCTGACCCCTAGAGAGAAACGTTGGTCAGCTATTGAGAGGGAGGCCTTTGCTGTGGTTTGGGCCCTGAAAAGGTTGAGACCATACTTGTTTGGCACTCACTTCAAAATTCAGACAGACCATAAGCCCCTCTTGTGGCTAAATCAGATGAAGGGTGAGAATCCCAAACTGCTCGGGTGACCCATTTCCCTACAGGGGATGGACTTTACAGTGGAGCACAGACCAGGGACTGACCATGGCAATGCAGATGGTCTCTCCAGGTACTTCCACTTGGAACATGAAGACACAACTGGTCAAGGTTAGTCTAATGTCCCTGCGTTTGGGGCGGGGGGTTATGTAGGAGAGTAGGGTCTGCTTTCCTATGGTCACCCCATTTTTTGCTTTTTGCTTCACTGGTTTTCGACTTAATGTGGCTGTGGGCCTGCTAATCAGACCCACATCCCTGCTGTTCTCTCTCTAAGTTCACACCATGTACTTTAGGTACATCACCAATTGGGATTTGGGTCACTCTTATGAGTCCCTGTACAGTGTACTATAGGTACCCAGGGCATAGGTGCACCCAAGGCCTACCAGGGGCTGCAGCATATCTTTTGCCACCCCTGGCTGGCCATCCAAACTGACACAACTGGCTGATCACTCAGCTGGGGCAAGGTCGTGTAATCACCCCTTGCTTAGATCTAGTATTCCTATGTCTAACCTTATATCTAGACACATATACACCTATAAGTCACTCCTATGGCAGGCCTTAGCAATCCTGAAGGCAGAGTGCTTGGTTTTATGTGAGATGGTGCTCTAGCATGAGCTGAGCCTGTCTGCAGCTTTCGGAACCATGTCCTTATAGCTGTTCTAGGATAATGCCATACCATTTACTCTTAACTGCATTATGAACCTCGCGGTTAAATGCTATCTTTGGTTTGGCTTTATCAAAACATGTCGTGTAAGATGTCATACTCTTTGGAATACTACCCCCTCGCCAGTTCTGGTGACGGGGGTAGCATTCCACCCTTCTAGAGGGTGAAGACATGTTACTTCCATTAATCCCGGTTAACGTTAACCAGAGCCTCAGCATCACAAAATGGATGCTGCTGCCACAGACACAAGTCTGACCTCCTGCTGCTGGGAGCCCTTCCAGCGAGGGAGGCTTGGACAATAGGTTTCCTGTCACAGGGAGGTGCTAGCACCACCCCAGACAGGCTATAGTGTATTGGGGCAGGGAGGGCTGAATGAAAGGAGACACTGCCTGGGGCACACAAGTTGTCCCATGCATAGTCCAGTTCAAACCGGTGCTGGGGCACTCCAGCCCCAGCTCTGGCGCGAAACTGGACAAAGGGAAAGGGGTGTAACCAACCCCTTCCTGGGTCCCACCCATAGGAGGGACCTAGCAGGTAATCCAGTCCCTAGATTTGGTATATAGGTAGGAGCTGTGTCCTTACTACAGCACTGGGATGCCTCCGGGTAACCACGCGCTATACAAATGAGTAATCATTCATTCATTCATTCATTAGACGTTAGATATATCCTGACTGAAACTTTCATACGAAACTCTGGACCTTCGACATCCTACTCGACGTAGAAGACTGAAGAATCTCCCTTGTGGTCAAGGAGTGACCACCCTGTGCAAGCAGGCACCATCAAGCGCTCAACGGTTTTCTTTGTCGTTGCACCCGTCGGAGCTCGAACACAGAGCCTGACAAGACCCGGACTTCCAGACATCCAATAGCCTGATCCACAGCCACAGCAAAGCTGAGACCCGTGGAGGCGACGAGAGACGTGGGACCGGCCATCTTGGAAAGCCAGCGAATTGCTTTCCGTGCAATTTCTGAGGCACCCTCGAAGTTGTGCATTGGGGATTAAGAAGCCCCAGCCCCGGGGGCGTGGCTTGGACGCCGGAGTAATGGTGGCTTAATCCTGTCCTCCTCCAAGCGGCTGTGAGCAATTGCCATACAAGGGCTGCGATCCGACTCCGACCCGGACCAAAACGGGTGCCTGGCCGTCGGAACGCCAGAACTACAAATGGGAGAAGTTTGGGCTTGATCCGTCGAGGGAAACGGGATTAAACGGACCGTTTTTCCCCTGACCGGAGGAAGTGCGTTTCACGCCGGAGCCCGCCTCCGGACACATCCACGCGGTCTCCCGGGGCCCCGGTCTCATCATGAGTCGCTGATTGGAAGCGCCCGCCCGCATTGAAATGCAAGCTACAGCAACGGAATCGTGAGTAGAAGAACCTCACAGGAGTACGCTGTTGGTAACATGCTGCTGGCAAAAGTGCAGCTCGTGAAAATGCAGCGTAGGGTCTAATTAGCTAAAATGGCGGCTTCCCAGCATGTCTGCTACCGCGCTCGAGCCATCCAGGGCTCTAATGCAGTGTTGCCTCTGGTTGTACCCACGAGGAGCTGAACTCCACAATTACTCCACCCACCATGCGCTCTACATTGAATTTAGCGCTTTAAGTAACTGAACACTTTCACTAGTCTCAAGTCTGTCAGCGCCCACAATGCCTAGGTGGTGTATGACGGTGATTGAAGGTCTGAGCTGAAACGGCGTAAATTGGAATGATGCCTGAGATAGCGGTGAGGTCAATATGGATGCCAAAAATCTCTGCTAAAAAATGTGTTAATGTATAAAACGACAGCGCGACTGAACCAGGGCGCCAAATTCGCTCACCGGGGCAGCAGCGGGAGCCTAAGACGCTAGAAAAAGGCGTGAAAAGAGCGCGAAAACACCGGCACACAACAGCGCAGCATCTGAAAACCCAAAGCGCTCCAACAAATTGACGGCTGTTCGTGGGGCTCAGCGAAGTAGTGTACCGCCCTCATAAGTAGTGTACTGCCCTCATAACATCATAGTGTTCACGGGCGTTCTTGGAAAACACAGTGCACGTCTGCATCTGATGACTTTTACACGTCCTCCCCCCCTCACTGCGGCACGTTGATTGTCTGTGTGTACTACGGGTCGTACAACCACAGACTCTATAACTCATTTATCTCCATGATGGCAGCCTGAATGGTACATCACCCTGCCGCGAAACGCATAAACTTCTCGTATGCAGGAAATTGAGTAAAGTGAAGCCACGGGCGGCACTGGATAAAGAGCAAGGGCTTGCTGCTTCAAGTTGGGGACCCCGCAGCGTATTAGGTGCTTACCTACTTGTGGCTACCTGCCTGTCTACTGTTGGTCTACTGCTGTAATTACCCTCACGAGCTGATATTCACAAGGAGCAGCTATAAAGTTCATCTTTGAAAAGGGAGGGGTGTATACTCCGCAATCCAAACATACGTGGTCTCATCGCTACATGCCTGAAACCCCAAGACGCCTGTACAACCCTTCGCCCAAGCATTCACAGTATGGGAGAAAAGGAGAATGGTGCAGCTGCCAAACGCCTGAAATCTAACCCACCGACACCGATCAAAGGGAACAAAGGGAAAAAAATGGAGGAAGCCGTCGAAACAATCTTGAGCAGGCTAGAAGAAGTCAGGGACTTGGCCAAATCTACCAAGGAAGAGGTTGTCGCTATCCGCCAAGACATTAAGGACATCAACTCGAGATTAACCGACACCGAGACAAGGATAAGCAAATTGGAAGACCTTGAAAATAAAACGTGTGGAGCTGTCAAGAACCTTTCCTTGTGCTCTGACCATCTCGTGAGGAAGGTTGCAGAGTTGGAGGACAGAAACAGAAGACGGAATCTAAGAATTTTCGGTATGCCGGAGAAATCGGAGGAGAAACATGATTCCTGCATACCCTTCCTCGAGGAGTGGTTCACGCAGGCCACAAATCTAACTTTCACTCAGCCACTGGAGTTTGACAGGGCGCATAGGGTGCCAGGGCGAATCTCAAAGGACCAAAAGGGCCCAAGAGCGATTGTGTGCAAACCACTAAGGTACCAGCACACAGAACAGATACTCACCTTCGCTCGTAAACACAACCACGTACTATGGAAAGGCCAAAAAATCTTCATCTCACAGGACTTCAGTAAGGAAACTATGGAAATCAGAAAAGCCTTCCTTGCAATGAGACCCCAACTGAAGTCACTTGGTCATCTGTATGGCTTTATCGGTCCAACTAAGTTTAGAGTGACGATACAAGGCATATCCCATGTGTTCTTAGATCCGCGAAAACTGCGACAACTCCTGTTTGACCGTGGTGATGGCAGTATGGAAGTCTCCCCCCCAGATCAACAGGGAGCCTCTGCGTCTGGCCTCGGATAAACTCTGATTTTGAAATTTTGAAATTTTGTTCTACCAACCTCATACTCCGGAACTCTTATAAAAGTGCCTATCTGAACTGGACCTGATATGCGGCTCTCTTGTCTTGGACTTGATGCCTGGTTGATGAGTATAAGTGGCCTTTGGACGGTAATGACACGGTAATGTACTCTGTACCCTTGGGCCCTATCTCAGCTATTCACCTGATTACAGACCTATATTGGAACGACCCCTTGAACTATCTGGTGAACCCTTAACCTGAAATATCTAGATTGGATAGATCAGATATCTAGATTAGAACTATTAGACCGATCCCTTGAACGTTCGGATGAACCTTCACCTTGAAACAAATATCATTATAAGCTGCCTCAGTATGGTTCTATCCTTGCTACCGCAACCATGACACCATACCTATGCTAATGTGATATGATGATGTGATATGATGATATGATAACATGCTACCATGATACCATGATACCATGATACTGTTCATGCCCCTTATGGGCCTTAAAGAGGCACTATGCCCTGCTGTACTGTTGACCTGTTGTTGACCACGCTTACGATAATTCTTTGCAAGTACTGATATATTTGGTCCCGACACTGAACCCAAAGCAGTGCTTTACCTGTGTTTAATGTTCTGGCACCAGCGCTGTTTATTGTTTGTTGTTGCCTAACACATTTGGGCTAATTCCTCAGTATTAGGATTGCAGCCTGTAGAATCGTAATTAAGAGTAAGTTGCTTGGAGGCGGCCGACTGGTCGTCATTCCTGAGTCGCCATGTTCTGTTGTATCTACTATTGGGGAGGGAGGGGTGGGAAGTGGGTGAGGGAGGAGGGTGGTGGGAGGTTGGAAGGGAGGAAGGGAGGGGTTGTTTTGTTATTTCGTATATGGTTTTGCTTAATTCTGTCCGCCTTGCATACTAGCTTACATCCAATGTACCACATTATGTTCCGAAGCTTATACTCTGTACCTCTGTATCCTGCATACTGTCCTAGCCCCACATCATGTGTGTCAAAAGATGCTGTCGACTCCTTAAGGGGTTTGAGACTGCTTCCACGGCCTAGTCCTTATGTATACACATGTGTTATGAGACGATATTACTGCTTGCATAGTTGATGGCTGCTGTTATAGACACTCCGATAGGAACGACAACTGTAACTAACCTTAAAATACTATCATTGAATGTAAAAGGACTCAACCAGCCAGTTAAACGCCAAAAGATACTTGACTATTTACGAAGACAGCATGGAGATATAGCCTTATTGCAAGAAACGAAACTGGAAGCAAAGCAATTCCACACACTACGCAATAAGTATTATACTGAAGTGATAGGCTCTGAGGCGATTTCAAAAAAGAATGGGGTGGTAATGCTAGTGGCTAAAAATGCGAATGTGGAAATAGTCTCTAGTGCATCAGATACGAAAGGCAGATGGGTCTCAGCGAGACTACTCAAGGATGACACTGAATTCTTTATCACGACTATCTATGCCCCAAATACGCATGATCCGTCCTTCTGGGTAGGCTTAACGAAGCAGATAAACTCCATCCCCGACACAGTAGTCCATATTTTGGCGGGCGACTTCAACCTCCCACACGACCCAATACTAGATAGAGACTCTAAATGCGTCTTTCGCCCGGGGAAGGCCCATAAGGCATTCATGAAACTGTGCCATAGGTTTCATTTGGTGGACACGTGGCGCTTGATGCACCCTGATGGCAGAGATTACTCATTCTATTCCCCACCGCATGACTCGTTCTCAAGAATCGACTATATACTCATATCTAATAATGCGGTGGCAAGAGTTGAGGACGCGGACATTGCTCCCAGATTAGTATCTGATCATTCCTGCGTCTCCCTTACATTGTCTAATATTAAACCGACCACCCGTCAATCTATGTGGCGTTTCAATGACACCATTATCACTGACACAAAGCACAAAGAAACCCTTGACACTGCCATAAAAGACTTTTTGTTATTAAACAAGAGAGGGGACACTTCAGACACCACTCGATGGGATGCGTTGAAGTCCACCATAAGGGGGGTTATTATAAAAATGTCATCTGCAATTAATAAGAACCGCACTGCAGCCTTGTTAAAATTAGAGGAGGACATTGCAAAACTCCAGCACACATACTTGAGAAATAGAAACCCTGAGGTTCTTACTGAACTGTCCAACCAGAAATACACCTATAACAAACTTATTAGTGAAAAGGCGGGAATTTGGTTAGACAGGAGGAAGCGTTTCAAAATTTGTGACTCGAACAAAGCCGGGAAGGGATTAGCCGCTTATCTTAAATTTAAAATCCAAAAGAATACCATTGCATCCTTACTCGATGACAATGGGACTCCTAACTCTGACCCCACTAAGATTGCGAATATCTTCAAGGGCTTTTACGAGAAACTTTATGCTAAGAACATGCATGTAGACAGCGTAAAAATGGAGAAATACCTCTCCAACTGCACGCTCCCAACACCAACGGCTGCGGAAAGAGACTCCTTGAATGAACCAATCTCTGAATCGGAGGTTATTGGCGCAATCAAGTCTCTCAAAAAGGGGAAAGCCCCTGGGCCTGACGGCTACACAGCACAATTTTATAAGTCCTTTGGCCATATTCTCTCCACCCCTCTCCTAGAGGTCTTTCATGAAATCACCAATACAGGTAAAGTTAAGGGGACTATGGCAGAGGCTGTGATTGCGGTAATACCCAAGGAAGGCAAGGACCACAAACTCCCCAAAAACTACAGGCCTATCTCACTGATAAATTTAGATTGTAAGCTCCTAGCATCAATTCTGGCAAATCGCATTCAAAGAGTTCTGCCGTCTCTTATACATCCCTCGCAAGCCGGTTTTCTGAAGAACAGGCTCTCGAGCGACAATACGAGAATCCTGGCTCATGTCATTGAGAAGGCGAAACTCTTAACTACACCCACCATCGCCATCACACTAGACGCTGAAAAAGCGTTCGACAAAGTAGACTGGGGTTACTTAAATGCTGTACTACATAAATTTGACCTGGGTCCCACATTCACTAAACTAGTCATGTCCCTCTATGCCTGTCCCTCCGCTAGAGTACGAGCTGGCGGCGCTTTTTCCTCCCCATTTGGTCTAGAGCAGGGTACTAGACAGGGATGTCCTTTGTCCCCGTCCTTATTCCTCCTGGCTATTGAGCCTTTTCTGTACTACATAAGGGAAAACTCTGACATCGCTGGAATCCGATTCACTGACTGTACAATTAAACTCACGGCTTATGCAGACGACGTGTTAGTCATGAGCGAACAAGCTGCTAAGGCTATCCCTGCGCTAATGTCCACAATAGATGACTTCTCAGCTGTTTCTGGATACTCCTTGAACAAGGATAAAACTGAGGTGAAGTCGTTGAATAATCTATGTGATAAAGCCATCCTGGGCGACTCCGGGCTTACCTGGCAGTCGAAGAGTTTTAAATATTTAGGCATGGAATTTGAAAAAGACTTGATATCCACCTTAAAAATTAATGAGGAGATACTCTACAAGAAAATACAAAAACTGTTGGATGGGTGGTCCCCTAAATTCCTTTCGTGGTGGGGCAGGGCTGAAACACTAAAAATGATGATCAGTCCCTTGGTGAATTATATGGCATGTATGCTCCCCATGACCTTCACGGAGGACTTTTTACATAGGATTGAAAAACTGATCTCGGACTTCCTGTGGAAAGGGAAGAAGCCGAGAATTGCCATGAAAAAATTGCAACTTCCAAAGCTTAAAGGGGGATTAGGGTTGCCAAATTTCAGGAATTACCAGACCGCCTTTCTCTGTAAGCAAGGAGCCTCCTGGTTTATCGAGGATCCTGCCTACACGCCCTTATGGATCAACATTGAAAAGTCCATTATGGGCAAAACCCCGCTATCTGCAGTCCTGACAATGGACCTCTCACACCTCACGAACTCTAAATACATCATGCTCAATACCAAGAGAGCCCTCCTGCGGTTAGATCGCGCTCATGCCAATGGTCAACGATTCCACAATTCCTCCTCTGCGTCCTTATGGCGTAACCCGTCCATTAAAATCAGTGGATCACCTGTTGTATGGGACAACTGGTCCGATAAAGGTCTTAATGTAATATCTGATCTGTACGAAAATAATATGCCATTGCCATTCTCGACTCTACAGGCCAGACACTCCCTGTTGCCGATAGACTTTTATGCCTTTTTAAAACTAAAATCGGCCCTGTCCACTAAAACATTCAAACTAGTGAAGCCTTGGCTAAAAACTATGCTACCCCACTTTCAATCCACTGGACATTTTGTCTCTAAAATATACAAACTACTCGCGCCAACGGCCAGCAAATCAATGAAGCGCAATGAGTTGAAATGGGAATCAGAAACAAACAACACTGGCATAAGTATAGACTGGGTCAGGATACATGCATCAGCACTCGCGCACAAGGTATCGCCGATACTATCACAAACCAAATATATGATTATCAACAGAGCATTTTGGACCCCACAGAGGCTATTTAAGACTGGCCTACGGGACACACCGGATTGCTGGAACTGCTCCTCTGGTATTGGTGACCTTTCGCACATGTTATTTGATTGCCCCATGCTCCACGCCTTCTGGGCAAAAATCTTTGACTACATTACACACACGCTCCACATACACCCTACGAGGGAATTCATCTACATTCTCCCAGGGGCATTAGATCCATCACTAAAAGGTGACCATGACCGCCAGCTCCTGGATCTCCTACTAACTTTAGCATGTAAGGTGATCCTGTGCAATTGGAAATCAACGGGTGAGGTCTCCTTCAATGCCTGGAGGGAATGGCTGTCCTGCATTAGGGGCACTGACAACCCCGCGTTACACTCATCACCATGGCAGGTCACCAACAAAAAATTATGGTCTTCACTGGACCGAGCCTCCTTCATCTTTGACCCACCTTGAAGCTCCATACGATGAGGTCCGTTCTCAGTGAATTATGGGCTCTGTGTTGCGTGAACTGTAACGGCTATATCTTGGGCTCACGGGCTTGACAACCTTAGAACCATGAAGCAGGAATGATGCAACATACATGGTGTGATATGACTTGACTTGGACAGAGGGCTCTACGGAACTATGTACAAAAATGTGAATGCAAGGATGGTACTTTATTTTCCTTTACTGTATCCGTATTGTTTTGTGTAATAACCCATGTCTGGTTGCGGTACTTTGGCAACATGATTGTAATTCTTTTGATGTTTTCTTGCCGCTATCATCTCTGTTATGATTAATAAATAAAATATGATTTGAAATTAAAAAAAAGAAGCCCCAGCCCCGAGCCCCAACTGCACCGAAGATCTTCTCTCCGCACTCACCCAGTGCCTGTGGCCCTTTTGCATTTTCCTGCTCGACGCGTCTGTCCGGTCACTTGCCCGTTGGCTAGTGGCCTCTGTGATGACGAAACCCGAAATCTACACCGCTGGTCTGGTTGCTCCAGATTGGCCCTTGCTCCCCTGCGAAGGAGAAGCCCCTCAGTCCTTGCTGGCCTGAGTAAGAAGCCATCTTCGATTCCTAAGTGGGTTGCATTTGCCAAGGCCTGTTGACTCCGAATCGAGAACCAACACCGCCAACAGCGAGAGCCTTCGTGGGACAGTCCATATCCAGCTCCTGGTCGTCGTCGACACGTCCTGGTCCACGTGGCTGCAGAGACCAGCTTCACGACATCACCTGATTGCTTCCCAACATCGCCTGGTTCCTTCCTGGTACCTTCCTGGTCACTGGCTAGTGACCCAGACTCTTTCCCCTCTGCTTTCAGGTACTCTTCATCCTCGATCCGCCCTTGGATCCAACCGGACTCTTCTCTCCTGGTCGCCTGCAGCATCTTTTCTCCAAGGCTCCATAGGAATCCACGACGAAACCCGACACACTTTGGGACCTATGCACCCGCTTCCTGTGGGTGAGGTAACGCGAGCCCTCCGGTGCTCCTGTGAAGAGTGACTATCCTAGTGTCCTAGTTTCAAGTGGTTAGTTCCTAGTCCAGTCCGAAGACTCCTAATTCTTTAACTTTGTAACTTTACGCACCCATTGACTTCTATGTGTGCACGCGTGCGCAATTAGACACTGCACACGCATCCCGTGGGCTTTCTGCTCCCTAACAACTGTTAGTCCAGTGTAGCCCCAGCGATTCCCAAGGCCCTAGGCCTTTCCATTGTTCTTGACGTGGTTCTTATACCACTATTTTAGTATATGGTTTAGCGGGCCACCAGGGCCTATCCATATCTGTGCAACTTATTGTATGTTATATTAAGTTACTTGTTATGCGCTTGTGCCTCTGCCCTCATAAAGAGTCCAGAGATTTGAGTTAGAAATAAACACATATACATTTTGAATATATAACCTGTGTGGTGTCCTTTCATTTGGTATTAAAGGGATTGCATATGGTAAAAAGCTTGCTTCACATGCCCTCTTGAGTTAAGCCTAAGACTGCTTTTGTCCATGCTACCACTAGGATAGCTGGTCTATAAGGTTGACTTAACAACCATCACCATAAGGGTTGTTTGGACTGGTGCAAGGTGCTCACTAGAATAGTGAACATCATATACCAGGCCAACTTCTCACACTATCTTGCTCCTATGGAAAGATATGCAGGTAACCACTGTACACAGCATTCCCCATTATAGCCTATGGGCAAGACGGCCTTACAGCAGTGAAAAACACAAATGGCTGTAATTCACTACCAGAGCATGTCACCCACACTAGTACATGCTTTACCTTTCATATACACTGCACCCTACCTTGGGGGGTACCTAGGGCCTTCGATAGGGGTGCCCAATATGTACAGAAAGGGAAGGATGGGCCTGGTCAGTGGGACACTGACCAGGACATGGCAGTTCCCAGACTGCACACAGGCACTGCGGTGGCAGGCCTGAGACACCATTTTAGGGCTACTCATGTGGGTGTCACAATCAGTGCTACAGGCCCACTAGTAGCATTTGTATCACTAGCCCTGGCACACTCCGTGCACTTTACTAGGGACTTCTTGGTGATACAAATATGCCAATCATTGATAACCAATAACAATAACAATTTACACAGAGAGCATATGCACTTTATCACTGGTCAGCAGTGGTAAAGTGCCCAGAGTCCTATTGCCAACAACCACAGGTCAGGAAAAATAAAGGTGTCTGCTGCATTCGACACGGTCGACCACACTATTTTGGTCGGCCGTGTCGAGCAGGCAGGCCTCAGAGGTGCTGCCCTGAGCTGGGTGGAATCATTTTTGTCCGACCGGACTCAAGCAGTGAGATTGGGCACCTTCACAGCCCCTAGAATTAAGAACGATTGCGGGGTCCCTCAAGGCTCATCCCTGTCCCCCCTTTTATTTAATTTATACTTGCGTCCCCTTTTGTACTCCTTGAGGAAATTCAAAGTGTGGATCTTTAACTACGCGGATGATCTGCAATTGGTTTTCCCCCTGGGGTCGCCGGATGCTGTCACTGAGTTTAGGGAGGTTATGGCTCATATCCAGAGATGGATGGGCCTTAACCACCTAAAACTTAACCCAGGCAAGACTGAATTGATCTTGCCTGGGAAGAGCGAACTCAGCTGGGGACCTCAATTTTGGCCTCCGGAGATGGGAAACCCCCCCTCCAAATCCCGCACAGTTAAGAGCCTTGGAGTCACCTTTAGTGAAGACCTCTCCCTGAAAAGTCAGGTAGGGTCAGTGGTTTCCGCTTGCTTCTTTCAGCTGTGCAAGATTAGAAAGATTGCCCATTTCCTAACCCATTCTGCCCTGATACAGGTGACCATCGCCCTTGTGCTGTCTAGGCTGGACTACTCGAATAGTTTATACTTGGGCCTTCCAGCCGGGCAGCTCAAGAGGCTGCAGCTGGTTCAAAATCAGGCGGCCAGGCTGATCTGTGGGCTTCCTAAATGGCAGTCCATCAGGCCAGTCCTGGCAGACCTGCACTGGCTGCCGGTAGCCCAGAGGGTGGCTTTTAAAACCGGCTGCATTATCTTTAGGGCATTACAAAGTAAAGGCCCCAAATTTATCATCAATCTGCTTGCCAGATACACCCCCTCCCGCAACCTCCGCTCTGGTCACAAAAACTTGCTCATGGTGCCGGTTGTTAGGAAACAACGTCAGGGCGGCAGCTCTTTTCATTTTCTTGCTGCCTCCCTCTGGAACTCCTTGCCAGCTTCTTTAAGGTCACACGAGGATATTCTAGCCTTTAGACTAGCCTTTAAGACCTGGCTTTTTAGAGAAGCTTATCCTTAGATGTTCTAAGTTGTCCTCCTGTTGTGTTATGCTCTGAAAACTTCCTACAGCGCCATGAAGCCTACGGGCGTACGTGCGCTTTATAAGCTAAATTTAACATAACATAACAGAAGCAAAAAGTTTGGGGATAACCCTACAAAAAGGGCAATTTCCAACACAACCCCCTTCCAGCCTAAAGCCAGGGTAGACCAAATGATACCTCGATGGGATTCCCTGCTTAAGGTGATAGAACAAGGAAACTGGCCCAAACAGCAGGGCACTATTCCTGTTCTATGCCTTCCTGAACCCAGTTGGATCACTCTATCCACACTCTCAGGGTCCACAAAGCCAATCCATGTGGGACCCTCCCCCTCACCTGTGGACACCATCTGTGCAGCACCTAAACTTAACTTGTTCATAAATGTGTCTCAACAGACAAAACACACAAGATGATGGACGGAATGTTTCACAATGGCAAATCATTCACCCCCAGTCTCAGATCTGGGTTTAATCCATCGTTATTTTGCTCACCAAGCCACCCCTGTTCAGACATGGCCATATGCAAATCGGTCTTGACCCTGTGCCTCATGGGAACAGTCCAGACCGAACTGCCAAGTTATGTCTTTCCTGGACCGGACTCAAGCATCCTAGGACCGGTTTCTGGCTATCAGCCTTCATCAGCCAGGATAGCTTGACTCCAGTGGCGTAATGACAGACAGCAAGCCACAGTGGCCACCAGTAGTGTTCAGGGATGAGACCGAGGCCTTATGCCTCTCAGAGCTCTCAAATCCTTCTGGCGGCAGAGGGTGGTGGGCAGTAGCCCCAGGTGCTCTTCACCCTTTGTCCACTCTCCCTCCTGTCAGGTCAGGTCTGACATCCTGGCAGTGACCCACCAGTCCCGGACCTGTATCCGGCAGCTGGACAGGAGGCTAGGGTGGGCTTCCCCACACCCAGTCCTCCTCTTCCTTGGGGCTCTGTCCCCTCCCACCCGGAGCGGTACCCCCTTCTAGAATAGTCAGGGCACCTGTGGCAGGTGTCCCTCACTAATCACCCACTAGTTGCAGGATAGAACCCCTGAACTGTTATTCCAGGTCAGGGGGGACACCCCGGACCTGGCCCCTCCAACCTAGGCTCCAAAGCCTCCAGGTCAGGCAGCACCTGAACCTGGCTTCCCCACCCAGGGACCAACCCCTGCGGTGGAACACTTACTCGGCGCACCAGGACTTCACTCACAGATGCGCCTACACTCGTAGACAGTACCCACCTGTCCAACACAACGGTGTGGCCCAGTCCACCCCCAGGGGGAGACTCCTGCCCCCCTTCCAGGGGCAACCCTGTCCACCAGGACAACCAGCCACAGGGGCCACTGACCGCTGTCAGTGATGAGAGCCAGGCCGCATGGCTGTCAGGCCTCTCTAGCCTCTGTGGTGTCAGAGAGTGGGGGGCAGTAGCCCCAGGTGCCTGGCACCTTCCTTCCACTCTCCCTCTTGCCAAGTCAGGTAGGGCATCCTGACACTGGCCCGACAGCCCAGGGTCTGTACCCTCAGGCTGACAAGGGGTCACAAGTGAGGCTCTCCTCTCCCTACCCCGCCTTCTGGGTTCCCGCACTCTCCTCCCAGGAGAGGCGCCCTCAGAACACAATTCTCCTACCAGTTCAGGACCCCTCTCCAGCAACTGGTCTCCCAACCTAGGGTCTAAACCCTCAGGTTGTACCGGGGTCAGAGGCGAGGACTCCCTCCCTCTGCACCCCCATCCAGAGTGTTGCACCCTCCCTACTGGAGGGGTACCCCTGGAAGCCAAACTGGTCAGGACATTGGTTACAGATGTCCTTCCTTCCAGGTACGGTAGATCCTGAACCTGGTCTCCCAACCCAGGGACCAATACCTGCGGTTGTGCACTTGCCCGGCGCACCAGGACTTCATTGTTATGTTATGTTATATAGATTTCTATAGCGCTCGGCTGCCCCAGCAAAGGGGCGTCCCGGCGCTGCACCAAAGAGTAGAAAGGGTTGCTGCGGATGTTGGTTTCAACTTATATAACATAGAGCATTTTAGCAGAAGAGGTGGGTTTTTATAGCTTTCCTGAAGGACAGAAGGTCATTCAGACCGCGAATCTGGGGGGGTAGGGCATTCCAGAGCTTGGCTGCCAAGTACCGGAAGGATCGGCCGCCCATCCGTGCCAACTTGACACGGGGGACGACTGCGAGGTTCTGTCCTTCTGAGCGCAGAGTGCGCCGGGGTGTTTGCGGTGTTAATAGTGGACTTAGCATGGGGGGGAGAAGCGTTTTTCAGGATTTTAAATGCAAGACATAGGGTCTTGAAGTGTATCCCCTTCTCTACCGGCAGCCAGTGGAGTTTGATTAGCGTACTTGCCACTGATTGATGCCGAGGGAGACCAGTCAAAGCTCTTACTGCTGCATTCTGAACTCGTTGCAGTCTTGCTTTCTCAGCTATGTTTACCCCTAGGAGAAGCGAGCTTGCGTAGTCCAGCCAAGAGAGGATAGCTGCCTGCACTACAAGTTGGCGCGTCTGAGGGTCAAAGAACTTAAGAATCGGCTTAAGGTTCCGCAAGATCACGAAGCACGTGGCAGCAACCTCTTTGGTCTGATGAGTGAAGTTAAGGGCGGAATCCACCCAGACTCCAAGGTTTTTCACAAGACTTTTAGGGTTCTGGCAGTTTGCCGAGTGACTCCGGCCACCATTTATCGCCCTAGGCCGCTGCCTCTTTTCCCACCACCAATACCTCTGTCTTACCAGCGTTGGGAGCACATATGTCCCCCCCCCCCTGCCCCCGCCGAGGGTGACTCACTACTCTGGTGTCATGTGACAGTCTGACTGGCGCAGATCTCCCGACCCCTGTCCATCTGACAGCGCGGGAAGATCCCCCAGGACAGAAGTGAGGTCACCATGGTCACTCACCGGTGACTCAGCCCTTCTGGCTGACTCCTGACCCACTGGTTCTCCCACTGGGGACTCCTTCCCCCTCTCTCCCCTCAGTCTGGACTTCTGCACCCTCCCAACTGGAGTGGCTCTGCCAGACACCAGAACTGATGGAGGCCTGGTTACAGGCACTCCCCGTTCACCTGACACTAGGAGATTCTCCTCAAATGGCCCACTAGCACCCTCTAGGCCCCCAACCTTGTGTTCCCTTAACTGACGGGGATTACGCTCCGCGAGCGATGCGATGAAACTTGCAGAAAGTTCTTTAAATCTTGGTTTCCGGCTTCCCAACACAGGTACAACTACCAGAGGCACCACAACTGGCTCAAGCACTCTAGGAAGGACAGAACTCTCTCATCAGAGTTCAGGGAAGCTGGGGGTTGAAGTCATTTTGTTCCTGGGACTTTTTAACAAGGAGCCAGCTCTTCTTCAGGCACTTGGAGATTCCTTCAAGCCAGGGGACCCAGCACGAAGCAATTTCCTTCCCCTCTCCTTGGCAGCAAAGCAACTGCAGGTCAGTCCAGCAAAGCAACAGCAGGACAGTCTTCCTTCTTCAGTCTTCCAGCTTTCTCCTTGGCAGAGGTTCCTTCTTGACTTCAGGATTATCTAATTTTCTGTAGTCAGGGGTCCTGTACTTATACCCCTAAAAGTATTTGTTCTCTTTGTGCAGTAAGGCTCTGAGCCCGGCCTGAACCGGTTCAGGGTGTTCCTTGAGCACTTTGTTTTCCTGGCCTCTCCTTTCCTTTCAGAGAAGGGGGCAGGGTCGTCAGCCGCCCAGCAGGAGGTGGAGCCAGCATTTTGGAAGGCAGGCACAGCCCTATTCAGGCCCAGGTGCTACCCCCTCTCACCACTCTAGATGCAGATCTATTCAGCCCAGGGATGGCCCACTCAGTCTCTGGGAGCCACCCAGCCCCTGTCGCTCACAAACCAGAAAGTCAATTCACAAACAGGCCAAGGCACACAGAAAGGTCAGACAAGAGAACAGCCACTTTCTAAAAAGTGCTGTTCTCAAGCACAGGATTTAAAAAACACCTTTCCTAAAAGATGTTATTAAATTCTGAGTTCAGGGATACCAGACGTCTATGTCCTAACTTGCGCCTATGGGAAGATATGCAGGTAACCACTGTACACAGCATTTCCCATTATAGCCTATGGGCATGATAGCCTTACAGCAGTGAAAAACGAAAATGCCCGTAATTCACTACCAGAGCACGTCACCCACACTAGTACATGCTCTACCTTTCATATACACTGCTCCCTGCCCAGGGGGGTACCTAGGGCCTTCTATAGGGATGTCCAATGTGTACAGAAAGGGAAGGGTGGGCCTGGTCAGTGGGGACACTGACTAGGAGGACATGGCAGTTGCACACAGGCACTGTGGATGCAGGCCTGAGACACCATTTTAGGTCTACTCATGTGGGTGGCACAATCAGTGCTGCAGGCCCACTAGTAGCATTTGTATCACCAGCCGTGGCACACTCAGTGCACCTTACTAGGGACTCCTTGGTGTTACAAATATGCCAATCATGGATAACCAATTACAATAACCATTTGTGCCGCAAGATGGCCGCCTGGTAAGAGCTCCAGTCCGGAGCTCCTAGTGCCTGGGATCCCTTTATGGAATTATCCCGGACAGCACCCATCTGCGCAGGACTAAAACAAGTAACTGGATTTAATGCAAGTAACAGGTTTTCTGCAAGTAACTGGATTGAAAAAACACTCACCAGAAACCGCAGCGGAGCCCTGGATGGTGGAGCGAGCTGAGGAGAGCGCTGCTGCTCGACGCTGGACATCGGAGTAGTTGGAGTCCGGGATCCCTTGGAGGCGTCGCTTGGCTCCCGCGACCGCACCGGACCGGCGAGGACTCCACCGCTGAGATCGCCGTGACCAGGTCCATCTCCGCCGTAGCTGAGGAGGCTGTGGCGGCTTCGCTGGGGTCCCGCACCGCTTGCCGGGTGCTGGGCTGCTCACGAGAGGGACGCCCGTGGCTGAAACGGACCCGAGGGCGCACCGGGGACCTGGCAGACCCGAGGAGAGTGTCTCCGCCACGCCTCCACCCCTGCAGGCACTGAGGGGCTAGACTTCACGGGGCATGCCCGGAGCTTGCCAAAATCCAGCTCGGCTGGTCTGCCCCCTGCGCCACCTTGCGTCGACACCTGGTCGGGGAGCTGTAGGTCGGGCGGACTGGCGGAGAGCGGGCGAGAGGCTGGGCTCCCCCGTCTGATGGATCCTCGCGGGCTGTGAGCGGCGTGTCCCGGCAAGGGGAAGGGGAAGGGGAGCTTGTCCTCCGTCTGCAACGGCCATCGTCCTAGGAGTGGGGGAGAGGACGTAGGGATCTGACACGGCTCTCCCTCACACACCCCTAACACACCGGTCATCAAGCGTCTAAGGGCGAGCCAGGCATGTAGGAAGAATATGCCCCTAATGTCTGCCCTGAACTGCCCGACCCTATGCGCGCTCACGCTTATCTCTGGGACGGGCTGCGTGGATGCAATACTTTGGAGCAGTGGCGGCCGGTGAGCCTGTCGATCTGGGCTCCACTGCTGGTGTTACGCAAACGCTGGCAAATAAGGTCGTATTTGCCCCGGCGGCTGGAAGTGCAGAGAACACGCCTAAGTGAAGGCTGACTAAGGTATTTACTGTGCCCCAATACTTTTGTTGGATAAGTTACGTGTTCCGCCCCACTTATTGATCCATCTTGTAAATAAATAAAACCTATTGTCTTCAAAATGGCCGGGGCCATAAACTGAACTGAACACTCTACCCCCGCCTGAACACACGAGGCCCCTCAGCAACCCTTCTTCAGATAACAAATCAGAGATAAGACTCCCTTGGTATGCAGGACCCTGAGACAGCCGGAATTGAATGTGAAACTGCTCTGCCCGGCTACCTAAACAGCAACAACTAAAAGAGGACTAATGACTACATCCTCCCTACTTGGTGGCCATCTTTAAAACTATCTTGCTCTCTTTGGCGGCCATTATGGACTAGTCCTTCCGACTATTATTCACTATCTGTACCAAGGTCCTCACTTAGCCCTATATTTAAATCTATGTGTTCCTAAGTATCTGTCTTTTACTGCGGCATTTATTACTATTGTATTTTACATTTTATGTAACCTAGAGCTCCTGATGTGCTTAAGGATCCGCCTTTTAGTGCAGTATTATACTACCACTGGTACCCTACATCTTGGGCAACATACACCCATCTACACTTTTACTCGCTGACAGTGCACTGATTGCTACCTCATATTCTACTGTCGTATTTGCTATTGCTGTAAATTGTTTGCACATATATCGGACCCAGTAGCTCATTAATAATCTAGCGCTATTCTCATACTGTATATGCGGTAAGCTGCACCTATATCTCCCTTATCCCTATCACTCACTGTTCGCTACCTCATTTATGTGTTGGTTCTTCGATGTAAGATACCTCACGATGCTGCACTGATTATTATTACTACCTCATTCACTTCGTCTAGTCATGTAAGCTGCACCCAGCCACCTTCTACACCTCGACTACACCACTATTACCTCGGACATTCTGATGTGTAAATCTGATTCCACCTAACCGGTTCTACCTCTCATATTATGTACATGGTGTAAGCTGACTGCTACCTCGCATGCAGGATACATTATGTAAGCTGCACCTACGCACTGTTGTTCTTGGACTGCACTGACTTCTACCTCTTACACATTGGTCACCCTCAAGTGTCTCTCCTTTGCACTGTAACGAGCGGCTGACAGTTTTATTGTCGTCCTTTCTCCTATACCCAACATCACAGCCTTTCTATAATGGAGCCCAACGGCACGCACACTTTTAGAATTATCTACCCTCCCACACTCGCCAAAAAAGCCACTAAACGTTTTAAACATAACTTCTTGAGATCGCACCCTGAAACACCCTTTGCCGACACCTACTTCTCTCCGGGCAATGGAGCCCTGAATACTGATATCATCTTCCACACCTCACGCAGAGCCCAATGGAGAAAAGTGTTCCTATCCCTACTCACCGTCTCCACCACCAGGAAAACAACTCATGGCCTAACTCTCTCTACCACACCTTCTCGCCTCTTCCCTGGCAGGACTACCATTACTATCTACAATAACGGGATTGTCCTAATTCAATCCACGGATAAGAACCTGGAACTGCTAGACAACCTGTTCCCCAAGTTCAAAGAACACCTCTCCAAGCTGCGGACCCCCACCCAGAACTCCACCAGCACTACCACCCCTGACGTCGCAGCCCCCACCCACAACACCTATACCCCTAGCACCCCAGTAAACGACCCACCTGCTGTTAACGCCCCACACTCCCCAAGAACAGTCACAAACGTCTCCACCTCATATACTAGCCGCCCCTCTAACAGGACCCCTCGTACCCCCTCTTACACCCCCTCCATACCTCTCCCACTTGACTTAACAACTCCCACTCTCAACACGCCACCATCTGAACACACCAACGCCCGGGGCTTATCCACCCCCTCCTCCCTTCCCCCCCCACGGCAGACCCCTCTCTCTCCCCAGCTCCCTCCCCACTCCCACCCACGAGCCTCTTACACCTGACACAATAACTCTCACCCACACGCCACCATCTGAACACACCACCATTTGGAGTTTATCCACCCCCCACTCCCATCCCCCCACGGCGGACACCTCTCCCTCCCCAGCTCCCACCAAAGACACTCTCACCCTCCCAACAAAAGATACAGAACATACCGCCTCCTTTACCTTAGCATCCCCCTCTCTCCCACCTCCTATTCTCAGCCCCCACTACACTCCTGTCTCCCCCACTGTCTTCAGCCTTCACTCACTCTTTTACCCACCGACACCGTCTCCCACTGATGTCACTACCTATGCCTCCCACCTACCGCCCATTTCTCCTACTTCACCCACACCCCTCGCCCACAAAAAGGCCCCCACTCTGAATGCCATCCCACTCTTTAGCACTGCAGAACCCTCCAACAACGCTAGCATATCCACCCCCTCGATACCCTGCCTGCTCTCCAACTCACTACTCAACGATTCTCCAATGGCTCTCATCACTAACCCCATCCCCAATTCACCCCCTGACCAGACTTTATCCACCCTCCAGCAAGTCAAAGAGGATATTCTACAAATCAAAAAAGATGTCCACGCAATCAAAGAGCTTCTCTCCTCACAGCTCAGTCTACCTCCCACCATCCCCCTACCCTACAAACGACGCACCCTCCCTACATACCCTCGCCTCCAACGACACCCGCGCTGGCCGACTATCCCCGTTCGCACTAACGCCCACCGCCCCCGGCGTGCCCTCAACCCATTGTCGGACCGTGAATTATGCTCTCTACTACGCTCTTACGGCCCTGGTCCGGAAAAACACATATCCAACGTACACATCCCCATACCCACAATTCTTACAAACCCTCTGAGGCTCCCAACACTCAATAATAGAGGTTCCGTCCCTAACAACCTCAGAAAAGTCCCCCTCACACTAGAAAGCTCGACCACCCTTCTCTCTCCCAAACTCAAATGCATCCTACTCAATTGCAGATCGGCCCAGAGACACTCATCCGACATCGCTGATCTCGTCTTAGCTAGGGATCTGGACCTAGCCATTCTAACGGAAACGTGGCTTACTGAAGCCTCTACCCCGATTATGGACATACTAGTCCCCCCAATTATCACATCATCAGGCTGGACAGGTCTCCTGGCAAGACGGGCGGGGGAATTGCATGCATGTTTAGGAGCAACCTCTCCGTTACTAAAATCACCCCTCCCGCCTTCCCCTCCAGTGAACTCCTCTGCCTCGACATCACCAGCGAGGGCAAACAAGCTTGTGCTTTACATCTCATCTATCACCCGCCTGGTGACAACCTCATATTCACCCAACAACTCATGGACATGATCACCTCCAATGCCGGGCGGCAGACAACCCAAGTCTACCTGGGTGACTTCAATCTTCACTGGAACGATCAGAAAGACACAGTGGTGAATAGTCTCAAAACTTTCCTTAATGCGCTTGACCTCACCCAAATATGCGATAGACCAACACATGACAAAGGCTCGATACTCGATCTCATCATTGCCAAAGAGAATTCAACACAACTGTAGGCGATTCAACCCTGCGACTGGTCTGACCACCACATTATCACCTTCTTTATCAATGAAAAAGTGAAGCCTATCCCAGCTCAACCAATCAAATCCAAAACATGGAAAAGGGACATGAAGAACCTTAACCCCTCTACCCTGCCTCCCCACATCGGCAATCTCCTCCTTCCCCCTTCAGGTGCCTCGGATGTTCAAACACTGATGGACCACTACCTTGACTCTATGAACACAGTAGTCAATGAAGTCGCCCCACTTCAACTGAAGAGAGTCTCCACCAAAACTTCTAACCCCTGGTATGATGATAGACTCAATGACGACAGGCGTACTATGCGAATGGCAGAGCGCACCTGGAGATCGGACCCTTCAGCACTGCACCTCAAAAGGCTTAAGAACAAAAGAAACGCCTACTTCAGGAAAATAAAGCGCACAATGGCGGACTTTTTTAGCCGTCAGCTGGACCAAGCAAAAAACAGGACAAGAAAGCTGTTCGAACTAATCAAGACCCAAACAAAGACTCAACCCCTACAATCAAACAGCACAACAAGCGACACCCCACACTGTGAAGCCTTCTCTGCTTTCTTTAAGCTAAAGACTGACAGCATAAGAAATGACCTCATCTTGGATGTAAGCCGATTCCCCAACAACACCAGAATGTCTTACACTCAACCTAAAAACAAGGCATCTTGGCTGTACTTAGATACCTACTCGGAAGAAGCAATCCGCAAACTGCTCTGCACCTTGAAGCCCTCTAATCACCTCACAGACCCTCTACCTGCTAATGCGGTAAAATACTTCATCCCCTTGCTCCTCCCTCTCTGGCCCAAAATCATCAACAGCTCCCTGCAACAAGGCCTCATTCCGGACTCCCTCAAGGTGGGGCAAGTCACGCCTATACTCAAGAAACCTACAGCTGATCCGTCTGACCTAAACAACTACCGGCCCATCACCAATATCCCCACCCTGGCCAAACTGCTGGAAAAATGTGTCCAACTACAATTAACTTAACACATTGACCAATTTGACCTCCTCAACCCTCATCAATCAGGCTTCCGAGCGAAACATAGCACGGAAACAGCTATGACACACATAATTGATGACGCCCTCCAAATTCTTGATCGCAATGAGTCCTGCCTCCTCATCCTTCTTGACCTCTCGTCTGCATTTGACACGGTCAAACATGAGAACCTGCTGGAGCTGCTAAGCACTAGAATGGGTCTTTCGGGAACTGTTCTCAAGTGGTTTTCGTCCTTCCTTCACAATCGGTCACAGAAGTTCAAGATCGACAATGTGCTATCCACTCCTGTGCCTGCAGATCTAGGTGTCCCACAAGGATCCTCCCTCTCCCCCACACTGTTCAACCTCGTCATGGAACCGCTCGCCACCTTGCTCCAAGCTTCCAATGTCCAATTCCATATGTACGCCGACGACACACAACTCTACCTAAAGCTACAATCTCCTGAAGATATCAAACATCTGAACTCCACGCTTATTAACACTCAATCGTGGCTGGCAGATAATCACCTCAAACTAAATGCTCTGAAAACAGAGTTCCTACTCATCTCACCACCGACGAAAACTTCCACCACCCAAACATGGCTCAATAATCTAACAGCACTCAATGTCCAACCTACCATCGTGGACTCGGCGAAATCCCTAGGCATCACTCTCGACGCCAAGCTCAACATGCAGCAGCACGTTAGCAAAGCCACAAAAGCAGCTAATTTCCAAATAAACACATTGAGGAAAATTAAACCTTTCCTCCCTGCCGAAGACTTCCAAACTGCTGTACAAGCTCTAGTCATCCCTCGAATAGACTACGAAATTGTGGCCCTCAGCGGACTCTCGCTATCCACAACAGCACCCTTAAGAGCCTCCCTGAACGCTGCCGCGAGACTCATTACTGGCTCAAGAAAACATTCGCATATTTCCCCAGACTTAAAGTCCCTAAAATGGCTGCCTTTTGAAGCCAGAATACAGCTAAAAATTGCAGTTATGACACACGCGGCCGTGCACCACAATGCACCCAACTACCTCGCTCAAAAGTTGTCTATCTCAGGAGGTTCGAGGTCCAATAGAAGCACAAAAAAAGCTACTCCTGAAACCTCGTAGGTTCCGGAAAGAGAAAACATACAAGCGCTCCTTCTCTGGAATGGCACCCAGGATCTGGAACGCGCTCCCGCCTGAAACTAGGCTGATCTCCTCCACTGCACTCTTCAAGAAAGAGGTGAAAAACATCCTTCTGGCCAAGATATCCTGAACATGATGGGTGCTGGGTCAGAGACTCTGCATTGCTTGTATCACCGCTCACCTTGTCCTCTGGCACTATGTTCCTAACATGATGCTGTCACTACCAATATATGTTACACGTTGACTCACTCTTCAGATGCTCCCACTCAGTGTTCTCGCTACACTAATTCTTTGATATAAGCCATCCACACACCCAAGGTACACATGAACACCCCTGTAGTGGGATCAATGACTTGTGCCGTCCGATATTATTTGTTTACCTGACTGTATTTTGATATGTTTCATGTATGTTATTAGTACCCCACCATGTTAGTGACTACTATATTGCTCCCATTGTCTCTGTTCACTCCTACTGCCACTACCCTGTCTTTGTGAAGCGCTCTGATATCTGTAAGGATCTTGTTCGCGCTATATAAAACTCTGAATAAATAAAATAAATTTACACAGAGAGCATATGCACTTTAGCACTGGTCAGGAGTGGTAAAGTGCCCAGAGTCCTATTGCCAACAACCACATGTTAGGAAAAATAAAGGAGGAAGAAGCAAAAAGTTTGGGGATAACACTGTAAAAAGGGACATTTCAAACAAGTCTTAACAGCATACTGCTCCCGTCCAAAGGTAGCACTTAAAAAAAATTTTAATAAGGTAACTCAGTGTTAGCCTTACAGTAGAGAAAATGGCTTTCGTATTTTTTCAGTAAACCCACA
Source organism: Lissotriton helveticus (assembly GCF_964261635.1). Lineage (NCBI taxonomy): Eukaryota > Metazoa > Chordata > Amphibia > Caudata > Salamandridae > Lissotriton > Lissotriton helveticus. The sequence goes on from NC_136070.1 coordinate 152,699,713, forward strand.
TGTCCTACTTTTTTTAATATTATGCACCCTGCCCTGGATAGCTTGACTCCACCAGGCTGATGAAGGCTGATAGCCAGAAACCGGTCCTTGGATGCTTGATTCCGGTCTGGGAAAGACATGGCTTGGTAGTTCGGACTGGACTGGTCCCATGAGGCACAGGGTCAGAGCTGCTTTGCATATAGCCAGTGTCTAACCCAGGGTGGTGTGGAGTGCAAAAAACGATGGATTTAGGCCCAGATCTTTGTACTGGGGTGAATGTATGACATTGTTCTACATTCTGTCCATCAACTGTGTTTTTTGCATAATTACTATAGACATTATCCAAGATTCTTTATCCGTTACAGTTTTTACCAAATTGACCCAACCATTTCCCCCCAACCCGCCCATGTGTATGGGGACAGCCCCTGGCCTTATAGACCACGCACTCTTGTTGTGCACACCAACCCACTCCTTGCTTCCATCGCGACAAGGTAGGAGGAAAAGGACATCCAAGGTGCATCAATATTTTGTTTACCAACTAGGAGGGCTGTACCCAGGAACAGCTCTCATGCCCCCCCAAGGCCTAAAACACATCAAACAATATCAACAAGGGGTAAAGGGAAATTTCCCACCCAAGGACGTCTGATAGATCCCGTGCCAACCTGGTCCAGTAAGTGAGCACCACAGAGCAAGCCAAGGCCATGTGGAAAAACCTGCAGGGTCAATTCTACATCCATGGCAGAAGGGCTTAGGGTGAAGGTCCGCCCATTGCATTCTGATCGGAGAAAGGTAGGCAAAGTGAAGACATGTTTGAACCAGCCACAGTCAACAGGAAATGGTAAGCCCTTGACGGGCCATCAAGGCATCAATAGGATCCAGCCAACCCTCCCACTGGTCTCTGAGATTTTTGTACGTACCAGGAGAGTTAATTATCAGGGTACGGTAGATCTCGGAGATTTCTCCGCACCCAAGGAGTTCGGCCTCCAGGGGACTAACCTCTAGTAGAATTTTAGATGTACTGACATGACCATGGAGAGCATGTCGGAATTGAAGGTATTTGCAAGAGCATAGGTTTCCTGAAGGTCCAGACCAGATGCTCCCTAACTGGGTGATGCCAATAAGGTCCCAGTTCTTAAAACCTTGAAGTGTTACCACCTCTTTCAACCAGGTGCCATGCCAGGGACGGGTCTGCTGTGTAAGCTTGGCATCCCATTGTACATGCCGAAGCGCAGCCCTACAGGCCAAGAATACCACCCTAGTTACGGAGGCATGCTGGTAGGGACTGGTGAGCCACTGAGAAGGGCATGTAGGTGAGGAAAACCCTGCAGAGACAGCTCCAGTTGGTAAGCACGGTCGGCTCATCCCGCATTAAACCAGTCGTGAATAACAAGAAGATGGAGCGCTAAATAATAAAGAGAAGTCCTTCCCAGGCCACCGTCGTTGGGACCTTGTTGAACATGCATGAAGGCAAGACCGGGTCGAGATCCATGCCAAACAAACGTTGTTGCCTCCCCATCTAGATCAGGAAACTACGTCTGAGGTAACTGAAGTGGTAAATTCTGAAAGATGTACAGGAATTGTGGGAGAATAATTATTAACCTCATCTTGTATGGAGCAGTACAGCTCGTAACATTTAAGGGATGGGATTACCATCTGGTGAGGTCAGCTTTAGCCTTCCGGGCTAAAGGCTGGAGATTGAGAGTCCAGGTGAGTTCTGGATGCAAAGTAACCTATATATCTAAATATTTGAAGCTGAGCTGACAAAGTGGAATATTCATCTGCCAGTCAAAGCAGTCTCGAGACCGGGCCAGGGCAACCAGTACAGACTTAGAGGGATTCATCCTAAGACCTGAGGCTGCCTCCGAGCATTTCAGCAACTGAAGAAATCGAAGACAACTTATGGCCGGGTTCCCAAGATACAGAAGGACGTCGTCTGCATATAGAGCTTTGCAGTACTCCTGTGTCATACGGCGGCTGTTCCGCCGTTCCGGGCACCACGGGACACATACAGGACCGGAATACTCACTTCCGGCCGGAAGTGGTGTCCCGGTCTAGTCCTCCTTCGGAAAAAGCACTTCTGGGGAATACGCATAAATGCGTGTTGCACCGCCGGGTCGGTGCTTCTGATACTGATTACTTCCCGGAGCCCAGCAGTATTCGACGGACCGGATTACAGCGCCTAGAGTTTCCGTTTGGTCCGTAGTCTGGCAAGTCACGGTAACGCTGCCTGGGTCTTCCCGCGTTACGTGACATCCTTGCTCCCGTTCTTTTCCTTTGCCTCCCGTTCCACAACCGGCGCAGGAGCGTTGTTGTGGGAAGTTCAGGCTGAGCGCCGTGTGCGCTTGGATTTCCTCGTTTGGACAGGCTGTCCATTATTTTGCTTTGACTCTTTTGGGGCATGCGCAGGAGCGCAATGACATTTGTTCTTTGTTACTTCCAGTAGCAGTGGCGCAGGAGCGCTTCTGCTAATTCCGACCTTTTTAGCACTCTAGAGAGCACAGTTAGGTTACTGAAGGTGGCGCAGGAGCGTCACACATACTTACACTGGGCCGCGCTATAGCGCTTACCCTGGAGTTCCAGTCTAAAGTACCTGTTGTGCAGAGGTGTCTTTTTGTTGTTTGGTGCTTCAAAATCAGGAGTGCCTCCTTCCATTTCCCGCCGAGGCATCTAGCTCCTGGACGCTACGTGGAAGGCTCTTCATTGGATCAACGCAATCAGCGTGTTATGGTGAGTGCCAAAGACAAGGGCTCCCTCCTGTATGTGTCTTGTGGGGTGTGGTGGCGTAGTAGTACCTAGTCCTAATTGGGTCTTTGTCTTGTTCCCCCAGCTGTGCCGAGACCCTCCAGCCGTGCCACAACCCTACCCAACGTCCCCACCACCAAAGGCCACTCCGTTTCCTTATTTGGCCCCCATCTCTGGATCCATCTTGTCCTTGTCGGGTGTTACTCCCCGCGGGGGTAGGTTGGCGTCAGGGGTGGTGGTTACTGTCGTCTCTGCAGAATTACTTCACAAGCCCAGGTGAGTCTTGTGGGGTACCCGACAGAATCAGAAGCCCACGTTCATACATTCTGCCCAGACGACATGGGGGAACCGGAGGTAACCCTGCAGGACATAGCAGCCTTGCTGGCTGCCATGCAGGCAGAGAACCTCAGCTTACGCCAGGACATAATGGCCCTACAGGGCCAAGCGGCGGCTGGCTTCACCAACCCTTGGGGAACCACACCTAGTTCCCGAGTCCGACAAGAGGGGTTGCTTAGACCTCCTACCTTCTCCTTTGGAGGGTCCTCCTCTGCCACCGGTCAGGACGCGGCTATCCAGGTCATCACGCCTCACCCGGTGCAACTAGCTCCACCCGAACGCTTCTATGGCGACAGCACCAAGTTCGGCGTCTTTATCCACCAATGCCATCTGCATTTCATGGCCAGAACAGCTGCTTTCCCTGACGATGCATCAAAGGTGGCATTCATACTGTCCTACATGGGCGGGGACGCCGCGCAGTGGTCCATCTCGCTGGTAGAAAACGACGACCCCATGCTAAACCATTTGCTAACGTTCAAAGAGACCATGCGACGGATGAATGCCCGCCACACGTTTGTGCAAGCCGCAGACAACCAGCTGCTCGGGCTGAAGCAAGGAAACAGCGAACTGCTCCACTATATCACGACCTTCAGTCGCCTAGTCATCGAGGCCCAGTGGCCTGAGGACAAAAAGGTGTCAGTGTTTTACCGGGGGTTGAGAGATGACCTTAAGGACCTTATTGCCCAACACCCTGACCCTCTGGATATGATAGGGCCGTTCATTGACATGGTGGTCAAGATGAACTTCCGGTTGCAAGAGAGGAAAACCGAAAAAGGGAAAAACGGCGACAACCGTTTTCTCCCTTTTGCGGAGAAGGCCTCTGACAATAGCAAGGAGGACGCAACCTCGCCTAGCGACCCCCAGGAACCCATGCAGATAGGCGGCATCAGAGGGGCTCTAACCACCCAAGAGAGGGAAAGAAGGAGGAAACAGAACCAGTGCCTCTATTGTGGTAAGAGCGGTCACTTCGTCAGGGAGTGCCCAGTGAAACCAAGCCGCACACGAAACAAACGGCCTTTCGCCTTGCCCATCGACAAAGGAAGCAAGGCGGGAAACGAGACAACCCAGTAGACATGGGGGTCCGTCCTCTGGGTTTTTCTTCCTGCACCACAGCGATCCCTGCAGTCTTCGATGGTAACCATCACATAGGCATGGAAGTGACCTTGCGGAACCAAACAGGCGCCACTTGGAATGTCATCGCGATGCTTGATTCCGGAGCCACCGGCAATTTCATCGACACCGTCTATTTACAGACCCTCGGAATGAGCACGGTGCCTAAAAAACACCCAGAGACGGTAAAAGCAGTCGACGGTACGGATTTGACCTCCGGTCTCATCCGGCATCAGACCGAAGACCTGACCATGTGCTTCACTAACAAACACGCCGAGACAATCTGTTTCGACGTCATAGACGCACCACAGTTTAAAGTCATCCTGGGCCTGCCATGGCTGGTGAACCACAATCCCCGAGTAGACTGGGTGTCTCCGGTTATCAGTTTGGATTCCGAACACTGCTGTAACACCTACTACGAAGAGGATAACATGCAGGGTATCCGTTTCGTACAAGCCCAATCGCTACCAGACAAGGCATGGGAATGGTGTCTCATGCCGAAGTACCAGAGGCCTATCTGGACCTGGCGGAAGTGTTCGACAAAAAGGGAGCCAACACCTTACCACCGCATCGTTCCTTAGATTGTCGGATTGATCTCATACCCGGCTCGACGTTGCCCTGTAGCAGGATCTATTCCCTTACCGAAAAGGAGAACGTCCATCTACGTTCCTATCTGGATGAGTATTTGGACAATGGGTTCATCCGTCATTCCAGGTCCCCGGTGTCATCTCCCCTTTTCTTCGTGTCGAAGAAGGATGGGGACCTGAGGACTTGTATCGACTTCAGGGCGATGAACGCAATCACGGTTAAAAACCGATACCCGCTACCGCTCATCTCCAACCTCCTGGACCAAGTCAAGAATGCCTCGGTATACACCAAACTGGATCTGCGGGGTGCCTACCATCTGGTCAGGGTCCGGAAGGGTGACGAATGGAAGACCGCCTTCAGGACCAAATTCGGCCTCTTCGAGTACCAGGTCATGCCTTTCGAACTCTGCAATGCCCCCGCAGCGTTCCAATACTTCATAGATGAGGTATTGAGGGAGTTCCTCGACGTCTTCTGTATCGTGTACATAGACGATATCTTGATCTTCTCACAGACCATCACCAAGCACGTACAGCACGTACGTTCAGTCCTGAGACAACTAGGGAAACACCGACTATACGTGAAACTGGAGAAGAGCGTATTCCACGTTACTTCGGTGGAGTTCCTGGGACACGTCATCACCCCAGCCGGCATACAGATGGATAACAAGAAGGTAGAGGCCATCCTTCTTTGGCCCACGCCGGACTCCGTGAAAGGGGTGCAGCGGTTCTTGGGGTTTGCCAACTACTACCGTCGTTTCATCACTGGCTTCTCTGGTATGGTGGCGCCTATCTCGCGCTTATTGCGCAAAGGACAACGCTTTTGTTGGGACTAGAAAGCTGACTACGCGTTCCAGGAACTGAAACGGCGGTTCACTACAGCCCCGGTACTGATAGATCCAGACGCCGAACAGCCATTCGTGGTAGAGGCAGACGCCTCCAAGGACGCATTGGGAGGCGTGTTGTCACAAAGGGACGCCAACACCGGACAGCTACACCCGGTGGCCTTTTATTCCAAGAAACTACAGCCGGCAGAAAAGAACTACACGGTGTCGGACAGGGAACTCCTGGCCATCAAGACGGCATTTGAGGAATGGCGTCATTACCTGAAGGACGCAAAACACACGGTCACCATCTACACGGACCACAGGAACCTGCAGTTCTTACGCTCAGCACGCGCCCTTACCGCCCGACAGTTACGATGGACCCTGTTCTTTAATGAATACAATTTCACCATCACCTACTGACCCGGCAAGGACAACGCCAAGGCGGATGCTCTCTCAAGACTGGACGAGTCCGAGGATGCCACCGAAAACACAGAACCAGTCTCCGTCATCTCGGACGACCACTTCCAGGGAGTAGTGGCCTCCGGAGTTCATGACCCAGTTATGGAAGGACACGGACGGAATAGACCCAGCGGCTCTGGTTCACGGACATAAAGGCGTGGTTCGCGAAAACGGATTCCTGGTTAAAGGAAACATGTTGTACCTGCCTGGGGAACCCTGTCAACAACAAGCGATCTGGATGTCATGACCACGTCCTCTCTGGCCATCCGGGATACCACAAAACACTTGATCTGATACAAAGACGGTTCTGGTGGCCAATCGTAGAAATCGACACACGAAACCACGTCTCTCGTTGTACCATATGCCTCCTTGGCAAGAACAGGTCTGAAACCCCAGTGGGCCTTCTCCGTCCCATCCCGGTACCACCGTATCCCTGGCACACCATATCTATGGATTTCGTTGTGGAGCTTCCATTGACCAAAACCGGCCATACCACGGTGCTCACCGTGGTTGATCACCTCACCAAGATGGCCCATTTCGTGCCTCTGCCCAAAGTACCCACCGCTGCAGAACTGGCATTGGTGTTCGTGAACAACGTGGTGCGCCTCCATGGCGTTCCAGAGGTGGTGATAACAGATCGGGGGTCGCAATTCGTGTCCCGCTTCTGGAGAGCAGTGTGCAGAATCCTGGAGATGGACGTTCGTCTTTCTTCCGCCTACCACCCTCAGACAGACGGACAAGCGGAAAGGACCAACCACACCATGGAACAATACCTGCGCTGTTTGTTGCTCACTGTCGAAAGAGAATGGTCCGACGTACTGTGGATGGCGGAGTACGCTTACAACAGCAAACATTCAGCCATAGGCATGTCCCCCTTTTTCTGCCTCCAAGGGAAACACCCCCGTAACTCAGAGTGGGACGTTCCAGCGGATAGCCCTTTGCCCACGGTACGGGCATATCACAAGACACTGTGTCAGCTCTGGCAACAAGCCCAGTTTGAGCTGGCCAAAGCTAAAGACATCTACAAGGCACATGCGGACGCTCACAGACAAAAAGAACCCGAGTATCGCATCGGCGACCAGGTGTGGCTCTCCATTCGACATCTCAACGTGCATGGACCCAAGAAACTGCTGCCTCGGTACGTGGGTCCTTTTGCCATAGAGAAGGTGATCAACCCCGTGGCCATGAGACTGTCGCTTCCGGCTCACATGAAGATACACCCGGTGTTCCACGTCTCTCTTCTACGGGAGGTCCATCCGGACAGCACCATTCCCCCGTCTCCTTCTCCTGTGGTAGTGGAGGACCACGTAGAGTACGAGGTCCGAGCCATATTGGGTTCTCGCCGTACCAGGGGGAGGTTGTACTACCTGGTTGACTGGAAGGGTTACGGTCCTGAGGAACGGTCCTGGGAACCACGGTCCCATGTCCGCCATGCCCCTGTCCTGGTCCGTGCTTTCCATCTGAGCCAGCCCCTGAGTCCGCGCCCTGCTTCCCCTCTCTAACATCCGGTTGGGGGTTCGGTTTTTAGGAAGGGGGTACTGTCATACGGCGGCTGTTCCGCCGTTCCGGGCACCACGGGACACATACAGGACCGGAATACTCACTTCCGGCCGGAAGTGGTGTCCCGGTCTAGTCCTCCTTCGGAAAAAGCACTTCCGGGGAATACGCATAAATGCGTGTTGCACCGCCGGGTCGGTGCTTCTGATACTGATTACTTCCCGGAGCCCAGCAGTACTCGACGGACCGGATTACAGCGCCTAGAGTTTCCGTTTGGTCCGTAGTCTGGCAAGTCACGGTAACGCTGCCCGGGTCTTCCCGCGTTACGTGACATCCTTGCTCCCGTTCTTTTCCTTTGCCTCCCGTTCCACAACCGGCGCAGGAGCGTTGTTGTGGGAAGTTCAGGCTGAGCGCCGTGTGCGCTTGGATTTCCTCGTTTGGACAGGCTGTCCATTATTTTGCTTTGACTCTTTTGGGGCATGCGCAGGAGCGCAATGACATTTGTTCTTTGTTACTTCCAGTAGCAGTGGCGCAGGAGCGCTTCTGCTAATTCCGACCTTTTTAGCACTCTAGAGAGCACAGTTAGGTTACTGAAGGTGGCGCAGGAGCGTCACACATACTTACACTAGGCCGCGCTATAGCGCTTACCCTGGAGTTCCAGTCTAAAGTACCTGTTGTGCAGAGGTGCCTTTTTGTTGTTTGGTGCTTTGGTGGTTCAAAATCAGGAGTGCCTCCTTCCTTTTCCCGCCGAGGCATCTAGCTCCTGGACGCTACGTGGAAGGCTCTTCGTTGGATCAACGCAATCAGCGTGTTATGGTGAGTGCCAAAGACAAGGGCTCCCTCCTGTATGTGTCTTGTGGGGTGTGGTGGCGTAGTAGTACCTAGTCCTAATTGGGTCTTTGTCTTGTTCCCCCAGCTGTGCCGAGACCCTCCAGCCGTGCCACAACCCTACCCAACGTCCCCACCACCAAAGGCCACTCCGTTTCCTTATTAGGCCCCCATCTCTGGATCCATCTTGTCCTTGTCGGGTGTTACTCCCCGCCGGGGTAGGTTGGCGTCAGGGGTGGTGGTTACTGTCGTCTCTGCAGAATTACTTCACAAGCCCAGGTGAGTCTTGTGGGGTACCCGACATCCTAGCCACCACCCTAATTCCGTCCTGTAATCTGGGCATCAATAAGGACAAGTTGAACCAATGTCTCAACTGCCAGCGCAAATAGGAGTGTGGATAGGGGACAACCCTATGGTAAAAGTTGCTTAAAGGACCCAATTAATCTGGACTCAAGCTGTGGGGTTGGATTAAAGAGTACAAACCAAGCCACAAAATTGAGGTCCGAAGCCATCCCTGTCCGCACCAGCTGAAGGTAGCCCCAGTTCACTGTGTCGCAGGCCTTTTCAAAGTCCATGAAAAAGATTGCTAAATTGTTAGGCAATTGATGACGGTGGGCCAGGGCTACATGGAGCTTTCGGAGGCAGTGTCTCGTGCTACGGGTCAGTGTAAAGCCACACTGATTCTGGTGTATCAGTGCAGCTAGGACATGTTTGAAGCAGTTAGTCAGTTTAGTGGTGAAACTTTCCATCTCTCTGTTAAGTAGTGATATTGGATGATAGTCTGTGCATGATGTGGAAGGGGGTTGTGTCTTGGTAAGAACCTCTCTAGTAGCCAGGTCCAGTTCGGGAGAAAAGACGCCAATGTGACAAACTTTCCCCTACATAGAAGGTGCAGTGTTAGTATTTCGTGGAACATAGTGTAATATTCTGTGGGGGAAGTCGTCTGGTCCGGGAGTCTTTCTAGACTTCAATCAGGACAACGCTTCCCCAGCCTCTTCGTCCATAAAGTGTTCTTCAAGCATGCAAGTTTCAGTAGGGGACAAACTAGCTAGAAGGACTGCATCAAAAAAGTGATCAGCTGAAAGCTTTTTTTTTTTTTTTAAAGTTTATTATTTTTTTTAAATGCCTTCCCTCTTTGCCGGGTGTATGTGTCTCCACGCATCTATGAGGCCATGTTCTGTAATGATGTCTCTAAACAGCGTGCATGCTTTGGTGTAATGGTGTGGGCTGGGGTGTGATCTGTCCACAGTGGGAGCATACGTAACATTGAAATCCCCGGCCCAGACGACGTGATTCGAACCAACCTTCTGCACCTCCTCCCACAAGGCACAGAAGAAGTCTGGGTCGTCAACATTTGGTCCATAACAACACACCAGCGTGATTGATTCAGTGCCCAATCTCCCCCAAAGTATGTTATATCGGCCCGCATCATCGGAGCGGGAGCCCACTAGGGAAAAGGGCACTTGTTTCTTAACCCCTTCGCTGCTAGGCCCTTTCCCCTCCTGTGCTAAGGCTTTTTTTGGCGTTTTGGGGTAGTGCGCGCTTAGGCCCTTGTAACTTTTTGACCACATAAGGTATCCATGCCAAATTTGCGTCCTTTTCTTCCAACATCATGTGGATTCCAAAGGCGCCCAGGGTTTTTGGATTCCCTTGGAGGGGTCCCAGAAATTAACCAAAATAGAGTGACATTTTTGTTTTTTTCAGAAAAATGGCAAAAACGGGCTGCAAATTAAAGCCTCTGGGTTTCTCCCTGAAAATGTTATCAAAAAAGGGTTTGTGGGGCTGAAGTCTCCATTTTCTCAGCTTTTAGGGAATGACCGTCTTTTGTCAGAGAACCGACATTTTTCACACAGTTTTGACATTTTTCTGGGACATAGCCTATTTTTGCTATTTTTAGAGCTTTCCACCTCCTTCCAGTTAATGGTAGAAATGAGTTTGAAAGCAATAATGGATCCTGGAAAGCTGTACATTTCCGAAAAGTAGACAAAATTCTGAATTCGGAAAGGGGTCATTTGTCTAAATCCATGAAGGTTTCTTTATAGAAACTAACAGTTAAATATTGGAATAATTGAAAATTTGTTGAAAAAAACAGCCTTTTGTCTCCACGTTTTCACCTATAACTTTTTCTAATTTTGACAGCTCTTGGAAAGCAATATACCATTACATCCGTTAGACCTTCCTGGTTGTGGGGATATATAGGACTTGTAGTTTCACCAAGAACCCGACGAACCCAGATCCAAAAACTGAGCAGCAACTTGCAATGGTATTTTTTCATTCACTGGGTATAGAGCACTTTGTCTTGGAAAATGTATACATGGAAAAATCTGTATGAAAGACACCTATGTATTTCTGAATTGGGTACAAATTATAGAGTTCAGAAACAGTATATAATTGCACATTTTCAAAATTGGGAATACTCATACCAGCATGAGAATTATTGGTCATTTTTCAAAAAGATTTTTTTTTTACACAATGTCTTTCATTGAAAGGGAGAAATGCATGAAATCTCAATTGGTAATAACAGTTGATTTACAAATCTGAATTACCCCAAGTCTCCCGATAAAAACGGTACCTCACTTGTGTGGGTCAGCCTTGTGCCTGCGACAGGAAATGGCGCAAAATGCAACGTGGTCACACCTAAATTTTGCAGTTACAAATTGACCCTTTTTTGGCAAAGTGCCTACCTGTAGTTTTTGCACCCTAGCTCTGCCGGCACCTAGGGAAACCTAGCAAACCTATACATTTCTGAAAACTAGACACCCAGGGGAATTCAGGATGGGGTGACTCAACTGCCTCCCACCAGGTTTTGTTACCCAGAATCCCTTGCAAAGCTATGATTTTGACAAAAAAAAAACACATTTTCCTCACATTTCTGTGGTGGAAAGTTCTGGAATCTGCGTGGATCAACAAATTTCCACCCACCCAGCGTTCCCCCAGGTCTCCCGAAAAAAATGGTACCTCACTTGCGTGGGTAGGCATAGTGGCTGCGACATGAAACAGCGCAAAACGCAACATGGTCGCACCTCAATTTCCCAGTAAAATATTGCACTTTTCGGACAAAAAGACTACCTTTTGTTTTTGCGCCCTAGCTCTGCCAGCACCTAGGGAAACTTAGCAAACCTATACATTTTTGAAAACTAGACACCCAGGGGAATTTAGGATGGGGTGACTCGTCTGCCTACCCCCAGGTTTTGTTACCCAGAATCCCTTGCAAACCTAAAAATTTGACCAAAAAACAAAACACATTTTCCTCACATTTCTGTGGTGGAAAGTTCTGGAATCTGCGTGGATCAACAAATTTCCACCCACCCAGCGTTCCCCCAGGTCTCCCGAAAAAAATGGTACCTCACTTGCGTGGGTAGGCATAGTGGCTGTGACATGAAACCGCGCAAAACGCAACATGGTCGCACCTCAATTTCCCAGTGAAATCTAGCCCTTTTTGGACAAAAAGACTACCTTTTGTTTTTGCGCCGTAGCTCTGCCAGCACCTAGGGAAACCTAGCAAACCTATACATTTTTGAAAACTAGACACCCAGGGGAATTCAGGATGGGGTGACTCGTCTGCCTACCCCCAGGTTTTGTTACCCAGAATCCCTTGCAAACCTAAATATTTGACCAAAAAAACACATTTTCCGCACATTTCTGTGGTGGAAAGTTCTGGAATCTGCGTGGATCAATGAATTTCCACCCACCCAGCGTTTCCCCAGGTCTCCCGAAAAAAATGGTACCTCACTTGCGTGGATAGACATAGTGGCTGCAACAGGAAACGGTTCAAATCGTACGGTGGTGAATTTACAATACCCTATTGCAAAACTACCTTGATTTTGGGGGGGGGGCACCTGAGTTTTTGGCCCGGGGCTCGGTGGCCATCTTCGGAAACTACCAAACCCAAACAGTTCTGAAAACTAGACACCCGGGGGAGTCCAGGGAGGTATGGCATGCGTGGGTCCCCAATGTTTTCCTACCCAGAACTCCTTGCAAACCTTAAAATTAGGTAAAAATATCACTTTTCCAAACTTTTTTGCGTGGGATCTCCGTGCTGGCAAAAATATCCTACCACCCAGCGTTCCCCTTGTTCCCCCGAGTAAAAGGATACCTCACTTGTGTGGGTGCCCTAAAGCAGAACAGGCCAAAAATGAATTTTGAAAAAAGTAGTATTTAAGTTTTACAAATTAAGCCCCCCTGCCTTAGTCACAGGCCTTTGGCCCACCCACACAAGTGAGGTATCATTTTACTCGGGAGAACACTGGGATCGCTGGGTGGTTGGACATTTGTGCCGACAGCGAGATCCCACCCAAAAGAGCACGGAAAAGTGGGTTTTTTAACCAAAATTTAAGGTTTGCATGGGTTTCTGGGTAGGAAAACATTGGGGGACCCACGCATGCCATACCTCCCTGGACTCCCCCAGGTGTCTAGTTTTCAGAACTGTTTGGGTTTGGTAGTTCCCAAAGATGCCCGCCAAGCCCCGGGCCAAAAGCTCAGGTGAGCCCCTCAAAAAATAAGATAGTTTTGCTAAAGGTAATTTTTAGGTCTCCACCGTACGAATTGGGCCTTTTCCTGTTGCAGCCACTATGCCTACCCACGCAACTGAGGTACCATTTTTATCGGGAGACCTGGGGGAACGCTGGGTGGGAGGTAATTTGTGGGATCCCAGTGATGCCACGCTTTCCCACACAAAAAAGTGTGAAAAAACTGTTTTTTCCAGCTAAAATTGAGGTTTGCAAGGGATTCTGGGTAAAGGAACATTGGAGGATCCACGCAAGCCATACCTCCTTGGAAGCCCCCGGGTGTCTACTTTTCAGAAATGTGTGGGTTTGGTAGGTTTCCCTAGATGGCCGTCTAGCACGGGGCCAAAAACCCAGGTAACCCCTCTTGCAAAAGCTGGTGGATTTATGTCACAGGCCTTTGGCCCACCCATACAAGTGAGGTATCATTTTACTCGGCAGAACAAGGGGAACGCTGGGTGGTAGGACATTTGTGCCGGCAGCGAGATCCCACCCAAAAAAGTACGGAAAAGTGGGTTTTTTAACCTAAATTTAAGGTTTGCAGGGGTTTCTGGGAAGGAAAACATTGGGGGACCCACGCATGCCATACCTCCCTGGACTCCCCCGGGTGTCTAGTTCTCAGAACTGTTTGGGTTTGGCAGTTTCCAAAGATGCCCGCCTAGCCCCGGGCCAAAAACTCATGGGAACCCCCTTGCAAAATCAAATTGTTTTGAATGAATTAAGTTTTCAGATGGAGAACGTGCGATTCAGGGGACAATATCGCATGAAAATTGTGACAGACAATTTCAAGTTTGCAAGAGATTGTGGACAAAAAACAACAATAGAATTCACCAGAAAGACATGACCATATACTACCATGAATTACCAATAATATCTAAATTTAGAAAGTTATTTATAGCTATAATATACACCATAACTGAGTTACTCAAAAGACAAAGAATCAAGCACGACTATCTATTCCTCAAAGACACACACATGCAGGTTGGATTTGGCACGAGGGCGAGTGATGGTTCAGTACATAAAATTTTATTAACATGATATTTCAAAAAAATGAAATGCTCTGTTCATAAATAAATGCATAAAAACCGAACCAGTGACTCGCAACTCGTGAGCTGTAAAGCCACGACAAGGCACCAACCGTTTTACAGGCCATTCACGCACCTTTCATACCTGATACAAACCAGACCACTGACACCATCTGGAAGGAAAAGCAACACATTACAACAATCACAATAAGGGACAAGGTACACCCTACTGCAGAAAGAGAAAAACATTTTTTTTACTGCACAGCCATCTAATCCGCAAGCACACACACATACTGGTTGGATTTGGCACGAGGGTGAGTGATGATTCAGTACATACAATTGTATTCGCAAGTAATTTCACAAAAAATGAAATACACTGCGTATAATTGAAAGTATGATTAACTGAACCACTGACTCTCAGCTCGTGAGCTGTAAAGCCATGTCAAGGCACCAACCTCTTTACAGGCCATTCATACACCTTTCGTACGTGTGACACATTCAAAACATTCACACCGCCAGCCGCGGACCCATCACATTTCAAAACTCACACCAGCAAACAGCGCCATTCAAGGGCCCATCACTTTCACACGCCCACATTTCTGACACTGCAACTACACAAAATGATGGACTGCGTGGAGTGTCACTCAACTAGCAGTGTGTGTAGTGACCAACAGAAAGTAACTACTCACACACCGCCAGCCGAGCGCCAGTCCACCCACACCACCATCCAAGCACCAGACCATGCACACCGCCAGCCAAACACCACTCAGCTCACACCGACAGCCAAGCACAACTCCGTGCACAGACAGCCAAGTACCACTCCACACACACCACCAGCCAAGCGCCACTCCACACACACCGCCAGCCAAGCAGCACTCCGTGCACACAGCTAAGCACCGCTCCACGCACACCATCCAGCCAAGTACCACTCCACACACACCGCCAGCCAAATACCACTCCACACACACCACCAGCCAAACACCAGTCCATGCACAGACAGCCAAGTACCACTCCACGAACACCACCAGCCAAGCGCCACTCCACACACACCGCCAGCCAAGCACCACTCCGTGCACAGACAGCCAAGTACCACTCCACGCACACCACCAGCCAAGCGCAACTCCACACACACCGCCAGCCAAGCACCACTCCACACACACCGCCAGCCAAGCACCACTCCACACACACCACCAGCCAAGCGCCACTCCACACACACCGCCAGCCAAGCGCCACTCCACACACACCGCCAGCCAAGCACCACTCCGTGCACAGACAGCCAAGTACCACTCCACGCACACCACCAGCCGGCACACACCACAAACACATTTAGAATTCTTTTTTTGAAAATAACACTAAACAAATGGAAATACCTACAAATCAGCTAACACAAATTCTTAAACTAAACACTTTGCACTAATGCCAATCCTTGAAACAAACGATTTTTTTTTTACAGAATGCAGACCAGGCAATTCACTTTACAGCTCATTAAAACTCCCAAAACTTCTTTTGCGTGTGGTACGATTTAAAACGAGCTGACAGACACAATGCAGGCTTAGAAGGACAGTCAGGACAGTATATACGAGACTCCCTCCGCACGCCTCTTCGCCAACAGACTCTGCATTTTCTAGTCGGAAAGTCTCTTGCGGTACTGGAAGGAATAGATTCAGGAAAGTGGCGATCTTTCAATCTAGCCACTTCCTCCACCACTCCAAATCTAGGAACACTTGCCTGCTCCACAAGTACAAGGCTGCCTATTATAGACTCCTGAAACTTAACAAAAGGCATCTTCTTCTCAGGACAAGACTTCTGGTACACAACAAAAGCATTAAAGGATGCCAAGTGGAACAGATGGATAGCCAACTTCTTGTACCAAACGTAAGCCTTTCGAAGAGCAGCATAAGGTTCCAACCTCTGATCTACTCTGTCAACACCACCCATGAACTTATTGTAAGCTAAATTGCACACAGGTTTGCGCACTTCAGCACCCTGACCCCAAACAGGCACAGGTTCTGTACTTTCATCGTGGATAGTAGTCAGCATGTACACATCTCTCTTGTCTGAAAACTTCACAGCTAGAATCTCCCCACATCGCAATGCCGTAGACCAGAGGTCTTCAAACTTTTCTGCTCCGAGCCTCCCCTAAGCAAAATGTTTTGAGGTCGGGCCCCCCAACAAAACTTTAAGGCAGTGATTGGTGGAGCGGGAGGGACATGGCTGTGTGCAAGGGACAGGCTTATGAGATGATTTCAGGAATACTTTTTCTATAGCTCATTAACCACACTAAGTACGATACTTATAAAACAGCAAATGCATCAAACAAAAACATGTGTGGTCCCAAAAATACTGCTCCCCATTATTGCGGTGTTGTAGCCCCTCACACTCTTGGACCCAAATGCAACTACTCCTGCTGTATTATTGATAACAGCAGTCCTGAGTAGCAGGCTATCTCCTCTACATCATTCACCTCTTCCCCACCATGCCTGCCCATCTCTCCGATTTTGAATGAGGTTCTCTGTTCCTTTCAGAAAAAACATAAAGCTCCCACACCAGGTCTCCCTTTTTTTGCAAAGGTGCCCTTGGTCCTAATGCTAAAAAGGAAAATAAGCTCCCATGCCTCTTTTTTAAAGGTAGACAGTGATAACTGTGATGCAGTGGGCCCCTCAAACCCATAGGCTCCAGTAATTATTGATAATCAGCAATGGCCACTTACACACCTGGCAGCAGTACCTGCTTCACTAATGAAGGGCCTTTTTTAAAGAAAAAAAAGGCCACTTATATTACCGCATTTGCTACGTTATCCATCATTGCTGCATAGTACTGCATATCCAATTCTTCAGTGCTGTAAACTAGTACTTACAAACATTCTATTCTGGAGGACAGATTTATGTATTTTCGAAAGTTCTGCTTTATTGTGCAGTACAGGAAGACAAATACATTTAGTTGCACACTTGTGCTTTTAAGTGAACCTAGTTCTATGTATGTTGCGGTTTATTTTGCTGCACAATTCACTTCTTTTGTGGTCTTCTGCCATGTTTTTTAAATATGTTGAGCGTGGATTAAGCAGCCATTTAATCTCCCAAACATACTTTGGGATTGGATCACCACGTACACCTTGTTGCTGTTGTCATAAGGCCGTTTGAGCTCGGGTACAAAAAAAACCCATCTGCTTATTGCCGCTCAGATTAATATGTCCTCACAGCACTCAAACAAACATTAACTATTCCCTTGGCCGCTAAACAATTCCCACCTCCTTTAACAATTTCTTCTTTAACTAAATCTTGACAACTTCCGTTAGTGATGAACCCTTTTGCCTTTTCTCCTGACTCCAATATTTCTTTGCACCAAATCAGCCTATCTGGCCCTGAACCAAGCCTGCCTTCCTTTCATTCCACCATTCTCCTCTTACTTTCTGTTGCTCTTTTCCCTGTTACCTATAAACTCGTCCTTGGTGCCTTTTGATGAGCTTGACCTCCATAACTAATACCTCTTTCTCTGACTGCAGCTCTTTCCCAGTGCTCAACCTGCTGCTGAAGTCTATTGTCCCTGTGTACAGAGTTGGCTAGTAGGCTCAGTGCTTCCCTAGAGTAACTGCTCGGTTGTGAATTGAGTGCTGTGAAGCAATTACCACTCCCAAATCTTCCGGGGTGAAGAGGGCAGTACCTACCAATCCACCCAGTGCCCTGCAAGTCCCTCCTTGTGTGGTGTGCATTTAAACCTCATAGGAAATAACAATTGAATTTACCAACACTGTTGTTCTGTAATTACCACATTTCTTATAATCCTGATTCAAGCAGAAAAAAACAGCTACCACAAGATTCGGGACTAAGGAAATTTCTGTAATAAAGGCCTCTGGGCCGGCCTTAGTCCTGGTGGCACCCTGTGCGACAATGTTTGGTGACGCCCCCCTCAGCCCCCAATGACCACCTCGCCACGGAATCCCTCACTACCACCATTTGACAATGCCCCCCAAGTCTCCATTACCACTGTCTTTTAGATTAATTTAGTTTTATAGCACCACTCATACCAGTTTAAGGTGTCAGAACACATTACATAACACATACGTTGCACGGAGACAATCATACAAATGTTAATCCGTGTATGGGAAATGTTACATAAGACAGCGGCCTACAAGTTGTAGGAGTCACATGTCATGCATACTGGTAGGCAGTATAGTTTAAGAGTCCTTGGTCTGGAAAAGCACAAATTCAGAATTTAAAATGTAACACCATTGTGAGTGGTTTTCTTTAATAATAAGACTTGATTTCTACCCAAATGAGCCCTTTTTGCAATACTAGGATAAGGAAAAACTGGTCAAAAAAATATGTAGCTGTAATATATTCCTTGCAGTTTGCATGCAGCTCTTTGGTGACAGTTAATAGCACTCGGCTATAATTAGTATTTTAACTTTTAAACTGCAAGTAACAAAAACATCTCTCTGAGAAAAAAAATAACCTATTTATAGTGTATGTACTTTGCGATCTGAACCGGACATGTTCTGTTCAGCAGGCATATTAACCTTCTGCGCTATGATGAGTCAAAAGAAACTTCCACTTCCCGACAAAGCTCCAGTCTCTCCCCAGAAAGAACATTAATCACTGGAGTTATCCTGGCATTTTTATTGATACTTTGAAAATTGCTGGGGCAAGGAACGTGGCATCGGGTGCTTTGAACATTATCGATGTTTATGCATCATAATAAAAACAGCCAGTTGTTAAAAATACATAAATGTCTTTTGGTTTTAGCAACCTTTTTGACCCTTCCAGCACACTTCCTGACCTCAGCCCCATGGCATGCTGATCACTGTTCTCACAAGGGCTCGAAGTAAATGAAGACAGCCTGGAAATGCAGCAAATAAACATCGCCGCACTTCCAGGCCATCTTCATTTACATGCAATTACAGAGGCATTCGCGCCCCCCTGGGAACCCATTCACGCCCCCCCAGGGGGGCGCGCCCCACAGTTTGAAGACCTTTGCCGTAGACTGTCCCCGCACAAGCCTTTTGCAAACAAGTTCCTTTGGGAAACCTTTACGGTTACTGCGCATTGTGCCACAAGCAACAGTGCCCACTTTGGCCAACTCCTTGAACAACCGCACACCAGTGTAGAAGTTATCTACATATAAATGATGGCCTTTGTTAAATAATCGTCTACCTAGTTCCCCCACAATTTTCTCAGTCACTCCAAAAGTAGAAGGACAACCAGGAGGGTTAATGCTGGACTCCTTACCAGTGTACACCCTGAAATTGTAGACATATCCAGTCTCACTGTCACACAGCATATACAGTTTGATTCCATAGCGTGCCCTCTTACTAGGAATGTATTGCCTAAAAACCAAGCGGCCCTTGAACAACACCAAAGACTCATCCACTGCAATTTCTTTACCAGGGACAAAGATCTCAGTAAAACGATCAACAAAGTGATCAAGGACAGGCCGAATTTTAAACAAACGGTCACAATCCGGGTGATCGCGTGACAACGCTAAACTATTATCAACAAAATGCATCATCCGAAGAAGAAGCATATACCGATCACTACTTATGACTGCTGGAAATATAGCTGTTGCCATCAAGGGACTAGTGGACCAATATGAAGTCATTGATGGCTTCCTTAGCAAGCCCATCAAAAAAGTTAATCCCAAAAACTTCTTCATCTCTTCAACATTTGTGGGAGTCCACCGGATTGCTCTAGAATAGGGCTTAAGGCTGGCACTGTTGGCCCTCAAAAATTGTTCTGCATACAAATTGGTTTGCTCCACAATTTCTTGCAAAAACACATCGTCAAAAAACAACTGAAAAAAATGTATTGGCAGAAAATTCTCAGTATTCACTCTACACCCAGGAACACCAGTGAACTCTGGCAATGCCGGCTGCACCAAGCCAGGGGGAACCCAGAGGCATCCCTATCAACGGGAGGAGCAGCCCCCCCAGCCTGCAGCCCAGAAGCCTCTTGCTGCTGTTCACCAACGGGAAGCCTAACAGCCACAGATACTTCTGGCTGCACAACACCAACAGAAGACATAGCATCCCCAGAGGGCTCTTCCTGCACTACACCAACGGGAAGCCCAGCAGCCTGAGATGCTTCTTGCTGCACTACACCACCGGGAAACCAAGCAGGCCCAGATGCCTCTTGCCGCTCTACACCAATGGGAAGCCTAACAGCCACAGATACTTCTGGCTGCACAACACCAACAGAAGACATAGCATCCCCAGAGGGCTCTTCCTGCACTACACCAACGGGCCCAGATGCCTCTTGCCGCTCTACACCAATGGGAAGCCTAACAGCCCCAGATGCCTCTTGCTGCACTACACCAGCAGGAAGACGAAAAGCACCAGATGCCTCTTTGCGCACCACAGCAATGTGAAGCCTTTTGGGCGCAGGCTCCAGCCCACATGCCTCTTGCCGACGTAAAAAAGAAAGGAAACCTTGCGGCCCTAGGCAGCAGCACAGGTGCCTCTTGGCCCACTACCGGCACCTCAATGTCCTCCTCTACCATAGGCCCATCATCAGCACTAGAAGAAGATTCATCATCCGATGATGATGATTCCATGCGAAGAGAAAACTCACTGCCAGAATCTTCTGCCGCCACCTGGGAGTCCGAATCGGACTCAGTCTCTGAACCATGGTCAGAGGAAGACTCAAAAAGCAAACCAAGAACCTGCTGAGCAGTAATCCTGCGACTAGCCATTATCCTTACGAAGCAAGAAGACTGCACACACAAGTGAACAACAACCTACACTGTGCAAAGTAAGAAGTAAACAAGGTAAGGCTTTCACAAAAAGATAAATACAATCCAAAACAATTTCACTCTTACCAAATATAGCTACACTCACCAGCACCTACTCTTTTGAGACACAGCAAAAAGAAATGATATCCCACTAGAAAGAAAAAAAGAAATGACAGATTAGAAAACAAAGTGCACATCAAACACTAATGCTGGAAAAAAAAACGAAAAAAAAAAACAGAGCCACACAAACTGCTAGAAGTACAACCTTTTTCAAAAAGACAAACATCAAGGGAAAGTAGTACAAAATACATTCACTTACCAAGCACAAGCAACTACACAAGCTGCAAACAGACACGCAACCTACAACAATCCAAACAGCAAAAGCCTGGAACAAGACAAAAATAGAGAAGAAAAAAAAATTACTACCACATTTCACAAACAATACAACAATTAAAACAACAACACACAAATTTGCCCCCCAAATTTAACTTCGGCCAGATGGGCCATCAAATAGGGCTTAGACCAATTGGGATTAGATGAGGTTTAACATCAAGACACTGGTTAATTTTTTGAATTTTTTTAACTGCCTGACCCCTTTGGTGCCAGTCAGTCTTTTGCTCCTACCAGTACCCCCATCACACAGGGGCAGTAAGGACATTCATACACCTTTTGTACGTGTGACACCTACAAAACATTCACGCCGCCAGCGCCATTCAAGGGCCCATCACTTTCACACACCCACATATCTGACACAGCAACTACAGAAAATGATGGACTGCGTAGAGTCACTCAACTAGCAGTGTGTGTAGTGACCAACAGAAAGTAACTACTCACACACCGCCAGCCGAGTGCCAGTCCACCCACACCACCATCCAAGCACCAGACCATGCACACCGCCAGCCAAACACCACTCAGCGCACACCAACAGCCAAGTACCACTCTGTGCACGGACAGCCAAGTAGCACTCCATGCACACTACCAGCCAAGCGCCACTCCACACACACCGCCAGCCAAGCAGCACTCCGTGCACAGACAGCAAATGACCACTCCACACACACCACCAGCCAAGTGCCACTCCACACACACCGCCAGCCAAGCACCACTCCGTGCATAGATAGCCAAGTACCCCTCCACGCACACCGCCAGCCAAACACCACTCAGCGCACACCGCCAGCCAAGCACCACTCCACACACACCGCCAGCCAAGCACCACTCCACGCACACCGCCAGCCAAGCGCCACTCCACGCACACCGCCAGCCAAGCGCCACTCCACGCACACCGCAAGCCAAGCGCCACTCCACGCACACCGCAAGCCAAGCGCCACTCCACGCACACCGCAAGCCAAGCGCCACTCCACGCACACCGCAAGCCAAGCGCCACTCCACGCACACCGCAAGCCAAGCGCCACTCCACGCACACCGCAAGCCAAGCGCCACTCACCGCCAGCCAAGCACCGCTCCACGCACACCATCCAGCCAAGTACCACTCCACCCACACCGCCAGCCAAACACCACTCCACACACACCACCAGCCAAACACCACTCCGTGCACAGACAGCAAAGTACCACTCCACACACACCACCAGCCAAGTGCCACTCCACACACACCGCCAGCCAAGCCCCACTCCGTGCACAGACCGCAAAGTACCACTCCACACACACCACCAGCCAAGCGCCACTCCACACACACCGCCAGCCAAGCACCACTCCGTGCATAGATAGCCAAGTACACCTCCACGCACACCGCCAGCCAAGTACCACTCAGCGCACACCGACAGCCAAGTACCACTCCACACACACCGCCAGCCAAGCACCACTCCACGCACACCGCAAGCCAAGCGCCACTCCCCGCCAGCCAAGCACCGCTCCAAGCACACCATCCAGCCAAGCACCACTCCACGCACACCGCAAGCCAAGCGCCACTCACTGCCAGCCAAACACCACTCCACACACACCGCCAGCCAAACACCACTCCACACACACCAAAAGCCAAACACCACTCCGTGCACAGACAGCAAAGTACCACTCCACACACACCACCAGCCAAGCGCCACTCCACACACACCGCCAGCCAAGCAGCACTTTGTGCACAGACAGCAGAGTACCACTCCACGAACACCACCAGCCAAGCGCCACTCCACACACACCGCCAGCCAAGCACTACTCCGTGCACAGACAGCAAAGTAGCACTCCACGCACACCACCAGCCAAGCGCCACTCCACAAACACCACCAGCCAAGCACCACTCCGTGCACAGACAGCCAAGTACCCCTCCACACACACCACCAGCCAAGCGCCACTCCACACACACCGCCAGCCAAACACCACTCCGTGCATAGATAGCCAAGTACCCCTCCACGCACACCGCCAGCCAAGTACCACTCAGCGCACACCGACAGCCAAGTACCACTCCACACACACCGCCAGCCAAGCACCACTCCACGCACACCGCAAACCAAGCGCCACTCACCGCCAGCCAAGCACCGCTCCACGCACACCACCAGCCAAACACCACTCCGTGCACAGACAACCAAGTACCACTCCACGCATACCACCAGCCAAGCGCCACTCCACGCACACCGCCAGCCAAGCACCACTCCGTGCACAGACAGCAAAGTACCACTCCACACACACCACCAGCCAAGCGCCACTCCACACACACCGCCAGCCAAGCACCACCGTGCATAGACAGCAAAGTACCACTCCACACACACCACCAGCCAAGCGCCACTCCACACACACCGCCAGCCAAACACCACTCCACGCACACTGCAAGCCAAGCACCACTCCACGCACACTGCAAGCCAAGCACCACTCCACACACACCGCCAGCCAAGCACTACTCCTTGCCCAAGGGGTCGCTTCCTAAAAACTAAATTTAAATTCCCTGGTGCTAGTGGGCATTTTCTGCCCCCCCTGGGGGCAAAACGGCAAGAAAAACGGGCCGATTTGCCCCCAGGGTGGACAGAAAAACAAAAACACAATCCTGGCCACCTGGAAGCGACCCTTACCCAAGGGGTCGCTTCCCAAAACAAACACATTGCCCCAACAAAAATCCCTGGTGCTAGTGGGAAATTTCTACCCCCCCCCCCCTGGGGGCAAAACGGCCGAAAAACAGGCCGATTTGCCCCCAGGGGGGCAGAAAAACAAAAAGTTAAGTGTGAGGCCACCTGGAAGCGACCCTTGCCCAAGGGGTCGCTTCCTAAAAGCTAAAAACAAAATCCCTGGTGCTAGTGGGCATTTTCTGTCCCCCCTGGGGGCAAAACGGCAAAAAAAACGGTCCGATTTGCCCCCAGGGGGGACAGAAAAACGTAAACAAAAAATATGGCCGCCTTCTTGGCTCCAAAAAACAACCCTGGTGCTAGTGGGGAATTTCTGCCCCCCCTGGGGACAAAACGGCCGAAAAACGGGCTGATTTGCCCCCAGGGGGGGCAGAAAAACGAAAACATTATCAGAGCCCGCCTGGAAGCGACCCTTGCCCAAGGGGTCGCTTCCTATAATCTAAAATTACATCCCTGGTGCTAGTGGGGGCATTTCCGCCGCACAATCTCGACGCTGTGCGCGATCGTGAGGCAGAAATGCCCTGCAAAGAGACATCAGGGGAGAGGAAAATCTCTTTCCTCTCCCCTGATGCCTCTTCGCTGCCCCCAAACCCCCGCCAGCCACGAGAAACCTACCTTACTCCTCGGCGCTCAGGAAGCAAATGGCTTCCCGAGCGCTGGGATTCCCTGATGATGCCAGCGCGCGCTGTGCGCGCTGACGTCATCAGGGATTTCCATGGGGGCGGCAGCGGAAGCTCTTCTGCTGCCCGCACCAGCAAAACAACAACGATCGGAGACCCACGGGGGGAGCGTCGGCGCTTCCCCCGAGGGTGGGGCTGATGACGAGCTGGCCTTGTCATCAGCGCACGACAGGTAAGCGCCATGACGAGCCCAGCTCGTCATTAGCCCCGAAGGGGTTAATCAAAATAGCCGTGCCCCTCGCATAGCTAGAGTAAGAGGAGAAAACCCTGTGCTCAGCCACACGTGATGCAAAGATAGTTGAATGTCTGGGTGCAAAGTGGGTCTCCTGCAGCATAGCTATGTGAATGTTATGTTGGTCCAAATATGCAAGGACCTGTCGTCGTTTCCGAGGGTCCCCAAGTCCCCTAACATTCTATGTAAGAACATTCGGGGTGTTCTAGTGTCCTGAGCCATACAGCCAGTAGTGTACACACATGTCACGCGGCACTGCCCACCTCACCGCCTCATGGGTGACAACAATTATTATGAGCCGCCGTGTAGTCATCAGATCCAATGCATTCATCAGCAATGTACGCAATCTAGAAGCAAGGCCGTGTAATCCTTCCAAATTCAAACCATACAAACCCCATACATTCCCCCACATCCCTCCCTCCTCCCACTGAATCGACCCCAACCTGCCAGTATCGTCCCCCCCCCTATCCCACCCAAGAACAACCATAAACCAAGGGCAAGATAGCGCCCTTTTTGGAGTGAAACAGCAAAAAGCCAAAGGGTACTTCCTGCTGGGGGCCATATCCAGGTGGCAACACGACAACCCCTCACACCCACTGCGGTCACAGCGCAGGCTGCAGCCACGTCAGGTGACATAGAGGGGATGCCCAGCGATGTGATAATAGGTACCATGGGGACTGCGCAACACATCAATCCATTCGTCAGCTAGGAAAAAAAAAAAAAGATGCGCGGGTCCCCCCACTCACACATCATTTTTACTCACATGGGAGAAAACCGGGTCAATGCTAATCGATCAGGCCAGGAAAGTTCACTACTCATCCCCTTCCATGTCCTCACGCGGGGAATCCGGAGACCCCTCCACTTCATCTCCAGGTCTGTTGGAGCGCTTAAGGTGCTTGATGAAGTCCTCTACTTGTTGTGGCTTCGTGAAGAAGTTCTGTCGACCTTGGTGCGTGACCCTCAAGCGTGCTGGATAGATGAGAGCATAGTCAATTTGCAGGTTACGGAGTTTGGCCTTCACATCCAGGAACTTCCGTTGCTCATCCTGGACCATTGGGGTGAAGTCAGGGTATATGGTAAAGGAGTTGCCATCAAATGAAAGTGATTTCATGCTGCGAGCTGCCCGCAAGGCTACATCCCTGTCCCTGTAATTTAACAAGCGGGCAATGATGGGTCTGGGAGCAGTGCCAGGCTTAGGTCTGGGGTCCAGCGAGCGATGCGTCCTTTCCACTATAAATTGGGGAGAGAAGGCCTCCGAGCCAATCGCCGCCAGCAGAGGTTTCTCCACATTATCCTCCATCCTGGCCGTGTTGGTCTATTCCGGAATACCTAGAAAACAGATATTGTTGCGCCTGCTCCTCGCCTCCAAATCCTCGTTCTTAGCAGCAATTATTCCCAACAGGTTGTCCATCCTGGAAAGCTGCGAGGTGTGCCGTGCCGTGGTGTCGTCCGAGTCCGATATGCGTTGCTCTGCTTCCTTCAGTCGCTCTTCATGAACATCCAATTTTTGGACTACTGCATCCATGCGCGAGGATTTCCTGTCCACTTTATCCGCAATCGTAGCAAATCCCTGGCGGACTTCACAAAGGACGTCTTGTAGGTCAGTTGCCGGCTCAGAGGATCCTCCAGTGGCTCCGCTAGTTCCTGCCAGGCCCTGCTGGTCCTGGCCCGTGCGGGTCCCCCTCTTAGTAGCCTCAAAAGTGAGCTTCGGTTGCTTAGCCTCTGGGTAGCCCATGGTCGCAGCAATCCGTGTAAGTCAAACCGACTCCCTCAGAATCCCAGAGACCAAACTCCTCAGCAGAGGTCGCAGCCCAGAAGGAGGGGTACAGTCAGGAAGGTGAAGGACCAGGGAACTGGGTCCGCACAAGAGCACTGGATTTTCTCAGGGGGTTCCCTTGCGCAGCGTCCATAGGGCAGAACGCCACAAATGCCACCAGGTGGTCTCCAACAAGCCTGGCATGTTTCAAGGGCCAGAGGGAGGGGCACAGAGCCCCGTCGCAGGACTCACCAGGCCGCAGGTCTTACTCAGAGGGTGCTGCTCACTCCAATCTCCTAAGTAAAGGCAGCAGGTCAGAAGGCAGCGGAAACAGGGGGGGAGCGTAGACCGATAAGTGGGTGGATCGGAGATAAAGTTCCCCACCTATGCTCCGGGTCTCCCCGGCAGTTCCCTCGAGCGGGGCCTGTAGGGCAGAGCACCACAAGTGCCTCCGGGTGTCTCCCGCTAGTTGCAGCTATAACTCAAGGGCCAAAGGTATGTGCGCTTCTCTCCCTCGCAGCCCTCACAGGCCACAGCTCCTCCTCCGAGGTCTTCTCTCGCACTTCGCTCTATGGTGCAGCTCAGTAAACAAAACAGGGGTACCTCAGTCTCAGCGTTGTGCGGGTCAGCACCGCAGTCGTGTCCCAGTGCCAGTGCAGTCTCCCTGAGCGGCGGTGCAGTCCTTCCTCAAGTGCTTAAAGGATACTCCCCCAAGGTGCTTATAGGCCTCGCACTCCGTCCGGGCCTCTGAGGGCAGGCAAGTGGCCTAGTGTCTCGCCGACAGTGGTGGATCGGTCGGGAGGGGACCCCAGCCAGCGCATCTCACGTGGAAGAAGAAGCGTGGATCAAGGCCTCATTCCGTTCCCCCCTCTCAGGCCCCCTGTCCAGCATCTAGATGGAGTTCAGTCACAGTGGGGGGGGGGGGAGGGTGACGATAGCGATCTCCAATGTCCTCCGTGCAGGCGATGGCGGGACCCAGGCAGTCAGGGCCGCGGCTGCAAGCTCTGCGTTGTAAGCAGCCTAGGGCGCGCAGGAAGCCGCGGTCTCGCGTAGATGGTGTGGCCGGCCGCCGTTACAACCCCCTCCACAGGTCCGGCTCAGCAAAACTTCACGAGCGTCTCCTGAGCGCAGCTCTGCTCCGATTCGGCCAATACTCAGCCAGGATGTGTCGGAGGTCTCGTGCTACTCGGGCATATAAACACAGTCCCCAACAAGTACCTAAAAAAGGATATTATGAAGGAAAATCGTCACTGGGCGGCGGGAGCCTCACACGAAGGCCACCATTCGCTAGTGCGCCACCTAGCGCCCCATGATCAGCAGAAATCTTGTCCCCACCCATAGGAACCATGCACAATCTTCTATAGTAGTGGGTGAACGCTTGTGCAATCTCTGGGAGAGTGTGTCTTGGGCAACCACTTTCATCGATAATATTGGGTGTGATCCTTTTCACTTGCTGATGGGAGGTCAGCCAATATAACCGCTTCTCGTATTTGTCTCCCCAGCCATAAATCCTGGCTATTGTGGCCCGCCGAAGGTGTTTCTCAGCTTAAAGGAAGTGCTGACGGATTTCTTTGTGGAGGAGACCAAACTGGCGGGAGATGTCCTCCTGGGGATCGGACATGAGGCAAACGAAGGGCGATCTTCTGACTGGGTAACACGAACGGAACAACCATGCTCCTGAGCCCTAATACACCCCTTAGCAAAACTCCATATGGTTGCCTTACTTGCACCCACAGGGTGCCAACTTTTGTGACTTACCCTTCATTACTACGGAAGTAAGCTTGGAGTTCAGTACTAAGTGCTTGATCAGTACGAAGTGCTTGAACAAAGGCCTTATTCTTAAAAATACCAGGCATTAAGACTCCACATAGGGATTTAGCCAGATTTGGGAAGTCCCAAGATGAAGAAATAGAGGGAAATAGTCCAAAATCTGAAGAAGCACGGCTTGGACCTGGGAAAGTCTTTAACAGTCACAGGTGAGTAAGAAGAATAAGTCTCTCCGTGAGTGAGCGTGATGTGCCGCGGATGGGTGTGTAAATTGGCGAAGTCTTGGGTGCCATGTCCTCCTCCAGGCATTGGAGGCAGAAAGTAGCTGCCCAATCGGTGAGATGGTGCGCCCCGGTCTATCGAGAGCTGGTGGGGGACCCAGTTGTATCAAGCTCTGTATCCGGCACAGCATTGAAGTCACCCCCTACTATTGTAAGACCCTGTAGGAGGTTAGAGGAGTTTGGAAAGATCCTGGAGGCAACTATTGAGGGATCTGGGCTGCACATAAATGCACACTAAAGTGACCACCTGTCCCTTCAATATTCCCACCAGAGCGATGAAGTGGGCCAGCCGTTGCATGAGAAACAGTAAGAGGTAAGAAACGCAGTAACAGGATAGCAACCCCCTCAAACCCACAGAAATACCAAGCATTAAAGACCCTGTCATATCCCTTACGTGCCAGGAAGGGGCAGCGTTCTCCCATGAGTCATCCTTATGGCAGATGGGTATGATTACGTACAATGGACCGTGTGAAGGTGTGTGTCAAAACCTAGCAAGCATTTGCAATGCAATAAGTGTCGCATATTTTAGAGTTCGAGCTATTAGCGTTGTAAATGACAATGTCTTTTATCTATGTATTTTGGTTTGAAGTGGTGTGTAGTGGATTTATGAACTGAGATACAGCTGCAGCACTGTCTAGAGGACTAAGAATGAGGAATTACCGGGGGGGCTTGGCCAACAGCATGGCCGGCTAGGAAGTGCAACTGCGGAGCTCCGCTGAGGCTGCTTCTTGATCCGACGTCGAAACATATCCTGTACCCACAAAAATCGACTGATCTGTGGCTGAAGGTGTCCTGCATCGGTACGGGGCGAAGAAACGGAGATCTCCGGTGCCGCGGACCAAGAAAACGCTTCGGAGTCCCTGGCTCGCTCGCCCGACTTCACCAATATGGCGGCCGTCTGCTCCCGAGGGTTCGGAGCACTGTGAGCACCAACACCGATCTATTGTGCTGAGGGGGGGGGACGCGGGAGAGAAGAGCCGCTTCAGGAGCGGGCCCCGACACAGGCTCTCGCCCCACCCCCGCACCCTCCCTGATCCTGTCGGAGACGGGGTGACAGAGGGGGACCAGCACTAACATGGCGCCCGGGGCGAGGAATGCGAGCCGTCGGCTCTGAAAGGTACGAATTGACCTGCCGGCTGCTTGGCGAGGGAAGGCTGGTACAAGCAGCGGTCTGAGAGGAACGCCGCCGCGGGGGTGAGGCGGTCTACCCGCCCGACGAGCTGTGCTCCCGGGAGGCGGAGATCGGGACCCGCCGGCAACCGCGAACCTCAATCCTGATCCCCGGAGGCCTAATGTGGAGTATCTAACGGGAGCGGTGCTCACTGCTGAGCCCTTGGGTGGGTATCCCGCTGCGGGAAAGCTTCAACCGCCGCGGGGGGTGCCACGAGTCAGGTGCGGCCCCCACACGCCCGGACAATACCACTGGGGGCTGAAGTAGTGACTGAGTCCTGGTACAGGCCTATCCCCAAGGGATCCACCAAACGGCTGTGAGTCACTGCTGGCGGAGCCGCCGCTTGAGAGGGGGCGGCCTGGAGGACACGGGGTCCGGCTGACATCCCCTGGCCACTGTCTCCCTATGGGCCAGGACACCGAAACGGGACCGGCGAGGAGCCAGGAGAAACGATAGGCCGAGTGCACGCAGGTGGAGAGGGGCGACCACGGTCCCCACAGGGGCGCGACGGCACACGGCCACCCGCACTCACGGCCGCCACATCCCGGACTAGCGAAGAAATCAGACAGGACGCTGCGCCTACTGGCATACACACAAGGAGGTCGCGCTTTGAGGGCGCAATCGCTGCGGCTGGGGGCGCAGAACCGCGAGAAGGTGTGAGGCCCGTGCCTGCCGGACAGTGGACCAGAGACTGTTCTTGAGGGGAACTAACAACCCGGGGACAGGCCCAACATTTGAGGCAGACCGCCTGGGACCGAAAGCAGTGTGGAGACGCGGGCAAGGCTGTAGCTGGTCGAGGCTACGACGGGAGGGCCCGGACCCCGACTCAGGGACAGAAGAGAGCAGGAGGGGAGCCGCCGCATGTGGAGCCCGACCGGGCAGCAACAGAGGACTACGGAAGTTCTGGACGCTGGGGGAACGTCCGGAGGCCTCAACCAAGGTCGGCGACAGGGGATAAGCACAATCAGACGGAGGCCACTCGAAGAATTATGGGGAAAAAGGAGCTCCCGTCGAAAGGTCCCAAGCAAGGCCCAATGGACAATTTTGCTGCGCCGCGTCCGGTGGCGGAGGGCCTCCCAGCTGCCCCGCAAGCGCGATCCGACACAGATTTGCTAATGGCGACGATCCAGGCCTCTCGCACAGATATCCACGAGTCCAGGGCGGCGCTGGAAGTCAAAATAGGCGAGGTGGGGTCCGAAGTGACTCTTTTAAGACGGGACTTCCGCAACTTGTCAGACAGGGTCACTTCGGCGGAAGCGCGAATGGGTGAGGCCGAAGACTCGATCACGACCCTACGAAGAGACATGGCGGAGCTGCAGGCCTCCCATCGTCAACTGGCCTGGAAGGTGGATGACGCCGAAAATAGGGCCAGACGTAACAACCTGCGCTTTGTCGGCTTTAGAGAAGGACTTGAAAAAAACGATATGGTATCTTTCCTGCACACGTGGCTGCGAGAAACGTTCACACAAGCACAATTCTCACCGTGCTTCATAATAGAAAGGGCGCACAGGGCCCTCCTTGCGAAACCACCTGAGGGGGCGAGACCACGACCGGTCATCGCGCGTTTCTTGAACTTTGCAGACAGGGACCTCATACTGAGAGAGGCAAGGAAGATGGGCGAGATTCGTCTGGAAAACTCCCAAGTCATGATCTTCCCAGACTATAGCCAGGAGGTGCAAAAACAGAGGCGATCCTGGGAGCTTTTCAAAAAATTTTGGGGCAGGGAACGGGGGGGGGGGGGGGGGGCTCAGGTGGGAAAACTGAAGATTCGGGTAGGGGACCACTCAAGCAAGTTAGGCCTTCGCAGCACCTCCAACCGTAAGTGTTGGGTCACTCTTAGTCACAGCACCCTTTCATGGCAGGTACCGTAGAAACATCGCAAGTGGCAGGCAGGAGGCTGAACATCCTGACGTGGAATGTTAATGGGTTGGGGTCAAAGATCAAAAGAGGGCTGGTTAATGCATACATTAAAAAGACGGACCCCGACATCATTTTCCTGCAGGAGACACATCTTAGGGGTACTCAGTGTGCCTTCATTGCTAGGGGCAAATACAGGGTGTTGGTCCATGCGGGTTACACTTCCGATTCCAGGGGAGTGGCAGTCCTACTTAAAAAATCATAACCTTTCGCCACCACACGCACATGGCTTGACCCACAGGGCACATATGCGGGAGTGCAGGGCAACTGGAATAGACACACATATACCCTGATCTCCGTATACGCGCCACCTAAACTACAGTCACGCACGAACGCCTCGATCGCGAACATCCTCCTAGACACAGCAGACACGATACAAGTGGTAGGGGGAGACTTTAATGATGTGATGGACGTTAACCTTGATAGATCAGGCACCATGGTTAACGACGTACATAGAACTGCACTATCTGACCTGATGTCTACCCTGGGGCTGACGGACGCGTGGCGGTGGTTCCACCCGACGCAGCGCGCCTACTCCTATTACTCCGGGGCGCATCAGACGTTCTCGCGTCTTGACTATGTTTTCTTGCACAGGCAATGGCTGAAAGCAGGAGATGTCGCTGAATACAGAGCCCGGGGTATCTCTGACCACTCACCTTTGCTTGTAACGGTGGGGAGCGACGGAGCTAGGGACACGGGGTACTGGCGGCTCGCGGCCTGGGACCTCCAGAACGCAAAAATACTAAAAGATGTGAGGGCAGACATAAAGATATACTTTGCGGACAATGTAGGCTCGGTTGACTCAAAAATCACTTTATGGGAGGCCCTGAAACCAGTCATGCGCGATAGGATTCGACTTAGAATAAGGGAGGACAGACGGAGACTTCAGACTGAGATAGCAGCCCTGGAACAGTCTATTCTACAATGGGAGGGCAAATACTTAACTCATAAGTCCGAAGACTCTCTACGGCGGTTGCTAGACGTCCCGAAGCAATATCGGGAATTGGTGACTAACGAAGCCAAGACCCAATCTCTAGCTACCCTACACAGATTGTATGACGTGGGGGATAAGTCAGGGAAGCTGTTGGCATGGCTTAGCAAGAAAGAGAGAGCTGAGAGATGGATAGACCGCATAGACACGGCAGAAGGTACTGCGGTCAGCACAGACGCAGAGATAGCAGAGGCTTTTGCTACCCACTATGAAACCTTCTATGCAACTCGCAACCTGGCGACATACGAGGAGGCCCTTCAATACTTAGACGATACCCCCTTCCCGACCCTCCCCCCCGGAGGACGTGGCAACACTGGAGGCAGACATAACGCTAGATGACATCACGAATGCGATAGCTGGACTCCGACCGGGCAAAACACCAGGTCCAAATTATTTCCCGCAGAACTTTTTAAACGCACATCGGACCTGCTGACCCCCCCATCTCCGGGGCGTCCTAGTGGGTGCCCTGGAGGTGGGAGAACTCCCTCCAGATCTTACTATGGCCACTATAATACCACTATACAAGGAGGGCAAGCCAAGGAATGACTGTGCCTCCTACCGGCCAATATCCTTACTCAACTCAGAGGTGAAAGTGCTGGCGACCATCCTGGCGGTCCGCTTGAGGGCAACCATAACTGGCCTGGTACATATGGACCAGTTGGGTTTCCTACCTGACAGGGCAATGAAGCTCAATCTCAGGAGAACTCGCAACTGGCTCCAGGAGGTAAAAGAGAGAGATGACCCACATTGGTTCCTCTCCCTAGACGCTGAAAAAGCGTTCGATGCGGTACATTGGCCCTTCCTGTTTGCAGTGCTCCAGAGGTTTGGATTCGGATCGAAATTCACGGCATGGATCAGATTACTTTACACCGGTCCGAGGGTGAGGGTTAATGGACTGCTTTCACGTGAATTTTCCATTCAGAGAGGTACTAGGCAGGGATGTCCCTCGTCCCCACTTCTCTTTACACTTGTTATAGAAGTCCTGGCGGCCAGGATCCGGCACAACCCGAATATTCGCGGCTTCACCGCTGGGGCGACGGCGCTATCCCACGAAAAGATCTCGCTCTACGCAGATGACGTCCTGCTCTATATTACAGAGCCCGAGACGACCGTGCCGGTGCTCTTCCAGGAATTGGAACACTATGGGGAGATGGCGGGCCACAAAATAAATTGGCACAAATCGGTACTGTACGATCCGAAGGGAAGCAATCAATGGGGGAGTCTCTCAGGGGAACTGATGACGACAACAGGTGGGTTCCAATACCTTGGGGTTTATATTACGACGAATGTCCCTCTCTCGTTCCAAAGAAACGTGCAGCGGATCATTGTGAACGCAGTGGCGGATATGGACCGCTGGAGACAGCTCCCTTTAACACTCCTGGGCAGGGCGGCCATGTATAAAATGGTTGTTCTACCGAAATTTCTCTATGCCCCCAGAATGAGTATTATCCGCTACCGCCATCGGTATTCACCAAGATCCATGCAGATTTGAGGTCCTTCCTCTGGCTCGGTAAACAGGCGAGGGTGGCACTGACCACACTACAAAGGCACCAGTACAGCGGAGGCATATCGCTCCCCAATTTGGAAGCCTACTACTGGGTGGAACACCTGACTCCTATCAGTGATTGGCTCCATGCTGCGGCGGACCACCCAACATATTCTCTGGAAAGAGCTAAAATGGCACCTAGAAACATACTACGGTATCTCTATGGGGAGGCTAAGGGAGCCCACCTTCTCCCTGCTACATCCATAACGCTAAGGGCCTGGACGACAGCTACAAAACGTATGGGGTGGGAACGGAAACCTACGTGGCAGACACCACTTTGGCATTGTCGCTGGCTGAACGAGTTGCATAAACTACGCGGATTCCAGAGGTGGGACGACATTGGCATTTCCACCATTGGGGATGTAATAGCCAAAGGGGAACTGAAGTCGTTCAGGGCTCTCCAAACGGAGTTCAGGTTACACAACACGCAACATTTCAAATATCTCCAGCTGCGCCATGCATGGCAGGCCCAGAATATCACGTTGCTTGATATTCCCGAGTATGCACCACTGGAGGGGAGGCTGCTCCAGGAGCACATGGTGGGGTCAGGCGGTGTCCCTCACATATAAAACACTGACGAACCATATGCTGGGTGACTTAACCAAACTTAGACGAGCGTGGGAGGCAGAGGTAGGGGAGATGGAGGACCTGGACTGGGAGATAGTCTTGACGCACCCCAGGGAAGTGGCCATCAAGTCCAGGTTGCGGCTGATTCAATTTAATTTTCTTCACAGAACGTATTTTGACAGGGTGCGCCTGTACAAAATGGGGAGAATAGAGGAATCGAGATGCCTTAGATGCCTGCAGTAGACTTCTTTCATACTGTATGGGCATGCACTATAATACAAAAGTACTGGGCACAGATCTTTCAGGAACTGGAGGAGATCCTCGGGGCTCCCATCCCTAAAGACCCCAAGCTGGCGCTGCTTGGTATGACGACCGAGGTGGACATGACCCGCCCACTGCTCATTTTCTTGGTCCTAGCATTGGTTGTGGCCAAGCGAGATATTGCTAAACACTGGGGAGCGCCCGAACCCCCGGACTTGGAGGAGGGGTTTAGACCTGTATATGGCAGCGGAAACGGTTACTTACAAGGCTAGAGGCTGTCCCCGAAAATTTAGGAAAGTCTGGTCTAAATGGAGGCACTATCATGGCTTGGATGGGGGGGTTATAGTGGGGTGAGAAGGGGTGGGGGGCTGCGTCGTAACCTCTAGACGGCTGAGGTGTAGGAGGGACTGAGTGGACATATTTTCGAACACTAAGGAATAGAGGGTCTCCGATTCCAGCAGGCTCCGAATACATGCATGTGCCGGGCCAATGGTAGGAGGGAGGAGGGCAGGGAAGGATTGCGAAACTGTTGCACTTCTATAAATCTACTTGTATACTGCTGAACCCTAACTTGAGTCTTTTCACGTTCTACCACAATGGGGCAGGGAGGGGGTGGGGGGGGCTGTTTCGATACTTTAACAAAAAAGGAAAAGCAGGACCTTGGGAAGCCTAAGTCTGATCATAGCTGGTGATCATGAGTGGAACTATTACACCGACAATGCTAGCCGCCCGACCTCCGGGGTGTGGGCTGAATGGCTGTGTATCTTTCAGGGTGCGAGGTAACAACAGCTGATGTACACGGGGATCCGCTGACAGATTGTATACTGGCTCCATGTGTTTCTGCAATAAAAAATTTTTTTAAAAAAAAGAATGAGGAATTACCACTGGGAACAGAGATGGAGCTGCAGCACTGCTAAGAGGTCTAAGAATGAGGAATTGCCACAGGGACCAGAAATGGAGCTGCAGCACGGTCTATAAGATTAAGAATGAGGAATCACTAGTGGAACCAAAGACACAGCTGGCAGCAGCACTGTCTATAGGACTAAAAGAATTACCACTGGGAACAGACACAGCTGCAGCACTACTTAGAATGAGAAATTACTGACTGCACCAGAGTAGCGGCTAGCTGCACTGCCTAGAGTACTAAGAATGAGGAATTAGGGGGTGATGCTTCGCTGCGACCGAAAATTGTCTTGTTGCTGAGCTCCGCAAGCGGAAAGGTAAAAACCCTTCCATCCGTTCCAATATCCGGCCATCTCACCGTTACTGAAGTCTGACTTGGACCCTCTGGATAGCAGGCATGCCCTGATCCTCCCGCTGACAGGGGGCGGACCAGTGAAGGCTCCCAAACTTCTCCTGCGGTGGGGCCGACCGGAGCGGCGTTTGCCTGTAGAGGGCACGGAACACGCTGGTGAAAATGAAAGAACTAAGGTCGGCAGTGGGGAGCAGTGGCAGGTAATTAAAAGCGTATGGCGTATGTAGCGGCCTGGACTCTGACAGTACTCACTACTGGTTCGAAGCAAGGAAGATTGGCAGAAAGCGCGTTTTTTTTAACCGAATAAAAAGTTCATCGGCAGCTCACGAGGGTCCCCTGCGCTTCAGAAAGTTGCAGCCAAACTTCCTTCGACTCCATGAAAAGACTTGCAGCTGCAAAAATTGGAGAATAACAAATTATCAACCCGGTTGAAATGAGCCCCTTCCAATTAGACTACACCATGTCAAAACCCTGAGGAGAATGCCACGAGTATTAATGAGATTTGAAACGCGTCGGCACTTTCATTCATTTTGCCATTGAGGAATTAACAGATCCTGAACTCAGACAGTGGTGAGGGACAATATACATTGATTTAACCCCATCTGTTCTTAAGTTCATTCCCAATGGACGGCATCTCTCTAAAGTGATTATGAACTGCGTGTAATGAGTGCTTCATGTTTTACGTTTGAGACACAACTGACTGGTGTATTGTTTATTTTTGTGTGCACTATTATTGAAATCACTTGTACGCACTATTTGTGATTGCTTTTTATTATGTATATAGCGATTGGTTTATATCTTCACATAACGTCTTGATTTATATATGTTTGTATTAAATAGTCTACCCTTTATTTCAGACTGCATGAAATGTTAAAATGACATAATGAAGTAATGATTAAATAAAAAATCAGGACCAAAGAATGTAGATATTGACCCTTAGTCTGTTCAAGAAAATAGCAGCATTGGAAATGGTGGCTAGGTATTTTTTTGTACTAGGGTAATTAAAAGCAGTGGAGATGGTGGCCGAGTGACTGATCGATACTGACCAGAGCCCGGGTGGGCAAATGACGGAGTGGGCCACCTGTGGGAGTTGAAGATTCGGTCTGTTGTATATGAATTTAGGACCCTAGTGTAATTTTACCGATACATGCCGATATACAGGTATAAATCACCCTATCCTTATATAGGCATAGAAATCATAACCATATTTAGACTTAGCCTATGCAGTCCAAATACGACATGGCTACTTCCATTAGTCCAATCCACAACGATTTCTTAGAAAAAACCCGCCTTCAGCAGTCAGGGACTTCCCCTTGCTTGAATATTGATTTATCCAAGAACTCATGGAGTTTTCAAAGAACTGAGTCTTTGATGACATTATGTCCAACCTTACGTCAAACTAGGCACCTTCAAGGTATAAATATGCCCACACTTGCCCAGGCAAGGACACGGTGGTTTGGAGCAGTTCGACTATCTACTTGCCCGACGCCCTGCTACAGCAAGTGCCGAAGGAAGACGACCCTCCAGCAGACGCACTGAGAGAGACACTGTCTTTTCTCCTGCCGAGAAATCCAGCTCCAGTGTTTCCAACCTACCCTTGCGGGTTGTTGGGAAATCGAGTCCGGAGAGAGAGATCCCAGACCTCCTACATTCTAAACCAAGGTACGGAGCTGATTAGACCCTTAGTGAATTCTTGGATAGATTCTTGGCAAAAGAATACTGAAACTAAGCTACACCTCACTTACTTTTTCCCTTGTACTAGACCTAGGTTAGGTACACCGGGGTAGGCGTATTTTTAGAAGCACCAGTTGAGTACTTTTAGTCTTTATTTATTAATGTATGTATTCTATGTATTTTATGGCTTAGAAACCAAATCGTGCTTTTACAGTATTATTTTATAATACTCTTCGTACTGTACGCATTGTACTTTGCAACCAGTATTACGATTGTATTGTAGCAGTTCATTTCCTCTGCATGAGAAAGAAGACTGTTCAATAAATACTTTTATTGAAAACGCCCGTCTCGCTCTATTTCTCTGCACCTCTGGTGAAACGAAGCATGCACGATTGACAGGGTGAAACAACTTTCTATTGTTTCCGCGACTCTAGAGATACATTTCTTATTCTTGGGAAACAAAGTTGTCATGTTTATGCGGTTGTCAGAAACTAATCCCTTCTTGTTTATTCGAGAAAGTTTCTAGTGACCTCTGAGCTAGCTGGCACTCACAATTAAGTCTAGTATATTCGATAGAGACCTAGTAGACTTCAGTCCTACGTCAAATCTATAGGATATATTATTCCAATGCGCAGAGCCTATTCGGAATATAGGAAGTACACTACATGGCGCCCAACGTTTGGTAAGGCGATAATTTAACGCTAGATACTAGAGTAGCTCAGTCGTGCTTTTCACACAGACCCCTTTTTCCCGTAAACATACTCCAAAAAACGTCTGGAGTGGGTTAAAGGATATAATATCCGCCATAACTGAGTAGGACGAAAATCCTATGAAAATCCTATGTATTAGTTTTTGGTTTGTTCAACGTTAAAGGATACAGTGTTCCAAAATATTGTGCACCTAATGTTTGTTTCCTTGAAACTTGCTCTGCAAACTTTCGGTCGACAAAAGGGAGCTGCAGCTCGGGTAGTTTTAGACGACACAAATCTCCAACAAAATGACCCGGATGCTTTAATCATACCGGTAAATATAAGGTAAACAATCACTATAAGACTTATAGAAAATGGAGTATCATCGAGAGGTGGTATAGTAATATTTGTTATAGAGGCACATGAGTATCGGCAGACAGAGGTATTCTATTCATGGATTCTATTTTCTGCAGCAAATCCAGCAACACACGAGTTCCACTACTACAACTTTCGAGGACGTTGAAATTCGACTAACTTACCAAGAGCATCAGCTCTGCTCTGATTTAATGTGGCCCTACAACATCAAAATCACATTACCAGGCTCGGTCCACTAGGTAGACCAGGAGCAACATGGCCGGTATTAGCCAGCTATCCACCACGTCCTGACATTGAAAGAATGACAGGTCCAGAACTGTTTGCTCAGCTGAAACAGCTGATTAAAATACATAGACAATTGGTTCAATATGTAATGAGGACTTTAACAGTCCAACTTACTATAAGAATTCCACAGCACACCCCTCATCAGGGGAACACAAACAAAATTACACCACTGACTATACAGTCAGTAATCGGTAAACTGCCCGCAAAACAGAAACAAATTCTGTTCTGGTTAGCCCAAAAAAATATCAACTAGAGGCAGTATTCCCTGATTGTCACCTCCTGAGAAACACAGGATTCTGACAATCTGTTTACCAATGGGGATTGCACCACACGTATAGGACTGCGACACTTGGGGTACTGTCTTTGCTTCAATCTACACAAAAACACATGGTATTCCGTCTATGGCGGTAATACCAGACGTCCTAAGACAGATTCAAAATGAATACGTACCAGAACCTGCCTTAAATCTTGGTATGAAGTTACTAAAAGATTTCAAACAGGTCTCGGCTATACTATTAGCTAACATTAAAGGTGAAGCAGCATCTGTGGCAATCCGCCAAAAGCTAAAAGAAACAAATATTACTGAGCAACCATATGAACTTGCCAGAATTATTGAAAAATCCTATGAAGAACTAGGTAGAGCTAGTTTGGGGTGGGAAACAAGTAAAACCACAGCTAACTGAAAATCCTGAAAAAGTTTTTATTAAAAATAATCTCACTACTCCTAAGAAGAAGTGGGAAAACAGCAAACAGACACTTCCTAAAGAGAAGCGTTCTCAGTCCAGAGGAAGATCTCCTCAACAGGAGCCCTCTGAAAAGAGATATAACCTTAGAAATAGGGATAATTTAAGAAAACCTGATAGATATCAAGATATTGATACACGTTCCTCTCGTACCTTTCAGACTTCCTCGCAGAAATCCGAAAGAAGAGGACGATCAAAACAAAAAGAACGCGTGAAGTCCAAAGACGAACAGCACGTTCCAAAAAATAAGAAAACTCAGTTCACCAAGAAGAAGGTAGCAAGTCTAAAGATCAGACATGCCGAGGATCTTGAATACACAACTCAAGAACGGTGAGTGGGCCCAGACAATGCTAGACAGCGCAGCAGAGGTCACCATAGCTCGCAAGATCCTGAAGGATCATCTGGAGACAGTGGACTTGAATGAATACATTCAAGTTGAAACTGCCGACACCAGGGTTAGTGTACCCCATAAGTTATATGAAGTAACACTCCGGATGGAGGGGGACATAACTAGGAAAATAAAAGCACTCTTTTGGGAGAAGCTACCTAAGGGTTATGACATTCTTCTAGCTGAACAAGACTGGCCACCTGAATTTGTCAGGGAGTGCCCACATGGCGAAGAGATAATTATGCCAGCATTCTCAAATCACATTCCAATTCATAAACAATACACATATGCCAGAAAATGGGCTGTAGCCCAGGCT
This sequence comes from Lissotriton helveticus, assembly GCF_964261635.1. Taxonomy (NCBI): domain Eukaryota; kingdom Metazoa; phylum Chordata; class Amphibia; order Caudata; family Salamandridae; genus Lissotriton; species Lissotriton helveticus. The sequence goes on from NC_136070.1 coordinate 152,740,284, forward strand.
CCAGCATTATACAAAAATCACGTAGGATGGGATGAGGAATCTCCTCATCATAAAATCCAGTTAAAAAATCAACCTACTGCACAAAGGCAGTATCCAGTTAAGCAAGAAGCTAAAAACCAGGTCAGGGAGATCTTAGATCAACTTGAATACCAAGGGGTGATTGAAACTTGCACCTCATCTATGAACAATCCTTTGTTTCCTGTCTCCAAGCCAGACAATACATATGTCTAGTTTTGGACTACAGACACTTAAACTCTTGTTGCACAACTTTTGCAGTACAAAATGCACACAGTGCAGCACCGATGAATAACATTGTGCGGAAAAAATATAAAACTACATTCGATATTTCTAACGGTTTCTTCTGTCAAAAGATTGCACCAGAAAGTAGGTATTTGACCGCTTTCTCCATCATGGGGACACAGCGACAATTTTGCCGTCTCCCCCAGGGATTCAAGAATAGTCCAGGTTTATTCTCAGCCAGAGTAACAGAGTTACTACAAACGTATGATGTTGAGGCAATATCTTATGTCGATGACATCTATCTTACAGACAATGATTTGGACGTGCACTTGAAAAAAGTGAACACCATAATACTTGGGTTTGCCTCTGAAGGGTACAAATTCAATTTTAAGAAATCACGAATTGCCCACCTCAACGTCCTATTCTTAGGATACGAGTTATCAAGTGAAGGTAATAGCCTGGCAGCCAACTTTCAAGAGAAATGTGCGCTGCTTCAACCTCCAAAAACGCTGAAAAACTTAGTCAATTCTAGGTTTCCTGAATTTTGGTAGAACTTATGTTCTAAATTACGCAGAAAGGGTTAGACCTCTCTATGAACTAATAAAACACGATTTCAAATCAACTAATTGGACTCAAGAGCACACAGAAATTTTGCGTTCAGTGCAAACCGACATGTTAGCAAAAACACTTTTACAAACACGAGACAACGTAAGCAATCTTGTAATCCGAATCATCCCAGGGAGATGCAGATTCATGTACCTAACCTTTAATGAAGGTGAAAGGTACCAATAGCTTACAAATCACACTTGTACACACAAGCTGAAATGAAATTCACTTCTACAGAAAAGATTTTGACAGCGGTTCAAACTGCAGTAGCAAAAGAGAGAGCTCTAGTGCAGGGTAAACCCATAATGATTGTTACACCTGTACCTGCCTTAGAGGCAGTAACAAAAGCGAGCATTCCAAATGCTAAGGCTTTACATCCGAGATGGATACAATGGGTAAACTCTCTGCAACAGACGTTGAATAAGTTTTTGACCCATACTTGAAGACACAAGAATTTCTCCAATACGAACAAGAATGTCCTCTGCCAACCGAAATTCTGCCTCTAGAACATTACGGCTGTTAATCTATACAGACGGATCAGCACAGCCCGCAATTGGGGGTAAACAAGCCTATAGTGCTGCATGCGCGATCGTTAAAGGTCACTGGCGCGAAGGTAAATTTCGACCTATGGTAACTAAAACTCAATCACTCGGGGACTGTACAGCTCAGCGAGCTGAACTACAGGCTTTCAAGATGGCGCTTGAAAATACCGATCGCGAATTCCCCACACTCATAGTGTGCGATTCGTATTACTGCGTCCAGTCTTACAATGAATATCTGCAGAACTGGGTTCAAAACTGTTTCAAAGATGCAAAAGGTGCCACAATTAAGCACAAAATGCTTTGGGAACAAGTAGTTCTATTACAAAAATAACTTCAAAAGACTCATGTGATTCATACACTTAGTCATCAGCGTGATGGCGTTCACGTTGCAGGGAATTCATTGGCTGATGAGGCCGCGAAGGCAGCTGTGCAAACGGTTTCTGTAGCTGCAATCACTCGTTTAAAAATAGACGGTGAAACAATGCTAGCAGTGAATCCCTAAATGAAAGGCAGCTATGCAGCATTACCTCTAAATTATCCACTCTGATATACATACATAATTGATGCAAACTCACTTCCTTTTGCTCGAATCCCTGGAGTGGGGGATAGAGTAATTCCAAACAGGAACCAGAGAGGTGCTTTGGTTCACGAAGCACATATGGGAGAGGGTCTGACACATCAAGGGATCTTAAAATCTCTAATTGAATTAGAAGAGATGTACTGGTGGCCAGGAATGAGCGTAGAAGTTTACAAATTTGGAAATAACTGTGACACCTGTTACAGAGATCATAGCTTTGAAAGCAACCAGGTACCTGACTACAGTGTAGCCAGCCCAGTACAGATACCATTGTTAGACAGCATTAGACTTTTTACACGCAGACGTCACCATGGACAGATGCGTTCCCACAACTATTAGGACAAGATTCATTTGGATGTGGCCTCAGTGCTCGGCTGATGCCCAAATTGTTATAAAAGATTTGCGAGTCTTTATCGGCACGTACCCTATCGGCACGCTACATTCTGACCAGGGTCCTGCGTTTAGCTCTCGAGCTTACACGGAGGCCATGTCTAGCTTGGGCGTTGTATTGCGGTACTCAAGTCCATTCCATCCTGAGGGAAATGCGTTAGTGGAAAGAAAAAAACATGACATAAAGCAAAAAACATGACATAAAGCAATCTATAACAGCTAGGGTATTGGGTTCGGGTGACGGGTGGGTCAAACATCTAATAAATGTCCAACGTAGTCTTATTAATCTGCCAAGAAATTCTCTGGGGGAATCACTCCATATGAATTACTATTTGGTACTAGAATGCTCATCCAGGATCTTGATTGTCAAACTGCAGTGTTGGAACAAAAACCCTTTTATATCAAAGACCGTTTGGCTGTTTTACAGGACTTCAATGAAAACAAGAAGAAGTCTGAGTAACACAATACAGAAGCCAACAACCACTGAAGAAAAAACACCTGTCCCAGCAAGACCTGTCTGTATTCCAATGATACCCATGATAGCCATGCATCAAAACTGTCTGAAACATTATATAGTCATACAATCTCCCTGGCCAGCAGAAATGGGTATGCTATTAAGTGGGCCACGGTCGACCCAAATTTTTTTTTAAAGGAGGTAATCTCGGAAGACCTTGAGCACTTCATGACATGTCTAGAACAATATCCCAATCCCCACAAGATCAAAGCGGCTTATGATAATATAGTAGCCACTATTAATGACAAATTGTCCAGGAAGCGAAAAGACGGAGAAAGGGTCAGAACGAATGGATGGTTCAACTCTGCCTGCACTAGAGCCCATAAAGCTCTCTTAAAGGCAGTAAAGGCGCTGCCGAAAGATATCGAGGTAGTCAGAGCAGCTAGGTTGGTTTATAAACAGGCACTTCAAAATTGGAAAAAAGAAATTAAAGATCTTGCCTGGGGGCATTAATAAAGGCTAGCGCCCTTCGGGACAATATTTCCTTCTGGAGAGAAGTTAATGCCCCGTTCTTTGTAGATAGAAAGACTGATTCTTTAGAAATAGCTATAGCCGAGGACGTGTGGGTTAGTTACTTCACGGCACTATACAAAAATGACGATCTGCCTGTGGTAAACTACCCTGCGACATCATCACCCATCGCCACTGCCCTGCAGTCTGAAGAGTCTCATACCATAGATACTTTTCCGTTGAATATAGTCTTTTCTCCACCAGAGGTTGAGCAGGCTATTCGAGAGAGCGCAAATTCCAAAGCCCCAGGGCCAGATGGCATCCCTACTGACTTATTTAAAGAAAATATGGACTTATGGGCCCCGCTCCTTACAAATGTTCTAAACTCCTATAGTCAAACGGGCTTTCCAGTAACATGGCAGGAACCCATTGTAATTCCCATCTTTAAAAAAGGAGATAGACACGATCCCAAATGCTATAGGCCAATCTCCCTACTCGACTCCTTGATGAAAGTAGCAGGAAGAGTTTTACTTACTAAATTACAATCCTGGGCCAAAGCGGAAGGGGTTCTTTCAAAGTTCCAATATGGGTTTAAGTGCGGGCTGGGCACAGTCGAGCAGGGACTCAATTTGGCATTAATAACTAGTAAATACATGGTGGCAAAAAAAGGGAACCTATACATTACGTTTGTCGACTTAAGCTCGGCTTTTGACTGCTTAAGCCACAATGTGTTATGGAATACCTTAACTAAGTTGGGGATAGACCCATTTGTTCTCGATTTTATAAAGGAACTATACAGAGGTGCAGGGGCAACGGTCCGCTACGGTAAAAATGGAGAACGCACCAAGAAATTCCCAATCGAAAAGGGCGTTCGACAAGGCTGTATCCTTGCACCTTTCCTTTTTAATCTGTATATCAACGAAGTGGCAGACTTTTTGACCAATTTGGAAGTGGACTACCCCAAAATTTATGTTACGTCGGTACCGATACTACTTTACGCTGACGATGCGGTAATAATGTCAAGAACTCAGGTGGGCCTTCAAAAGGCATTAACTGGCTTTTCCACTTTTATGGGCTCTAGAGGGCTGAAGATAAACGTGGGAAAAACCTTCACCATGTGCTGCACGTCAAAAAACAATTCCAAAATAGACTGCAAAACGTTCGTCAATCAGACAAAGATAGGCTGTACCAAAACTTTTTCCTATTTAGGTATCATTTCTAACAATAGAGGAACTTGGACTACAGCCATCACTACACGCAATCTGGCTTTTTCCCGTATCATTGGCGCAGTAAAACAATTTGCCAAGATACTGGGCGGAAAACCCGCAGACACTCTGCTGAGGATTTACGCAGCAAAATGTGTTTCTACTGCGACCTATGGGGCTGGCATTTGGGGGACGGCCGACTGTAGACAAATCCAACTAGCGGAAAACGCATTTTTCAGGTACTTGTTAGCTGTCCCAAGATCAATCTCTACAACCATATGCCACAAGGAATTAGACCGGGTACATATCACAGACTTAATCAGGATAAGACCAATCATGTTGTGGCATAAGATATGGACTTCCAAGGATACAGCCTTTAGCAGGGACGTGATTCAAGACTGTATGAATCAATCAGCAGCTAGGAAGTTTACCTGGCTTCATTATGTCAAAAAATTTCTGAATTCTATTGGCCATCCAGAACTCTATGTAACTCCCAGCACCTGTGTATTCATTTCGAAAAAAGCTTTAAAGGAAATCTGCCTTGAGCTGCTAGAAGATAGGCGATGGTATCTGGACGGAAATAAGTCTACGATCATCTCTCACCGCCGCCTTCTACATTGCCCAGGTTTACATCCATACCTGGCCCCGGCACTTCCTAGTTACACCAGAATGCTATTAACAAGGATGAGGACCGACTGTTTTTATAGGCTGATATCCTTCCCCACCTCAAATGACTGGTCTGCCACGCTAATTAATTGTCCATGTGATGATTCATCCACTCAGTCAAATATCCACTGCATCTTCTTCTGTAAATACTATGATTGGGGCAGAAAGAGGCATCTGTTGCCCCTCTTAAAGATGTGGGGTTTGAGACAATGCAAACCAGCCTTGATCAGACTGTATATGTTACAAGACGAATTTACTATGGTCGCAGCTGTTAAATTTCTGAAATATGTAGTAAGATGCAGATCTTTGATGGCATAATGATTGCATTGCACATTAATGCACTTAACAGCATACACTAATTATCCTGGTCTCCTCTAGTGTTTTAACGAATGATTAAGTTCGCTTTTTAATGAAAAACAACGTATTAATTTGTACTTCTGTATTTTGTGGATGAAATGTTTTTTTATGTGCTTTTATGGTCTTTTAAGAAATACCGAATAAAGCTATCTTTGAATCTTGATTTGCGAGTCTTTATCGGCACATACACTATTGGCACACTACATTCTGACCAGAGTCCTGCGTTTAGCTCTCGAGCTTACGAGGAGGCCATGGCTAGCTTGGGTGTTGTATTGCGGTACTCAAGTCCATTCCATCCTGAGGGAAATGCGTTAGTGGAAAGAAAAAAACATGACATAAAGCAATCTATAACAGCTAGGGTATTGGGTTCGGGTGACGGGTGGGTCAAACATCTAATAAATGTCCAACGTAGTCTTAATAATCTGCCAAGAAATTCTCTGGGGGAATCACTCCATATGAATTACTATTTGGTACTAGAATGCTCATCCAGGATCTTGATTGTCAAACTGCAGTGGTGGAACAAAAACCCTTTGATATCAAAGACCGTTTGGCTGTTTTACATGACTTCAATGAAAACAAGAAGAAGTCTGAGTAACACAATACAGAAGCCAACAACCACTGAAGAAAAACCACCTGTCCCAGCAAGACCTGTCTGTATTCCAAAGATTGGGGATCTAGTCAGGGAAAAGATCGCGGTGAAGAAGGAATTTGGGCCTTCTTACAGAAAAGCAGTACCTGTCTTAGCAATCCACGGAACAAGATCAGTGTTACTACCGCCCCTTGCTGGAAAAAGGGAGAACAGAATTGTGTCCATCGACCTGGTCGAACCACATCATGTGGCCGATAAGTAGTAGGCCCAGTGGACTCCCAAGATGGACTCCCAAGATGTAGCAGACAATCAAATCTTGCTACAATCCAAGACATATCACCTTTGATAAACCTGCAGTTAGAAAAGAAGGACTATGCAACAAAGCCATGGAACTTGTACCTCTTGAAACCCAAATAACAGTTTGTCAAGAAACACCTGTCTACAATGATATAGCCTCTGACTATTCTAATATGTTTGTTTGATAACTTTATTTCGGTCGTGGACCATAAAAGTGCAGATAAAATACATACAAGCACGGTAATAAAATCCTTAAATAAGCAGTTACAAAATTCTTAAACCACAAGTTTGTCACAAGTTATCAAAAGTTATCAAAAAGGGGAGTAAAAAGAAAGAGAAATGCTAAAAGGGGGGTTGCTCCAATTAGGTCCTTGTCAAAAAGGTGGTCCTTCTGCGCCACATACCATGTAAGAAGCGAGAGACTGCAAACACAATGGGGGGGGAGGTATCATATGTTAAAATTCTGCAAGCCTGAGCACATTGTCTAAGTCCCAAGTTTCTACACAGAGGGGCCAACCAGCATTTCCGTATTTTGCTATACACCGAGCAGAAGAACAGGACATGGACGATATCTTCTGTGCTATTGTTACATGCTGGGCAACTTCCCTCATTTAAAATAGTCCATTGGAAGGTCAGCCCCCTGATGGGCAAACAGCCATGCCTTAGTTGAATATATAGTTTTCTCGCAAGAGGATGCTGTACTAGATCTAAGAAATCCTCCTTCTTGGGCACAGTTTTCACCTGCAGGAATTCAGTTGTTAGCCTTCCCTGGGATGGCGAACTGAGTAGCGTGTTGAGGCTGTTATTTCTCAGGATAGGCAACAGTTCTGACCTTTGGAGCCTAGGACAGCTCACCTCCGGGGACTCCCACAATTGAGGCAAGCCAATTTGATAAAGCAGGGCCTTGATGTGTGATAGCCAGGGTATATTTTTGTTCTTGAGCTGCCCCCAGACAGTAGAAAATTCCGTTCCGTAATCAGCAAGTTCCGGTACAGTCCAGAGCCTTCTCCAGTAGAGGAGGGTCGTGCGGCTATCAGATCTTTTCTGGACTCAAGGCCCATATCTAACCGCAATGGTGAGAGGGGTGCTTTGGGGTAAGCCTACCAAATTTCTCATGAAAGCTTGTTCCACCTTTAGTAGACTCAATACATTCTTGTGCCCCCATAGTTCTGCCCCATACGTAGCTGCAGACCTGGTCTGGGCTCTATAAGTTTCAAGGACGGGGGCGACTGGTTTAAATTGTGTAGTTTTATGAAATTTCCCAATCCCCCCTATAATCTGTGAAAGTCTCAGGGCAGATCTAGACACCTGTTGGCCCCAGTCAAAGTCTTCAGTTAACGTGACACCCAGGTAGACCAAGGTTTTCACCCGCTCAAGTGGGGTGCCGTTCAAGGCAGGGCTCGGGCGGGTGTGCCTCGGGATTGAAAACCATAAACGTGGTTTTGTCCAGGATAACCTCCAATCCCCTCGAGGCACAGAAGGTTGAAACCCCATCCAGAACCCGCTGGATGCCTGTTGAAGATCGGGATAACAGCAAAGTGTCATCCGCAAACATCAGAGCAGGCACCCTTCCAGTTGCCAATCTCGGGCCATCGTTATCCCTAACTCCATCCAATTCATCTATCAAGCCATTAACATAAAGGCTGAGGAGGGTAGGGGCAAGGGCACAGCCCAGGCGTACCCCCCTGGTTACAGGAAAGGGGGCCGAGAGTTCGCCGTTCCTTCCACACCTGACCTGGGCAAAGTTCCCCGCATGGAGTCGGATCAAGACATCTAGTAAATAGAGCGGGAGGCCTAGTTCTTCCAATACTTTCCATAGTTTCTCTCTGGGCACAAGATCAAAGGCGGCCCGCGGGTCCACAAAAACAAGGTAGAGGCTGCCACCCTCTATTCTTGCAGTTTTCCAGAAAAGGACCTGCAGCCTAAAGATCTGGTCCAGGTTCGAGATGCCTGATCTAAATCCAGCTTGGAGGGTGGTCAGTATTTTGTGTTCCTCTATCCAGCCCTGTATCTTATCCAATAGAATCCGGCCCATTAATTTTTGGGAAGTGTCTAGAAGACTAATGGGCCTATAGTTGGACGGGGATAACGGGCAGCCCTTCTTGTAAATGGGGACGATCTCAGCTCCCAACCAAGTCTCCGGTAGCTTGGAGCCCCAAAGGATGGCATTAAACAGGACTGCAAGGTACGGAGTCCTTATTTTGGGCTGGGAGCGAAAGAGGTCACCAGGTAGTTTGTCAAGGCCTGGGGATTTGTTTGGGAGCAATCTTTCAATAGCAGACTCCAATCCCTTGAGAGAAATACTCTCTAGGTTTTGAAAGGAAGTCATCTCCCAATCGCCCACCGGGCCCCTCCGCCGACCCCGGCCCGAGGCCCCCGACAGTCGATACTCGTGCAGGGGGTCTGGGGCCGGGGAGGTCCGAAGGGTCCTATCTACCCCTGGCAACTGGGCCTGTCTATGATGCGCGTCAACCCAGTCTCCGGGCTAGTGTACAGAGCTGCGAAGTGTGACTCCCATACTGCGGGGGCTATGTTTGGGAAATTAACCTCACCCCCCCCCCCCCCCCCCCATTTGTACCAGCATTAATTAGAGTCCAAAATAATTTTGCATCCTTTGAAAGGAGCGCTTGTCTCAGTTCTTCCCACCTGGCTTCCTCCCACTCTCTCTTGCCTCTGGTGATCTCCATTTTGTACCGCTGTCTCGTTGCCCTAATCAATGGCATATCTTTGGATTTTATTGCTGCAAGGAGGTCCCTCTTTGCTTTCTTACAGGTACAATCGAACCAAGGGTGCGACCTAGGAATGCTTTGTTTGTTTCCACTGACTGGGTAGAGTACCTCCCCTAGTGTCATAGCTAGTTGTGTATGTATTTGTACGGGTTGCCGGCACGAGGCCGGCTTGCCCATCTCGCTTATGCAGGGAATTGCAATCTGGTATATTTTAGCGAGGTTAATGGGAGAGTTCACAAAATGCGGCCATTTTACCCTTTTCCTGTTGTTAGTTACCATAAGGGGTGTTCTCTCCATAGCTGGGTCTGGGTCAGGGTTTGTGAGGCCAAAAGACCCAGGCTTAAGGGTTAGAACCAAGGCATTGTGGTCACTATCATGCCTTGGTACAACCCTAAATTCTTTCAGCCTATTCCAATGTTTTGCCTCCATCATGATATAATCTATGATGGAGGTATGATTTGCCCTATTGTAAGTGCATGCTCCTGGACAGTCGGGGTCCAGTCTCCCATTGCACGACCGCATAGACGTTGCAAGGGTGAAGGATTTTATCTGGAGCACCAGAGGTGTCCATGCTCTCACTGGGGTGATCTTCGAATCTGGGATGTGCCAAAGTAAGTCTATCTCGTCTTGTTCACTATCCTCCATGCTGTCCAGAGGCTCGAATTGGCAGTTGAAATCACCACCCCAAATTATCGCAATAGAGGGGTCTAAGCCTTGGATAAATTGATCAAGGGCTTTAATTGTATTTGATTCCTGCCCCTTTTTAAGTGGCCTTGAGTAGATGTTTACTATGGCTACTTGTTGGTGACTTTGGGGTGTTAGTATGACACACTGGACATCCTGGGAATTAGTTTGCATTTGTTCTGCCTGGATTCCCAAGTGGGTACCTATCCATATCGATAGTCCGCCAGAAGGGCGACCTCTTCCTGTAGACACTGCTAGGATATCATAGGTTGCAAAGGCCGGGCTTTTGTTCTCCTCCATTGCCCAGGTCTCCTGCATAAGGCAGATATCATGAGCAGCCATAAAAGAATGCCAATCTGGTGTGGTCAATTTATTTTTTAGCCCGGCTATATTCCAGGAAATTATTTTTAAACAACCTTCCCCTGGTTTTTCTGAGCCTTGCGTTTCCCTCACTCCATTTACAGGGGGGGTATCTAATTTTCCCTTTTCTCTGGTCCCCTCCTTCTCCAAAGGTGAGAGTCAATCCACCTCCTCCAAAACACTGAACCTGTTCCAATGGGCTTGTAGTGGGTTTATAAGATCGTGTGGGAAAATACCCTCCCCCGGTGCTCGCCACTGTTGCATTCTGTTTGGAGGGCCATAGTGGCCCCTCCTGCGAGGAGCCCTATTAGGGTGGACTAATCTCCAGGGTGGGATAGAGTAAAAGTATGACGGACGTAGTGGATATATTTGGGTGTTTGGTCCACCCAAGGGGGCATTACAGATATAATCCACAGTAGAGGTGTCCCTAAAATTTATTACTAAGATGTCTCCTGCCACAGTTTTTGGTCCCTCCCCTATCCATTCCACTCTTCTGACAGCGAGTATTTCCCCTGAAATGTCTGGGGGTAGTGGTCTCTTTGCTTTTAGCCATTGCGTGCACTTACTTTTTAAGTCAAAGTGGTTTTCTCTTCTCCCTTCATTTAGGGGCGGGACTCCTGTGAGTGCTACAACGAAGGGCAAGGCTTCCGGTGGAAGATTGATAGTCTGCAATCGGGCTGGACCAGCATTGGCTGGTACATTTCTTGTTTTAGGCAAACTGTTTTTTGTCTCATTTTTGCCCTCTTTAGTGTTGGGACCGGTTTTATCATTATTGCCGTTAGGGTTTCCTACTCCCTGATGGGTCTGGCCATGGGTGGTGGTTGAAGGACGGGGGGAGATAGAGCTCTAATGGACTTGGTAATAGGAAAAGGTGTCCCTGCATTTTTGTTCAATATAGGGGGGTTTGCTGATGATATGGCAAAGGAAGAAACAGCTCCAGCGATTGCGAGAAATCTGGATGCAATCCCAACAATTGGCAGAACTGCCTCTGGCTATTTCATCAACTTTGATACATTTTCTGAGGATCTCAGTGAACCTGAAACTATGCCAGCAAATAAAACTATCAAAGAAAAAATAACAGAACTCTTTCATCAACTTGAAAAAAACATAACTAGTTTCACCATGGGTTGAATTTTGGATTGTGTCAGGTGTACTTTTTCTCCTGCTCTGGCTCATTCTTGTTTTAAGTTTGGGAAAGATGATTGATGGAAAATACAGTGCAATGTACACAGCGAGTAAGAACATCAACTTGCTCCTGAAACCTCACAAATCATCTCATCATGAGCGAAGAGACCTGTCATCAGTGAACATCACAGCCGTTCCTATACCTGGTGGTATAGCATGGGACACAACTGATTATGTTGATGTGCTTCCAATATGTTTGGTTGCATCCCCCTGTTTGCACACTCCTTTTGTTTCTCTATCACAGAGATTCAATAAAGTTCACATATTCAATTTGAATTTTTGATTTTCATGTTCTCTATTGTTTTTTCGTTATTCATCTTCAATTTCAGATGCGTTTATTATTTGTTCGTTTTGAATCCACATTTCACACATTATAAGTATTCATAATGCTCCAATGCATTTCGAGCTTTTACGCTCTTCACCAGGGAGCCGCTCTATTAAACAGAATAAATACACTCATGTAAACATTTTTGTGTCCAATTGATATCTGATCAAACAAAGTAAAATAATATAGTGATACCATCTTGTGTGCCCTTATATCCTACACAAGCTAAGTGACCGTGTGTTAACTCCTTAGCGTGCCGGCGAGTGACCGTGATGTTTTATTAAAAGATATGGGTGTCATACATTCAGTGACCCCCTCATATATAACCAGCGAGTGTTTTACTTACGAGATCTTTGTCAGTGTGATGTAGACTTGCGTAGATAACTTTAAAGAAAAGGCGATATGAATATCGTTACAGATTATGTTTCATGGTGAATAATTCCACAGTCGTTCTATCTAATAGTCGATTACAAGTGCCAGTACTTACTTAGTGTTTAGTCTTTCCTTATCTCCCCTGAAGTTAGAGGTGCCGGTGAAGTTTCTCCGAGGTGTTTAGACTTCCGCGTTTTGATTCAAATGCGGTAATAAAGATAGCAGTAGGGTTACGAGTTTGCGGCGGTGTTGGAAATAGAAATGAGACTGCGGTTCTTGGCGGCCATCTTATAGTGGCAAACCGAGTGATCTGGCTATATGTATGACGCGAAATGTGTAGGTGACATTGTGGTCGGGCATTGATATAACTGGGCATGAGTTATCAATGTAGTGTACTCATAAATGAATAAATTAATATTGAATTAAATTAATATTGGATACCATAGACATGAGAAAATATCATAACCACATTAAACAACTATTGTCTGTAACAAGTTAATTATAAATACCATAAACACGTTGGGCAACTACTGTCTGTCCCAAGTCCAGAACATACATTCCATAGTGGTGTCTGTTATTTTACAGATAACAAGCATATTCCATTCTTTCATTGAGACCGTTCGGTCTGCATGACTGCAATGTCATAATCCAATAATTTTCTCTCCTAAGGAGATGGTTATTGTTGTCCTTGCCTTCTTCTTTTGTCGCAACTTCCAGTGCTAAGAATCTTAATTGGAAAATGTTGTGTTTGGCCTCCATGAAATGTGCCGCGACTGACGATTTTATATTCTTCGTTCTGATGTTGGATTTATGCTCATTTATCCTGGTTTTGAGTTTCCTTTCAGTTTTCCCCACATACACTTTTCCACAGGGACATTTCAATAAATAAATCAAATTTTCTGTATCACATGTTGCTGTAACATGAAGTTTTATTTCATTCCCTTTCAAGGGGTGATTGATTTTATCACCTCTTATATGCCATTGCAATTGTTGCAGTTTAGACACGGTAACGTGCCCTTAGACTTTGTTGGAACTTTGCTTTTTAGTATCTCTCCTATGTTTTTATTTCTGGTGTAGGCGAAAATGGGTGTTTGTGCAAAACTTTGTTTAAAATCTGGTTCCAATGTTAACATGTTCCAATGTCTATTAATGATTTTTTTCAGTTTTTGACTTGATGTTGAGAATCGTGTTAGTTTTAAACAGTCTGATTTGGCTTTCATCAATAATGTCGGAGGGTACCCTCGTGATTCAAACCTTTTTGCCATTTCGGTTAATCTTACTGAACATTTACCAGGGTCAGATACTATGCGTTTAATTCTGATCATTTGTGATAATGGCATGTGTGGTTTTTTTTTTTAATGAAAATTTTATTGAAATTAACAAGAGACAGTAAAACAAAAAAACACAAGGCAAAAATACAGTGATGGCAATCTTGAGTCCAATCGGGAGCAGCTCCGAACAGTTCAAAACATACAGTATAACTGAAAGCAATAGCGAAAGAGGGGGGGGGCAGCGAGGAAACCATGCAATATATACTGTCAATACAAAACATTGGGAATGTCAGTTAGGGGGACAAGGAGACATCAGGGGTAGAAACGTGGGGGAGTACATATATTTCCACGATAAGCAATCCACTGTGACCAAATTCTGTTCCACTTTCTGGGTCTGCCCCGGGACAAGTATACTGTCTTTTCCCGAAACATGCACCAGTCCATATTCTCCTTCCACGCCAATACAGTGGGCGGTCTATGAGAGCCCCATAGCTGTGCAATATCCCTCTTAGCAACCATGTTGCCGAGGGTCGCCCAGTAGATCTGAGAAGCAGTATAATCGTTAGGTTCACATACATTCAAGAGGCAGCGTCGGGCCTCAGGCAGAAGCGGAACCCCCGTGACATTCGCCACAATCGCATGCACTCGGGATCAAAAACCAGCCACTTCGGGACATTCCCACAAAATGTGAAGGAAGGTGCCAATCATGCCACAGCCACGCTTGCACAACCCATCCAACGAATAACCCATGCGAACCAGACACGGACCAGTAACATACACACGGTGAAGGATCTTAAGTTGGACAAACCGAAGGCGGGCGGGTATGGCAACCTCTTTAGGCGAGGACAAAGCAGACTGCCAGTCCTCGTCGTCCAGTTCCAGCCCATCAGCAATCCATAATGCCCTGAGGTGCAAGAGCAAGTCAATTCTAGTGTTGATCAGTTTTTTATAAATCAGTGAAATTGTACTATCGGGGACATGGCCGTCCAGGATACGGTCCTCGAGAGGCGAGGATTCGGGAATAGCAGTTCCCACAGCAAAAACTGACAGCAGAGCATGACGTACCTGAGCATATCTAAAAAATTCCCTGTCTCCAAGCTCATATTCCGTCTTGTGCGCCTCAAAGGTCTTCACATTTCCTTTAGTCCAAAGGTCACCCACCTTACTTAGACCAATCATGTCCCATTTATCAAAACCTTTCGTCCCCCATAGATTGCCCAAACTTTCGGAAGCAAACAAGGGAGTCGCGCGCGTCAACCTATCACACCATCCCAAGGCCGCATTCGTATCGTGCCACACTCTGACGGCGATTTTCGTGGGCCCGGTCAACGTCCTATGAAGCCCCTTGTAATATAGCACTCTATTAAAATTCCCACCGGGCAAGAGGTGCTTGTCCATGGCAAAGGCCGGGGTAGGACCGGGAGAGTAAGTTGCGTGGTTAACAGCACTCGATTGAGAAGCCCAATAGTAACGCTTGATGTCTGGGAGGGCAATGCCTCCATCGTACCACGGAAGCGTGAGCTTAGACAGAGCAATGCGCGCACGCCCGTCCCAGACAAGCCGCCTCTGCAGGTGTTCCACTTCACGAAAATATCCGGAAGGAATGGGGTAAAAAAATGTTGGGAGTGCATACAAAAATCTGGACAGCGACATCATTTTGAAAAGAGCCGCGCGACCCAGTGGCGACAAAGGCAACTGCTGCCACCGTGCAGTGTCAAGTGTAAGCCGGTGAAGAGGGGGTAGCAGGTTGCGTTCATAGCGAACTGCGGGATCCAAGGAAACCTAAATCCCCAAGTATTTAAAGCCAGTGTCAACAATTTGAATCTGGAATCTACGCGGCAGTGGGGGAAGCTCACCGGACAGAACATAGACACATAATTTGGTCCAATTGATAATGAGACCCGAGTTCCTCCCGAAGGAGGTCAAAACATCGAAAAGCACATTAAGGGATTGATGGGGGGACGTAAGGTACAAAAGGATGTCATCCGCATACAGCGAGATTCGATCCTCAAAATCGGGAGTCCACCTGATGCCTTTCATAGAGAGCTCCCAACGGAGCCACGCCGCCAACGGTTCCAGAGCGAGGGAAAAAAGCAACGGAGACAGCGGGCAACCCTGCCGGGTGCCACGCCCAAGTGTAAAGACGCCGGAGACCTTACTGTTAACAACCACCTGGGCGAGGGGTTTTTCATAAAGGTGCTTCACCCAGGCGATGAATGTCGGACCGAACCCAAATTTGGAGAGGGCAGACCAAAGATAAGGCCATTCGATAGCATCAAAAGCCATAGTGGCGTCCAAGGAGGCCAAAATGGCCGGCTCAGTTAGAGTCTCAGCTCTCGCGAGAACTCCGTGAAGTCTGCGAAGATTAAGGGCGGTATTCCGGTGTGGAATAAAGCCGGATTGATCCGGATGGATCAAGTCGATGATCACCGTAATCAATCGATTAGCTAGTAATTTAGCCAGTATCTTAGGTTCGGCATTGAGTAGTGAGATGGGCCGATACGAGGCGCAGCGATTACGCGGCTACCCTCCTTGTGAATTACTACAATGGTGGCTAATCGCTGATCAAGGGGGAGGGAACCAGAATCGAAAGCTTCAAGGAACATATTCCTTAAGTAGGGCGCCATTTTGTCGGGTTGTAGCTTATAGAGTTCAATGGGCAAACCATTAGGACCCAGCGCCTTGCCAGAGCGAAGAGAACGTATGGCAACAGCGACCTCGTCTATAGTGAAAGGCGCATCAAGTAGGGCTCTATCAGCATCGGAGAGGCGAGGCAATGCTATGTCTCGCTACAACAAGTGGGAATCATCCTCGTCCCTATCACTGACCGAGGCGTATACGGTTTTGAAATGATCAGCAAAGCACTCAACAATACCAGCTGGGTCAGTAA
The DNA here is from genome assembly GCF_964261635.1 of Lissotriton helveticus. Taxonomy (NCBI): domain Eukaryota; kingdom Metazoa; phylum Chordata; class Amphibia; order Caudata; family Salamandridae; genus Lissotriton; species Lissotriton helveticus. The sequence goes on from NC_136070.1 coordinate 152,756,533, forward strand.
CACACTCACCATCCGGCCTTTCAAGCACAGGGATGACACGATTCACTCTCTCTTTCTTGTCCAGCCACGCAATCAATTTACCAGCCTTGTCGCCCAGGTCATACATCCTGCCCTGTTGCTCTCTATTCATCGCTTTCGCCGCGTCAGTCACAAGGGCCCTATATTCAGCTTGTTTCAGACTGAGGGAATGCAGTTGAGAACGAGTAACGGCACCTTCAAGAGCATTTTCAAGCACAGTTATTTCAGTTTCGATGCTCACAAGTTCCTCACATTTAGCCTTCTTGGAAGCAGCAATCAAAGACAATGAATGTCCACGAATAACAGTCTTGAAGGCCTCCCACAGTGAAACAGAGGAAGAAACAGACCCCACATTTTCATCGAAGTAGTGCTCAATGGATTTCAGCAGTGCAGAGCGGGTTTTAGGATTGCGAAGGTGCCAGGGGTTTATAGGAGCCACTCTACCCTCGCCACCCACCCCAGCCTTGACACAAAGCCACAGGGGGAGTGATCAGAAATGCCCCTTGGTATATTGTAGCTGCGTAGGGTGCATCAACCTCAAACTATCTATAAGGCCAAAAGTGTCCAGCAGGTCAGCAAGCCACAATTGAGACCTAGTCAAATCTCTAGGGGGGTGGCGATCCAAAGTGCCAGAGACCACAGAGTTAAAGTCACCACCCAGGATCAGAAGACCCTCGGGAAGACCCAATAGGAGCCGCCCAAGGTCAGCAAAAGTGGACGTCTGCAGGCCCGGAGGGACGTACAGTGTGAGTATGGAAAGCGTCTTACCCTCCCATCTACCGGTGAGCGTGGCATAGCGCCCCCTGTGATTGAGTTTTACATCATCAATTTCAAAAGGGAGGGAGGACCGGATGAGAATACCCACTCCTCTGGAGCCGGAAGTGAATCCAGAGTGAGCGACCAGTCGATATCCACATCTATTCATAGCTTGACATGCGTTACCGATTAAATGCGTTTCTTGCAAAAGAACAATATCGGGGGAATGGCGTCTAAGAAACTGCAGCACAACCCCACGTTTTATCCTGTCTCCCAAACCATTGACATTCCAGGATAGCAGTCTCAACTCACCACCCCCCATCCCCGTAGAAGAGACAGAGCACACCCCTCACAGGACCCAATGATTGGAATGGACGAAAAACAATACAATGCCTTGTGAACAAAACAATAAACAGACGAACAGGTCTTTAAATCCAAAGCCTTTACCCTTTCATTGGTCTTCGCCAGGTCCGCTCTAATCAGTGTAACATCGACACCCACCGTATCAATCTTGGAGGCGAGGGCCTGCTGTCCCATAGAGGCCTTCATACTGGCGATGGCGCTCATGACATCTTGAAGCGATACCTCAGAGGGCTCAGCAAGGTCCACCGATGGGTCCTCAGGAGAACGGCCGGTGCCGCTGGGGAACCCTTTAGGATGGGTGTAACGGTCCATCACATTAGTTTGTGAGTCCCCCACGGAGAGGCGTTTTCGTCTTGCACTTCTCAGTGTCCGGTTTGGTGGCCATCTTGAGAACCGAGCCCCGGAGGGGCCTCGCGACCTGGTGAAAATGGCCGATCACGATGAGGCCAAAAGTACACGAAATGGGCAAAAGGAGAGAAGATCCAATAGGGCTGGAAGCCGGACCTTCACTGAAGAAGGCACACAGCAGTAGAGCAGACTCAGCCAGATCTGGAGTAGATCAGAAGGAATGCCAGTCAATCAGAGCCCGGAGTAGGAAAGTGAAACTGAAAGTTGAAGTGAGGCCGCCTGGGGGAGACCCCTCTGGCCGTTGTTGTTTAACTACTCCATGGCCTGAAAATCAGCAGAGCCCCCGGTCTCGTCCCGGGGCAGGTCGCAGAAGCACGAGCCGATGTAGAAGTGGCCCCCGACGTCCGATTTCGATTTTGAAAAGAATAATGAGGTCAGCCGAGAATCGCCTTCAAAAGCCCATCTTCAGAAACAGGATATTAGCAGGATATTTGCGGAGGGCGGCGCAGGTCTCGGGAGCTCTGTGCTCACGCGACCATCATGGATGCCCGCGAAGCTCCTTGGCATGTGTGTTTTTAATGACATTTGATGGTGACTGTTAATATGCAGGGTGTTGTTTCTCTCCGTTGTTTTACGATAAATGTCTGTTTCCAGACCTTCATTAGTTCTTGTAATCAGAACGTCTAAAAATGTAATTTCATTCTTAGATGTTTCACTTGTGAATTGGATGCGGTCATCTATTGAATTCCAGGCTTCTAGCATCATTTTGGCTTGATCTTCTGTTCCTGCCCATACCAGAAATATATCCTCGATGTATCGGTTATATGCTTTAATTTGATTCTTCCACTGTGGGTTTGATAGAATATGTTGTTCCTCGAACCTCTGCATCACCAAGTTTGCATAGGCTGGTGCTGTACAATTGCCCATAGATGTTCCCGTGAGCTGTAGATACCACTCATTCTGCCATTTGAAATAACTCTGATACAGAGTGTAATGTATTAGTTCCATTAGGAATATCTGCATTGAAGTTTCCAAATCTGTGTGTAACAATGTATGTTCCATTGCTTCCAATCTCATTGAGTGCGGAATGGAGGTGTATAAAGATTTTACATCCGCCGTGCAAAGTATTATGTTCTCCCACGAGTCTGATTGTATTTCTTTTATCTTCAAGAGGAAATCGGTCGTGTCTTTGATGTATGATCTTATTTTTTTCACACTTGGCTGCAAGTATTTATCTATGAATTGGCCCACAGGTTCATGGACACTTCCACAAGTCGAAACAATTGGTCTGTAGGGCGGGTCCTCTTCATTTTAATGGATTTTGGGAACCATATAAAGAGTGGGACTTTTGGGGTTTAGTTTAATGAAGAAATTCTTGGTTTTTTCTTTGATTCCATTTTCATAAGCCTTGGTGACCAAGTCTTTCAGTAGATTGGTAAATTCTCTGGTCGGATTGCCCTTTAATCTCATGTAGGTGGTGTCATCTGCGATGTGTTCTTCCACATGAGTTTCATATTGGGATCTGTTAATTATGACCAATGCTCCCCCTTTGTCCGCCTTTTGACATACAATAATTGGGTTGTTCGCTAATCTTTTTAATGTGTCAAATTCTTTTTTTGTGATGTTCTTCTTTGACAGAGTATTGCAATTTATGTTGGATATGTCTTGTCTAACCAATGTCTCAAATAGGTCCAATGTTTTGTGGCTCGAAGGGGTCATATAGGTACTTCTCATTTTCAATCCTCGTAGTTCATCTGGTTCTCTCAAAGGTTGGTCTGGGATGACATTATCAAAGAAATTCCTTAAACGTAATTTTCTCATAAGTTTGTATAAACTCACTTCAAATTCCAATGGGTTGGTGTCTAATGTTGGGACAAACGATGTGCCTTTTTGTAGTAAATTGATTTCTAATGGTGTTAATCTGTAATCAGAGATATTTATTACTAAGTTTCTTTGACTGTCTTCTTCTTGTCTTTCTTCGGAATAACCATGCTTCTTGTATTCGGATGTTCTTTTCTCTTTGTCCTCCTCGGTCTTCTCTTTCTGACCAGCCTACTTCTAAAAAAGGCTGGCCTGAGGTTGATTGTTATACGTTTTCCTCTGAGGTGGTTCTTGATGTTTCAGTGGTGTCTGGTGTTTTCCTCAGTGCGCCCCGCTGTTAAGATCTGTCTGTTTCACTCCCTGATAAAGACGTATCTGTTTGTTGGGTATAGGGTCGGTTTCTGCGTCTCTGAGCGTACACCTCTGCCCAGGTGTATACTTCCCCTAGTTTATAGTCCAGGGTATCCCTCCTGAACTTCCTGATTTTCCTTTCATTTATTTCTTGCGAATGTTTTGATATCTGGGTGTTTGTCTTCTAAAATCTTTGACCAGTCTTCTGCTGACATCATGCTGGCGAGTTCATTGGTGACTTCTACTATCTCCTTGGACAGATCCTCCAATATATTTGAGAGCTCTTCTACAATTATTAACATTAGATCTAGCGAACACTTATTTAATATTGCGTACCACCGTTCCTGAAATTTCTTAGCATTTTTGCACAACGATGGTTTGAGTGCGATCCTGAGTCCACGGGGAATTCTCTGGGCCCTATGGTATTTAATTAGAGTGCTTGTGTGCAGTCTTTGGTTTATTTCTCTCTTTGACAAGTATATTAATTGTCTGATGTTCTGTTCTTTGGTTCTGTTGGTAGTTGCCTCGGATGTATCCTCCTGTATGAGTGCATAAATTCTGGACACTTCCTCATTTGTAAATGCAAATATGTGATTCAGAAAATTTGATTTATTTATTGAAATGTCCTTGTGGAAAAGTGTATGTGGGGAAAACTGAAAGGAAACTCAAAACCAGGATAAATGAGCATAAATCGAACATCAGAACGAAGAATATAAAATCGTCAGTCGCGGCACATTTCATGGAGGCCAAACACAACATTTTCCAATTAAGATTCTTAGCCTTGGAAGTTGTGTCAAAAGATGAAGGCAAGGACAACAATAACCATCTCCTTAGGAGAGAAAATTATTGGATTATGACATTGCAGTCATGCAGACCTAACGGTCTCAATGAAAGAATGGAATATGCTTGTTATCTGTAAAATAACAGACACCACTATGGAATGTATGTTCTGGACTAGGGACAGACAGTAGTTGCCTAACGTGTTTATGGTATTTATAATTAACTTGTTACAGACAATAGTTGTTTAATGCGGTTATGATATTTTCTCATGTCTATGGTATCCAATATTAATTTATTCATATGAGTTCACTACATTGATAACTCATGCCCAGTTACATCAATGCCCGACCACAATGTCACCTACACATTTCGCGACATACATATAGCCGGATCACTCGGTTTGCCATTATAAGATGGCCGCCGAGAACCGCAGTCTCATTTCTATTTCTAACACCGCCGCAAACTCGTAACCCTACTTCTATCTTTATTACCGCATTTGAATCAAAACGCGGAAGTCTAAACACCTCGGGGAAACTTCACCGGCACCTCTAACTTCAGGGGAGATAAGGAAAGACTAAACACTAAGTAAGTACTGGCACTCGTAATTGACTATTAGATATAACGACTGGAATTTTTCACCATGAAACATAATCTGTAACGATATTCATATCGCCTTTTCTTTAAAGTTATCTACGCAAGTCTACATCACACCGACAAAGATCTCGTAAGTAAAACACTCGCTGGTTATATATGAGGGGGTCACTGAATGTATGACACCCATATTTTTTAATAAAACATCACGGTCACTCGCCGGCACGCTAAGGAGTTAACACACGGTCACTTAGCTTGTGTAGGATATAACGGCACACATGATGGTATCACTATATTATTTTACTTTGTTTGATCAGATATCAATTGGACACAAAAATGTTTACATGAGTGCATTTATTCTGTTTAATAGAGCGGCTCCCTGGTGATGAGCGTAAAAGCTCGAAATGCATTGGAGCATTATGAATACTTAGAATGTGTGAAATGTGGATTCAAAACGAACAAATAATAAACGCATCTGAAATTGAAGATGAATAACGAAAAAACAATAAAGAACATGAAAATCAAATTCAAATTGAATATGTGAACTTTATTGAATCTCTGTGATAGAGAAACAAAAGGAGTGTGCAAACAGGGGGATGCAACCAAACATATTGGAAGCACATCAACACATTCAATAGGACGTCACGGTGGACACATCACCCCAGGAGCACCCCAAAAAATGAATGTAATTAATTACCTTTCGGGATTAGATCGACCGGTTGTGCGCAAGCAAATACTAAGACATAACTGATTATGACATTTATGGCCTGGTGGAACTGTTGAAGATTCCACACCAGTTTAAGATTTCTTTGAGTGACTTTGTCTCACCCAGCACCTTTTCTGATGATTGGGACTTTGAAACTGTTAATAATATGATGACAGATTTAGAAATGTCAGCTAAATTCATAAAACATGAATACTTAGAAGGTTCATCAGATTATGAACAAATGTATTGTTTTAATCATTATGGTCACCATTATTTGCACAAATCTGCAAATCCTAGATTTTTTTTTACTTATAATCAATGGGAACATTGTCAAACGCCACCAAAGGGCAGCTCAAAAACATTTTATGAAAAGTTTCCATACTTCTCAGGTTTTAATGTCACAAATCCGGAAACGTTTTATTTAAAAAATGTGAATAATAAAACGAAATGAAAAACATGCTGACCAATACTAAACAAATTTATTCTGCGAACTTTTATGCTCCGCTGTCTACATTAGGTTTTAACTTTTGGAAAGACCACATTGAGACAAAAACTGTTTGGGGAACAAAAGACTGGCAGGTGCAAGGTTTAGAAGCCTTATTCAGAGCCTGCATTATCCCAGAGCAAATAATGTTTTTAAATGACACTGTTCAACAAACATCTTGTCTTGGCCTAGCTAAGATAAAAGATTTGATTTAAACAAACCGTCCATACCTAAAGCCACACCTGACCGTAATGGCACTGCAGATGAGGAGGTAGACGTAAAACAGATTTTACAACAGAACAGAAGGGTTCACAGTAACCAGGCTAGATCCAAGATATTGCCAGAGACAACATCCAGGGATAGTTACAACATACAGTGTAGGAAAACTATGCCTTGAGTGGCTACAGAAATCCACACTTCCAGAAATTAAACAACACTTAACTTTACTTAAAGAAGGTGTTGACTTACGAGACTTCTTACTTGGACCTCATAAACCATGTCAAAAACGTTTCATATACGCCGGTATATATTCTGCTTACAATGAAGCATGGAAAGTCACGCAAATGGAAACTGCAGAAAGAGTACGAGAAATTTATTGTATTAATTTAGAGAAAGCTCTCTCTGTAGTGGACAATGGGTTAACGACTCTGTCCTCCAGAATTTATTCTTTGGGCAGCATTGTATCATCTGCCATTAACATAATAGAGCAGGACTTGCTAATGTTACAACATCGCCAGTCTCAATTACGTTCTATAATGCTGCTAGGCTGGACGTTCCAAAATCTGCGTTCAGGCTACGTGCCATGGCGTCTAATCAATACCACGTCATTGTTTACTGTCTTTAACCTTACAGATAAACAAATCTCTTTGGCACAAAGAGGAGCAGACTATACGGTGCTGAGCATTGAAAAACTGGAAAGATAACCATTTAACTGTTTCTGAGAAACCAGTCGTGCAATGGATAATACATGGCACCATCACGATACCAGTGACTATTTTCCAATTTCATTATTGCTTAAAACACATACCAGCAGGCCTGTATGAAAGGTTGGGTAAAGAATACATTAAGTCGACCTGGAATTTACCATACACACACACAAATGTTGGAGTGGGGGAAAGGAGGTATTTCTTAGTGGAAAAAATTGTAAGAACTCACTAAGCGGTACACTTTTGTGTCAAGGTATTAATTTACAGGGAGCCTGCGAGGGTTCTTCAAATGACCTCTCTTGCCACCAGCAGCGGTGATCGAACCAATTTTCAGGCAGCTTTCCAATGGCAGCTACGTTATGCTCAATGATCACAGCTGTTGTGGCATGTTGCCAGGAAAAGCGTATCTAGTCAGTGTGTCAGCCAGGGTCACTTGTTGTATGCAAGTATTGTATCCAAGAAGCAAGACACACAGGGAGTCGGCATCATGGCCTTCACTGAATATCTCTTCTATATGAATTGATACTTTAAGCAGAATGAAAGCCATTCTTTTGCAAAAAACTGTACCACTGACCTCGTCCAGAGAAATTTATCATCTGCTAGTTGCAAGGACTTCTGCAGAGATACATGCATTATTATCAACAAACTGCCCAGTACATTTCGCAGAAATGTTAGGTCAAATTTTAAACATGTCTGATACCAGCGGTATTGCACATGTATTTAAGACTATTTTTTCGGGACTGTTAGCACCCTTTGAACAAGTCCTAGGCATTTTCCCTAACTTCGTCCACTCTGCTCCGATATGGCAAGTCCAGTCACCGACGATACCCAGACCACCATGGAGCATGCTCTCCTAGCCATGCGGTACCGTGACAGAATTACACAGATTCTTGGCTTGGCTTGTTTAAGAGATCGGAGTACCACATGGTTTCTCTCGTTCAGACCAATCTGGCAAGATTGCATCTTACCTGTTCTACGATGCCTGCTTTGTGGAGAAGAATGCATGTTAGATGTTTGTCTAACACTACCATCGGTTGTGCCAACGGATGCAGACGCATTACTGAGTCCGGTAACGGCTCACGTGTTGTGTTGCCCCCAACGGCTACCAATCCTGATGACGGCATTCATTGAGATCTCACCGGTAAATCCAACTGGAGGTGAGCTACGCGGATCAACAGGCACCATCTGATTTGAACATTGCTAACGCGGCTGATGCTGACGGCGATGCTTCTCATCTGTGAACAATTGATCTACTTAATGAAGTAGTTCCACTTTCACCTACTGTGGTAGACGATTTCTTTGCCAGCTTAGACGATTTGATGTTTTCTCCTGACACCAAAATAACTTTTGAAATCTGCACATAGCGTTCCATGAACTCTAAATTTGGCCTTCACTTTTCATAACAATCCTTCCAAAGCTTTGGAATTCTATTTTTCTACAGCTAATTTTGACTTTTTCCCAAAGAACGTGAACATCATTATTATTTTTTTTTGGCACAAAGTAATCTGCTTAAAGTAGAACTATTCTTCGAGCACAGGAAATTCTTTAAATACTTCCTATAGACAATATTTGACCTTGTCCTTAAAAACAATAACAGTCTATATATTCTGCTATGGAATGGTCTCGACCTTTTTATTCTGTAACTTAGAGCCATTTCATAAATGTCATTACATGATTCATTCAGTTAGCTTTGCCAACATCATAATTCATGTTTTAAATGACGCCTATTGCTTTTAAATGCGTTCTGTACAAATGCTCATTTTTTCGTGTGCAAACCCTTTCAAATGCATTTGATGTATTTTGGGTGGGATTGTAAACGCATGCTTTAGATATGTTTTAGTGCTTATAATTTAGTAATGTTAAACATAATAAAGTGGAGTGGGTGTTGTATATGAATTTAGGACCCTAGTGTAATTTTCCCGATTCATGCCCATATATAGTTATAAATCACCCTATCCGTATATAGGCATAGAAATCATAACCATATTTAGACTTGGGCTATGCAGTCCAAATACGGCATGGCTACTTCTACTAGTTCCAAAAATCCACAACAATTTCTTGGAAAAACCCGCCTTCAGCAGTCAGGGACTACCCCTTGCTTGAATATTGATTTATCCAAGAACTCATGGAGTTTTCAAAGAACTGAGTCTTTGATGACGTTATGTCCAACCTTACATCAAACTAGGCACCTTCAAGGTATAAATATGCCCACACTTGCCCAGGCAAGGACACGGTGGTTTGGAGCAGTTCGACTATCTACTTGCCCGACGCCCTGCTACAGCAAGTGCCAAAGGAAGCCGACCCTCCAGCAGACGCACTGAGGGAGACGCTGTCTTTTCTCCTGCAAGAAATCCAGCTCCAGTGTTTCCAACCTACCCTTGCGGGTTGTTGGGAAATCGAGTCCTGAGAGAGAGATACCAGACCTCCTACATTCTAAACCAAGGTACAGAGCTGATTAGACCCATAGAGAATTCTTGGATAGATTCTTGGCAAAAGAATACTGAATCTAAGCTACACCTCACGTACTTCTTCCCTTGTACTAGACCTAGGTTAGGTGCACCGGGGTAGGCGTATTTTAGAAGCACCAGTTGAGTACTTTTAGTCTTTATTTATTAATGTATGTATTCTATGTATTTTATGGCTTAGAATCCATATCATGCTTTTACAGTATTATTTTATAATACTTTTCGTACTGTACGCATGGTACTTTGCAACCAGTATTACGATTGTAGCAGTTCATTTCCTCTGCATGATAAAGAAGACTGTTCAATAAATCCTTTTATTGAAAACGCCTGTCTCTCTCTATTTCTCTGCACCTCTGGTGAAACGAAGCATGCACGATTGACTGAGTGAAATAACTATCTATTGTTTCTGCGACTCAAGAGATACATCTCTTATTCTTGGGAAACAAAGTTGTCATGTTTATGCGGTTGTCAGAAACGAATCCCTTCTTGTTTATTCGAGAAAGTTTCTAGTGACCTCTGAGCTAGCGGCACTCACAATTAAGTCTAGTATATTCGATAGAGACCTAGTGGACCTCAGTCCTACGTCAAATCTATAGGATATATTATTCCAATGCGCAGAGCCTATTGGGAATATAGGAACTACTCTATAGGTCTTGGGGCCTAGGGTGCGTGCGCCGCCACCGTGACCCTTGACAGTCGAATCTCCCCGAGAAGGTGACAACGGCCGAAACACAAATTGCCCAGCTTCAATCAACAAAGCGTCTGGAATCACAACAACAACAATGACTACTAATCTAGAAGATCTAGAAGGTATGGCCAGAAGAAACAATATCTGCGTAGTAAGGGTGCCGGAGTGGGCGGAGGCCCCTGATGTTCCTAGAGAACTTCATAATTAACAGACTGAAACTCAAAAGACGGTCCACGTTTTTTTTATGGTAGAGAGGGACCATCATGCTCTGGTTTCCCCGTTCAGTCTGAGAGCTCCTCCAAGAACCATAATCGCACGAATCTTTAACAATCGTGACCGGGATGCCATACTACAAGCCGCTAGAGCAGCAGGTGACATTCAATTTGAAAATTCACACATCCGGTTCTTCCCGGATTTCATGTGGTTAGTACAGCGACAAAGAAGAAGCTTTGAAGCGGCAAAGAGAGAAATCTGTGAATGGGGCCTTAAATATATGATTATGTTCCCGGTCAAATTAAGAGTTCTAGTGGACGGTAAGACCTGGCACTTCGAGGATCCGGACACTGTATGGAAGTGGTTGGAGGAACGCTACCGTTGAGGAAATAATAGTGGAAGAGGGTCAAAGCCGAGTGGCAATGATTTAGTACATGGACCGAAGTGGGAGAAACCCCGAATCCTCGGGGGGAGGAAGAGGCAGAAAGTGAGCATAAGAGATGCAGCAAGCTGAGAAGTCGGGACCAATATCCTTGACAAACACTATGGGGAAGGGGGGCATGAGAGTGGGGCAGCAATGGAACAAGAGGTTTTCAGGATCCTAGAAATGCTGCTGAAATCTAAGTGAGTGTGTTGGGAATCCAAACTGAGAATGGTAAAGGATTGAAAACCTTTTTTTTTTCTTTCTTTCCAAAACTGTGCTAACCGCGCTTGCACTGCCAAACTCTCCGCACAGTGTATTGACTAAGTTTAGGGTTGTGGGCGCCAGGCGCTCTGCGGGTTGACAGGTTGGGCATGGGCAACCTATTTAGCAGGGTGGGGGTTAGAGGGAGGCAGGGGACAGTTAGGAAACTTTAGTTATGAGGTTTATTTAGTTCAGGTTGACGCTTTGAGACAGGCGAAGGCAAGAAGTGTGACCAGCACTGCCAAAGACCCAGACCAGATAGTCCTCCACTCCAAAGGGAGCAGGAGAAGAGAGGGAATCACAAATAGTCCAAATGACACCCACTGACACTCAGCCAGGTTCAGTTAAAATATTGTCCTGGAATGTAAATGGCCTGAACAGCAGGATTAAACGCACTATGTGCTAGGGTTCATCAAGAAACACTCCCCAGACTTAGTTATGATACAGGAGACCCACCTCCTGGGCAACCAATTTAGGGCACTGAATAGATACGGTTATAAGCTGTTGGCTCACGCAGGCTACACCTCGGGCTCCAGGGGCAATGTGATACTGTGCAAAACATCCTTCCTGTACTTGCAAACACAACAATGGTCTGACCGATTAAGCAGATATGTAGCAGTAAGCATTCAATGGGAAGGGAGGACTTTGAACCTTTGCTCAGTGTATGCCCCCTCAGGGCTTACAGGCTGCGACCCTGGAGTTGGGCATTACACACATGTATAAGGGGCATATGACAAAATATATATATTAAGGATTGCCACCAGCATTTAGCCACAGGTTTTGCACCATGATGTGATGGAAGACGTAAACGTAATACATAAGGGTAAGCATTTTTTTTGCTCTCACCGATGAGCCAAGAACACCAATATGCCACTCTGAGCATTTTGCCATGGGTTTAGCACCAAAATGCCATGGATACCCCCAATATGCCAAGAATGCTCACCAATATGCTAGGTGCAGCATTTTGCCGAGGGTGTAGCACCAAAATGCCATGGGTGATCTAGAATTTCAAGAAGGACTGGCTATGTATAGAGCCCAGAAATGTACCATTGGGGGAGCACCAAAATCCTAGGATGCCCCTAATGTGCCAAAAGGTACCAGGTATTTATGGGATGTTGCCATATCAGAGAGAGACACACTCTCACACACACTCTCTCTCACACACACTCACTCTCTTTCCCTCTCTTTCCCTCTCTTTCCCTCTCTTTCCCTCTCTTTCCCTCTCTTTCCCTCTCTTTCCCTCTCTTTCCCTCTCTTTCCCTCTCTTTCCCTCTCTTTCCCTCTCTTTCCCTCTCTTTCCCTCTCTTTCCCTCTCTTTCCCTCTCTTTCCCTCTCTTTCCCTCTCTTTCCCTCTCTTTCCCTCTCTTTCCCTCTCTTTCCCTCTCTTTCCCTCTCTTTCCCTCTCTTTCCCTCTCTTTCCCTCTCTTTCCCTCTCTTTCCCTCTCTTTCCTTTTCTTTTCTTTTTCTTTTCTTCTCTCCCCCATACAGACACACACACTCCTGCAAACACCCCCCACATACAGATACTCATGCAAACACACACAGCATTCGCAAACCTTTTTTCCAACCTTCCCTGGTAGCTTGCACGAGCCTGCTTCAGCTCAAGGGTGAGAGTGGATTATCCCCGGCCTGGATTTCAGTGTCCACATTCTTGGAAGAAGACAGGATGATGTTTCTTGTGTGCTTCCAGCACCTCCCCGAACTTCTTCTTGGCTTCTTCCTGATGCAAAGGGACCCTGCAACAAGTTATGTGTCTAGGAGAAGCAACACATTCACACTGCTCCAGGGAAATGCAGAATGGAGTTGATTCATTTTTCACTGAAGAGTTGTTTCCTCGGGTGGATATAAACCATCATCCTAAAAGCCAACTGTAAACACACCTCGCCATAGCGCCTGTAATCAGCACCCCTGCGTGAGACCACAAGCAATCCCGTGGTTTGGTGATGTACCTCAGGTCTGAAGGCATGGTTCATGGGAGCAAGCGGTAGTCTGCACAAAAAGAAAGAATGTGCAGTGATGGGAATAAACTGTAAAAATAAAACAATATTGTAAAAGTGAATGACAGCGAAAGGTGGAGAAAAAGCGGAAAAGAGGGAAATTGGAGAAAGAGGTAGTGAGAAAATGTCATTAAAGTAAGAGAGGACGTGAAAGAGTGAGAGGATGAGAATAAGAGAAATTGTGCCAAGGTGCAAGAGAGAAGGGGCTCTCCAGGGGGCCTTCCTTTCTGGACCGGCCCTACTTACGCTATCTACGGTATGTATTTTCATATTTTCATTCATATATATATATATATATATATATATATGAGAGAGAGAGAGAGAGAGAGAGAGAGAGAGAGAGAGAGAGAGAGAGAGAGAGAGAGAGAGAGAGAGAGAGAGAGAGAGAGAGAGAGAGAGAGAGAGAGAGAGAGAGAGAGAGAGAGAGAGAGAGAGAGAGAGAGAGAGAGAGAAAAAAAAAAAAAAAAAGAAACAAACTAAAGCAGGAAACCAAAAAAAGAGTTTTCCGCACTGATAAACTGACAGCGTAAGTAACCTGTACTTGTCCGTGCTCCTCATCTAACAACAGAAGTGAGATATCTGCTGCACGAACAAATTAGGAGGTCGCAAAGAAGGGCCCTGAATTCAACCTATAATAGGCAGGAGGCGGAATCAAATTCCTTTTACTGAATACACCAGGTTTTACAGACCGTGCATGCCAGCTGCCTAGGCTCGACCTACGAAGGAAGAAAAAAGGCGAACATGCATGCAATGCATACTCCAGCACTTAACAAACAGCAGCTTGCAAATGAACCCCCACCGCTCAGCTCCCACCCCTTCCCAGAGTTCAAACCCAGAAGCCCTGAAAAAAAGGTTTCTTAAGAAAAACAATATGCACAACAGTGTAGAAACATCAATGGGAGGAACCCCATCCTAGTAGAGTAGAAGACGTTAAGATAGCCGCAATTCTGTATGATGGAAGTGTCTACATGGCGAACATGTAAACAGCTGGGTAGGTGATTTAACAAGCACGCCTATAGAACAGACAGAGCATCTCTTAGAGTCCAGTATCATATAGCTGCCGGGAACTCATTTCCAGTTAAATCGTGGAACGATGAGAAAGATCAGTGTCCATATGGGGAGCTACCTGTGTAGATGACAGTGAGTCTGGAGGTCCTCGGTTCCTGTGGGTCTGCAGTGTCCTATCGGCACGACAAAGAGGCAGCAGGGCTACAAAGTGGATGATCCTCTGTAAGCCACTGCCATACAGACTCCAGGTTATCAAGAAGCATGATTTGTTAGCATGAATGACTTGGAATCTAGCTGGAAACAACAAGTGATTTGAAGCCCCATGGCTCTGAGTTTTTGCTTGACCTCTGTGTACGAGCGTCGCCGCTGGTGTACCTCGTGGGTGTAGTCTGGAAAAAGGATGACCTTTGTGTCAACATACTGGAGATCCAATTGCACCCGAACCTCACAGAGAATAGCATCTCTATCCCTGTAGTTAAGAATGGGAGCGAACTTTGGTCATGAGGAGGCTCTTGGTGTCGGTTGGGGGCTAGCGTATGGTGTACCCGCTTTATTGCAAACCAGAAGGACTTACATTCAGGGGGCATCCAAGATTTAATCCAGCGCTCTATATACTCTGCCACCAGGTGGGGTTCACTGCCCTCCGTACCTTCGGGGACTCCAATTATATGGCAATTGTTGCGCCTTTGAAGCTCTGCTGTGCGGGTGAGCAGTGTACGATCTGGACTTTAAGAGTGGAGATGTCATCCGCCACTGTGGAGATCTGCGATTCAGCTTCTGCTATACGTGCAGCATTCCAAAGATCCTGACTCAGTAACACCACGTCCATCATCACCTCTCTGATTTTCGTCTCCACTACAGTCTGTGATGTCTGAATAGATTTAAAGATAGCTGAATGGGTGGGTCTATCCTTACCCATCACGGTGGGATCTCAGTAAGGTCAGGTCGCATGGCAGAAGGAGTTTATCCGCTTGCCATGAGATTGCAGCAGCATGAGCAACCGGTTCCATGGGTATGGTGAGTATTCTCCATAGTACATGAAATGTAGGGCACCACAGCTGGTGAGTGGCTAGGCATCACCAAGGGTCCCTTTGCATAGGCACCAGAAATCACCACTCCTGACCAGCGCACCGGAACCCGAGAGGTAGCGATCATCTCAGCAGTGAGGTTCGCCACAGGAGGAGGCAAGGTCCAGATAACATCAAGTGGGACCAGCCCGGTCACCAAATCAAGCAGGTGGGTGTAGGGCTAGGTCAGTGGAGGGTGTCTGGCTCAGCCCTACCCCTCAAGGCCAGAAATCGTCACCTTGCGCATATAGGGGGCCAAAGGAAAATGCAATTTACAAGGCAAGCAGGACCAGGATTTGTTGGAGTACTCAAGGCCCAGGGCAGCAGGTACTAACAGTGGAACACTTGTGGAAGGCCCCGTTTCCACAACACCCCCAGGAGCCACATCCGTTTGTTTCAGAGACCAGAAAGCAGTCACCATAAAGGAGCCCCACACAACACCAACAGCTGCAGAATCTGTAATGGTTCACCAGGCCAGTTCCGCAGGAGCGTCAGGAATTCGCCGAAAGATCCCCAACCTTCCCCTACGACCTCCTGCCTCTATCAGACACTAGAGCACAAAAGGCACGCAAGGGGAAAGCAGGAAAACAAAACAAGGAAAGAAGGGTAAGATCCAGGCCATGGAACCTCTTCGTGGACAGGTGGCAAGGAGAAGGGCTGTAAAGGAAGGAAGGTGTTATTATACTGTATTCATACATACATCTTCTATTCTCTAATTGCTATAGGAAATACCTTGCTTCTTTACAGGATTGTATCATATGTTCAATGAGGCGAAGAACCATGCATCTCAATTCTAAGTGCTGGAAAATAAATAACATAAGTACTTCGCACAAACTGATGTCTAGGATAGCATACTCTAATAAGAAATGTGTAACAATCTCACCCACGCTATGTCCTTGTGAATAGGTAAAGGTAGCTATTTTCTTGTGCCAACACAACCTCAACATAATCTCCTACGCCGACGACACCCAGCTGATCCTCTCCCTGACCAACGACCCCGCCGCCGCCAGAGCCAACCTGCACGAAGGGATGAGAGATGTAGCCGAGTGGATGACGACCAGCCGCCTGAAACTGAACTCAGACAAGACGGAGGTCCTCATCCTGGGCTCCTCGCCCTCCGCCTGGGACGACTCCTGGTGGCCCCCCGCCCTGGGCACCGCACCCAAACCGACGGACCACGCACGCAACCTGGGCTTCATCCTGGACTCCTCCCTCTCCATGACCAGACAAGTGAACGCCGTCTCCTCGTCATGCTTCAACATCCTACGCATGCTACGGAAGATCTTCTGGTGGATCCCCACCGAGACCAGGAAGACTGTCACCCAGGCACTCGTCACTAGCCGACTGGACTACGGCAACGCCCTCTACGCCGGAACCACCACCAAGCTCCAGAAGAGACTCCAGCGGATCCAGAACGCCTCAGCCAGACTCATCCTCGACATCCCACGAAACAGCCACATCTCCGGACATCTGAGAGACCTGCACTGGCTCCCCGTCAACAAAAGAATCACCTTCCGTCTCCTCACCCACGCACACAAAGCCCTACACGACCAAGGCCCGAGCTACCTCAACAACCGAATCAACTTCTACGCTCCCGAGCGCCACCTCAGATCAACCAGCCACGCCCTTGCCGCCGTCCCCCGCATTCGAAGAGCGACAACAGGAGGAAGGTCCTTCTCCTACCTGGCCGCCAAGACCTGGAACTCCCTCCCGACCGACCTGCGCCTGACCCAAGACCACCTCGCCTTCAGGAAGAAGCTCAAGACCTGGCTGTTCGAGCAGTAACGGCACCCCCCCCCCTCCTAGCGCCTTGAGACCCTACGGGTGAGCTGAGTCTAACCCCAGAATACCAACTCCCACCACTGAATACTTACCTTTGAACTGATAACGTCCTATGTGTGGAGTTGGAAAAACTAACTAAATAACCAAAACGCTTTTACTTACCTGTTTACAGGAAATGTCCCAGTACATATCCAGGTATACTGCACTGTGGAAGAAAAGTGATCTGTAAAGTAATCTACTTGACCTTCTACTAAAAAGCCAATACCAAGTATATGCACAGTATATCAAAAGCATTGCATTACTAGTACCTCTACTGTAATCAAATCAAAGTGCATATATAATTGTAATTCAAACTGTTTACAAACTGCATTACTACTGTAAAGTACTTATTGCTTACCTGTGACAGGATTGCTTGGTTCTAGAAAATAAAATAACTAAAAGAATATTTTTATACAAAACCAATTAGTCAGAAGTTCAGTCTTTGAGGGTGTGAAATCATTTGCAGATTGAGGGTGTACAACAAATGCTTAACACTACCCTCTGATAAAGCCTTACTGCTCAACCACACTACCACAAGTAGAGGGTAACGTGCTATCTACTTTTACCTCTGCCTACATTTGGAGTTCCACTGGAATCTGTGCACACTATACCTCACTTTTGGTATAGTATATACAGAGCCAGCTTACTACAAGCAGGTCTTGCAGATCGCATACACCCTGCCTAGGCTCGACCTTAAAAGGTGAGTGAGCCTGTAGGCCTCACTCCAGTGTCACAGGTTATAAAGGACCGGTCTATTCCTACTGATCAGTATAGGGAATGGTGCGAGTTAGACCTGGCACCATTGGCGTGGGTCTCCCTTCTATTTTTGCTGTTGCCTCATGTGTTTTTGCTGGTGTTAGATGCTTTGGGCACTGTGCTACTGCTGTCCAGTGCCACAGTGCAAGTGCTCCCTACTGTAACTTAATGTATTAATTTGTGGTTCCATGATTGGTTGGTTTGGTTTACCTGTCAGACCCTAGTACAGTGCACCAGGAGTGCCCAGGGCTTGTAAACTAAATGCTGCTAGTAAGCTTGCAGCACTGGTTGTGTCACCCACAGAAGCAGCCTGTAAAAGTGTGTCTAAGGTTTGCCATTGCAGAGCCTGTGTGCAGTCTGGTACTGTCATGCTGACTGGACAAGTGCACCCACTTGCCATTCCCTAAACCTTCACTTTTCTTCATGTCGGACACCCCCATGGTAGGCCCAAGGGCAGGTTGCATTGTAAGTATAAGGTAGGCCATGCCCTGGTGTGTGTGGCATGTCCTAATAGTGAATTACATCCATTTTCGTTTTTCACTATTGCAAGGCTATCTGTTCTCCATAGGCCAGAATGGGCAGTGAGATTATTACATCTTATAATCCTAATTGACTCTGGGAACACGGTAGAAATTCGAGTTTAGTATGCCTGAACTCAGAATGATAAAACACATCTTTTAGTGAAGTTGGTTTTAACATTCTGTGTTTGAAAATACCATTTTTAGAAAGTAGCTATTTTCTTGTCTCACCTTCCAAGCCTGCCTCTGCTAGGTTGTGTGGAGTTTGTGAGTGACAGGGCTGGGGATTCCAGGAGACAGAATGAGTCAGCCCAGTGGTGAATAGAGAGATCTGCATCCAGATGGGAGGGAGGAGTTGCACCTGAACCTTGAATAGGGCTGTGCCTGCCTTCCACAATGCTGGCTCCACCTCCTGGTGTGCGGCTGATGTCTCTGCCCTGCACAGTGAAAGAAGAGAAGGAATCCTGTCAACAAAGTGCTCCAATGCTGTGCTTTCCCTCCACAATGCTGGCTTTACCTCCTGTGGGGCGTCTCACAGTGCAGGGCAGAAACATCAGAAACATCAAAGAAAAGGAGGAGTCATGTAAACAGAGTGCTCCAGAACTGGTTTGGACTGGGCAAAGGCCCCTCTGCCCTCGGAGGACAAAGGATTTTGGGGTATAAATATTGAGACCCTGACCCTGATCCCAAGAAATGTGATCACTTTTGGACTACAAGAAGAAACATTTGCTGAGGAGAGGAACCTGAAGAAACTGATGAGAGACTATCCCTAAGCTGAAGTGATGCTTGGGGGATTGGCCTGCAGTGGTTGCCTGACTGCCAAAGAAAGGAGAAAGAACTTTGTGTACTTTATTTTCAACATGAGCTTGCCTCCTGCTGAAGTCTCAGGGACAACAGACTTGAACCCCCAGCCCCCCAGAGTTCCTTGGGAAGTACCTGCTGCTGTTTTGGGCCTTCTGAGTGACTGCGTGTCGCAAGGAGCTAAAAAACGGTGTTGGATCTAGCCCTGATCTCTTGACTGGGTGAGAGTATTCTGCTTAATTCAGAGACTCTGTCCCTCACCACCCCTTGTTGTAAATATGACTAATTTGCATACAGCCAGGTTCTGAAACTGGGATGGTGCAATGAGCTAAAAAATGGTGTTGGATCTAGCCCTGATCTCTTGACTGGGTGAGAGTATTCTGCTTAATTCAGAGACTCTGTCCCTCACCACCCCTTGTTGTAAATAATAGCAAGGAGCTGGAAGCGCGGCTCAACAAGAAGAAGCGTGTCGCTGCTGCTGCCGTCGCATCGTGAATGTCGGCTCTGTAGCTGTCGTATTGCATCGCATCGAGAGAAGCATCTCGCAACGAAGAGGAAGCGTGTCGCCGTAGCTGCTGCTGCCGTCGCTACGTGAATGTCGGCGCTGTAGCTGTCGTATTGCCCGCAACAAGAAAAGCACCTCGCATCCACGGAGAAGCGCGTCTCCGTTGGAGCTGCTGCTGTCGCATCTTGAATGTCGCCGCTGTAGTTGTCGCATTGTGCGGCAGCCTCTCACAACGTCGGAGAAGAGTGTCGCAGTTGAAGCTGTTGCCGTCGCATCGCTGAACAAGGGTGTCGCCGCTGCAGTTGATGCCTCGAACCGAGACTTCTCGCATCATCGGAGAAGCGTGCCGCATCTGGAAGATCTTCACGTCTTTATTTATTTGCACCAGAACTTTGACGCATTTCCATCGCTGCAACACTTTCGTTGTGGAAGCGCAACGCATCGTAAGGTACATTGACGCAAAGTGTCGCATCTTAAGAACTCAACTGAACTAAGCGAAAACTACCATTTTTAGCACCTTGGCTGCTAGAGATATTTTCCTCATGTGCTGCATTCCCTGATTTCCCATTGTTCATGACAAGGTCAGCTCGTCATTAGCACAGCTCCAGTGTGCTTCATGACGAGCTGAGCTCGTCATGAGCATGGAAGGAGTTAAGTACAGTATTGTGGATTTTTGTCGTTTATGGTCTTGTGTTAAATCTATATAAAGAATACTTATTTTTGATATAAAACCTGGTGTGGTGTCCTTCTGTAGTGTTGTCACTGGATTACTGTATGTGGTCACAAATGCTTTACGCACTGCCTCTGAGATCAGCCTGTCTGCTCATGCCAAGCTACCAAGGGGGTGAGCAGGGGTTATTTTAGGAGTGTACCCCCTTACCCTGACTACAGGCAAGGGTCCCTATTTGTCACACGTACCTAACTGTGCCAACTAGAGACCCTCAAATCTAACAGTGCGACCACCGCTCTCGTACTACTTAATGCATAAGGGATCCAGACCTCAATAGAGTTGGGTAGAGGACTTTTCTGTCTCAATAGTAGGGCTCATTAGGTCTCGCCTATGCATCGCGCATGCGCTGCATAGTAAAGAGACGTCTTGAGATAAATGCAGCTTTCCAGGCAAAAGCGTGCACGTGTTGCATTGCTTTCAATGCAGCGCGTGCACGTTTTGGTGATTTCCTTGCGGAAGCGTGCAGCGCCATTTAGTCGCACGCTCCGCAAGGGAAACGCTGCCTGTTCTCGGCCGCACTCCCCCTTGCGCACGCCTGTGCGTAATGCTTGTTTTTCTTCTGGACAATCAAAGGCCAGCACGCAATACTCTGCCAGCCTTTCTTCTTCCTTCCCGGCTGCGTAGGGTGCGGTGATGGAAGTCTGCGCGATACGTAAGCAGACTTACGTAGGGCTCGAGACCGCTGTAGCCTTCGTCGTGCGCTGTGCACTCGGTTCGTGCAAGAGAGGCCTTCCACAGCCCTCACTCAAGGCATTTATGTGTAAGTCAACAGTAAGGAACAGGGGGCTTGCTGTAAATTAAGCAGTATAATACAGCTCATTTCGGGACCTCTCGGAGCGGCTGCGAGGGTCGGCTCCCCTTGGAGCGGAGCCCACTCTGCCGTGTCCGGTGCGCAATCATTCACCCAGCTCGGTCCTGCCGCTGCCGGACATGCAGCACATGGAGCACTCGGCTGACACTTCTGCTACAACGGCAGCCCCTGCAAAGGGCCAGCGTGGGCCCTTCGCCTTAGATTTTATTGGCTCATGGCCTGCAGCACATTGCAGTCGGAGGTACGTGGCTGACGCGGTGCGCGCACCGGAGGAACTTACCGCAGGCATCCCAGGCATCTTCCGGAGATGGGCTGTGACGAGCCGCATTGTAGCCTTGAATCAACTGAGGAGTGGGTGAAATCTCCCCTTGTTGTGTAATCGCTGGACGGCAGCCGGGGAGCGCTGTACTCACGGGGCAGCGCATTCTAATGTAGTTGCCAGTTATTGTTGTTGTTTTATAATCTGATGCGAGGCTAAAGTGCTCTACAGATTTCAAGCATGCAGTTCGTCTCGCTTTGGACCACTTTTGCCCTAAAATAGCGCCCAGAAGCCCAAAGTAGAAGGATGAAGTGCATAACGTGAGTACATATGCTATATTGCAGTTGTTTTTTTCTTCTCATAATTGTAATGAGTTCCGACCCTGAGGTAAACATACCTGTCATTCACTGCTGATGGAGGGAGCTATAGATTGCCGGCATTGATTTTCGCCCCTTGGACTAGGCCGCTGATTTGCATTTTTTCTATTAAACATACGTCCCCTGCCAAAGACTCCCGGGGAGTTTGCATTGATCCTTGAAATTGTTTTTCATGATATTAATGTTTTATCGGCGCATCTAATTTTTTGTAAATGAATGTCTGCCGCAGCAGCAGCGCCTGATGCACCCTCCAGTGCAGGAAAGTTTAAACTTCCATATAAAACAGATTTCATCAGTTGCTCTTAGATGGGCAGACCTCGGGAGATGTGGCCATGTTCTGTGTCCTAGTGGTTTGTAGATTCTGTGCATGCTGATAGCGAGAAGCAATGGTGATGCTATACATTTAGACTGAAGGTGTCTTTATTTAGGGACTTTTATATAGCATCGAAATGTCACTTATTGGCTGCTATTACAGAGCACTATAGTATAAACATAAGTATTTGTAAAGCACATGTTCACCGCAGAGGGTATCTTGGCGCTGAGTAACAGATATTTAGTGTTAGCCAACTCAATGGTATACATTTTTTAGACTTCAGAAGGACCCACCAGGTTTGAACCTGTGACCATGAGATCAAACACAGGCCCCTACAGTGGACACATTAGTCCACTAAGCCACCAGACGCAGCTATAAGAATTGGAATCAAGGTAGAAGAATAAGTAATACAGGATAAATAATTCAGGATATACCAGATCAGCAATGCAAGTAGAGTTAAACAATAACATAGGAACAATTCTGCATAGATCTAACTGAATAACACCATGAGGAGCAGGTGAACTTGGAAAGGTGTTGATCTGCAAGAGGGGTGTCCAGTATAAGTCCTGGAGAGCATGTGCTGTGCCCCATTTTCGCATAGTCCTATTTACATCCAAACTCATCTGGACCTGCATCGGACGTCCCATAGCTGTGATATTTTGAATAGCACTTATGTATCATGCAACTGTTGCGTGGCTAAACACTTATAAGGTCCCAAAGGGGAGACCTATTGGCTATGCCAATGCTTGTTTTTCATTTGGAAATAATAAAGTTGTTTAGAAGATTGACAATTTTTTTTGTCATGAGTGATGTGCCAACGACTGGTCGGCAGACACCGGAAGCCTGGCTAGGTTGCTTCCCGCATTTTGTAATGTCCTAAATGAAAGGCTTCAGAGCAATTGCAGAAAAATGTGTCTATAGAGGTTTACTTCAAAGTGGCTTTTTGTGCATACCTTTTCTGAACAATAAGCCATGGATGTGAGCTTAATGTCGCGTGCCCTTTCAAGTTACAAATACTAGCTACTTAAAATAGATTTAAGTGGTCTTAAAATCTTCCTACGAGACTTCAGGACAAACCGCTAAATGCAAGTGTTCAAGTTACTCACCACACCGACTTTTTTGTTCCTACAATGCAAGTTTCTCCTTCCACTGTCTATCTAACCCTTTGTCCGTTCTAATATGCCTACTAAAAGTTGGAATGAAGACTGCAGGGGTGAGGAATTTATATGACTCGATGCCCTAGAGGTAATGTTTAGGGTCAAGGAAAACAATATTCATGTGTATTTTGCTCATTGCATACACCCTCTGCCTGCCAGTTCACAGTACCACAGTCTGGTTTGTCTGCTGCAAAGTCAGGCAAATATGTTCCTGTACGTAGAGGAACTGCAAAACGTTATTCAAATCCTTTATTAACGCAAAGCCCTTATTACAAGGGTGACTGTTACAACTAAACGCTGTAAGTTGAGCTTTCATTGCGGACAGTGGCTCCATTATGAAAATCTGTTGTGTATATATGTACGGCTCCCAGAATGTTCCTTGTGTATATGAAATAGATGTAGAAAAATGGAAGCAATATTAGTTATCTGTTTTCAAAATAAAATGAACCACAGAAATAATTTGCGCTTTAAAAAAATAAGGACGTTTGGAGAAAGTTTTTCTAAACTATTTTTCGACTTTCGAAAGACCAGTTTAAATACTATTTTTGTGAGGCATCATTTAGAAAAACATGTTCGATGCATGCCTATAATTGCAAAAGAAAATAATGAAGTGTAAAACCACTGTGGCCACGGAACATTAAAAAAAAAAGAATAACTTTAGGGGCCTAGTCTTTAAGAAAGCCAAACGTGCACCCACAAACCTTGCCTGGTTGCAATTTATGTCATTCAGGAAATCAGGAGCGTTTCCAGGGGTGACCTGGAAACCATACATAGCGGCAAGTTTCCAGCCATACTCTTAGCAAATATACACTCATTTGCTGAGCAGGTGCTATTTTTTTCTTATCTCCTGGGGGAAATTATTTTTGCCTCATGAAGAAACTCCATTCCCTACAACCTCGTCTTTTTTCCAGAAGGAGCGGGGCTCCCTTCAAATCTGGGAACAGTTTGACTCTGCCTTGTCATCAGTAAATGTCTGACCTTTTCCGGAGTGGGAAGGTGTGGTAGCGGTCTAGTTGTTCCGGAGACGGAACAGGAAGCAGCTAGGCAGGAAGCGGAAGGCGGCCATGTTGTTTTGCTGGCGCCGACCGCAAGAGCAGTCACGCAGCCCCGGCGCTCCGAATAAATACTTATACTGTTAATACTAAACGGAGTCAAACGTCTTTATTACAATGGCGACGAGTCGGGATCTCTAAAGACCCGCACGAGCACACGCTACCTCGGCAATTACACCCGCATTGTGCGTGAGACACAGAATAAGCTCCGGAGCGTGGCAGAGGAGCTGGGACCAGTGAAGTTTTGGCGCGAAGGTGAACCACCACACCCCCATGCCAAGCAACTAACAGCCAGCCAGCCAAGCATAGTGCACCACCCTACCAAGCTGGAAAAACGCCCAGAAAAACGCCCAGACAGCAGAGGGCACCAAAGGACAGTGAGGGACCACTGCTGACAACCAGGAGGGCACGTCTGTGTTGCGCACGGCGGAGGAACATCACCTGGTGACCAGGTACCCGGGCAGAGTGACACACGCTGGCGCAAAAAGCAGGCCCATCACGTCCAGGGGCGGTAGGGGCAAGGCAGGCGACATCCGACACCACTAGGGGCACGCTAGTGGAGGAGAGTGAAGAGGAGAACGGGGGAGACGAAGGAGTGGAGCAGGACGCTCCGGGCAGTCCGACCAGGCAGGCAAACGCCGCATCTACTGGAAGGAGGAACGCACCAACCATGGCGAACCCGAGCAATTCCCTCACGCAGCTAGTGCCATTTCTTACGAAGAGCGGAGAACCAGAGAGAAAATGGGAGGACTGGAAGAGGTACTTCCTAAATTACCTGGAGGCATTAGAAGAGGAGGGCGACACCCCATTCACAAGCAAAAGAAAAAAGAAAATTTTGCTCCACAATTTAGGCCCAGAAGGGCTCAGGATCTACGACACCATTGTGAAAGGTGAGAGGACGGCGGGGGACGCGGAAGTGTTTGATCACGCCATTGAGGATTTAGACGCACATTACAGACCAGTGGTGTGTGTCGCAATTGACAGGTTCAATTTCTTTCAGAGAAAGCAGAAAAATGGAGAATCAGTGGACGAATATGTGGTTGCACTGAAGAAGTTGGCCATCACCTGCAAGTTTGGAGCCCTACATGATGAACTCGTCAGGGACCAAATAATTATGCATACCACCAGCTCTCACATTCAGGAGAAGCTGTGGGTCAACGGCGACGCTCCCCTCAAGGAGATCTGGGCGATGGTAAAGAAGGCCGAGTTGTCGAAGAGGTGCGCTCAGGCGGCGAAGAGAGAAGCCCAAGAATCTCAAGCGGTGTGCAGAGTGATGACGCCCAACAGAAATGACCGATGGAAACAGAGTGATGCGAGGAGGAACCAAGGAAGTAGCAGAGCAGAGTTCCATGCAAGACCGCAGTCGGACGGCAGGACGCACAAAGCGGGTAAAGCACAGTGTTACCGGTGCGGTAGCAGCTCTCACTTGGGCAACGACAAGGCATGCCCCGCCTTCAGGGCCAAGTGCTCCTACTGCAACATATTCGGACACTATGAGAAGGTGTGTCGTAGGAAGCCCAAGAGCGCGGTGGTGCGGCTGGTGGACCAAGAGCAAGGAGGGGATCCCAGCGACCAGGAAAGTGCAGTGGAAGAGGAGGAATTCCTCTACATCGACGTACAGATTTTAGAAATGGATGGCTCCAACACGGATAGACCCAGGCTAGACATGCACATAGGGGGAGTACCCCTGGAGATGATTGCGGACAGTGGAGCACCTATATCTATAATCCAGAGACGAGTGTGGGAGAACGATTTCGCACCCATTCTCAAAGACACTTTGTTACCCATGGACGTGAGACCGGTAACGTACACCGGACAAAAGATTCCCATGCTGGGCTATTGTCCACTCATGTTCGAATTTAGAGGCCGGCAGGCGCAATGTAAACTGTATGTTGCTGAGAAAGGCCCATCTGTACTAAGTTGGAAAGACCAGGGGGCTTTGGGAATTCAACTCAACCCGGGTGGCATAGAGAAAATTCTACTGATGGACATGGAAGTCAAGGAGAATGTGCAGTTGTGGCGGGCAACGTATCCGAGAGTCTTCAACGGGCAGATTGGTGAGCTGAGCAAATACACGCATCTCATCAAACTCAAAGAAGGAGCGGTGCCGGTAGTGCACAAAGTGAGGAACATCCCGTTCCGCAGCAGAGAGGCGGTACAAATGGAATTGGAAAGGCTGGAGAGGGCAGGCGTCATCAGAGCGATTGAGAGTGCGGAATGGCTATCTCCCCTGGTCGTTGCCCAGAAGCCCAACGGCAAGGTACGTCTATGTGTAGACCTGAGAGAATTAAATAAGAACATTGTTGTGGATAAATTCCCTCTTCCGCGCATCAATGAGATGTTGGCAAAAACTAAGGATGTCACATGGTTTTCCACGGTGGACCTATCATCTGCCTACCATCAAGTGAAGCTTCACCCATCGTGCACACACCTCACCTCCTTTATCACGCCGTTTGGGTGTTATGAGTTTGTGAGGATGCCGTTCGGCCTTGCCTCGGCAGCGGCCGTATTCCAGAAAATAATGCACAAACTGTTGAAAGACCTGAAGGATGTCCTTTTCTTCCAAGATGACATTTTAGTGATGGGGAAATCAATGCATGATCACAACGCAAAGCTTCACAAGGTGCTACAGAGGCTGCAGGATAATGGGTTGACGGCTGAATGGTCCAAGTGCAGTTTGGGAGTTCAGTCTGTCACGTATCTCGGTCATGAGATTAGCGGACAGGGAATAACACCCAAGAAGGCAAACATCCGAGCCATCGAAGAGGCACCCACTCCAGAAAAGAAAGAGGATGTTCGGTCATTCTTAGGAATGGCTGAGTATTACAGCAAGTTCATCCCACAGTTCGCGACCAAGACACACTTTATGAGACAACTGCTTAAGGATAGAAACAGGTTCCAGTGGAGTAAGGAAGAGCAAGCAGAGTTCGATGCACTCAAACGAGAAATGAGCACTGCAATTCCCCTCAAGGGCTTCGATCCCAGAGCTGATTCCGTTCTCACCACGGACGCAAGTGACCGAGGCCTAGGGGCAGTCCTGATGCAGAGGGAGGATTCAGGTGTGATGTCTACGGTCAGCTTTGCCTCCCGTTCGTTGACGCCTAGTGAGGAGAAGTTCAGCGTGGTGGAGAAGGAAATGCTGGCTGTAGTCTGGGCAGTGGAGAAATTCAGGCAGTATCTATGGGGAGCCAAGTTCCTTGTCAAAACGGACCACAAGCCATTAGTTCGCGTCCTGACGTCGAGCGGACATGATCACGCCACACCCAGAATCGCCAAGATGACCCTCCGATTATTGGACTTTGTCTATGATGTTGAACACATACCGGGGCCACAGAACAAAGTGGCTGACTTTCTGAGCAGGGCGGCGGCCATGGACGAGGCACAGAATGAGGAAAAGAATGAATGGGAAGGATATATGGTAGCAACCATTCAGGACACTGAGGAAGTAATAAGTGCCCAAGACTGGGAAAGTGCCTACAAAGAAGACACGGATCTGGAAGCAGTGAAAGGCTACGTGACACATGGCTGGCCTGAGAAGAGACATTTGAAGGAGGAGTTGAAAAGGTACTGGGAAGTTCGGGAGGAGCTGTCTATAGCGGACAACCCTGTGTTCCTACTCCGTGGTGACAAGGTGGTACCACCCCAGAGCATATTGGAACGGCTGATGTCCTTACTCCATGAAGGGCACCAAGGGATCACAAAGACTAAAGCGTTGGCCAGACAGGCATACTGGTGGCCTGCCATTGATGCACAAGTTGAACGGCACGTGCGCAACTGTGAGTCCTGTGCCAGGGCTGACAAATCTCAAAGCATGCTCAGGCCGCCATTGGGAAGATTTCCTATTCCGGAAGGTCCATGGGAAATGTTATCGGTGGACATAATGGGGCCAGTCCTGGACAAAGAGGGTACTCCGAAGTATGTACTAGTGGCAATTGATAAGTATTCCAAGTGGCCGGAGCTGCAAGTATTGGAACAGGTGGACACTGAGGCGGTGATACGTTTCCTGCGCACCACGTTCGTCAGCGAGGGCATCCCAAGGATCATCACCTGCGACAATGGTCCCCAGTTCACGTCTGAGAAGTGGATCGCCTTCACCAGCAGGAATGGCATTGAAGTGAAACACTCCCCGATCTACCACCCCGCTGGAAATGGACAGGTGGAGCGCTTCAACCGGGTGATAATGGGCACCATACAAGCAGCTATTGAAGATGGCCTAGATTGGGAAAGAGAGTTGGAGAAAATGATTTGGGCATATCGCATTACACCCGGAAGTACGGGATATAGCCCCTTCAAGATCTTAAGAGGCAGGGAAGCATTCACCAAAGACAATGCGGCCTGGAAGAAATTGGTGGTGCAGAGCAAGTGGTCACCAGCGGTGGTGAGAAAGAACCTGGAGAGAGCACAGGACATATACACTGTGCATTACAACAAAAGGAGGAACACGCGCAGTACGGAATTGGACAAAGGAGAGTGGGTGAGGGTTAAACTCGCCATCAAGAAGAAGAAAGGGGAAAGTAAGTTTTCTCCACCCCTCAAAGTAGTGGAGCCATACTCCCGATCTGCACTGCTGAGCGACGGAAAGGTATGGTCTATGGACAGAATGGCCAGGTGCAGCAAGATAATGAAATGGGAGGAGGAGATAGAAGAAGGATCGGAACAGGTCATTGAAGAAGGAGAAGGTGAAGTGAGTGTGAGACAGGAAGAGAATGTCGGAGGAAGTGGTGAGAGACAAGGAGAGAACGTCGATGCGGCTGATGGGAGATCTGCAGGTGAAGGAAGAGAAAGGGGGAAGCCAACAAGAGAAGGAAACAGAAGAGAAGGAAGTGGTGAGAAGAGAGAGAGAGACAGAGAAGAGGAAAGCAATAGAGAACTAAGAGATAAAGGTATGATGGAAGGTGAGAGGAAGGAAGAGAGAATGGAGACTCGTGTAGGAAGAAGAACCAAGGTGCCGGAGAGATTCAAAGATTTCGTAATGGACTAGAAGTAAGACATTGTAAATTGTTGTGTGATTAAAAGGGGGGAGATATGTGGTAGCGGTCTAGTTGTTCCGGAGACGGAACAGGAAGCAGCTAGGCAGGAAGCGGAAGGCGGCCATGTTGTTTTGCTGGCGCCGACCGCAAGAGCAGTCACGCAGCCCCGGCGCTCCGAATAAATACTTATACTGTTAATACTAAACGGAGTCAAACGTCTTTATTACAGAAGGGTTGGAGAGGAGTTGGTGAACACCATCAAACATGCAACATTATGGGCGTCCATCTACATGAAGGACTTTCCAGCTCTGAAATTTCCACTAACCACCTACTTCCTGCCTTATGGAGAACACTGGTTCATGTGAAATTCTTCATGCATATACATTTTTCAAGAGTGCAAAACCAACTTTTGTGCATGTAAGTCTTATTTATACATGTAAATATCTTTGAGAAAGAGACTCATAACATTGAAACTCTGACAAGTTCAGCTGGTTTTAAAATGTAAAAATGTAGTGCTTGTTATATGCCCACAATTATTGCACACAAGGGACCTGAAGTACAATGAAATGAAGTCATGTGATTTATTTTGCTCATTAATGATACAATATGGTCAAGTGCGGAAGATAGAGTGTAGACGGTCTTCCTGATCCTTCGGTGGGAAGCTTGGTCTGGATTGTGAGTGTAATCGGAATTAATTTGCAGTAAAGTTTTGTGAAATCAAGTGATTGATTAAAAGTAAATTTTCTGTAATGAAAATGCTAGTAATATTTGAACAATACGCTGGCATACATATACAGCCATAGATATTTGCACATCATATAAATATTTACTCTTAACTTTTATTTAAGTATTAAAAATGGTAAATCAAAATATTTATAAAAATGTATTTTAATTATGTTTTATATGTATAAAAATAAGTATATTTACACAATATATATATATATTTAAAAAAAAACTTACCTATGAAGTTGGGATGTGATGTAAGGTACTCCTTATGTGGAGACTCCCTATGTAGTGTCTGTAGTTTACTTATTCCAAATGTAGTTACTTGCTCTACAATGACTTTCTACCGTAAGGGTTGCAGCATCTGTTTTTCCTTGTAGTTATTTGCACCGAGAAGTGTAATTTGGTTAATTTGACATTTCTCCGTTTCCACAGTGTTCTAACAGAGAGCAATGGAAGTAAAGAGGTGCAGAGGTGCAGAGGAAGTCGGGAGGTGCAGAAGAGATCAGAAGAAGTTTGTGCTGCCTGTTAATTGGTTGCTGTTGCCCCAGGAAATATTTCTAAAGATATTTATGTATCTCTCGCCAACCGACAAGGTTAATATTCGTGTGACATGCACTCATTTCAGGATCCTGATAGACCACCATGCTCTATGGAAAAATAGCGTATTTGTCTTCAGAGAGCTAGGGGTTTTTAATGTAATTTTTTTGAAAATGCTTCAGACAAGGAGAGTATGTTCAGTAGAAGTGGACCGTTTAAAACTTTATCATTGGAAAAGGTTCATTGAAACCCTGCCTGACCTTCTAAAGATAACTGTCTATTCCTGCTTGACAGACGAGGCAATCAAAGCTATGAAGCCCCTTACAAATCTACAGAGACTGCATCTAACCAACTGCACAGGGCTTGAGGATGAAAAACTAGTGAGTGGGGTTTGCCATTTTCAGCAGCTGACCCACTTGTGGTTATGCAAATTAACACTGAGCAGTTCTACTGCATTGGCTGGGATATGTCAACTACATAATCTTATCGCTCTGACGATTCATAGCAAAGATGGGTTTGTTCCCAAGAACGCTTTGAGACACGTTTTGTTCCAGTTGCCAAAGCTTAAAGAACTTTCTCTTTCAGCTCAGAATATGAGTAATGAGTCAATGTCATTCTGCTTCAGCCCACCGGAAATATTTGAAGGACATCCAGGGGGTGAGTATTGATTCGTTTACTTTCACATATACAGTAGTTGAAAATAAATGCAATAGTACTCGAGAACAATCCAAAATACTTATGCTAGCCACCAAAGTTTTACAACCGAGTTTCAAATAAAAGAAAATACCAATATTGATTGATCGCCATCATGAGCAATAATAAGTGAAGTGGATTAGCATCTGCAGCATAAATGTGCACAGTTAGATAAGAGTGAAATATCTTGAAGAGGGATGTGAAATAAAGACATGTTAACATTTTTACCTCCTCAACACATAGTTACCTCATACTCGCTCATTTGGCACTTCCTGCCATCATTCACAAAAAACCTAGGAAGTGTGCGGTGACTGTGAAGAAGAGTGAGCTAGTGCCAGCTAGCCTTAACCTTCACCGCGGTGTGTCTTGAATCTGAGAGGTGCAAATGACAGGGACCTAGCGCCTGATTTAGATTTCCGCGGATGGGGGTAATCCTTTACAACTGTGACGAATATTCCGTCCGGCAAAATTTAAATCCCATAAAATCCTATGAGATTGATATTTCAGCAGACTGGATATCGTCACCACTGTGGCTGAGTAACCCGTCTGCTGAAATCTAAATCAGGCCCTTAGTGCTTGCCAACAGCTCAGTGCTAGATCAGTGACTGTTCATTGCTGTGAAACACTCTTGTGCTAATTCGCTGTCATTAGGAGTAGAACAGGCTCGGTTTTCAGCTGGATTGGAAGAGCGAGAGAGTTTGTCGGGTTATGAACTCATGGACCCACCAGAAATCCCTCCCCTCGAGTCCCTATGCCAACATCAAAGTGAAACTTGGTATTGACAATAGCAAAGTGGGGGAAACAGGGAAGAGAGAGTACGTTCAACACTTATCATAGATGTTCTTCAGTTGCATGGAAATAGAGCAAGATGTCATAACTATACCACCATGAATACATTTGGTTGGGCTCAAAGGTAGTGTGGATGCGTTGCAAAGGCTGAATGGCATGACTAAATATTAAATTGCACTGTAATTAGACTTGAAGCACACCTTCTTTTGCCTTTTCAAACTTCATTTTTCTTTTAATGTTTTTTCCATTTTGGCGTGCAGCACTCCGTGATGCTCCATCCCAAACAAGCATCTGAGGTAAACAGCTCTGTAGGTAGCGCGGAACGTCCGTGCCACAAAGGAGTTGTACAGCCGTATGCACAAATGTAAATGATATTCACACGTATTCCATATTTTCACCAGATTCATCCAATTTTTATTCCAAGTTTTATTCCAAAATTTACTCGTTTTTTTCATGTTTTTCACCATCACGTCAAAGACATAAAGTTTTCATGTTTTATGCGTCTTAATACTCTGAGTGCCCATCCGGGCTTAATCGCAGGCTACTGGCGAATTGTCAGTTGTAGCAGTTTCGTGCAAATGGAGCGTTTATTAAAATATGCTTTTAATATTATAGATACCCCCGAAGAAGGTCGTGCAGACCGAAATGCATTGGGTAGAATGGAATGTTCTGGAACTATGAAGTTTTAAGTTAAAGCCTGCGATTAAGCCCGGATGGGCACTCAGAGTATTAAGACGCATAAAACATGAAAACTTTGTCTTTGACGTGATGGTGAAAAAAATGAAAAAAACGAGTAAACTTTGGAATAAAAATTGGATGAATCTGGTGAAAATATGGAATACGTGTGAATATCATTTACATTTGTTCATACGGCTGTGCAACTCCTTTGTGGCACGGACGTTCCGCGCTACCTACAGAGCTAAATATTAAATTGGCCATAGTATGTATTATGCACCATCTTCCATTCATTTTTATGTAATTAAACTGTTCGATTAGTTAAAATCAGGACAGCCAAAATATATATCCACCTCACAACCCCCTCCACCCAATAACCTTATTTACCCATTTCCTTTGTAAGAAAAAATCATGGAATCCGGTCTTTTCATCACATTTCAGTTACACTAGTTCTCCTTCAGTAAAAAGAACATAGTTCCCCCAATTGCACACAGCCCACTTTACTAAAAAAAGGAAAACCGTCAATTAAAAATTGGTCAGTTCCTATTCAGATTCTTGGTCAACATAAATCTAAATTAGCAGATCCACCTCTATACTAACAAGCATTTACAATGCAATAGGTCTCCCATCATTAAAGTTTGAGCTATTGGCATTGTATATTACAATGTGTTACATTAATTTGTTATCAAACTCTGAATTGTTGTATAAAGATGATTTGCAAACTGTCAAATGTTGCTGAATAGTAAGCAACGTTGTGAATAATATTGTTTGCTAGTCATCCTTGGGTACCAGAGTACTTCACTTGAGGCAGCTCACTGCTCTGCACTCACTACTCTGCACTCACTACTCTGCACTCACTACTCTGCACTCACTACTCTGCACTCACTATTCACTACTTTGCACTCACTACTCACTACTTTGCACTCACTACTCACTACTTTGCACTCACTACTCACTACTTTGCACTCACTACTCACTACTTTGCACTCACTACTCTGCACTCACTACTCACTACTCTGCACTCACTACTCTGCACTCACTACTCTCACTACTCTGCACTCACTACTCTCACTACTCTGCACTCACTACTCACTACTCTGCACTCACTACTTACTACTCTGCACTCACTACTTACTACTCTGCACTCACTACTCTGCACTCAGGGACTGCTGAAACAATGTCTCTCACCTGGTTCTCGCACGACAAATAACACAAGTAAATCATGAAATGATAGAAACCCCTATGAACTGCATTTAATACTGCTTCCTGCAGTGGGAACATAACGATAATTTAGTACAACACCTACGAGGAAAAATAAATTAGATATTTACTAAGTAAGCTTTACACACTAATCAGTACATAAGATGTGCATCTAGTAATTGTATACATTCTTGTTCATCAGTAAACTAGAGCCCAGTGAAAAGTGCAGTTCCGCGGTAGTGTCCCAAAGTTCCCTGTCCCCATTGTGCACCCCGGATGCAATACCTTGAAAGTTTGGACCTGTTGTTGCACTTACTACCTGATAGTGGAAGGTCGTTGTTCCCTCAGCTTCCATCGAGTGTGGCCTGGATCTCTTCACTGCTGCAATTGCGTCCTTGAGCCGCCTCGATGCCTCCACACTTCTCCGCAGCGTCCAGCATCTGTCCGTGTAACTAGCGGACCTCAGAAGTGGGGATTATTGGAGGTGAGATCTGCAGCCACTGCCCGGGGTGGGGGGAGTGGGCGGGGGCTATAACGCCTGCTGAAGCACCAAGGAAGTCACTGGGGTTACTAAAGTGAGGCTTGTAGGCACAGGGGGATAGGTTAGTGGGTATACCCGTGCAGAAGTGTCACAGCGAGCTGCACCCCACACTTCTAACCCCGGACCCCCTACATCTTCTCATACATTCCGGGCCAATAATGGGACTGCCATGACAATGGCTGCTGGCGAGGGCAAAGTTGTTGGCTTCCAGTCAATCACAATAAATCTGGCCGGACCGCAGAAATTGTCTGGAGTACCAGGGAGGCCAGCTGCAAAAAGGGGAAAGCATCTTGTGCACCATGCCCACTGCCTGCCAGCTCGACCTCTCCCCACCCGAACACTGTGAGGGTGGCATTTGACAATATGAAAAGAAAACCAAGACCTACCACTGCCAGAGCGGCATTCGCTGTCTATAGTGTGTGGTCACTGGTTCGAGACAACAACAGACGATGGTCCATGTGAGGCTGGGTCCAGATGGATCCCAGTGTTTGTTTTTTTCACTCACTGATTCATTGCTGCATGACCATGTGGCCCAGAGAGAGGCTATTGTTGCAGCAAATCGTGGAAGCCACGACTTGTAACACCTTGTAATGCTCACCCTCCCAGCCGGGCTCTGCGAGCTGCAGCCAGAGGGAGCGCAGTCAGAGTAAGGCAAGCTGGCTGCTTTTTGTTAGACAGTTCTCAAGTTCGTGCTATATAAAAAAAATGCTTGTTTTTCACTTGCCATGGAGCCGCTAGTATACCTGCTACACAGTAGCGAAGCGGACTGGAAAAGTGGACTTGGAACTTGCATCTTACTGCTCAGACTGAAGGGATCTAAATAGCTCATGAGATATCCTCCAACTACAGTCATTGGTTCCATAACAAAGGGGTGCTTCGGACTACATCTCCAGTAGCTCTGTTAAACATTTAATAATTCTGTCTTATTCAAGATAAGCTCCGATGCAGTAGAGGCTGAGTGCAAATTAATTTATTCAACTTAGTCACCACAACGCGTTTCAGCCGTTACAATGGCCTCGACCACATACTGTGCGCCATTTTAGAATGTGCACATGATTTACTTGTATCAACATAAAATAAATATTTCCATTAGGAAACGACGTAAGCAGTTTATACGTACACATATCATCAATATCAAAAACATTCACAATTACTTACAAATGCAACAAAAAATACAAAATACAACTTAAATTAACCTGACTCAAATTAATTATAAGTCCCAGAATGCATTTGGTTGTTAAATGAAAAATCGGAACTGGACCGCTTGGTGTTTGGAGACATGTGGTCATCTGTTATCCTAGGCTATGATGGCTAACATATAGTAAGAGGAGGGGGTATGTAACAGCTTTCCCTCGTGTTACACATTGTAAATTGCATTGTCTGCGGTCCACTGAGAATATATTTGTTGATTTTGTGCCCATGCAAGTGTCTGGGTGTGGACATTGCACCCTCCGAGACAACAAGCGCTTCTACACTGCTACCAGTGACTCCGAAACGTGCCTGTGGGATGGTGCAGACTCTCTGCACATTAATCATTGGCCCGTGGCAGGCATGAGTGCTGCTACTCTGGAGAAGCTGTGTGCCTCAGAGGATGGCTGTCCGAGCAATGGCGGGCCAGGCGTTCGGCTCTAGCTGTGATTTATTTATTTAATGGTTTTGTAAAGCGCGTAGTAACTCAGAGAGCATCCCAGCGCTGAACCTGTTCTCCAAGGGGATTCAGCCGTCTGATGAAATGATGTCTGCGGGAAAAGGAGGGTCTTTAGGGTTTTTCTAAACTGGAGGTAGTTAGGTTCTGTCCTGAGTTTTCGTGGCAGATGGTTCCAATGTTTTGCCGTGTGAACCGAGAAGCGACGGCCACCGGTCTTGGCTTTTCTAACTCTGGGTATGACATCACCGATGAACTACACACATACACGAACGAGGGATGGGGAGATGAAACATAGGCAGGTGGGGGTGGGAGAAGAAGCCTACGGGGGCAGAGGGGTGGAAGAGGTAACAAGAGTCCTTGCAAAGAAGTGGGTCTGGGCGCTGTGATTGTCAGTGACTGGAAAGGCTGCTCTGACTTGGAGAAGCATGGCGGGCAAACGCTGCATAGTCACACCCCATGGAGTATCATTTATTGAACACAACCGTTTCCTTTAGTTGCCATTTTTTTAAATAATCTACTTGTACACGAAAACGCATTCAAGTGAATTGCATTTAACTGGGCGAATACTCCTTGGTCGTAGCAGCAGGAAATCAATTGTTTTCACACAACCAAACGAATGCCAAGAGAGATCTTAGCTGCTTTTTACAGAGTAAAACGCTTAGACGGTTCATATTCTTCTTTTTGCTTTTATAATTTTTTTTTCAATGTTATTTTTTAATTAATATTAAGGTACAATCTTAGCTGTCAAGCAAGCAATTACGCACTGAAAGTGCTTGTTTTACGAGTCACTGTATTCGATGCACAACGGAGCGAGTGAAAAACTTAAACCATATGGTCCGTGGTTTCCTGTTGCTGTGGGCTGGAGTGCTGAAATGAGGTCTGCTGCTGACACGGAGGAGGACGCAACTGCGCGCGCACTAAAAACGAAACCTATGGTGGGGGCGGGACTTCCGTTTTGTGAAGCCCGCGCCCACGGAGTGCCTGGAGGAGCAGTGGTGACGCGGGGCTCCCATGCCCGAGGGAGAGCCCCGCGGTCGGAGGCTGCACAAGTCCGGAGTGCCGGTGAGCGGGGAAGGGGGGATGCCTGTATGTGTGCGTGTGTCTGTGTATGCGACGGCGGAGGGGAGGGGAGGATGTCTCTCCGTGCGTGTATGTGTGCTTGTGTATGTGTGTGCGCATGCGTGCAGGGGGAGGTGTGCCTGTGTATGTTTGCGCTTCCCAGGAGACAGCCACGGCGAGCGCGTTCGCGCGTGCGTGGCCTGCGCCGATCGCCTTTTGCGAAATGTGCGCGGCCAGGTGCTGTCTCCTGGGAAGCAGAGTCAGTAACAAAAGATCTCCTGGCGGACACAGCGCTGACGCGCTGTTAAACGCCAGGAGACCTAAAAATTGCACACTTTGCAATTATTTCACTGGAGCCTGCCTAGCAAAACGCTTGTCACTGTTATATTACTGTAGAAAATGTTCATTTCTCATTATTCCATTGTTCACACAAGCCTGCCTAAAACATACCTTGCACTGAATTATCCTTCAGTTGAAATTGCACAATTCTCATTATTGCCCCCAACCTCTGTAAGCCCTAATTATCCTTCAATGCGAGAGTTGCACAAATCCCCTTAGTGTACACCACCCACTCTAGTCAAGTATTCTGATAAAAGTGCTTATGAATCCCTGAATTGACTAGTGGTACAATTACACTTCCCCTTCCTACCCCAAACCAATCATGTTAAAGTGCATAACAGGTAAACGCACAAAATTCCTGCTTAGTTCACCAACAAAAACTTGATGCACCAAAAAGTTATAAAGCGTATCAGGTTTTCGGGCAGCATGTTTTTCAGATGTTTTTTCCTTGTAATTATACGTCAGTGGTGACAGCCTGTTGAATAGCTCTGCCACTGCTTTCATATACCGTAGAAACGGGCTTGACAGAGGACTTAATTCACCTCTTAGTCAGCAGAGAATGCAGGCACAATTCACCTCTAAGTCAGCAGAGAATTGTGTCCCTACAAGATCGAATGTTCAGGGCCAAAAACATTAGTCATAGCCAAAACTTCCTCAGCTGTATTACTGCCTCACAGATGCAAATCACTTGCAGCAGTGATTCCTTTGATTTACTGCATAATCTACATTGTTTACTCAAATCTCCATTTTGGCACCCATACCAGTAGCATCTAAGAGGTATCAAACCACATTGCCACCGCATGAGACTATTTTTTCCCTTGATGGAAAGTGCCAAGCTCAGGTAATCTAGGAGGCAGCCAGCAGCGTAAGGTCGGTAGCCAAACTGCCATGCAACTTGTTCCCTTATTCCCTTAGGTCTTGGTCCACCGATGGAGAGTTTGTGTTCTTCATTAATAGTTTCGCTATAGCCTTTGTCGAAAAATCTGTGTTGACAATGTTTTCTGCATTCAGCATTTGGATGCACTTGCTTAGGAAAGTACCCCATTCAAAGTTCGGCTCCTGTATTATCCTCCCTTGCAATTGTTTCAATATACTGGTCTTCCCTGTTTTTAGGTCGAGCATTCGAGATTTCTTGTATATACTTTAGTATATACTTATATTTGTCTGTACTTTCTGGGCTCTGGACCTCAGCCCTAGGACTTGTCTGCTTACGCTTAAAGACTTTTTTTCTGTTCAATTGCCTATATTTAACTGTCTTGATAGAAAACGACCAGCAGAGGTCAGTAAAATACCAGAATCACTTTAGCATTCTCTAGATTCCAGTTTATAGAAATTGTCTTTCACAAGCTCCTGTAGACCATATAATTTTTTTTAAATCTTGTATTTTCAGTGATACGGCCACTAAAGGCCCTGCTTTTATATTAAAAACAGAGCTTTGGACTAACATTTTCAGCTGAAAGGAAATATTTCTCTCCATGTGTTCCCATACCTGGTGTGTCATGCAGTTTGGTGCTTACTTTCCCTCCATGTTAAAGAACAGTAGATGTTTCAGCACCC
The DNA here is from genome assembly GCF_964261635.1 of Lissotriton helveticus. Lineage (NCBI taxonomy): Eukaryota > Metazoa > Chordata > Amphibia > Caudata > Salamandridae > Lissotriton > Lissotriton helveticus. The sequence continues at coordinate 152,795,634 of NC_136070.1, forward strand.
AGGCTAATGTGCTGCATAGCTAAATACATATAAGGTACCAAAGGCTAGACGATTGCATTGCAAATGCTTGTTAATAGTATGATCTCCATTTGGCATGCAACACCAGGTTTTTCTTGGAGAGATTAAATTCCAGCCTAGGTTGATCTTGGCTGGTACAGTCTGGTAGAGCAAACAGACGTCTATATTGTGTGCATTGCTGTTTGTTCAAAAGTTCAAATAATTAATCTTGAAACCTTATAGCTCCATAAGAGAGAGCATGCATCACTTTGCAGCCCACAGGTGTTAGAAGATCTTGCAGATTTGGGCTGGTCAAGCTTTTCCTTGCCCCATTGTGCTCGCTAAATGCTTGGTTCATACCTTTAAAACTTCTTCTTGTGCTCATTTGCTGCCTCTTTCATCCAAGTGCACCCCCAGGAATTTAAAGCTTTTCACTCTCTCCAATTGCACTCCCTCAACGTAATACCAAAACCCTATTATAATTAATTCCCTGCCAAATAGCACTTTTTGTTAAGTTGATTTTGATGACATTGTTGCTACTGTATTGAGCAAGGGGGTTGAGAGAACTCTGTAAGTCTATTTAAGTGTCTAGGATAATCTTCTCATCTGCATATTGGAGTATTTAAACCTGCTGACAAACCAATCGCGGTGGACATTATCTAGGGCTGATCATGTTGCTTTCCAAATATGCCATAAAGAGATTAACTAACATGGGTGCAAGGATACATCCTTGCTGAAGACCTTAATCTGTAAGGATTTTCTCTGAAGTGGACTTGTTGTCAGTTTGATTTTTACCCATGTCTCACTGTAGATTGACTCAATTGCATTCAGTAGTCAATGGGAAATCACTTAGCTGTGTAACTTTGCCCATAGCTGGTCTTTAAGGATGTTGTTGAAAGTGCCAGTAAAATCAATACATTCCGCATAGAGTGGCAATGCTTTTGGGCGAACAGCATCCTCCATTAAACAGGACAAGGTGTGCAAATTGTCCTCTATGTTATCAGTCTTTTCCACCCATGCTTAGGCTTGACAATTTCCTTGTAGACCAATTATAATCTATGTAAGCGACTGTTAGACCTGGCACCATTGGTGTGGGTCTCCCCTGTATTTTTTGCCTTTGCCTCCTGTTATTTTGCTGTGTGTTGGACTTTGTTTTTGCTGGTCTAGATGCTTTGGGCACTTTGCCGCTGCTGTTCAGTGCCAAAGTGCAAGTGCTCCCTGTAAATTGTTGTTACAAATGAGTGATTTCATGATTGACATATTTGATTTACTAGTCAGTCCCTAGTACAGTGCACTGTGTTTGCCCAGGGCTTGTAAATCAAATGCTGCAAGTGGCCCTACAGCACTGATTTTGCCACCCACATAAGCAGCCTGTAAATGTAACTCAGACCTGCCGCTGCAGTGTCTGTGTGTAGTTTTGTACTGCCTTGTTGACCTGGCAAGTGCATCCACTTGCCAGGCCCTAACCTTCCCTTTTCTTACATGTGAGTCACCCCCTAAAGTAGGCCCAAGGTACACCTGTGGGCAGGGTGCAGTGTATGTGAAATGTAGGACATGCCCTGGTGTGTGTGGCATGTCCTGATAGTGAAATACTGCCAAATTCGTTTTTCACTATTGTAAGTCTATCTGTTCCTATAGGATAGAATGGGAAGGTTGCTTATAACATCTTTTAAGCATTACTACCCCTGGGAACCCGGTATGAAAATAAAGTTTAGTATGCCTGAATTCAGAATGTTGAGATGCATCTTTAAGGGAGGGTGATGTTTAGGTCTCGGACCGTAGGCTGCGCTGGCGCAGTCTCGCTCTGAGATTTAATGTTTTCTAGAGTGGGGCTTGAACTCGCCCCTATTCTCCATTGGCTGGCTTCCTAAACGGAGGCCAGCCATTGGAGGAGAGTGGCGTCACTCCGTGCAAGCCCTGTCTTTTTCGGATTCGGGGGCATCTTTTTTCGCTTCTTTCTTGTATTCTTTCTCTCCTCTTCCCATTGTCTGGAATTTTACATTCCAGCCAATGGGAAGAGGAGAGAAAGAAAACCACGTCCCCAAATGCGAAAATGACCGTGCTTTCTCCGAGGCATTCCTGCTAATGCCTCGGAGAAACGTGGTGGTGTGATGGCTGAGCTCGCTTGTTACAGTAAGAGTGGTGAACTGTCAGGGGATCCAGGCTATATTCGGGACGGTCTGTACCATCAATAGTAGGAAAAAGGAAAGACGGGAACCATCCTTGCATTAGACCGTACGCTGCAATCACAACAGGAGGTTATTTCTTCTACAGATACAGTGCATATACAAAGGAACAGAGGTGAGACCTACAAGCTCTATACCAACTAGGCGCGTTATTTTAAATGCCGCTTTCAAATCACCACGGCCAGGTAATTCAGCCAATTCTGTGTTCCGCCTCCAGCATGCGCCCGCGTAGCTTCTGCTGAAGCGCGTGATCCAGGTCGTCGGGCACGAGCGTGATGGACCGCACCCGCGTACGCGCGCTCGGAGCTGCCGGTTTGTTGTGTTGAGCCTGAACCCGGCGGTGGCGAGGGTGAGGGAATGAGGCTCGCGACCCCAGCCCCGTATACCCCCAGTTTGCAGTAGATGGATCTGTGCAGCCCGAGCACCGACCGACCGACTGACTGACTGAATGCCCCAAACTCTAGCAATAGCTACAATGCCTGGTGCCAACGCCAGCATCAGACTGCACCACCAGCGAGTTCCACCTATCATCCACTGACTTCACAGTGCCAGATCCACGGCATGCTGCCAGAGAGGCAGTGCATATATTGTACACTACAGAGGCCACTGCGCAGTGCTAGAGAGGCCTTTGCGTTGCACAGTTGCAGACTGATCAAGGATGAATACAATGTTTAGAAAAAAAAAATGTGTGGGCCTTGTCAGTTCCCTAAGTGGCAAAACCAGAAATGCGTGGTGCCGCCTCTCACGCCTCGTCCCCACTTGTGTGTTATTTACAATGCACGCATTCTGTTGATTGTGTCAGTGACCGCTCTCTGCGGAGGGTAATCACTTCTTTCCTTTCAATTACACACCTGCTGTAATTGCTCCCTGTATGGCAGCTTCCGGTCCTCCCGCCGAGAAGGTGCATTCCTCCTCTCGCTGCCCGACCTGCACCTGCTGGGTGTTGTCCCACATTGCATGTCAAGTGGAATCGGTCGTTTCAAAAGCTGCCGAATCTCTCAGATCCGGCACAGTGCACTCAACCCCCACCTGCAGCCTCCTCCTGCCAGATGCAGGGGTGCAAACAAAGCTCCTTGTGCGGAATTTTATGTGCCTTCCCATCTGTCCACTTAACCTAAAACATTTTCACAATGTTTACACAGTTTAATATTTGTTTACAAGCGTTTTTCAGTGTGTAGCCTTTTATCAATGAAGCGACCCCTGCCTGTGGGAGGGTGGGGAGAGACGTGGAAAGGGCCGTGCATTTATGCGCAGCTTAATGACTATGTTAGGGGTGGACTCTTTCATGTTGTCTCCAGGACGAATACCCTCACCAGAGTTGTTAGCTTTCTGGGATAGATTTGCGCCTGTGCCGCAGCCAGTGTGCCATGGGCTTTAGGACAAGAAAGGAAATTGGCCCCTGGCCGCCCTTTAACTGTGAAATACAGTAATAATGTTGCTAATGTTAATTGGGATTTGTAAAGCACCTAATCACACCGACAGGTCTCTAAGCGCTGAATAATGATGGTTCAGTGAGCCCTTAAGGCTTCTGGACCTTGGTGCCACTGCACTTGTTGCACCAGTGGAGGCTATTCTGCTGATTTGGTAATTGTTTTCCTGATTGATCCTGTACCCGTAATGATCACCAGGTTTGAGATGTGTGCAGCATGGTTGTATGAAAGGTGAAATATTCATAGTGATGTGGTAAACTTGTCTTCTGGGTTAAGGAGTCCTTCAAAGGTTCCCCCTTTATCCCATGCATTACATCTTTTTGCCTTTGTTGGAGCGGTGTGTGAGATTGTCTCCCACATGAGTGGCAGGGGTAACCCTTAGGGAGCTTTGTTCTGTAATAATTTGGGTCCAGTTAGAATTGTTGAATTGGATGTTCCAGAAGAGGTGTTTGAGGTAAGAAATAAATGGTTTGAGCTATATGGTTAAAAAAGTAAGTTCACCAGACAGACGGGACCAATATGGCGTGGTACATGAGTCTATAATGAAGTGAGGAACTGTAATGATGTAAATAATGTCTGTGATTGGTGTGATGCCTTGCTTTAAGAACGCCTTGTTGTCATGTTTAAGAAAGATATGTTAATAAATTCAACAAGATGTCAATCTCTAAAACCACAATTGTTGTATGGATTGTCTTATTTTCGGCCCTGCTACCTAGTTCTGTTGTCGAATTTTGCTCCTACTAAGTGAATTCTAAGTATTGGTCGTCGTTGCTAAAAGTTTACCGAAAAAGAACTATTGGTGAATGGAGCTTATGTGATTAGTAGCTAGATGTAGAGCTAAAGCGCAATATAGAGCTGGTGCACATAACTGCAAGGTAATGTGAAAACAACTGGTGTATAATGCCAAAAATTAACCACTGTTCCACTGGAGTTAAAGTGTCAAGCTTTAGACTTCCATACAGAAAACAATTTGTAATTTCTGCTGTCTTTTATCTCGTAATCTTTAAAAACGAAGCTTAGGGGGTCATAACTGCGTTTTACCGGGTACAATACTAATTTTGATGTTAACAATTACTTAGTGAGTCTACATGATCCTAGTTAATATTAGTGAGTGGGGTAAGTAAATGTAGACTGTACCCTAAAGGCCAAATTGCAAAATATGCTGGATAGGTCACTGCGTTGTGCACACGTTTCTGATATATGTTTTGGTTTGAATGACATTTTTAAGCCTTAGTGACGTGTAAGACTTTTTTTCAACTGGGATCCTACAGCAAGAATGCCTTCCAGAGCAAATAGGCTTTGCTAGAACACAGGGCTTTAAGTTGAATGAAAAAACTGAGGGTGTTTCTCTCAAAGGGGCGTGGCCAGTGTAATTAGGGGCGTGGCTTTAAAACACTTACGCTAAAAACCTGTATTTACCATAGTGTGCTGCCCGACTTGTATTTTGCTGTTTCCGTCATTGCATCCAGATATCTGATACAACAAGTAACATCATACCTACAACAATTAAGGACTATTGGCTTTGTCATTGGCTATTAGTTGCATAAGATAAATAAGCTGCAACTATGGCTTGTTACATATAATATTGAAAAAGCTTCCAATTAAAGCCCTGGTGCCCCTACCACAATGTTCCTGCTCTTGCGTTTCTGAAAGAGAAGGAAAATCCAGAGAGAAAATGACTCTTAAAAGGATTTCCCTTCCCCCACAACGCTCACCTGGCATTGCGTCATGCCGTAAATTCTCCATTAGTGAGCAGTGTGAGCAGCGCCCATCGATGTGCCTGCTGTCTCGAAACGGGTCTCCATCGGGCTGTTTTGCACCCTGGCACTTTTTTCCGGACTGCAGTGACAGCAAACTGATGTCACTGCAGTTAGGAAAAAAAACGGCCCGCCTCTGCCAGGGCTCAAAACAGAGCCCGATAGAGACCCGTTTCGAGGCCCCCTTTAAAAAACTGCCAGTTCTCAGACCCCTTGAGACCCGGCCCACTTAAAGCGCTGCTAGAACACAAGGTTCCCGAATATACACCCATAAATATTTGGCCTCTGAGCAGTAGAAGTGTGTGCACACGTCTCATCCATGGTTTGTCTTTGTCACCTTGGCTATTCAGTGCTTATGTCCTCTGGTTGCCAGATATCATAGAACAATTCATGATTTTGTACCAGAGTTATGCTAACGATACTCAAATCCTGGTCTGACTTCAAGAGAACAACCTCAAGAATGGATATCACCTCATGCTTCATTTCCATTCTGGTGTGAATGAGAATATGATGTTGGGGCATTGGTTTTGATGATGTTGGCCAGAGGCGTCATGTATGTGTTGAGAAGGATGGAGCTGAGGGATGAACCTTGAGGGACACCCCAGATGGTGCTCTTGGGTAGCGAAGTGAGGGGTGGTAGTCGGATTCTCTGGGTTCGTCCTGTGAGAAGGATGCAATCCATTTGAGGGCCTCTCCCTGGATTCCTATGTGGTGTAGTCCACCTTGACTTGATTACTCTCCTGGCCAAATGGCCCAACTCACTGGGAGAACCACCATCTTGAGTATGTATGCGAAGCCAAAAAAACCTAGGTATAGCCTTGGATCATAGCATGTTTTTTACTCCCAGAATGAATGCAGACAAGCAGTGCATGCTTCCACCTTAATGTACTCAGCAAAGTGAAACAATAATTAAGCTTCTGACACAACGTAGGCCTCACAGGGTCCTGGTATTGTATTGGCTTGCTTATTGTAATAGTATTTATATTGGCCTTCACATACAGGTCCAACTAGTCCACAACTCTTCTGCAAGACGTGCAACAGTTCTTTAGATTAGAGCACATCGCCTCAACACACCTCAACATCTATTAGCTTCTCATCAAACAAAGGATAACCTTCAAGTTGACCTGGTCGACCCATAGAGAATACAGGACCTACAGCTTAAAATACTTGTCCAAACTGTCCTCAAACTGCAAACATTTACACCTTGTTAGACATTCACTGGACTACAGGATTACCATGGCACAGTTTAGCAAAAAATACCTAGTAGGAAGATGCTGAGCATTTGTCAGTTTTCATCATGTAACAATCATCCCGGAACTCTGGCATTGGCAGGACAACTTCAAAGACTGGAAGGAACTGAGAACCATATTTTTCTGCAACGCATTACCTGAGAGTGTACTCTAAGAATTGCCCAGATCTTAGTTAAGTATACAAGGTCATTTTTGCTCTGTTTTCCCCTCCCTCACTCCTTCTTGGTTTCCAGGATCTTCCTTCGATTGTAAGGACTTTTCTCCTTCTTTCATCCCTTGTTGGTTGTGCTTGCTCTCCTACCCCTGCCCCCTCGTTGGTTGTGCTTGCTCTCCTGCCCCCTCGTTGGTTGTGCTTGCTCTCCTGCCCCCTCGTTGGTTGTGCTTGCTCTCCTGCCCCCTCGTTGATTGTGCTTGCTCTCCTGCCCCCTCGTTGGTTGTGCTTGCTCTCCTGCCCCCTTGTTTTTTGTGCTTGCTCTCCTGCCCCCTTGTTGTTTGTGCTTGCTCTCCTGCCCCCTCGTTGGTTGTGCTTGCTCTCCTGCCCCCTCGTTGGTTGTGCTTGCTCTCCTGCACCCTCGTTTGCTATGCTTGCTCTCCTGCCCTGCTATTGGCATTGTAAATGACAATGTCATTTATTTGTTTTAAAAACAAAAACATAAATAAAAATAATGTCATGAGCAATGCCAATAGCTCTAACTTTAAGAATGCCGAGACCATTGCATTGTAAATGCTTGTTACATTTTGTGTTTGAAAATACCACTTTTAGAGAGTGGGTATTTTCTTGCTTAACCATCCAGTGTGCCTCTGCTAGGTTGTGTATTGACTGTCTGGCTTTGGAGTGACAGGGGCTGTGGATATGCATTCTGTTCAGCCAGCCACCTGGGTGGAGGGGGGAGAGAGGTGTGTCCTGCCTTTCCAATGTGAGTCAGGGCAGGACTGAATAGACCTGGGCTGCATTTAGAGTAGGGGTATGAGATCTCTTTCACACCTGAATGGGCCTGTTCTGCTGTACATTATGCTGTCTCCAGCTCCTGCCAGGAAGATGCACCAGGAAGGACAGAACTGGTTTGGCTGGGCAAAGAGCTTCTCTGCCTCAGAGAACAAAGAGGGGCACAGCCCCCAGATGGTTAGATCACTTTTAGCACCATCTCACCCTGCAGTGCAAGCCTTGGTCTCAGGACTCCGTCAATGAGCCGCTGCCTGCACTGAGCTTGTGAGGACACCGCATGCTGCAACGCTTCCATCGCACATCTTGGACCTTGTGTGGAAATCCCAAATGAGGGAACATTCTTCGCAGCGTTTTTATAGTAGCAAAGCTTGATCTTGCTAGTTTATCCACTTGGGCATTCATCAACAGCTTGAAGTCCATGGTCATTCCAAGGTTTCTTACTTCCTTCGATACTTTAGGCAGTGTTCCCAGTTCATCAGGCCATGCAGCAAGCGGGTTGTAATGTTTCCAATCGCCACACGTGAGTGTTTCAGTTTTTGAAGCATTCAATTTGAGATGGCTCCAGGTCATCCACTGATCCACGGCTCTGAGACAGCGGAAAATTGGTGATTTTCCAATGTCTTTGGGGCATTCCAGTTGAAGTATTTGCGTGTCATCTGCATAGTTATAGCACGTAAGGTGAAAATTAGTACTGGTAATGACTTCATGTAAATGTTGAAAAGCATGGGCGAGATGATAGAACCTTGAGGGACCCCTGCTTTTGTGGAGTACGGTTTGGACGAGAAAGGTGGGGTATGGACGACATTAGTTCTGTTTCAAAGCTAGGATGCGATCCAGTCTAGAGCAGTTCCTTCAATGCCGGCTTCATAGTCTTTTTTTCTAAATGTCATGGTCAACCGTGTAAAAGGCAGCTGAGAGGTCCAAGAGGAGTAGCGCAGCAACCTCGTTGCGGTCAACTGTATTCTTTAGGTCATCCCAGATGGCAAGGAGGGCAGATTCAGTGCCTCTTCCCGGACGGAATCCTGTTTGGAACTCTGAAAGTATGTCATTCTCTTCAATGAATTGTGACATCTGGGCGAATGCTGCTCTTTCTATCAGTTTGCCCAGGAACGGTCCATTTGTAATGGGTCTGTAGTTGTCAGGGTTCAGCGGGTCCAAGCTTGTTTTCTTCAGTAAAGGGCGTATGTATGACTTTTTGAGTTCTTCTGGAAATATTCTAGTAGTTAAGGAATCGTTGAGGATTCTTCTTACTGGAGTGGCAGCAGAGGTTGTTAAAAGAATTGTCTTGAAAGTTTGTAGCGGACCGGGGTCAAAAGGGCTGCCGGCAGGCCTGCTTGTTTTGAACAGGTCCATAAATTCAATTTGTGAGATCTGTTGGAAGGAATGGAGAGGCTTGATTAGAGCATTCTTGGATTGTTGTTTTGTACAAGGGTTAGTGCTGGTGCTTTGTTTCTGTTTGAAGTACGATGCCAACGTGTCTGCTTTGTCCATGTAATGATTTGCCACTTTGTCTGTGAAATCTTGAGTAACATGATGAGTTCCTTCTAGGCAATTTGGATGGCGATTGAGTATTTTATAGAATTCTTTATATCAAATCAAATCAAAGAATGCTTTATTCGATTTTAGCAAGAATATAAAATCATAAAAGCAACAATAAAAGAATGATCCAATATATACAAATTCATCATATAAAAGAACAAAAAACATGGCATTCTATACAATAAGATACTATACATCTGCAACATTAATAAATATTTTGTATAAAAAATCATCCCTTATCTCTAGCTATCAGCTGGCTAACACATTATTGCTTTTCGTCTCTTCAAAATGCTCTTTAAAAAATTTTATTTGCACATTTACCGTTTTGAATTCTGTCTGAATAGTACGTTTACTTAGCTTTTTTGATAGCAGACTTGTAAAAACTGTTAATTTTCTGTAGGTGAAGTTTGTCTTGTTTGGTGTTTGTTTTGATCCAGGTACATTGCAGCTTTCTAATGTGTTGTCTTATGTCTTTTATTTCTATGTTTCTCCAAGGCGCTTTTTTTCTTTTGTTCTGTTGTGTGGTTTTGAGTGGTATCAGGATGTCAAAAGCTTCCTGTAGACACTCGTAGATTTTGAATAGAATTTATTGTTTTCAGATTTGTTCTGGATGTTAGTTGTGTTTCCAAGTGTTCCAAATTGAGTTTGTTTCACGGCCGATAGGTGAATGGATGTAAGGTAATTTTATGGGAGTCGCTTAGCGTTGTTTTATGTTGGAAGGCAAGCAAGTGGTGGTCTGACCATGTGACTGGGGAGTTATAGTTTGAAAGGTAACTAGTTCAGTATTAGCAAAAATGACATCTAGGATATGTCCAGCGGTGTGTCGGATTGTGGACAATAAGATGCAGGTTCAATGCGTCTAGGCCAGGTGGCCAGTGTTGGACAGGCCACATGAAGGGCTCGCTCCCTCCCCGCAGGACAGGGCCCGGGCCACCGTCGGCACCATTGCCCGGCCCAGCCGCCATCTTGGACACGGCACCACGCGGCCGCGCGGCCTCAGCCCGACCCCAACCCTGGGCCTGGCCAGGCCCCGACATCCCGGCACCACCCTCCACCCAGGAGGTGAACGGCCCACTTGGCAGGTCAATGGGAGTACGAAGTGTCGATGGCTCTCCCCCGCCAGGTGCCGAGCACCCCCAGCCTCCTCGGGCGCTGGCTCCGCCCCCCTGCTGGGTGTCTGGACTCCCTCATCCCAGACCTCCCGACCTCCAAGAGCGAGGGTCCGGACATCAAAGGGCGCCAGACCTATAACTGAGGCAGCCCCAGGACAGGAAGGCAGTTGTATCCTGGAGTCGAGAGACACCGTGACGAACTCATCCTTGACGGACTGTTGGCGCTGCCACAGCCCTGCCTTGTGAACTATTGTCCTGCCTGCTGGCGCTGCCGCGGCCCTCTGTAACCTTCATCCTCGTGGGACCTGCTGGCGCTGCCGCGGCCCGTTGCAACCTGCATTCTCGTGGGACCTGCTGGCGCTGCCGCGGCCCGTTGTAACCTTCATCCTCGTTGGGACCTGCTGGCGCTGCCGCGGCCCGTTGCAACCTGCATCCTCGTGGGACCTGCTGGCGCTGCCGCGGCCCGTTGTAACCTTCATCCTCGTTGGGACCTGCTGGCGCTGCCGCGGCCCGTTGCAACCTGCATTCTCGTGGGACCTGCTGGCGCTGCCGCGGCCCGTTGTAACCTTCATCCTCGTTGGGACCTGCTGGCGCTGCCGCGGCCCGTTGCCACCTACGACCTCTTCGGGACCTGCCGGCGCTGCCGCGGTCTGACCCATCCGAACACCGAGCTCGAGGATTGTGAGCTATCACCGTTACACACCCGTACCCGTGGGTACCAAGACTGTCCCGCTACCCCCTTCCCTTACTAGAGACTAGAATTGAGAGGATCATCGTGTCCTGATCGCCTTGTATCGTACCACACTACTACCCGAAGTGCCTATAAAAGGTGTTACCCTAATCTTTGTGTGGTGTCCATCTGTGGGGGGGAAGTTACCTGTCTGTGCGATCACTGTGCTCGGCCGACCCTCCAGGTCCCCGTCTAACATTGGTGGCTAGCGGCGCGATCCGAACCAACGCGTACCGTACAGACAGTAACTCACCCTACGACTAAAACCACAATGACGACCAAAGAGAGCGGATCGGCGGAGAAGTTCCAGATGGAAAAGCTGGAAGAATACAACCACCGAGGGCTCAAACAATTTTGCATGGACTTAGGCATTGCTACCACCGGGCTAAGCACAAAAGAAGACTTCAAAAACGCCCTAGAGGCCTGGACAGAGACAAATACCGCAACCCCCCGGGACCCCGCAGCCCCGGAAGTCAACACCACCCGGACGGAGGAACGGAGAACAGGCCCCTCCCATGAAGAGATCCAAGAGCGGGAAAAAAATAGATTACACGAGTTAGACTTGGCACGACTCAGATTAGACGGAGAATTGAAACTGGTGGAACAAAAAATAAACTTAGAACACTTACGGCTCAGAGAAGAGCGAGAGGAAAAACAGAGACAGAGAGACCTCGAAGAAAAAAGACTGGCATACGAGCACGAGTGCAAACTAGCGGAGATAGAAATACGCAAACTGAACAAAAACCTAGGGGTGCCCGAGCAACCGCACTCCCCGGGTCCTACCGAGCAGAAGGTCCACATCCCCAAGGATGTGGTCCGAGAATATCACCGGAACGACGACATACAGCAGTGGTTCAAGGCCTATGAGATTGCCATGACCGCCCACCAGGTCGCTCGAAGTGACTGGGGAGCCGGTCTATGGGGGAGATTCGTCAACGAGGGTCGTGATGCCCTGCTGCAGCTTCCGGACCATCAAATGACGTCCTATGACCACATGAAGGCCGCCCTCCTCAGTCGATATGGACTTACACCCGAAATGTACCGCCAGAGGTTCCGCAACTGCACCCGGATCCCAGGTACGACGTGGTTGGAATACGTGAACTATTTCAGCCGAGCCTTCGAGGGGTGGATCAAGGGTAACAACGTAACCACTTACGAACAACTCTTCAATCTCATTGTGTGGGAGCACCTCTCCAACAACTGCTTTGTCGAGCTCAGGCAGCACCTCCTCGACAGTAAATTGACTGAACCCCGGCAGCTCGCCACCGAGGCTGACCGGTGGGAGAGCACCCGAGTGGCCCGGAGTGGGCCGAATGAGCAGAACAGAACCAACCAAGGTCACCATTGTCCCCGAGGAGGAGGAGGAGGCCCGGGCCGGGGCAGAGACGCCGCCCCGGCCGCACCCACTAACGCCACCCCGGCCCCAGCAGGCCGGGGAAACCCCCCGATGCGCCCGGGGTTCCGAGCTAACGTGACATGTCATCGATGCCAGCGAGTCGGCCACTATGCCAGTGACCCGACCTGCCCGAAGAACCAGGCCCCCGGGCCCCGCCAGATGGCGGCCGCCGCCCTGGGAGAAGAACAAGTCTCCGAAGACACGGAGACCTATGAGTCGGAGCAGTTCGAGTGGGAACCCGCCGCCATGACCCTGGCATGCCTAGGAGGAAGAGACATGGTCCCGCGGACTCCCCTGCCCGCCAACACTCGGAAGTACAGCCAATGGGTGAGCATCAATGGGCGCAAGGCCGAGGCCCTGCGTGACACCGGGGCCAGTGTGACGGCCGTCCGCTGTCACCTGGTGACCCCAGAACAAATCCTACCAAACGTACTTTGCCCCGTCCGATCGGCAGATAACTCGGAGAGCCTGTGTCGGATGGCCTGCGTCCCCTTCGAATGGGGAGGAGTGTCCGGCATGCTGAAAGTAACTGTCCGTGACGATGCCCCCGTAGACTGCCTCCTGGGGAACGATCTCGAGAGCTCCCCGTGGGCCGCTGTGGAAAGAAGAGAGCATCTGGGGATGTTGGGTCTCCCGGACTAGGCGTGCGTAACCACCCGGTCCATGGCCACCCGCACCATCCCTAGACCAGAAGAACCAGAATGGGCAGCACCTCCGCCCTCGATCACTCCAGAAGAAGACTTCCTCCAGACCGACCACCCGGACCCCACCCCAGAGGGGTCCACACAGCCCCCCGAGCTTCCCGACCTGGCTCAGTGGCGTCAAGAAGGGGGGCCCACCCAGGAACAATTCCGGCAGGAGCAAAAGACCTGCCCCTCCCTCGAGGGATTGCGACAGCAAGCGCTCGCCCAGAGCCAAGGAGACACCACCGGGGCCCACTGGGTTTATTGGGACAATGATCTCTTGTACAGCGAACAGAAAATCGCAGAACTGGGGGCCGGGCGAGTGCTGGTGGTGCCCCTCCACTTCAGAGACTTCCTGTTGAACCTAGCCCATGATGTCCCCCTGGCCGGGCACCTGGGCCAAGACAAGACCTACCACCGCCTGGTGACTCACTTTTTTTGGCCCAAAATGAGAAATGACGTATCCAACCATTGCCGGTCCTGCCCGACCTGCCAGGCCAGTGGGAAGAGCGGCCGCAAACTCAAGGCACCCCTACAACCATTCCCCGTGGTGACCACCCCGTTCGAAAGGGTGGGAATAGACATTGTGGGGCCCCTGGACCCCCGAACAGCACAGGGACATCGCTTCATCCTGGTCCTGGTGGATCACGCTACCCGCTATCCTGAGGCGGTCCCCCTTCGTACGATAACAGCCCCAGTAGTGGGTCGAGCCTTGATGGGGATCTTCTCTCGAGTGGGCTTCCCCCGGGAAGTCGTCAGCGACAGGGGTACGAACTTTATTTCAAAGTATATGAAATCCCTCTGGCAGCAGTGCGGAGTCACTTACCGATTCACCACCCCCTATCACCCCCAGGGGAACGGACTGGTCGAGCGGTTCAACCGCACCCTCAAGGGGATGATCATGGGGCTGGAAGAACCCCTACGCCGCCAGTGGGACGTGCTACTACCGTGCCTCCTCTTCGCCTACCGAGAAGTCCCCCAGAAGTCCCTCGGCTTCAGCCCCTTCGAACTCCTGTACGGACACCCCGTTCGCGGGCCTCTCAGCCTAGTGAAGGAGGAATGGGAAATGGCCCCCCTAAAGACCCCTCCGGACGTCTACAAATACCTCCTGACCCTCCGTAATCAGACCCGGAAATTCAGGGAGATCGCTAAAGCCAATCTGGAGGCCAGTCAAGAGGACATGAAGAAGTGGTACGACCAACATGCCTCCTCCATCGAGTTTGAACCGGGTCAGCAGGTATGGGTGATGTCCCCCATCGAACCATGTGCCTTGCAGGACAAATGGACGGGGCCCTTCAAGGTGATCGAGCGCAGGAGCCCCGTCACCTATCTCATCGACCTGGAGTCCCCCCGGAACCCCCTCCGGGTCCTCCACGCCAACCGACTCAAACCCCACTTCGTGCGCTCAGAGCTCAGCCTGCTGATGGCTACCGACAGTGGCGCAGAAGGAGACTCCGAGCCCCTCCCTGACCTACTGAGGACCCGGGAAAGAGATGGTTCGGTGGACGGGGTCCGACTCTCTGAGGCCCTGACCCCAGAGCAGCGTCAAGATTGCCGGGCCCTCCTGCTGCCGTTCGCAAACCTGTTCTCTCTCGCACCCGGAGTCACCTCCTGGTGCCTGCACGACGTGGACACGGGGGACAGTCCTCCTGTTCGACACCGGGCGTACCGAGTACCGGATCGGGTACGTACATGCATCCAAGAAGAAGTCTCCAAGATGCTCGCCCTCTGAGTCATCGAACCTTCGGACAGTCCCTGGGCCAGCCCGGTCGTCCTGGTCCCCAAGGCCGCGGCCCCGGGCACCACCCCTGAACTCCGGTTCTGCATTGACTATCGGGGTCTGAACTCGGTCACCCGAACCGACGCTCACCCTATCCCCCGAGCAGATGAACTAGTCGACCGCATGGGGGCAGCCCGCTACCTAAGCATCTTCGACCTGACAGCGGGCTACTGGCAGATCGGCCTCACCCCCAGAGCCCAAGAACGTTCCGCTTTCTCCACCCCGGATGGGCACTACCATTTCAGAGTGATGCCCTTCGGCATGAAGAACGCTCCAGCCACTTTTCAAAGACTGGTGAACCAGGTATTGGCGGGCCTCGAAGAATTCAGCGCCGCCTACCTGGAGGACATCGCGGTATACAGCCGCCACTGGACGGATCACCTCCACCACCTCAGAGAGGTCCTGCAGGCCCTCCAACAGGCCGGCCTCACCATAAAGGCCAGCAAGTGCCAAATCGGCCAGGGGTCCGTGGCCTACCTCGGACACCAAGTGGGGAGCGGTCTGGTGGCCCCCCTCCAACTCAAGGTAGCTGCCCTTCAGTCCTGGCAACCCCCCGAGACACAAACCGAGGTCCGAGCCTTCCTGGGGCTCACCGGATACTACCGGCGGTTTGTAAGGGACTATGGCAGCATTGTGGGGCCCCTCACGGAGCTCACGTCTAAGAACCACCCAAAAAGAGTCAACTGGACTCCCGACTGTCAAGCAGCCTTCGAGACGCTGAAGGCCGCCATGTGCACCGCTCCTGTGCTCCAGGCCCCCGACTACAGCCGCGAGTTCATCGTGCAGACCGATGCCTCCGACCATGGTATTGGGGCCGTCCTCTCCCAACTGAACCCCGAAGGAGTGGACCAACCAGTGGCCTTCATCAGCAGACGCCTACTGCCCCGAGAACAGCGCTGGAGCACCATTGAGCGAGAGGCCTTCGCGGTGGTATGGGCCCTCAAGAAGCTCCGGCCGTACCTCTTCGGAACCCATTTCCGGGTACAGACGGACCATCGGCCCCTGCAATGGCTCATGCAGATGCGGGGGGAGAACCCCAAACTATTGCGATGGTCCATCTCCCTGCAGGGGATGGACTTCACTGTGGAACATCGCCCTGGCCAAGACCACGCCAACGCGGATGGCCTGTCCCGCTTTTTCCGCCTCGACGAGGAAAGTCCCCAAGAAGATGGGTGACTCTCCCCGCCTTCAGCTGGGGGGGACGCATGTTGGACAGGCCACATGAAGGGCTCGCTCCCTCCCCGCAGGACAGGGCCCGGGCCACCGTCAGCACCATTGCCCGGCCCAGCCGCCATCTTGGACACGGCACCACGCGGCCGCGCGGCCTCAGCCCGACCCCAACCCTGGGCCTGGCCAGGCCCCGACATCCCGGCACCACCCTCCACCCAGGAGGTGAACGGCCCACTTGGCAGGTCAATGGGAGTACGAAGTGTCGATGGCTCTCCCCCGCCAGGTGCCGAGCACCCCCAGCCTCCTCGGGCGCTGGCTCCGCCCCCCTGCTGGGTGTCTGGACTCCCTCATCCCAGACCTCCCGACCTCCAAGAGCGAGGGTCCGGACATCAAAGGGCGCCAGACCTATAACTGAGGCAGCCCCAGGACAGGAAGGCAGTTGTATCCTGGAGTCGAGAGACACCGCGACGAACTCATCCTTGACGGACTGTTGGCGCTGCCACAGCCCTGCCTTGTGAACTATTGTCCTGCCTGCTGGCGCTGCCGCGGCCCTCTGTAACCTTCATCCTCGTGGGACCTGCTGGCGCTGCCGCGGCCCGTTGCAACCTGCATTCTCGTGGGACCTGCTGGCGCTGCCGCGGCCCGTTGTAACCTTCATCCTCGTTGGGACCTGCTGGCGCTGCCGCGGCCCGTTGCAACCTGCATCCTCGTGGGACCTGCTGGCGCTGCCGCGGCCCGTTGTAACCTTCATCCTCGTTGGGACCTGCTGGCGCTGCCGCGGCCCGTTGCAACCTGCATTCTCGTGGGACCTGCTGGCGCTGCCGCGGCCCGTTGTAACCTTCATCCTCGTTGGGACCTGCTGGCGCTGCCGCGGCCCGTTGCCACCTACGACCTCTTCGGGACCTGCCGGCGCTGCCGCGGTCTGACCCATCCGAACACCGAGCTCGAGGATTGTGAGCTATCACCGTTACACACCCGTACCCGTGGGTACCAAGACTGTCCCGCTACCCCCTTCCCTTACTAGAGACTAGAATTGAGAGGATCATCGTGTCCTGATCGCCTTGTATCGTACCACACTACTACCCGAAGTGCCTATAAAAGGTGTTACCCTAATCTTTGTGTGGTGTCCATCTGTGGGGGGGAAGTTACCTGTCTGTGCGATCACTGTGCTCGGCCGACCCTCCAGGTCCCCGTCTAACAGCCGATGATTATAGTTTTTGGATAGGTCATATTGGGTTTGTCAAACCAAATGTTAAGGTCACCCAGAACGCATAGGTTGGAGTGTATTGTTATCAGGTTTGAAACTGTGTCTAGAAGTGTGTCTGGGAATGTTACCTTGCTAGGTGGAGGTCTGTAAAGGAGCAGGAAGTTACAGGAGGAAGACGGTGTAGGATAGCATCTTGTTTGAAGAGCCTCACAATTCTTTATGGAGATGTTGTCAATTTTAGTGATATGTATTGTTTGCCTGAATACAACAGCTAGACCACCTCCTTTTTTGGCTATACGATTTTGGGTATTTATTTGATAGCCTAGAGGAATGACTTCATGCAGGACTGGAGCCATATCTTCTCCCAACCATTATTCGGTTATGAATAGTATGTCTGGTTTTGCATCGGTGAGAAGGTCGTAGATGTGATGCTTGTTTTTAGAGCGGGATCGAGCATTTATTAGTAGACAGTTTAGTGAGTGGCCTTTAGTGATAGTGGGACTTTGTTTGGTAGAAGAGTAATCAGTATTGTGTGGGTTTGTAGCAGGTGTGTTTTTAGTGCTGGTATTAGCTGTATTAGGATAGCAATTGTGTAGCTGTTCTGTATTCCCTGAAGGAACGACTGGACAACAACGCCCACGACAGCAAAGAGCTCTTCACTATCGTCAAGGAGTTCTCCAACCCCAGCACCGGCACCAACGACATCACTCCGTCACAAGACCTCTGCGACTCCCTCGCCTCGTTCTTCCACCGCAAGATCGCCGACATCCACAACAGCTTCGGCGCACCACCCACGCACCCAACCGTCGAACCAACCCCCCCCACCGCCACCCTTCGCACCTGGACCACGGTGACCACCGAAGACACAGCCCGCACGATGAACACCATCCACTCCGGATCACTGACCGACCCCTGCCCACACCACGTCTTCAACAAGGCCGACTCCACCATCGCACCCAAACTCCGGAACATCATCAACGCCTCCTTCAACACTGCCACCTTCCCGGAGAGCTGGAAGCACGCCGAGATCAGCGCCCTCCTGAAGAAACCTACAGCGGACCCCACCGATCTCAAAAACTTCCGCCCCATCTCGCTCCTCCATTTTCCTGCTAAAGTCATCGAGAAGATCGTCAACAGACAGCTGACCGCCTTCCTCGAGACGAACGGATCCCTCGACCCCTCGCAGTCCGGCTTCAGAGCCAACCACAGCACCGAGACCGCCCTCATCGCAGCCACCGACGACATCCGGACCCTGCTCGACAAGGGGGAAACAGTGGCCCTCATCCTCCTGGATCTCTCCGCTGCGTTCGACACGGTCTGCCACCGCACCCTAGTCCAGCGCCTCAGCAACATCGGTATCCAAGAGAAGGCACTGGAGTGGATCATCTCGTTCCTCGCCGGAAGAACACAGAGTCCGCCTCCCCCCGTTTCGCTCCGAGGCCACCGAAGTCATCTGCGGCGTCCCGCAAGGATCTTCACTCAGCCCCACCCTCTTCAACATCTACATGAAACCTCTCGCAGCCATCGCACGCCAGCACAACCTCAACATCATCTCTTACGCCGACGACACCCAGCTGATCCTCTCCCTCACCAGAGACCCCGACACCGCCAGAACCTGCCTACACGAAGGGATGAAAGACGTCGCCGAGTGGATGAAGGACAGCCGCCTGAAACTGAACTCGGACAAGACGGAAGTCCTCATCCTGGGATCTTCGCCCTCTGCCTGGGACGACTCCTGGTGGCCCCCAGCCCTTGGCACCGCACCCAAGCCAACCGACCACGCACGCAACCTGGGCTTCATCCTGGACCCATCCCTCTCGATGACCAGACAAGTCAATGCCGTCTCCTCATCGTGCTTCAACACCCTGCGTATGCTTCGCAAGATCTTCCGCTGGATCCCGACCAAGACCAGGAAGACTGTCACCCAGGCACTCGTCACCAGCCGACTGGACTACGGAAACGCCCTCTACGCCGGAACCACAGCCAAGCTACAGAAAAGACTCCAGCGCATCCAGAACGCCTCCGCCCGACTCATCCTGGATGTCCCCCGACGCAGCCACATTTCCAGCCACCTGAGGAACCTGCACTGGCTCCCCGTCGACAAGAGGATCACGTTCCGGCTCCTCACCCACGCACACAAGTCTCTCCACGACCTGGGCCCCAAGTACCTCAACGACCGCCTGACCTTCTACACGCCCCACCCGCGAGCTACGGTCCACCAGCCTCGCCCTCGCAGCCGTACCACGCATCCGAAGAGCCACCGCCGGAGGAAGATCCTTCTCTTACCTGGCTGCCAAGACTTGGAACTCCCTCCCCATCCACCTTCGACTGACCCAGGACCATCTCGCCTTCAGGAAACAACTCAAGACCTGGCTGTTCGAGCAGTAGCATACCCCTCCCCCCAAGCGCCTTGAGACCCTCCCGGGTGAGTAGTGCGCTATACAAATGGCATGATTGATTGACGATTGATTGTGTTCCTCATCCAGCATGCAAAGAAGGCATTTTGATGGATCTGCAGGTTGTATGTGTTAGAGATGGTGTTTGAGAGGGAGTTGGAGTGCTGTGTTGCTTTTGTGGTGTAACATTGTTGTGAAGTAGACATGGGGAAGCAACGTTGTGAGGTGTGGCATGTTACTTATATTTTTTGCGTGTGTTTAAGGTGTAAGGTGTAAGTCAGGGGACAGGGTGCAGCATGTGAGTCATGTAGTAATGACCCACATGCTATAAAGTCTTCATATCCTGGTCTCCTAAACCCCCAGCTATATTGCTTTTTTAGTTGTATTGATCTGCAGATGATATTGCTTTCGCCTCATTTCACTTGTACTACAAGAGGTATTTAAAGCGTTGATGATTGCATCATGTGAATACAGTGGATTTAAACAAAAATTATCTGCCAATCAGAATTTGTTTCTATGCTCTTGTCTCCTTATTCGTTCTGCAGGTGATTTCATAAATAGGTCGGACAGTGCTTATTTTTGTACTGATGGTGGATACATTTTTTTAGCTCAGTAAACCAGAAGTGATTGTGGTTAGTGTGAGTTTGAGAACTCTTTATTGGCATGTATTGAACCATGGACGTAAATCTACCACACTACCATGCGTAGATGAAGTGACATCTAGGGAGTATTTGGGTTGGTGTGGCTTCTCCACAACCAAGAAAAGTTTAAAACAATGGAAATGCATTATAAAGCACATTTTCCACATATACCCGCTAAAAGGTCTAACACTATGAAAGGGCACTTTCAAGTCCTTTAATGGTGTACCTAGCCAATAAAACCCGATGCTCCCATTGAGTTAATACCATTCTATTTTTTCAGAATGTGGTATAGGTGCCCATGTGTTTAAAAACAATTGCCCCATTATGCCAGGCTAAGCTATGCAAAAAAGTGATGGATGGTATGTTTGAATTCTTCTCAGCCACTGGTAATGGCTCTTGGCTGCATCCCAGTCGATCGCTATTTTGCGCCCCATGCCACCGAACCTCACAGTTTGTGCTTGACTGTTCCCATTGGTGAAGGGTCAAGACTGATTTGCATATGGCTGGATCCAAACTGAGGTGACATTCTTCCTCACGTTCACTCAGTCTCACCTACTGTTACTCACACTCATTATTACACATACGTTTACAGTCTTACTCACATTCACTTTCAGTTACTGATATGTTTTCATGCATTCACGCAACACTCTCTCTAACTTTGATTAACTAATTTTCCCTCATTCTCACTCATTCTGACTCACTCTTTAGCACTCCCTCACACTCATTCTTACTTCTCACTCACTCAAAAGCAGTCAGTTTTTCTCACTGATACATTCGGACTGACTCTTACTTTCTAACTTTTTCTCCACTCACTACCTGTCACTTATATGCTCACACATACAGACACATCCGCCTGCACATATACATGCCCTTTCAAACAGACCGTCTCACACACACAATATGAATTTAAAAGCAATTTATTTTAGTTGACCTTATTTGCCAAATGAAAGTCCCGTTCCAGATCCTGGTGCTCTGTTTTGTATTATGGTAATTTTGAATACTAGCATATTATTCAGCATTTGCATAGTAACAAATAAAGCAAGCAAGAAGGGTGGAGCTCTGATGCCTATAATGAGGGTGAGCTGCCCATGTGTTTTTAGCACTAATTTTGCCACCTCTGAAGCCAAGGGTCACAAAGGTAGTGCAAGAGGTAACCAGGGAAGCTGCGACCCCCTTAATGAAGTCCATGTATTGATTGTAAACATGTTTGATCTACACATTGTGCTATGCATATGAAATTGTCTGATTGCAAACATGTTCGTTGTTTATATTGAGGTACACATGCTGCATATCACAATATAATACAAAATGTATAAAATGTTAGGTTTTTGTGAGGTTATCTGTGATTGCTAACAATGTACCAATAGGCGACTCATGACGAGTCTTAAAGGGAGGTAGATGATTGTGAATTGGCCAGTGATGGGCGATAATACCCAAAGACTATTTTGTGGTCATTTACATATATTTAGAGTTGTGCCTCAGCATAATGTAGTCTGCCAAGGGACAAATGTAGATATTACAAAGAATATGTAGTAGTTTAGATTCCTGGCAGACACCACAGCTAAGGTCCGGGGGGGGTTTAAAAAACAAAGGGGGAAGTGCTGCAAAATGTGTTTGATTTCCTAGTGTAGTGTAGTTCCTATATTCCCAATAGGCTATGCGCATTGGAATAATATATCCTATAGATTAGACGGAGGACAGAGGTCGACTAGGTCTCTATTGAATATACTGGACTTAATTGTGAGTGTCAGCTAGCTCAGAGGTCACTAGAAACTTTCTCGAATAAACAAGAAGGGATTAGTTTCTGACAACCGAATAAACATGACAACTTTGTTTCCCAAGAATAAGAAATGTATCTCTAGAGTCGCGGAAACAATAGATAGTTATTTCACTCAGTCAATCGTGCATGCTTCGTTTCACCAGAGATGCTGAGAAATAGAGAGACGTAGTATTTATTGAACAGTCTTCTGTCTCCTGCAGGAGAAATGAACTGCTACAATCGCCATACTGGTTGCAAAGTACAATGTGTACAGTACGAAGAGTATTATAAAATAATACTGTAAAAGCATGATATGGTTTCTAAGCCATAAAATACATAGAATACATACATTAACAAATAAAGTCTAAAAGTACTCAACTGGTGCTTCTAAAATACGCCTACCCCGGTGTACCTAACCTAGGGCTAGTACAAGGGAAGAAGTGAGGTGTAGCTTAGTTTCAGTATTCTTTGCCAAGAATCTATCCAAGAATTCTCTAAGGGTCTAAACAGCTCCGTACCTTGGTTTCAGAATGAAGGAGGTCTGGTATCTCTCTCTCAGGACTTGATTTCCCAACAACCCGCAAGGGTAGCTTGGAAACACTGGAGATGGATTTCTCTTCAAGAGAAAAGACAGCGTCTTTCTCAGTGCGTCTGCTGGAGGGTCGGCTTCCTTCGGCACTTGCTTCGGCGAGCTGTGTCCTGTAGGTAGATAGTCGAACTGCTCCAAACCACCGTGTGTTTGCCTGGGCAAGTGTGGGCATATTTATACCTTGAAGATGCCTAGTTTGACGTAAATTTGGACATAATAACGTCATCAAAGACTCATTTCTTTGAAAACTCCATGAGTTCTTGGATAAATCAATATTCAAGCAAGGGGAAGTCCCTGACTGCTGAAGGTGGGTTTTTCCAAGAAATCGTTGTGGATTTCCGGAACTAGTGGAAGTAGCCTTGCTGTATTTGGACTGCATAGGCTAAGTCTAAATATGGTTATGAATTCTATGCCTATATAAGGATAGGGTGATTTATACCTATATATGGGCATGAATCGGGAAAATTACACTAGGGTCCTAAATTCAAATACAACACCCACTCCACTTTATTATGTTTAACATTACTAAATTATAAGCACTAAAATATATCTAAAGCATGTGTTTACAATCCCACCCAAAATACACAAAATGCATTTGAAAGTGTTTGCACATGAAAAATGAGCATTTGTACAGTACGCATTTAAAGGCAATAGGCGTCATTCAAAACATGAATTAGGACGTTGGCAAAGCTAACTGAATGAATCATGTAATGACATTTATGAAATGGCTCTAAGTTGCAGAATAAAAAAAGGTCGAGACTATTCCATAGCAGAATTAATATACTGTTTTTGTTTTGAGAACAAGGTCAAATATTGTCTCTAGGAAGTATGTAAAGAATTCATGTTCTCTAAGAATAGTTCTACTTTAAGCAGATTTGCTTTGTGCCCAAAAAGAAATTTTTCAAGTTTTTTGGGAAAAAGTCAAAATTAGCTGTAGAAAAATAGAGTTCCAAAGCTTTGGAAGGATTGTTATAAAAAGTGAGGGACAAATTTAGAGTTCATGGAACGCTGTGTGCGGATTTCAAAAGCTATTTTCAGTGTCAGGAGAAAACATCAAATTGTCTAGGCTGGCAAAGAAATAGTCTACCACAGTAGGTGAAAGTAGTACTACTTCATTAAGTAGATCAATTGTGCACAGATGGGAAGCATCGCCGTCAGCGTCGGTCGCGTTAGCAATGTTCGCAGTAGATGGTACCTGTGTGCCTGTTGTTCCACGTACCTCACCATTACCTGTAGTTGCTGGTGAGATCTCCACGAATGCCGTCACTAGGATTGGCAGCCGTTGGGGGCAACACTATGCATGAGCTGTTACCGGACCTAGCAAAGCGGCAACATACGTTGGCAGTGCTGATGGAAGTGTAAGACAAACGTCCAACACGCATTCTTCCCCGCAAAGCAGGCATCGTAGAACAGATAAGATGCAATCTTGCCAGATTGGTCTGAACGAGAGAAACCTTGTGGTTTTCAGATCTCTTAAACAAGCCAAACATCTGTGTAGTTCTGTCACAGTACCGCATGGCTAGGAGGGCATCCTCCATGGTAGTCTGGGTATCGTTGGTGACTGGACTTGCCATATCGGAGCAGAAAGAACAAAAATAGAATTCTGTAGTTCTGAATCACGTATTATGGGACAGTTACTAGTTGACACGCCAAAAGTCTTGCCATTATGCCCTATTGAATGTTTGTATGAAATCAAAATGGGAGCAGAGTTTGAACACCGAGAATGCTTATAAATGTTATGTGTTTTAAATGCTGAAATGTTTCGAAATTTTGAAATACGGACTGATAAAACATCAAAGTATTTTCTTTATGTTTATATGTTTGGCAATGGAAGTAGGACTTATATGTGGCGAAATTCAAAATCGTGGCTACTTGAAAAAGGCTAACGCCGAAACGCGTCGTCCTTGTTCTATGAGTGCACAATAAAGGATTTGTGCAAAGATCTTCTGGTGTGCCGTCTCTGTGTCCCTCTACATAGTCGGATTGAGAACTAGTGTAAGATATAGTTATATATAGATATATAATATATATATATATATTTACGAAAATTCCACTATTTCCAGGTCTTGGAGTTATTACGTTAAGCCTTGAGAAAGCCCTGTGGGCGAAACGCTCGTCGGCCGTTATGGTGCTTCTTGTGAATTGTGGAAATTAAAAAACAGACCTCAAGATAGAAGATCTGACTGGACTACTTGATTTTCTTGTTTGGTTCTTTTGAGATACTTATGGATCTATAGGATAAAGAGCGTTGAAAAACTGCGGACTTGTTTGGAGAGATACCTATGCGCCCTCCTGTTTGGAAATAATGATATTGGTGTGCTTAGGTATTCTATGTTTACATGTGTGACCTGGATTCGGCTGAATCCGAGAACTAATTGACACTTTGGTGGGTAGGTGTCATATACCTTTAAAGCACCCCAGCCTTAGTTGCCACGGATATTATCAGATTCTCTTTCAAAATTGGCATTACTCTGAGATGTGCGGCTCAATTTAAGCAAACCCATAATCTGTATATGTATATTTCTGCAAAATGTATTGGACAGTTCGTTGATAATAGGGCATGTATCTCTGCAAAAGTCCTTGCTACTTGTAGATCATACGTTTCTCTGGTCGAGGTCAGTGGCACAGTTTTTTTGCAAAAGAATGGCTTTCATTCTGCTTAAAGTATCTATTCGTATAGAAGAGATATTCAGTGAAGGCCATAACAGCGACTCCCCGTCGGTCTTTGTTTTAGGAAACAATACTTGCATACAACAAGTGACCCTGGCTGACACTAACGAGATAGGCTATACCTGGCATTATTCCTGCCTAAAAACTGGGTTTATCACTGTTGCTGGAGAACCGTGCAGGTGGCAAGAAAGGTTATTTGAGGAACCCTCGCCGGCTCCGTGTAAATTAATACCTTGACATAAAAGTGTACCGCTTAGCGGGTTCTTACAATTTTTTCCACTAAGAAATACCTCCTTTCCCCCACTCCAACATTTGTGTGTATGGTAAATTCCAGGTCGACTTAATGTATTCTTTACCCAACCTTTCATACAGGCCCACTGGTATGTGTTTTAAGCAATACTAAAACTGGAAAATCGTCACTGGTATCGTGATGGTGCCATGTATTATCCATTCGACGACTGGTTTCTCAGAAACAGTTAATGTCAATCTTTCCAGTTTTTCTCTGCTCAGCACTGTATAGTCTGCACCTCTTTGTGCCAAAGAGATTTGTTTATCTGTAAGGTTAAATACAGTAAACAATGACGTGGTGTTGATTAGACGCCATGGCACGTAGCCTGAACGGAGATTTTGTAATGTCCAGCCTAGCAGCATTATAGAACGTAATTGAGACTGGCCATGTTGTAACATTAGCAAGTCTTGTTCAATTATATCTATGGCAGAGGATACAATGCTGTCCAAAGAATAAATTCTGGTGGACAGAGTCATTAACCCATTGTCCACTACAGAGAGAGCTTTCTCTAAATTAATACGATCAAATTCTCGTATTCTTTCTGCAGTTTCCATTTGCATGACTTTCCATGCTTCATTGTAAGCAGAATATATACCGGCGTATATGAAACGTTTTTGACATGGTTTACGAGGTCCAAGTAAGAAGTCTCGTACGCCAACGCCTTCTTTAAGTAAAGTTGTGTTTAATTTCTGGAAGTGTGGATTTCTGTAGCCACTCAATGCATAGTTTTCCTACACTGTATGTTGTAAATATCCCTGGATGTTGTCTCTGGCAATATCTTGGATCTAGCCTGGTTACTGTCAACCCTTGTGTTTTGTTCAGGAATCTATCTTGACAGTTTTTCGTGTCTGTGGGCCAGGTTAACTATTTTTTCCAATCAGGATTAGTTCTGTTTTGTTTAAAATATAGGGTATGTCTACCTCCTCTTCTGTAGTGTCATTACTGTCAGATGTGGGCTTAGGTATAGACAGTTTGGTTAAATCTTTTATCTTAGCCAGGCCAAGACAAGACGTTTTTTGAACAGTGTCATTTAAAAACATTATTTGTTCTGGGATGATGCAGGCTCTTAATAAGGCTTCTAAACCTTGCACCTGCCAGTCTTTTGTGCCCCAGACAGTTTTTGTCTCAATGTTGTCTTTCCAAAAGTTAAAACCTAATGTAGACAGCTGAGCATAAAGGTTCGCAGTATAAATTTGTTTATTATTAGTCAGCATGTTTTTCATTCTGGTCTTATTCACATTTTTTAAATAAAACGTTTCTGGATTTGTGACATTAAAACTTGAGAAATATGTAAACTTTTCATAAAATGTTTTTGAGCTGCCCTTTGGTGGCGTTGGACAATGTTCCCATTGATTATAAGTAAAAACATTTCTAGGGTTTGCAGATTTGTGCAAATAATGGTGACCATAATGATTAAAACAATACATTTGTTCATAATCTGATGAACCTTCTAAGTATTCATGTTTTGTTAATTTAGCTGACATTTCCAAATCTGTCATCATATTATTAACAGTTTCAAAGTCTCAATCATCAGAAAATGTGCTGGGTGAAACAATGTCACTCAAAGAAACCTTAAACTGGTGTGGAATCTTCAACAGCTCCACTGGGCCATAAATGTCATAATCAGTTGTGTCCCATGCTATACCACCAGGTATAGGAACGGCTGTGATGTTCACTGATAACAGGTCTCTTCGTTCACGATGAGATGATTTGTGAGGTTTCAGGAGCAAGTTGATGTTCTTATTTGCTGTGTCCATTGTACTGTATTTTCCGTCTATCATCTTTCCCAAACTTAAAACAAGAATGAGCCAAAGTAGGAGAAAAAGTACACCTAACACAATCCAAAATTCAACCCATGGTGAAACCAGATATATTTTTTCAAGTTGATGAAAGAGTTCTTTTATTTTTTCTTTGAAAGTTTTATTTGCTGCCGTTGTTTCGGGTTCACTGGGATCCTCATAAAATGTATCAAAGTTGATGAAATAGCCAGAGGCAGTTCTGTCAATCATTGGGATTGCATCCGGATTTTTCAAAAAACGCTGGAGCTGTCTCTTCCTTTGTCATATTAGTATAGTCAGAGGCTATATCATTGTAGACAGGTGTTTTTTGATGAACTGGTTTTTGGGCTTCAAGAGGTACAAGTTCTATTACTTTGTTGCATAGTCCTTCTGTTCCTACTACAGGCTTATCAAAAGTGATGAGTCTTTCAGTTTGAACCTCTTGGATTGTAGCAAGATTTGATCGTCTGCTACATCTCAGGAGTCCACTGTGCCTACTACTTATTATCGGCCACATGGTGTGATTTAACCAGGTCAATTGACACAGACCTGTTCTCCTTTCTTCCAGAAAGGGGCGGCATTAACACTGTTCTTGGTCCGTGGATTGCTAGTACAGGTACAGGTTTTTT
The DNA here is from genome assembly GCF_964261635.1 of Lissotriton helveticus. Classification (NCBI taxonomy): domain Eukaryota; kingdom Metazoa; phylum Chordata; class Amphibia; order Caudata; family Salamandridae; genus Lissotriton; species Lissotriton helveticus. Next base: position 152,823,568 of record NC_136070.1, read on the forward strand.
GTAAGAAGGCCCAAATTCCTTCTTATCCGCAATCTTTTCTCTGACTAGATCCCCAATCTTTGGAATCCAGACAGCTCTTGCTGTGACAGGTGGTTTCTCTTCAGTGGTCGTTGGCTTTTGTGTTGTGGTGCTCAGACTTCTTCTTGTTTCATTTAAGTCCTGTAAAACAGCCAAACGGTCTTTGATATCAAAGGGTTTTTGTTCCACCACTGAAGTTTGACGATCAAGATCCTGGATCTGCATTCTAGTACCAAATAGTAATTCATATGGAGTGATTCCACCCAGAGAATTTCTTGGCAGATTATTAAGACTACGTTGGACATTTATTAGATGTTTGACCACCCGTCACCCAAACCTAATACCCTAGCTGTTATAGATTGCTTTATGTCCTGGTTTTTTCTTTCCACTACCGCATTTCCATCAGGATGGAATGGACTTGAGTACCGCAATGCAACGCCCAAGCTGGCCATGGCCTCTTTGTAAGCTCGAGAGCTAAACGCAGGACACTGGTCAGAATGCAGCGTGCCGATTGCGTATGTGCCGATAAAGCCTCGCAAATCTTTTATAACAGTTCGGGCGTCAGCCGAGCGCTGAGGCCTCATCCAAATAAATCTTGTCCTAATAGTTGTGGGCCCGCATTCGTCCATTGTGACGTGTGCGTGTAGATAGTCTAATGCTGTCTGAACTGGGCTGGCTGCACTGTAGTCAGGTATCTGGTGGTTTTCAAAGCTATGATCTCTGTAACGGACATCACAATTAATTCCGAATTCGTAAACTTGGAAGCTCATTCCCGGCCACCAGTACATCTCTTCTAATTCTATTAGAGATTTTAAGATCCCTTGATGTGTCTGACCCTCTCCCATATTCGCTTTGTGAACCAAAGCACCTCTCTGGTTGCTGTTTGAAATTACTCTATTCACCACTCCAGGGATTCAAGTAAAAGGAACAGCGTTTGTATCAATTATGTATGTATATCCGAGTGGATAATTTAGAGGTAACCCTGCATAGCTGCCTTTCATTGAGGCATTTACTGCTAGCATTGTTACACCGTCTATTTTTGTTTTTGAACGTGTGATTGTAGCTACGGAAGCCGCTTGCACAGCTGCCTTTGCGGCTTCATCAGCCAATGAATTCCCTGCAACATGAACGCCATCACGCTGATGATTCAGTGTATGAATCACGTGAGTCTTTTGTAGTTCTTTTTGTACTAGAACTAGTTGTTCCCAAAGCATTATATGCTTAATTGTGCCACCTTTTGCATCTTTGAAGCCGTTTTGAACCCAGTTCTGCAGATATTCATTGTAAGACTGGACGCAATAATACGAATCGCACACTATGAGTGTGGGAAATTCGCGATCGGTATTTTCAAGCGCCATCTTGAAAGCCTGTAGTTCAGCTCGCTGAGCTGTACAGTCTCTGAGTGATTGAGTTTTAGTGACCCTAGGTCGAAATTTACCTTCGCGCCAGCGACCTTTAACAATCGCGCACGCAGCACTATACGCTTATTTACCCCCAATTGCGGGCTGTGCTGATCCGTCTGTATCGATTATACATCCGTAATGTTCTAGAGGCAGAATCTCGGTTGGCAGAGGACATTCGTGTTTGTATTGGAGAAATTCTTGTCTTTCAAGTAGGGGTCAAAAACGTATTCAACGTCTGTTGCAGCAAGAGAATTAACCCATTGTATCCATCTCGGATGTAAAGCCTTAGCATTTGGAATGCTCGCTTTTGTTACTGCCTCTAAGGCAGGTACAGGTGTAACGATCATTATGCGTTTACCCTGTGCGAGAGCTCTCTTTAGTTACTGCAATTTGAACCGCTGTCAGAATTTTTTCTGTAAAAGTGAATTTCATTACAGCCTGTGTGTACAAGTGTGATTTGTAAGCTATTGGTACCTTTTCACCTTCATTAAAGGTTAGGTATGTGAATCCGCATCTCCCTGGGATGATTTGAATCACAAAGTTGCGCACGTTGTCGCGTGTCCGTAATTGTGTTTTTGCTAACGTCTGTTTGCACTGAACGCAAAATTTCTGTGTGCTTTTGAGTCCAATTAGTTGATTTGAAATCAGGTTTTATTAGTTTGTAGAGAGGTTTAACCCTTTCTACATAATTTAGAACATAAGTTCTTCCAAAATTCAGGAAATCTAGAATTGACTGTAGGTTTTTCAGCGTTTTTGGAGGTTGAAGCAGCGCACATTTCTCTAGAAAGTTAGCTGCCAGGATTTTGCCTTCACTTGATAACTCGTATCTTAAGAATAGGATGTTGAGGTGGGCAATTCGTGATTTCTTAAAATTGAATTTGTACCCGTCAGAAGCAAACTGAAGTATTATGGTGTTCACTCTTTTCAAGTGCACGTCCAAATCAACGTCTGTAAGATAGATGTCAGCGACATAAGATAATGCCTCATCATCATACGTTTGTAGTAACTCTGTTACTCTGGCTGAAAATAACCCTGGACTATTCTTGAATCCCTGGGGGAGACGGCAAAATTGTAACTGTGTCCCCATTATTGAGAAAGTGGTCAAGTACCTACTTTCTGGTGCAATGTTTTGACAGAAAAACCCATTTGAATTATCTAATATGGTTTTATATTTTTTCCGCACAATGTTATTCATCAGTGCTGCACTATGTGCATTTTGTACTGCAAAAGTTTTGCAACAAGTGTTTAAATGTCTGTAATCCAAAACTAGACTATATGTATTGTCTGGCTTGGAGACAGGAAACAAAGGATTGTTCATAGATGAGGTGCATGTTTCAATCACCCCTTGGTATTCAAGTTGATCTAAGATCTCCCTGAGCTGTTTTATAGCTTGTTGCTTAACTGGATACTGCCTTTGTGCAGTAGGTTGATTTTTTTAACTGGATTTTATGGTGAGGAGAGTTCTCATCCCATCCTACATGATTTTGTATAATGCTGAAGCCTGGGCTACAGCCCATTTTCTGGCAAATGTGTATTTTTTATGAATTGGAATGTGATTTGAGAAGGCTGGCATAATTATCTCTTCGCCATGGGGCACTCCCTGACAAATTGCAGGTGGCCAGTCTTGTTCCGCTGAAAGAATGTCATAACCCTTAGATAGCTTCTCCCAAAAAAGTGCCTTTATTTTCCTAGTTATGTCCCCCTCCATCCGGAGTGTTACTTCATATAACTTATGGGGCACACTAACCCTGGTGTCAGCAGTTTCAACTTGAATGCATTCATTCAAGTCCACTGTCTCTAGATGATCCTTCAGGATCTTGCGAGGTATGGTGACTTCTGCTGCTCTGTCTAGCATTGTCTGGGCCCACTCCCCGTTCTTGAGTTGTGTCCTCAAGATCCTCGGCATGTCTGATCTTGAACTGTAGTTCCTATATTCCCAATAGGCTCTGCGCATTGGAATAATATATCCTGTAGCTAAGACGTAGGACTGAGGTCGACTAGGTCTCTACCGAATATATTAGACTTAATTGTGAGTGCCAGCTAGCTCAGAGGTCACTAGAAACTAATGGTGACCATAATGATTAAAACAATACATTTGTTCATAATCTGATGAACCTTCTAGGTATTCATGTTCTGTAAATTTAGCTGACATTTCTAAATCGGCCATCATGTTGTTAACAGTTTCAAAGTCCCAATCATCAGAAAATGTGCTGGGTGTGACAAAGTCACTTAAACCTTAAACTGGTATGGAATCTTCAGCAGTTCCACCGGGGCATAAATGTCAGAATCAGTTCTGTCCCATGCTATACCACCAGGTATAGGAACGGCTGTGATGTTTACTGATGACAGATCTCTTCTTTCACGATGAGATGATTTGTGCGGTTTCAGGACCAGGTTGATTTTCTTACTTGCTGTGTCCATTGTACTGTATTTTCCATCTATCATCCTTCCCAAACTTAACACCAGTATGAGCAGGAGGAAAAGTACACCTAACACATTCCACAATTCAAAGCATATTGAAACCAGATCTGTTTTTTCAAGTTGATGAAAGCGTTCTGTTATTTTTTCTTTGAAAGTTTTATTTGCTGGCGAATTTTCAGGTTCACTGGGATCCTCAGAAAATGTATCCAAGTTGATGAAATAGCCAGAGGCAGTTCTGTCAATTGTTGGAATTGCATCCGGATTACTTGAAATCGCTGGAGCTGTTTCTCCTTTTGCCATGTAGGTATAGTCAGTTGCTATATCGTTGTAGACGGGTGTTTCTTGATGAACTGTTATTTGGGTATCCAGAGGCCCAAGTTCTATGGCTTTGTTGCATAGTCCTTCTTTTTTTACTGCAGGTTTATCAAAGGTGATAAGTCTTTCAGTTTGAACCTCTTGGATTGTAGCAAGATTTGGTAGTCTGCTACTTCTCGGGAGTCCTATGGGCCTACTACTTATTATCTGCCACATGATGTGGTTTGACCAGGTCGATGGACACAACTCTGTTCTCCCTTTTACCAGCAAGGGGCGGTAGTAATACTGATCTTGTTCCGTGGATAGCTAAGACAGGTACTGCTTTTCTGTAAGAAGGCCCAAATTCCTTCTTTACCGCGATCTTTTCCCTGACTAGATCCCCAATCTTTGTAATCCAGACAGGTCTTGCTGGGACAGGTGGTTTTCTTCAGTGGTCGTTTGCTTCTAAATTGTGTTACTCAGACTTCTTCTTGTTTCATTTAATTCCTCTAAAACAGCCAAACGATCTTTGACATCAAAGGGTTTTTGTCCCACCACTGAAGTTTGACAATCGAGGTCTTCGATTTATCATTCTAGTACCAAACAGTAATTCATATAGAGTGATTCCACCCAGATTGGCAGATTATTAAGACTACGTTGGACACTTATTAGATGTTTGACCCACCCATCACCCGAACCTATCACCTTAGCCGTTAAGGATTGCTTTATGTCACGTTTTTTTCTTTCCACTACCGCATTACCCTCAGAATGGAAGGGACTAGAATACCGCAATGCAAAACCCAAGCTAGCCATGGCCTCTTTGTAAGCTCGAGAGCTAAACGCAGGACCCTGGTCAGAATGTAGCGTGCCGATTGCGTATGTGCCGATAAAGACTCACAGATCCTTTATAATAGTTCTGGCGTCAGCCGAGCGCTGGGGCCACATCCAAAGAAATCTTGTCCTAGTAGTTGTGGGACCGCATCGGTCCATGGTGACGTCTGGGTTGGCTGTACTGTAGTCCGGTACCTGGTGGTTTTCGAAGTTATGATCTTTGTAACAGGTGTCGCAGTTAATTCCAAATTTGTAAACTTCAACGCTCATTCCCTGCCACCAGTACATCTCTTCTAATTCTATAAGAGATTCTAAGATCCCTCAGGCCCTTTCCCATATGTGCTTTTTGAACCAAAGCACCTCTCCTGTTTCTGTTTATAATTACTCTGTCCCCCCACTCCAGGTATTCGAGCAAAAGTAAGGGAGTTTGCATCAATCCTGTATGTATACATGAGTGGATAGTTTAGAGGTAACACTGCATAGTTGCCTTGCATTGAGGCTTTTACTGCTAGTAACGTTTCACTGTCTATTACTTTTTTTGAGCGAGTGATTGTAGCTAAGGAAGCCGTTTGCACAGCTGCCTTCGCGGCTTCATCAGCAAATGAATTCCCTGCAACGTGAAGGCCATCACGTTGATGACTCAGTGTATGTATCATGTGAGTCTTTTGTAGTTATTTCTGTAATAGAACTAATTGTTCCCAAAGCATTTTATGCTTAATTGTGCCACCTTTTGCATTTTTGAAACCGTTTCGAACCCAGTTCTGCAATTGCTCGCTGTAAGATTCAACGCAGAAGTACAAATCGCACACTAAGAGTGTTGGGAATTCGCGATCGGTATTTTCAAGTGCCATCTTGAAAGCCTGTAGTTCAGCTCACTGAGGTGTACAGTCTCCGAGTGATTGAGTTTTAGTGACCATAGGTCTAAATTTACCTTTGCGCCAGCGACCTTTAACAATCGCGCACGCAGCACTATAGGCGTGTTTACCCCCCAATTGCGGGCTGTGCTGATCCGTCTGTATAGATTATACATCTGTAATTTTCTAGAGGCAGAATTTCGGTCGGCAGAGGACATTCATGTTCGTATTGTAGGAATTCTTGTGTCTTAAAGTAGGGGGTCAAAAACGTATTCAACGTCTGTTGCAGCAAGAGAATTAACCCATTGTATCCACCTCGGATGTAAAGCCTTAGCATTTAGAATGCTAGCTTTTGTCACAGCCTCTAAGGCAGCTACAGGTGTAACGATTATTATGCGTTTACCCTGCACGAGAGCTCTCTTTTGCTACTGCAGTCTGAACCGCTGTCAGTATCTTTTCTGTTGAAGTGAATTTCATTTCAACTTGTGTGTACAAGTGTGACTTGTAATCTATTGGTACTTTTTCAACTTCATTAACGGTTAGGTATGTGAATCCGCATCTCCCTGGGATGATTCGGATCACAAGATTGCGCGTATTATCGCGTGTTTCTAACTGTGTTTTTGCTAACATGTCTTTTTGCACTGAACGCTAAATTTTTGTATGGTTTTGAGTCCCATTTGTTGGTTTGAAATCAGGTTTGATTAGTTCGTAGAGAGGTTTAACCCTTTCTGCGTAATTTAAAACATACGTTCTTCTGAAATTCAGGAAACCTAGAATTGATTGTAAGTTTTTCAGCGTTTTCGGAGGTTGGAGCAACGCACATTTCTCTGGGAAGTTTACTGCCAGGCTCTTGCCTACACTTGATAACTCGTATTCTAAGAATAGGACATTGAGGTGGGCAATTCGTGATTTCTTAAAAAGTAATTTATACCCTTCAGAAGCGAACCCAAGTATTATGGTGTTCACTCTTTTCAAGTGCACGTCCAAATCATCGTCTGTAAGATAGATGTCATCGACATAAGATAATGCCTCATCATTGTACATTTGTAGTAACTCTGTTACTCTGGCTGAAAATAACCCTGGACTATTCTTGAATCCCTGAGGGAGACGGCAAAATTGTCTTGTGTCCCCATGATTGAGAAAGCGGTCAAGTGCCTGCTTTCAGGTGCAATGTTTTGACAGAAAAACTCATTTGAATTATTTAATGTGGTTTTATATTTTTTACGCACAATATTATTTATCAGTGCTGCACTTTGTGCATTTTGTACTGCAAAAGTTTTGCAACAAGAGTTTAGGTGTCTGTAGTCCAAAACTAGACGATATGTATTGTCTAGTTTGGAGACAGGAAACAAAGGATTGTTCATTGATGAGGTGCATGTTTCAATCACCCCTTGGTATTCAAGTTGATCTAAGATCTCCCTGACTTGTTTTTTTTTGCTTCTTGCTTAACTGGATACTGCCTTTGTGCAGTAGGTTGATTTTTTTAACTGGGTTTTGTGGTGAGGAGAATCCTCATCCCATCCTACGTGATTTTTGTATAATGCTGGAACCTGGGCTACAGCCCATTTTCTGGCATAGGTGTATTTTTTATGAATTGGAATGTGATTAGAGAAGGCTGGCATAATTATCTCTTCAAAGAACCATTGCAGAATCACGGTCCTGCATACCAATCGCACAGCTCAAAAACGATCAGTGCAAACTTTATTTCAAACTTGATGTTTATTACATGTATTCAAAAAGTTTATCACATTTCTCTTGATAATTCACAATAAGACTGTACATAGTCCCATTTTTTCAAATGAGGTGGTTGTGCCGATCCGCGCCTCTGACCACATCACGAGGGACTTAAAATTTATGCTAAGCAGCTGTAGATATAAAATATCCCAATGCATTTCGGGCTTATATTTTTTAGCCCTTCGTCAGGGGTCGCTGTTGAGATTAAAATATACCTCCAATAGTCCATGATCTAATACCACAATGTTCACATAAACACATTTTACAGTCAATAATTAGTTTATCACTCAACTACATGCTGTAAATAATACACAACCCTCTTGTTCGTGAAAATTAACTGAAACTGTAGTGGTGCTTCCTAAACCAGGGAAAAAACCCACGCACTGCTCCGCGTTCCGTCCCATCTCCTTGTTAAACCTAGACCTAAAACTTTATACCGGTATTCTTGCAGCACGCCTTGGCCCGTGCCTGCCTGGTCTTTTGGAACCTGATCAATCCGGATTCGTTCCTGGCCGCCAATGTAGCGACAACACCAAACGAGTACTCCACCTTATTGATAAGACACATTTTCAGACATCGGACTCTGCGCTTCTCGCCATCGACGCAGAAAAAGCGTTCGATCGCGTAAATTGGAACTACCTACAGCATGTGCTCCGCCGGTTTGGCCTTAGTGACCGTTTTTGCTCACGCATTGCGGGCTGTTACCATCGCCCGCAGGCCACGGTTCGACTGGGGAGCCTGCACTCGCTCCCGTTCGAGATCCAACGAGGCACCAGGCAGGGGTGCCCCCTTTCCCCCCTCCTATTCGCAATGTATATTGAGCCGCTTGCACAGAGAGTCCGGGACAACCCAAAGATAGAGGGCATTGACTTCGGACACGAACCCCATCCTATCAGTCTTTACGCGGACGACGTCATAGCCACCCTAGACAGTCCTAATTCTTCTATTCCTGCCTTCATGGAGGAACTGGGTTCGTTTGGGGCGGTCTCGGGCTTCCGCATTAATATCACAAAATCCCTAATTTTACCGCTAGGCAAGCACGCACGCCCGCAGGCCCCGACCATAGGACACGCTAGTGGCCTTCAGTTAGTCGCCCAAATACAGTACCTAGGAATAACCTTGACTCCCTCAACAGATCTCACAGTTTCCACCAATTACGCTGCTCTCACCACCCAGGTCCGATCGGACCTGGCGAGGTGGTCCAAACAACCTCTTTCACTGCTGGGATGGGTGGCAGCTGTAAAAATGTCAATCCTGCCGCGGATTTTATATTTGTTTCAAACGATCCCTATCATGCCCCCAAAAGGCACATTGAAAGCCCTGCAGGACTTGCTATCTAATTTTATCTGGGGAGGGAAGAGAGCACGACTTCACAAATTGCTCACGTACAGAAGCATGGATGAGGGCGGCCTTGGAGTCCCAGACTTGGTGCGATACTTCCAGGCATCCCAACTCCGATACCTGGTGGAGTGGTACAGACCCGAATCAGAGAAAAGATGGCTCTTCCAGGATAGAGCCATGGCGCGAGCGCCGCTGTGGAGAATCCCATTCCTGGCTAAACATCAAAGGCCGAGATATATGTCGCGGTCCCCCATTACCCGCACAACTCTACAGGTGTGGAATCGGGTAGCACTTAAACACGGGCTGACCACTTTCCCTTCCCCCTTCACTCCCATACTAGACAACCCTGACTTCCCCCCAGGCGAGGGCACAGTCACATTCTCTCAGTGGCGGGGCTCGGCATGCCGGGCTGCGGGTGCCCTTTTTGACTTGAACGGATTTCTTACCTTTGAGAACATTAAGCAAGGATATGAGTTAGAGCGTCCCCATCTCTTCCAATACCTACAACTCTGACACTGGCTCACTGACCCTAAAATCATCACCCTGGTGAGCCGCCCCATGACGGACTTTGAGAAATGGCTGCTTACCAAAACTACAGACAAACACCTCATCTCCGAACTTTATAAAATGCTTGCACCTTTACCCGCCCTGGCTAAATCAGCTAGCCAAAGACGTTGGGAGGCGGAACTGGGGAGGGCCTTCTCACCCAAAGAATGGGGGTACATCTACTATAGAGCCTCACACACCACACGCAACACCAAGGCAAGGGAGACAGCAGTGAAACTTGCCATATACTGGCACCTTACTCCAGTCCGACTACACCAAGGGAACCCGAAGCGCAGCGACCTATGCTGGAGAGGGTGCGGGGAACAGGGTACCCTAACCCACATCCTCTGGGAGTGTCCGGAGCTGGGAGACTTTTGGAAACAAGTCCTAGATGAGATTGACTCCACCTTCGAGACTGAAGTCCCGAGATTCCCTGCGTATACTGTGTTGGGCCTACCCAATGCACTAATGTTCCCCCTGAAATCATTGCGTGGGAGACAGATGGGCATCGCTATGCAGGCAGCCACGCAACATATATTGTCACTCTGGGGCTCTACGACTAAACCTACACATACTGGATGGCTCCACAAACTGTGGTTCACCCTTGGGATGGAGCGCATTCACGCCACTCTCACTAACTCCACAGACGCCTTCCGTAAAACGTGGCTTCCTTTGCTGACCCTTCTGTCCAAGGAATTCAATGAAATTACCTGCCCCAGATACCTTAGGGTTATGCGCCTCACTAACACCACCGATGACTCTCGGTGACTTTACTTCTGGTCCCGTCGCGCTTCTGCGACGCCATGCTGGTAACACTGACTTTCACAGGCACACTGGTCGGGGTGGGGGGCTGGGGGATTGCGAGGGAAGGGGGTGGGGGTTTTTAGTTCTTGTTGGTTTTCTTATGTCACTTATTTGCCCTTCCACGTACGATGTCGAACCACCTATTGGGCATATTTTCATTGCTTGTTTTGGCATGCTAGGGAAGACATGCTGGTCTGTCCCGCCCGCTATATGCTCTAAGCTTACTTTTCTTGTAGAGATGTCTCACTTATACCTGTTGAAATTTTCAATAAAAACACTTTTGAAACTAAAATTAACTGAAACTAAACAATTCACTTTCCTGTTATAGCGGCCTCATGGAGTTTATACTGCCCGCGGCAACCTCCCCCCCCTTCCATCCTCGTTGTTAAACCTGCCATTTAAACCGCGGTGCTGCATAAAACCTTCACTACCTCATGTTATCTGCATAAATTATGAATTCCCTCTACTCGTCTACTCCTCTTGCAATAGTTGTATGCAATAGAACCTCACCCTTATGCGCTTCGAAAGTAATGTTATGCCCTACCCAAGTTTTTATCTTTCCTACATACCTGCTCATTTTTCATAGATGCGCACAACCGTTCTCACACGGCTCCTCTCCATGACCATGACGCATTGTAAACCTCCAAGCTTTTTACTCCTCCCCATACTCGCAATTTAAACTCATCCTCTCACACTTTTCTCCAATCGTGAAAGCATAATTCATTTCATCCGCCTCCCGTTTTTCACTACCCAACATCACTGTTCCTGGGGTAGCCAGTGCCCCTCCCTCGCGGTTCTGATTCTAGCAACTCCCTCCAAGGTAATTGCTCTTTGCAACCATTGGCCCTTCCCTATCTGAAAAATAACGTTCTACGGACTACCTGTCCCATAAACCCTTTGCAAAAAGTGAAAAAATAATAAACACAAAAACTATTGACCCCCTTTGCCCCAGATATATACATCAATATTGGCTGAACGATGCTGAGGAGACACCCACAGGTGCCAACTGTTTAGTGTGTACAATCAAACCTAGAATGTACAAAAACATGCAAAACTATGATAAACAAATACACTCAACAAATGTTCTCAACGTGTCTGAATGTCATTTCGATATTCGTTGGAGCAAAAGCTTCCGAACACAGTCCATCGGTGGTTTTAACATAAATATTGACAGTCTTATTTGTGAAGAGGTTACGAAAAGAAGTTCTAAATTACTCCTGTTTGTCTTTCTTTCCGGGTGCAAAACTGCAAGATGAGGCAAGACTTCATTTGCAAATGTCGAGAATGTAGCAGATGCACACCTATTTTTTCATCAATCTTTTTCGAAGTTATACGTGTTCTCATGCTTGCTTGCCGATTGGGAATGTGCCTCGCCTCGAAATTATCTCTTCGCCATGTGGGCACTCCCTGACAAATTCAGGTGGCCAGTCTTGTTCAGCTAGAAAAATGTCATAACCCTTAGATAGCTTCTCCCAAAAGAGTGCTTTTATTTTCCTAGTTATGTTCCCCTCCATCCCGAGTGTTACTTCATATAACTTGTGGGGTACACTAACACTGGTGTCGGCAGTTTCAACTTGAATGCATTCATTCAAGTCCACTGTCTCCAGATGATCCTTCAGGATCTTGCGAACTATGGTTACTTCTGCTGCGCTGTCTAGCATTGTCTGGGCCCATTCCCCGTTTTTGAGTTGTGTCCTCAAGATCCTCGGCATGTCTGATCTTTACACTTGCTACCTTCTTCTTGGTGAACTGAGTTTTCTTATTTTTTGGAACGTGCTGTTCGTCTTTGGACTTTACGTGTTCTTCTTTTTGTTCTGATCGTCCTCTTCTTTCTGATTTATGCAAGGAAGTCTGAAAGGTATGAGAGGAATGTGAATCAGTATCTTGATCTCTATCAGGTTGTCTTAAGTTATCCCGATTTCTGAGGTTGTACCTCTTTTCAGAGGGTTCCTGTTGGGGAGACCTACCTCTTCGTTGGGGAGATCTTCCTCTGGACTGGGATTGCTTTTCTTTAGGAAGTTTTTGTTTAGTGTTTTCCCACTTCTTTTTAGGAGTAGTGAGATTATTTTTAATAAAAACTTTTTCACGATTTTCTGTTAGTTGTGGTTTTAATGGTTTTCCATCCAAACTATCTCTACCTAGTTCTTCATAGGATGTTTCAATAATTCTGGCAAGCTCATATGGTATCTCAGTAATATCGGTTTCTTTTAGCTTTTGGCGGATTGCCACAGATGCTGCTTCACCTTTGATGTTGGCTAATAGGATAGCCGAGACCTGTTTGAAATCTTTCAGTAATTTCATACCAAGATTCAAGGCCGGTTCTGGACCGTATTCATTTTGAATCTGTCTCAGAACGTCTGGTATTACTGCCAAAGACGGGACACCATGTGTTTTTGTGTAGATTGAACCAAAGACTGTATCCTAAGTGTCGCAGTCCTCTACGTGTGGTGCAATCCCCATTGGTAAACAGATTGTCAGAAATCTGTGTTTCTCATGAGGTGTACTATCTGGGAATACTGCCTCAATTTGAGTAATTTTTTTATCTAACCAGAACCGAATGTGTTCCCTTTTTGCTGGTAATTTACCAATGACTGATTGTATAGTATGTGGTGTGATTTTGTTTGTGTTCCCCTGGTGAGGGGTGTGCTGTGGAATCCTCACAGTAGGTTGGACTGTTAAGGTTCGCATGACACATTGAACCAATTGTCTATGTATTTTAATTAATTGTTTTAGCTGTACTAACAGTTCTTGACATGTCATGTTTTCAATGTCAGGATGTGGGATATAGCTGGCTAGTACCGGCATGTTTCTCCTGGTCTCCCTAGTGGACCGAGCCTGGTTATGTGATTTTGATGTTGTAGGGCGCCTTTAAACCAGAGCTGATGCTCTTGGTAAGTTAATGGAATTTCAACGTCCTTGTAAGGAACATATTCCTTTGGAGGTTCCTCTACTTTGTAGTAGTGAAACTCGTGTGTTCCTGCATCTGCTGGAGGAAAGTGAATCCATGAATAGAATACTTCTGTCTGCCGATATTCATGTGCCTCTATAACAAAGATTACTTTACCACCTCTCGATGATACTCCATTGTTTGAGTTTGTAAGTTATAGTTTTTCTTACATTTTCCAGGATGATTTTAACATCCGGGTCATTCTGTAGGAGATTTCTGTCACCTAAAGCTGCTTGAGCTGCTGCTGCAACTCTTTCTAATCCTTCGTCACTATCCGTCATTTTTGTTGACTGGAAGTGTTGCAGAGCAAGTTTCAACGAAACAAAGATAAGGTGCACAATATTTTGGAACACTGTATCCTTCAACGTTGAACATACCAAAAACTAATATATAGGATTTTCGTCCTTCTAAGTTATGGCGGATATTATATCCTTTAACCCACTCCAGACGTCTATTGGAGTATTTTTACAGGGAAAAGGGGTCTGTGTGAAAAGCACGACTGAGTTACTCTAGTATCTAGCGTTAAATTATCGCCTTACCAAATGTTGGGCGCCATGTAGTGTAGTTCCTATATTCCCAATAGGCTCTGTGCATTGGAATAATATATCCTATAGATTAGACTTAGGACTGAGGTCGACTAGGTCTCTATCGAATATACTAGACTTAATTGTGAGTGCCAGCTAGCTAAGAGGTCACTAGAAACGTTCTCGAATAAACACGAAGGGATTAGTTTCTGACAACCGCATAAACATGACCACTTTGTTTCCAAGAATAAGAAATGTATCTCGAGTCGCAGAAAGAATAGATAATTATTTCACTCAGTCAATCGCGCATGCTTCGTTTCACCAGTGATGCAGAGAAATAGAGAGACGGGCGTTTTCAATAAAAAGTATTTATTGAACAGTCTTCTGTCTCATGCAGGAGAAATGAACTGCTACAATCGTTAAACTGGTTGCAAAGTACAATGCTTACAGTACGAAGAGTATTATAAAGTAATACTGTAAAAGCATGGTATGGTTTCTAAGCCATAAAATACATAGAATACATTAATAAATAAAGTCTAAAAGTACTCAACTGGTGCTTCTAAAATACGCCTTCCCCGGTGTACCTAACCTAGGTCTAGTACAAGGGAAGAAGTAAGTGAGGTGTAGCTTAATTTCAGTATTCTTTGCCAAGAATCTATCTAAGAATTCTCTAAGGGTCTAATCCACTCCGTACCTTGGTTTCAGAATGAAGGATGTCTGGTATCTCTCTCTCAGGACACGATTTCCCGACAACCCACGAGGGTAGCTTGGAAACACTGGAGCTGGATTTCTTGGCAAGAGAAAAGACAGCGTCTTTCTCAGTGCATCTGCTGGAGGCGTCGGCTTTTGCTTCGGCGAGCTGTGTCGTGTAGGTAGATAGTCGAACTGCTCCAAACCACCGTGTGTTTGCCTGGGCAAGTGTGGGCATATTTATACCTTGAAGATGCCTAGTTTGACGTAAGTTTGGACATAATAACGTCATGAAAGACTAATTTCTTTGAAAACTCCATGAGTTCTTGGATAAATCAATATTCAAGCAAGGGGAAGTCCCTGACTGCTGAAGGCGGGTTTTTTCAAGAAATCGTTGTGGATTTTCGGAACTAGTGGAAGTAGCCATGCCGTATTTGGACTGCATAGGCGAAGTCTAAATATGGTTATGAATTCTATGCTTATATAAGGATAGGGTGATTTATACCTATATATGGGCATGAATCGGGAAAATTACACTAGGGTCCTAAATTCAAATACAACACTAGAATTAGACTTTAACATGTATATAGTGTCTTTGAAACCTCAGACTAGCTGCCAGGACATAGTATTCAGTGACATTGATGGCTGCTGATAAATCGAGAGAAATTGGTGTCCCCAAAGCCGCTGCCATCTTCGATCGCACAGAGATCATCAATTGGAAACAAGCGATTATTCTGCCCTTGAAGAAAAAACCCTCAGTCGCCCCAGAGCTACTGGAAAATCTCTGTCCTATCCCTTTACTTTCTTACCTCTCTAAATTAGCAGAGAAGGTGGTGAACAAGCAATTAGTGGCCCATATTAATCAGCACAATCGTTTTCATCCCACGCAATCTGGTTTTAGAGCCCCATACTCGACCGTGTCAGCGCTTCTCTTTGCCATGGAGTATTTGCGTAGGCATGTGGATGCAGACTTTGACACGGTATACCACAAACTGCTCCTATAGCGACTACAGTTAGGCGGGGTGGATGGAGAAGCGCTGTAGTGGATGAGTTCCTTTCTACAGGACCACAGCATCCTCATATGTCAAAAACATTGCCACTCTCACAAGTGGTCCCACAGGGCTCAATTCTTAGCCCAACCCTCTTTTATCTACATATCGGCCCCCTGCAAGATATTGTGGATAAACACATGATCACCATAGTGTCGTATGCGGATGACATGCAGCTTGTAGTGACTCTAGCCCAGGACTCAGACAAGCCAGCAACCCAGTTCTCCTCCTGTCTAAAAGACCTAGCTTCATGGATGTCAAACAACTGCCTGAAACTGGATGGCAGTGAGACTGAGGTGATGGTCATAGGGAAAGCCCCTCCATCTGGGGCTCGGCCTGGTGGCCCCAGAGGTTGGGGCCCGTACCCACTCCTAAAAAAGAAGTATAAAATCTTCGAGTGTGGATCGATTCGAAACTATTTTTTGAGACCCACACGAGGAAAGTCACAGGGAGATGCTTTGGTATCCTTAAAATTCTACGGAAAACCTTGGATATTCTTCCTGCCTCAGCAAGGAAAAACCCTAGCCTACACTCTTGTTACATCGCAACTGGACCATGGAACTGTCCTTTTTTTGAGAGTAACGCAAGGAAGCGTGCAGCGGCTGCAACACATTCAGAATGCGGCAGCGCGCCTAGTTCTTAATCTACCCAAGAGAACTTCCTTTACGAAAGCTCTTGAGAAACTTCACTGGTTACCGGTTTGCAAAATAATTATTTTTAAAGCCTTGTGCTTTTGTCACTGGAGTCTACAGGGAAAAGGACCCAGCTACCTGCATGATCTCCTGACCCCTTACAATCCCACTCGTCAGTTGATGTCGACAGGAGCGCAACTGCTCAAAGTTCCAAAAATCAAAAGGGCCAGGATGGGTGTGCGCTCAGATGGCTATTTGGCAGCCAAAAATTGGAACACTCTAGCGCCTTTGATGCGTGCAGAAACATCTGAAAGTGTTTTCTGAAAAGGCTTGAAAACCTGGCTTTACTTGATGTGAGCTATGCCTACCGGCCCTATCTTGCATGTAGCTGTTTTCTGGAGCGCCGTGACACACCAATCGGTGTAGCCAGGCGCTTTGTAAATGATTTTTTTTATTAATAATAATAATGACTAAAAGCCTGACTAATTTAGTAATTCGCCCTTGACAAAAACCTATTTGATGCGAGTCTCAAGACTTTCCACCAAAGTTTGAAACTGCATAAAAGCAAATGTCTCCATTAACTTTCTCAACTAAAGCAAAGAGGTGGGCTAGGAGTTATATGCACCATCTGTCTTTTAGTAAGTGTTTTATGAGTAGCATTTAATTACTCTTGTTTTCCAGGCTTTTGAATTGGTACTAAATGAGCTTTTGATTAACACAAGGTCCTCTTGCAAATTGGGTCTAAGCTGTTGAATTACTTTTTTTCATTAAGTGAACCAGAGAGGTGACATTCGTAATAACTGTCAAAACTGCCCCAAGCTAACACTGCGCTGTGCATATGTTCAGATATTCTTTATAGAGTTTTGACCCGGATATTAATAAACAAATCCCCGCCCCCCCACCCGAATTTGACAAGAAGGCTTTTCACCCTGTAAAAATTGACTTGCTGCTGGACTAGCACAAGGACAATCCTAGGATCATATGCGCCTTCTATAAATCTTGTTTCATCGTAATCTGGATATGACCTGAGTTTATATCTGGCCGACTCTTTTCAGTTTTGTTGTTGGGGCTGCTGTTACGTAGCTGAACAAAGAGCATTACAAAGATTTGACCTACAACAGAAGTTTGTAGTAGTCTCTCCATTTTTCTGAACAGTTCTTTGACAACATTTTAGGCTTTGCCTATATGCTGTGAATATTATGATTTTTTTTTTGGTCTCTATTTGGATTTTTTCTTCTTGTATGTTTTTGTTAATGTTAATGTTAATGGGTGACTTATATAGCGCACGGCTACTCCAAGGAGTGTCCCGGCGCTTTCTGACCCATTACTGAAAAAAGGAGAAGGACAACAAAAACATAACAGAATTACTGATTAAAAAGCCAAGTTTTCAGGGCCTTTCTAAAGGCAAACAGGTTGGGGATGCGGCGGAGATCAACGGGAAGGGAGTTCCATAGTTTGGGGGCGAGATGTTTAAAGGAACGTCCACCAATTCTGGCCTTCTTAATGGGAGGCACCATTGCCAGGCCAAGATTTTCCGACCGGAGAGATCTGGTGGGCTTGTAGAAAGAAAGCCGTTTCTGAATGTAGGAGGCCCCTACCAAATGGAGTGCCTTATGGGCCAGTGTAAGAGCTTTGAATGTGATTCGCTTCTTAATCGAAAGCCAGTGCAGGGAGGAAAGCAACTCAGATGATCTGGCTTGCCGGGGTAGGCCGAAGATGGCTCTGGCCGCAGAATTTTGTACAACCTGGAGTTTGTGCAAAAGATAATCCGGCAAACCCAGGTAGAGGATATTTGAATAGTCAAGCCTGGAACAAATCAGAGCTTGTACTGTCAGCTTCCTATGGGCTAGAGGGAGCAAAGGAAGGAATTTACGCATCATTTTTAACAGACCGAAACAGGTACCCGTGAGACCTGTGATCTGTGTTTTCAAAGCAAGGGTGTTATCAATTTTAGACGTGTGTATGACCTTCAAGGTCTTGTGGGTAAGGTTTCCCCCATTTTTTCTGACCCTGTACTTCAAGAGGACTCTGGGCTTTGTTTTAGTATAAAAGATTATGTTCTAGTCAGGACAATGTCCCGTCTGTTGCTTCAGTCGTATTCGTTGAAGCATTAGAGTATGGTGTTAGGATTTGTGTTTGACAAAATAGGACCCTGGTGACTCTAAGGTAGAGGAATACGGCTATCTTTTCAACATCAGTCTCCTTCCAACATCTTTCTGCTCTGGTGAAAAAAACAGCAATATTTTTTTGGGAAGCGAGTTGAATATCTGAAAAAGTAGTGCAGGGTGGCCCGACCATGTAAAACGTTCAGCTACTGTGGCCATGTTACTTATCGGATATTTGAACACCTCAAAGGTGCCCTTGAACTGCAGGGTTAATCCTTTAGTAACCTCAAAACGATGGCCTAAAGTTTAAAACACGAAATTTGATAATGCTTCCATTTTGTTCCAGTCCCCTTGAAGTCAAAGGGCCTTTTTATGAGTTGCTCGTTAAATTTCGGCTGGACGTAAACACCGATTTAAGCAGGGACGGAATTACGCATTTGGTTTCACTTAATACATTTGAAACCTGCTGAAATGTAATAGGGGAAAACATATGGATTTACCGTATCATGTGGATTTTGGTGTGTTAATCACCAACATTTGCATGCTATTCATATACTCATAAAAGGTGTTATTTATCACACCCGATAAATAATGTACCCCATGGTATACTCATTTATCAGGGGCAAAAGTTATGCATCAACTCGAAATCAGGCCCTAGGTGGACTGTCCTTGCATGCTGAGGATGGCGTGCTTTTTGTTCATATTGAATAACTGATCTCCAGCTTCCTGTGTCAGCTCAATATCCTTTTCCGTCCCCAGTTCCAAATGAAGGCTTAACTGTTGTGGATACTTTATTTAACTTTCTATTATGTATCCCTGAAAAAACAGATACTTACCCCAGATGCCTAATTGAGGCACATATGCACAGCATCAATTATAAATGGGTATTCACCTCACAAAGAACATAAATATTTGGAGGAAAGAGTGAAATAACTTTAGCCAAGTTCCAAATCTAAATCCTAGGTATAAAGAAGGGTTCCACCCCAATTTATTTATTTTTAGAGTTTTTATATAGCGCAAACTAGACCCAAAGATATTCGGTATCAGAGCGCTTCACATGATCACCAGTTTCGTTACACAAGGACACATTCATTGTTAGGCATGGGGAGATTAAGCGATTTGCCCAGAATCACAGGATGTTGAGCTTTGTTGCTGAGTCTTGAACCTGGTTCCCCAGCTTCGAGGTCGACTGCTCTAGCCGTAAGGCTACATCCTCTCCCCAAATTGCAACAAATTCTGGGTATTGTGTGAGTGCTGAGTGTATGGTTGATGGCGGTTACATAAGTTGGTAGCAATGGTGGATGTATGTGGCAAAAAAAATATTAATTATGTTGAATGGTTTCAGCAGACATTGTGCGCGATAATCTACTATTAAAAGGTTTTAGGTGTAGGCCCTGTTAACACTTAGACACACGCATCATTTAACGATCTGCAGGATAGGAAATTATTAAATTAGTGAATTAGATTTCTTCTACATATTTTAGGGCACGTATGCGAATGACTTTTGACTACCGTATAAATCTGTAGAATCAGTAGTTACTGGAAAATTGAGCACATTTATGATGTTTTGCTGGAACTCTGAATGTGGTTGAAAAATTGTATTTTATTCGAGATCGGTTTTACCAATGTACTGTTTAGTTGACGGTCCGCTGACCTGTACTGATGCTCTAAGAGTGTTTTTTTGCTTTATGGAATTATTTTATGTATAATTTACTCAAATAAAACAAAATACCCATGTGTTTTTCTTTTCTTTTTCTTTTGAGCTTAGAGTCTAGCTGTGCGCCAAGACTTCACCTACAGAAATTGGAGTTTCTTGCACCAAAGTTCACAGTTTTGTCAGAGACTGCCCTGCACCAGCTGTCTACTGTTACCACGCTAATTCTGCAGCATTATAAATCTCACGCATCCGAGGGAAATCTCTTACTATCAATGTTGGCGAACCTACCAAATGTGACTGAATTAAAACTTGCATGTAAGATCGTATTCATTTTATTTTTAATACCTAATATTATGTGACTAAAATAAATAATGAGCTTTAATACCAAGACAAGAAACAGTTACTTTTTAGGTTGAGCCTACCAGATACCAGATGCTCTGTGGTTCCAAAAGACCTGTTGTGAGCGTACCAAGAAATTACAGCCCACTCGTTGTTCGTTGGTTGGCGTTATGGTCACTCATTTGCTTGCGTCTTATTTGGTGGCCTTCATTACTTGTATTGTTTCTCCCTCCCCTGGAGCATCCTCTGGCAGATTTCTGTCCTTCCACTGCTCACTTTTAGGGAACTACTTTTTAGGTCGAGGACCGAAGGCTGCGCTTGCGCAGTCTCCGGGAGGAGATTTAATGATTTGGAGTATGGGGGCTGAACCCGCCTCTCTCCTCCTCTCTCCTCCATTGGCTGGCTTCCTAAACGGAGGGCAGCCTTTGGAGGAGACAGGCGTCACTCCAATAAAGCCCCGTCTCTTTTTGATTCGGGGGCGTGTTTTTTTGCGTTCTTTCGACTGTGACGTCACCTGTCACTCAGAACGCCAAAACACGCCCCCGATTCCACAAGAGACCAGGCTTTGCGTCCGCCATTTTTTTTCCCTGTTTCTGACTTTATAATCATTTTTGATTGCAGCGCCCGTTGATTCCTGCGGGAAGCGAGATGCTTTCTTTCCTTCACAAAGGAAAGACCCCCACCGTCCTGCCAAGGATACCAGCTCCCCCCCCATTCCCCCATCTTTCGAAGCCCCTTCTGCCATCGCGAGCTGTGCGCGAGAGCCTGGACTGGGAGCCGGAGCTTCACTCTGGCGGCAGCAGCGGGCATTGTGCTGGAGCACCGCAACAGCTGCCGCCGCCATGGACTTCACCCCGAGCCCCCCCGGAGAGAGGTGAGATGAGCATGAAGCGAAGCTGCGGGGAGAGGGGCCTCCACACCGGCCTCGCCGTGCACCCCCCCGGCCGGCCTCTCCCTGCCACAGCACCGCCCGTAGCAGCACCTCACGCCCCGCAGTGCCAGCACCCCGCCGCCCGACCCCAGGGCCTCGGCCAGCCGCCCTGAGACCAGCAGCGCGCACAGTGGGTCTGAGGAGAAGGGCTCCACCGGTCTCAACAACACGGCACCGCCGCCAGTTAGAGCGGGCAGAGTGCGGGATCAGTGAGAGGCAGCGAGGCAGTATCCCCCTGCACGCAAGGCCGCCCAGACCCCCAGGCAAATTACCTGCTGATGCGGCCGACAGTGGCGTTGCTCGGGGTCCACCTTCCCCCGGTCCATGCTCTCTGGGCCTCCGGTTCTAACAGCTCATCTGAGGAACAGGCCGGAACTTTGCTTATTCTCAGGCCCGTCTGCTCCATCCACGCCGGGGAGCAGCGGGGGGCGTGATTGCTGCGATAAAGAATAACAACAGCTCCCAGGGTTGAAAATTGCAGAATATGGAAGTGAGCGGCTCGGGAAGCAGAGAATGGAATATCAGCATCGCGTTTCAGCACTGGGGGACCCCGGCGGCGAGCCCCGAGCACAAGCATCCGTCGAGCGCTGCTAGTTAACGGGGAATGGGCTGCAGTCACTGGGCCCGAAGCTGGGCTTCACCTGCTCATGTCTAGGGTGACATGAAAAGGGCCCAACATAGACCAATTATCCATCCCTCTGCGGCGGCCAATGCTGGCGGCCAGCGAGAAACTTTCTTGGGGGCCGGGGCAAAAATGAGTTGGGAGGCCCTGCCCCACATAATCTGGTTTCAATCCCATTTGACGAGCTCTGTGACCCTGGGCAGTTCGTTATCTTTTCCTTGACTCCTTTTCGATGCTTATCACATCTGAGAGCACATGAAACTAATTAAGTTAAGGATGTGCAGTGTACAAAAACGTCTCACATATATGGTTTAGGAGACCATAATGTTGCTCTTTCATTAACAGAAGGGTGGATCGTTGCACAGCTATGTTTGATTTAGAAAGATTAATAGGTGTGAGTTCACAAGTTCAACAGTTCGTGAGGTTTGCTGCCCGGGAGACGTCTCTTGTCAAGGACGTCCAATAAACATCAAAAAAGTGCTTCCAATGAGATTGGAAGCATCCCCTGGCGCTCCGCTCTGAGATAGTTCCAATTAATTCAAAAGAAAGTTCATACAAGAGTTAGTTTGAGAGAAGTCTTATTTTATGTTCATAAGTTCAAGTGATGGACCATTATCCATTCAATTATGCAGTTCATTGAGTAAGGTCAAAATCAAAACAACACGTTTTCAAGTCCAATGCATTTCGGGCTGATTTGCCCTTCATCTGGGACAATAGCTAGAAGCAAGACAGAAAATACTATTCAAATCGCTGTATAAAATACATTCTATTTCACAATGCGAATACATTTCACTCATGTATGAAAATAAAACAAAAGATGTGCCCAAAAACGTTGTGCTCTCCCCTAATGTGCGTGCATGCAAAACTTGTGAGAATCGTAATGACTCACGTGTTGTTCGTATATAGTCTACTTGCTCGAGCGTTGGTTACAATGCTAGAGGATAAGCATAAAATTTGTTAAGTATCCAATTTATTCCGAACTCCTAACGGAGAAAGCCTTAACAACGGTGGGTTATGAACTTACTTAGTGTACGCAAGGCGTCTCTTAAGTTATCGGGCATGTTGTCGGTTTCGCGTCTGGCGCGAAGAAGCCTGAAATCGACGTCTACTCACGTCTAATGTAAGATATATACAAGGTCCCTCCTTTAAGTGTAGAGCAACGTGAATGGTTGAAATGCCGATCATGTGATCGGGACTCCACCAATCAGCTGTGAATGTCACGGTGCATCTGGCTAGCAAAACAAATGTATTATTTGTATCAATAAAGTTACATTGTACAGAAATGTTTTTGGAACACATGTAGCAATTGAGTAAACCAAATCAAAAACAAGGTTAATAAAAAAAATACAATGTGCAGATCGGCCACCAGTACATTTCAACAGGAAAAAAGATTATAACAGTCTTTTTAAAGTAGCATGCAAATTCAGTGCGGTCATTGAGACTGTTCGGTTTGCTGGAATTGAGTAAGTAAATCCAATGATTCTCTCTTTGTAATAGAAAGCGGTTATTGTCTCTGCCTTCTATTTTGTCAATGGTTTCAAGTACCACGTATTGAAGTTGGGAAATGTTGTGATTGGCTTCAGCAAAATGAGTCGCTACTGATGATTTAACATTCCTAGTTCTTATGTTTGACTTGTGTTCATTGAGTCTGATTTTTATTTTGCGTTCAGTCTTTCCGACGTACACTTTGCCACATGGGCATTTGAGCATATACACCAGATTAGAAGTGTCACAGGTCGCGTTGACTTTCAATTTGATTTTGTAGCCCTTCATTGGATGGACTATTTGATTGCCTCTTATGATATTATTGCAATTTCCGCATTCTAAACAGGGACGAGTTCCACGATATTGTTTGGGATCATCGGTAGTGTTTTTTAGCATTTCTCCAAAATTTTTGTTTCGGGTAAAGGCAAAAATGGGGGCGTTGTCGAAGGCCTGTTTGAAGTCTGGTTCTGCCTTTAGAATATTCCAGTGACTCCTGATAATTTTCTTAAAGCTAAAACTCGCGGTGGAGTATTTAGACACCACTGTCATTCCGTCTTGCTGAGATTTGTGACTGATGGTAAGTAGATCTGTACTTTGCAGTTTCTGTGCTTTATTCTCTGCTTCTTTAATTAGGGTCTCTGGATAGCCTCTTGAATAAAATCTTTCTCCCATTTCTCTGATGGTTATATTTGCTTTTGCTGGATTCGATGTAATTCGTTTTACCCGCATCATTGAAGATAGCAGTAGATGTCTTTTCAAAGGCTCTTGATGGAAACATAGATATGGAAGGGTATTATTCCTATAGGTGTTTTTCCGATACATTTCAGTTTCAATTTTGCCTTCTAGTAAATTCACTCGTACGTCTAGGAAAGTGATGGACTTTGTGGAAATTTCCCAAGTGAATTGGATCTTTTCTTTTTTCTTGTTGAGTTCCATTAATGCCTGTTCTAATGACTCACTCGAGTTTTTCCATAAAATGAAAATATCATCAATTTAGCGTACAAACATCTTGAGATTGTTTGTCCAACGTGGGTCTGTCAATATGTGTTGTGTTTCATATGATTTCATGAAGAGATTCGCGTATACCTGTGCTGTGCTGTTGCCCATGCTAGTTCCAATGAGTTGCTGGTACCAGGTGTTATCATATTTGAAGTAGCTATGGTATAAAGTAAAAATAGTCAGCTCCATGAGAAAAGTTTGTAGTTTTGGATCATAATCTGTTGTCAGTATGGCTTCTTCCATGGCTTCAATGCCCAATCCATGCGGGATCGACGTATATAGTGATTTAACGTCGGCTGTGCAGAGTATTAATCGTTCTTGATCATTGAGTTCCAAAGCATTTAATTTCGATAAGAAGTCGGTGGTGTCACGAACATATGTTACCATGCTTAAAGCTAAAACTCGCGGTGGTTGCATTAGTCGATCAATAAACTGGCCAATCGGTTCATGTAAGCTGTTTCTTGTTGAAACAATAGGGCGTAGAGGAGGGTCAAGCAAGTTCTTGTGTACTTTTGGCATCATGTAAAATGAAGGACTCTTTGGATGTGTAGTCATCAGAAATGTATTCGTTCTGTCATTGATTGTGCCCTCATCTTTAGCTTTATTGACAAGATCTGTAAGTTTCGCTAAATATTCATTAGTGAGATTGTACTGAAGAGGTGCATATGTATTGTTGTCGCTAATGTGCTCTTGGATTTTTCATTTGTACATGGTAGCATTCATGATAACTAAGCCGCCGCCCTTGTCTGCTTTGGTGCATACGATATCCTTGTTAGTTGATAGTCTTTTCAGGATACCAAGATCCTTGTTGGTGACATTATTGCGACATTTCTTTTGACAGTTAATTTTTGAAAGGTCCTGTCTGACCAATGTTTCAAAAAGGTCGAGTGTCTTGCGGCTCATGGGAGCCATGAAAGTACTTTTGGGTCTTAGGCCTCTGAGTTGGTCTGGTTCTTGTGTCGTGGGTTTTATTGAGATGTTATCGAAGAAGTGACGCAGTCTTAATTTTCGCATTAGTTTAAAGAAACTAATTTCCAGTTCTAAAGCATTGGTTCGAGTAGTTGGAACGAAAGATTTTCCTTTTTGAAGTAATTTTAGCTCTTCTTCTTTTAACCTGTAATCTGAGATGTTGATAACTAGTTGTTTTTGTTCGTCTGTTTTTTCTTCTCCTTCTCCTTGATGGTCACACTTCTTGTGTGTGGCCCTTCTTTTTCTCCTCCTGAGTCTTCGGTTTCTGGTAGACCTCGTTCTAAAATTTAATATTTGTGAATAGAAGAAACCACAGAAGAACTTTCATTAATGCTAACAGGAGAAGAACTCGACGCCCTACTGAAGGATGTTAAAGAACAGATCGAAAGACACACGCATGACATAAATGAAAGAAAAATTCGCAAATTTAGGCGGGATACGCTAGATTACAAATTAGGGGAGGTGTACACATGGGCAGATGTGTACGCCCAAAGACGTAGAAATCGCCCTTACACCCCTTATACAGACACTTCTTCCTCAGGTAGTGACATGTCGAATAAACCACCTTCTAACAGAACGCAACCTACCAAGAAGGGACCCATCAACCTCCAAGGCGACTAACACAGAGAAGGAACACCATCAACTTCAACCACCTCAAATGTTTCGGAAGTGCCTTTTTTAGAATGAGGTCTACCAGAAACCGAAGACTCCGGAGGGGAAAAAGAAGGGCCACACACAAGAAGTGTGACCATCAAGGAGAAGGAGAAGAAAAAACAGACTAACAAAAACAACTAGTTATCAACATCTCAGATTACAGGTTAAAAGAAAAAGAGCTAAAATTACTTCAAAAAGGAACATCTTTCGTTCCAACTACTCGAACCAATGCTTTAGAACTGGAAATTAGTTTCTTTAAACTAATGCGAAAATTAAGACTGCGTCACTTCTTCGATAACATCTCAATAAAACCCACGACACAAGAACCAGACCAACTCAGAGGCCTAAGACCCAAAACTACTTTCATGGCTCCCATGAGCCATAAGACACTCGACCTTTTTGAAACATTGGTCAGACAGGACCTTTCAAAAATTAACTGTCAAAAGAAATGTCGCAATAATGTCACCAACAAGGATCTTGGTATCCTGAAAAGACTATCAACTAACAAGGATATCGTATGCACCAAAGCCGACAAGGGCGGCGGCTTAGTTATCATGAATGCTACCATGTACAAACGAAAAATCCAAGAACACATTAGCGACAACAATACATATGCACCTCTTCAGTACAATCCCACTAATGAATATTTAGCGAAACTTACAGATCTTGTCAATAAAGCTAAAGATGAGGGCACAATCAATGACAGAACGAGTAAATTTCTGATGACTACACATCCAAAGAGTCCTTCATTTTACATGATGCCAAAAGTACACAAGAACTTGCTTGACCCTCCTCTACGCCCTATTGTTTCAACAAGAAACAGCTTACATGAACCGATTGGCCAGTTTATTGATCGACTAATGCAACCTACGGTACAAAGCATGGTAACATATGTTCGTGACACCAACGACTTCTTATCGAAATTAAATGCTTTGGAACTCAATGATCAAGAACAATTGATACTCTGCACAGCCGACGTTAAATCACTATAAACGTCGATCCCGCATGGATTGGGCATTGAAGCCATGGAAGAAGCCATACTGACAACAGATTATGATCCACAACTACAAACTTTTCTCATGGAGCTGACTATTTTTACTTTATACCATAGCTACTATGATAACACCTGGTACCAGCAACTCATTGGAACTAGCATGGGCAACAGCGCAGCACCGGTATACGCAAATCTCTTCATGAAATCATATGAAACACAACACATATTGACAGACCCACGTTGGACAGACAATCTCAAGATTTTTGTACGCTACATTGATGATATTTTCATTTTATGGAAAAACTCGAGTGAGTCATTAGAACAGGCATTAATGGAACTCAAGAAGAAAGGATCCAATTCACTTGGGAAATTTCCACGAAGTCCATCACTTTCCTAGACGTACGAGTGAATTTACTAGAAGGCAAAATTGAAACTGAAATGCATTGGAAAAACACCGACGGGAATAATACCCTTCACTATCTAAGTTTCCATCAAGAACCTTTGAAAAGACATCTACCGCTATCTCAAATGATGCAGGTAAAACGAATTACATCGAATCCAGCAAAAGCAAATATAACCATCAGAGAAATGGGAGAAAGATTTTATGCAAGAGGCTATCCAGAGACCCTAATTAAAGAAGCAGAGAATAAAGCACAGAAACTGCAAAGAACAGATCTACTTACCATCAGACACAAATCTCAGCAAGACAGAATGACAGTGGTGTCTAAATACTCCATCGCGAGTTTTAGCTTTAAGAAAATTATCAGGAGTCACTGGAATATTCTAAAGGCAGAACCAGACTTCAAACAGGCCTTCGACAACCCTCCCATTTTTTTTCCCCAGAACAAAGACAACCCTCCCATTTTTGCCTTTACCCGAAACAAAAATTTTGGAGAAATGCTAAAAAAACACTACCGATGATCCCAAACAATATCGTGGAACTCGTCCCTGTTTACAATGCGGTAACTGCAATATCATAAGAGGCAATCAAATAGTCCATCCAATGAAGGGCTACAAAATCAAATTGAAAGTCAACGCGACCTGTGACACTTCTAATCTGGTGTATATGCTCAAATGCCCATGTGGCAAAGTGTACGTCGGAAAGACTGAACGCAAAATAAAAATCAGACTCAATGAACATAAGTCAAACATAAGAACTAGGAATGTTAAATCATCAGTAGCGACTCATTTTGCTGAAGCCAATCACAACATTTCCCAACTTCAATACGTGGTACTTGAAACCATTGACAAAATAGAAGGCAGAGACAATAACCGCTTTCTATTATAAAGAGAGAATCATTGGATTTACTTACTCAATTCCAGCAAACCGAACGGTCTCAATGACCGCACTGAATTTGCATGCTACTTGTAAAAAGACTGTTATAATCTTTTTTCCTGTTGGAATTTACTGGTGGCCGATCTGCACATTGTATTTTTTTATTACCCTTGTTTTTGATTTGGTTTACTCAATTGATACATGTGTTCCAAAAACATTTCTGTACAATGTAACTTTATTGATACAAATAATACATTTGTTTTGCTAGCCAGATGCACCGTGACATTCACAGCTGATTGGTGGAGTCCCGATCACATGATCGGCATTTCAACCATTCACGTTGCTCTACACTTAAAGGAGGGACCTTGTATATATCTTACATTAGACGTGAGTAGCCGTCGATTTCAGGCTTCTTCGTGCCAGACGCGAAACCGACAACATGCCCGATATCTCAAGAGACGCCTTGCGTACACTAAGTAAGTTCATAACCCACCGTTGTTAAGGCTTTCTCCGTTAGGAGTTCGGAATAAATTGGATACTTAACAAATTTTATGCTTATCCTCTAGCATTGTAACCAACGCTCGAGCAAGTAGACTAGATACGAACAACACGTGAGTCATTACGATTCTCACAAGTTTTGCATGCACGCTCATTAGGGGAGAGCACAACGTTTTTGGGCACATCTTTTGTTTTATTTTCATACATGAGTGAAATGTATTCGCATTGTAAAATAGAATGTATTTTATACAGCGATTTGAATAGTATTTTCTGTCTTGCTTCTAGCTATTGTCCCAGATGAAGGGCAAATCAGCCCGAAATGCATTGGACTTGAAAACGTGTTGTTTTGATTTTGACCTTACTCAATGAACTGCATAATTGAATGGATAATGGTCCATCACTTGAACTTATGAACATAAAATAAGACTTCTTCCAAACTAACTCTTGTATGAACTTTCTTTTGAATTAATTGGAACTATCTCAGAGCGGAGCACCAGGGGATGCTTCCAATCTCATTGGAAGCACTTTTTTGATATTTTTTGCTCTTTCATTAACAACATTGAAGGCTGGTATAGGAATTACAGGATTACCGACCCGCTTCTTTAGCCACCAATGAAAAAAAACCCTCACCGCACAAGCGGATGTTTTACTATCAGTTGTATAAAAGGGCTTTTAGTGCGATGATATAATATGCTGAAGTGAAACAATTCAAAACTTTACAGAATACACCTTTCTAATTTAAACATGGATACATCCGGCTTAGTGGCCATCAGTGACTCTTGAAGGGCCGGAGGTCACGTCTGAGGTAAGAACAGGTTGTCTCTGTTACGTTCCTGCAGCAGGAATCCCGTCACAAGATGGAACAAAGTTGGGCCCGCTGAAGAGAATTATGGGCCTCACGTAATCCTCGCTATCACTCCCCATTGAAGCTGACAGAGAGGCGGGAGAATCTTGGGTGTTGAGCGCTCGGTATGATGGCGCAGGACCTATGAGTGTGCGCATCCAGTCATCAGTGAGCGCAGCTTCCCTGACTCTCACAGCTGCGCCTATTACTTTCTGCCTGCTTTGCCCATAGTGTTGGGCACAGTGGAACAATGTGACGTCTTCCCCCTTCTGATGGCATTAAATGCTGGCGTCGGTGAGAATGCTTCCTGGTCCTCCCTTTTCATTCTTCTTTCATTCCGTTTTTATTAATTTTTATTTTGTTCTGCCCATTCTTCTTTCAGGTGTCCTTTGAGCTCTCTCTCCTTTTCTATATTCGTGTTTAATATTTCATCCATCTTTCCATCTTTCCATTCCTTAGTCACATTCTCACATTCTTGTTTTATCATCTGCTGTACTTTTGTTAACACTTCTCTCGTTCCTCTTTCTTCTTTCTTCTTGAAATCCTTCCATGTGTTAATTCTTTATTATATTCCCTTCCACCGACCTTCCATCCATCTCTCATTTCTTCTTTCCAACATTTTATTCTAATTTCAGCTTTACTTTCTTTCTTCCTCCTCATTTTTATTTCTTTGTTTCTTCCTGCCACCCCCTTTTCCAAGTTTCATTCTTTTCTTCCCCTCCTATTTTCTCCTCTCTCCTTCTTTCCCTTCTTCTTTTGTGCCCAAGTTCCTTCTTACTTAACATTTTTCTTCTTTCTTTCATTTGCATTTTTCTTTCCTTCAAGCTATTTTATTGTATTTGCCTCTAACTTATTTTTTATGTTATATTCCAAACATTTCTCTTCATTCTGTTTCCATTTTAAGCTATTTTAACTCTACCACCTCTTCCCCAACCCACAGTTGTACCACTGTAGTTTATAGGTCTTTCCTTCTGCCTTGCAATAACCTGCAAGCCTGAAATTAAAGTTAAGAGGGGCCATAAAACAATTTCATGTGTCCATGGCAAGCCTGTTTAAGCTGGCAGAGCGGGGCTTTGCTACGCCCTTTCTCAAGAGGCTCCTTTGACCCCTCCCCTAATAGGTCACACAACCTGTGGCATGCTCTGAAATATGGAAACCTAGCCAGTATGTTATGGGAATCACTCTGCACACACATCTGTCCCCATCTGCTCAATAGTCCATCCTGGAAGAAGTTACCCATACGCCGCATTTTCAAGCCCGTAATACACTAGTCATCCCCTTCTCTTGCCCCAAAGTAAACCACATGCACCAATCCAGGTGCAATATTGGCAAATAGAGAAGAGGCCCCTTCTGATGCACGTAGATGTGCTTCCGTAGCATTTAGCAAGTCAAAGGTTTTGTAAAGCCGGCTCGTAGGCAAGTGCCTGACATCTCTAATGGTGTATCTTGAAATATTCTTCAGTCATGGGGGTGAAGCAACACTGGGGAGGAGGTTATGTAGAAGTAAGTCATGGGTGGGCTCTAAGCCCCTTTTACAAGTTTTATTCAAGAGAATTTGCAAGCACAGTGCAGCACTGTGCAGGCAAAACCTAAAAATCTGACCCCGTTTTTGGTGCCATATCTTGACAGTGGCGGGTTAAACATGTATGCAAAAGATGATTAATTGTGAACTGCACACTTTTTTTGATTTAAAGAAGTCAAAAGATATGCGGTAACTAAAGTAATGCTGTATTTAAGCCACCTGTATATGTTTGGTTGCGTTTTGAGCTATCCAGAATTATACAAAAAAAGTGATGTATGGAATGCTTGAATTAATATCAGCCACTGGTAATTACTCAGACCGCATCCCATTCCATCATTTTGCACACCATGCCACCTCAGTTTGGATCCAGCTACGTGCAAATCAGTCTTGATCCTGCTGTCTCCCCCATAGACCCTTAAAAAACCCCTAGGCCTGTGCACCTTCAAGTGGACGAAACGTGTTGTTGGCTGCGTAATCCAGCTGCTGTATTCAATGAACTTTGACACAAGTAACCATCATAACCTCTGAAATGGAATATACAACATTTGATCGAGTAGCGATCAAGTGCATACGATCTTGTGCCGCTCTCTTTTTCTACATCAAGTTCTCTTTTGTTTTTATTTACAACACATGAAGATATTGATGCTACTAAACAACACTAAATATTTG
Organism: Lissotriton helveticus; assembly: GCF_964261635.1. Classification (NCBI taxonomy): domain Eukaryota; kingdom Metazoa; phylum Chordata; class Amphibia; order Caudata; family Salamandridae; genus Lissotriton; species Lissotriton helveticus. Next base: position 152,855,220 of record NC_136070.1, read on the forward strand.
TGAATAGCTGCTCAGATATGTCCTGTATTCGATTCAGGAATTACTAATAGTTAGAGCCTACATGTTAAACACAGATTATATTTAACATTTAATATTTCTTCATGGTAAAAGAAAAATATTGCATATTACCATAAATATTTCTACAAAAGACTGCACATTTTTATGTGTGGGGAAACCTGCTGTAAGGCTTCCACCTGCTCCCATGTCATACCCGTGCAACCTTTAGCCAGCAGTGCCTGGACAGCCAACATCTTAAAATTCAAGGACTTGCAGACCGTATACTGGCAAATGTGAAACCCATTTACTAAAGGTCACTGAATATGTCCTATGAGGTGTGGAGCCACATGGCATCACTATGAGGCACATAAGGTATTCCTCGCTGGCCTTTTCTTTGAGAAGTTCAATTACATTTTGCTCCCACATAGCTGCCATGAAGCAGCATGCTATGCATGCATTCTGGGACTTTTTCCTGCTTTATCCATAATACAATTCCCTGAATGCAGTGTGGTTTGTGGAAAAGCCAAGACTGTCCAGAGCAGTGTCTGATTGGAAAGTTGAGCAGTCGGGCATTGGGCTGGTGCCTAGGGGTAACCTCTGGGCCTTTTTTTAAGGGCCTCTGCTTCAATCTTCCTCTGCTAGGCCATCACACTTCAGGCTATGGTGGGCAGGGGAGGGAGTGAGTCTGATAATCTTCCACCCTGGGGGCTAGGTGTTGCTCTGGCTGTTGTACCATTCTCACCTTGCCTCTTACCCCTTGAGGCCTGCTTGGCCCAGAAGCAATGTGTTTCCCCTCGCCAGGCTATCACATTCGGACAGTGATGGGTGGGTAAGAGTGAGAGTTGCAGGGGACTCGCTGGGGGGGCAAAATATTTCTTGGCCATGATCCATCTATACTTTAGCCCGGCCCCTCCATCCCCAGAGCAGTAGTAGCTAGTGTCTTTTCTTGACCCCTCCCCAGCCAGATCATTGCCCTGGGGCAATGGTGGGATGATGAGGGGGTGAAGTAAGTGAAGCAGCCTCGGCCTCGGCCCCCCCCCCGACACCCCCCTTTCGTTTGCCATTATTGTAAATGATGCTCGTAGGGTAATTATTACACTTATTTCTGTAGTTGGTTCTCTCTTTTGGTTTGTAGTCTGACGGAGGATCGTGACCCACAAACTTTAAAAAGTGCCTTATACCGCACTACACGGGTCTATTGAAATAAGACCCATTTAATTGCTGTAGGAGGCAGAAGAAATGACTACTTAACTTGCTGCAGAAATACTTATCATTCACATTCCTTTTTCGGTCGGATATATATTTTAGGAAGGGTAGAGAGCTGAAGCTGCCAGTGTTGCAGCAGTGAGTATGATTTGAAAAACTTCACTGGAAGAAAGCATGGCTATCTTCATTGTCTGTCGTCTTTCTGATGTATGACATTTCAGTTGCAACAGAAGTTTCGATTCTCTGCATAGGAGAGTTATTAGATTGCATGTTATAATGGAATATCTTGAAGTTTGAGTGTGTTTAATATGTGGGAGTATACTAACTGCGGATTTATTGAAACAGGGTGTAGTTTTTTGGGACTGTTTACGATTTAAGCCATGCACCCTGCACTTCTCATCTAGCTTGAATTGAAAATAAGTTTTCAGCACACATAGTAAGGGGGAGGGAGTTGGTGATTGTCATTAATATAGAGCACGTTCTCCATCAAGTCCCCTTTTTAGGTCGAGGACCGTAGCACTGCGTAGCAGTGGGCGGAGCCGAAGATTTTATGTTTCTGTGTGTGAGGCTCTGTGTGGATAGCTTTTTTTGTAGGTGGCTCTATGTGTGGATAGCTTTTTTTGTAGGTGGCTCTATGTGTGGGTGGCTCTGTCTGTGTGAGGGTGGCTCTGTGTAGGTGGCTCTATGTGAATGACTGTGTGGGTGGCTCTGTGTGGGCGGCTCTGTGTGTGTGGGTGGCTTTGTGTGTGTGCCTCTGTGTGGGTGTAAATGCAATAGGTCATGCATTTGCGAGCGATTAAGCTATTGGCATTGTAAATGACAATGCCATTTATTTAACGATTAAGCTGGTGGCAATGTAAATGACAATGCCATTTATTTATGATTTAAAACCCCCCAAAAAATCATGAGCAATGCCAATAGCTCTACCTTTAATAATTCCGAGATCATTGCATTGTAAATGCTTGTTTCTTTTTAGGTCGAGGGACTGCGAAGCAGTGAGGGCGGAGTCCAGAAGATTTAATATTTTGGAGTTAGGGGGCTTGGAACCCGCCTCTCTCCTCCATTGGCTGGCTTCCTAAACGGAGGCCAGCCATTGGAGGAGAAGGGAGTCACTCCAATAAAGCCCCGTCTCTTTCGGATTCGGGGGCGTGTTTTTTTGCATTCTTTCGACTGTGACGTCATCCATCACTCAGAACGCCAAAACACGCCCCGAATCCGAAATTTTCGGATGTTTACAGGCCGCCATTTTTTTTTTGCCGTTTTAGCTTGTTGTGACTTCTCTCCTCGGTTCAACAGCTCCTCGCCGAGTTTTCGCTCACAGGCACAGGAACTGGTCGGACGTGTTTCTGGGACCTGACACCGATGGCCTGAGAGCCTGTTTTGTTCACTCTTTCGTGGCCTTCTACCTCCCCTATGCACTGTTTCTTTTGGAGGCGTGTAGAAAGCCTGTTAGGCCAGAGACCCCTTCACTTCTAAAATGTTTAGCTTATTTTGCTGCTGCAGCGCCCTTTTCGATCCCGTTTTTCATCTGTGAACTTTTCACCTTTTAGTACACTTTTTTTCACCTTGGGGAGTGGCCAGACTGTGCTGCCAGAGTTGAACATTAATAGTTCGTGCAGAAATCCCCGCCCACCGCCGGGTATATTTTTTTCCTAAACGAGGCCACATCATTTTCTCCGGGAGTTGGTGGTCCAGGGAGATATGGAAATGGTGGCTTGGGGAGACCCCAACGGGGACACCAACGGCATGGGCAAGGGCTACCCCCGCAACTCCGAGGAGGAGGAGACCTCCCCCCCAAGGCGGTGCCAGCGACCAGGAGCACGGGGACGAGGAGAAGAGCGGCATCCAGGTGGACTGCGTGGTGTCCAGCGGCAAGCACTACGGGGTCTTCACCTGCGAGGGCTGCAAGAGCTTCTTCAAGAGGAGCATCCGCAGGAACCTTAGCTACACCTGCAGGTAATGGAGCAGTCCGGGGTCCTCGGGTATGGACCTCGCAGGGTCATAGGTAATGGGCCTGTTAAGGCAGGGGCCCCTGGTGCCCTGCCGGTAATGGGCAATGCAGGGGCCCCTGGTGCCCTGCAGGTAATGAGCAAGGGAGGGGCCCTGAGTGCCCATTTGTACAGGTGGCGGGGCTCCGAAGCACAGAGGCCGGGGTTATGCTTTAGGTCATTCTGCGGAGTCGGGCCCGTCCTTTACCTTCCGGGCCGACCTCTCGAACGGTGCCAGCGACCAGGAGCACGGGGACGAGGATAAGAGCGGCATCCAGGTGGACTGCGTGGTGTGTGGGGACAAGTCCAGCGGCAAGCACTACGGGGTCTTCACCTGCGAGGGCTGCAAGAGCTTCTTCAAGACGAGCATCCGCAGGAACCTCAGCTACTCCTGCAGGTAATGGAGCAGTCCGGGGTCCTCGGGTATGGACCTCGCAGGGTCATAGGTAATGGGCCTGTTAAGGCAGGGGCCCCTGGTGCCCTGCCGGTAATGGGCAATGCAGGGGCCCCTGAGTGTCCTGCAGGTAATGAGCAAGAGAGGGGCCCTGAGTGTCCTGCAGGTAATGGGCCTGGCAGTGCAGTGCCCACTGGGGTCCTGTAGATAATGGACCATCCCGGGCTCCAGTAGGTAATGGACATGGCAGAGCCCTCGGTGGTCATGCAGGTAACGGACCTGGAAATGCAATGCTGGTAATGGAGCGACCGAGATGGGGCACTGGGGTGGGGGGGGTGGGCGGGTCACTGAGTGGACCAGGATCATGGCATGTTTGTCTAGATTCAGTGTGTTTCTATCTCTGCCAGGGCCGTGTCTAGGCTCCCACGGTCATGGCAGGCCAGAGATCATCCCTAACGACCAGCAATGTCAAATTAGCAAGTTCGGATTTGAACCCAAACCGGTGGGGTTGAATAGGTCTGCCTGAGATGTGGGAGCTCCTCTCTAGAGTAACAGTTTTTGACTTCACCTGCCCACCATCGTGATATTTATTTTGCACCGCATTCTGTACACCAAAATGACGCTCTTACCCTCTCAAAATATTGCAGCAGGGAACTGGTTTTGTGTTTTTTAACAGAAAGCTTCTGTTGTGCAACATGGACACTAGTAGCGTCGTGTGCTAGTTTTTTTTTATAGAAGATATCACCCATTTTTTTTTTCTGCATTTCATTGGTTTTTGTCACATGCGGTATATACACCAGGGCACTAGACTTCTGCTTCACAAGAAAAATTACATCCTAGTTTACTATCGAATCGCACACGGGAAGATATATATACATATATAGTATAGCATCAGTAAGGAATGGTAATGTGTAATTTGTAAAAGTGCCAATGTAAGAGGGTAAATCCCGTTGCCGGGTTGTGGAAGTGCTGCGGCCTTGGATTGTATGTTTTGTTCCCCCTCCGCATGAAGCGACTTCTGCCCATTTGTACAGGTGGCGGGGCTCCAAAGCACAGAGGCCGGGGATTATGCTTCAGGTCATGACAGAAACCGCAAAATACGTGTCGGACAACACACAATGCTTAGCACAGATTTTTAGCTTGTGTGTTTTTAAGCCACGCCCTTAATTAAATTGGCCACGGCCGTTTGAGAGACACCCACCCTCTGGATGCAGTGACAGAAACAGCAAAATAAATGTCGGGCAGCACACTATGCTTAGCACAGATTTTTAGCTTTTGTGTTTTTAAGCCACACCCTTAATTAAATTGGCCACGGCCGTTTGAGAGACTCCCCACCTCCCCCACCCACCCACCCTCTGGATGCAATAACCGAAACAGCAAAATTCATGTCGGACGGCACACTATGCTTAGCACAGATTTTTAGCTTATGTGATTTTAAGCCACGCCTTTAATTACATTGGCCACGCCCTTTCAGGGGACCCCCCCAGATATGCCAAAGTCCCTAGTAGCATCCGACCTTTGCACTTTGTAGACTTTGAAAAGTAATGGCTGGATCTTCACAGTGCACCCCTGTCTGTCCTGACACCATGGTTCTCTCCTGGATGGAAACCGAAGGTGAGCATCTTAGAAGACTCTGGACCCCTCCCGTCGGCACCGCTTCTTCCCAGGGTCAAAGTGGGCTCTTCATGCAAGGGTCATTTTAAGCAGTGTTGAAGGGAGCTTGCCAGATTAATATGCTGCTTTTTATCGAGACTAGGTTATTATAAATAGTTAGACATGCCTCTTTTCTCACCATCTGCCTACTCCGGTCTGGTTTCGGCTTCATTACTGTGTATAGGTCTTGTTCCCTTAAGCTCCCACTCTGTTGGCACCAGGGATGACACTCTGTTGGCACCAGGGATGACACTCTGTTGGCACCAGGGATGACACGTTTCTACCTAAATTCCTTCATCAATGAACCTCTTGTAGCTCATCTCTCCCTACCTCCAATGTTTTGCTCACCAACTAGGCACAGGACAGCTAACTCGGGGCACAATAAACAAACTTATGCCAGCACTAGCATGGAAGCAAAGTGTTTTTTTTATGTGCACAGTCATTTTAAAAGGCGTGTTTCAATTCAATTTTTATTTTTGGTTTTAGTCTTGAAAATAAAATTCCACAGACACTTTAAAATCCCAAAGAGCTTTGACTTGTATTTTTAACTGATGTCCAGTTCTTAGAGTGGCTCTGTCTGTCTGTCTGTGTGTGTGTGTGTGTGTATGTATGTATGTGTGTGTGTGTGTGTGTGTGTGTGTATGTATGTGTATGTATGTATGTGTGTGTGTGTGTGTGTGTGTGTGTGTGGGGGGGCTCTGTGTGTGTGTGTCTCTGTCTGTGTGTGCGTGGCTCTGTCTGTGTGTGTGTGCGTGGCTCTGTGTGTGTGGCTCTGTGTGGATAGCTTTTTTTGTAGGTGGCTCTATGTGTGGGTGGCTCTGTCTGTGTGAGGGTGGCTCTGTGTAGGTGGCTCTGTGTGACTGTGGGTGGCTCTGTATTTGTGTGTGGGTGGCTCTGTGTGGGTGTAAATGCAATAGGTCATGCATATGCGAGCGATTAAGCTATTGTCATTGTAAATGACAATGCCATTTATTTAAGGATTAAGCTATTGGCAATGTAAATGACAATGCCATTTATTTATGATTTAAAAAAAAAGTCATGAGCAATGCCAATAGATCTACCTTTAATAATACCGAGACCATTGCATTGTAAATGCTTGTTAGTTAAGCACTCCATCAGAGGCTTTTTTTTCCAGCACTCACCTTGTGTTTCTCTGCCTCCCCCCTTCCCCCCCACTCTAAAATACCTGTTGCGCTGTGTTTGCTCTATTTCTGTGCTGGCTTCTCGCTCTCTCGCTCACATGTACTTTATCTCCCTGTATCACCCTGAGCTCCTTGTTGCTGTCTTTCTCATGTGCTTTGCCCGACACCAGCTGTGGCCCATGCAGGTAAGAGCGGTGGGGGCGAGTTGGGGATGGAATTCGACAGACGACCACGAGAGAAACTTAAATAATTAGTTTTCCCTTTACTGTCGAAATCCCCCCCCCTCCGGCCCACTGCTCTTACCTGCACAGGCCACTGCTGCCCCCACACCACTTGTTGCTCTCTCCCTCTTGGCTCACCCACTCCCTATTGCTGCCCAAAGGCCCATAGGCCCGCTCACCAACTTTTTTTGTAGGGCTAGACAGGAAGTTGCCGTCAGCCCTCCTCAAAAGTCATTTTGCATATTTTTTGTTTTGTTTGTCTGAGCTAAGTGATTCACACCATCTTAGATTGGTCAATAAAAAAGAAAAGAAAACGGAGCCCATTTGTCTTTAGCCACTCGCCAAAAAGCACTGACCAAGCAGTAAGTCCCAGAGGTGTGACTTGTTGGCTTTTTACAATGCTTGTTATACATTGTGAACTTTCGGTTTGATTCCTTGTTTTGAGATTTCTTTGCAGCAAAGTATGGAAGTACGCCATAGACGCCAAATCCAAAATGTGTATTTTATTAATAATCCCTATTTATTTGTAAAGAATTATTTTGTTTGCAGTTTTTTTTTTTTATATATATTTTTATTGATTATAACACAAGAGTAAAAATGTACATAACGGGTGTCATTGGTGGGACATATTACAGTGGTGAACGGGTGAAGGAATTGAGGAAATACATTACAATTATAGGCATCTGAAAAATATCAATACCAGCGTAGAGCTGAGGCAAAACAATACGATACAGATAACCATAAGCAAACCTCATCAGAACCCGCCCACCAGGAATACAGGATACGCAGATTGGACACGCGACACCCGGATATGAGGGACAGAAAAATCAGGAGAATATGCCACATCTCTTGTGAAGAAGGGAAAAGGGAATAGAAAGGTCATAGAACAAAATAAAGGAAAAATAAAAAAACCCCGCTCAACCCCCCACCCTGCACCCCTGCAGATGGCTACGACCTAACCCCACTAGCAGCGTGCCTGTCGCCCCCTAAACTACACCCCAAGGAAGGGAAAAGATGGAGGAGGAGATGTATTACAAGACGATAGGGGCTCCCGGACTCCCCTCCCCCCCCCCGCCAAAAGCAGACATCCCCTACCGTGGTATTAAGCATGTTATAACAGACTAATAAGCAAACCAATAGGGGAGCCACCGACAGAGAAAAGACCGTCCCGCCCAGCCCCCGATACCACAGAGGCAGCAAATCCCTTTTCAATCGTAGCAGTCACACCAAACCCAGACAATAAGAATTCCATCTGGCCCGCACTCCCACAGATACAACCCAGCAGAGCCAAAAGAAAGTCACTGTACCGAATTCAAGTCAAATTCAGCCCTGGCCCTTACGATCCATTGCACAGACCCCATCCAGTAGAACCAATATAGTAGCAAAAGAGTCAAAGCGTTGTTGAAAAAGGAGATCAATATAACCTGAAAGAGTCAAAAAGGTTAAGTCTCGAAGTCTATCGGATACACGAAAGTCAATCCAAAAAATATTAGTGGAGGTCTCCAGAAGAGAAGGAAGAAGTGAGTCCTGTGCGGGCGATGACTTCACCGATCTTGCTAGGTGTTCAGGGGCTCCAGTAACGTAACGCTGTAATCTTGCGGGTACAATTGGCACCAGTTTCAGAACATATTCAGGGTTCTCCTCTCGAGGTAAATCAAGCTGCGCGGGGGTAACCGTATGTTGCAGGTCTGACACAAGGCTGGAGTCCGGTCTCAAACAAACAGTCTCAAGGCGCGCAGTCAAATTGTGGAGAGCAGCCTCCATTTGCAGGCGAAGAGCCCCGATGGCGGCCATTACGGTCCCCAGGGTCGGTCCACACACCGTCCGATCCATCTCCGCGTGAACGATAACAAATCAGATCTTCAACCCCGGACGCCGGCTACTCCGGGGGAACCAACAGGTGCGGAGTGGACGGAGGCGACTGGCGACTCACAGGCTTGGCAACCTTTACACCACTACCGAGAGCGGGGGCCCCACCCGTGGACCCCGAGGGCTGCAGCAGGGTCCCGGGACCTGGCCCCCCACCCACCGCGGCAACCACGTCTTGTCGCCGTTCGTCCAGTATTCGCAGGGACCAAAGACCACCACCAGGATAGAGGATATGTTCCACTCCGATGAGACCGGACTCTGCCGGGCACCCGCGGCCGATGTTGTTCAACTGAAACCCGGCTGGGTCAGTACTCGAGGCTCCGGCTTACACACTGGAGGAGGCCCAAAAATGAAAGACGGTGTAACTTCGTCAATAAAGGCGATAAAAACTCCGGGATTGCCCCCCTGGGCTCAGCAACGATTCAGACACACAGGGAGTCTGGCGGGAGGTCAGGATGAAGTTCAGGATAAGTCCGCCAGCGACGGAGGTCTACTGAGCCGGGAGCTTATGCGGCCATCTTGGTTGCTTGCGTAGCTCCTCTGCAGTTTTTGAAGTAGATTAGGTTACATAGAAGTCGAGAGGCGTGACTGGCCATTGAAGCATTTAAACTGAAGCATCATTCTTTGCCTTGTATTGTAGAGAAATACAGCAGCTTATTTGGAAATAAACATGGTGGTGTTTATTGAGTAGAGTTGAACATGTGATACAGACATTAATTCCCACAAATCATCAAATGGGTGATTTAATCTTAACCAGGAGGCTAGCTACACTTGAGCCTCTGACTGTTCTAAATTAAGGATTACAAATCTCAGGAGTGGAGCTGGCTGTCCCAGCGCAACTAATTGCCAGTTGCAAAACTGGTATATGTCTCCAACTTTGGAGTTATCATCAGACAGCATTCGTGGTTCAAGATTTTCCTATACTGAACTCACAATCAGGCTTGAGACTCACAATGATGCTCCCCAGAGTTATCACTGCCTTGTACCATATAAGGATAGATGTGCTATGCTCCCATTAATAGCATAGGTCACATTCTTCTGCACGGGTTTAAAAAATATTGTCCACACCTCTGCTGGGCATGCCCATATTCTACATGCATTGCTGAATCCCTCAAATTGTAACCAACTGGGTTGGATCCCTGAGTTGACCGAGAGCCCGTCATTTTCTTTTGTTTTATCCCCGATTTCTTTAGTCTTGGTGTAGCTGTTCCTTACTAGAACTTGTTTTGAGGTGCAGTTTGTCTGCTTATGATCCCAAAATTAGGTATACAACACTGGGGATTGACTCGGTTTAGGAGAACAGAGGCTGGAATCTATAACACAATATTTTATAAACAAAAAATACCTCTGACACCATAAATTACAGTCTTATTTGTTGCCACAATAGTCGCTTTAATTGACTTTGGGCTTTCAACTTATAATTTTTTCGTTATTTCACTATTTTATACATTGAGAATCTCCTTCATTTCAAAGATATATTCACCTCTCCGAGATTCGTATCTATACACAACATATATATGCACCAAACATTACTTTATACAAAACATATATATATACACAAAACATTGATTTGTACACCATATATACATTCAGCTCATTGCTTGATGTAGTTTAGAGTAGTTAAACTCTATATCAGTTCATCATAGTCAAGCATTACACACAAACTTTCTAATAATTCACAAATTCAAGGCAAATTAATTTTCTCGTGTTTGTCCTACTTATATTTGCGAAAATGCCACACCGGGACCTTATCCTTCTTTGCCCTCAGTGTCACCTCAAATATGGAGACCTATATAGGGTCGGAGATTATTTAAATTCATTCAACCAGTGGAAAACTGAGTCCATTCCACAGAAAATTCCCATGCTGGAAAGTCTATTCCATTTACGCTCCAAACCACTATTGATGCCGACGCTTTTCGACCTTCTCCAATTAGGACCAAAAATGTTGGGCAATACCATGATTAACACTCCCCCATCGCTTTTAACATCTATTTAACATCTACCACGCCAAGATGGGCTGTCCGAATGGAACTGTGGTGATTGCTGGGAAACGGAGTGTCCGAAATTAAGCCTCAGATGAAAGCACATTTCTTGTAAACTCTGGATGAGCCCCCACAATCCTCCAGAGTTTACAAGAAATGTGCTTCCATCTGAGGCTTAATTTCGGACACTCCATTTCCCAGAAATCACCACAGTTCCATTCGGACAGCCCATATGGGCGTGGCAGATGTTAAATAGATGTTAAAAGCGATGGGGGAGTGTTCACCATGGTATTGCCTTTGAAGAAGTGGATAAACGAAACGCGTCAGGCAAAAAAGTGATTTGCATTTATTTCTGCTTGCAGGCGGATGCTGCCCCGTACCATTGATTCAAGGAACAGGTTGAGCCTTACTCAGCTGCTCGAGTGCTTTCCAAACTGCGTGTGTCAACCAGGAGCTTGATGTTTTGGCGGCTGCAGGGCCGTCGGAAGGGCACCACCCCGCGTACATTGGGGGCCATAAAGCTTGGTATTTACCTGCCTGATCATGGAGCAACTGCGCTGGATTGAGGACAGTGACGCTAGTGGGGGCTCATCCAGAGTTTACAAGAAATGTGCTTCCATCTAAGACTTAATTTCGGACACTCCATTTCCCAGAAATCACCACAGTTCCATTCGGACAGCTCATCTGGGCGTGGCAGATGTTAAATAGACGTTAAAAGCGATGGGGGAGTGTTCACCATGGTATTGCCTTTGAAGAAGTGAATAAACGAAACGCATCAGGCAAAAAAGTGATTTGCATTTATTTCTGCTTGCAGGTGTATGCTGCCCGTACCAGTGATTCAAGGAACAAGGTGAGCCTTACAAAGCTGCTCGAGTGCTTCCCAAACTGCGTGTCAACCAGGAGCTTTATATTATATATATATATATATATATGTATCTCCACACTCCTCTCGCACCTTCAAACAGCGCACTTGGAAGGCGGGTGCCTTAAAACGTGCCGGTGCAAGCCGCGTATATATCACATTCGTTTCCCACCAATCCAGGTTTAGAAATAGGCACTCACGGGGTTATACTGCCACCAACATAGGTTTTTTTCCGGCACAGAAACATGGAAAAACATGTTTCTGTGCCGAAAATGACGGAAATAAACCTATGTTGATGGCAGTATAACCCACTGAGTGCCTATTTCTAAACCTGGATTGGTGGGAAACGGAGCGTGATATATATAAAAACACAAAATATTGTCTCTTCCCAATGATGTCCACTGGAAACAGTAAATACACGAACACAGACTTGCATCCAAAGGCAGCCTTTGAATTTGCAAAATTCATAGGCAAATAATCCATTCTACGTGTTTCGGGAAAGTTTCCCTTGCTCACGAATACTGATAGCGGATTCGTGATTGGTTTAAATAAACATGTGACATTCTTAAATCAAAAACAGTGGAAACAGACTTCCGCTGTAGTAAAATTATAAACAAACGTCAAGAAAGTGCCTCTTCTTGCGGTCACAAAATACAAAAATAACAATTGTACATCATGGCAATTTTTGGCAGAAAATACAATAAAATTACAATTTCAATCTTTCACTGGCTTTCTGTTCATGGTCAACCAGGTTCAACAGTCGGCATTTTGCGTTATCTGCTACGCGTGTGTTTTTTTTGTTAGATTCAATCTAACTTTATTAGCCAACCTCTGTTGCTTGCAATGCACCAATTCTGCCCCAGTGGGCATTAGGCTTTGACTCCATACAACAATGCCAAACCATGTAAAAGAGAATATACCACACCATGTAATATAATAACAGACTTGCTGGTCGTGACGTATTGCTTCTTGTTTTTCCAATACCAAATTCTTTATGTTATAATCTACGTAATCAAATATATACATACTTCTTTCTTTCAGTATAGGTGCACACAATTATTTTATTGCAAAAAGTTTCGCTCCTGCCCCAGTGTGCAAGTTTTTGTACATCGGTAATAAATGACATTGCATGTAATTTGTACGTATTCTGGCTAGGTAACAAGCTGCCTGGTATTAAACCTAACCTACATCATTGCCGCAGTGGGCTTAATCGTCTATATGTACATGACATATACCTTCTTGCTCTGCCTCAACCATAAGTTTGGTGTAACCTTTGCTCTTTAATGTTTCCTCGAAGACCGCAGCATTCCGCACATTCTAGAGAAAAACACAAATCATACAAATGAAAACCAAATAAACTATCAGTGATTAAAAATTCAAAGTCAAAATTGGGACATTGACGTGCATTATCTACATTATACACAATGAAAACTAATTCCGTATTAGGTAAAGATTGTGGCGGCTTCAGCACAGACCATTCTTGTTATTCTTTCGGACCTCAATTCAAAGACACATTTTTGGGTAAAAACACAGTTGTTAACGGGATAGACTGTTTAAATAGTCTATCCCAAATGCACTGCAAGTTCCTCATCGCAGTTATGTCCTATGGGTACTAACGTTTTATACTGTATAATTAGTCTTGACTCTAATCTGCGCAGACATAGCACTCGATTGCCACCTCTCTCATTATGTTTAATCATGTCCAAACACAGAAATTGAGTAAGTTGGTATTCTGATTGTGGTGACTCTGAAAGTGCCGGGCAATCAGATATTATTTATCCCCATTTTTGATTGCCCGGAGAAGTTCCTAAATCTTAATTTTTGCTTTGTGGATTGTGCTGCCTGTGTACATCTTTTTACATGGGCAGAACAATGCATAAACTGCAAAGTCTGTGTTGCATGACGTGTGTTCTTTTATTTTGAAAGGTTGTGTACTTGGTGACAATTTAACTTCTTTTAGATTGCGGCTGTTTTTGCAGGCTTTGCAATTCCTGCATGTGTAGAACCCTTGTACTCCAGCTATCTTAGTTTTAGCGGGCTCTACTGCTCTGCACAAATGATCTTTAAGAGATCTTGCTCTTTTGAAAGTTTTTTGCGGAGAAATCTCCACATGTTTTTCTATATCAGGATCTGTTTGCAGTATCGGCCAGAATTTGCCCAAGCTGTTCTTTATCTTAAATGCTTGGCTGCTGTATGCAGTGATGAAGCGAGTCTTTTCATTCTTTTTGTGTATCTCTTCATCACCTTTATCTACTAGTAACTATTCTCTTGTTATTTTTGAAACTGCCACTTTTGCTTTATTGATGATTTTTTGAGAGTAACCCCTGGCTGCAAATCTTTGTCATGATCTTTTCTTCTGACTTAACTTTGGTGCTGCAAATGAGTTTCGCTCTTAGCAATTCGTCCACCGGAATGCTTTGAATGAGTGAGCTCGGATGGCAGCTGCTTGCATGCAGGAGACTGTTTCCTGAAAGTTGCTTTTCTAAACAGTGCACTCTCTAATTTGTTGTTCTCTACCTTCAGTTTTAAGTCAAGAAACTCAAGATTGTCTTTAGACCATTGGCTTGTAAGTTACAAGTTGTTATCATTCTCATTAAGAGATTCAACAAATCCCTTAGCTTCAGCTTCCATCCCCTTCCACACTACAAAGATGTCGTCTATGTATCGTGTCCACCTAATTACATTTTCCTTATACATAGACGTCCTGTAGACTACTTCCTCTTCCCAGTACCCCATGAAGAGACCTGCAAAGCAAGGAGCAAAGCAGGTCCCCATGGATGTCCCAAGGATTTGTCCTTAGATTTTACTGTCGAAGAGGAAGTTGTTTTGTGTGAGGCAAATTTTCATCATTTCAATTAACATCTGTGTGTGATATAGATGTGAGATGGACCTCTCTGACAAAATGTCTACATGCAGCTAAGCCTAATTGGTGGGGGATGCAGGTGTAGAGGCTGGTCACGTCTAGGGAGAGAAGAGAAACGCTTTCGCCCCATTCAATCTTCTCTAGGCATCTTAAAAAGTCACTTGAATCTCTCACGTCAAGGGAAGTTTCTGCACTTGATTCTGCAAAACATAATCTACGTATCTAGATGTATTTTGGAGACAACTACCCCTCAACAAAACTATTGGCCTACCTGGTGGATTGTCACGGTCTTTATGGATCTTTGGTAAAAGATAAAGAGCCGGAAGTTTCGGGAATTTACATTCTAAAAACTTAAATTCATCTTTTTCAATTAGGCCTTTATCTTTCCACTGTGTCAATTGCATATTAAAAGATCTCACATAATGTTCGTATTCAATACGGTTACTTCTACAGTTTTTAGGCTTATCGGAAATCTGTCTCAGACCTTCATCAATGTATTTACTTCTTGATAACACCACTACATTCCCACCCTTATTGGATTTCTTTATGACAATTGTGTTATCCGTTTTCAGATTCTCTAGTGCCTTTTCTGTGTAGATGTTATATTGCTCCAACCCTTATGGTTTTCATCATTTGCGATGTGTTGTAATTCCTTATTCATACTTTTTTCAAATACATCAATCACCTCATTCTTAATTTGAGGAAGGAAGATTGACTTTGGTTTGAAACCACTTTTCGCACTCATTCCTAGTGAAACATTCTCTGCCAAGAAGCTAGCATAAGGGTTACTGGTTTCATCTACTTCTTCTGCTAGAACATTTGACTCTGCCTCCACAATACATATATTACTGGGCTTGTCATCTACACTCTCACTTTTATCAGATATCTTAGTCTCAAACCATTGTCTTATACGTACTTTTCTTGTAAAGAAAAACCGGTCTACACGGCTCTGGGTGTAATTAAAAACATTTGACGGACAAAAACTAAGACCCATAGATAAAAACTCTACCTCAAGTTTGGAGAGTTCTCTCTCGGAAAGATTGATGACTGTCTGTCTATCCATTATTTCACCTTCAGTTGGCCCCTTGTTCGTGTTCCCACGGGGCTTCCCAGTTATCCAGTATTAGGGTATCTTTCATAGATTCACATGCCTGAATCATTCCCCGTCGTCGAGGCGGGAGTCCCACGGTAAATAAAATATATAATAGCAGTGCCTAAAATTTCTTGTAGTAGGCTGGAAAAGCCTAAAGGCCTAACTAGGCCTCAAAACTTAGCAGCCTATCTACATCATTATGTAAAAAGACCTGAAATATTAGCCTCAGCCAATCAGCTGTACTCACCCTCTAGAACCTTCCCTGCTCAGGCAGTTCTCCTCAGATTTTCACCGCACTTCGTGTGTAAGGGAGTCTCCCTGAGTGCCTACTCAGTTTTTGGATTTTCTAGCTTCAAAATGTCTGAAAGGAAAGCTCTTTTCAAACCCTGTGGAACCTGCTTCAAGAAGAGAGTCCATGTGGATGACAAGCACTCGGATTGTATTTATTGCCTACACCCTTCACATGTGGTGGAGGACTGTAGAATTTGCCGTACCTTCCCTCAGAAAACCATCAGGGATAGGGAGGCAAGGGTTCTTTTGTGGCTGAAGTCTTCATCTGCTGATGAGGAGGACAAAGCCTCAACTTCTAGCAAGAGAGCTAGATCCACGGACAATGCTTCTCCTGAGAGAAAGAAATTGTTGAAATCCTCTCAGAAAGCTTCTGAACCCTCTCAGAGTGCATCGCCTTCTTCAAATGTGAGTACTACCCAGACCAAAACTTTAACTCTGGTGTCTGTACCAACTACTACATGGACTTCTACCTCCTCTTCTACTTCTGTGGTTACCACTTCAGCTATCACGTCACCTTTGATGTCTGTTCCACCTTTAATATCAAAAACCAAGTCACAGTCTTTGAAATCCTTCTCTGCGAAGGCTCCACCGACTAAAACGTCTACTCCGTCGACGACCGCACGGCCGTCGTCGACGAAAACAATGTCTCCAAGGGATTCGTCGTCAAAGACATCATCGACGACCTCGTCGACGAAGATCTCGTCGACGAAGACGCCACCATCGGACGCGTCGACGACGGCGTCGTCGGCGAGAACATCATCGACGACCCCGACGACGAAGGGATCGTCGACGAAGACACCATCGACGGCTCCGTCGACGAGGGACCCGTCGACGAAGACACCATCGACGGCCCCGTCGACGAGGGACCCGTCGACGAAGATATTATCGACGGTCCCGTCGACGAGGGACCCGTCGACGAAGACGCCGGCGACGGTCTCGACGACGAGGGACCCGCCGATGACGGCCTCGTCGATGACGGCGTTATCGACACTCTCAACATCGAAGGACTCGTCATTGACAATACCTTTCACGGCCTCGTCGACGACAAAATCTTTGGCGTTGGCAGCGCCGTCGACGGAGAATCCGTTTACTGGGGCTTCTGCTCATCGGCTGCACGGTTCCCCACCTGCAAAAATACAATTCACTCATTTCCAAATGAAGACTTACAAAAGGCAGGATTATTCACATATATCTCCGCTCTTGCCATCACACATTTTAGAGACATACATGCAAGGAGAGTCAGAAGAAGGAGAAGAGGATGATGACCCCTTTGGGATTGCCTGTCACCCTTCTCAATTGCATATTAAACTTCAAGAGGATGATGAAGAAGAGTTTCAGGAGCAATATACGCATGACGTATACTCCACTCCATATCAGTCACCTCGTTCTAGACTTCCTCGGTCTGAGGACACAACACATTTACCTACTTCCTTAATACAGGACTTGCAAGCTATGTTGGCAGATTATCGACAGAGATTTCCTCCAACTGAGGGTGCGCCTGCTGGGTCATCTGCTTCGGCTACTGTGCCACGACCTCCGTCGCCAAGTGCTCCTTTATCTCCACAGCCACGTACTTCACCAATTCCTCAGGTTTTGGACAGTTCGTCCTCTGATGGTGACGAAAGTAGAGAGGAGGGAGAATTGCCGGATAACACTCCAGTGGACCCTTGGGAGGATTATGTCATCCCTACACCTTCTCCACCACCTCCCCGTCCTTCAGACTCTCCACCTGAAGATATTGGGGGTTTTCACAATATTATGCAGAGAGCTGCTAATAGATTTCAATTGGTCGTCACAGTTGAGCAGTCGGACTGCTTTTTACATGACTTTAAGGAAGGGTATCGGAGAGTGATCAGAGCCATACCTATTATTGACTATATCTGGAAGGAAGGCCTCAATATTATGAAAACACCAGCCTCCATTCCAGCAGTTTTGCAAAGGATTGATAAAAAGTATCGAGCACCATCCGATACACCTGCTTGTTTGATCGGCCATCCTCGACCGGATTCGGTGATTTCTCAGGCGGCGCAGCAAAAGTCCAAGAATCCTTCTGCTCCCATCTCAACGCCACCTGACAAGGAGGGAAGAAGGCTTGACGCCATTGGGAAGAAATTTTCTGCAAACGCAGCAGCATCCTTTAAAGCAGCAAATTCCTTAGCTATCCTGGCTCGATATGACAGGCAGATGTGGTCGGAGCTCTCGGAATATCTTGAGCTGATCCCGGAGGATCATCAGATGGATGTACGCAGAATTGTGCAGGAAGGTGAAAGGGCGGCCTCAGAGATTATTGATTGCGCCCTAGACATTTCTAATACCAACTTTCGACAACTGGCTGGAGCAATTGTCCTTAGACGTCAAGGTTGGCTCAAGGCTACCACCTTTAGACCTGAGGTCCAAACCAAGATCTTGGACATGTCTTTCGATGGTGAGTCCTTGTTTGGAAAGCACATTGATGACGCTTTATTGGCTATTAAAACCGATACCGACACAGCGAAATCTCTGGGAACCCTGCAATACAAGAGGGGGTCCTTTAGAGGTGCAAGAGGTCGTGGTTACTCCTCCAGAGGAAATTATTCAAACCAACAAAATCGACAATATCAATCATCCTACAACAAACCATACTATCAATCTTCTAACAGGCAGCCTGCTTCTGGTTCTTTCTCTCGGCAGGGAGGACAACGGCGCTCAGGTAATCAAAGGAGAGATTCTAACAAGCGCCAATGAGCTTTGCCGGATGTCGGCCACTCCTCTTTCCCTTCCCGTGGGCGCCAAGATTTCCGCCTTTTACCATCAATGGAGGAAAATAACTTCAGATCAGTGGGTCCTGGATTTGGTCAGCAAGGGACACACTTTGGAGTTTTTACAAAAACCTCCCACAACGCCGCCCAGGGGTCCCCCTCCCCCTCGTCTGCGCTTACTCTTCAAAGAAGCCTTAAAGATGCTACACAAGAATGCAATAGAACTAGTCCATCCTTCTCAGAAAGGGCTGGGCTTTTATTCACGTTTCTTCCTTGTGGAGAAAAATTCAGAAGAGTGGCGTCCAATATTGGACCTGCGCAAACTCAACAAATATCTAAAGAAACAGAGTTTCCGCATGGTCACGTTGAAGGACATTCTGAATTGTCTGAACGAAGGAGACTTTCTGGCTTCTCTGGATATGCAAGACGCATATTTTCACATCCCTATTCACCCCAACCACCGCAAATTCCTAAGATTTCAAGTGGCCGGCGTCCATTTCCAATTCAAAGTCCTCCCATTCGGCCTCAAATCGGCCCCCAGAATCTTCACAAAATGTCTAGCCCCAGTGGCTGCAATGTTGAGGTCCCTGGGACTCCAGGTGTTCCCATACCTCGACGATTGGCTGTTAAAGGGTCCCACCAGTCATTCGACCATGGAGGCAGTCAACAAAACACTTTCACTGTTCTCGAACCTAGGATTGACCCTCAATTCTCAAAAATCTCAGCTCCACCCTCAACAACGACTAACTTTTCTGGGTGCAGTCTTGGACACATGCCAGTGCAAGGCATACTTGACACAGGAGCGTCAAAACAAGCTCGTCAAACTGGCAAAACAAATATCCGCAAAAAAGTCACTTTCAGTGCGGATGTATGCTTCCCTTCTGGGGATGTGTTCAGCTGCGATCAATCTCATTCCTATGGCAAGACTCAGAATGAGACCGTTGCAGGAAGAGTTGCTTCGTCAGTGGAAACAGGTCGAAGGATCATTCGACGACCGCATCAAAGTCACGGTCAAAATGAAACAGGCTCTTCTCTGGTGGTCGAAGACACACAACTTGTCGCAGGGTCTCACCTTCCTCCAAGAGATTCCGGACTACACTCTGACTACGGATGCGTCCATGGAAGGTTGGGGAGGTCACCTTCAGGACCTTCAAATCCAGGGAAGATGGTCTCATCAGTACCAACAGATGCACATCAACATATTGGAACTCAGGGCCATCTTTCTTTCCCTGCAAGCTTTCCTACCGAGGATCGTGAATTCGTCAGTCCTGGTGCGCACGGACAATACCACCAGCATGTTCTACATAAACAAACAGGGAGGAACGAAATCTCTTACCCTGTCACTGCAAGCTCAGGAAATGTGGGAATGGGCCTTACAGCACAACATATCCCTCAAAGCAGAGCATGTTCAAGGGATTCGAAACTCTCTAGCAGACAGTCTCAGCAGAACCTTTGTGGACTGTCACGAATGGGAACTCGAACAACATCAAGTAGACACAGTCTTTCGCCGTTGGGGGAGACCAACGCTGGATTTGTTTGCCACGCAGCAAAACAGCAAGTGCCTGTTTTATGCCAGCAGGTTCCCAGGACGGGGGTCAAGAGGAAACGCCCTCCTCATGAGATGGACCGGAATGTTTGCGTACGCTTATCCTCCGATTCCGCTCATTCCGAAAGTCCTGCAAAAGATGAAGAGGGAACACTGCACTCTCATTCTCATTGCTCCACGTTGGCCGAGACAATATTGGTTTCAAGAGCTTCTCCTGCTGTCTCAACAGCCTCCGTTTCGGCTCAAACCGACTATGTCGATGCTGACAAGAGAGGACGGTCAGATTCAACATCCAGATCCTCAATCACTGCACTTGCACGCTTGGCTCCTGATTTCCTAGAGTTCAAAGACCTAAACATTCCCTCGGAATGCAGGAAAATATTGTCGCAAGCACGTGCACAAAGCACCATCAAAACATACCGTTTCAAGTGGAAGAGGTTTTGTTCATGGTGTGGAGATAATGATGTTCATCCGCTGCAGGCTCCTCCTGAAGCCATCCTTCCATACCTGCTTTCTCTGGCTAAATCAGGTCTAGCTTTTTCTTCCATTAAAGTACATTTGGCAGCAATCTCCAGATTCAGGAAGCACTCCAACAAACCATCCTTATGTTCTTCCTCCTTGCTCAAACAATTCCTTAAAGGACTCTTCAGAGTTTTTCCTCCAGTTCGTCCTCCTCCTCCGGAATGGGATCTTAATGTAGTCCTTTCCCAACTTCTTAAAAGGCCCTTTGAACCAATCCATAAAGCGGAACTGAAATTTCTGACTTGGAAAGTCGCAATTCTGTTGGCTCTTACTTCTGCTCGCAGAGTTAGTGAAATACAGGCGTTCACTATTACTCCACCTTTTCTGCAGTTCTCTAAGGACTTTGTTACACTTAGGACCAACCCTAAATTCATTCCTAAAGTGCCAACTCAATTCCACATTAATCAACCGGTCAAGCTTAGAACCTTTTTCCCGGATCCGAAAACTCCTGCAGAAAGGGTTTTACATTCTCTAGATGTCAAAAGATGTCTCAAATTCTATCTGCAAAAGACAAAAGACATGCGTAAATCTACACAACTGTTTGTTGCCTATGGAAGACCCACCTTCGGTCAAGCTGTCACAAAAGCAACTATTGCCAGGTGGTTGTCCTCCACAATTACCTTCTGTCACGACAAGGCCAATAGACCTTTATCAAGGAAGGTTAAAGCTCATTCCACGAGAACAGTGTCGACCTCTACGGCCCTTTTCGCTGGAGTGACTCTAGAGAACATTTGCCGAGCTGCTACTTGGAAAAGTGTGCACACTTTTACCGAACATTACTGTCTGCAGTCGGCAGTTCAAGATGACACAGCTGTTGGTGATGCAGTGCTGCAGCATCTTCTTCACTAAGGTTGGAAAGATTATATATTTTAAACTTTACATATTTATAATGCTGTCCTATCTGTTATATTCGAAGGTTTTGATGCATATGTTATGTTGGCATGTTTTGTACTCTATTACCTTCCTGGTTGTGTGGGGATTGATTTATATTTTCTTTGTCTCCCACCTTCCTCTATCGACAGACATGATGTTACTGCTTGCTATTCTGATTCAGGCATGTGAATCTATGAAAGATACCCTAATACTGGATAAGAAAACGAGTTACTTACCTGTAACTACGGTTATCCAGTATTGGTATCTTTCATAGATTCACATGCACCCACCCTCCTCCCCGGTAGGGCAGTTCTGGCTATGGATACTACTTCTCACTTGTGCTGGGAAAATCTGAGGAGAACTGCCTGAGCAGGGAAGGTTCTAGAGGGTGAGGACAGCTGATTGGCTGAGGCTAATATTTCAGGTCTTTTTACATAATGATGTAGATAGGCTGCTAAGTTTTGAGGCCTAGTTAGGCCTTTAGGCTTTTCCAGCCTACTACAAGAAATTTTAGGCACTGCTATTATATATTTTATTTACCGTGGGACTCCCGCCTCGACGACGGGGAATGATTCAGGCATGTGAATCTATGAAAGATACCAATACTGGATAACCGTAGTTACAGGTAAGTAACTCGTTTTCTTCTCCTAAAGTTGAGGTATTCTTGTTTTTGCCGCCTCTGTTTCCTCTTCCTGGATTTCGAAATCCTTGTCTGTTGTTGACTTGTCTTCCCTTCATGACCATGTCAAACTCGGTTAAAACACTGTTTTTTAGGTCTCGTCCTCGAGACCTATTGCTGCTGAGATGCCTCTCAAGGGAGACAGACCGGGGCACACGCATCGATTTGGGACCGTGGGTGCGCATGTACAGGTACGCGCGCACATCTCCTGTCCCGCAGGCAAACCAGCATTCAGTTTCACTGCTTACAGTGAGACAAGAGATGGCATGCTGTTCACACACATGCGCGGACACACACGCACACGCACACACACAGGCACACACACACACACACACACACACACACACACACACACACATCCCCTCCCTCTCTGCCCCCCCCACTTACCGGGCTCTTTCCGCGTTTCGTCTCGTGCGCTCCCACCGCGCTGTTTAGCACCCGGCGATCCTCAGCTTGTTTAAAATATTTTGCGAGGCATAATCTTATATGGGCTCCAAAGGTTAGAACGCTGACTCTGCTTTTCACAAGACCTTGTACCGGTGGCTGGGTGAGAGAGGAGGGTTTCGTGGGTGGTTTGGAAAGTCGACCAAAAGTGCAAAGCGGCTATAATACCACCCGAGCCTGCTCCCTCCACTTCAAAAAGAGGGGGATGTGACGCACTGTGGTTCGGCCCCCTCTAGGGGCTCAGTTGGGAATCTGCAAGCACATCCACCTCTTATGTTCTCCCTCTCTCACACGCACGTACGTAGCCAGCACCATATTTTGGGAACCGAGCCGCTTCAGTTCTATTCTGAGCTTAAAAAACATCTAATCTGGTGAGTAAAATAGAAATGCTATTGAAAGTAAGCATTCATTGTGGTAATGCACACACCACACCATCCATTCCTGCGTCGTTCACTAGAGAATCAAGGCGGCGGCAGACGCAGTGCAAGCCACAGGAGCCTCAGTTTATTGCTGTAGTGATTCTAAAGAGGTGGGAATAAGCTGATAATCAAAAGCCATCTTCCTTATCAGACTTGTTACTGTTTGCTTTGTAACCGTAACTGCATTTTAACTGCGTTTGCAGATGATTTAGATAAATAAAAAAAACAGAAATCATACTTAAATACGTACTTTGTCAAAATTGAGTACCATCAATTTGATAATAGTACCTCCTGTTATTTACAGTGCTTCAAATCTGCATCGGCTCAGTGTGAAATACTATATAGAAAGTGTTTTCAGTGAATACAACCATTATTGGCATGGTGTTTGGCATACTTTTATTTCGGGTATTGTGCACACCTAAACCGTATATGGGGGATATGTGAGTTTATCATTTTTCCCGCTTAAACTTTGTTTGTTAATGGTCCCTTAATCATATGGTTAATTGTCACTTATTCATAAAACATTCAGCGTTTGCTTTTCTTGGTGGAACGAAGGAAACTGTGGTAGTGATTTTGTACCAGTGACAACTTTTAGAGTATATTCTAAAACTAGATAAGTGTTAGAAAATCCAGCGTTTTAGACACTTTGCTCTCACCATACGTACTGAGGCAGAAGCAGGATTTACTCAGAGAAGCCGCCTGAGTGTTAAAGATGTAAAATTCAAAATGTCGTTCCTGGAAATACTTGGTCTTGCGCACCGATGTCGAAACAGCTGCAGTACTGGTCATTCTCGTGCTCGACGATGCGATGCACACATTAAATCAGTTAGCACATGGCTGTGCCGAAGGAGTAGGGAACATGGATGTGGTCACGTTTTAGTTTCGGAAGGCCACCTGCGAGACATGTCGACAGTGATCGCTAATTTTCCTGAAACTGCTTTCTCACCGAGAGCGCCTCCCGCATGTTTGACTTCCAGGCACCCGATAATCTTTTCTCATGAGGGGATGATGGGCCAGAAAGCTGGCAGTGAGGTGCAATGTTGGCAGAGCCTGTTTTCGCACGTATCCTGAAGCATTTTACGACTGCGACATATTGACACTCCGTGAATTCTTCTTGAGAACTCCTCTTGTCTTAGTTAACAACCAGTTCATCTTCGTTCTGCTGTACAAAGACAAACATTGTTTGCTTTTGTGTCTTTGTATCTTGGAATTGCCCCTTTATTGAGGATTTCCAGAGCAGCTCTTTGCAAGTGGCTCTTATCAGAGCAATATTATATTATTGTCACCAGGAGCTTCATAAAGTGCCACTTATTTACGGCTGAACTGTAGAATGTTTAAATGGCCCATTGAGTTGCTGGCACTTTCTCTGTGACGCCTTACGGTGCCCCGTATGTGTCAAAACACACTAGGTGCAGGGAGGAGCTACGATAGCCACCAAGATGGCCGTGTGAGTTCCCGGCTCCGCCGACCTCCGTCTCCTGCCAGTAGATCCTGTCATATATCCTGAATTTGCGCCCTGCCTTCTTGTGTCTGAACTGGTCTGGATCGAAATCGTGCACTCCTGAGATTTCTGCCACTCCGGTGGACAAAGATACGTCGTGTGGCACTTTGCGGCCTACACCAGCTTGAAAGCCAGGGTCTCGAGTACTGGCCCAGCCGGGCTGAAGTTGAACAACATCGGCCGTGGTTGTGTGACAGGGTCCGGGCAGCTGAGGTGGCAAGTTTTCTTTTGACCCGTTACGGACGGCGATTGGTGTGCTTGGTGTACATTGAAAGAGGGGTGACGACGCATAATTGCAGCAGCGGACCGGGGTTCCTGGCCCGGTGGCCCGGTTTTGGGAGCGGCTGGTGCTCGCCGAGTGGGGTTCTCCGCCTTCGGTAGCTGCTTCCGGACTCTCATTGTCGCCAAGGAGTGTCCCCCCTCTGCAGTCTTCCGTTCCGCATCCACTTGTTTTCCCCTCCTGGGGACCCTCTCCGGAGCCGACACAATGATTGAGACCGAATGCAGTGTTGTGGAAGGAACCGGTGGTGTCCCGTCACTACGAACTATGTTGGCGGCCATAGGGTCATTTCATGAGTGTATTGATGTACACCTACGCAGTATGATAACTTGCTTGACTGGATTTGAGCGAATCGGACCGGACCCTGTTCCACTGCGGGAGGCGGAACTACTCGAGATGCCCTTGATGGCCACTTCGACGGGGGAATCCAGATCCTGTGCTATGGGAGGTGTCGGAGCCTTTGCACGGTGTTGAGAGTGAACAGAGAGAACACGAATTGGTGACTGAATCGTGTAGCCCACGACTACTGCTGATTATGGATGGACTACCTGCTGCACCCCTTCCGGGACCCAACGCTGGGAACTATTGTCGGCCTGGGCCTGCGTTACTCCCCTGTGTGTCTAGGCCGCTAAGATGGCGGCCGCAACAACGCTGTGCATCCGTAAGGGTTAGGGGAGCCTCGGACCCCGGTGGAGTTATCGGCACTCTCCACCCTGTGCTACATCCTGGTCTTGACTCTGTTCCAATTTTTTTTATGTTTTGGCTATCCTGCTGAAGCGACTGTTCGTCCGGAAGGGGTTTGTGTGTCTGCTCGAAGGGGACAAGGTTGAGATTGAGAGACTGAGTTTCACATCGAGTCTCGCTGGACACGGGGTTTGCGATGGTATGATCTATGGAAGGCAGGGTGGTATTTGATGTTTCCCCTGTTACGCTACAAATTTGCAACTTACTACGTTTTTGATTTATTTCAGGGGATTCTCGGCTCCGGCAGGGGGAGGGGTGGCCGGGGATATGATAGACGATGCCCTCCTCCATTTCTTCCTTCTTTTAGGGCTTAGTTAGCTGGGGCGACAGGCACGCTGCTAGTGGGTGGGGCTGTAGCCATCTGCAGGGGTGCAGGGTGGGGGGATGTTTTTGTTTTGTCTTTATTTTGTTTCTATGGCCTTTTCTTCTTTCCTTTCTTTCTCGTACTAGATGTGGGTGGATTATCCTGAGCTGCTCTGTTTCTCATATTCGGGTAACATGTGTTCTGGCTATAATTATCCTGATTTTGCGGGTGGACGGGCCCTGAAGGTTTCAGCCTAGCCAGGTTGTTATGTTATGTTATGTTATTTGTTTTTTGTACCGCGCAGAGCTGCCCCAGCAAAGGGGCGTCCTGGCGCCTTGAGAAGGTAAACACAACACAGCATCTAAAAAGGAGCATGCTCCATCAGGCGGATTAGACAAACAGAAAAGTTTGTATTGCCCGCCTAAACTGCAAAAGGTTGTCCAACGCCCGAAGCTCAACAGGAAGAGAGTTCCATAACTTTGCGGCCACCACTCGAAAAGAGCGTCCGCCCATTCTGCTTAGTCTAAAACGAGGGACCGTTGATAGGTGCATACCCCGGGATCTCAGGGGTCGCAGGGGGACATAAGGATTTAAAAGGTTGATCAGAATTTGTGGAGCCATGCCTTTAAGGATTTTAAAAGCCAGGCAGAGTACCTTAAATTTAATCCTCTGGCTCATAGAGAGCCAGTGTAAAGAGCGCAGAGTCTGAGACCGAACACCGTTTAGGCAGTCCCACCACCACTCTAGCAGCGGTATTCTGCACTCGCTGAAGTCGGGTGAGTTCTGCCTGGTTAATCCCGGCCAAGAGTGCGCTGGCGTAGTCCAACCTGGACAGGACCGACGCCTGAACCACCAGGCTGTCTGGTGGAGGCATCAAAGAACTTAAGTATTGGCCTGAGTCCTCTGATGACGCCATAACAAGAGCCTGCCACTCTCTCGGTATGGCAAGTAAAACTAAGCGCCGGATCCAGCCAGACCCCAATATTTTTTATCTCAATTACAGGGGGGGGGGGGAGTCGTCCCCAGTTTCTGCGGCCACCAATTATCGTTCCACAGCCCGGCCTGTTTTCCCAGCACCATGACCTCCGTTTTCTTAGTGTTTAATTGGAGACAGTTCTGATTCATCCAATTTGCCACGGCACATATACCCTCACGAAACATGTGGGCCTCCACATCAGAGTCCCCACTCAACGTGACCGCCAGCTGCGTATCATCCGCATAGGAGACCATTGTCAGGCCCCAGCGTTTGACCACCGCAGCCAGCGGTCTAACGTATAGGTTAAATAGGGTGGGGCTCAAAGATGACCCTTGTGGGACCCCTAGTGTCAGCGGGTACGATTTAGATTTGCCGGGTGGGATAGCAACCTGGAATGATCTATTCGAGAGGAAAGACCGAAACCAGCACAGCGCAGAACCCCTAACTCCCACTTCCTCAAGTCGCTGCAAAAGGATACCGTGTGAAACCGTGTCGAACGCGGCACTCAGATCTAATAACAGGAGTGCCGCAGTTCGACCGGTATCCAACACGGAGCGCAAATGCTCGACCATAAACAGTAGAGCAGTCTCCGTGCTGTGACCTGCACGGAATCCATTTTGCTTGGGATCTAAGATGTTGGCTCTGGCAAGATGGTCTGCCAGGATCCCATTCACATGGGCCTCAGCCACTTTAGTAGCCCATGGCAGCAGCGAGATGGGGCGGTAGTTCTCGGGCTTAAGAGGGTCCAAGGTAGCCTTTTTTAAGATAGGCGTAACTACCGCCTGTTTACACCTAGTAGGCACAGTTCCAGAGGCCAGCGACAGATTAATAAGATCCAGCACAGGGGCCCGACACACCGCCGGCATATCCCTCAACAGAGCCGGTTTAAGTGGGTCCATAGGGGAGCCCGACTTAATTTTCCTGCTCAGAGAGTTAAATGTTTCCATAGATAGGGGGGGTAGCGTAGCCAACTCCACACCACTATCCTTGGACCCGCTGCATGATTCTGGAGTCGGCTGGTCGGTGGGGAAAGTGCGGTAAATTTCTTGCACTTTACCAATGAAGAAAGATGCCAAGCTTTCACAATGGGGGTCTGAACGTATTTCTGTAGCAGTTCTCCTCTTAGCCAAAAGGTCTTTTAATACCTTAAATATCGCTTTGGAGGGGTTGGAGCTATTCAGAAATTCCTGTTCATAGTGAGCTGCACGCGCTCTACATACCGCTCTGTGATATGCTTTGGTTTTACCCGCGTAGCAGATTTTAAGCGCGGGGTCGAAAGATTTTCTCCAGCGCCTTTCGGCTTGCCTGCACTCTCTCTTGAGGGACGCTAGCGTGCTGTCATACCAAGGGCTGTGATCTTTAGCCCGGCGTTTCGACCAGACCAACGGGATAAGAGAGTCAAGCGCATGAGAAATCCATTTACAGAACGAATCATAGCCCCCATCCACATTCGTGAAAGGGTCTAGCGGAACTTTCTCCAATAGGAGATAAAAATCCTCTAATTTTAGTTTATGCCACTGTCGAGCGAAAATAGTTTTGTTCTGAGTGGTAAAAAGGGGCTCTGACATAGGGATGATCGCTTTCACTAACAAGTGATCGGTCCACACCAGCCGAATAGGGCTGTGTAACTTAACTCCCTCTAGATTGGTGAAGAGTGGATCAAGAACATGTCCATCTCGATGTGTGGGGAGAGTCACCAATTGAGAGAGCTGAAGAGCTTCTAAGTCAGACAAAAAGCTCCGAATAGAGGGTAGGGATAAACCGTCAAAGTGCAAATTAAGATCTCCGAGCACATTGAAGTTTGCAAATCCTAGCGCCTCGGAGCTAATATAATCCGGGAGAGCGGCCCTAAAGGCAGCATCGCAGCCCGGAGGTCGATAGATTAAAAAAGACCAGAGAAGGTATACTGATGACTAAAAGAAATTTTAAAACGGGCACATTCACAACCGGAAAGCTTCACGTCCTTCCAATCACAGGGGAAGCACAGCTTAACCGCCATCGCGATTCCACCCCCTCTCGTGCCACGATTAAGAGTGAACACCGCGTATTCCGGGGGGAAGGCCAGGTTTAAAACAGAAGTGTCCGCGTCCTGCAGCCAGGTCTCTGTCATAAAGAGAGCATCAGGCGACTCATTAGACAGGAATTCGTGAATCTCCGCATAATGCTTAACCAGGGACCTGACATTCAGGTTGCAGATAGTGATATCGCGCACCCCAGGCGATCTTTTCAAAAAAGCCGGTAGCTCAAAAGATCGTGTACGGGACGGAGATGGTAGCATCCAGCTGCAGCACGTGCAATGATATGGGCCACATAACGGCCCCACTGGGGGCGGGCAACACTCAAAAGACCGGCCTCGAATCGCCAGCAGGTCATCCCTGCAGTACCTGATAGCCGTTGTGGTCATCCTAAACGGTGAGAGTCATAGAGTCCTGCCGCGCCCCGCGCTTCCTTAGCGCTGACGGGCGCAGACGGGCAGGACTCTGGCAAGACTCCGGCACAGCGCAGGCACACCCGCTGCGCAGACCCACTGCGCGGTTAAGGGAGCTTTAAGTAGGCGTCCCTCGCCTCAGCCTGAGCGCTAGAGCGCTCGACGATGTAGCCCAGGCGGGTCCACACCACTCAAATATGGCGCCCAGATCCAAACCCACCCGAGGGTCCTGACCCGCCAAACGGCGGTGGGGGTGCCAATTACAGTGCAGGTAAGGGGCCGCTAAGATGTCCCAGATGAGCGCATAATTAAAACAAAAAAATAAGCTCCAGAAATGACTTTAAAATCGTAGCGCTGCACAGGTAGCGCTTAGCGCGATGCTGCACGCAAATACCTTCTCGAGGGAACTGCCACTCTGATCGCCTTAAGTAGGGGTCCCTCGCCTCAGCCTGAGCGCTAGAGCGCTCGACGATGTAGCCCAGCCGGGTCCACACCACTCCAATATGGCGCCCAGATCCAAACCCACCCGAGGGTCCTGACCCGCCAAACGGCGGTGGGGGTGCCAATTACAGTGCAGGTAAGGGGGCGCTAAGATGTCCCAGATGAGCGCATAATTAAAACAAAAAAATAAGCTCCAGAAATGACTTTAAAATCGTAGCGCTGCACAGGTAGCGCTTAGCGCGATGCTGCACGCAAATACCTTCTCGAGGGAACTGCCACTCTGATCGCCTTAAGTAGGCGTCCCTCGCCTCAGCCTGAGCGCTAGAGCGCTCGACGATGTAGCCCAGCCGGGTCCACACCACTCCAATATGGCGCCCAGATCCAAACCCACCCGAGGGTCCTGACCCGCCAAACGGCGGTGGGGGTGCCAATTACAGTGCAGGTAAGGGGGCGCTAAGATGTCCCAGATGAGCGCATAATTAAAACAAAAAAATAAGCTCCAGAAATGACTTTAAAATCGTAGCGCTGCACAGGTAGCGCTTAGCGCGATGCTGCACGCAAATACCTCTTGTGGATTGTTATGTCCTTACTCCTGCTACGTATTTGCTAATGTGGACGTCTCAGTCATCGTTTAATTGATATGTACCCCTTTAGTCTCTTTGCCTGTTAACCTCCGCAATGTGCTCTGTTGTACGATACCCGATGTTTGCACTCACTCTCTTGTTTTTCTTCAAATAATAAAAATATGTATAAAAAAAAAAAACACTAGGTGCCTTCTAGTGACCTTTGCGCTGCTGCATGAGCTCATTTCGTTCTTTTTTTATTCAGTTCGTTAACTTAAATGGCCTCAGTGTTAAACTGGCCCCAGTTTATTTCCCAGGGTGAAAATCTAGCCAATAAAATGTTACAGTTTTAGGAGCGCTACGGGCAAACAGAGCCTAATGAGTCTTTTCATTTGCCCTACTGCATGGCAAGAATGTCATGCTTCTTTTTCACAAGGATAGCTCCAAATCCAATAGCAAACCTATTTCCTTTATTACTGGCTCTTGTTCTAAACTAAAGGGGAAAGCATTCACAGTGGAGTGTGAAGAGCTGAAAACACATGTTGCAAATGGATATAAAAAATGTTTCTGAATATTTGACCTATCTTACCGCTTTTCTTTAATGAAGCAGTGAGTGTTGCTTTCCAACAGTGATGTACTGCATGTTCTGCTTTGTAATATCTTACTTGAGTGGTTTCACTTTATTATAAATTGCTTTATTCACTGTGTTGTAACTCAGCAAACTTGTTGAAGCGTTGGCTATGATGCACAAAAAGGGATCTAAAATGAGAGCAGAATTCTAAAAAATCTTATCACTTGACGCCCAGACAATATCCAAGCAAACGTGAGTGCTGCAATTTCCTTCAGTAATATTATGCTTGTTGTGCCTTAAAACTGGCATTACTGCTTCGTTTCTCTTTGTAATAGAGACTTACATGAAGGTGACCCTTCATCAGATGGGTACCACGTTGTCCCTTAACACTTTTTCATGTATAGAAACGCCGTGTTCAGGTTGATGTTATTGCACAGTTACTTCAACCCATTGCAAAAATGTTTGCAGCAATTCATAAAAATACAAAACACAAAGAAAGGTCGTTGCCTGAAGTGGGACCTCAAAAGACAAAAATTAGAATCATGTTAGTCACTCGTGATAGTATATGCCCAATAAAGTCACAACAACTAGCCACTAACATTACACAGCAGTTGTCACAAATGTTAAAACAACCCATTTGCTAATAATTATCTCCTTTAATCTATTAGTCTCTTCTTCCTTACAGATATGAATTTTGACTTTCAAATTTAATAATTAAGCGAAAAGAAACACTAATAACCTATTAAGCACTCTACATAGTCCATAAACTTCAAGCAACAGGCTGTAAGTTGTCGGATGTCACCCTTTTAGCAAGTAACATTGGGGTCTCTATGTTTTTGCAGTCCTAGCTGTATGTTATTAAATCAATCGGCACCATAGACTCTGCTTTATAGCTACATGGGCAATAGCCGATGCTGATAGTTCCGTATTTCCACCTAGCATAAAATTATTTCAATGCTAACAGCTGAGAGTGAAGGGGGGACTAATTTACACTTCAATGAAAGTGGATGTTCAGGTATTCCTGACTTGCTCCTTTTGCAGCGAAGGCTAATTCATTAGGCATATTCTATTGTTATATTTATAATATAAGCTTTGCCTCTGTTCTTTTCTGTTCTTTGCCTCTGATCTTATTAACTTTTGAAGGTGATCCAAGGAGGTTGACTGTCCCACGTTGTCACCAGTTTAAAACGCAGTAATGCTTTTCTCAATTTATTTGACTATGGTTTGTTTCTAATGAGCGAGGTTTTTTTTAATTCCTGCCATATCAAAGTAGAGTTTGGTGGTGATCTAATTCTTGTTAAGTAGGTGACATAGTTTGGTGGTACTGAGTAAATTTGCTTCAGCATAGTAAATTCAAGGTGAGTATTATCTTGTTCAGTATCATGAGAAAGTTACCACAATGATCGTTGAGGGTTCCATTGTGCCAAATCAACCAAACAAATTATTCTATCTGGAACAGAAGCAAAGCAATATGTAAGTGTTGCCATTAATTATGCCTTTATTATTCTTAGTGTTGGGCTTAGTGATGGACCAGAAAGTTGTTTACTTAGTGGTAAGAAAACAAATGTTCATTTAGAAACCTTTGCCTTCAAGGCCTTCAAGAAAGAGAGGTAGTCACTCTTCTCTTTAAGCCACAATCCCAGGTACGCAACATGTGTTATACTTTTGTTTATTCCAAGACAAAATGGCAATTTTTGCGCAATCTGTTATCAAAAATTAAAACCATGGTCTTTCAATGTTTGTTTAATTTATTTGAGTGTCAGTAAGACCGCAAAGCAGTTAATGCCTGGTGTAACCCAATCACCGTCCTTTCTAACTGAACACATTCAACTGCATATTGCAGAATAGCCACAGTTTGGTCACCCAGTTTTGAATAAAAGAGATTAGCACTGTAAATGGAGGCACCAATGTCCCCAATATATTAATTAAAAAGCAGGGGTACAGAAACAGAGTCCTGCTTCAGACCTCCATTAGTACAAACTTTGTCTCGGGCAATGGTTGATGTCCCCAGGTTCCCCTTGACCATGTATCTAAGTATAGCGCTATAATAGCTCCCAGAAGAGATGAGAAATGCCTTAATTTGCCAGTTTTGACAAAATTGACTGCAAACCACACATTTGAAAGCAGTCTTAAAATCAATAAACACTGCTTAAGGAGGTTTGTCTGTGATGGAGGTTCCCTAATCTAAAGCAGGGAGAGAGCCATTAGGGTGTCCACTGTACAGTTGGTAACCAGTGTAAAAGTTTGTATTCATTTTTATACCTCACCAAAATTTTAAGTTACCATGATAGATTCTTTGCAAAATATTTTCCTCCTACATCCAGCAACACAATCAAGAAAGAGATAGTTGTCAGGAAGTTGGCGAGGCCCCCCTATTATTTTGTTAACAATATAGACACCCGCCAGCTATTTGGAATTTTTTAGTTAAAAAGATGTGGGTAAAGAGCGATGACAACATATCTCCTCTATAGTGGCATAATATGTTTTAAAAATTAGCTCAGGAACTTCTTTGGGGCCAGGGGGCCCTTCATGCTTTTACTGACTGCAACATCGGTATAACTCTGAGGGGGATTTAGTTCCTAATGCACATCACTGGTGCAGTTCATGAGATCTTCACCAACATCCAGTAACATAGAATAAATGTACTGAATCCATATATTGGTTGCTGTTTCATTGCTTGCTGGGCCATTGCTATCCTTCCTAAAATTATGTGCCTGCAAGTAGATTTGCGAGCGTTCTTGGACTTACGATCAGTGCAAATCTCTAGGCATGGTTTATCCTTAAACTCCCTCCATTTTTAGGTCTCGCTCTCGAGACCTATTGTCACCGAGATGCCTCTCAAGGGAGACAGACCGGGTCACGCGCGGCGATTTGGGACCGTGGATGCGCACGTACAGGCACATGCGCGCGCACATCTCTTGCTCCACATTCACACTCACAGAAGCACACACACGCGCGCACACGCACACGCAGTCACACAGACACACAGACACCTCCCCCACGACTAAGCCCCACTTACCGCATCAGCCGCCACTCCTGACTTCTGCTGCCACCGCTCCTCTGGGCCGGCCATCCACTCTGTGGGCGCATAAGGCGGAAGTCCCGCCCCACGACAGCCGTGAGCGTGCACATCCTGACACCGGAAGTTCGGGAGAGTGCACGCTCACGGCTTGTTCCTCTTGTGACTCCTCCGGCGTCTCAGGCAGCCTTCGTTAGTTCAACCACACAGCAGGACAGCCCTGCCTTCCTTCATTGATCAGCCTCCGGTGTGCAGCTCCAATCTAGCCTGCGGGGGGAGGTTAGCACATGCAGGGGAGAGAGACGCATGAAACGGCTGCAACGGTTGCCATATCATAGTTATTGAAAGATCCCAGCTGGCCAGCATTCCTGGTAGAGCCGCTTCCAGTAATCAGGAACTTGGAGCAAGCCCGGAGCAGTCTTCGGCAGCGCAGTGCCATGCCCCAGCAGCAAGCCTCTCATGCAGTCCCGACTCACAGATCAGCGGTCTACCGGTGAGTTACTAAGGCCCTTGGAGTCACCACAGCACCCGGTGTGCCTTCTCCATTGTGGCTCTTGCTTTAGTGTTTGCTGGGAGTAGTCAACGGGATACCTACAGACAACTAACACTCAATGTTGAAGTAACAGACACTAAGCTGATAGGCTCCAAGATGTTGAACCGAGGCTGATATTTGGAATTCGATTCCTTTAAAGCATACATCTTTCTCAGTCACCTGAATGCTCAACCTATGCCACAATACACAAGTCCCCCCAAAAAATTGTGAGACAGCTTAGTCAATGGACAATTGGTGCAACACGATTGCCCTTCACTTTGATAAGTAGAATAGGAAAGAAAGCATGACATTTAGAGTACATTTAGGAACATCCATGCAGAGCACAACCAACAGGTCTAATAACCGATATCTCCATTAATCTTGTTTGCAAACTGATACTCTTGCTTTAAGTTATCACATTTTGTCCTTTCATTGAGTTGGGCTGTCATAAGGCGTTGTTCGGGGGTAATCCTCTGGTCAGGGGTAAAAAAAACAGTGCAGTGCCACTGTAAAAGGGATATGGGAAAGGTGCAGTTAAGCTGCTATGTCTGCAGAGCAAGCCTCCGTCTGCAGCAACTGCGCATACTCTGACATGGCATCGAAGGGATTTTCACCCCCTCCCGCCAAAGATGGAACAAAACGAGCATGAGGTACTGACTATCACCCTGAGTCTTTGTCACTGAGAAATACTAATTGTCTTCACTCGCACTTCTTCACCATCGACTGACGGTAATGTGACGCCTATGCCAATACAGCAGCTAAAATGCCATTATTAAATTATTCTCTTTTTAGGCAAGTATGCCTAAAAAGGGGTAAAGTTAAAAAGGGAACTGCCTCCAATGCATGCCTTTGCTTTCATACATTGAATTATATGCAATAGGTAAGAAATATAATACTTATGGATGAGTGACGATATGTAAATAAAAACATGGTAAAGATGCCAGGACTGCGCATTAGGTTTCCAATTCACAAACGAGTGTGCATACCTCAGCATGAAATAAACACCCTCGCCAACTGCCACCCACCACTAGTTAGGCTAATGCATTTTAGTGCCTTTCCCTGCATCTCTAAAGCAATGTCTCACATTATTACCTAAAGGTGCTGCAGCTTTAGTCTCAGTATAGCACTGCCGCCCAATACTGAATTTTCTCTGCTGTGTGTGCCCTAGGAAGCCAGTGTGAGCTGGGTCAGGGTCGAAGAGAGGTCATCTGAGCCTAGGGTTTGCTTACTTTGATTTACATCTTACCCATCTCATGTTCGTATCTAACCATTCGTGCTATAATTAGACCTCCATCTTTTTTATATATATCATTTTTGCCAAGTTGGTTTGCTTTAAAACTAATTTAGAAAAAGTTTAGACAAGATAAAACACTGTGGAAAGGTTTCCATCTTGTATCTATTGCTCTAGGTGTATATTTCAAAGAGTAAAACATACTGAATTATGATGATTTACCCATTTATGTTTACTTCTATTAACACAGAAAATACTAACCAGGCGGGAAAAATACTGGTCAAGTGGCAAACCTAATGATGACTGCATGTGATACATATCTTTCCAACTTTCTTATACCTGCGGTAAAGATTGCCTTGTCCGCTACAGCCACTCTGAAATGTTTTCCTAAAAGCGACCAGGTAGCGTTCGTGGCAATCAATACACGGAGGCCAGGTTGTTTCTGTAAACCACTAGAGTACAATAAGCAACTTTAGTTTAGGTAGCAAAATTGTTTGTGTGTGTTTCAGCATGCCTGCTTGTATACTGATGTACACCTTTTGCATTTGAGAATGTGTGTTTTGTGTATGTTTGGTAGTGTGTGCATGTGAGTTATATCGGGAGCTAGCTTTTACTGATACACGACCACACTGTGAGCTGCGCTCACTCAAGGCCCATCACACTGGGAGCTAGCCCCTGCTGCAGTCACTGCGCACAGGATGTTGTCCCTTACTGCAAGGACATCACACTGAGAGCTCCTGCTGTAGTCACCGGACAGTGGCAGTGGTCTTTACTTCAGTGACAGCTTCATGTGTGCTATTACTGCAGTCACAGCCATGCTGTCTTTTACTGCATCACACTGGCCACGCCTACTGTTGTATCAGTGCCACACTGCGAGCTGTCTTCACTATACTGTAATTACTATTGGCAGCCCACACTGGAGTGAACTGATGCCCTCTCACGCCAATGACACTGCTCATGAGAGTTTTGGTCACTGTGGAGAGAGAAGAGACTGGGTTCTACGCTACTCACCCCCCGCCCCCCAACAACACCCGGGGCATCTGCCTTGTGACACCTATGCAGCTAAGATAGCCTCCAGCGAGCCCCCCTGCCACACCCCGTGTGATCTCCATCAGGCACATCTCTCCCTCAGCAGAACTATGTCCCAATTCACATTTTACTTCTGCAGATCGGCCTGGAGCATCTCTCTTTCTGGGCATATGATCGACCCCCTTAAGCACCCCCAGTGTACATCTGAGGTTTCATCAGATCGTCACCTCTGCTCATCTGTACAGCTCCTCTGGATGCCATGGATTTCGATATTTCATCCTCGAGATTTCATACCCTGCAGATCTCTTGCCCGTCGGTGTGTTTTTTAGCAAGCAGTGATGCATGCACAGGGATGCTATGTGCAGATACACAGAGGCGACCGGTAATTGTTTTAACAAAATAATTATTATTGGGAGGGTTACGAGAATGCCCGTTATTCCATTCATCGGCAAAGCAGGACAGCGCGGATTCGGTTCTCAGTCCATACAATGATGGAGAAGAGCACGAGTCAGACCTCAGTCCATGCAACGACAAAGTGCTAATGACCAAGCACTGACGAAATATAGCACCAGTCTGATCTTCAGCGCTTCCAGTGACGAAGGAGCGTGTAGTTCAGTGTGATCTTAGTCCATGCAGTGACAAATGAGCATAGCACGGGTAAAATATTCGGTCCTTGTAGTGACCCAGTGAGTGAGCTCGGATGCAGATGCCTGGTGATTGCAAGGGGTGTGCTTTATTTCGCGCAGTGGCACGAGAGCAGTTCAGTTCTCAGATGAGGGTTGTGACAATGGAGACTCCAAAATTCAGACGCCAATGAGAAAATGTAGGACTGACTGCTTTACAAATGTACCCAGGCAGAGCAGTACACTCGCTGACTCAGTTCTTTTGGCATGGCCAGACGGGAGCAGTACCACCCAAGATTTCGGAGATGCAGGGCCCTTCCTCTTTGCTGCTGGACTACAAAGAACCTCGTACTGTGAATTCCATTGCCACCCCACCAAGAAGCCAGACTCAAGTGATGTTTGTACAAGGGTTGATGTACTCTGGTTCTTGATCTTTAAGATTAGCTGGTCACTGAGCTAATGTTGTGAATGGGTGGTGTAGACCTGGTGGGTGCTCGGTACGACAAGTGGCAGAACTGCTTTAAAAAATGTGTACCGACCAGTTGTTTTTTTCCCATTTTGAGTGGGAAGATGGTGTTTGCTGAGGTCTGAAGCAAATTATATTACATCCATTCAGTATAGCAAGTGTTACTGCCAAGGATGGGTGGGAGGGTTAGGTTGTTGGAACTGCATAATTGGGGGTACAAGTGCTGCACCCACAGCATGGACTACACCTTTTGTGATTGTTGCAGACACGTGGCATTGCTGTGGCAGGGTAGTCATGTGACGTCACCAAATAGGAGGGGATCGAATGACATTTTCTAAGACTTTGGGTATGAACGTTGCCAGATTGTGGGGGGTGGTTGATATTGCTGCCATGGTTGCAGTTCAGGATCCTTTGAATGAAAGGAGAGCATGGTGGCATTGCTCTGATTAGGGCTATTAGGTAGGATTGCACAGATTGGGGTAACATATGATATTTCTTGGTTGGGTGGCCGACAGCATGGTCTTGAATAAGTGATATTACCTAGGAAGCTGTCAGTGTAGCAATATGTAGTATGGCTCCCAGCCTCTGCAGGCAACTCTTAAATATGCAGAGAGATACTGTAAATGCTTGCAGTGAGAGACGCACGCACAGCCATTTGGTTAGATTTCTCATCAACCTGTTACATTATCATCCATGATTAACCAATAGTGTGCTTAGCTAGGTTGGCGACAATCAGAGGTACATCTCTAAAGTGGCTTGCTTTGTTCCTTGCAAAACCGGTTTGGGTGGAGTTGGATCCCTTTAGTCCAAAAACTAAATTACCTGTGGAGTTTCTCAAGTGTCGCCCATCTGACCCACCCTCCTCAACAATGACACAGACACACTGGCCGAGTCTTTCAGACTTCTAACATAGTGTTTATATTCATGCAGATGATGCACAGCTCCATCTGAACCAATAATAGGTATCCTGGAAACTGGCATTGGGTGGCAGCTTGCCTGTTACCAGTCCTCCACTGAAAGTCTCACAATTGTCCCTATTCCAAGCTACACAAGGGGTGTACCACTCCTGTGAACAAACCAGAAAATTGTCTTGATCTTCACAGTGATGATGCCATACCTGAGCTAGTTTCACATCATAAGCATTGGATGCCTCAATACATTCCTTGACAAACTGCAGAGAGAGGCCAAAAAAATACACGACCCCCACTCCTGAGCATCCTCTTCGACAGTGCTAGTATGATACCCGCATTGAAAACTACACCCAGTCAAAACAAGCATTTGCAATGCAATATTATTATTTTTTTATTTTATTTGTGTCTTTTATAAAGCGCACAGCTACCCCAACGGGGCGTCCCGGCGCTGAAGAATCTGGAGGCAGTGGGCAAGTATAGGAAAGATTACAGATCAAATAGGTGAGTTTTAAGAGCCTTTCGGAAAAGAGATTCTGATGGACAGGCTCGGAGGGCCAGAGGAAGCTTATTCCATTGTTGAGAGGTGCAAACTTCAAAGGTTTTCCCTCCTTCCGGGTTCTCTTAAACCTAGGAGTGGCTAGGAGAAACTGGGAGTTTGAGCGCAGTGACCTGGCATTATGATAAGGACGTAGGCAGGTTTTAAGATAGACCGGGCCTTTGCCCTGTGAAGCCCTGTAGGCTAGTGTCATGGCTTTAAATTGACATCTTTTACTAACGGGCAGCCAGTGCAGTTTACGGAGATGCGGGGTAATATGATGTCTGGGAGGAATACCCTCCACCAAGCGTGCCGCCGCATTTTGGACCGTCTGAAATCTGTTAAACAGACCGGCCGTAATGCCTACATATAGTGCATTGGCGTAATCCAAATGGGCAGTTATCAGGGCGTGAACCACTGTTATTCGACAGTCAGTAGGCAAATAGGAGATGAGTCTTTTTATTGTTCTGATCTTTGCAAAACAGGAACCTGCTACCTTTTGCACCTGGACTTCAAAGGTGAGCTGGTTATCCCAGCATACCCCGAGGTTCCGTACAGAATTTTTTGGTACGGGTGCTTGGCTCAAATCGTCCGGCCACCACAGATTTGAAGATAATGGGGTTGGTGTGTTAAAAAACAGAACCTCCGTTTTCTCGGCATTAAGCTTAAGGGAATTAGAGTCCATCCATCTTGATATGTTCCTAAGCAGGTTTTCATAAGATCAAAGGCCTTGGCTGTGGGCTCTTTAAAGGTGAACAGGCGCTGAATATCATCTGCATAGGAAGTGGTTTTGACTCCAGCCTGCGCAATCATTTCAGCTAGTGGGGAGAAGTAAACATTGAAAAGAAGCGGACTTAAGGAGGAGCCCTGAGGTACTCCCCACTTAAGTGGTCTGGCAGGGGATGTGAAAGGGGGAGTGAATACCTGCTGAGTGCGTTCTGAAAGAAAAGAAGAAAGCCATTTCAGCACAGTACCCCCAATACCTAGAGTAGCCAGTCTTTTCAGTAGGATCTTGTGGGAGACGGTGTCGAATGCTGCCGAAAGATCAAGCAGCACCAACACTGCCCTCGATCCCTGGTCCAGTGTCCATCTCACTGAGTCTGCCATTTCTATCAGTGCCGACTCTGTGCTGTGACCAGACCGGAAACCGTGTTGAGTCTCATGCAGAAGTCCATTAGTTTCTATATAATTGGCCAGTTGGGAATGCGCCAATTTTTCCAGGACCTTAGCCGGCGCAGACAAGAGGGATATCGGTCTGTAGTTGCTGGGGTTGTCCGGATCTGCATTAGGTTTCTTAAGGATAGGTATAAGGGAGGCATGTTTCCATTTATCAGGGAACTTTCCTGTTTTCAAGGAATCATTCCAGATGGAATTGAAAAGGGGGTTAAGGAGCGATGTCAGTGCCTTATATTGTTTGGCTGGTAACGGATCATTGGGAGATCCGGATTTACATTTCTGTAATTCAGCAAGAGTGACTTCTTCTGATACAACTTTGAACTCTGAAAGGGCGGGGGATAACTCAATCAGAGTATCTTCTTCCTCGCTCTGTTTGGGACTGTTGGTAGTGGGGAAAGAAGCATATATGGTTTCTATTTTGTCTTCAAAGTAATTAGAGAGTTTATCACAGAAGGACTGGGTGGCTGGCACACTCCTATTCATTGCTTGAGGATCCGTAAAGGATCTAACAATGTTAAAAATCTCTCTAGTCCCATTCTTGACTTTATTAATTCTATTAGCCAGGTAGTCCCTTTTGTGTGCCACAATTGATCTGCGATATTCCTTTAAGGCAGCTCTGTAAATGGATTTGCTTTCAATAGTGTACTTTTACCTCCAGATACTTTCGAGAGCTTTACACTATGCTTTTTCCTGACGAAGGGTGTCAGAATACCATGGGGCTGATGGTTCTGATCTATAGGTTTTGATAGGCTTCAATGGGGCAAGTAATTCCATGGCCTGGCCTAACCAGTCGTCTAGATTAGTAATACGTGAATTCAAGTCAGGTGCAGGAGTGGGCTGTGAGTCTTTTAAATGTTTTTGGAACAATTCCACAGTAATGCGACTCCAGTTTCTACCTGAAGTCTTAGGTATTATGGTCGGCCTGTCTGACTGAGGTAGTTCGATCGTAAAGGAGATAAGAAAGTGGTCTGACCAGATCACAGGCATGGAGTTGGTGACCAGGGTATTATCAAGGTTAGTGCAGATCAGGTCAAGAGTATGTCCTTCTTTATGCGTGGGCCCCTCTACCAATTGATTCAGACTGCATGCGGCGAGTATCGCGAGGAAACATTTGCTGTGAGAACTAGTCTTATCATCCACATGCAGATTGAAATCTCCTAAGGCTGTAAAGTTAGCATAGCGGGTACTGGTCTGAATAATGTAATCCGGCAGAAGGGTGATACTGGAGCCAGGGGGCGATAGATCAAGAGCCCTGAGCAAGATGTCGATGCGGATAGCTTAACACAAAAGACCAGTCCCTCAATGTTGTCAATTTGTTCATATAAAGGGATTACAACAGGCCAATCAGATTTATGAATGAGTGCTACCCCGCCTCCCTGTTTGCCATTAGATCTATTGGCACAAATGATGTTATAACCATCAGGGATGGCTAGTGAGATGGCCGGATTAGTAGTTTCATTCAACCAAGTTTCCGTGAGGAAAAGAAGATCCCATTTGTTGTCCTGAAGAGACTGCCAGATGTCAATGGCGTATTTTGACAGCGATCTACAATTGATCAATGCCGCTCTAAGGGATATGGGAGCTCCTGCTCCTCTAGGAACAATCGGATTCCGGATGTGAGAATGATTCCCCTTTAAATCGCAATTGACAAGATCGAAATCGCAGTCTTTGCAGGAAAAATTAGAGCTACATGAGTTCAGTGAAAGCAAGGGGCTACCATGGCATCGCATAGGCCTCAATGCAAGCAACTCAGCCCTGCTATATATCCCCGTCGTTTGATCAGTCAAACAAACAGGGGGACCGGCCCCGGTCGCGTCGTGATCACGGACGAGCGCAGACGGGCTCGCCGTCGGCGCGGCCGAGTGATGGCAACCATTTCTAGATGGAGAAGGGAGGGAGGGGCCGGGCAACTGGAGCGTCAACCCTCCACTTCCCCCAAGATGGCGGCAGGGTGTATCCGGACCTCCGCACCAGCGTTCAATCGGCTGTGCGGTGTCTCGGCAAAGAGTGTAGCCTCACAGAGTGTGAGCGTGGAGTAAGTAATTAAAATGCGATGTGCAAGCAAAAATTACAGTTTATAAACGTGTCAGTTCTAAAAGCAATTTTAACAACATAATATATTCTAAAAGCGCCGCAGTCTTCCCGGCTTCCGCCTCAAGAAGAACTGCTGCCAGATTCAGGTCTCGCATTTACACAAGTTTGAGCTATTGGCATTGTAAATGACAATGGCTTTTATTTATGATTTGTTTTTTAAAACATAAATAAAAGGCATTGTCATTTACAATGCTAATAGCTTAACCTCTCACAAAAGCGAGACCGATTGCATTGCAAATGCTTTATTTGTTTTATTTTCTAAAGCGTCGAGATAGTTCGCTCGGATGTAAAGTCTTATACTAAGATACGAGAGCAGAACAACCTGTCAAACACCAGAATGCAAGGATTACATTTAAATGTATAATCCGAGAGCTACCAATCAATAACTTCGGCAGAGGAGCCAAGTCAATAAAAACAATGTCTTTAAGCCGATTGAAGGCGTGAATGAAAGTTGTAACGAACTAGCGACAGAAGGGGTAAAGAAAACAGTCTCTCTCTCTCCCCCACTCTCCAGTTCCTGAAAATGAAATGCACCGAACAGTCTGGTCGGATCAGTGGGGGGGGTCTGTGTGTGTGTGTGATAGTGTGTGTGGCTCTGTGTGTGTGTCTCTGTTTCTCTGTGTGTGTGTGTGTCTCTGTGTGTGTGAGAGTGTGTGTGTGTGTGAGAGTGTGTGTCTCTGTGTGTGTGTGTGTGTCTCTGTGTGTGTCTTTGTGTGTGTGTCTCTGTGTGTGTGTGTGTCTCTGTGTGTGTGTGTGTGTGTTTCTGTGTGTGTGTCTCTGTGTGTGTGTGTGTCTGTGTGTGTGTCTCAGTGTGTGTGTGTCTGTGTGTCTCTGTGTGTGTGTGTCTCTGTGTGTGTGTGTCTCTGTGTGTGTGTGTGTCTCTGTGTGTGTGTGTCTCTGTGTGTGTGTGTCTCTCTCTTTGTGTGTGTGTGTCTCTCTCTTTGTGTGTGTGTGGCTCTCTGTGTGTGTGGTTCTCTGTGTGTGTGGGTGGCTCTCTGTGTGTGTGGGTGGCTCTCTGTGTGTGTGGGTGGCTCTCTGTGTGTGTGGGTGGCTCTGTGTGTGTGGCTCTCTGTGTGTGTGTGTGGCTCTCTGTGTGTGTGGCTCTGTGTGTGTGTGAGCGTGTGGCTCTCTCTGTGTGTGTGTGTGTGTGTGGCGCTCTCTGTGTGTGTGTGTGTGTGTGGCTCTGTGTATGTGGCTCTCTGGGTGTGGTGCAAATGCAATAGGTCTCGTATTTGCGAGAGATTAAGCTATTGGGATTGTAAATGACAATGCCATTTATTTATCTGTTTTCAAAACCAACACATAAATAAAAAGTTTGCCATTTACAATGCCAAAAGCTCTAACTTTTCCGAAGGCGAGACCGTTGCATTGTAAATGCTTGTTACTCCAGAGAATTCTTGAATGCTTGAGTAGTCACTTCCACTTGTTAGACTTCCTTCCGTCTGTACTTCGTTCATTTGCTGTCCTTCCACTTCCTCTGTGTTCCCAGCTATCTGGGTTGTCTGGCCACTAGCTGTTTGCATTGTTCCTCTCAGTTTGTCATATTTCTTTGCGAATGTTATTATTTGTCCCCTTTGGTAATCTACTAGATCTCTTTGAAATTTTCTTTGTTTTTTTACCTTAATGTCGTCTTCAATCTTATTCAAACTTACTTCCATTCTTTCCATTTCTTTTTTTAATTCTTCATCGCTGCACATTCCTTTCAGTTCCTCTTTGTATTCATCAATTTATTTGCTCAATCTTTGCACATCTTTAGTGGCAAATTTCACTAACATTTGCAACATATTCACGGAACACTGATGGTTGTTAGCAGCCCAGTCCGTTATCAGCTCCGGATCGGGATTGTGGAAAGTTGGAGTGATAAAAATTCGTAGACCTCGGGGGATCCTTGCTACATCAATATATTTTTTAATTTGAAGTCTGTTTTTATTTTACCCCCGTAGTAGGGAGTACCCAAAAAAGGTGACATATACACAGCAATAAGCCTACAACCCAAAAGGGCCGGCCGCGTCTGAAAGATAAAAAATCCTCCTGTCATGCCAAAAAAGTCACTGCCAACAATAACCTGGCCTCTAGGGCCAAGTGTAGACCAGGAACTAGAACTAATAGAACTACCGGACCAGAGCGGT
This sequence comes from Lissotriton helveticus, assembly GCF_964261635.1. Classification (NCBI taxonomy): domain Eukaryota; kingdom Metazoa; phylum Chordata; class Amphibia; order Caudata; family Salamandridae; genus Lissotriton; species Lissotriton helveticus. The sequence goes on from NC_136070.1 coordinate 152,899,555, forward strand.
CCAAACTGCAACCAGGTGCCTAGAAAAAGGCAACAGAACAGAAAAGGTAACAGAAGAGGAGAAAAGGAAAGAATCAGGAAAGAGGAGAGAAAGGGCCTAGAGAACAGTGAAGGGACCAGAGGGGAGAGAGTCCTCACAGGTCTCACAGATAACAGGAGCGCACGCCATGTGCCACAGTTCGGACTCAAGGGCTATTATAGCACAGGCCTATGTGAGGTAGGGGGAAGTACAGCATCATCCACTAAATGCAGTGCCCTAAGTTTAGGGGGCATGTTTCGCGCATGTTCTATTTTGCACAAATAGGTCACTAGAGGTTGCCATACCGCCTTAAAGCGTGTATTACGAGACTGCAATCTAGCTGCGAGTAATTCCATGGTAATGACATGCCAGAGTCTCAATAACCACGCAGCAATGGGGGGTGCCTCCGTCTTCTTCCAGTACAGGGTAATGAGTTGTCTGGCAGCCCCCAACATTTGTAGCGCTATGGTCCAATCACTCCGGGTCAGCGCTAACAGATTCGCAGGTTTGACTCCCAGCAACAGTGTACTAGCGGCATCAGGCAGAGGAAACCCCAGGACCCCCTTAATGTGACTCAGGACCTCCTTCCAGAAGACAGTTATCAAGGGGCAGGTCCACCAGATATGTAGAAAGTCCCCAGGTGCAGCTCGACACCTCCAGCAGTCAGGAGAAGAGGTTGGGAACATTTTATGTAAACGTTGGGGCGTGTAGTACCACTGGGTCATCATTTTATATGCGTTTTCTTGTTGCGGTATACTACGATATACTTTAGGTATATCCCACCACAGACTGATCCATTGCGCTGATGTGATATCGGCCCCTAACATGGTGTGCCACCGTTGTTGATAGGCCTGTGACGGCGGCACCTGAGGGTGTTGCAGGATCTGGTATATCTTGGAGATCAAGCCCTTCGTTTCGGTACAAGAACGGGCTAGTCGCTCGAACGGGGTAAAATCTCGGGTAGCCCCGGGATATGTTGCATCCGTCAGGACCCAGTGTCACAGCTGGATATATTGCATCTCGGCCTCAGGCGGGAGTCGAAATTCCTCCCTGCAGTGAGCAAAAGACTTAAGGGTGCCCCCATCAAAGAGGTCTGGAAGGACCCTACAATTTATTTATTTATTTTCTTGTATAGCGCAGGATTCAACCCCCGAAGGGGTATCTCCGCGCTAGCGCTTTGACACAGATGTTAGACTGATAACTGAGTATTTTAACTGCCAGCAGATTAGGAGGTCGAGTATAGATGGGTTTTAAGGAACTTCCTAAAGGATTGGAAATTGGAATTTTTCTTTAGGGCAAGTGGAAGTGAATTCCAGAGAATGGGACCTTTATAGGAGAGGGCGCGCCCTTCCTGTCTTACCCTCCTAATCCTAGGGACCTGAAGCAGTTGCTGATTACCTGAACGCAAGGAACGGGATGAACTTGTCCGTTAAGTATTTTGGGCCTGACCCAAAAAGACATTTATGTATGGTACAGCAGATTTTGTATTTAACCCGCTGCCGAACAGGCAACCAGTGAAGACTGTCCAGAAGCGGGCGGGAAGGAGTCCTGGGCAAAACGTTAAGCACCAGTCTTGCCGCGGTATTCTGGACCACTTGCAAACGACTTAGTTGTTCCTCATTGGCCGAGATGAGCAGGCCATTGCAGTAGTCCAGTCTACTGACCTTTGCTGGGGCATCTGTGCGCTATAGAAATGCTATTAACATAACATAACATAACAACCAGGGTCTGGACCAAAGTCTTTCGATGATAATCGGGCAGAAATGGGAAAACGCGTCGCAGGAGTCCGATAGTATGGAAACACAAACCGGCGACTTGATTGGCATGTTCTTTAAGCACCAGTGCCTGGTCCAGACACACACCAAGATTTTTTACAGTCTGTTTTGGACTCGGCACTGGCCCAAGATCTAGAGGCCACCATTCTGGAGACCACAAAAGTGGGGCCTCTCCAAATAACATCACCTCAGTTTTGCCTACATTACACTGGAGGCAATTTGTAGCCATCCAGTTTGAGACCGGCCTCATACCATCTGCAAAGGAATTTATTATTGCTGGAGTGAGGGACTGGAAAGGGAACAGAAGCTGGGTGTCGTCAGCATACGACACCGGGGTGAACCCGTATTCTCTCACAATGTCAGCCAAGGGGGCTACATACACATTAAATAGTGTAGGGCTTAGACATGAGCCTTGTGGCACTCCCTTGGTGAGCTCCCTAGAGATGGAATAAAGGGAGCCCAATCTGACACCTTGTGAGCGGCCTGTGAGAAAACTCTCCACCCAGGACAGGGCCACACCCCCTATACCCACCTCCCGCAAGCGGCCGAGAAGAATCTCATGTGACACCGTGTCGAAGACAGCGGACAAATCTAACAGCACCAGAATCATCGAGCCCCCTCCATCTAGTGTCATCCGGATCGTATCTGTCACTGAGAGGAGGGCAGATTCGGTGCTGTGATTGGGTCTAAACCCCAATTGAGAGGAGTCCAGACCCCCCGCTGCCTCGATGTATTTTGACAAACAGGTGTTCACATGTTTCTCGGCCATCTTGCTGAAGTAAGGCAAAAGGGAGATGGGTCGGAGGTTGGAGAGATCTGTCCATGGGTGTGCCGTGTTCTTACGAATAGGGTTCACCACCTCTTTCTTCCACTCCATAGGTACCCGCCCTTCCTTGAGAGAAAGGTTTAGTACAAATTTGATCTCCGGTCTAATCAAAGTGCTCAAGGGAGCAATCATTTTGGCTGGAAAAAAGTCACCTGGAGACCCAGATTTTATATGACTGATAAGATTGGAAAAATCAACATCATTAATTGATGGAAAGGTGGTAAATGAATGGTCACCAAGTATGGATGATTTGAATGGAGCAGGAGTACTGTTCATATGGCTGGAGGCTTTCATGATTTTATCATAGATCATATTTATTTTATTCTCAAAAAACAGAGAGATGTCATCACAGAGAGACTGAGAAAACTCATCCGAACTTTCACAGGCCGTCGGTTTTACAAAGGCCTGTAGTATTTTATAAAGTTCCTTAGAGGAATTACCTGCCTCATCAAGTTGCTGGATAAGTCTGTTCTTCCTTGCCAGCCTAATATTTTTATAGTAATTCGATTGGGCCTCCCGATGTGCCTTCTTATTCTCCTCAGTTCGGGTTTTCCTCCATACCTTCTCAATCTTTCTACATCCCTGTTTCTCTACTCTAAGTGCTTCGGTGTACCATATTTCTTGCTTAGAGGTGGGATGTTGTTTATGTAGCTTTAACGGTGCTAGTATATCGGCTGCCTTTATGAGGGAGTCATTAAGTTTGGAAAGAGCTGAGTCCGCACTATCTGTCTCAGTGAAGATCGGTCTCTTCCATACCCTCTGCAGCTCTTCTACTGTTATTTTGTGCCACTGTTGCCAAATTGGCGACAGAGGTGGCTTATGGGAGGGTTTATGTCCACCCAGTAAGGAGAATTCCGCTAAAAAGTGGTCAGACCAACTTATTTGAGTAGCAGGATAGCATCGTATATTAGAGCAGTTGGAAAAAAGTATGTCCAATGTATGACCTCCTATATGCGTGGGGCCCTTATTCTGCATTTCTAGGCCCAGGGTGGAAAGGTCGGCTAATAGTATTAGGGTTTCAGGGTGCGAAGGGATATCAACATGAATATTAAAATCACCCAAAAGAATGAAGTTTTCTTTTGCTTTAAAATATGGTGCCAATACTTCCAGAAGGGATAGGGTAAAGCCCGAAATAGGTCCTGGAGGCCGATAAACTAGGGCTCCTTTCCAAAAGGTTTTAGCAGCAGAGCTTATTTTAAATATCATAATTTCCATTGATGAGCAATGGATTTGCTCCAGTATAGCGACCTTCAGATCCTCCTTATGTAAGATAGCTAATCCACCCCCGATTTTATTAGAGCGGTCAAAGTTTAAGAACTTATAGCCTGAGGGGACCCCTAACGTTATAGCGGGGACAGTATGGGGTTTCATCCAGGACTCAGTTAAAAAGCATATATCAGATTGTAGTGAAAATACAAGGTCCCATACTTCCAAATGGTGCTTAGGCATAGAAGGCACATTCAATAGAAAGCTCTTCAAACCGCATTCTGACAGAGGTTTCTCTTTCTTTTCCCTAACAGTTGGTACGATATGGGATGCCTGGAACTGACAATTTATACATGAAAACGAACCCTCTGGGCATGGCCAAGAGTCTCTGTTGCAACCTTTAGGAGGGGCAGTACATAATTGTCTTAGAATGTGACTAGAATACCTTATTCTGGGCGCCCTTATGGTAGTAGAGGATCCCCGGGGAGCAGAGCCCATAGCCCCGTCCTGGCGCGGACGGGCGCAGACGGGCTACTCTTCGGCTCCTCTTAGGCGATCCCTTAGGCGTCCCCCTGCGCGCGACCGCAGCGCGCACAGTGTGGGGGGAAGGCTTTATGGCCCTCGCACTTGGGGAAGCTAGAGCGCTAACCGCTCGTGAGGCAGAAGTGTGTCTGGCTCTTGCCTGTCCGCCCTCCGCTCTACGGTGCTAATCACCGAGTCGGAACGAGGCGTGCAGGCTAGCAATTGAGCGCAGACTCCCTGAAAAGCTTAGTGCGTGTAAGTGAATAAAATAAAATACAGCAAGATTACATAAATTTTAAAAAAGTGTCCGTTTTAAAATCGCACAGCAGTCAATAAATTCAATCAGTCTTCCTCACCGCAGCGCTAGCTGGTATCTAAAGCGGATCAGGGGAGACTCTGCCACCGTCTACACCTTACCTTACAATCACCCTGAGACCACCTACGGAAGGCTCTAGTTCGGAAAGCCGGCGGAAACCACGGGTTCCCCTCAATTGGGGTGTGCGGGGAAGGAAAAGTCGTGAGACCTCTACGCACCGCTACTCTGTCCCATATTTCCAACACTGTTTTCGTGGGCACCGCCAAGTAAGCGCTCGGGGAGCGCCCTGCCTTATGGTTCCACGCCAAGTCCCATATGGTATGACCTGTTACAGCCCTATCTATGTGGAGCCACCCCTTTCACTCTCTCTGGTGCCCCACTCGATCACGAAGCGTAAATGGGCAGCCCAATAATAGTCCACCAAATTAGGACATGCCAGCCCTCCACGGTCGCGCGGCGCCATAAGGAGTGCCTGGGAAAAGCGTGGCCTCTCCACTCCACCCCCCCACCCCCCCAGTTGAAGTTTGTTAAATCTCTCTGCAAACTCCGAATACTATGTAAGGGGATGGGTGTAGGTAGACACTGAAACAAGTAAAGAAGTTTGGGTAGGATGGATATCTTTATCGCATTGAGTCTACCCAGCCACGACGGTATCAGTGATTTCCATCTCCGCAGGTCTTCAAGGACCGACCTGCGGCAGTCCCTCCAATTAACATGCGACCAACCATCTAATAAAGGAGTCAGCTGCAAGCCGAGATAACGAATGTGGTGTTCCGTCCAGCGATAAGGGCACATCTGCTCCAGGGGGGAAATTTCAAGTTTGGGGATGGTAAGGTTGAGTGCCCAGGACTTGCTGTGTTTAATTTTCAGGCCAGAGACACGCTCAAAGAGGCAGAGCGTAGAATGGACCGCTGGTAAGGACTCTCGGGGCTTACTGAGGGTGAGAATGAGATCGTCCGCATAGAGCGCCACTTTATGGTCCTGTCCTCCTAATGGGATGCCATGAATGTCCGGAGCCCGACGGATCATGTCCGCCAGAGGTTCAATCGCAAGGGCGAACAGTAAAGGCGAGAGTGGGCAGCCCTGTGTAGTCCCTCTCCCTATACTAAACGGTTCCGTTAGCTGCCCATTCACGCGAACCCTGGCCTTTGGTGCAACGTAAGGCACCATTATTCTATTGACCATCTTCGGGCCAAGTCCAATCTTGCAGAGGACCGCCCGGAGGAATGACCAGTCCACCCGGTCAAACGCTTTTTCAGCGTCCAGCGAGAGGAGGCAGGACGGGATCTGCCAGTGGTGTGCCTTCCCCACCAGATGAGCCACCCTTCGCACGTTGTCATCCCCTTGACGGCCGCGTATGAACCCCACCTGATCTGGGTCAATCAGTTCAGGCATATGGGGGCCCAGCCGCCTCGCCAGCACTTTGGTGTATATTTTAAAATCGGTGTTTAGCAGAGCTATCGGGCGGTATGACGAACACAATGTGGGGTCTTTCCCAGGCTTTAAGACCAAGGCAATTTCCGCCATACCCATATCCGGAGAAGGACCCTGTTCATCAGTGATAGAGTTGAAGAGCCGGAGAAGGTAGGGCCCCAGCTGAGCCTGAAACATGCGATAGAAGGAGAGCGGAAGCCCATCAGGACCCGGCGTTTTCCCCAGGTGGAGCTCACGAAGAGCCGAGGTCACCTCCTCCTGTGTTATCGACTCCTCCAGGAGCTCTGCGAAGTAGGGGTGCAATGTTGCCCCACCATACTGCTCCAATACTTCCTCCACCACTTCAGGAGGCGGCGTCTCCACAGCATAAAGTGAGGCATAGTAATCCCGGAAAGCCCGGCATTTATCCTTAGCCGCCGCAACCCTGGACCCATTTGGTAGCTGAACATTCGCTATGTGAGACTTAGCAGCTCTGACCCACAGTCTCCTCGCTAAGAGTCTCCCAACCTTGTCTCCTTCCTCAAAATGTGTCTGTTTTAAAGCCAAAAGGGAGCCTTCCTCCCTATTCGTGCGCAACAACCGCAGTTGGCCTCGAAGATTCGCCAGGCGGCGCCTCGTCTGCAGAGTAGTGCCGCCCTGATCTTGCGCCTCCGCCTTCTTTAGGACCTCCACTAGGCCATCTACCGCTCGTGCCTCACGCGTTCTCGTGATCACAAGGGATGTAATATGGCCCCGGATCGTGGCCTTAAAGGCATCCCAAACCACTGGGAAAGGCGTCTCAGGTAAGTCATTGCTCTCAAAGTAGGAGGTAATGGCCTCACGGATGTCCTCAACATTTGCTGCTTCCCGGAGGATACTTGACGGCAAGTACCATCTCCGCTCCCGAGGGGGGCACGCACCCGGATCCTGTAGGAGCAGTTCTACATGGGCGTGGTCCGAGATTGAAATGTCGGACATCTCTACTCCTACGACATCTCGGACGAGGTTGTGTGACATAAACATATAATCGATGCGAGAGTAGGAGCGGTGAGCACTCGAATAGAATGAGTACTCACGTTTATCTGGGGAGAAATACCGCCACGCATCAAACAGCCCTAAGTCACCGATCTGCTTGCGGACCGCTAAAGACATTGCTCCAGCCCCACTGAAGGAGCCCTCGCTCCCATCCATCTTCGGGCACCACACCATGTTCAAATCCCCCCCCAGAATTAGCCAGGGGCCGCCCTGGGGTACCTGATCCCGCAAGAGGTCCCGGAGGAATCGGTCCTGCGTCTGATTGGGGGCGTACACATTGCACAATGCTAAACGGCGACGTCCCACCTCGACAGTCACCCTGAGAAAGCACCCATCGCCATCCCGGAAAGGCCTGTCTTCCCCCCGCCTGATACCAGCCCTGCACAAAATCGCTACCCCTGCTGTTTTCGTGTCCGCCGCTGCCCAGAACTGAAGAGGGTACCTAAGGTGAGCCATGCGCCCAGTGTCAGCCTGTAGGAGGTGGGTCTCCTGCAAGAATATGATATCTGGATTGTGACGCAGGAGATAGTGCCAAACCTGCTTGCGCTTGTTGGGTGAATTAAGACCCTTCACGTTGAGGGTCATGATCTTCATAGGACTAGCCACATTCACAGCCATGCCAAGGTGTCACAGAGGTTATCATGATCCACACAACAATCAGACCATTCTCAGCACATCCACCTCCAATCCAGGGCCATATACCCTCACCCCCCATCCGTAGCCCACCTCCCCTCCCCAGGCCCCCACAAGAAGAAAGGAAAAGAGGAAGAAAGAGCAGCAAGAAACCAAGGAAGGTAGAAAGCGATAGGAAGGGAACTATCCATCAGGAGAAAACAGTCGCGGCCAACCGGGCCGCAGAACACTGACCCCATTACAGGGCATCCTACACCCACAGGTTCGGACGCTCTCCGGGATGTCACTCCCTAAGGGGCAGATCAAGAACATAGAGGGGGGTGTGATGGTCTAAAAGGGAATCACGCTAGGGAGCACCCGCCGTCCCCGCAGCCCTCAAAGTTGGAGTCAGGGGTGGAAGTATGGAGTCTCCCCGCACCTCCCTACTCAGAGCCCGACAGGCTCAGGGGCATCCCCGGGTCAGGGACAGAAAAAGAGACAGCCCATTGATCAAGATGTAAGGGGGCCCTCGTCTAGCGCTGCCTTATCCCCCTCCAGGGATCGTATGTGGGCTATAATGTCTTGCTTGGCCTGATCCCTTCTGCAGGGGGGGTACAACGATGCCGATGCACCGTGGTCCAGTCTGGTCCCGCCGGCGCCCTCTTCTGTCTGCGGGGCTGTGACGGGCTCGGCGGAGGGGTCGTTGCCAGGCGAAGGAGCTGCGCCGCCTCCGTGTAGGATCTCACCGATCTGCGCTTCGACTCCCACTGAAAAATAAGTGCGAAGGGGTGGCCCCATTGATAGGCGATGCCCAGACTTCGCAGCTTCTCAGTCACTGGTCGGAATGCGCGTCGCCACTTAAGGGTGTTGGGCGCCAGGTCCTGAAAAATGTGAATCTTATGGCCGTTGTATCTCAGATCCGGGTTGTCACGGGCATTTTTCCAGATCGCCTCCTTTTCAGTGAAAAAGTGGACCCTGGTCAGGATATCCGGCAGGTGTCCCGACCTCCCCGCCGGGGCGGCCACCCGATACGCCCGATCCAACGTTGGGGGTGAGGCGTTCTCGTCCCCCCAGACCTCGTGCAGGAGCTGCGCCACGTAGCCCATGATGTCCTCCCCTTCCTCTCCCAACGGAATGCCCCGAATGCAGAGATTGTTGCGCCGACTTCTATTCTCCAAGTCCTCCTGCTTCACCTGGAGCTCGATATTCTGCTCCTCGAGGGCCGCCAGGCGCTGCCACAAATGCTCTTGGTCCTCCGTGCGCGTGTCCATTCTCCGTTCCAGCCCATCAACCCGGTCTCCAAGGTCCGTCACCTCCTTCCGAAGCTCCTTCACACAGCTGTGCACCTCGGATCGTAGTGAACCTATCTCCGCTTTCAACTCAACCATGAAGGATGACATGAACGCTTGAGTGACCGGTGGAGAGCCCTCCGCACCCTTGGATGGGCCTTCACCCGCCCCACATGGCCACAACCGTGTTGTCCTTGGGGGTTGCAGCTGAATCGGCCTTGCCGCCTTTATTGGAGCGTGTCATCGCCGAAGGTTCGTCAGAGCCGGCAATACAGGCAACTCTCCCGCTGACTAGAGGAGGAGGCCGGCTCTCCGTAGGCTAGCCGAGGGATATAACAAGGCCCCCCACCTTACACCAAGGATTTGGCCTTGCACCAGGGCAGGACCCTCCACCCGCAAAACAAAGGTCCGGGCTTCCAGGAGGGCACTCTACACCAGTCAATCGTGTCCCGGAAGGTGATCAGCCAGCCACACAACTGACCAACGCTGCGCCACACCTGACCGCCCCACACAGCACCAGGCCAGGAAGAGTACTTCAATAAGTCAGTTTTAGGGTCTGGTCCGCCCAGGCCCAGGGCTCCACAGTCGGTGGCTTCAACGAGGGGCGAGAGCGTACCCCCGCAATTCGCCTCTGCGCCACTCCAGACACCCCCGGGACCGGGGCACTCCACAGCTAGGGGCCCGATGCAGAGCGGGAAACAGCACCCCCGCAGCTCTCCGGGGGATCCCACGCAGGACAGTAGGCCTCCCAAAGCAGAGCTCCTAGGATTCCGAAGATGATGAACCGCTCAGACCTCCTCCGCCACACCCACCGGGATGGTATCGCTCACCTTTATGCGCTCAGGCCTCGCTCCCCGCCAGCTCGATTCCCGGAGGGCTCCACTCCTCCACTGCAACCAGCAGAGTCAGAACGGCACAGGGGGGGGGGCTGAGGGGGCTGAGGGGGGTGGGGGCGTGGGGGGCGGAGGCCGGCACAACCCACCGTCTGGCCGGGGCCGGCGCTGTCCGGGGCCTCAGTCCTTGCCGCTCGGCAAAAGCCCCCGCCACCGCTCACAGAGGCGGCACCACGTATCTGCCCCGCAGCACTCCGAGGGCTTCAGAGACCACAGCGCGCTCAGGCCTCCCCCGCAGTTCACAAGATGGCGGGTCGCGGTGGCCGAGAGGATTCCCGCTGATACACCGCTGCTCAGAGGAGCCGCCCGCAGGACTCCCTCACTCCGCACCTCAGGGCTGCGATTGTGAGAGTGCCCACAGCACTCAGGATCCGGCACTCGGACCACCACCTCGGACCTCCAGGCACAGCAAAATGGCGGATCCCCTCCACCCGATCCGCGTCGGGGACCCAGCACCTCCGCTCGTCTGCTGCTCACTGGGGCAGGAAGAGGGCCAGCCGCAGCTATCCGGCAAAGTTTGTCCGCGGGGGCCCTCCGGGAGTACACCAGCAGCACTCTCCGTCTCGCACCCTCCTCTCGGTCGACCAGAGCGATATCAGTGACGGCCAGGGGCTCCAAGATGGCGGGTCACCGCTCCGACCGGCGCCGTCAAGGAACTCTCCTCTGCCTCTCTCCTTTCAAATCACCAGACCGGACCCCGCTCTGAAGCCAGCAGCCCCCACCAATAGCTCCGGGGGTGAATTTGAAGCCCCCCGACTCCGCTTTAATTGTTTATGAAAGCTGGTAACGGCGGGAGCTCCGACGAAGTGCGTCTGCTCACATCGCCGTGCAAGCCACACCCCCCATCAATATATTTTTGCAGAGTGGTGGCTTCCCACCATTTATTCTGCTCTGTTTTTAAAGCCTTCCACAGCTTGTCCCACAGAATTCTTTTCGGTGATTTATTTGTTGTTATTGCTTCTCCTGTACTTGTTGTAGTACTGTTGGCTGCGTGGCATTGTTCAAACATCACATCAGCCACCTGCGCATGCCTGTCTCTCCTTAACGTTGCCATACTTTGCTGTTAACAAATAACTGCACTATCACGTGCCGCTACCTTGATGCTGTACTTCAAACGTTCCCTTTCATCACGTTTGAAACACCCTCTGTCTACGAAGCTGTCCGTGGGCACAATTTGTTTGCTTCAGGGATTGAAACCTACTTGGCCGCTTCACCGCTTTCAGGTCCAACAAAGCCGACGACTCCCTCGCGAGTTCCGTGCCCAGGTTTTTTCTTCGTGGGCTAGGCCAAATTCAAAATCCAAACTCGTTGTGTTCAACAAACGCCGAGCAGCGCCATGGCCCAGCCGCTTAACGAAAGCGGTTCGTGTAGAGTTGGCGAACCTTCAAATAAACTCCAAATACACGAACACAGACTCGCATCTATATATATATATATATATATATATATATATATATATATATATATATATATATATATATATATATATATATTCACTGAAAAAAACATAGGTTATAGACCATATATAGTTAGGAATTAGCATTTACAAAACCTTGAAAATTCACTGAAAAAACCATAGGTTATAGACCATATATAGTTAGGAATTAGCATTTACAAAACCTTATTTTACTCGCACAAAACCATTGAAATTCCATATATAGTTAGTTGCACTAACTATATATCGCGCACCCGCAATCCACTGCTGATGATGTCACATATTACATCATTCATGACATGGTCAGTGACATCACTGATGACATCACTGATGACATCTCAAATGACATCACTGATGACATCTCACTTGACATCAATGATCACATCACTGATGATATCATTCATGTGATAATACAATGCATCTCCTCACACTCTAATATAACCTCTATTACACCCAGTGTTAAATAGAGAGTATAATTTTTGAAACCATTGACACACCAATACTAGTTACTACATACGCACTCACTGATTCCTATGTCTACACACACATTCACTCATACAATCATTCATACATACAATCACTCATCTTTACAACACTATCATATGCACTCATACACCTATACAGACACTCACACTCTGCCACTCATCCATGGAGTTACTCACACACCTAGTCAGTCCTGAAAAGAATCAATCACACTTCCATTTTCTCATCTATACAGTTAAACACAGAACACCTTACATTTTTGAAACATATACTAACACATACTTACTCTCTTATAGAATCACTGATACAAGTACACATTGATCTGCACAGAGTCACACACCTCCCAGCCAGCCATACACGCACTCAGTCTCCCATACAAATACTTGTGCAACCAATCAATAACCCATATAGCTACTTATATAGCTACTGATCAACACATGCAGCAGCTTGCACAACAACAGACATACTGATGCACACTTTCAGACAGTTTAGTCACTAACCCGTGCATTCAGTAAGACGCATTTAATCACTCACTCATACAGTCAATCACGCACCTACTAAAACCTTCATTCAGACACTTATACATCCACTCATTCTTCAATATGTAAAACATATTTAAACTTTACAGAAACACATAATCACTGGATGTTGTCATCAGTGATGTCACTGACCATGTCATGAATGATGTAATATGTGACATCATCAGCAGTGGATTGCGGGTGCGCGATATATAGTTAGTGCAACTAACTATATATGGAATTTCAATGGTTTTGTGTGAGTAAAATAAGGTTTTGTAAATGCTAATTCCTAACTATATATGGTTTATAACCTATGGTTTTTTCAGTGAATTTTCAAGGTTTTGTAAATGCTAATTCCTAACTATATATGGTCTATAACCTATGGTTTTTTCAGTGAATTTCATTGGTTTTTTAACAGCTAATATCTGTAGCTGTAAAATGTATTCTTCTTTAAATCCAAAAAGATATTTTATATGTTTATGAATAATTTTTTTTTTAAATGTTTTTTTTTTCTTCGTTCCCGCTTCGCGAATCGGGAAGCTTCCCGTTAGCTGACCTTGATGCCGCGAAATAGACCGCGAGCCGGTAAACGATTCTTTACCGCAACTGCCGCGTTACAAAACAACATCGTGACGCCTCCCGTCCGCATGACGTTTCACGTTGTCGCGTGATACGTCATATTACGTGCTACGTTAGCGAACTGGTACGCGAACCGAGTCGCAAAGCGCAGGTTTCTGGAAGCAAACCGGGAGGCCCTGCAAAGCGCTTAACGTAAACACAGCAGGTCATGTGACTTGGTAATAACACTTTTCATTGGTTCATTTCACTTTTGGTTTCCTAATGATGTAAGACTAGGTCATATAATCTAAAATGAACACTTTTCATTGGTTGAGAACTCTTGTTTTTCCCAAATGATGAAAATCCCTCCTTCTTTCCTCACTCTGACTTTCATCATTGTGAGAGAAAGACCCTTTGTGATCACTGAGCAATGGCTTCTTTAGTAGCTTCAGCTGGTGCTTCCCCACCACCTCCACCACATCCAAGGAAGAGTGGACCACCTGCTCAAGTTATAATTCAACAAGAAGAGGAAGAAGAGGAACAGGACGACGAGCACGAAGAGAGGCAGTTTTTGCCTGAGGAGCCCAGGACGTCTCACCGGAAAGAAAACTTCATTTGGCAATTTTTTAAAATTCCCAAAGGTGAGAAAAAAGTAAATGCAAGATACGTAACTTGCCTTGTATGTCAAGATAGACTGTCCAGAGGAACCGAGAAAAAATACAGTTTCGGAAACTACACAATGCATCGCCATATGACTAGGTGGCATCCTAACAACTACAGTGCTGCACAGTTTCGGAACGACCTAGATAATCTCCCTATTATGGCCAGAAGATCTGTTGTACCGGAAGTAACGGGACCAGAGGGCAGGGAGATGGTGCCAAATATACAAATGAGATTTGGTGAAGTAAAACACACCTGCGTATTTTGCGATGGATTCATTTGCTACGGAGAAAGAAGCATCACTCTGATCAACAGAGCTATTGACTATCATATGCAAGTTTGTACGAAACGCCCAAAATAATAAATACTTTTTTTTTGTTTTGTTGCTCCTGTTGAGCCCTTTACAATGAATCGTTTTCATTGCCCCCTCCAAGAAAAACCCAAAAAAATATAAAACTGTTCAGAAAAATTCAAAAAAAGTAAAAAAATGTTCCGAAAAATAATAAAAAAAATTTAAAACAACAAAAACAATAAAAAAAAAGTTCTTTTCAGAACTACCTCCCCGTTATTAAAAAATTGGTACAATATGTGGAACTGTGCCAACCTCTATTTCTCTTAGTTCGCTTCCCAGTTCGCTCGCCGGTACGCGAACCGGAAGCGAACCAAAAACAGTAAGTATAAGGGAAGGAAACAGACACTTATGTTAAAAGAAAGACAGCTATAGGGGAGTAAACTAGAGATACTATTACCCGTAATCCACTGCTGATGATGTCACATATTACATCATTCATGACATGCTCAGTGACATCATCAGCAGAGGATTGCGGGTTTTTTGGCAACGTGCCTTATCCACGGTTTAATAACGCTGCCTTTTGCTTTATATAAGTTTTCAAATTGTATGAAATATATACCAATAGGTCGTTATGAACCTTTAGGTAGTGCTTTTCTTCATGAGGTCTGGTCGCTTCCATACACATACAGATGTTTCAAAGATGATCAAGAAGTTTATCTGAATGGAGAGGAATGCACTGAGACGCCAGATCATTCACTAATGTGTAGGCACATACAGTTACACGGTTCATGCAACAAACACCGACCAAATATGGCTTGCGTGTTGCAAGGCACGCCAGTTCCTGCTATCATCCCCACGTTCAAGTTGTTGGAAAATGGTAGTTATTTGATGCTCAATAATAAAGATTGATCTGGGTTAATTAAAAGTATTCCTTTTATCGTAACAGTAAGTGAACGGGTTATATGCTGCAGAAATGTTCTATTTCCTCCCACACATGAACATAGGGAGTTTTCAATCTCGCCACAAATACCAACCTTGGGAGCAGATTTCAACGGCATGGCAAGAATAAGAGCTCTTTTGTCTCAGAGAGAGGTGGCCTTGAGTTCGGCCCGTGAAACTTTCGTGCTTCACATAGCGAACACCCGTACAGAGGTGCAGACCCTTTTCAATTCAGATTTGCCTTTCCATTTCAGCAAGATGGTTCGGACTATCTCTAACGCATCCTCCACAAAGGCCCTGGCGCACTTTTTTAAAGTTGTTACCAGTGGTCTCGTGACTTCATTTGAGAAAATCTTTCGAGTCATCCCTACTTTCTTTCATTGTATTTTTTCCACTCTGCTTCGTGGATTGCCATTTTTACTTGCATTACCAGCGGACGCTCTTGTGCTTTTTTACATTTTTAAATATGGATGTCCCTCCTATGCAACCTCCCGCCCTGCAGCTGCTGACACTGTTCCGCAATCGCATGCTAGAATATTATGGCACAATGCCGTTGGCGATATTAAGCACGGCATATGGATTATCTTTTCGATTCTCCTACTTCACCTGTGTCCAGCCTGTATTTCACTGCCTGACCTGTGATTTCGATTGGGCCATTGATTTGTGTCTCTGCGGACCGGTTTCTCCTGACGTCGACTTTAATCAGCTGATGACTCCTATCATTACTCACGAGTTGGTTTGTCCTGGCGAAAGGATTATGGCTGTGGCATTGATGCATGGACTAATTGGTCCCTGGAATTTACTGGCGGCAACACAGTCTTTCTTGGAACAGAGCTTTCTTGAAAACCCACCGAGCTGTCCTCTGATGGTGATAGAGGATCCGGTGCTGGGAGAGCACGTATGTTCTTTTCCGCTTTTAAATTGGATGGCTGAACTGTTTTCGGATGAAGACGGTGACTTCCTATTGGAGGCTGTTGCAGCTTATTTTGCATACACAGTTATGTCATAGACCTTTTTCATGTTTGATATGCTGAGTACTAGCATTTCATTGACAATTCATTGACTTATTTGTCAAGTTTTTATTATTTACCTTGCCTATTGGCTTAAGACTCGATAAAGTACTTGGCTGTTTTATTTTTCTTTAGCATTACATTTTCCTAGTTTTTAATGCTTTACCTTGCGGACCGTCCACATATAAACTTGCAATCTGCTCTCATGAGATGGCACTTCTATTATCTTATTCAGTTCGTTTCCGGATCATGGGGAGGTGTCATCTACGTCCTGGATATCTTTACACCGTGTTAAGTTAGCATGGGCTCATTACCGGTTTAAACGCCATTTTTCCTTTTTTGCAACTTCTGCACACGACACTTAGTTGTTGCTTTAGCTTTCAACCTAGTAGTTCATCGTGGTTTACATGAGAATAATATGTTATTGCTCTACTATCTGCTTTGCTTGTTAAACTATATCTGTACAGCGAGTGCTAAAGTTTCAAGAACAACACGATACAGAATTGTTATGAGGTCTGATCTCCACGACTTCATACTCATAACATAAGTGCAACTTCTGCCAATTCTGGGCATGAGGCGGGTTTTATATTGCTTTGCCGAACACACATACACAACACTTGATGCGGTTCACATGAAGAGAGAGCTGGTGTATGCTGATGTGATTCCTTCAAATCTAAGACACTAAAGTATGGGCACGCCCTAAACCAACACAAAGAGACCTTCTTAGCAAATAATATAATATGTGTATTAGGGAGGGTGAGATATAAGCAGCCGCGGGCCGTGGAGGGAGTTACGGTGAGGCAGGGAGGCGGGGAGGGGGAGAAGCAGGGTGGAGCCCTCTCCACCCTGCCCCTCCCCCTCCCCGCCTCCCTGCCCCACCGTAACTCCCTCCACGGCCCGCGGCTGCTTATAAGTGTTGCTAACTCTTATTCATTTACAGCATGTTAACATACTGTCACCATTCGCTTTTTATGTACTAGTAACTATGCTGGTAATTTTGCTACTGATAATATGTGTACTTGTATTATCTAAGATACTACGCCTGAGAAGACGGCATTAGTAAATAAACATTTCAAATACACATGTGTTCTTCTTAACTCCATGTTCTGGTTTCTAAGAAATATATAACGACCGACTGTTCATGAGTTCCACGTATCCTGAGGTACTATAAGTTCATATTCTGGATTGTCTAAACATTGAGAGTTTGTTATATCCAATGTGACACTGTACCTAGCTTGCTAAGGGGTTTTTGATTACTAAGGTGAGTTTTGGGACACCCTAATTCGCCGAGGTTCCAATCCTCTGTCCACAGTTCTGTGTGAGAACAGAAACCCTGCGACAGGGGCACCCCCGACCCTTGCTGGAGCTTCATCACACTTGCGATACAACTCCAGCAATGCGCCACCTTTACGGCACAGATACATCACGCATCTGTGCTGTTTTTGCCCCATGATGCGCCGCATTGTAAATGCAGCACACCATAGGTGACGGAACAGCGGCACAGAATGACTAACACATCCCTGGTGATGCGCCAGTCATCATAAATCTATCCCTATGCTTCTTATCTTGTTAGAGATGAACTGCCATATGTATCATCAAAGTTTTTTGCATTTCCTAAATAGCGAACTTTAAGGAATAAATAGCGATTCTTTACCATTCCTAGTTTGCGATGAGCTATTTGCTAATTACAAATTACCCATTCATTTCCTTCATTTCCATAGGACGGTTAGACTCACTTTTAGCTCGAACGGCTGAATGGATTTGCACGAAACTTTGCAAAATTGTAGGGACTGGTAGCCCGATGTGCCTTTGCTATGTCTCAAGATATATGCTCCAGTGGTTTTTACGAAAATTAACTTTGAAAAATATATATTGGGCTACATTGGCCTATATATATGTTGGAACCCAAATGTAGCCCAATGTAGCCCAATGAAGCCCAATGTAGCCCAAAGATGGCCGCCAGAGACGAAAAAAAACAAATGTAGCCCAAATATCAGCCAGATGTAGCCCAACTATAGCCCAGTGACAGAATGACCAATCAGCGTCGCAAACCTCCGTTACGCGAAGCGGAGCGCTGTTACAGATATATATCTTTTTTTGAACGTTAATTTCTCAAAATCCACTGGAGCACATATATTGAGACCTAGCAAAGGCACATCGGGCTACCAGTCCCTAATATTTTACCACGTTTCGTGCAAATCCATTCAGCCGTTCGATTATTATTATTCGAACGAGGGCGGTTGGCCTCACTTTTAGCCCGAACGGCTGAATGGATTTGCACGAAACTTGGCAAAATTGTAGGGACTGGTAGCCCGATGTGCCTTTTGTAGGTCTCAATATATGTGCTCCAGTGGATTTTGAGAAATTAACGTTTAAAAAAAGATATATATCTGTAACAGCGGACCGGGCAGCGCTCCAGGACGCGTACTTTTCGCGCAACGGAGCTTTGTGAAGCGAAGCTGATTGGTTCTCCGGCGTCTGTCAACATTCCAAACAGTCCGTAGCGGCCGCCATCTTGTCTCTCGGTAGGATCGAGAGACAAGAGGAGGCCAAAGCGAAGGGGCAAATGACCATAAGGGAAAATAGTAGATCCTCGCTGACCCCCTACGTTTGATGTGGAGGTTTTAAAAGGGCTCCGCGGGGCAAAAAAAAAACAAAATAATAATAATCGAACGGCTGAATGGATTTGCACGAAACTTGGCAAAATATTAGGGACTGGTAGCCCGATGTGCCTTTGCTAGGTCTCAATATATGTGCTCCAGTGGATTTTGAGAAATTAACGTTCAAAAAAAGATATATATCTGTAACAGCGCTCCGCTTCGCGTACTTTTCGCGTTACGGAGCTTTGCGAAGCTGATTGGTTCTCCGGCGTCTGTCAACATTCCAAACAGTCCGTAGCGGCCGCCATCTTGTCTCTCGGTAGGATTGAGAGACAAGAGGAGGCCAAAGCGAAGGGGGAAATGACCATAAGGGGGCATAGTAGATCCTTCCTGACCTCTTAGGTTTGATGTACCATTTTGTCAAGTTTGGTGTAATTCCGTTCAGCCATTCAGGCTGTAGACGTATGTAAATGTCCTATGGAAAATTGCATGGGGAAAACACATTTGAAAGTGTTGAAATTTAGAACCAATTAAAATGTTACTTTGGTTTTGTATTTGTGTGTGATGAAAGTTAATTGGTTATGTATATATGTCAAATGAGAGGAAACCACAGCCATTTTGTGATACTACTGTCTGAGGTACATTTGTGAGGAATTTTTGGTGGTGAATTTCTGGTGTTTGATTTACACAGTACTAACACTTCTGCTACTTTTAAAAAGGTGAGTTGTTAATTTGTAAGGGGAACTATGTTGTACACTTGAAGATAATTTGAAAAATGTTTTCTGTTATTTATTTGCAGTCCTTCTGTTATACTAAATACTTGATAAAGTTAGTTTTATATTATGTATTACTAAAAACGATAAATGAAAGTGATTATTTTTTTCTGCAATTTACAGCAAGCAATTTCAAAATAAAATGGCTCACAATGAAGAGACCGTGGCAATTTCTTTTGAATTGTCCACTACATTGATTGAAATTGAGAGCACCAATAATGAAATATTGTCACAAGGAGGACATGACTTGTATGATTCCATTAGATTGATTGAAATGGACAGCACCAAGAATGAAATATTGTCACAAGGAGATGACTTGAATGATTCCACTACATTGATTGAAATTGAGAGCACCAATAATGAAATATTGTCACAAGGAGGAGATGACTTGTATGATTCCATTAGATTGATTGAAATGGACAGCACCAATAATGAAATCTTGTCACAAGGAGGAGATGACTTGAATGATTCCACTACATTGATTGAAATTGAGAGCACCAATAATGAAATATTGTCACGAGGAGATGACTTGAATGATTCCACTACATTGATTGAAATTGACAGCACCAATAATGAAATATTGTCACAAGGAGGAGATGACTTGAATGATTTTTTTGATCAATCTCTTGATGGCGAATTTATCGAGTGTTTGGAGACCATAGAGTTACAAGAATCATCATTGGAGACTTTTAATGAGGACATTGCTGATGAGGACATGTTACTAGTTCTTTCAAATTTAGAAAATTCTGAAGAATAAATTTATATTTAGAAATCAAAAATTGTTTGAGACATTATTCATTTTTATTTTTAATTTATGAGGTTGTAGCGAAGTGATTGTAGTATAAAATGAGACTTATAGTATAGAGTGCAACATTTTTATGTTACATGGTAAGTTTACTCATATTTACTTCCCTTCTGCCACTATATTATCTCCAATGTGTATTTGACATCTCTTCTTCATCTCCGGCCTCCTTTCTCTCACTGTGTGTCTCCGATGCATCTTATCGCTGCTATTTTGTGTAATTACAGAAGAGAGTAAAATAAAATAGTTCGGAACGTGAAAAGGGGGCAAAGTAGAGTACTCCTCACCCCCTAGGCCTTTTTAGGCGGTCCCAAAAGGATCAGTTTCTGCTTTCCTGAGAGATTATGGTATGAGTTCCATATACCACAATAACTTGCATTACAACATGCAAGATATCTATCTCCTATTACCAACTTTTGGAGATATTCGCGCTAAGCGCGAATATCTCCAAAAAGTAACACCTGCCCTGAGCAGTTCTTAGCCATGTTATCCAATGGGAGGTGGATAACATGGCTAAGAGCATTAGCTCGGTAATGCATGAATATCGCTGAGTTTTTAGCGATATTCATGCATTGCGGCCGTTTATTATCGCATTTGCGATAAACCTTGATAATAGCAAGGTTTATCTTCGATAATTTCTGACGATGCTTAGTGGTAAAAAATTGGTTGGTAAGCATCGTTAGCGATAAATATCGCTTAACTTTGGTAATATGCCCCAACGTCTGTTAACGTTCGATTCGAAGGAAATGAGGAAGTGTTGAAAAACATTGTCTGCGCCATCTTGCCTTTTTTGAAATGCCACACTTTTGTCGTGCACTGCAGCCATTTTAGATGTCTTGACCAGACCCACTCTCTGCACGCTGTCGATTCGTAGCATGGCTCCTCACCCACGCAAGCATCTTCCCTAGGCACTGGTCACCACCGCTCTCTGTCTTATGCATGGGCAATAAACCTCCCCCCATCTGCGCTGCTCTTCCCTGAGAATCACACTCTGTGCCCGCCCGACACCTCCCTTTCGCCCTATTCACTACCGCACCCTCTGACACTCCTCTTTCTCTGTGTCCGATTGTCCAGGCTATCAGTAGCCCTGCAGATGTAGTTTATGGCCCCAGCTGTAAAGAATCACCCCTCTTTAAAGGAGTTATAGTAGATCAAGGCCCACACCCGATGAGATCCGTCACACCACACGTGTTCCTACTATCTGAAAACCATCCTGTATTGTGATTGGGGAGGGGACCGAGCCTGAAGCGGAAGATTCCAGGAATGACTCTTTGTACATCAAAGTTTTTACAATTATGTGTCACATTAAAAATATATAGCACTCCAACAAAGTAGTAGGAATATAAAACTTTAATAACATATAAATATATACAAGAAAACAAAAACAGTAAAAACATTTAAACAACGAAGAGACCGTGGCAATTTCTTTTGAATTATCCAATAGATTTATTGAAATTGACAGCACCAATAATGAAATATTCTTGTCAGTAGCGGTCTGTTGTGCGAATAGTTCCAAGGCAGCAGAACGCGCTGAAATCTAGATGGCACGAAAGTGATGTCTAGTAAGTTGCTGCCCAGCAAAAAACGGCGTGGGGCGCCGCGGGGGTGAGTGAGTCCAGTAGGCACCACAGCTATTCTTACCGGCATTGCAGAATTACTGCTGGGGACAATGCCTGTGCTGTAGCAGGGTCACAGCAGAAACAAAAAGGATTCTGTTGAAGATGTTGTTGGTTTTCAATTTGAAAACAGTTCTGGTGTCAACTGCTATGCTAATGTAGTGGTTAATGTTTTGTTTTCTCTAGAAAATGTAAAAGAGGGGGAGGCAGTCCAAAGTTCCGTTAAAAGGGCAAAGGAAAGGATCGGTGGTTTGAACTATCAGTCAAAAAGGGGAGGGGGTGCAATAATTTTTCCTACCGGGTCACACTGTGCTTTCACCGGAAGTGAGGTCTGCAGGATTCTAGTAATTCAAAGTGAGGCTGGCGCCAGCATGGGAGCGCCGACGTCCCGCAGATACAGTTTCGTCACTCCACGGGCGATCATGGCAGTCATTCCCCATCGGGGGTCGGAGACTCCCGCGGCTCCTCTAGAATCTTCAAGGTCGTGGAGGACTACGGTGGTGGAGTCAACCAGTGACCGTGCCATTTCTTTATGCTGGGCCCGCTCTTGCCAGGTCGACCGCCATTTTGAGAGTTCGGCAGCTACCGGCGATCGCGGGGTCACATGAGCGGACGGGCTCCACCCTGCCGGGCGAGACGTTGCAGCATGGCCACAGTGGAAGAACCCTTTTCCGGGCGCCTGGAGCGCTGAGGGTGCAGCTGGGAAGCCTCCACCTGGGGAGGCGGGAGAGGCCTGTTCGCACCGTCTCTCCCTCCCAGTGCACCCCACGGCGTCTCGCTTGAGATTTGTTATGGCCGGACCAGGCGATGAGGACGAGGGGGGGGGGGGGTCGGAGGCATGTGCAAGACATCCCCCCCCAGTGTTGTCGCAGCCATTATAAAAGAAAGAAGTGTCCCGTCCGTCTTCGGGCCGGGCTTCCGGTGGATGTCGGCCGGACGCCCCTGGCTCTGGCCCCATGAACGGGTTTCTTGGTTTATCGGCTGCAGCCGGATCCCGTCGGCCTCGGCCCCCCGACCGTTGGTGGCCGGACCGGAAGAGCATGTGGCGGGACTACCTGCAACTCTCAAGGGCCACCGCGGCCGGACTGGGAGAGAGAGGGGAGGGTCGAGGAGACATTCCCCCCCCCTGCAACTGTTCAGCGTTGTAAAGGCAATCCCCTGGCCGGGTCCCGCTGGCCTCGGCCTCTCCTCCGGCTACACCCTACGTTAGGATCTCCTGGCCGAGGCGTGGCAGCAGGACCTGCCTTATATGGGCTGCTCCCGGCTGGGCGTAGCCGGAACCCTGCCCCACCTTGGAAGTTTCCAGAGTGGGGGCGGATGTTCTACTGACTTGCATTTTCCCTAGTCTATCGATTTTTTTGGCGTGGCAGGCGGTGGGACAGCGAGGGGTGATTTGGTTTCTCTTACTGTTTTTCTGGTCTCTCACCACTGGCATATTTTAATGTTTTCTTGTTTCTAGGACATTAATAGGTTTTATCATTACGTTATGTTATCGTTTCTTTGTTCGTTGTTTAATAAAAGTTCATGTTCATCAGTGGCCTACTGATTTTCGTTTTCCTATTTTTTTCTTTCCAGGTTGTTTCATGGTAAAGTTTCTGTTAACAGGATACAGTGATCACTTCGTTATTATTGCATATGTCCTTTTCACTAGGGGTGCTCTCTGGTCGGGCCAGATGACGTATCTCTAGTAAATGGTCCGGGTGAAAAAGGTGCATCAATCAGTGGGGAGTAGATAGGCATGACAGATTACAACGGGGGAGAAAGGTCCGCATTACGTACCCTTTCACTACTTGCAAAGATTTTCCTACGTTTATTTGCAAACAGGGAATACCTCCAAAAAGAACTAATTCCCAAACAGTCAATGTTCGGACAATCAATCAATCAATGAGGAATGAAATAGGTACGACGTGTTAAAGGCTTGCGTTACCTACCCTTCACTATCTGCAAAGGGAGAGAGAATATTCCTATTCTTCCTCGTTTGCAGGTAGAGAAGATCCTTAAGAGAATTAACTTCGAACAATTCAATGCTCGATTGAAACAATCAACAAGGGGTACTGTGAACACAAATGAACGCCGCTTATGTACATACGCATTGCTATTTTCAACAGGTTGTTCCTAATGTTTCTATTTTAGCGAGGTCAAAAAGAGATCCCATTAGTGGCCTACTGATTTTGCTCGATTCCTTTTGTTTTTTTACACGATTTTTCGCTATCTGCAAAGACTAAACAGAGTATTGCGACTCTGTGCTTGTTTGTAAATAGAGAATGAACCAAAGAGAACAATCAATCAAATGGAGAGAGAAGCAGGCACGACGGATTACAACGGGGGCAAAGGCCTGCGTTAACTACCCTTCACTATCTGCAAAGAGAGAGTACTCCTAATAGAAATGAGGGGTGGGGGGCAGCATTCAAAGCAGATCAGTGTGCATAAACACGAAAATGTTTTTACTTACCACGTACTTGACATTCGACAGCTTATGATATTTGCTATTAAAAAACCATTGAAATTCACTGAAAAAACCATAGGTTATAGACCATATATAGTTAGGAATTAGCATTTACAAAACCTTGAAAATTCACTGAAAAAACCATAGGTTATACACCATATATAGTTAGGAATTAGCATTTAAAAAACCTTATTTTACTCACACAAAACCATTGAAATTCCATATATAGTTAGTTGCACTAACTATATATCGCGCACCCGCAATCCACTGCTGATCATGTCACATATTACATCATTCATGACATGGTCAGTGACATCACTGATGACATCACTGATGACATCTCAAATGACATCACTGATGAGATCACTGATGACATCATCCAGTGACTGTGTGTTTCTGTAAAGTTTAAATATGTTTTACATATTGAAGAATGAGTAGATGTATAAGTGTCTGGACGAAGGATTTAGTAGGTGCATGACTGAATGTATGAGTGAGTGATTAAATGTGTCTCACTGAGTGCATGGGTTAGTGACTAAACTGTCTTAATTTGTGCATCATTATGTCTGTTGTTCTGTAAACTGCTGCATGTGTTGATCAGTAGCTATATGATTAACTATATGGGTTATTGATTGATTGTCCAAGTATTTGTATAGGAGACTGAGTGTGTGTGTGGCTGGCTGGGAGGTGTGTGACTCTGTGCAGATCAATGTGTACTTGTATCAATGATTGTATAAGAAAGTAAGTATGTGTTAGTATATGTTTGAAAATGTAAGGTGCTCTATGTTTAACTGTATAGACAAGAAAATGGAAGTGTGATTGATTCTTTACAGGACTGACTAGGTGTGTGAGTAACTCCATGAATGAGTGGCAGAGTGTAAGTGTCTGTATAGGTGTATGAGTGCATATGATAGTGTTGTAAAGATGAGTGATTGTATGTATGAATGATTGTATGGGTGAATGAGTGAATGTGTGTGTAGACGTAGGAATCAGTGAGTACGTATGTAGTAACTAGTATTGGTGTGTCAATGGTTTCAAAAATTATACTCTGTATTTAACACTGGGTGAAACAGAGGTTATATTAAAACGTGAGGAGATGCATTGTATTGTCACATGAATGATATCATCAGTGATGTGGTCATTGATGTCAAATGAGATGTCATCAGTGATCTCATCAGTGATGTCATTTGAGATGTCATCAGTGATGTCATCAGTGATGTCACTGACCATGTCATGAATGATGTAATATGTGACATGATCAGCAGTGGATTGCGGGTGCGCGATATATAGTTAGTGCAACTAACTATATATGGAATTTCAATGGTTTTGTGTGAGTAAAATAAGGTTTTTTAAATGCTAATTCCTAACTATATATGGTGTATAACCTATGGTTTTTTCAGTGAATTTTCAAGGTTTTGTAAATGCTAATTCCTAACTATATATGGTCTATAACCTATGGTTTTTTCAGTGAATATATATATATATATACACAAAAAAAATATTTTTTAATTTGTCGGCAAAATTAAGAATCAAGATAATTTGAGCACGCGGACGTAGGGCGCCAATTGTCACGATCTACAGCTCCCGCTTCCGAAGCCACAGGAGTTGGATCTCTAACACTTTGACGCGCTGACTTATTTCAGTGCACCAACACAAATTAAAATCCAGTTGGACTGTGACCCGTACACAACCCAATAAGGAATGGTGTGTAAGTGATGTTTTCACGTCCTGATTAGTCCCTCTAGATGAGTTAAGGGACACAGCGGAACACCAAACTCTATTTTGTAACTGAATAGGACACTCAAAACAACACTAAGAAACACTGGATAAAACCTTAAAATATTTATTTCTAGAATCCAGTTTACTGCATATAATCTGAAAATTAACCAAACAATACATGCAGCAGCGCATGACATTGGCTGAGAATGTAATGTAATGACACGCGTCAACACAAGCCTTACTGTCGCACAGAAAAAAGGCAGGTTTGAAGTTTCCTGTAGAATACAGTCTCTAGGGGAATCGGACGCGATGAATGAATGAATTAGGAATGTAATATAATGTAAGGTGGGTTTGTAGAGTGCTGCTAGTCACCCGTGAGGATATCCAGTCGCTGAGTGCAATATGAATATAGTTCCTTCCATAATATCGCTACTTCAAAATGCTATTCTAACACTTAACAGGAGCAGAAAATAGGAAGCCCATAATAATTCATGTTTTTTTTAGCTGAATCAGTCATGCTTTTTCCCAGCGAGAAATAGCTGCTTAACTATTTCCCATCACAGTCCTTGCCCTGGTCAAACCATTTCACTTCAGTGTTAGTCTGTGGGAGGACCTTTTCTCCTACGTTTCAAAATGTGTCCAATGAATTGATTCTGCCATATAGGGACACATGATGTTCCCCTTTGGATATGACATGTCTGCATTCTGCCCTAGTGTCTTTCTGGTTCTTGGTGCAAAGCTGGAAAATGGTCATGCAGCTGAGATTCTTGCAAAAAAGACCTAAATCTCCAAATCCTATCACAGAAACGGGAGTGGTCCAGAGATGTATTACGGTAGCAAAGACTTGTTATTCAAAGGCTTACTCTTGAAGATTCATCAGGCTACTTCTGTTGTCGGTCTAGCAGGCCCCACTTCTAAGCAGGTCAGTTACAAACCCAAATAGTTCAATGATTTCTAAAGGAGGATAAAAGCTACGGTGTTCAAGCCCTTCTGGAGCTACCAAACCTCAGAACCTCCACTTTGAAATGAGATCATCATTGTCAAGATTTTCAATATTACATAATAGCAATGACTATACATCATTACGTCATACATATTATTATAATAAAGCTAAGTCATGGTGTAAGAATCGGCTGTACCATATGAAGCATCGATATCACTTGGAACAGGGGTGATTGTCCCTTTAGAAATTGGAGATAGACCTGTTGCAAGTAAATTCCAAATTTGACATAGACGCTATGTAAAGTAAGCCCATAATATAAACGTAGCCAAGGGGCTGATTGCGATGGCGTTGAACCCTCCACCGGCAGGCTGGTGGTGGTAAGTTCACCGCCATCGTACTGCGGTTTTCCGTACCACCAGATTACTATGGCGGGCGGAAACGTGGCAGTCCGCAAGACCGACCACCACGGTTCCACAGGCAGTCCTTTTCCGACCGCCTGTCGGACATCCGCATTGCCTAGAATGGCGGCAGTGCCCATCAGGCAACGCCAGTCATATTATGATAGTCTATCCAGCGAGCCTTTCTATAGTGGTTCATCCGCCATGGAAAGGCTGGCAGGGATGGACTTTGGGGGCCCATAGCGGGTCCCCATTTCCCCCAGGCACTTTGGTTTTGTACTTGGGGGGCACCAAAGGTGCCCCACTACATTTGCCTGCACCATGTGGCAGGCACCGCATGGTGCCTGCCACGTATTGCAGGGAATTGCAAAACCTGCATTTTTTCCATTGCGGAGGGTGCTGCAGCCAGCAGCACCCGTCCCAATGCAAAATATGTAAAATGCGACTGCCACAGTGGCGGTCGAATTGTGATTTGGCCTGTGGGACCCTAACCCGATGTCGGGCGGTCCTCATCTCCATTAGGGTGGCCGCCCGCCATCCTAATCAGGCCCCAAGTAATGTGCTTGTGGCATGCAAGCAAAAGAAGATATCTTCACATAAGAGAAACTGGTTAAAACTGGCAATAAACAGAATCGTTTATACTAACATTCCACAGGTAGCATAATAAACATGACAGGAAGTATACAAATAGACACTCTGTCCAGCACAACAGTGACACACAGAGATGACTCTAAATAACTAAGCAAAATGAACATACTGTATATGCAATGTGAATGAAGTATATCCTATAAAAAACAAAACCGATTTCACTACGCTGCCACAAATCCAGTTTGTTTCTATTGAATCTTTTTATTGATACAAACTTCAATTTTCCCATAAATTCATAAAACAGCAAGAGGTACACAATATTAAAATGTGTCCTTCCACATGGCACAGCGACTCGACTATCACTTTTACTGAACATATATTCTTTTTGACATTGAGACATCCTTGACCCTTTTCTTGACTTTCTTCCTACCTGTCATGCACATTGATTCATCTCTTGTCATGAACCCAATTACCCATTGTTCGGGAAAACTTTTGACCTTCCAGATGCTTGCCTTCCCTCATCCTAAGCCGGCAAAGGAAACGTGTGCTAACGTTTAAAAGGTTCTAAAAATGTTCTCATATCCACTTGCTTAGATTGTAAAATATGACCTTCAGATAAATTAATCTGTCACTCTGTATAATGTTCTTTATTTCAGCTGAACTTCTACCAGGTGTACTCAACTTTTTTGATATTCATATGTAACCTCCATCCTTTGCCCATCCATCTAAAATATTCATAAATGTTACTGATTACTTCGCAGCGACTCAAATGTGGGAACACTAATTTTATAATTTATGAGTGATTGAGTATGTGAAAACTAAGATATTTAACATACCAATCTATAGCTTGAAAAACTCGCAACTGACTAAACATTCTTTTCTAATTCTACTAAATCTCTGACTGTTAGACTTTGTGTGATAAATTCTAGTGGGCCTATTTGGAATATCGTTTTCTTTTTATAATGTTATCTGAAACGTTGGTGCTGGGGGAAATCCTTCCTTTCACAAAATTAGTTGTTTTCTTTGCCACTTAAGAAGTCACTCTAGCTTAAGACTATTTTAAGTATTATTGCATTTACTGTACTCTGAACTTGGCCATTTTTCCCAAACTAGCCAGACAAGTTTAATCCTAAACATTTCCACTGTGATCGGGGTAAACGGGAAGGAGTTACAATGCTTAGGATTTTTAGTCCACCTTTAGCACTGAACCAGAAATTAAAGTATTCTCCAGCCATCTTCTTGACCACGACTTAAATTCTTCCCACCAGCTATGTCCTGTTTGGCCATAGTAATTCCATTCCTGAAGGCTTTGTGAGCTGAAATTATTCACCTATTACTTATTTTTTTTTCAGAGGTATGAAACAAGCATATTGTAAGTATTTTGCCATTCTTCTTCTTAAATCCCATTCATTTAGCCGTGTTCCTTGCTGTTGAAATTCCAATATTGACAAAGTACATGGGAGCAGAAATCTGCCCTCTTCTTCATCACTTATGATACACAGAACGGGTTAATCTAGCATGTGAGAGTTACAATCCACATTGAAAGTGTTGGTGAAAAATAGCTAGCACCTGTTTGTGACCTCACTGAACTATGCATTTCCTTCAGTGTAAAAATAAAAACGTCTGTTATTTATTCCTTACCCACGTCACAGCGAATAATTAGGCATCTTTCAAAGATATTGACGCAAATGCTGTGCTTTCTTCCTTCCTTTGCATTAATGGTGCTCCTAAATCTTACATGCTGGTACTCTTGGCCCACACTGGAAGTACCTACGATATGGATTTACCTCCATTTTCTACCAATAGAACTATTTTTCATAACCCAGCAATTGTGTTTGAATTCGTATTCTATTCATAATCCGTTCACATTATAGTGAGACGAGATTTTTGAATTTACAGATTCTTAATTTACCAACATCAGAAGGTTGGAAAGTTGAGTTTGCCTAGCTGGGATTTCAGCACATGGCTTACAGAGTAGCGTAGGTGTCGGCTGCAGGCGTTGACTCACGGAGGACACTTCACCATTATTAGGAACCAACACAATGTCCATATCTTTCTTCCATGGTCTGCTTAAGAGACATTCTTTTTTCTGCCACACGTCCTATCTTTAATCTTCAGATTTTCCAGTCCTCATGGTCTAATATCGATACAAAATAGTCTAAAGAGGTTTTGTGAGAAGAAATGTCCTGAATATTAACGGGTGAAGTTGATAAAAGGAAACAACAGTGTGAAAAAAAACCAGTAGAGACTTGTGTGCCCAAAATTGCACATTTCACGGACTATGGTATGGCCATGACTGTTGTAGATCATTGTTCGCCTTGGCACTATTCTTGTTTGTTATGTCTTATGATTTCTGCGGCATCTCCTCTTTCTTTTATTTTCAGTTAATAAAAGACCACAAGAACAAATTATGACTATGCATGACTGGTGTAATCTTTTAAAAATTCTAGTCCCATTAATTTGTTTTCTTATTTCCAGGGAGCTCCCTTTTTGATCCCTACGGTATAGGATCATGGATCCATAACTTGCCAAGTACACTTGAGAAGCTGCACCTTTTTGCAATGAATATCACAGAACCTTGTTTCAGTGAACTATTTAGGATTAAACCGAAATTAAGAGTATTGGATATGAGCTTCTGTTACGGCTTTGGAGAAAATATTCTGAAGCAAATTCCCCGGGAATTCCCACTACTGACTAAGCTATACCTCAGGTAAGATTAATTAGTTCTAATAATCATGTTTTTGAAATAACTCTAAACTCTGTAGGTTTTTTGTGTGTTGTAGCATACCTCTGGAAGATACTCTGTTAAACAATGGATTACTTCTTGGTGTGGGTGAATTTGGAGAGGTATGATGACAGCTTTGTTTATTGGATTGCTAAAGAAACAGCTCATCTAAGGGATCTTTGTCACACATACATCTTTTGACAACTGGAGAAATGTATATCCCATAAGCCCCAGAGAGGTAGCTGTTGTGACAAACGGGCATATTGCAGTTGACTAATCTGCAGCTGTGGAAACTAATGTCCACAAAGGATGAGGATAAGACCATTTCAGTCAATCAGATTATTCACTGGTAAATTATCCTTTCCAGAAGCCTAATCTCAGCAATTTAGTAATGGCATACCACTGAATCTTTGAAATTAAGCGAGGATAAGTCATGCTTGCTTATTACCAACGTATTTGAAAAGTGCAGACAATGCAAATAACAAAAGATGCCAAGACGGCAGCAGTCTTTCAAGCGTAGCAATATGAGTGGAAAAAAGCTAATATAAACGTTTGAAAAAAAACCCAGTAATATACTGATAAATGTATGTTAGAATACTGACTTGCAGTGCAAGTAGATTATAATGCAAACACAAAGCTAAGATGAAAAAGCTTTAGAAATATACTGGAATTCTGTGAAGCATAACCATGATGAATAATGCAAAGTGCTGCTATTTCTGCAGTGGTGGCCTTACCATCTGCCTGACAGACTACCTTAACATATCTGTTATCAGGAGCCTCAAAGATGACCAGTACCACAGACTGGCACCTGCATCCACT
This sequence comes from Lissotriton helveticus, assembly GCF_964261635.1. Lineage (NCBI taxonomy): Eukaryota > Metazoa > Chordata > Amphibia > Caudata > Salamandridae > Lissotriton > Lissotriton helveticus. Next base: position 152,930,781 of record NC_136070.1, read on the forward strand.
GTATTGCACTCAAGAAACAGTGGATGATATGGACATTTCTTAACTTGCTTTCACCCACCCATTCACCTGTGCTTAATATTGGCACACGGTGGAGCATCTGCATGTGTTGGGATGTATGTTAAGCAATCTGTGTAATGTCTTTCATTTAGGTCTTAAAGAGTTGTTGCATAGTCTGCTTCGATCTTTGACCTCTGTATATTGTGGCTTGTGTTCATGTAAGTTCCCTTTCGCTAGCTACCACCCCTTCTCATGAACTGTCCAAACTATAGGCTGTGTGAGTAATGTACTCTCCTTGCTCCTAATTACCAGGATGTCTGAACTAATGTCCTGCATACAAAATTGCATTGCAACAATCGACTGGCCTTCTCACCATGTTCTTTTTGTTTCCGTTGCACACCAAGTAATGCATGTTCAGCCTGCAATATAAAGAACTTTCTTTAGGCGAAGTATTATATTGACGTCTGTTTTATTTTTATCCTTGCCTCCAACAACTTGTATGTCTTGCATTTCTGTTTGCAGCTTACTGTGGCTTCTCGCATCAGCTCACCCCAAAGTGCTGTTGACCTTTTGTCCACTATACCAGTGCTGATGATACAGACCTTGTATCTGCAGGAATTCCCTCTCGGCCATGCGCTATGGAATAGTAGAAAATAGCTTTTAAGATGCAAATTTCATTTACACAAGATAAAAATATACATGTTCTGCCTCAAGAATATAGCAGTCTCTGCATATCTACTTTAACTATGGTTCTCTCCTTTCTTTACCATAATCGTATCTGTCTGATCTGATTCTTACTGGGTCCCCAGAAAGATTGCCGTCCACTAATGTCCTCGATAACATATAAAGGAACACATATTTGACGCCATATTAGTGCATAGCTGGACCCCACAATTCTCCTGTTGAATTTTAAACTTGTCAAATACAGGTATCTGATAGAGGCATCTAGCCCCATAATGCTTACCTTTGATTTTTCATGAGCAGTACCCTAGCTCACCAATAGGTGGCGTCGATCGGCTCTGCGTGGCGGCGTCCAAACCAGAAGTGACATCCGCGTCACCTTTATAGGCGCCACGTTGGCATGCTGACTGATTTCAGTTAAATTTTTTCAGCGCCAGCCAGCGGTGATCCGAGAGAAGAGCCATCCATCTCTCTCAGTTTTTGACAGCATTTTTGTCACATTTGTCGTTCTTTTTTTGAGGCCTTACCTTTTCATTATACCACTGTGGGACCTCAGTTTGGTTCTCACATTTCTGATGTGAGCCTTTACACAATTGTCTCCTCAGACTGTTCACCATCAAAACAGCTTGTAGCATTTCCGTTGGCCAGGAGGGTGTGTGAGCTGCCGGCTTTATCATCCAAGCCTCCCTTCCAATCAGTATTTCCTGACAAACTGGTGCTTCGCACTAAGGCATCTTTCATGCCGAAAGTGGTTTCTCCATTTCATGTGGACCAATCTGTCACCCTACCCACTTTCTACATTCCTTCACGTCCCGCAAAGAAGAGCAGCGTCTCCACCATCTGGACCCAAAAAAGAACGTTGTCGTTCTACCATGACCGCACACGAGAGTTCCAGGTGGACGACCAACTCTTCGTGGGGTATGTTGGTGCGAAGGAAGGTTTTGCGGTGCAGAAACAGACCATCTCTCGATGGGTCGTTCCCTGCATCAAAATCTGCTACCCACTGGCAAAGAAGTAGCCTCCTGAAGGCTTAAGGGCTCATTCCACCTAAGCTAAGACTCCGGCCACTGTGTAAGCCTGTGCAGTTCCAGTCCTGCCTATCTATCAGGCAGTAACGTGGGTGTCCCTCCACATGTTTACCAGGCATTACTACCTGTACAGTCCGATCCACAGGGACGGGCATTTCACCTGTTTGGTCCTGCTGGACTTCTTAGTCTAAATTTGTCTGCAGACCCACCTCTGGGGATGTTATTGCTTGGGTATCTATTCAGAGGTACGGAATCTGCAGCTAGATGTCTATCCGATGAACAAGTTACTTACCTTCGGTAACGCCTTATCTGCTAGAGACCATAGTGATCAGCAGATTCCTTACCGATCCACCCATCCTCCCCGCTCTGTGGACAGATTTATAGGGTTAGGACTGATCCTTTTCAGGTCCCTAGTTTGGACACACCCGTGTCAGTGCACTACATGGTTCCACGCTTCTGGCGTGAAACGTAACTGACGTCTTTGTGCCGAAGTGGATCTTATATAGGTGAGGCGGACGTCACTTCCGGCACAGACGATGCAAGGAGCTGATCGATGCCATTTACTGGCAAACAGGGGTACTGCTCACGAAAAAATGTACGGATCCAGTCTGACACCCAGGGAGATTCAAAGGTAAGGGAATCTGCAGCTAGATATTGTCTCTAGCAGATAAAGCATTTCCAAAGGTAAGTAACTTGTTTAAGTATTCGGTGCTGTAAGTATTTATGCAAAAGTATCACCATCCACCCCACCGCCTACCTTCTGAAAAGAATTGGCTTTTCCCTCATCACCATTGTAGCTCTCTATTTTACAAGCGTGAATTAACCTTTCTCACTCTCACCGTACATTGGTTTCCTCCTTATATGTATCTACTGACATTATTTTAGATAGGGATCTGTTTAATTAGGTATACACTGACACATCCCCCCCGCCCTAACGTGCCGTTACCATTCAACACATCCAATTTTTTAATTTGGCGGCACCATGGTTCATCTGACCAGGGCACTATTGGGAGTATGCTAGATCAGAATCTCTATTGGAAGTATACTAGATCAGAATCTCCCTCATGTCAACCACGTGTGTGTACGATATATTTATACATTATCAAATTGTGGCACACCGGGACTCCAGTTTATTTATCATCATGGAGCCCTGTACCTTCTTACACATACACCCCCGGTGGGGACAAGTGGGGACGGTGGCTCCCCACTTTGAACACAGTACATTAGATGGCCATGTCCTTAAAGTTCAGGGCTATTCCCCCGCCCCATGTGTGTAGGAGGACTCGGGGTTTAACTCCCCCAGCACGTAATTCGGGACTCAGCGCTTCTCTTAGCTTGTCGATAGACATGATCATTTCTTATCGTGTTTTTTCATTATCCCTACCCTGGCGGTTTTATTGATATCAGCACGCGGAAGGCATGCACCATTAAATATAGGCCTTTGATGTCTGGCCACACGCTCCCACTTACAAGACTACATGCCTTGTTTCCATGGCTTACACTGGTTGCCTCCATGACAGCCCCTAGCTTCACGTTACGTAGGCTGTCACCGCCCTCCGGTCGCCAGCACACGTCATCACACGTCCCTCACGCTACACATGATCGGAACAATGAGGATCCGGAATACATGGATAAAACGCCTGGTGCTTGCCTTCACCACCACAATCCTACACGGTGGATGAAGGCGAGCAGCTTGGGAGGAGCACCACCCTTGGAGTAGTAAGGAGTGGGGGGAAGCAATGGGGGCACAACATTTTTCGTTTCTTTTGCCGCCATACCGTTATTTCCTTGCTGTAGAGCTACTGTGGGGGCAATGGGTTTGACATTTTCTCTAACCATGCCGGTCTGTGAAATCATGCATGGCCCATTTCAGCTAACCACCGTGATCGGCTTTATGTAGCAGGGCGATCACTGCTCACCGTCCTTTCTTTGACTTAGTGCCTTTCTCCTTAGTTGGTCACATATTAGCGCGCTGCACAGCAGACCAGGACCTAAAGCCCCCCGTTAGCAGCCATGATTATGACTACTATGGTACGGTGGTCAGAGTATTGCGCACTATGCAGCAGACAGGGTCCTTTTTTTTACCCTTTATGAGCGACCTGAACCACTACTACTAGAATAGTTTTTCACGCCTCTAGAGATATTCTTGCATATACTTTGGGCGCATTATGAGGAGACTGATGGTCAAGATACGAGGCCTCTTCTTACTCTTTTCCTGTACTGTATCTTGCCATTTTGTGATTATTAACATGACGATTTCTCTTTCCCGCAATTAAGAGTGTGACTAGAGGGGGTATCTCCTTGCCCACCATCAGTTCTAACTCCAAATAGGGTTAAACTGGGTGAGTAGACATGCACTGGACCCCTATTGTGATGAAAAAGGGTTTCAGGCTGAACAGGTCGATTACCCCTTTTCTAGGTTTGCCCGGCGTTAGCCGCTTCTCACCCAACTCATGATTACCAAATAAAGAGGCAGGCGCTGGAGACTGGAAGGCAGGAAACAGGAGTTTATTTCCGATCGGAACAGAACACGTCAAATCAGACAACAGGGTGTCTTCTCGAGGTGCTCTAAAAAGTTTCTCTACGGCTCCGTCTTTTATACACAGGTTTATGATGTACAAACATTCCTTATTGTAATAAAGACACTTTGAAGTACGAAAAGGCATGTTTGGAATCCCAGCTTCAGGCCTATTCCCATACCGGTTGCTCAGATGTTGTTTTCCCCTCCCAAATGTAACATGTGATTGTAATCTGCAGCCGGACGTCTTAACAGGACACGAGGGCAAGGGGGGGTGGTCAGATCTAAGGTTGGGCAGGCGATAAGATCACTTTTCGCTATGCGGGGCCGGAGGGGGTACATCCACGAGACCTAGTTTTATGATATGGGATTGGGTCGAGAGGCCAGGTGTAGCCGGGGGGGTGGGTCATCAGAAGAGAGGAAGGGTGTTCCTGGGAGGAATGCAGGGGTGTCGGTCAGATCTAGGGGTGTGAAGGCCTTGATTAATCACCGCTCCTCTGATGTGAGGCGAGGTCCTACTGTAGGAAGCAATAAACTGCATCTGTTGGGCTAGGTGATGGCCTGGGATCAGGCCGGGCAATCGGGCAGGGAGGAAGAGGTTACCAAAAGGGCCCGTTCTATGGGTAGGATGAAAGAGCGAGGGGCAGGGGTTCAGCACGGAGACAAGGTCGTGTTTAGCGGTGCATTTATGGCCCGAACAGGAGAGACCTGGGGCTGTCGGGGCGCGGGGTGCTTGCGAGGCTGGAGAGAGAGAGAGAGAGATGCTGGCTATTGGCAATGGGCAGAGAGGTCATGACACAAAGATGGCTACTATCTATGTTCGTGATGGGGCCTAAAAGGGAACAAGATGGCGGGGCCACTGTTTCGTGACTTTTGCTTTACCTTCAAAAGTGGCGAGGGTGAACACAAATGAACGCCACTTATGTACATATACATTGTCATTTTCCACAGTCGCCGCTTTTTACATAAGATAGGTCATTTCCGTGTTTATCATAACTGACGGGGTGTACATATAGTCGTGTGTAGTCCATGAAATAGCGTTTGTCAATACTGGTAGACTTGCATATAACCGTGTGCAGTTGATGCGACATACGAGGTGGAATACATATAAATTTACATTTGTCGTATTTAAAAAGTGACCGATGAAACATTTTACAGGCAAAAGTGGTTGAGGGAGGAAGTTAGTCCAATACAAGCAATTAGTCAAGGGGTGTAGAAAGTTCCGAAAAAAAGGGGGGTCTTCGCCACAGTGTCTTTTTAGTAGCGAGTCATCACTGGCAGGCTCTGGTAATTCGTTTTCTTACGTTGGCGCTGTTGAGCACCGGCGGTGGAGCTATAGGTCCAGCTCGGGTCCTTCTTTACACGTCGCAGGGTGTGATCTGTCCTTTGCCGTTAGGCCACAGTCCTGTTTCCTAGCTAATCTCTCTTAAGGGTGCCTTATGCTGGGCACCTGCATTTCTTTCTCGGAGTCAAAATCCACGTGGAAAGGATAGAAGGGGTTTTGTCGGATAATCGAGGGAGGAGAGGGCGGAGTGGGACCGGATCTTTGAGACGGACAAAGGGAGCAAAAGGGTGATGCGCAGGCAGGTCCATCAATCGGGTTCAAAGGGCGAGGACTTCTGGCACGCGTGGGTCAACAAGTAGAGGGCTTCAAGGCAGCCCTCCATTCCTTCGTTTTCTGCGTTTGAGAGTGGTGCATCGTCCCGCGTCCCGTTGCTCTGCGGCTCCATCTTAGGTCGAGGTCACACGCGCCTCACGATCTGTGGCCAGGCTGTGCGTCACGTCCAGCCCCTCTCCTCCGGTGACTGTGTATCCTTGAATGGGTACAAAACAGGTTTTAGCAAACTGGCAAGAGAAGGCATTTATACATTTCAATTCCGTCCCAGATCTAGGTAGCTGGGGGTACGTTTCATCGGTCACGGTCAGAAGTTATCACTGTGGAGCATGTATACAGGCATGTCTACTGAGTTTGTACTAAGTCTATTTGGTGTTCATTCATGTCGCATGTGGCTTTCTGACCCTAGCCGTCTTTTATCATCATGAGAGAGGGGTAGAGGCTGAACACTCTTTTCTCGGGGAGCAACAGTTAAGCAGGGTCATCAGTTATACCTCGAGTTTACGGAGCTGGGGTCAAGCGGGAGGAACGGGGACGTTTTGGACATCCGTACTTGGGTGCGGAGGGGTGGGGCAATCTGGGCATAGGAGATTGTGTTTCTAACGAGCTGAGAGCAGAAGGCCACTGACGTATAGTCCTCCTATAAAAAGGGCCAGATTAGGGGGACATCAGTCGTCTTACCTGTCCTTTCCTTTATAGCCAATTCGAGTTCTATCATTTTTACAGAAAGGAGAGGTAGTAACATGGCAAATTACAATTGTTTTAGTTTCTGGCAATTTGTCGATCACCTTTGTGTTCGAAAAACCAATTAGGCTCGTGCCGGCGGGGCACAACATTACCACACAAAGGAAGAGGGAGCAGGGGTCGTTCGCATTTTAAATGAACTATTCGGTACACGTACAACATGAAGAGAAAGGAAGAGCGAGAGAGAAACGTGTACAATAATAGGCCATTTTGGTGCGCACACAACACAAAACAGTAGGGGTCATATTATATAGAAACACAGACTGAGGGACAACGTAAATCCATATACTACGTACACATGAATTCAGGCGGGGGGGGTACATGTATTTACATACAGAACTCAAGACAAAACATAGAACAGTACTTGGCCAAAGATTTTTCCTCCTGCATGCTGCGCATCCTTAGTTTCCTATTTAATTTTGCCTGGCTGTCTTTTGCTGTTGGTCTCTGTTGCAAATATTTATACTTTCGTCAATTGTTCGGGAACTATCCTGGTCGGGCTAGTACTTACGGTGGGATCTTTGAATCGTTTTTAGCGAATGGGTATCCAGGCTGAGGCAACGGAGGGTGTTAGTTGGGGGAACAATGGGCAACTTCGAGTTTCATGGCGTAAGAATCTACTCGTAGGTGCACGTCATTCTTGGTTGCATTATTCGGGGGCCGGTTGGAGTCATATTTTTGTCATACTGCAATAACTCGCCAAGTTTCTGCTTCAGGCCACCCCTCCAGTCGCTGGGTTCAGAGAGAGAGAGACGGTCGTTCCCAAGTAAGGGAGTGTTATATCTATGTTTGCCCGTCGTGTATAGGCACCATGTTCAGACCCCCCCTTTTTTTCCCATTCCATCGGTCGTTCGATCATCACTCAAGTCGTACAAAAACATCTCTCTTATCAAGCCAATGCGTGCAACGTATATCCAGTCGAGTTATACACATCCGGTCATACACGCGTGCATTCATATCACCCAAAATAGTCATGTCCTCAGGGGCAGTCCCCATGGATAATGTATCATTTGTCCCCGCGGAACCATGGCGCGTTGCTTAGGTCTTCTCCATACTTTAGTCGATGTTCCGATGTGACCTGCAGAAAGAAGGGGAAAAAGAAGGGGTGGGGGCAGCGTTTTAAGACACATTCGCGCGCATAAACCCAAAAGGCTTTTACTTACCACGTATTCGACCTATCTCCGCGGGGTGCAGTCCCTTCCATCTCAGCAGTTTAAGCCCAGAGGGACTGGTGGTGCGGGAGGCATAATCATTGATGGACTGCACGTTGCATAGATCGCCCACGTGTGGTATTGCGGATCTTGTGTGGGGGGGGGGGGTAGAAACAAAAAGGGCATTCAGTGTAAAGTGGGGGTGAACTCGTGTTCTTCTTCGAGGAGTCGGGGTGGTCTACAGTGGTACTGGGTCTGGTTTAGGGGCATCTGAAACAATTTCCCTGAGATATGTGGCATACAAAGTAAAACAGAACACCGGGACCTTTATCGATTGCCTTATGTTGCACAAAAGAAAAAAACACACGCAACAAACTTGGATCATTCACATTTTCAATATTTCTGGGTACTTTGCTTTTTAACCTTTCAGTAATCGACTTGCTTTATTTCACCTGTATTTTACGTAGATCGGGAACAAGGGCTATGTATTCGAACTTACCAATCCAAAAGCTACGACTATATTTGTTTGTCACAAAATCTTTATTTAAAAAATGTTGACGTACAAATGCAGGCCTACAACCACGTGGGCCAGCCACGGAGCAGACTGGAACTGTACATGAGGGCATATTTATCTACGGAAAACATAACTGAGTCGGTGGTTTTATTTCATCAAGGTACGATAAGTGCAATAAAATCATATTGAAAATTCATTGTGGGTAAGTACCATCAGTGTCAAAAAGATTCGAACTTTCAATAATACTGTAATCAATGATGCGTCAGAACTTAATATCAAATTCATTGTTCGAATGTTCAAGCAATACTCATCCCCTCCCGCCATGTGCTTCAAAAACTGCATACATATCTCATGATATCAAGTCTGAGCATCCGGAACACAACGGGGAATTGCGAGTTTCGTTTTGTACCGGCGCCATTTTGGGTGGGGTCAGGCGGGTCCAAGTATAGTCAAAATGTCTCCACCAACTCGTGGTCGGACCAGAACCTCTTTCGGCAGTCCAGAAGTTTCGTTAAGGGGCAACAGAAGGGACCGGTGACATGATCCATCAATCAAAGAAAAGGGAGGGTCAACAATCTTTCCTACCGGGTCGTACTGATGTTCCACCGGAACTGATCAAATCGGTAGTCTGCAGTATTTTTGGTCATTCAAAAACTGAGGCTGGCGCCAGCATGAGGGCGCCAACGTCTCGTGGCTACGTCTTGGTCGTTCTGTGGGCAATCATTGCAGTCGTTCCCCATTGGGGGCCTTGGGCCCCTGCAGTTCTCGTAGAATCTTCAAAGCTGAGGAGAACGTGTCTGAACGGAGGACTCGTTTTTCTAGCTGGCCAGCGACCAGGCCATCCTTGCACGCCAGGTTCATTCCTGCAGAGTCGACCGCCATTTTTAGGAGTTCTGCAGCTACCGGCAGTCACTGGGTCAAATGAGCAGACGGACTCCAGCCTGCTGGGCGAGGCGTCGTTGCACCGCCGCAGTGGACGAGACCCTGCTGGGTGAGTGGAGCGTCGCTATACCGCAAGAGTGGACGAACCCTTTGCCGGGTGCGTGGAGCGTCCCTGCATCGCAAGAGTGGACGAACCCTGTGCCGGGTGCGTGGAGCGTCCCTGCACCGCAAGAGTGGACGAACCCTTTGCCGGGTGCGTGGAGCGTTCGGGGTGCAGCTGAGGGGCCTCCACCTGGGGAGGCGGGAGAGGCTCGTCCGCGCCGCCTCTCCCTCCCAGTGCACCCCACGGCGTCTCGCTCACATTTGTTATGGCCGGACCAGGCGATGAAGAAGAGGGGGGGGGGGTCGGAGGCATATGCAAGACATCCCCCCCCCCGTGGCCTGCAAGGCGCCGGGAGAAGAAGGGAATGGGAGGACCAGTTCATTCCGGGCCGGGCCATTCACCCCACGACTTCTCCGGCCGAGGGGCGGCTAGCCGCTCTTTACCATGGCCACCGGAGCGGGTCCCTTGCTTCATCCTGGGGACAGGCCCTGGCGCGTGGCGTCGCCTCCGGACTATTCGCTTAATGGTTCTCCACCCCAGGCCGCCACCGACGGCTTTTGTAGACTTTCTGACGCCCAAAAACCTACTAGAAAGTAGCCCAAAGTAGCCCGACATTGCTACTTTGGGGAAGGAGGGACAGGAACGGCGTCAAGCAGACGGCGAAATGCATTGTGGGTTTGTTGTTGCAGCCGTTTGCCGTGTAAATAGTTGTTTAATATATTTTTGTTCAAATAAAAACGTTTTAACCTGTTACTTTGCTATAGTGTTGTATATTTCTAATATTTGCCTAGGGTTTGTCGTTAATTGGGCGGGGTGGTCGGTGGAGCCGAGCTGTCTCGCAGTCATCATGGTGTTGAGTTCGGTTTTCCTCACTAGTTTCATATTTCCTGAGGGGTTGTTCCTAATGCTTCCATTTCAGTGAGGTTGAAAAGAGATCTCATCAGTGGCCTACTGATTTTACTCGATTCCTTTTGTTTTTCCTAACGATTCTTATGTTCTTTTATTTGCTAGCACGATACAGCGGCTAATCCGCATTTTCTTTATATATGTCCTTTTTATTAGGGGTGTCCTCCGGTGGAGCCAGATGGTCTACCTCTAATAAATGGTCCGGGCTGAACCAACTACTGAGCAATGGGGGGGGAGATAGGCATGACGGGTTACAACGGGGACAAAAGTCAGCACTAACTATCCTTCACTACTTTGCGGAGACTATGTAGAATATTTCTATTCTACAGTATTCGCAAATAGGGAATACCCAAAGAGAGAACCAATTCCAAACAGTCAAGTTCGGACAAACAATCAATCAATCAAATGAGGAATACAATAGGCGCGACGGGTTACAACGGGGGCAAAAGCCTGCGCTACCTACCCTTCACTATCTGCAAAGAGAGAGATCTTCCTGTTCCTCTCTGTTTGTAGGCAGAGAAGATCCTTTCCGAGAACCAATTCCGAACGATCAATGTTCGGTCAAACAATCAGTGGGGGATAAAAATAGGCACGACGGATTACAACGGGGGCAAAGGCCTGCGTTACCTATCCTTCACTATCTGCAAAGACTAAACAGAGTATGGCGACTCTGTGCTTGTTGCAAATAGAGAATGATCCAAAGAGAACCAATTCCAAAACAATAAATGCTTGGATAACAATCAATCAAATGGAGAGGGAAGTAGGCGCGACGGGTTACAACGGGGGCAAAAGCCTGCGCTACCCACCCTTCACTATCTGCAAAGGGAGAATACTCCTATCCTTCCCCGTTTGTAGACAGAGAATCTCTCAGGACAAAACAATCAAATGCGTAATACTAGTATTTTCCAATGACAATCAAACAATCAATTCGCAATTTGTCGTGTTTACACGACCTTACCCGGACCGTATGGACGGTTTCTCGTCTTCCGTTTCCAGCGCCCGATCGTCCTCTATTCTCCGTAATTGTTGTGGCACTCCTGATGGTTCCCAGTCAGGACCGTAGATCACTCGAGAGAGGTCTGCTCGGAACCAGTGAAGTTCGGATGATCGGCTGCCAGACAAGGGTCTATCGGGCAGGAGCTCTTCCCGATCGTTGCAGTCGTTCACTCCGTCGTCTGGACCTCTCCCACTGGATCCACGTGTCGCTGATGGGCCCCACGTTTGGGACGCCAATTGATGAAAAAGGGTTTCAGGCTGAACAGGTCGATTACCCCTTTTCTAGGTTTGCCCGGCGTTAGCCGCTTCTCACCCAACTCCTGATTACCAAATAAAGAGGCAGGCGCTGGAGACTGGAAGGCAGGAAACAGGAGTTTATTTCCGATCGGAACAGAACACGTCAAATCAGACAACAGGGTATCTTCTCGAGGTGCTCTAAAAAGTTTCTCTACGGCTCCGTCTTTTATACACAGGTTTATGATGTACAAACATTCCTTATTGTAATAAAGACACTTTGAAGTACAAAAAGGCATGTTTGGAATCCCAGCTTCAGGCCTATTCCCATACCGGTTGCTCAGATGTTGTTTTCCCCTCCCAAATGTAACATGTGATTGTAATCTGCAGCCGGACGTCTTAACAGGACACGAGGGCAAGGGGGGGTGGTCAGATCTAAGGTTGGGCAGGCGATAAGATCACGTTTCGCTATGCGGGGCCGGAGGGGGTACATCCACGAGACCTAGTTTTATGATATGGGATTGGGTCGAGAGGCCAGGTGTAGCCGGGGGGAGGGGTCATCAGAAGAGAGGAAGGGTGTTCCTGGGAGGAATGCAGGGGTGTCGGTCAGATCTAGGGGTGTGAAGGCCTTGATTAATCACCGCTCCTCTGATGTGAGGCGAGGTCCTACTGTAGGAAGCAATAAACTGCATCTGTTGGGCTAGGTGATGGCCTGGGATCAGGCCGGGCAATCGGGCAGGGAGGAAGAGGTTACCAAAAGGGCCCGTTCTATGGGTAGGATGAAAGAGCGAGGGGCAGGGGTTCAGCACGGAGACAAGGTCGTGTTTAGCGGTGCGTTTATGGCCCGAACAGGAGAGACCGGGGGCTGTCGGGGCGCGGGGTGCTTGCGAGGCTGGAGAGAGAGAGAGAGAGAGAGAGAGAGAGAGAGAGAGAGAGAGAGATGCTGGCTATTGGCAATGGGCAGAGAGGTCATGACACAAAGATGGCTACTATCTATGTTCGTGATGGGGCCTAAAAGGGAACAAGATGGCGGGGCCACTGTTTCGTGACTTTCGCTTTACCTTCAAAAGTGGCGAGGGTGAACACAAATGAACGCCGCTTATGTACATATACATTGTCATTTTCCACAATTGGGCAGTGGATGTGACTGTTTGAACTATAGCAGGATGTATGCAAACACTGATATTTTATTTGTAGCTAAGATTATATATCTGTTTAGGTAACTGTACCTCCAGTTTTCACATACACACGTGAAACTAGAGGCACTATGGATCTCTCGTGGGGAATGAATGAAACACTAGAGTGTATTTATGTGTAGACAAATCACTATACACATAGAAGTAATCTTCTCAGTACATAACAAACTGCTTGTTTCTTCGCTTTTCTCTCCCATTATACTGGTGTTCCCTTTTATTCCCTTTTTAGTAATTCCACTACTATGCTAGTTGAAATCCCTCGATACGGAAGAACAGGTTTAAAAACACCCTTTTATCTCAACTGGAGGTGGGAGTATCAATACACTGGGACAGGTAGAGTCCTGAGGAAGGCTGGGGTGACCCTACAATCAGGGCACATACACATAGCTAAAAAATGTTGACCACTTGGCAGTAAAGGAGGGGTGTTAGGAGCACATAGCATCTCCCAATCACTACGATCCTTCATGTTTTTAACCCTGGCCAGAGGGTCCAGGAATAAAGTCTTAGGCCCAGCGACACTTCCGAGCTAGTTTTAACTCACACAACACTGCATTTTCACTACCGTCGTTAACAGCCACTTTGAAATAAACTGTTTCTCTCTTTGTTGTATTGTCTTCTCTCACCGATAGCTCCAGCGGTTGCGTGGCTACTCCGGGGTGTATTGTAAGAAGCCCTATGATGAAGCATACTTTTGAACAAAACAAGGGAAAACCCAAAAGGAATAACACTAGGGTCCTTGGGCAATAGTCTATTTTAAAGAACAGGGGACCCTAGAAAATTTTAGGATCAAGCATAGAGTAGACATACACTCAGTAGTACAAATGTCCTTTGTCCAGCCGGACAGGAATTTATTTTTTGAATAACATATATTAAATCATATGGTAAACATTTATACACAAATGGGTACAACCTGTAACCCACAGAAAACAAGACAAAACAGGAGAAAGCAAATTATGCAAGGACGTTCAAGGCAGTCTGTACTAGTATTCAGTTTTTTACAGACTTAGATTCATTTTTAGCAAACCATTGTAAAGCATAATGTGACTTTGCAACATATGGTGCTTTTTAGGGTCGACGACGTTTCGATGCAATCTCGGGTACATGCATCATCATCAGGACAAAAAGTTAATTGAACATTTCATGTTTGTCTTGAGAGCATTTACAGAGCCTCTATGACATATTTACATAATGGCTAGGAGAGAGAATTGGGAAAAAAGACAAAAAACAGTTTAACATTAATTATAAAGTAAGCTAGGCATGATAATGATTCTCATTCCGTGAATGGATACACTTAAGGTGAGGAGGTGAAGCAGTAGTGAGAGAAATAAAGTTATTACGCTAGTGAGTAATAATTCCTGTTCAGTCAATGGAGACAATAATAGGTGAAAAAGGTGGAACGCGTTGGAATATCTATAAGGTTCATTTCACATGTGCCTCTGCATGCCGGTCGTCGTTTGTGTATCCATGCTTTTCAACCGACTTTAAACTAAGGTCAGGTGACAGATCGTGGCGTGGGTAATTTGCAAACTATTCGGCGCAGTGACAATTGTTCGGCGCGGTGATATTAAGTGCTCAGGGCAAGTGGGAAAATTTATACCTGCGTGACGGAACACGCGGGATTCAGGTCAGAAGGAACAAGATTAGGGGTATGTAATTCCCTGACTCTACGGAAATAAATAGGAATGAAGGGAGATTAGATGTGCAGGAGGCTGCCTTAAATTACAAGCGCTAGTGCCATATTGAGAAGTCGAGTGGATACTCACTAGAAATATATAGGCAGGTCGGTTATCGCACTGCGGGGATAAAAACGCGGAGTCAGATTTAGTTGAAAAATTACCGCTAGAATATTTAAGTGACGCCGCCAATTGCCCGTAACTCGAGGTAGACTTACGTAATATTTAGGGGATCCAATTGTTACTTTCACGGTAGCGGAGTGCTCCGGCGTTTAGAAGGTTCTAAGGGATAAAGACGGAATATTAGCTAGGGGAATAGATTACACTATATTGGAGACACACGGGTGCTTCATGGCTGAAAAGCAGAGAGCTATTGCAACTTACTTGATAGCGTCTTGCTCGATGGCACGACGGATGGGGTTCTGGCACTGATGGCTGCCGGGAAGCAGGCAGGGCGGGATATTTGAAGATTATGAACATTGAAGTAGGACATTCAGCAGGGTGCGGGCGGCGGCCATCTTGGAGTGGGGGAATTATCTAGAAAGGGACTGGATACCTAAGTGCATCAACCCTCATATTCAAGGGAGGGTTGGAGGTATATCCAACACGTATGGGGCAGTGCCGGCCAGGCGGGTGGGCGATGAATGGGCAAGGATCAGTGAGTGAGTGCTCAGTGCAGATTAAGAAACCCGTGACTTTTGTGACTTAATATACAGACTTTAAAATTCAAAGTATATTACATTGTGATCTCTATTTACAGGGGGGAATTTTCTGAATAGGCTAATATTGTCTGAATGCAGAGGCTTATAGTAATGAGGTCCAGTCCTCAACTCTGTTCAGGCCCGTGCGTATACTGTCCGTTCGCAAGATCCAGTGGAGCTCTTCTTTGTTCATGATTTGGGCAATGTCTGCACCCCGGGGGGGAGCTTTTACCTGTGTGATCACAGTCCATGTAAAGTCGTTCTCAGTGTGGCCTTTATCCATGAAGTGTTCTACCAGCGGTGCATTAGCCGTTTGACAGCGAATCCTGCTTCTATGTTGTCCTATCCGCAGCTTTACCTTCTGGCTGGTTTGACCTATGTATATTTGCATGCATGGACAAAAAATTGCATAGACTACATTCGACGAGTTGCAATTAGTGAAAAAATGTCTTTCATATTTGATGTTGCCAAAGGTGAATGTTTTTCCCTCAGTGGTTGAATCACAATAAATACATTGGCCACATTTCGCATGCCCCTTGAGGGTGGGCAAATTCCACATATCATTGAGCGTGGTTCTGGTATCAGGTTGTGGAAGTGAAGCACATACTAGGTGGTCTTTTATATTTTTGGATCTTTTGAAGGCAAACAGGGGGCGTTCCAGATTTAGGCACCCAGCATTGAGCACTGGCCAATGTTTAAGGACACTTTTTCTGATCGCATTGGATGCGGGGGAGAATGTAGTAACACAGGTGATTCTGTCTTGGTCATTCTTTATTCGGGGTTAAAGTCTTAGGCCCAGCGACACTTCCGAGCTAGTTTTAACTCACACACCACTGCATTTTCACTACCGTCGTTAACAGCCACTTTGAAATAAACTGTTTCTCTCTTTGTTGTATTGTCTTCTCTCACCGATAGCTCCAGCGGTTGCGTGGCTACTCCGGGGTGTATTGTAAGAAGCCCTATGATGAAGCATGTCACACATTTGTGTGAGTGATGGCGGTATTAGCACACACAGCACGTGCCATCACGAGATATAAACATTTTTACTCCCTACTCCTTCTGGTGTACTAAGTATTGACGGGGTTGGGGTTGGTGAGTCTGTACACTCACCCCTTCTTTTGTGTGGACTAATGTATAGAGCGGCGGTTCAGCCGCAGGGGAATACAGAACTTTTTAATAGCATTTGAAGTGTGTATTTTGCACTAACTATCAGCATGCAACACCAGCTTGGTGTTTGAAGAGTCCACCACTACAGGGGATATATATATATATATCCTTTTTTTTTAACATGGCACAAGATCAGGGACTATCGTTTGGAGAAGACATGGTGGCTGAGATCTTGGCAGGTCCTTTCCTATTGGGTGACTCTGCTGTCAACAGGGTCCTAACACAAGGGGAAGGTTGGGACACCCTCCTAGAGCTCAAGAGATCACATGTGAAGACCATACTTCATGGGGCTATCCTTACTGAGTATCTGAGGGGTAACGCAGCTCCACGCGGTCTCCTAGTCACCAATGAACCCCTCATCTTCTTGGAGGACGTAGCATTTAGAAAGGATTGGCTAGTCACTTGTCTCTTGGAAATGCACCAGGGATTGGCTAGTCTTAAGACTAGCCAATACCCTGTTGATAAAGATACAGACTAGTGAGACAGGACTAAAGGCAGAGGTCGTCACGGCCACGTTCAGTCACAATCTGAACGAGGTTAACACCAAACTGGGGGAATACCGCGATTACTTGATGCAATCCAAAATCACCAAATTGCAAAAGGATTTGAATTTTTTTCCCAAAAGAGAAGGTTTATCCTTATACTACCGATGCGTATGTCCAACAGAAACTGGCAGACATGAAAAGAGGTAACACACAAAGTAGGAAACGCCAGGACACCGTTAGTAGATCCAGCAACAGGAGTGACAATGACTTCCCACAGCGCAGGAGAGGTAGGGGCCGTGGGTATCAAAGGGGACTGAGCCCCTTTTCCCCCCCAACCCCTTTCAAAGCTACCCCAACCAGGACTACAATTGGCCAATGATGGGCTTCCCTCAACATCCAGGGTTCCAGAACCCCATTTCCAAACAGCACAGTTTCAACAACCACCGGTCCCTTTTTTAGGGAGAGGCAGTAACATGGGCAGGGGCAAGCAGAAAGGACAACGGAGGGTCACCTGGGATGACCAGGAATTGAACCAATGGGTGACTAGGAGCATGGCCCGAGCATGCAACCGGGAACGAGCAGGGAACATCTCTAGTGGTGAACCTCTCCTCGACGGTCCTTACTAGGGCACAGGACAACCTCCTCAACAAAGGCCTGGGTTTTGTCCCTACGAACTACTTGGACCACTTCCAACTACGCCAAGAGTTGGCCACCTTCTTCAGGAGTGTAGGACTTAGAGTATTCTTTGAGGACGCGGAAGATAGAAAAATGGCGATAGGAGACACTGTTGCGCCCCAAGTCTACTTTCACACCACAGTTGGCTACCCTTCCACAGGCGATAGGGACTTTCGAACAGGCGTTTATACACGACCTGGAGAACGTAAGGGGACAGGATGTACGCTCCTTTTCTAACATGACCAAAGTCGAGAAGGCTGCACTGAAAAAATGCAAGGAAAATCCTGCAATTATCCTAAAACCGGCGGATAAAGGAGGAACGATAGTTGTCTTGGACAAGACAACGTATGACAATGGATGCATACGTCTCCATTCTGATGACAGAAACTATCAAAGGCTAGGAAGAGACCCCACGCTGGAGGTAACAAGGGACATTGCCACCCTGGTGGAGGAGGGTCTAGCAAACAATTGGATTTCCAAACATGAGGCAGAATATCTTATCAAGAGTCAACTGAGAACACAGTATTTTCATATTCTGCCCAAGATACACAAAGTTACTAGACCCCTGCCTGGGAGATCCATTGTGTCGGATCCCTGTTGGAGCCGTTATCACAATTTTGTGATTTCTTTTTGTTAGATTTGGGGGTCTCTAGTTAGCCGAGGTAGGTACTTTTGACCAAGTAGGGACCCTTGCGTCTAGTCAGGGTATGGGGTAAACTCCAAAAATAACCCCTGCTCACCCCCTTGATAGCTTGGCACGAGCAGACAGGCTTATCTCAGAGGCAGTGTGTAAAGCATTTGTGAATACATACAGCAACCCAGTGCCAACACTACAGATGGACACCACACAAGTTGTAGTATAAAAATAAGTGTTTTTATATAGACTTAACACAAGACCACAAACGACAAAAATCCACAATACTGTACTTTAAAAATAGTAGAAATGGCTTAGTTCTCTTTAGATGTAAAATGCGACACTGAGTTAAATGTACCTTTGGATGCGTAACGATGCTATACGACAAAAGTGTTGCAGGGAAGGTGATGCATCGGTTTCTTACACGCAAGAATGGTGATGCGTCTGGTCCCTACTGCTGCGTAGGGGATGAGTTGGTTCTTCTCCGCATGGGGAGGTGATGCATCGGTTTCTTACTGTGCTTCCGTGGCAATGCGACCAGCAGCGCCGTGATGCGATGAAGAACCTGTGCAATGAAACAAAATGGCGTCTTCTTCCTGATGCGACAACGATGCGTGCACGCCCGAGGGCCGTGCGGCGACACAACAATTCTTCTGAGCCGCGACAGGCCCTGCGACATGCTTCTACGGTGATGCAACAGCGTCTGCTGCAACGGCGACACTCTTCTCCAGTGATGCGAGGCGCTTCGGATGATGCGATGGGGGCGGCATACTACTCCGGTGATGCAACGGCGTCTGCTGCAACGGCGACACTCTTCTCCGGTGATGCGATGACCATGGCTGCGGTGGCAACACGCTTCATTGTCTTGACTCGCGCTTCCAGCTCACAGCGACTCGCAGTCTCTCAGAAGGCCCAGCTCAACAGCAGGCACTTCAATTCCCAGCAAGGGAAGGCAGGGGAGCTGGTTGTTGAAGTCTGTTGTCCCTGAGACTTCAGCAGGAGGCAAGCTCTATCTCAAGCCCTTGGAGATCCTTTACAAGTTGATTTGAAACTAGCACAAAGTCCTTTCTCCTTTCTTTAGCAGTGCAGGCCAATCCCCCAAACAGCACTCAGCTTAGGGATAGTCTCCTCCTCAGTTTCTCTGGTGCCTCTCCTCAGCAAAGGTTCTTCTTGTTTCCCTAAAGTGATCTCAAGTTCTGGGTTCTGAGCCCCATATTTTTTGTAATTGTTTTTTTTAAAAGCAGGAATCCAGTTTTGTTTTAACTATTAATCTTTTTTCCCCACAGTTGCTGTTGCGTTTTTTTTTTATTTATAATTTTCATTGAAGGCATACAATACACAAAAACAAAGAACCTTACAAGCTTCCATTTATATAATATAGACATGTATTACAGTTCCAATTGTCCATCGTAGCAGCGACCAAACATTTACAACGTATAGATCTCCCCGCTCTACAGTTGGGTGTGCTCGGAGATAAGTGACCAGATACATCCATCCGATAATCCCTGGATTTGGATCCCGTTGGCAGCTCTTCCTCATATGTCTTTAGGGTGTCTTTAAAGTAAGCTATGTCCTTAATCCATAGTTTGGCCTGTGGACTAACCCTGCTACCCCAACCAACGATATCCTGCGTTTAGCCAGAAGGAGTGCAATGAGACAGAATTTACGTTTAGTGGATCTTACATTAGTGACTAGGCCCAGAAGGCATGTATGAATTGAACAGTCAATAGACACTTCCAGCATTACACTCAGGATTTGTATAATCTCATTCCAGTGTATTCTAATGGAATGGCACTCCCATGTGAGGTGAATGAAGTCCGCATCATCTGCCCCACACATTCTGCATCTGGAATCTGTACGAAGACCATATTTATGTAGCTGCACTGGAGTATAATAGGTTTGGTGCAGGTATTCATAATGGAGTATATGTAAATTACCATTTGGAGTAAGCATACTGGTTATGTTGCTACAGATAGCCCATTCTTCCACTGTGAGGGGCGTGTGAAGCGTATTGTTCCATCGCGCTAATGTCTTATTCGTATTTTAAACTATATTGTCTTGAAGGTGTGTATACAATCGTGTTACCATATGAGAGCTGCTTGGTGTTGTGATAAGCATTTGTAGCGTATGAAGGGTTTCAGCTCACTAGTGTACAGTTTCTTAATGGCGCCTTGTAGTCTGTGGTAAGGGAACCGAAATAGAAGAGTCTGATTACCATGGCGCACATGTCAATTTTTGGGGTGCCAGAGGGTGTCAAAGTGACACCCCCCTGCACCCTTGCAGAATTCGGTATTTACCGATTCGGTAATTACCGAATCGGTATTTCCTATCGATTCCTATGGGCTTTGAACCCATAGGAATCAATAGGAAATACCGATTCTGTATTTACCGAATGGGTAAATACCGAATAGTACCGATTCGGTAATTCCACATCTGGAATTACCTACATCTCCCCCCTTCATATTTACCAACTCTTAAATACCGAATCGGTAAAATTCGGTATTTAAGAGTCGGTAAATATGATTTACCCACATCTTGCCCTAGATCTTCAAGCTCTACAAATGTGCCGTTAGCATATAGGTCTCCCAGCTTGTTAATACCCGCCCGATGTAGCAAATCTGTACCTACTGCCCGATGTAGCAAATCTGTACCTACTTTGTCTTGGGTAACAGATAACCCTGGGTGAAAAAGTAGTGTCATCGCCGGCGCATACAGTGGCAGTTTATTTGCTAGTTTCCCCATCTTTTGCCAGGCTGCATTTGTCGTATCAATAGTGTTAATGGCGCACCGATGTATGCGGGCCCGCCGACGTGGAAGGATAGCATTCAATTGAATAGGATGCGCTTCCCCGTCTTCAATCGCGATATGAGGCATATAGGGAATGGGATGATACCAAAAATGCGCGTATTGCGCGTGAGCGCATAAATAATAGAGATGGAAATCTGGGACCCTGAATCCTCCTTTAGCGAACAATAGTGTTAGAGCGTGCAGTTCAATACGGGCTTGTTTGCCTGCCCATATGAGACGGTTTACTACAGTAGTCAATCTTTGGAGGACCGCTTTAGGTGGGGTAATGGGAATATTATTAAAGAGATACAAAAGCTTAGGAAGTACGACCATCTTAACAATGGCAGTCGATCTGCCAATGATAAGGGTAAGTGTATCTACCGGACAACTTTTTCTTCAAGTTTACTAATAGTCGTCCCATTGTTGGCACGAATAACCTTTTCTGGGTCACGATGATACCACACCCCAAGATATTTGACTGGATCTGCTTGCCATTTAAGAGGGTCTTCTACTTGATGGGGTAAAGTAGAGTCTGTCAGTGAGATGATGATGGATTTAGTCCAATTAATTTGATGACCGGAATGACACCCATATTTTATATATTCTCGGAGCAGCGGGGATAGATTGGTAGCAGGATTTTTAACATATAGCACTATATCGTCTGCATATAGTGAGATATTAAGTGGCCGTTGTAGAAACTACAGAGCAGTGTATTTGTGACCCTGCCGTATTTTGCATGCCAGTGGTTCTAAGGCAATGGCAAAAAGTAATGGGGATAGGGGGCAGCCCTGCCGTGTACCTCTTTAACCACTTGGCTGCTAAGGGTCCTCGACGAGCTCCATTGACTTTCCATTGAAATCAATGGAAAGTCCATGACGAGTTACCCTTGTCATTAGCGCTGAAGTGGTTAAGTTTTGATAACGTCCGACACATATTTATTAACTCGTATACGCGCTGTGGGCTTCGTGTATAATATTTGAATCCATTGTAGAAAGATAGGGGGGAATCCATTGTTATATAATATAGTGTGCAGATACGGCCATTCGATCGAGTCAAATGCTTTTGCTCCATCCAACAAACAGCAGC
Organism: Lissotriton helveticus; assembly: GCF_964261635.1. Classification (NCBI taxonomy): domain Eukaryota; kingdom Metazoa; phylum Chordata; class Amphibia; order Caudata; family Salamandridae; genus Lissotriton; species Lissotriton helveticus. The sequence continues at coordinate 152,952,554 of NC_136070.1, forward strand.
CGCTTGAAGGTCTAGGGCAAGATAATTGGATAATGCAAAGAGCGTTCGAGTATTATGGGCAGTAGAACGACCAGGAATAAAGCTGAATTGGACCGGCAGTACGATATTAACCATTAGCGGCTTCAGTCATTACGCAAGCAGCTTTGCCAGAATTTTGGTGTCAGTGTTCATTAGGGATAGAGGCCTGTATGAGTCACACTTCTCCGGATCTTTATTAGGTTTCAGTAGAGCAATGAGCATGGCCTCTCTTAGCGTAGGAGGGAGAATCTGATTGCTATGGGCGTCACCATTCATTTGTACAAGGTGAGGTGCAAGCAGGTCTATGTATACCTTATATAATTTGCTTGTAAAGCCGTCCGGTCCTGGTGCCTTACCATTGGGAGGAGACTTTACTATTTCTGTGACTTCTACAGTCACCGGTTGCGCTAGATACTCCCTCTGTGCATCTGATAGCCAGGCCAGCGCTACATCTTCCAAGTATGCCATAACTTCGGATGGTGCAGCCGTTTCTCGCGACGAATAAAGATCTCCGTATATGTTCATAAATGCTCAGAGTAAGCCCTGTGTATCATAGTGAGATGTGCCATCATCATCTTTTATAAAAAGAAACATATGTGCCTTATGCCCCGCTCATATTTTGCTTGCCAGAGTGTGTCCCGGTCTGCCCCCCTCACCATATGTTCGTGCTATGTGCCGTTTTGAGATCTATTTGAGTTCGTCCTCTGCAAAGTCTTGATATTCTGACAGAACTGTCCTAATATCACTCAGAATGGACATGTTATGTGTCTGTTCATATTCTCGTTCTAAGGCACTTAGGGCCAGATGTAGCAAAATCAGAAATACCGACTCTTAATTACCGAATTTTACCGATTCAGTAATTGAGTAGGTATTTCTAATGTAGGTACCAATGCGGTAAATTTTACCGAATCGGTAACTACAGAATCGGTATTTGCAATTGAATCCTATGAGCCTTGAAGCCCATAGGATTCAATATCAAATACCGATTCGGTATTTACAGAATCGGTAAATACTGAATTTTGCAAGGGCACAGGGGGTGTCACTTTGACACCCTCTGGCACCCCTGTTTTAGGCTTGTGTGCCATGTGGCACACATACATGCCTTAGGGCCACATGGCACACAAGCCTAAAACAGGGGTGCCAGAGGGTGTCAAAGTGACACCCCCTGTGCCCTTGCAAAATTCAGTATTTACCGATTCTGTAAATACCGAATCGGTATTTGATATTGAATCCTATGGGCTTCAAGGCTCATAGGATTCAATTGCAAATACCGATTCTGTAGTTACCGATTCGGTAAAATTTACCGCATTGGTACCTACATTAGAAATACCTACTCAATTACCGAATCGGTAAAATTCGGTAATTAAGAGTCGGTATTTCTGATTTTGCTACATCTGGCCCTAAGTGCCTTAGAACGAGAATATGAACAGACACATAACATGTCCATTCTGAGTGATATTAGGACAGAGTGATATGAGCGGGGCATAAGGCACATATGTTTCTTTTTATAAGGCATGTATGTGTGCCACATGGCACACAAGCCTAAAACAGGGGTGCCAGAGGGTGTCAAAGTGACACCCCCTGCGCCCTTGCAAAATTCAGTATTTACCGATTCTGTAAATACCGAATAAAACAGGGGTGCCAGAGGGTGTCAAAGTGACACCCCCTGCGCCCTTGCAAAATTCAGTATTTACCGATTCTGTAAATACCGAATCGGTATTTGATATTGAATCCTATGGGCTTCAAGGCTCATAGGATTCAATTGCAAATACCGATTCTGTAGTTAGGGCATGTATGTGTGCCACATGGCACAGGTGTACATGCACAGATGTGCTTGTACACCTGAATAGGTATTTTACCATGCAATTGTATTGCATGGTAAAATACCGATTTTCAAAGCCCTGTGTCAATGTTAAAATTGGCACCTACATACCAAACATGCATTTTTGGTAATTTTACCGACCGGTATATTTACCGATTCAGTAAAATATACAGAATCGGTAATTTTACCGATTTCTGTAATTTTACCGAATCAGTAAAATTACAGATTCGGTAAAATTACCGAAAATGCATGTTTTTTTATCCCCCTACATCTCCATTGCCATTTACCGGTAGGTAACGGCCGAATTCGGCCGTTACCTGCCGGTAAATGGCCAAAATCTCCCACCTACATCTGGCCCTTAGTCTACCCCCTCGCTGCGTGAGTTGAGCTCGGATGTCATTGAGAATGCCCGCAAGTAACACTAATACAGACACCACGAATAGCAGCTTTAAATGCCTCCCATAATAAGCTGGGATCATCTGTGGAGGCCTGATTTGATATCAAAGTATTCAGTAATCGCTTGCGCTATGGTATCAGAATATAACGGGTCCAGTAAAGCTTTGGCATTAAATCTCCACACATAAGGTGCTGGTGTGTAATGGGGGAAGTTCAATACTTAGCAGCACTGGTTTATGATCAGAAAGTGTTTTGGGCAGGTGTCTAATTTGCTTGGTCCAGTTCATGATCTCCTCTGTCCCTATCCAATAATCTATTCGAGACTACTGTGGACTGTGGCATGGTATGTGGCTTCCCTGTGATGTGGGTAGCGTGCCCTCCAGATGTCTACCAAATTAGCTTCTGACATAATAGCTTGCATCACAGTCACCGCTTGCCTATGCGACTCTCTAGAGGAATCCTATGTATCTAATTGCTCATTTAATGAGGAGTTAAAATCCCTGCCCCATAGTAATGTCATGTCAGGTAGGGCCTCCAATTTATTACATAACGATTTATAAAACTCAGGATCATCCACATTTGGGCCATCTGTATTGATTATGCCTATGCGATGCCCACGAAGGAGCCCCATGACTATAATATACCGGCCCATGTCATCAGCTATGGTATGCTCTATGTGAAATTGCATTCCCTTTTTCATTAAGATTACCACGCCTCTAGAGTAGGAAGAGTATGAGGATGTCTGTCGTCTCCGCCCACCTACGCCCTATTTGGCTGTTAGTAGATGGGGCCATGTGAGACTCCTGCAGGAGTGCTATATGTATGTGCAATCTGTTGGGTCCCCATATTTATACTAGCAAATCCTTTGTCCTCTGAAGGCAGAGGGTCCTGTACCCAGCCCAAACCAGTTCTGTGCAGTCCTGGAGCACTTTGTTGACAAGACTCCTTCTTTCCTTTGACAGTGTGGGCCAGGGACATCAGACTCACCACAGGAGGTGGAGCCAGCATTGTGGAAGGCAGGCACAGCCCTATCCAGGTCCCAGGTGCACTCCTCCCACCCATCTACATGCAGATAGCACTATTCAACCCTGTGCTGACACACCCTGTCTCCTGGAATACCCCAGCCCTTGTCACTCAAACTCCAGACAAGGAATACACAACCTAGCAGAGGCAGGCTTGGACAGTTAGGCTAGAAAATACCTACTTTCTAAAAGTGGTATTTTCAAACACAAAATGTTAAAACCACCTTCACTAAAAGATGTATTTAATCATTCTGCGTTCAGGCTTACTAAACTCGAATTTCTACCAAGTTCCCCGAGTCATTTAGGATTATAAGCTGTAATAATCAAACTGCCCATTCTGGCCTATGGGGAACAGTTAGCCTTGCAATAGTGAAAAATGAAAATGGCTGTAAGTCACTATTAGCACATGCCACACACACCAGGGCGTGTCATACCTTTTACCCACAATGCACCCTGCCCTTGGGCCTGCCGTAGGGGTGACTAATATGCAGAAAATTGAAGGTTTAGGGACTGGTAAGTGGGTGCACTTGCCCAGTCAACATGGCAGTACCAGACGGCACACAGGCTCTGCAATGGCAGACCTGAGAGACACTTTTACAGGTTTCTGTGGGTGGCACAACCAGTGCTGCAAGCCCACCAGCAGCATTTGGTTTACAAGCCCTGGGCATACTCAGTGCACTGTACTAGGGTCTGACAAGTAAACCAAACCAGCCAATCATGGAATCACTAATCCATACATCAATGTACAATAGGGAGCACTTGCACTGTGGCACTGAATAGCAGTGGTACTGTGCCCAAAGCATCTATAACCAGCAAAAACACATGCGGCAACATAAGAAAATGGGAGACCCACGTCAACAGTGCCAGGTCTAACACTTTTTAAAACCATTGGTCCAGAAGTTGCCAGCTTACCTGCGGGACACCTTGGATATCTTAAACCACTTAAAAGATCTGGACTTAGATCCTAACAGTGAATTCCTCATAGGCCATGATATCGAGGCATTGTATACCAACATCCCACAAAGAGAGACCCTCAGGTCCTGGAGGATATACTGTTCGAAGAGGACTGGCATTATCAAACACCACGTGCCTTCATCTTGAACCTAGCTGAGATAGCACTAACAAAGAATTACTTTGAATTTGAGGGGACCCTCTACTTGCAGACCCACGGAACCTTCATGGGCAGTACCTTTGCCCTGAGCCTGGCGGGTCGGGTACGTGGGTGCATTTAAAAATAAACGTGATTATTGACCCACTATGCCCATGGATTGAGAATATAAGACTGTGGCGTTGTTATATCGACGACGTGCTTTTGATATGTAAGGGTGATGAACTATCGGTCACCCAATTCCTTGACTGGTTAAACCATAGTAATCCCCTCCCCCATTTTACATTGACTGTCACTAAGACAGGTTTACCATTCCTGGACCTAATGATTGAACCTGAGTGAAGTGAAGTGGTGTGGCTCACTGGTTAGAGGTGACAGACCCGGGAGCAGAGGACGGCCTGGGACCAGGGTTCGATTCCCGACGCAGCAGGGTCTTGGAAAAGTGTCAATGGACTCGATAATTCTCGCCTCGGTGCCTACTCTAACTAGGGATCACACTCGGCAACTCTGGGCATTAGCTTGCCTCATCTCCACAACGGCCCCCCACATACACCGGGGATGCCTGGTTTCACCTTGGAGATACCCAGTTGGGACCATCTCACAGGGAAAGCCAGGACGTGTTCCCCAGCGGTCTACAGCGCAGAGATACTCCTTCGGGAGTCGATTCTAGCGCTTTAGAAACCCGCAATCAATCAATCAATCAATCAACCGAAGGAAGGGAGACTTCACACAAGAGTCTATTATAAACCCACAGACAAGAATGCCCTACTTACTTATGATAGCTTCCACCCTAAATCTCTCAGAGAGAATTTGCCAGCGAAATCAAGTTTTAAAGAGGAAGCGACCCTCCTCTCCAATAAACATACAAAAAGGGGGTATCCGGAGCGCACCATCAAAAAAGCCAGGAAGGGGGCGTGTCTAAGATGGCGGCGTGATCGGACGTGGGTCTCTGGAGCTCCCTGCCCGATCCCGCCTAACCGCCGCAAATTTCGCTTAATGTCCCCTTAAAAAGCGAGGTACAGCATCAGGGACGGCGCTACATTGCTGCGATATTCCCGGAGTGCAGACATCAGCCGGTGGGCTCTGTCAGGCTCGCGGACGAGAGGGAACGCTATTCCGCGATCTGTCATGGCGGCTCCGCGAGGGACCTGAAAGGCTCCGGCGCCGCTGCTCTGGAGTCCCTGAGTCGGACAGGGCGAGCCAGCACCACTACAAGCGGAGCGATCTGGTCGACGCTCTCTGCCGCCGCCGCCAGTACTGTGGGGACAAGGGGCGAAACTCAGCCGTCCGGCGACCTGGCCGGGCTCAGGAGGATCCGGCCGGAGGTCGTGAAAATCGAGGCCCCGGCTCTGGGCCTACCCCTCGGTCCCGTACGCTCCCTGAGGCAGCCGGTCGGAGCGACCCTGCGCAGCCGAAGCGGGCCCCACCAAAGGCGGACCGCACGAAGCAACTCCCCCCACAGCACTTCGGGATTTTGAGAGCCCCGACGAACCGGTGCAGCCCCTCCGCGACCGGTAGAGGTGGCGCTGATGAGGCTTCGCAGTCCACAGCCCTGGTGCACACCCGGAGAGGGAGCGAGGCGGCGCTGGGACGCTGATGTCGGACGGCGGACCGCTCCTGGCACAGTGAACGGAGGTGAGGAGAGCGGAGGTGGGCACCGGAGGAGGCTCAGGGGGCATCATCGAGCTCCCGGTGGGGGGTTGGCTCGAGAGGCCGAAGCCACGCTGCATAGGAGGATAATCCGGGCACATTACACTGGGACACTTGGGGCCGCAATTCACAGGCCCCCACTGCTCACTACTACATAGTGCACCAGATACGGGACATATGGTTGCCTGAGAAGAGGTCGACCTCGCTGCCCTCTTGGCCGGCAGGAGGGGGACCGGTGACATCTGCTGTCCTGCACCTGGGGGCCGTGGAGGGTGATTTGGACCGCACTGGTGAAAGTCGCTCCTGGAAGCCACACCGCCACCCCCGGCATTTACCAAGGGCCCCAAAACCCACTGCTTACTTATCTCTGACATTGCCCACAACATGGCGGGACAGAGGGGGAAGAAGGGAACCCAGACGATCCCCGAACTAATGGCTACGTCCCAACCTAAACCCAGTAAAGACCCACAGTCCCCGGTGACCGCAAAATCGCCGCCAACACTGACGGATGACCAAGTGCCCATCACCAGATCATTCCTGGAGACATTATTTAATTTGCTCAGAGAGGACTTCAGATCTCTAAAGCAGGAGGTGGCGGGTGAAGTTCGAGAACTCCGGCGCGATGTGGAGGGCCTTGGGGAACGTGTGGTAGCTGTTGAAGAGGCCGACCAGGCCAGAAGCGAACGAAATTGCGCAGCTCCAACAAGAGGTCCTGCGCCTCACAGACCAACAGCACGATCTCCAGGCCCACGCGGAGGACTTGGAAAACCGTTCCCGTCGAAACAACATACGGGTACGGGGGGTCCCTCAAAAGGAAGAAGGGACTGATATAATGGGGTACCTACAGGCCCTCTTCAGGAGCATACTGGGGCATCCCACGGACTTTGCCATTCGCATCGACAGGGCGCACAGAGTCGGGCTGCCTCGGAGAGCCCCGGCCCCGCCACCAGACATCCTGGCTTTCCTCCCCGACTTTCCGTTGAAGGAGCGGATTCTCCGAGAGGCTCGGCGAGCCCAGCCCCTCCAGTTCCGGGGCCATCCAATTGCCCTATACCAGGACTTCTCCGCCATCACTCTGCAAAAGAGAAAGGAATTCAAGCGAGCGACGGACTTCCTACGACAAAAAGAGATCCCCTACTCGTGGGGACATCCGTTTCGGCTAATATTCAAATGGAATGGACGATTACATCAATTACGCTCGCTCAAAGACACTTGCACCCTCCTGGGACTCGACCAAGAAGATGATGAGCCTATGTCGAGGGAATCACAAGGGCCGTCTAAAGGTGGCTGGCACACAGTAAGCTATAAGCGATCCCCGTCACACCGCCTTAAACCAGACGCCTCAGTAATCTCACAAGAACGCGCAACAGCGGTAGCGGAGGTGGCCAAAGAAACTTCTACCTCTGAGTGACTGCTTCCTTTACATGGGTGGTTACCTATAGCACACACTTTGCCCTTGCGGCGGGAAGGGGTCGGGCGGGGGGGCCGGGGAAGCCGCCGTCGGATATGACCCTTTCAGAACACTCTACCACATCCCTGTGCGGACTAACAGGACTGGGACTATACATTTCCTTGGTTTGGGGGTTGGGAGGGGGGCGTTGGGAGGTGGGGGGGTACTTCTTTAGCTCCAGGACACACTACCTTTAACCTAAGCGTACAGATTGCTTGTTGGATTGTTGCCATGGACACGCTTTCCCACTACCAAACAATTTACTACAGGCCTGGACTACCACTTGAGATGCCTGGGACATTGTTCACCAGTTGGGGTTGCACAGTTGGGGGAGGGGCGCGGGGGCAGGGGGGTGGGGGTCTCGGTGTGTTCGAATTGTACAGACGGTATGCAGTAAGGTGGAGGGGGACAGTAGCCCAGGGCTTCAGCGGGCAGGACAGGGATCTTCCAATTGATGAGGAATCCGTCCAGATCCTCACACTTAATGTGAAAGGGCTAAACAACCCCGTTAAAAGGAGGGCGGTCATCTCTTACCTAGAACATTCAGGGGCAGATATCTGTCTCCTCCAGGAGACACATCTAGTAGCTAAAGACTGGCACCGCATGAAAGCCAGAGCTTTCCTGCACCAATACTATTCCTCCACGAATGAGAAAAAAGCGGGTGTAGCTATATTGGTGGCCAGGCACTTTAAGGGACGCGTAGGCAACAAACTTGCAGAAATCAAGGGCAGACTCCTGGCTTATACGGTTCACACAGGCACAACAACACTCACAGTGGGGTCCATCTACGCACCCAATTCCAAATAGGACACTCTCAGATGCACTAGCCGGAGGCGGGGTACACGTCTTGATGGGGGTAGACCTAAACCTGGTCATGGACAACGAGAAAGATAGGTCGGGCGGAGATTTGGGGACTCAGGGGCCCTTTCCACAGCAGGGAGGCAGTGGCTGGCGGACAGGGGTTAGTAGACATATGGAGGGAAAAACACCACACAGCCCCGGGGTACACTTTCTATTCCCATGTGCACCACACATATGCCAGAATAGACCACTTTATAGGATCCACTGAATTGACTTCCAAGGTACGAGATGTAGCGGTCACCCCGGCGGCACTGTCGGACCATGACGCGGTGGTCCTTCAACTGACGGTCCCACGCACGCCCCACCGCAGAGGTAGATGGCGCCTCAGGGAAAACATACTCACTCGCCCGGAGGTAACCAAACAATTATCCCACTGTATCTCTGACTACTTAAGCCGAAATTACACAGAAGAGGTGACCCTGGCGACGGTTTGGGGAGCACGGAAGGCGGTCCTTAGGCGGGAGATAATGGCGATCACTGCGGCGGATAACAGGGAGCGTAAAGAACGCCGTAAGGAGTTGATGGATAAGGTGATGGAATTGGAAAGGGTACACTGCCGCACGGGGGCCCCGAGAATCTGGCGTCAACTGAAGTCGGCAAGAGCACAATTAGCGAGCCTGGATCTAGACAGGGCGGAATACGCGGCACTCCGCCTCCGCCACACGTACTATGGAGGGGGGGACAAAACCGGCCGTCTGTTGGCCAGCAAACTGAAGGCAAGGACAACCCGTTCAAAGATTCCCACAATCCGCGCGGACGGGGGGGGGGAGGAGGAGGTCGGAGACGACGACCGCATCGCGGAAGCCTTCAGGGCCTTTTATGCTAAACTCTATGCCGCAGACCCTGATCTGGATCAGGACGTGAGGACTGCGTACCTTGACACCGCGGACGTCACGGCCATAAACGATCCCAACGCACAGGCATTAGAGGCCACGATACGCCTAGAAGAGGTAATATCGGCGATCGCAAGACTCAAACCGCTGAAGGCTCCAGGCCCGGATGGCTTCTCCGTCGGCTTCTATAAGACGTTTTGCCCTCTTATAGCGCCGGTGCTCACGAAACTATTTAATTCCTTCCAGGGCCCAGGCTCGATACCGCAAGAAATGCTGGAGGCAGACATTGTCTTGCCGAAGCCGGGGAAAGACCCAACCATGTGTTCGGCGTATAGGCCGAGATCACTCCTTAACCTGGACCTGAAGTTGTTCACCGGGATTTTGGTCGCGCGGCTGGGCCCCTGCTTGCCAGGGGTAATAGAACCGGACCAGGCGGGCTTTGTGCCCAGCAGGCAGTGCGCGGACAATACTAAACGTCTGATGCACGTGATAGATAAAGCAAACTTCAATGCCTCGGATGCGGCCCTGCTATCAGTCGACGCGGAAAAGGCGTTTGACAGAGTAGACTGGCAATATATGAATGACACCCTGGCGAGGTTTGGCCTGGGAGACAGGTTCCGGGCATGGGTAGCCAGCTGCTACGCGTCCCCCCGGATGACAATCAAAGTCAACGGAACCAGCTACAAGACGTTCGAAATCCAGCGGGGCACACGGCAGGGCTGCCCGCTCTCGCCGCTGCTATTCGCCCTTTACATGGAACCCTTTGCCCAACATATTCGAGACAACACAGACATCACGGGCATCAAATTCGGGGGTGAGGAGCAGACCATTAGCCTCTATGCAGACGACATCCTAGTCGCTGTGGACAACCCAAGGGTGTCTGTACCGGCGTTCCTGAGGGAGATGGAATGCTTCGGGGCGGTCTCAGGATTCAAGATGAATGTGGGAAAGTCTGTTATTCTCCCCTTGGGCAGCAACACCCGCCGAGCTAACAGGGGGACGCTTCAAATAGAAGGGCGGGCGGTGCAAACTACACTGCAGTACTTAGGTATCGATCTAACTCTCTCAACAGCCCAGACAGTCTAACTAAACTACTCCAAACTTCTGACGCGCATTCAGGGGGACATAGCGAGATGGCGCCAACAACCGCTCTCGTGGTTGGGCCGGGTCGCCGCGGTCAAGATGTCCCTGCTGCAGAAAGTGCTGTACTTGTTCCAGACTATCCCGGTCACTCCCCCACTGGGTATGCTTAAAAAGTTGCAGGATACCATATCTCAGTTCGTCTGGGACAACAGACGTCCTCTGCTCCGGCGCGACCTGGTCACGAGGGCGACAGAGGAGGGAGGATTGGGAGTACCCGACTTGAAGCGATATTTTCAGGCGGACCAGCTGCGATATCTCCTGGAGTGGTCCCGGCCACTCTCCGAGAAGCATTGGCTCTTCCAGGACAGGGCGATGGCGGGCACGCCACTATGGAGGGTCCCTTTTCTAGCACGGGTGGACAGACCAACCTACCTCAAAAAATCGCCCATCACCAAAACACTTATTCAGGTCTGGGATGGGGTAGCGGTCCCGAGAGGGCTTACAACATTTCCCTCACCATTGACGCCCCTGCTGGACAACCCAGCGTTTCCCCCGGGGGTGCCCCCCGGCTCCTTTCCCCAGTGGCGACACATTGAACATGGCTCCGCGGGACATCTGTTCGACCTCCAGGGCTTCATGACATTAGACACGATTATAGACACTTATGGACTGGACAAGCAACACAGATTTCAGTACTTTCAGCTACGACATTGGCTCACACACAAGGACGTTGAACCCTTCGTTGGCCGCACCCTCACCACATATGAGAAGTGGCTTGTCAGCAAGTCTAATGATTCGAAGGCCATCACAGAATTATACAAAATGCTGGCCCCCAAGCCACCTACCACGAGATCGGCGGGTCAGAGGCGATGGGAGAGGGAGTTGGGTCGCGCACTCTCAGATACTGAATGGCTAGACATCTATTATCGAGCACACCACACAGCTAGAAACACAGCCAGCAAAGAATCTGCGGTGAAAGTGGCCTATTACTGGCACCTGACGCCGGAGCGCCTACACCAAGGTAACCCTCGAAGAGACCCCTCGTGTTGGAGAGGGTGCGGACAAGTAGGAACCATGATACACATATTATGGGAATGCAGAGAAGTGCAGGATTACTGGGAGGAAGTACTCAATGACATTGACAAGTACTTCGAAACAGAGCTTCCTCGTTTTCCGGCACATGCGATTCTGGGTCTCCCCAACAAACTCACGTTCCCACTTAAATCCATTAGAGGGAAACAGATGGGACTGGCATTGGGGGCTGCAACGCACCATATCCTCTCCCTATGGGGAACAACACGGAAACCCACACACACAGGGTGGTTGTACCGCTTATGGTATATAATGGGGATGGAGAGAATCCAAGCTTCACTTACGCAAACGTCAGACCCATTCAAAGAAATATGGCGACCCATACTCACCCTCCTCACCGGGGAATTTACTGAGCTCACTTGCCCTAAATATCTACGAGTCCTCAGGATATCAGATGACTTCCACAACAGGACATCGGAGGAGACACATAGGGCCTAAACTAATTCCCCTCAGACACTGGCTACAGATGAACACACTGTGAGGAGGGAGGAGGGAGGAGGATGGGTGGGGGAGGAAAGGGGTAGTTGGGGTTAGGGAGGGCTTGGGGATGGGCAGTGGCATTAAAGATCCAGCTTACAATGTTGATCCACTTGTTGTGTTTTGCTGCTTTGCTGAATCCAATAAAAATAAATTTGATCTAAAAAAAAAAGCCAGGAAGAGAGCCACCAATACTAACAGGGAGAATCTTTTGGAGAAAACTGTCAGACCTAACATTGACAAACCAGTGTGTGTTACTACATTTAACACAGCGTTGCACCAAATCAGACAAGTGATATTGAAACACTGGAATATACTTCCCTCTAATGGGATGAATATTGAGAAACCCTTGTCCTCCTTTAAAAGAAGTGTGAATTTGAAAGATATGTTGTGATGTATTCTTATAGGTTCTGTATCGATCCCCCTATTCCTGACCCTGTTCTGGTTAACAAGTTAACTAGCAGCCATCCCATGATGCAGAAACCGTTATCTGATTAAGCCACACTACGGCACAGGAACGTGTTATCTGATTAGGTCATAACGCTTGCCATCTAATTAGACAAGCGATATTCCTCCAGCCCCTGATAAGGCATACGGAGTTCTCAAAACAAATCAAACCTATGACAACCTGGGAAAAACCCTGCGGCCATTGTTTTGATTTCATCGAGAACTTCAGCAAAAGAATGTGCTAACGACCAAGTCGTATGACATCCTTATTGACGTATCTATGTCCATCCTTACGTCAATCTCGGCACCTTACAGGTATAAATATTACCGGTATTGCCTTAAGCAAACACACGCGGTGGTGACGAGATCGGAGCAGCCAGACTTGCCGAAGCCCAGAGCAGAGCAGACCCCGCTGGCGCAGCCCCGCCTTCCTGACGCGCTGAGAACGAGACGCTGCTTTCTCCTGCCGAGAAATCCAGCTCCGGCGCTTCCGGGTAGCCCTCGCAGGCAGCCTGGAATATCGAGACCAGAGACGAGAGATACCATCCCTCATTCATCCTAGATTCAAGGTACAGAACTGAATAACCCCTTGCAGAGAATTCTTGAGTCAGTCACTTGGCAAAACAAACTTAACTTAAACTGCTACTTTCTATTCCCGCCCACGTATTAGGCTTAGGTCAGGTACACCGGGGTAGGCGTAGTTAGAAACACCAGTTGAGTACGATTAGTCAAATGTATATGTGTATGTATCTATTTTATCCATTTTAAACCACCTTATGGCTTAGAAACCATATAAATGTTTTTACAGTATTATTTTATACTTCTGCTTTTATTGTATGCACTTTACTTAACCATAAGTATTGCGATAATATCGATCCATTTCTCTTGTATGAGAAAAGAGACTGATCAATAAATAACATCTTTTATTGAACACGCCCGTCTCTTCCTTTTCTCTACAATCTGGTGAGACTAAGAATGCACGTACTGACTGAGTAAAATAAGTTGTCTTTTGTTTTCACACGACTCTAGAGATACACTCTTGATTAGGGGAGAGCAAAGTTGTCATGTTCTATGGTTGTCAGAAACTAAATCCCTTCTTGTCTATCCAGGGAGGTTCAACTCCTTGCCTATTCGAGAAAGTTTTTCTAGTGAACTCTGAGCTAGCTGGCAAACCCAAAACTTTAAGTCTAATATCGACAATAGAAGACCTAGTTAACGTCTGGTCTAGGCCTATACTATTGAAGGTATTATTCCAATGCGCAGAGCCTATTGGGATAATAGGAACTACACTACATGGCGCCTAACGTTTGGAAAGGCGATAAAACTAACGCAAGACATTAGAGTAACTCAGTCGTGCTTTTTCACTAAGACCCCTTTTTTCCCATAATACTCCAAAGACGTCTGGAGTGGGTGAAAGGTCATATCCGCCAAACCTCGCAGGAGGAAACTCCTATGTATGGTTCTTGGTATAGTCAACGTTGAAGGATACACTGTTCCAAAATATTGTGCATCTAATCTTTGTTCCCTTAAGAAACCTGATCGGCAAACAAACAAAATAACCTTCCTGACAGTAGAATGTCAGACACTGAAGAAGAAAGAGAGATAGCTAGAGTAGCAGCTGAACTCGTAGCAGCTGATAATACTATGCAAGAAGCAGACCCGGATTTAATACTCATCCCGGTCAACATAAGGAAATCTATAACTTTAAAACTTATAGAAAATGGACTGACACCTAGAGGTGGCACAGTCATATTCGTAATAGAGGCACACGAATATCGGCAGACAGAGGTATTCTATTCATGGATAAACTTTCCAGCAGCAACCGCTGTAACAAAGCACTTCCACCATTACAAAACAGAGGAACCTCCTGAAGAGTACACTCCTTTCGAGGAGGTGGAAGTACCACTTAAATTTCAAGAGCACCTGCTCTTGTTTAATGGCGCCCTAAAACACAACAATCACATCACCAGGCTCGGTCCATTAGGTAGACCAGGAGCAACGTGGCTGGTCCTAGCCGGATACACACCACATCCAGACATCGAAAGAATGTCTGTAGCAGATCTTCTAATAAAACTAAAACAATTAATAAAAGTACATAGACAATTAGTCCAATATGTAATGCGGACTTCAACAATCCAACCAGCAATTAAAATTCCACAGCTGACCCCTCATCAGGGGAACACAAATAAAATTACACCACAGAACATACAGTCCTGCCTAGGTAAAGTACCAGCTAAAAGGGAACAAATACCATTCTGGTTAGCAGAAAAAATCACCCAAATAGAGGCGGTGTTTCCAGACACCACCCCTGTGGATAAACACAGGATTCTGACTATCTGTCTTCCAATGGGAATCGCACCACACGTGGAGGACTGTGACACTTGGGGTACAGTCTTTGCTTCCATCTACACAAAAACGCATGGTGTTCCATCCATTTCGGTAATACCAGATGTGCTAAAACAAATTCAAGACGAATACGGTCCAGAACCCGCTTTAACTCTTGGTATGAAATTACTGAAAGACTTCAAGCAGGTCTCGGCTATATTACTAGCCAATATAAAGGGAGAAGCAGCAAACGTGGCGATCCGCCAAAGGTTAAAAGAAACAGATATAGCAGACCAACCAGCTGAAATTGCCAGAATTATAGAAAAATCCTATGAGGAACTAGGTAGAGATAGTTTAGGTGGAATACCAGTAAAACCCCAACTGATTGAAAGTCCTGAAAAAATATTTATTAAAAATCATCTAAACAGTCAAAAGAAGAACTGGGATGGAAACAAACAATCCAATCCAAAAGAAAAGAGATTCCAGTCCAGAGGAAGGTCTCCTCGGCGGAGAGAAAGATCTCCGGACCAAGGACCCAAGTCTCCCCAAAGTGAGCCCTCTGTGAAAAAATACAACCTTAGAAATAGGGATAATATAAAGAAACCGGATAGATATCAAGATTTTGATACACGTCCCTCTCAATCTTTTCAGACTTCCTCGCAGAAATCGGAAAGAAGAGGACGATCGGAACCCAGGGAAGGGCACATCAAGTCCAAAGACAAGGAACCTGCTCATCCAAATAAGAAGTTACAATTTCCAAAAAAGAAGGTAGCCAGTATTAAAGTAGTTAACAATGCCGAGAATACTGAGGACACAACTGAAAAACGGAGAATGGGCTCAGACAATGCTAGACAGCGCAGCAGAAGTGAGCATAGCTCGCAAAGTCCTTATGAATCATCTGGAGACAGTGGACACGAATGAATATCTTCAAGTGGAAACTGCAGACACCAGAGTTAGCAAACCTCACAAAATATATGAAATAACTTTACGTATAGAAGGGGATAAGACTAGAAAAATAAGGGGACTATTTTGGGATAATCTCTCCAAGGGCTATGACATCCTTCTAGCTGAAAAAGACTGGCCACCAGAGTTTGTCAGGGACTGCCCTCATGGCGAAGAAATAATTATGCCTGCCTTCTCAAATCATATCCCAATTCATAAAAAATACACACTTGCCAGAAAATGGGCAGTAGCTCAAGCTCCTGCTTTATATAAAAATCACGTAGGATGGGATGAGGACTCTCCTCCTCACAAAATCCAGTTAAAATCACAACCTACTGCACAAAGACAGTACCCAATTAAGCAAGAAGCTAAAAAACAGGTAAAAGAAATACTAGACCAATTAGAATACCAGGGGGTGATTGAAACTTGCACCTCACAAATGAACAACCCTTTGTTTCCTGTCTCCAAACCAGACAATTCATATCGTCTAGTTTTGGATTACAGACACCTTAACTCATGTTGCAAAACTTTTGCAGTGCAAAACTCGCATAATGCAGCGCTAATGAATAACATAGTGCGCAAAAAATACAAAACAACATTAGACATCTCTAATGGATTCTTTTGTCAAAATATAGCACCAGAGAGCAGATATTTGTCCGCGTTCTCAATAAATGGCGCTCAAAAACAATTCTGTCGGTTACCCCAAGGGTTCAAGAACAGCCCAGGATTATTCTCAGCAAGAGTAACAGAGTTACTACAAACATATGATGACGAAGCATTATCGTATGTCGACGACATATACCTAACAGATGATGACTTGGATACTCACTTGAAGAGAGTGAACACCATAATACTTGGGTTCGCAGCAGAGGGTTACAAATTCAACTTTAAAAAATCTAGAATTGCCCATCTAACAGTCCTGTTCTTAGGATATGAATTATCAAGTGAAGGCAAAAGCCTGGCTGACAATTTCCTAGAGAAATGTGCCGTACTCCAAGCACCTAGAACACTAAAAAACTTAGTCAATTCTAGGCTTCCTAAATTTCGGAAGAACATACATTGCAAATTACGCAGAGAGGGTCAAGCCCCTTTATGATCTAATAAAACCAGATTTTAAAAGAACAAATTGGACTCAAAAACACACAGAAATTTTGAGATCCTTACAAACAGACATGTTAATTAAAACAAAATTAGAAACACGTGATAACACACGCAATCTTGTGATTCGAGTCATCCCAGGAAGATGCGGATTCACATACCTACCTATAACGAGGGAGAAAAGGTACCAATTGCATTCAAATCACACTTATACACTAAAGCTGAAATGAAATTTAGCCCAACGGAAAAAATTCTTACTGCAACACAGACAGCTATAGCAAAAGAACGAGCCCTGGCACAAGGTAAATGAATAATAATCGTGACACCGATACCAGCCTTGGAGGCGGTAACAAAGGCAAGCATTCCGAATGCTAAAGCACTACATCCAAGGTGGATACAGTGGGCTAATTCTCTTGCTGCAACAGACGTGGTATACGAATTTGATCCCAATTTAAAAACACAAGAATTTCTCCAATACGAATTCGAATGTCCTCCGCCGACCGAAATTCTGCCTCTAGATCATTACGGCTGTATAATATATACAGACGGATCAGCACAACCCGCAGTGGGGGGTAAACAAGCTTACAGTGCTGCGTGCGCGATTGTTAAAGGTCGCTGGCACGAAGGAAAATTTAAACCAGCTATCACCAAAACACAATCTCTGGGAGACTGTACAGCTCAGCGAGCTGAACTGCTAGCATTCAAGATGGCGCTTGAAAATACCGATCGAGAATTCCCCACACTCATAGTGTGCGATTTGTATTATTGCGTTCAGTCTTACAATGAATACTTGCAGATCTGGCTTCAGAATGGTTTTAAGGATGCAAAAGGAGGCACAATCAAGCATAAAATGCTCTGGGAACAAGTAGTTCTTTTACAGAAAGAACTACCAAAGATTCACGTGATACATACGCTGAGTCATCAACGTGATGGCGTTCACGTTGCAGGGAATTCATTGGCTGATGAGGCCGCGAAGGCAGCTGTGCAAACGGCTTCCGTAGCTGCCATCACACGGTCAAAAACAAAAATAGACAGCGAAATATTACAGGCTGTCAGCGCTACAGAAAAGGATTCGATAGAAACACTCCCAAAAGGCTTTCCAGTAAAATACTCATACATAACTGATGCAAACAATGTTCCTTTTGCTCGAATCCCTGGAGTGGGGGATAGGGCAATTCCAAACATGTAACATAGGTTAGGACTAATAACAGCGGCACACGAAGGGCTCGCTTCTGTACATGCTGGCGTCTCAGCCACAGTATCATTGTTAAAACAGAGATACTGGTGGCCACAAATGAGAAGACAAACAAGGAACTATGTTTTAGAATGTGAAATATGTCAAAGAATGAAAGTATCAACGGTGAGACGACCAGCGCAGACGCCCCTTCTAATCTCAGATAAACGATTAGCCTGTGTCTATCTGGACCACTGTGGTCCCTTACAAAGGGATGGTAACTATAAATATATCCTGGTCTCAGTGGATTCATGCACGAGATTCATATGGATGTGGCCCCAGCGCTCGGCTGACGCCAGAACTGTTATAAAAGATTTGCGGGTCTTTATCGGCACATACGCAATTGGCATGCTGCATTCTGACATGGGTCCTGCTTTTAGCTCTCGAGCTTATAAGGAGGCCATGACCAGCATGGGCATTGCATTGCGGTACTCTTGTCCATTTCACCCTGAGGGGAACGGAATTGTAGAAAGAAAAAACCGTGACATAAAGCAATCTATAACAGCAAAGGTATTAGGTTCGGGAGCTGGGTGGGTCAAACATCTAATAAGTGTCCAACGTAGTCTAAATAACCTGCCAAGAAATTCTCTGAAGGGATTCAGTCCGTACGAATTATTGTTTGGAACTAGGATGTTAATCTTAGATCTTGACAGTCAGACTTCAGTGGTAAAGGAAAAAAGCTTTGATATCAAAGATCGTTTGGCTATTTTGCAGGACTTAAACAAAACAAGAAAAGACCTGAGCAACATAAAGTTGAAACAGCAGCCAACAACCTCTGAAGAACCACCACCTGTCCCAGCAAGACCTGTCTGGATTCCAAAAGTCGGGGATCTAGTCAGAGAAAAGATCGCGGTAAAGAAGGAATTTGGGCCTTCTTACAGAAAAGCAGTTCCTGTCTTGTCTATCAACGGGACAAGATCAGTTGTACTACCGCCGCTTGCTGGTAAAAAGGAGAACCGAGTTGTATCCATCGACCTGGTAAAACCACAATCATGTGGCCGATAACAAACAGTAGGCCAAGTGGACTCCCGATAAGTAGTAGAACACCAAGATTTGCTACTAATACAGAGGTCCAAACTAAGAGGCTAATCACATTCGAAACGCCTACAGAAGAACAACAAGGACTATGCAACAATGCATTGGAACTTAAACCTCTGAAAACCCAAATAAAAACATTTAGTAGAGACACACCAACCTACAATGAAGTAACAAACGAATATGCAAGAAACAGTAATCCTGAAGCAATTGGACCAATTGACAGAACTGCATCCGGCTACTTCATAAACTTCGATGATTCCTCTGAAGACCTAAGTGAATCAAAAACACAGCCATCAACAAAAACCTTTAAAGATAAAGCTAAAGAACTTTTGAAACAACTGAAAGAAACCTATCTGATTTCTCCATGGATTGAATTTTGGGCGGGCTTTGGTGCATTTATCCTCATACTTTGGCTCATCATGGTACTAACTTTGGGACGCTTCATTGAGGGAAAATATGCTAAAATGGACACAGCAAGTCAGAAAATCAACTTGATCCTCAAGCCACACACATCTTCACACGTCGAGAAAAGAGAACTTTCTTCAGTCAACTTCACAGCCAATCCTATACCGGGTGGGGTAGCATGGGACAATACTGACTACGAAATTTATGGTCCGGTTGAGATCCTGAAATATCCACACCAGATTAAGATCTCGTTGAGTGACTTTGTAAAACCAAGCTCATTTGCTGATGATTGGGACTTTGAAAGTATAAATAATATGATGTCTGACTTAGTGATGTCTGCTAAATTTACCAAACATGATTATTTGCAGGGTTCGACTAATTATGATAGTATGTACTGTTACAACCACTATGGTAACCATTTTCTACATAAATCTGTACAACCTAGAAATTTTTTAAATTATAATCAATGGGAACATTGTGCAACCCCTCCAAAAGGAAGCTCAAGAACCTTTTACGACAAATATTCATACTTTTCAGGGTTCAACACAAGTAATGCTGAAACATTTTATTTCAAATTGTCAAATAAGACAGGGACAAAGACCATGCTAACAAACACGAAATTGATATATTCAGACTCATTTTTTGAACAAATGAATACTTTTGGTTTTGATTATTGGGACAACAATGTTGAAGTTAAAAGTGTTTGGGGTACAAAAGAATGGCAAGTAGAAGGTATAGAATCATTGTTTAGAGCCTGCATGATCCCAGAACAAATTATATTTTCAAATGACACTGTTCAACAAACCACCTGTCTTGGCTTAGCCAAAATCAAAGACTTAAATAAACCGTCTATTCCAAAGCCAACAATGGACAGCAATAGCTCTACAGATGAAGAGATAGACGTAAACTATATATTAAACCAAAACAGAACACATCCTGATTGGAAACAGTGGTTGATCTGGCCCAAAGATACTAATAACTGTCAAGACAGATTCCTGAACAAAAAACAGGGGTTCAAATTGACCAGGCCAGACCCTAGATATTCCCAAAGACAACACCCAGGGATAATAACCACCTACAGTGTGGGCAAATTATGCCTTCAATGGCTACAAACTTCCACACTGACAGAAATTAAGCAACACCTAACTTTACTTACTGATGGTGCTGACTTGCGTGATTTCATTATGGGACCGCGCAAACAGCGTCAAAAACGCTTCATAGCAGCCTCTGTATATGCAGCTTACAATGAGGCCTGGAAGGTAACTCAAATTGAGACAGCAGAAAGTATACGGGAAATTGACAGTATTAATTTGGAAAAATCACTTTCTGTAATGGACAATGGGTTAATGACTCTGTCCTCCAGAATTTTTTCTTTGGACAGCATTGTGTCTTCAGCAATCGACATAATATCGCAAGACTTACTGTTGTTACAACACGGTCAGTCTCAATTTCGTTCTATTGTACAGCTTGGCTGGACGTTACAAAATCTACGTTCAGGCTATGTGCCTTGGCGTTTAATCAACACAACGTCACTATTCAATATCTTTAACCTTACTGATAAACAAATCAGTATGGCACAGAAGGGTGCTGATTATACAATCCTGAGCATTGAGAAACTAGAGAGATTACCAATGACAATGTCAGATCGACCTGTCAGTGAATGGATAATACATGGGATAATTAATATTCCAATATCAACCTTCAGGTTTCAATACTGCCAAAAATATATACAGGCTGGCATGTACGAAAAATTGGGAAAAGGGTACATTAAGACAACATGGAACTTGCCCTATTCACATGCATGTGTCAGTAATAAAGGACAGAAAATGTTTCTTAGTGGCAATAATTGTGCGATGTCACTAAGCGGTACACTTCTGTGTAATGGAATTAGTTTGCATGGAGCCTGTGAAGGGAACTCAAATAACCTTTCATGTCACCAGCTAGGCGCACCTGCAACAGAGATAGAACCATTCCTTAAAAGACTCTATAACGGGAGTTACATTCTAATTGTGGATCGCAGATGTTGTAGTCTTATGCCCGGGACTCCTTATCTCGTAACTACGACTGCGAAGGTCATGTGCTGTGGACACTCATTGTTCCCCAGCTCCTTTCCAGACAGGGAGGCAAGGGCATGGCCTAACTTGAAAATTACTTCTATTCGAATAGATACTTTAAGCAGAATGAAAACAGTGCTTCTTCAGACGCCGACCAGACTCACGTCATCAAAAGAAACGTATGATCTCCTAGTCGCAAGGACGACTGCAGAGATTCACTCATTGTTATCAACTAATTCCCCCATACATTTCGCGGAAATCCTGAATGAAATCTTAAATATTTCTGATACCAGTGGAGTCTCAAAGGTATTTAAGACAGTATTTTCGATGGCATTAACACCATTCAAAGCCATACTGGGTATTTTTCCAGATTTCGTCCATTCGATTTTTGGCGGACTTCCCCTCATTTTGGGACTAATTGCAGGAATCCTATTCCTGGTCCTAATATTTCGTTATGGCAAACCATGTCACAGACAAAACACCTGCGACAAGGGAGGAAACAATCCGAGCCATTGGATACCGGGACCGGATATCAAAAATCCTGGGACTATCCCGGCTTAGAGACCTGAACATGACTTGGTTTCTTTCATTTCGACCAATGTGGCATCGATGTGTTTTACCTGTATTAAGGTGCCTGCTGTGCGGAGAAGAAAGCGTGTTGGACACCTGTCTGACGCTACAATCAGATGCGCCAATGAATGCAGAAACATTGTTGAGTCCAATAACGGCTCATGCTTTGTGCTGCCCTCAACGGCTACCAATCCTGATGACGGCATTCGTGGAAACTTCACCACTACGATTAAGGGGTAGTGGAGTTCAAGATGAAAGCAGCATCGATCAGGTACGACCTTCTGTCAGCAATACTAATCAAAACGTCAATGGAGACAATCATGCGCACGAATGCATGGTTACACCTTTTTCCGAGTTAGTGGAACTCTCCCAGGAAGCTGTTGACAGCTTTTTCGACAGTCTAAATGATATGATGTTCTCACCAGAGCAGAAATAGAGACTTTTTAGCAAGCTAGCACACGGCGTTCCCAACACCCTGAATTTGGCCTTCAACTTAATAGCAAAATAACATGAACAATTTTCCCTCCAGTTCACGGACAGCGATTTTTTTCAGCAGCCCCAAAATATTTTTACGATTTTTCGGGACACTTACCTTCTGCTTAAAGTAAGAACTATTCTTAGAGAACTAACATTTCTATTTTTAGAAACTTTATAGACATTAGCTGCCCGCTGGTATGTTCATAATTATTTTTATTCTGTGATGAAATGGTCTTGAACCTTTTTCTTCTGTATTAAGAGCCATTTCATGTGTAAATTCTCATATACCAATTAGCAATAATGTATACATATGCGTGATTACTTTAGCATTATGCTACAGCTTGAGTGCATATAGTACATGTGAATATTTTTTTCCGTATATTACATTATTACATTACATTATTCGAAATGCATTATATGTATTTTGGGGTGGTAAGGTATACACGATACTCTACAGTATGTTTTACTATGCCTAGATTCGTAAACATGGCCATAGTTAGCGTGGAGTGGGAGTGATGTATTCTTATAGGTTCTGTATCGATCCCCCTATTCCTGACCCTGTTCTGGTTAACAAGTTAACTAGCAGCCATCCCATGATGCAGAAACCGTTATCTGATTAAGCCACACTACGGCACAGGAACGTGTTATCTGATTAGGTCATAACGCTTGCCATCTAATTAGACAAGCGATATTCCTCCAGCCCCTGATAAGGCATACGGAGTTCTCAAAACAAATCAAACCTATGACAACCTGGGAAAAACCCTGCGGCCATTGTTTTGATTTCATCGAGAACTTCAGCAAAAGAATGTGCTAACAAACCAAGTCGTATGACATCCTTATTGACGTATCTATGTCCATCCTTACGTCAATCTCGGCACCTTACAGGTATAAATATTACAGGTATTGCCTTAAGCAAACACACGCGGTGGTGACGAGATCGGAGCAGCCAGACTTGCCGAAGCCCAGAGCAGAGCAGACCCCGCTGGCGCAGCCCCGCCTTTCTGACGTGCTGAGAACGAGACGCTGCTTTCTCCTGCCGAGAAATCCAGCTCCGGCGCTTCCGGGTAGCCCTCGCAGGCAGCCTGGAATATCGAGACCAGAGACGAGAGATACCATCCCTCATTCATCCTAGATTCAAGGTACAGAACTGAATAACCCCTTGCAGAGAATTCTTGAGTCAGTCACTTGGCAAAACAAACTTAACTTAAACTGCTACTTTCTATTCCCGCCCACGTATTAGGCTTAGGTCAGGTACACCGGGGTAGGCGTAGTTAGAAACACCAGTTGAGTACGATTAGTCAAATGTATATGTGTATGTATCTATTTTATCCATTTTAAACCACCTTATGGCTTAGAAACCATATAAATGTTTTTACAGTATTATTTTATACTTCTGCTTTTATTGTATGCACTTTACTTAACCATAAGTATTGCGATAATATCGATCCATTTCTCTTGTATGAGAAAAGAGACTGATCAATAAATAACATCTTTTATTGAACACGCCCGTCTCTTCCTTTTCTCTACAATCTGGTGAGACTAAGAATGCGCGTACTGACTGAGTAAAATAAGTTGTCTTTTGTTTTCACACGACTCTAGAGATACACTCTTGATTAGGGGAGAGCAAAGTTGTCATGTTCTATGGTTGTCAGAAACTAAATCCCTTCTTGTCTATCCAGGGAGGTTCAACTCCTCCTTGCCTATTCGAGAAAGTTTTTCTAGTGAACTCTGAGCTAGCTGGCAAACCCAAAACTTTAAGTCTAATATCGACAATAGAAGACCTAGTTAACGTCTGGTCTAGGCCTATACTATTGAAGGTATTATTCCAATGCGCAGAGCCTATTGGGATAATAGGAACTACACTACAATGTTAGTACTGACAAATTGTAATTCTGAGGGTGTTCTCTACCTCAGTGGTTCCCAAAGTTTTGGCTCCTGAGGACCCCCATTGAGTCAGCACTGGAAGCCTGGGACCCCCTAGCAATCTGTATAATTTAAATTTTAAACAGTAATCCGAAAAAAATAAACACAGGTGTGAACACAAAACAAATAGTCGAATTACTAAGGATTTTAGTATTTTATATTGAAAGAATCTGCAAAAAACAAAAAACTTTATTGGGAAGGTTGGTGCTGCATCTCCATGACTAACCTTTAAATGGTTGGTTTTATTTCACACTACGAGGCTCCTGCTCCTGCCAGGGCCAGTCTGGAAACCCAAAGCAGCCCTGGCAAATGTTTTCAGACCAGTCCCCACAGGGTGCACACCAAGTGCAGTCACTACAAAGGGGACTTTGGGAGGCTCTCCCCCCAAGACAATTTAGGAAACAATAGTGCATTCTACAACACATTTATCATTATATATTGAATTGTATTATCTTTAAAAGAATAGTAAATGATGACTTTACTATGCACCAGGATACGATAATCTTTGTTCGGGTTCTTCAGTAATTCCTTTTTTATCACACTCCAACAGTGCCTCTCGTCTCTCCATAGTCCCTCTGTCACATGTATTTAATTTGTTTTATAGCATTTCTCCTACCATTGTAGGATGTCAGAGCACTTTACAACACACACACATATAGGGCAGATTTACAAGATCCTTGCGCAACCGGTGCATCACAAAAAGTGACACTCCGGCATTTTAGTGCTCCATATTTATAAGAACAGGAAAAGCCACCCTGCATGACTTTTCCTGTTCTTATAAACATGGCCCCTTTGCACACAGGACTTTGCTTGAAAGGTGCATTTCATGGGTTTTGCTGTGAGTGTTCCCAAGAAACACCCATGAAACCAGACATTTCCAGATTTACGAGAAATCATGAATCTGGAAATGCGTCGAATGCTACACCTCTCCAAGGGAGGCGTAGGGAGGTGCTACAAGAAGAAATGTATTCATTTTTCCTCATTGTTTAGGAAGATGAAATCCCCTCTAGTGATTGTTTATGTGCAGAAAGGGACAACTACCTGAACATAAACAATCTCCCCACAACGCAGGCATCCTTGCACCATGGTACAAGGGTGCCTGTGCCGGCTAATGGCAGCAGTTTGTGCACCAGCGCAGGGAGAGCACTGAGATGCAACATACTATGATAAATACGTTGCATCCCTGTGCTTTGAAAGTGAATAAGTGCAGCACAGCCAAATGGCTTGCAGCACTCACTGAGTCACTTTCCTTGTAAATCTACCCCATAGAGACAATGAATCATACATGTAATAACATGAGGCAAAGGTGACTACTAGTTGTAGGATTCACATCATTCACACTGGTAGGTATAACACAGTGTTTAGCATTGACTTTAACAATGAAACTTTATTTCCATTCAAATAAACCTTTTTAGCAGCATCAGGATAATGAAAGACTGGGAAGAAACTTAAGTTACTATCTTGTACCATGCAGTTTGCAAACATCTTTTTGATGCCAGTTTATACGTCTCTGTGCTAGATCACAATTGTCACTTATAAACTGCACAGTAACTAAAGAATCTCTGTGACAAAAGCAGTAACCCATTGACCTATGCAGATCAAACACAGGTAAAAAAATAAATACAGGCACACTTTCTTTGCAAGAGGCATATTAACCCTCTGTGCTACATTAAATAAGTCAAGCTGCCACTGGACAAAACTCATCTCTCTCCAGCAGGAACATTAATCACTGGTGTTATCTTGGTCTTGACACTTTTGTTGTTGCTCGAAAACTTCTAATTATACTTAGAACATTAGCAGTGCTTTTAAAACTGCTGCCTGCGGACCCCCTGGGAATGTGTCACGGACCCCTAGGGGTCCGCGGACCACAGTTTGGGAAACGCTGCTCTACCTCATTACCTGCCCATGCGTAATTAGGGTCTCGGTGCTTCCCTCAGCTTGTCGATAGACATGATGATTTCTTATTGTATTTTTTCATTATCCCTACCCTGGCGGTTTTATTGATATCCGCACACCGAAGGCATGCGCCTTTAAATATAGGCCTTCACTGTCTGGCCACACCCTCCCACTTACAAGACTACATGCCTTGTTTCCATGGCTTTCACGGACTGCCTCCATGACAGCCTAGCATCTCGTGACGTAGGCTGTCACGCCTCTGGTCGCCAGCACACGTCATCACATGTCCCTCATGCTACACGTGACCGGAACAATGAGGATCTGGAATACATGGATAAAACGCCTAGTGCTCGCCTTCGTTTCTTTTGTCGCCATACCGTTATTGCCGTGCTGTAGAGCTACTGTGGGGGCAATGTGATTGAATTTTTCTCTGACTATGCCAGTCTGTCCCTCATGCTACATGTGGCCGGAACAATGAGGATCCGGAATACATGGATAAAACGCCTGGTGCTCGCCTTCACCTCCACAATCTTACACGGCGGATGAAGGCAAGCAGCTTGGGAGGAGCACCACCCTTGGAGTAGTAGGGAGGGGGGGGTGGGTGATGGGTGCACAAACGTTTTCGTTTTTTGCCGCCATACAGTTACTTTCTTGCTGTAGAGCTACTTTGGGGACAATGGGATTGAAATTTTCTCTAACCATGCCGGTCTGTCTAATCATGCATGGCCCTTTTTAGCTGACCACCATGATCGGCCTTCAGGGCAATCACTGCTCACTGTCCTACCTTTGACTTGGTGCCTTTCTCCTTAGTCGGTCACAGATTGGGGTGCTGCGTGGCAGATGGGGACCTAAAGCCCCCCCGATAGCAGCCACGATTATGACTACTATGAGAGGCTTTGTAGCCCTACGGTGGTACCTTTGCACATACTTTGGGCGCATTGTGGGGCTATCAATGGTCAGAGTATTGCGCACTATGTAGCAGACCGGGTCCTTTTTTGCCCTTTATGAGCGACCTGAACCACATCTACTAGAATCGTTTTTCACGCCTCTAGAGAAATTCTTGTATATACTTTGGGCGCATTATGAGGAGACTGATGGTCAAGATCTGAGGCCTCTTCTTAATATTTTCCTGTACTGTATCTTGCCATTTTGTGATTATTAACATGACGATCTCTCTCCCTGAGATTTCTCTTTCCCACAATTAAGAGTGTGACTAGAGGGGTTCTCTCCTTGCCCACGGCCAGTTCTAACTCGAAATAGGGTTAAACTCGGTGAGTAGACACGCACCTGACCAGACAGTGGATGTGACTGTTTGGACTATAGCTGGATGTATGCAAATGCTGATATTTTAACTGTAGATAAGATTAGTAACCTGTTCAGATAACTACCTCCAGTTTTCACATACACACGTGAAACTAGGAGGGTGAGGCACTATTGATCTCTCGTGGGGAATGTATGATACACTAGAGTGTATTGATGTGTAGACAAATTACTATACACATGGCTTGTTATGTACTGAGGAGAAGATTACTCCCAACTGCTTGTTTCTTCTCTTTTCTCTCCCATTATACTGGTGTTCCCTTTCATTCCCTTTTTTGTAATTCCACTACTATGCTAGTTGAAATCCCTTGATATAGAAGAACAGGTTTTTAAGACCCCCTCTTATCTCAACTGGAGCTGAGAGTATCAATACACTGGGACAGGTAGAGTCCTGAGGAAGGCCGGTGTGACCCTACACGCGAGGCACACACACACACACACACACACACACACACACACACACACACACACACACACACAGCCGAAATATGTCGACCACCTGGCAGTAAAAGAGGGGTGTTAGGAGCACATAGCATCTCCCAATCACCACCACCCTTTAAGTTTTTAACCCTTGCCGAAGGGACAGGAATAAAGTCTTAGGCACAGCGACACTTCCAAGCTAGTTTTTACTCGCACAACACTGCACTTTCACTTCTGTCGTTTCCAGCCACTGTGAAATAAACTGTTTGTCTCTGTGTTGTATTGTCTTCCCCCACCCTATAGCTCCACCCCGTGCGTGGCTAAGGTGGGTGTATTGTAAGCAGCCCTATGATGAGGCATGTCACACATTTGTGTGAGTGAGGGTAGTATTAGCACACACAGCACGTGCCATCTCGAGATATAAATATTTTTACACCCTACTCCTTCTGGTGTACTAAGTATTGACAGGGAGTTTGGGGTAGGTGAGTCCGTACCCTCACCCCTTCTTTTTGTAGACTACTGTCCTGAATAGGCGCCAGGATGGCTGGTGGTTAGGCATGTCGACGTCTTTTCCGTTTTATAGAATATGTCCATCAATTGATGTTCAGTGAAACAATGAATAAATCCTTAGGGTTCGTAGTAGACCGCATACTATGCCGATCTTAAGATGGTGTGGGATAGCCCCTTCAGATACCCAATCCCTACAGTATAGGTATTGCAGTGTACAATGCTCGTTGGACAGTCAGGCAGTATTTTGAAGGTGTGTGCTGTACTCTTCTATTAAGATCTGCAACTATCAATGGTAGGCGTTCTGCACTGGGATGGGAAATGGTGTGTCCCTTTGCCTTTTACACATAAACTAGCACAAACTTACTTCGAACTAGCAAGTTAATCTCTAGTTTCCTTCCTCCTGCCAAGTGATACACCTATATTAGACAAGGATATTGTAGAAAGGAACATTTTCAAAAGAGAGTTAAATATTGAGTAATTGACAAGGTTAGGGGAGGAGGGCGCATTGAACATCAAAGGACAAAGGGCCAGATGTAGGTGGCCGTTTCATGCCATTTACCGACCGGTAACGGCCGAGTTTGGCCGTTACCGATCGGTAAATGGGTGACAGGTATGTAGGGGGCATTTTTTTTACCAATTTGATGGTAAAATACCGATTCCGGTGTGCATGCACATGTGTGCATGCACACCTATGCCATGTGACAGGCAGACCTGCCCTTAGGGCATGTATGCCTGCCACATGGCACCCGAGCCTGTTTTGGGGGAGCCAGAGGGGGTGTCAAAGTGACACCCCCTGCACCCTCAGCCAGGATAGCTTGATTCCAGTGGCACAGTGAGCCCAGGAAGTTCCATCAATTGTGTGTCTTTTGAAACCCCAAAACCAGTCCTAGGATGCTTTTTTTCCGGTCCAGGGAGGACCTGGCTTGGCAGTTCGAGCTGGACTGTTCCCATGAGGCACAGGGTCAAGACTGATTTGCATATGGCCAGGTCTAAACTAGGGTGGCATGGTGAGCAAAGAACGATGGATTTAACCCAGATGTCTTGACTGGGAGTGAGTGTTTTGATGGCCTGAGCTCGCAAGAGAGCACCATCTTGGGAACATCCTAGTCCTGCCTCATCATGTTTGATATTTTGAGCTTCAACCCTCATGGTGGTTGTTGCTTTCATAAGGTAATAGGAGAGAAATAATTATTATTGTTAAAGGCTTACCTTCATAGTGACAGACCCTTACCGATTTCACCTTTCTTTGCACCCACATGGTAGGCTTCCATGCTTTCTGGACTTTCTTAGCAGGGACACTAACAAGTTTCTCTACCCCAGCATGACATTCTCGAGCTTGACTTCTAGGTTCTTAAGTATCTGTAATATGGTAACCTAAATCTTCCCAAATGACTGTATAAGTGCATCAGGTGCCTTCAGCCGCAGGTGCCCCCAAGAACCTACCAAGAGGAGACAGCACTGCATTATCTTCTTTTCTAATCAAATCAGCCCTTTTGTTTTGTTCTTTTGAATGGCAATTCTGACAGCTCCATTTGTACACCAAGCTTAGCATAGTCTCATCAAAATAAGGGGGTGGGGAACCACCTTTTGAGCCTTTACATAAGTAATATCACTAGTATTTATCCTGACGAGTGGCATTCCTGGAAGACAGTATTTCTGGTAGATTGAGGAGTTGTCTTCAAGATGTCTGCACTTAAGTGTTCTACAGTGTTTAATCACAGCTAGGTTTCGTTAAGGACTCAACCTTCTTTCCTGCCTAGATTTATTTCAGATATAAGCAGACGATTACCCTGCCAAACATCTTTCCAGAACATTCTTCTCAGACAGAGCGGACTTTTTATGCAATAGGTGTTGGAAGACAAGGATACAAATGTGGAAAAGGCCGACAAATTAGTACAGTTCAAACAGCTATTTAATAATGTATTTGTTTAAATGGGTGTGGCCTCAACAAAACGGTCCATAGCTAGGTCGAGAGGGATGTGTATCATATTTCATACAGCCTCCATCCACCTAATAACCTTGTTTCCTGTTCAAGCTGGTTGATGCTAAGCTGAATTTCCAATTTTTAGCACGTTTGCCCTTGGCTTGCAGTTTAGCCATATCTCTAAACCAATTCCTAGATTCATACTTTCTTGGGCTGCACCGCAATACCAAAGATACTTCTGTCAGGCAAGTAAAGATTGACTCTACTCATCAGACATTAAGGTAGTGGCCACATCTTCCCAAAAATGAGAAGGTTTGAGCACTGCCCCTGATACGGTAAAAGTTTGCAGTGTCTGTGCAACATCTGGAACAGTTTGAGTTTGCTGTGTCACATATACTCCCTATATGCTTAAGCGTTATGCAGTACTCTTGCCCACACATTCTTGAGCAGTTTTACAGATTGTAAGACTGCTCAAGGGCCATATAAAACCGCAAGACAACCCCCCTCCTACACATTAAGGATCATGTGGATCACCAAATGAGTTTGTTGGGGATGAGTCTGAATCCCCTCAATCCCAGGTGTGCTGTATCATACAAACCTGGTCAGCGTGCATGAAGTACTGCACCGCTGAGAGTTGATACAGTTGCTGAGACTCTTCAAACAGAGCAGGACGCTACCTCCAAACAAATGACCATGTTTTGGAATTCCACTTTTAGACCAACGGGCCTATTAGACACTGTGCACCAATAGCCAGCATAAAGCATTCCACAACTAGGTCTATATTGTTGGGGCCTTGTCGAAAGTGTAGCCCTTGGATGGGAGGAAAGCAGGGGGCTCCGCAAAAATCCAATGTCAATGGAGTGGGGCATGTTATTGGAGAGTTGTAAGATGCATGCTCCGGATGGCGAGAGGGCGACAGGCTCCCAGTGAGTGAGTATGCATTAGTCCATAAACTATCACACCCCGGTTATTACAGGTGTGTGAAAACCATTATAACTGGCGTCCCCAAGATTGATAAATTAAATAGCACTACACCCACATAGGCACTCCCCCCACCCCCCATCTCCTTCTCAGTATCATATTAGTAGCACTCTGGGGAAAAACAGGTTCTAGTTTGGCTGGGGATGGGGGGGGGGCTTCATAGTTGAACAATTGATTTTATGTCCATGGTCATTAACTGTATATGTTTTGACACATATCAAGCTGGTGACAAATGTTTTCAATATACAGATAGGAAATGGATTGTATTCTACAATGTATGCTACTGAGAAGGACATCATACTCCTGTAGTGCTGACTGTTTACTATAAAAAAAATGCAATAAAGTTTGTGGGGAAAAACATTCCACCACTAGGAGGAGAGATGTGCCTCCAACATTAACTGGCTGCCCCCTTGTTCCATAAAGAAGTGCCTATAGTTGTTTTATTCTTATTAATTTCCAGGCCATAATCCCTACAAAAGAGCATAAACTTCTCTAAGAGGTTTGGTAATCCTGTAGATGTTTTAGATATCAACAAAGTATCATCCGCAAATAGTAGGAATGGAATCTTACTATCTTTAATCTTTGGAGAATCATTCTCACAATCAGACAGGTAGGGTAGGCATTCATTAATATACAAGAGGAAGAGCGTCGGTGCCAATACACAAGCTTGGCGTACTCCTCTCACCGTAGGTATTTCGTCAGTTCGTTCACCACCGCTCCTCAACTTAGTCTTACAGAATTGTCCACATAAAGTTCCTTTATAATCTTGGAGAGCCCTGACGAGACCCCTAACCTGGCTCAAATTTCCCATAGTTTGGGCCTGGGGACAAGGCTACAAATAATCTCCCTTCTTCCAAATTCACAAGTAAAACCAGCTGTTATCCAGTTCGTATATCAGTATAGGGAGAAAGCATCACCATTTTGGTCAGTGTGACATGGATGATCTGATAGAGACGTCTAGCCGCAGATTCCTTAACCTAGAATATCCCCAGGCGTCAGACTGGATCCGGGAAATTTTCCGCAGCAGCACCTCTGCACACCGGGGGCGGCGCCGACCGGCTCCGCCCTGACGTCGTCCACGGACATGACGTCAGCGGAGCCATATATTCCCCTCCTTGCACGCTGACGTCAGTTTTCTTCTTTTCTGCATCCGAGCGATGATCATGGAAAACCAGCAAGGTGGTTCCTTGGCCTGGTTTTTTGGGCCTTCACGACACCCTCGGTGTCATGGGAAGAGTGTGCAATGCCTTCCGGCTTTAAGGCTTGTGAAGCCTGTGCGCGTCAGATGTCTGGCACTGACCCCTGTATGTGGTGCCTCGGCGGGCACCATGACTCCAAGGAGTGCGACGCCTGTCAGAAGATGAAGCCCAAGTCCCTGAGAGAGCGTCGTATGAAACTACTGGCCGTGCGGCTGTCCGGTCCATGCCCTTCGCGTCGCCGCTCTCCCTCTCGAGATCGGACCCGTTCCAGAGGTCATTCCCGTGAATGTCGTTCAAAGGCAGGTAAGCGTAAGCACAAGAGTCAAGTTCGGAGGTCTTCCTGTACGCGTACTTCTGGCGCCCTTTCCTCTCGCTCTATGACAGGGAACGGCGCCCGGCAGTCGGTTCCTCCATAACCCCCCTTTCCGGTAGTTAGAGCGACTGATGCTCAAATGGAGGCTTATTCTGAAGCACTCCAGTCTTACTTTAGGTCACCCCCTCTCCCTGGAGCGCCTTCGGGCCCCAAAGAGGTGGAAGGCACTCATGTCCGGTCATCGCCGGCGGATTCTTCCTCGGCACCGGCTGTGTGCATCGACTCCGGTTCGGGAGCCGATATGGAGCTGACGGGACACTGCCCAGTGAGTCCTCCCTGTCGCCTGTCCGGCCCTCCCCGTCTGTCTTCGCATAGCCCTGAGCGGCTTCCTGCGCAACGCTCGGATCGACGCCCGGCTTGCACACACGTGCACATTTTGCAGTGGGATCGACGTCGGGCGAAGTCCAGGTCGAGTCCCCTCTGGTGGTCGTCTATGTCCGTTCAAACCCGCTACGACGTTGGTTCCTCTTCCCCTGGTGAGGTTGTTGCTCCTCCCGACTCTTCTGGCGGTGATAGGTCTCCTACACGGCATCGGTCGACGCTGGTACTAGCAATAACGCCTCTTCCTTTACAAAATGATGCTTCCCTGGACTCCCCAGATCAAGGGCCTATGTTGCAAGTACCCAGTGTTTCCTGGCCTTCGGGTCAGTCTCCAGCTCCTCCACTCCTTATGTCTACTGCCAGGGTTAGTCTTCAACCGTCTCCGATCAACGGTTTGTTATCACCAACACAGATGGCTACTGAATCTAATGCTGCCTTCGCGCGCGCTATTCTTGGGGCAGCTGCGGTACTCGGCTTTCAGCCTCCTATGGTGACTCTACTTTCCGATCTTTATTGAATCTGCTCCATTTGGAACCTATTGAGGTAGAGTCTTTGCTACCCCTAGGGGGCTCTTTATTTGACATCCTGCGTGACACTTGGTCCATCCCCTCTTCTGTTGACCCTGTTGATCTGGCTATTGCTCGTAGGCACCGCCCTGCTCTGGGTGATCCTCTTTGCCTGTCTCTTCACTCATCAGCTCAGGGCCTAGTTGCTCAGGCAGCTTTTAATTAACAGTCTTCACCCACATTGCCATTGTTACCTCCCACCAGGGACTCTAGGTAGCTGGATGATTGTGGTCGCCGGCTTTACGCCTCTGCCGGTCCAGGCGTCCGGGCTTTAAATACGGCCTGTGTGTTTGCACCCGCATCCTCAGCTCTTTGGAACTCAGTTGCAAACCTTCTCCCTTTTGTTCCAGAGGGGCCACGGACAGAATTGCTTCGTCTTCTGCTGCATGGCAGGAGCATGGCACAGCTTTCCCTAAGGTCTTCCCTTGATGCAACTGATTCTATGGGATGGGTCCTTGCTCGTGCTGTGGCTTTACTCCGCCATGCTTGGCAGCACGACAGTCGCTTCCCTGATCGTATTCGGGATGCCCTCAGAGATCTGTCATTCAATGGGGTGGATCTTTTTGACCTCCACGTGGATTCAGTGGTCTTCCGTCTCTTGTCTGGGCCGCAGTAAATCTTGGTGCCATATTCTATGCCTCATTTTACGGAACCCAACCTAATGTGCTGGTTAGTTTTAGTGCTGGTTACTCTTCATAGCTGGTTAGCCATTTTTATGTTCATTCAGTACAGCCGTTCGGCTGCTTCTCTTGTTTTTGCGGTCCTCTGACTGTGTGCCTAGCGTTAGAGGACACCCCTACCGGGGATTAGCCTTACCCTATGTGGGGTATTTGCAGGCATTTGGTTCTGCCTGTGCCTTGGTACGCTCCTATGGAGTTTCCCCGCGGACATCCTGCTGGGTGCCACTTGTTTCTTCCTACAGTGATCCTTGTACAGCATTGCACTATTGCATATCTGGATTGGTCCGTCTGTGGTGCATCGGAACCTGGCATAGGTTCCATGCCGTGTGGTGTCTATCTCGCACACCTGGTGATACACCTTGTTGTCGCAGTTTTTTCACAACTGGCACCCTATTTGCCGCTCTAGCCTCTTGTTGAGTCATGTTCTCATGGTTTTAATGTTTTTCCTTCTGCTCTATATCTGCTCTGTGGTCTTACCAGACGGATCCGTGCAGGCTCTTTCATTCATGCGTTGTCCGTGGCTCTTGGCCCGGTTTGTTTGTTCCTCCAGCTCTTTTGTAGTGTCTGGCTTGTTTGGTGCCCTTTTTTGTGACCATTGCCTTCTTGCTGTTGTGCGCTTCTGGGCTGCTCACGCTCCGCTTCAGGAGGTCCTGGCTTACTTCGTGTGGTTCCAACATCCACACGGTGTGCTTAGCTACTTTCTGGTAGGCTTAGGTGCCTTCCGGGCTTCGCTCTTGTTCGGTACAGCTTGACTGCTTGTCATCTGCCCTTTTTACAGGTTGTGACACACCACCTAAGTCCTGGCGTGTCTTGGGCCTTTGTACTACCGGCACCTTCTGGTCGCGGTTTGGCATCCTGCCACTGCTGTCACTTGTCTTGCTGGTGCAGGTTTCAACAGGGCTCCTTTTCGCGGTTCTGCATATTAGACCGGTGTCATGAGGCTTGCTGCAGGCGACACATTGCTTCGGCAGCTCTCTCTCAAACCCTCGGTTCAGCTCCACTTCTTGCGAAGTCATGGCCTTCCTGTTTACTCCAGCAGGTCTAGTGTATGTTTTCTTCCATGCTGGCACTTGTTGGATAAGGGTCAGCCTCTTGCCACTGCTGCCCCACGTGTCTTGCTGGTGCAAGTTCTACAGTGCCCTTTTTCCACTGCTTTGCTTGGTCGACCGGTAATTGCTTTTTGTTTTCTGTTGCCACTTCGGGTCCTATGGATCCCTCAAACCCTGGGTTGGTTATTCCCCTTTTTCAAAGTTTTGACCTCTCACCTCACCACGGGCATCCTGGCTCTATGCTTTCCTTCTCTCACCCCAGGAATGCACAAAGGGGTTTGTCTGCTGTTCTTAACAGCTTCTGGTGCCTTTGTTTCCCAGTGTTTTCCGCTCTCTTTAGAGCTTCATGGTCTGGCGGTTAACTGAGCTACATTACTGTCCTCACTATAGTTCGTCCCAAAAGTTGACGGTGCTGTTGTACACATCATATGGACGGCTAAGTTCTCTCGGGAACTTATTGGGGCACAGTCGCAGACCTACCTCCTCCATGGGTATGACTTTGGTATCTATTCTAAGTTAAGGAAGCTGCGGCTAGATGTCTCTATCAGATGAACGAGTTACTTACCTTCGGTAACAAAGTATCTGGTAGAGACATAGTCTAGCCGCAGATTCCTTAACGCCTGCCCGTCCTCCCAGTTCTGCGAGGACCTTTTCAGGTGAGGCTTTCTATACTCTCCTCCTTTGGGGTGGCTTGCCCTTTCTAGGGTGATATACTCTCACTCCAACACAGACTGATTATTTCTGTTTCTCTGCTACTTCCCGCCCATTCTCTAAAATTCGGCGGTATGTTAATAGATCATGTGTTCCTTCCAACCCTCGGCCTGGATTGTGGGTGTGAAATCTATTCACGTTTTTTCCTGCTTTCCCCTTCTACATGGCCTTGTGGTCTTTGCCACCTCAGCTGCATTTTTCCTTCTGGTCTATGGGCTATGTACATTTATGCATTTTTAATTGGGATTGCAACGTCTCTTTCTGGTGATATCTTGCAGTGAACTCTTCTTAATCTAGTGTTCCGGACCTGTTCTCCTTCACTGTTTTACTTTCAGGATGTGGACTTTCTGTCCTCTGCAAGGCTGCTTTTCCACATCCTTGTCTCCCTTTAACGTTGATTGAGCCTTCACTCTTGCAGGGTGGCTTTTCAGAGCACTGCTCTGTCTCACCTGTCGATTTTCTATTATTTTTCTATCGTTTCTGCACATTGTTCCCATATTCTCAGTTTTTTGGTGATGGCTCCGCGTTCTGATGCAGAGACGTTTCTCAGACGAAAACTGACGTCAGCGCGCCAGCAGGGGCATATATGGCTCCGCTGACATCATGTCTGTAGATGACGTCAGGGCGGAGCCAGGTGTCACCGCCCCCCCCGGTGCGCAGTGGTGCTGCTACGGAAACTTTTCCAGATCGAGTCTGACGCCTGGAGATATTCTAAGTTAAGGAATATGCGGCTAAACTATGTCTCTACCAGATACATCGTTACCGAAGGTAGGTAACTCATTCATCAGTAGGAGGTGCCTTCAAAACACACTAAACCCCTTAAAGAAAGCTGATGTTATTGGCGCGCTGACATCCGTTCTTTTGATTTGCACCAACAGCACGGATTCAGAGAGCTACCCTGGCCCTTTTTTGACACTTTTTTTCTGACTTTTTCTTGACCCCTTTTTGTGAGTTCGCAGTGTGTTAGGGACATGCATCCTACTGAACAAACTGGATTTAAGCCTTGGGGGGAATGTCACTGACCGATGTCTGTGTGTGATCCCCACTTGGTCAGTCTCTGGTGCCTGGGGTGTGGCCCCGACTCCAAGGCCCACACAGAGTGCAAGTCGATGCTCCCTAAGACGATTTGCGAGCAGGTGATGAAGCTCCTGGTTGGGTGGCAGTAGAATGCTCTGCTTTGTTCTCAGTCCCATTCCGGACATCGGGGCTGTTCCAGGAGCCGTTCCCGTGCAGATGATTTTTGTTCTCCAATACTTTTTTTCTCTAAGTCGGGTAAGTCCCAGAAGCACAGGAATAAGTCCAATCGCTCTTCGACTTCCCCCTCCAAACTTCATGCTTTTTGGCCCTGTTTCTGCAGAGCCGGCTCCGGGTACGCTCTGTTCTACTCCAAAATTCTCCGGGGCCACCGCTGCCCAGTTGAAAGAGTTTTATGAAACAATGCTTGCTATTTCTGGGCGAACAATTCTCTTTGGCATGCCCTGGGCCCCATGGAGCCAAGAGGTGCTCCTGCTGGGTTACCTTCAGTGGGTCCCCCTGTGGCGAACTGGGCCCTCTTGACCAGCCCCCAGATTCCAATTAACGCCGACACTGGTGCCTCAATCCACCCCGGCCCCAATTCTCTGATGTGGGCACTACTCAACGATGAGCCTATCCCTATTTCAGACTCTGAGACAGCGCTGCCCAACGTTAACTACAGGTCTGCCTAGGCCATGTCAACCCTTGGACTTGCCTCACTTTGACATGCCTTTCATTCCTCAAGGGGGGATGATGATGATGAGGTGTGAAGACCCTTTGAAGAAGACCCAGACCAGCAAGAGAACTGGCATGAGGAGCTGTGGGATGCCAGTACGCTTGATGCTTCCAATGACTTTGGCATTCACTCGCCTCCAGGCCCTGTGTCGCAGGTAGGTGCATCTTTTGCCATTATGATGCTTCGGGCAGCTGAGTTCCTTGACCTACAACTGCCAGCCATTGAGGACAAGAACAGTATCTTAAGAGGTACTTCACCCGGGAACGAGCACTACTGAGCCTTCATTCCCCTTTAATGAGGCCCTCACTGACGTTCTTCTGGGGGGAGAGGGGGGCTTGGCCTAAGCCTTGCAGAGTGGCTTCTGTGCATCACACAATTTCCTGCCATCATTGTCTCGTGATGGGAGACCCAGTCTTTCTTTCCCAGGATTGCACCTCTGAGAGCCTGGTAGTGCTGACCTCAACAGCGAAGTTCAACACTGCATGCCTCTTGGGCCGATATTTCCATGCTCTATGGTATTCGGTTGCACAGCTGCTGCCCATGCTTCCTGAAGAAGGCCATGCCATTCTGAACAAAGCACTGGTCAATGACCAGGGGATAGCTAAGATCACCATTAGGTATGGACTAGACACAATAGGCTCCCCGTGCTGGGCCATAGCCTCTTCGTGGCACTTCTTAACCACGGCTGCTTGCAGTCTCCTGGGTTATCTGGATGTCCAAT
The DNA here is from genome assembly GCF_964261635.1 of Lissotriton helveticus. NCBI lineage: Eukaryota > Metazoa > Chordata > Amphibia > Caudata > Salamandridae > Lissotriton > Lissotriton helveticus. The sequence continues at coordinate 152,991,300 of NC_136070.1, forward strand.
CATCCTTGATTGATATGTCTTTTGATGGATTCAGCTTATTTGGCGATAAGGCTGACCACACGCTCAAGAGTTTTCACGACAGCAGGTTAACCAACATACTCCTAAGCCTCTTTCTTTCTTTCTTCCTGACCACAACAGCAGTCCTTTCATCCCTTCAGTGGTGGCATCCGGGACTCCTGTGGGCATCCACAATATCAGCCTTATCCCCCACCCCAGCAGACTTCCTAGCCTTTTTGCGAACAGGGTGTGAGAAAGTGGCTCTATATATACTGGACCAAAGTAAGGTACAGTGTGTATAGAGTCCACAAACCCCAGAGGTATAACAGGTCTGACCGTACTCTCTAAAGTGGTAGCTTGGTCGAGCGGTAAGGCAGTATCAGAGGACAGTGTAAAGCATTTGCTTTTCACACTCAGTGAGTAAAAGGTTTCACACACTCAAGAACTGAACTCTAGGCCAATTGGTTTTATATCAAAAGATATAGTTGTTTTATTTTTAGAACCAACAGGTACCAAAATATACTTTTCTCAATATGAGAACTCCCAGGTAATTACTTTGCAAAGAGGCAATAAACTTTGTCAACACAATAGGTACAGGGATTGCAGTAGGCAACACAATTCTAAACACAATTTAACTTTGAGCTCAATGGGTTTTTCTACATAAATGCAGCTGATTACTTTATAGATTACTTTTGTAACTCGAGGACTGGATCCTAGATTCAGTCCTGGGGTCTAAGCTGAAAACAGTTTACTAAAAACGTTTTAGTTATTGCAATGATTTTTAACGAATAAAAAGGTATTTTAAAAGTTTACAGAAACTTTTCAGTGAAAAACTAGCTATGTTATCCAATGGACGGAAATTCAAGTCACAGGTAAAGTAGGTTCTAGTTACTTTTGTAATCCAGGACTGGATTCCTAGGTTCAGTACTGGGGTCTCTACCTAAGACAGGTAAGTAATTACGGTTCAGTAGTTGGTACGATTTTTAAGGAATATTTGTAATTTTCAAAAGTAGACACTTCAAAATTTCAAAGAAAAACAGTCAATGGTTTCCTATGGGAGAAAATTCAGGTTATGGGTATGTGAAGTTAAAGTTACTTTTACAGTTCAGTACTGGGCTGAAAGGTACAGTACTATTCATAAAAGGGGGTGGTGATGGACAGAGTATCTGAATTAAGCAGAACACTCCTACCCAAGTCAAAAGATCAGGGCTTGATCCATCACCGTTTTTTAGCTCACTGCACCATCTCAGTTCAGAACTGGGCTACATGCAAATTAGTCTGGCCCTGGCCCAGTGCATCATGGGAACAGGGCAGACCAAACTACCAAGCCAATTCTTTACTGGAAAGGAAACAAGCTTCCGGGGACCGGTTTCTGGCATTGCAGCCGTCGTCGGCCCGGCTTGCTTGAATCCTAATGGTGCAGTGAGCAAGGGACTCATGTCTGAGCATACCCTGCCACACCTGTAGTGGCCAAAACGATTCACTGGGCCAGGGCCAGACTAATTTGCATGTAGCCAGGTTCTGAACTGGGATGGTGCAGTGAGCTAAAAAACGGTGATGGATCAAGCCCTGATCTTTTGACTGGGTAGGAGTGTTCTGCTTAATTCAGATACTCTGTCCATCACCACCCCCTTTTATGAATCGTTTTGGCCACCATAAGTGTGGTAGGGTATACTCAGATGTGAGTCCCTTGCTCACTGCACCATCAGGATTCAAGCAAGCCGGGCCGAAGACGGCTGCAATGCCAGAAACCGGTCCCCGGAAGCTTGTTTCCTTTCCAGTAAAGAATTGGCTTGGTAGTTTGGTCTGCCCTGTTCCCATGATGCCCTGGGCCAGGGCCAGACTAATTTGCATGTAGCCAGGTTCTGAACTGGGATGGTGCAGTGAGCTAAAAACGGTGATGGATCAAGCCCTGATCTTTTGACTGGGTAGGAGTGTTCTGCTTAATTCAGATACTCTGTCCATCACCACCCCCTTTTATGAATCGTTTTGGCCACCATAAGTGTGGTAGGGTATACTCAGATGTGAGTCCCTTGCTCACTGCACCATCAGGATTGAAGCAAGCCGGGCCGAAGACGGCTGCAATGCCAGAAACCGTTCCCCGGAAGCTTGTTTCCTTTCCAGTAAAGAATTGGCTTGGTAGTTTGGTCTGCCCTGTTCCCATGATGCACTGGGCCAGGGCCAGACTAATTTGCATGTAGCCAGGTTCTGAACTGGGATGGTGCAGTGAGCTAAAAAACGGTGATGGATCAAGCCCTGATCTTTTGACTGGGTAGGAGTATTCTGCTTAATTCAGATACTCTGTCCATCACCACCCCCTTTTATGAATCGAAAGGTACAGTACTGGCTCCTCTCCTGATTCCAGGTGAGTAATTCGAAATGTGTTACTCGGCTGATTTTAAAATAATATTTTAGAGTTTCAAAACTTCACACTTGGAAGATTTTTCGAGTCAAACCAGTCAATGTTATCCTATGGCAGGAAAGTGAGGTGTCTGTTTCCAGGTGAGTACTCGACTGGTGAAGTTAAGGTTCTGAGCATAGACTCGGGGGTCTCCCAGGGTCGGAAAGGTACAGTAGGTTACACCCTCAGCAGCACAGGGGCAGCCGGGTGCAGAGAGAGTAGGCCCAATGCAATCCAATGGAGGGTAGGGGGCCTTCGGTTGGTGGCTGCAAGCAAGCAGGCCACGCGGCTGTGGGAGCTGAGCTCCTGGTCACTCACTCAGGGCAAGTGGAAAAGTAGAGTAGGGTAGTAGTTGCACTTCCAGCTGCACTCGGGCGGCTGTGTGCAGGGTGCTTTTGAGCCGTCGGGCGCTCAATGTTATTCAATGGAAAAGGTAAAAAGGGAACAAAGGCTGCAGACTCGGGGACCGAGATTTTTTAGGTGCGACCACCACTTCGAGCGGTAAGTTGGGATCTTGGAGAAGAGGTAAGTACCCCAAAGGAGGGCACAGGGGGCCGTGGAGCGCCGGGTGCAGGGGTGTCTTTGGGTGTCGTGAAATCTTACCTCGGGTGGTCGCAGTTGTAGGGGTACCTGGTTCTGATGCTGCAGGCGTCATCTGGATCGTCGAGGAGGGTCTTTGGGCACTGGACTTCGGGTCCCAGTTACCGGGGTGGACGTCCTCTTGGGCTTAGATCACTTGGGCACGGGCCGGGCTTGGCGGGTGCAGAGTGGACTGGAATTCGCTGTTCCTGGCTGGCACCAGGGGGGTTGCTGTTGGAGCAGACCCTCTGCTCATGGGAGTCCCAGTCTGTTAGAGGATCAAGGCAGGCAGGTCCTCCGGGGGGTCCAAGGTTGCTGTCCGCAGGAGTCGCTGAGATTTAGCAGGACCAGGTTCCAGGTTCAACAGGCCGGTAGGGCTGGGGCCAAGTCAATTGGTGTCATCCTGTTGTTAGCAGCTGCACGGCGGGGCTTCTACTTCTTGGTCTTCTTTCTTCTTTTCTTATCTGATGAAGAAAGGTTCAGGGAGCCCCTAAATACAGAATGTAGGGGTGTTACAGGTAGGGCAAGGGCAGGGACCAATAGGTCTGTGTCCTGGGGTGGGTACACCCCCTAGACTGCTCCTCTCCGGTGAGAGGGGGACAGGAGCCTAGCTGTGATTAGGCAGGGCTCCACATCTTCAAGATGGCCAGAGCCCGGGGTCGTGCTTCACCTCGCCTCTCCCACCTGAGGGGTGAGGTTGGCACAGGCTGGCACACCCCCCTTCCTGACGTAGGGTTTCCCACCAATCTTCTCGCCAGAGTGGGGGTCAGAACTGGTGGGGGCCAGTTGCTGGGTACAGCAAATGGTCTGGAGAAGCTCACAGAGGCGGCAGGCCTTTGAAGCTTCCCCCTGCCCATCCTAGGGGAGGAGACCTAGTACCTCGACCAGGATGTGCATTGTTGCAGGCCCAGGAGAGCGGGGGGGCTCTACACCCAGGGGTCCAGCAACATGTGTGGCAGCCTCTCAGTCCAGACGTAGATTGTAGGTTTAGGTTTCAGGGGGCATCTCTAAGATGCCCTCTGGTGCATTTTACATTAAATCTCACACTGGCATCAGTCCGGGTTTAATGTGCTGAGAAGTTTGATATCAAACTTTAGTCTTCAGTGAAGCCATCATGGTGCTGTGGAGTTCGTAATTACGACCTCCCAGAACCATATACTCTTAATGGCAGCACTGCACTTACAGTGCCCAGGAATGGCCCTGGGTACTGTAGGGGCACAGGGCTCATGCGCATGTGCCCACACCACTGGCATAGAGCACCCAGCTAGAAGGGTGACTGATGTATGCATGGGCAGTGGGTTTGTGGGCATGGCACACAGAGATGTGTGCCATGTCGACTCTCTGTTTAGTCATGTCCTTAGACACTCAGCCTGCAAAGGCAGTGTGTGCGTGTCAGGGTACAGGGCCCCTAAGGATGGCACAATAAGTGCTGCAGCCCTTAGGGGTCTTCTCTGGTCACCATGCTCTGGTTACCTAGGGTACCATTTACTGGGGGCTGATAGGAGGCCAGAGATGCCAATTGGATTTTAGTTTCAACAAGTTTTAGGGAAGGAACACAGGCCCTGTGCACCTGGTGGATAGGAGCCCAGGGCACACTCAGTCAAAGCACATCAGCAGTTCAGAAAAAAGCAGGGGCATACCAATGCAATAAAGATGGCACTTTCTCATACAGGATTGTGGATCCTACAAAGGTTGCATGAGCCAGACCCAGCGCACTGCCCAGTCCCCACACGTCTGGCTGCCGCAGCCTCCAAGCTGCTTTAATGAGCCCTTCACCCAGTATAACCATTCCGTTGGCATCAGGAGCAGGAACCAGCTTCCCCAATGGACCAAAGTCCCTCCTACCACAGGGTGCTCCAAAGTGTGTGCAGGGGTTACGCCCTTCCATGTTTGAAACCCCAGCCACCATCACCAGAACAGTTGTTGAAGGACCATCACTCCTTGCTCCGTCGGGCTCTGTTGGTCAGAGGAGCCATTGAGCGGATGCTGGCCCCAGAGTCAATACAGGAATGCCGAAAAAGGTCTCCACCCCATACTGGATCTGCACCCTTTCAATGGCTTTCTGAAAAAAGAAAAATTCAAGATGCTCACGTTGGAAGAGGTGCTATCTGCACTGGACCTTGGAGACTGGATAGTAGCTTAGAACTTGCAGGACGTTTAATTCCATATCAGCATCCTGTAGGCCCACATGTGTTATTTATGGTTCACTGTAGGCCTCAAACATTACCAGTTTCCTGTGCCCCTTTGGCCTCACCACTGCCACTTGGGTGTTTCCAAAAGTGATGGCAGTGGTTGCAGAGCATCTGTGGAGGTCAGGGGTTCCAGTCTTTCGCTACCTTGATGACTGGCTGCTGAAGACGGGTTTTACCCAGGCAGTCCTCACCCATCCCCAGACTATGGTGAACCCCCTGCATTTGATGGGTTTATTATCCACATGCTGAAGTCACACCTGACTCCTTCTCAGACTCATTCTTTCATTGGAGCCGTTCTGGACACAGTGTGATTCTGCACCTACTTTCCGGAGCAGAGAGTCCAGGACATTTGGGCTTTGATCCAGATGTTTCATCCTCAGTCTAGATTTTGGTGAGTCTAATTTTGAAGTTGCTGGGGGTGATGACAGCCTGCTGGTGAAGCACGCTAAATGGCATACGCGGGCTCTGCAGTGAATCTGAAGTCTTAGTGGGTGCAGCATTAGGTGAATCTCTCCAAACTTGTCCAGATTTCGAAGGAGACTGTGAAAGATCTGCAGTGGTGGCTAACGGAACGTGATTGGGACAGCAGCAGGCCCTTCTCATTTCCCCACCAAGAGCGGACAATGGTGACTGATTCATAGCTTCTGGACTAGGGTAACCACATGTGGGAGTTGGAAGCTCATCTCCACATCAGTCTTTTGGAGCTGTGAGCTATCTGTTTGGCATTGAAAGCCTTATTCCCATCCACCAAAAGGAAGGTTGGTTCAGGTGTTCACGGACAACACTACCACCATGTGGTATATTACGACAAACTGGTCAGAGTGGGGTCCTGCATTCTCTTCCAAGAATGAGGAAAACCTTAGCTTGATCTATTCACCAACACCAAGAACACACAATGTCAATACTTCTGTGTGCTGGAAATTCCAACCCATCTCTATTTTGAAGACACGGTCTGCTTTGATTGGAACCTGGTACTCCCGTACTCCTTTCTGCTGATACCACTCTCTCTATGATATTAGTGATTTCAAAACCAGAAGCAATACATGGTATGCCACAGAAGTTTAAGCCTGAGGTAATTTTGACCAGCTCTGTACTCTGGGTCTCACTGAGGAAAATAATGGATTTTAAAAGCTTGAATGTTTACACAGAACCTACAAAAGGGTGTGACTGGTATTGAATTGAACTACCTATTCTAGCATGCACTGAAAAGAAAAACACACTGAGCAAGGCAATTATTAAATAACATGCAACTGGGTATAAATTCAAAGTCCATGTCCAGACCATGGAGAATCTAGCCTCCTGTCTGCATAATATATCCAAATGGATGGGCGACTCTCAACTAAAGCTCAATGGTGAGAAATCTGAGATTATGCTCCTAGGCGACCCACACAAGCTCCCCAAGTCCCTTGCCTGGCCATCCAGCATGGGCTCCCCCCGCACCAAAAAAGGAAATCAAGAGCTTAGGCTTCTGGCTCGACCAGGATCTCAGCTTCAGATCCCAAGCAAGAAAGACAGCCGGCACCTGCTTTGGGCTCTTGCGAACTGCCCGGAAGATCCTCCCTCTCATCCCCCCCAGTCGAGGAAAATTCTCATCCAGGGCCTTATTATCTCCAGACTGGATTATGGAAACGCCCTGTACCTGGGCGCCCCAGTAGCTGTCATCAAAAACCTTCAGCACGCTCAGAATGCCGCAGCAAGACTCCTTACCGGGACGAAAGTCAGATGCTCGGCTAAACCCTCCCTCAAAGCTCTTCACTGGCTCCTCATCCAGGAGCGCATCACCTTTAAAACCCTATGCATATCTCATAAAATCCTACAGGGCAAAGGTCCGCCAATACTAAAACCACTCATCAAACACCATCAATCCACCAGACAGCTCAGATCAGACTCTCTGTTCCTTGCCAGCATCCCCAGAATAAGAAGAGCGCGCACGGGCGAGCGCTGCTTCTCTTACAACGCCCCTAAGCTCTGGAATAGCCTCCCCCTTACCATCCGCAAAGAAACCAACTTGCTCTCATTCCGCAGGCTACTGAAGACCTGGCTCTTCCCCCAATAATTCCCCTACAGGAGCACTTCAGGTTGATACTATAGCGCTGGGACGCCCATGGGTAGCTACGCGCTTTACAAATCCCAAATCAAATCAAATCAAAGCGCTCTGGAAACATTCACAATCTGTAAATCGCCTATGAAGAAAAGGCAGGAGCCTTGAAACGCGTTAGGCGCTATGATCCTTTACTGGAATGCAGATGCTGGTTCCTTTGTGAAAATAAACCTCTCAGTTTTCACCTGCTGTCAAGTGCGTCCTTGAAAGCTCTTGGGCCTCCAGGCTTCTGCTTCTTCTTTGGAGGGAGGTTCCTGCAACGCGTGCTCCTCAGGAGATTCACTCTCGGGAGCGTGCGGCCCATCTGGTCACAATTATCGCTCCCGCGAGTGAATCCCTCCCCCCTGCTGCCACGCAAGCGCTTTTTTTTCTTGTTTCACATTCTCACAGCCACATCCTCCGCTTTAATTTCCCTGCCCCTCCATGTTCTATGTTTTCCCTTTGCATCACCTCCATTGCTGTTATACCCTACTTTCTCTCAGTGGTGCTGCTGAGTGGCATTCACTTTATCTCCCTATTCCCCACCACTCCTCTGCTAAACAGCATCAGCCAAAGGATTAAAAAAAAAAAACTTTTTGCAGATTCACGTCAATAAAAGGCCTGCACCAATGCATGAACTATCGACATAGCAACAACTGAGAGTTATACATTATGCACTTGCAGGTCGTTGCAGCCAATTTCAACTAGGCATTCTGTCGTTTCCTATGTATAGTGACAGCTATTATCGAGTTCCACATCATTAGACAGCTTTTACTTTTTAGGTTGCGTATATGGGATATCCAAATAGATGAGTACAGTATTTAAACGCAAAACTACAGATCCTATCCTATTGGAACGTGTAACAGATGCAGCCATATTTAAAACAGAAGCCAATGAGGTCCCGTCGTACGCATAATCTTCGCCCACCGCAATGACGTACACTGGCTCTAACCAATCGTTGCTATAAACGTCCTTTCTGCCGGGCAAGTGGCATATCCTGCGACCAATCGTTTGTCATCCTGTGCGTGTAACTGCACCAATCAACATAGGAGGCAGACCAAAGGTTTTGGATGTAAATAAACATAGGCGGTAGATTTCGGGTAAAGTGGGGCCTGGTTGCACAATGGTGTCCGTGGGACTGGACGATATCAGCCACGGCCTGGAAGCCATGCCAGTTCGTTGTGAGGAGGGAGTGGAGCTTTCGGACTTCAAGGTAAGCGCTATCAGGCTGCTCTTTTCAAAAGATGGTAGCCAATCACTCACTTCCGGCCGAAGACCGCCAATCATAAATATGAAACACTGGCACGTTGAGTAGGCCTCTACTGCGAAATATACTATACTTTACCAATATGCCAGGCTTAACTTCTTAATATAGGGTTCAAACTATTGAAGTGTAGCCTTCAAGGGCAGGGCAATGACCGCCCGTCATCTGGTGTGTGAGGACGCAGTGCTTAAGTCAGGGGTTTGTCTGCCATTTATTGCAGTATTATCCTTCTACCTGTGTTTGGTACTCTTTTGTAACATGCACACGTCATTTTTCTCTTGTAACATACTGGTTTCTACCTCTTACATTTTGTTTGCTTTAGACACTTGCACAAGTGCCACCATTGCCTACATAACATTTGTTCTTGTGCTTGAGTGTCTGCCATTTATTGCTGTATTTTACCTGTACTTGTACTTTGCACGCTTTTGTAACTTGCACACATGCCACTTTTTCCGCCTGTATTGTACAATTGTCACATTTGCCTCATGTAACTTAACGTTTGCTTTTGTGTAATTTGTTCTCATTTAATTTTCTCCTCATGTATCATTACTGTTCCCCTTTGTGAAGCGCCTCTGACACCTTCGGGTAGGGTCCGCGCCATATAAAAACGAATAAAATAAATAACTAAAAAATAAATTAAAAAAAAGTTAAACACGTTTTTCAGTTGTGTTGATTCAGTTGAGCAATCAAACCCGAAAAAAAAATGTTTTCTTCAATGCGCAGGACTGGGGTATTGTGTGCTCGCTGACATGACGTTGCCTGTTAACTAAACATTCAAGGCCGTCTTTCCTGCCTCTGTAACATATTGTGATATTTTCTTTGAGCTTTACTGAACAACATGTGTCATTCATCCACTATTAGTGTTCAGTAAGCGCTGCTCTTTTTGCTGTAGTACAGACTATTCCAACATTCTAGTTTTTTAGGTCTCGCCTTTTCCATTCCGAAGGAATGGGAAATGGTGAGAATTCAAGTGCTCGAAATTCTCGTGAAACCACCGCTTTTTTCGTGCGGTTTTCATCGAGTTCACGTGGCCACAGGCACGCGCTTTTGGGCCATAAACTTTCCCCCTCCCCAGCCAGCTTTGCCAGCAGCATTTGCCTCATCAAAGGCTTCCGCTGCCCCGCCCCCCGCCCTCACTTATTCACGGCCGCAGGCCGTGACTTCAAAGGGTGCATCTTGCTTAACAGGCCGGGCTGCACGCATGTCTCGCGCTTTAGAAGACCAACAATATAAAACCGAGCAGTGCACACCAACGTAAAAAGTAAAACAGTGGCTTTATCTGAAGAATTTAGAGTCACTGATAAGTATTAAACACTCATGTACACAAATAATCAATTGCCTACTACAGACCAACATCGCAGGAAAAAAAACTCGCTACTGACACGGAGCCGAGGAGTCCTATTTAGAGAGCTGCCTCCTGAATACAAGTAACATCGCAGGAAAAAAAACTCGCTACTGACACGGAGCCGAGGAGTCCTATTTAGAGAGCTGCCTCCTGAATACAAGTATCGTGCTTATCAAGAGGAAGGGCTGGAGAAAAGGGGAACAAAAGAAAACAAGCATTGGCGTAGCCAATAGGTCTCGCTTGTGGGACCTTATAAGTATTTAGTTTTGCAGCACAATATCCTTGGTGCAACAACATCAGCTGTTGCACGGCTAAACCTTGTACCTTATAAGTGTTTAGGCATGCAACAGTTGATGTTGTTGCACTAATGATATTGTGCTGCATAACTAAATACATATAAGGTCCCACAAGCGAGACCTATTGGCAATGCCAATGCTTGTCTATTCGTATTTGCGGTTTCAAGTGTTTGTTTCAAAGGGGCAACACATGCCTTTACGGATTTCCCCCGCGTACCAGATTTTAGGTAAAAATGGCAGCTTGTCATTACAATATTGACAAGGTGGTAACCACAGAGGAAAGTGGAAATTATTTCACCTCAAAGGAGAGGGCAGTGAGTGTGGAGTTCTCCATACCAAGGTGGATTGATACTGCTTTGGCAACACCGTTTTGTTAATTTAACCTGTATTTAGAGCATACTTGTGGCACAACAGTGACAAAACTTGACATGGCACCTGTCAACTTTTAACCTATACACTTATGGTTTGGGCACATCTGTTCAGATTGCCGTTTCTAAAATTGACATATATTGTGCTCCAGGTGGGATAAGACGTTTGTTTAGGTCAGAGTAATCGTCCTCTGTAAGTTCTTTAGTGCTTTTTTGTGCTCATTCCTGGAGAAACCATTATATATGGCAGAAGGTATACCCTACCATATATTTCTAAGGATAAGGCTGGTTGCAAAAAGTGGTGACCATATTAAGGAACAAGTCTGACTAGTTCTTTACACAGTTGTGTAATTTCAGGAAGACTTACATTGTATTGTTAAGGACACCTATGTGGTGTGTTATGGTGCAAAAAATATACCAAGCCTAGGTTGGTCAATACTTTGAAACCACCCAGGGTATCCTTTGGTGGCCTCACTAGACTAAGCTGCTGTAATTACAACACGGTGGCGACATCGTTAAGATCAAGGAGACTGGCACTGATAAGTGTCTATTCTGCTTTCCTGAAGAGACTGACATTACTTAGAACATGTATTCCAGGTCCTAGGTGTCCTTTGCATACACAAACTAAGGAACCGAAATCTACTCATTCCTATTTTGGGGAAAGTCCCACACTATATAGAAGTTAAGACAAAACATCAGCACCACATACTGATCGCTCGGTGTCTAAGATCACACATACAGTTAGAATATGGACTTTTCTGGATTGCTGAGATGCATGTTGCTTTAGCTATGTTCTAAAGAGATTGAGTTTATCACTTGTGTTGTGTTTCACCAAACTTTGATGCAAGGACATAGCTGTGTGTAGTTTGTTTGTTTGTTTGTTTGTTTTGGATTTATATAAGTCTAATATGTAGTAAGTGAAGTACCTCAGTCTACTAGGGCAGCCAATGCACAGATATGTCTGAAGGTCACAAGTTTGATTCTTGACTGGTTCACTCTTCTCTTGCTCTAATTCGGTTAAAGGTGATAAAATGAGGACTGTTATTGGCACCCAGAGAAGATATGATTTTGTTTGTTTCGTAGGCTAAATAACAAGTTTGCAATCTCTGCATATTGTTTCTTTATACAGTTTAATAGTGACAATACTGTTAATCTGTAATAAGACATGATCACTCAACTGTAATAAGCTTTGAGCCCGGCTTAAATATTAGCTGCCACCCTACATTCTTCTTTAAATAGTGCAGCCCTCTTTTGCATCTCATCACAGACTTCCGAGAACAGACTGACTCGCACTTTGTTCTTGCATCACTAGTCACTGACAAGTCACCTATAGGCTTCCTTGAGCCTCAGGCCTCAACACACTAGTAGCACACCGCAACCAAACATTGACCCAATCATATGATAACTCGCATTCAATCTTCATATCGCACACCCCAGCCAACCAGATGTTGAATCTCCTCATGACCTGCAAACAATCCTTTCCTTCTTCATGTTGATTAGTACAGTTCATTCTCTACCTCCGGGTCCCCTTCTCAGTCAGACATGCACTCTAGACGTATTGTTACTCTGAATGCATACAGTCCCTATGGCTCCAGAAGGGGTTGTTCGGATCCCTCCTGAATCCTATTCCACTCTGACAAAGGGCTGTACCTAATCCCTTAACCCACCAAAGGAATGTCCTTATCACGATGTATAATATGTCTAAACACTTATAAAGTCCCAAAGGCGCGACCTATTGGCTATGCCAATGCTTGTTTGATTTGCTAATAACTTTGGCATCATTTGATGAATCTTCGCAAAAATTCTCCCAAAAAAGTATTTCCAGGTCAGCTCCTATCTTGAAAGTTTAGGAGTGATCTGTCAATTGGGGGCTGAGTAAAAATGGGGGAGGTCCCAAAAAGTGTTTTCTCCATAGGAAGTTTTAGCCAAGGCTACAGCCCGAACTGCTGAACCGGAATTACACGAAATTTGGCAAAAAGGTAGCTCTTGGTTCAGAAAGCGACCTTTTTCTTTTTTTTGAACGGTGTAAATCCGTTGAGTAGTTGCTGAGAAATTAAACAAAATAAGAGTCAAAAAATCAATTTCCCATAGGAAACTATAGCCAAGGCTACAGCCCGAACTGCTGAATTGAATTACACCAAATTTGGCAAAAAGGTGCTGCTTGGCTCAGAAAGCGACCTTTTTAAAAATTGTGTAAATCCGTTCAGTAGTTGCTGAGAAATTGTAAAAAAAAACAAATATCGATATCTAGGGGCGCGGAGGATCCGCGAACCCTCCCAACCACGACCTTCATTTTAATTGGCTGTCAACACTCCAAACCAGGAAGTGTTGGCAGCCATCTTGTGACTCAGTATAACCGAGTCACAAGAAATCAGAAAAACAAAGGTGGAAAAAAAAGAAAAGGGGGCAGGGTAGAAGCACATTTACCCCATAGGCCTGCTCCAGGTGTCCCACAAGGACCCCCCAGGGCCAAAAAAAGCATTTAAAAAAAAAAAAGAATTGCCCGAATTAGCGCTGGGTGCGCGAATCCGGCCAAATGTATTTTTTTTTAAACAAAGTGCGGGCTCCCGCACTTCGTATTTAAAAAGCCCCCGGGTGGGCCAGGTCCCAGGGGAACTTTATAAATAATGTTGCAGGGCCCCCCGCTGCCCCGGGGACAACCACCTCCCCTGGGTTTATTAAAATAAATGCGGGGGCATGCAGCCCCCCCCCCGTAACTACGGGGACCGCCACCTCCCCGAGGCTACCTAAAGAAACGCGTGGGGGAGTCCCCCCCGAGACCAGGGACAGCCACCTCCCCAGGGCTAAAATACATAATAGGTGTGGGGGGGCAAGCCCCCGACACTGACCCTAGGACCACAACCTCCCCCAGGCTTTAATCACATAGGGAGGGGGTCCCCGCAGCCGCCTTCTTGGAGCCCTCCATGGCCCTGGGGACCGTCACCCCCCAGGGCCGTCTCCTGCAGTGTCCCGGGGTGCCCAACCCGGGACACTGCTGTTTGCTATGACAGGGCAGGAGCCGTGCGGCTCCTGCCCTGTCATAGCAAATTTGCTTTGGATTTTGGAAGCGAGAGCAGGGAAACCTCCTCTTGCTTCCAAAATCCAAAGCTGATTGCTTTTCCACACGGGGAGCTGCATGCCAGCAGCTCCCCCACCTGAAAAAGCAATGCCCGGCTCCAGCAGGAGGCAGGGAGCCGGTGGGACTGTGGGGGCATTGGGGCTCCCCCCAAGGTCCCCAACCAAGTGGCCAGGCCCCAGGGGATGGGGTTCCCGGGGCACACCTGACTTGCTGTTTGCAGATTTTATTTCTTAATGTGGCTGGGCTGGGTACGGGGTGACTTTATGCAAGTTAATGTTCAAATAACAAACAGGAGTATCAAACTCGTAGCAGCATGGTTTTAGCACCGCCCACTGGAGGGAAGAAAGCAGACATATCCACTTGCACCACAAGCCCCACAATGCAAGTATAAAAACATTCCACCTGAGGAAAGAAAAAATTTATGAATTAAGGACATGCCACATGCTGTTACATTAACAAATAAAATCTGCAAACAGCCAGTCACGTGTGCGGCTCACCTTCTTTCCTGCTGGGGGGAAATTGTTGATGTAATATCGGCTTGGTTCTGCCGAAGAGCGACGCACCACCACTAGAGCGCCATCATTGCCCGACCTAGATCCGTCTGTGCAGCTCGTGTAAATTTGAAGGGCAATGCGGTGCCGCCGAAGACCGGCTTTTGTTTTGGACCCGAATCAGCCTTGAAAATGGGCTAGATACGGGGTGACTTTGTGCAAGTTAATGTTGAAATAACAAACAGGAGTATCAAACTCGTAGCAGCATGGTTTTAGCAACGCCCACTGGGGGGAAGAAAGCAGACATATCCACTTGCACCACAAGCCCCACAATGCAAGTATAAAAACATTCCACCTGAGGAAAGAAAAAAATAATGAATTAAGGACATCAGGCTGTGGATGCAAGCGGCGTGTTTTGGTGCGGGCTCACCTCTGAAGAAGTTCTATGTTAGAATGAAATGCATTAGGATTATGCCACATGCTGTTACATTAAGAAATAAAATCTGCAAACAGCAAGTCACGTGTTCTGCTCACCTTCTTTCCTGCTGGGGAGAAATTGTGGAGATATATATATATATATATATATTCACTGAAAAAAACATAGGTTATAGACCATATATAGTTAGGAATTTGCATTTACAAAACCTTGAAAATTCACTGAAAAAACCATAGGTTAGAGACCATATATAGTTAGCTAGACATTTTATTGACATAAAACCAATGAAATTCCATATATAGTTAGTTGCACTAACTATATATCGCGCACCCGCAATCCACTGCTGATGATGTCACATATTACATCATTCATGACATGGTCAGTGACATCACTGATGACATCACTGATGACATCATCTAGTGTCTGTGTGTTTTTGTAAAGTTTAAATATGTTTTACATATTGAAGAATGAGTGGATGTATGGAAGACTGAGTGTGTGTGTGGCTGGCTGGGAGGTGTGTGACTCTGTGCATATCAATGTGTACTTGTATCAGTGATTGTACAAGAGAGTAAGTATGTGTTAGTATATGTGTGAAAAAGTATGGTGTTCTGTGTTTAACTGTATAGATGAGGAAATCGAAGTGTGATTGATTCTTTACAGGACTGACTAGGTGTGTGAGTAACTGGTATTGGTGTGTCATGATGTCATCAGTGATGTCATTTGAGATGTCATCAGTGATGTCATCAGTGATGTCATTTGAGATGTCATCAGTGATGTCATCAGTGATGTCACTGAAGTATGGTGTTCTGTGTTTAACTGTATAGATGAGGAAATCGAAGTGTGATTGATTCTTTACAGGACTGACTAGGTGTGTGAGTAACTCCATGGATGAGTGGCAGTGTGTGAGTGTCTGCATAGGTGTATGAGTGCATATGATAGTGTTGTAATAATGAGTGACTGTATGTATGAGTGATTGTATGGGTGAATGAGTGAATGTGTGTGTAGATGTAGGAATCAGTGAGTGCGTATGTAGTAACTGGTATTGGTGTGTCATGATGTCATCAGTGATGTCATTTGAGATGTCATCAGTGATGTCATTTGAGATGTCATCAGTGATGTCACTGAACATGTCATGAATGATGTAATATGTGACATCATCAGCAGTGGATTGCGGGTGCGCGATATATAGTTAGTGCAACTAACTATATATGGAATTTCATTGGTTTTATGTCAATAAAATGTCCTGCTAACTATATATGGTCTCTAACCTATGGTTTTTTCAGTGAATTTTCAGGTTTTGTAAATGCAAATTCCTAACTATATATGGTCTATAACCTATGGTTTTTTCAGTGAATTTCATTGGTTTTTTAAAAGCTAATATCTATATCTGTAAAATATATTCTTTATTACGTGACGTATCACGTAGCCACGTGAGACGCCTCATGACGTGTCGCATAACCGTGACGTATCGGCTCTGCAGCGCAAACAAAACCCGTAACGTAAGCGCGTCGGAGCACGCTTACAGATATATATATTTTTTTAACCTTAATTAGACAAAATCCACACGTGCACATATCTTGAGGCCTTCCAAAGGCACATCAAACAAACAGTCCCTACAATTTTTCAAAGTTTGCTGGAAATCTATTCCCTTAATTTTTTTTTACTGTTTCTCTTGGTTTTCCCCTTGTTACGCTTACCGGGACGCTACCCGGTACGCAAACCGGACGCTCCAAAAACACAAGATGGCGGACTCCCGTTACGCTGCCGGTTAGCTGCCCGGTTCGCGTACCGTGAAGCGCCTCTACCGCGAAAAATCGCAACATTTTTATTTTTTTATTTTTTGCCCCGCGGGGGACTTTAATATCCCCCACATCAATCCTAGGGGGTCAGGAGGGGTTTACCTTGCCCCCTTTCCTTCATTTCCCCCTTTGTTTTTCACCACATCTTGTCTCTCGAACCTACCGAGAAACAAGATGGCGGCCGCTCTGGACTGTTTACAATGTTGACAGCTACGCTGCCGGTTAGCTGCCCGGTTAGCTGCCGGGTGAGCTGCCCGGTTCGCGTACCGGGCCTCTACGGCGAAAAATCGCAAAACATTTTTTATTTTTTTTGCCCCGCGGAGCACTTTAATATCCCCCTCATTAATCCTAGGGGGTCAGGAGGGGTCTACCTTGCCCCCTTTCCTTCATTTCGCCCTTCGTTTTTCACCACATCTTGTCTCTCGATCCTACCGAGAGACAAGATGGCGGCCGCTCCGGACTGTTTAGAATGTTGACAGCCACCGGAGAGCCAATCAGCTTCGCTTCGCGAAGTTCCGTTACGCGTCAGGTACGCGAACCGGTGCGCTGTTACAGATATATATATTTTTTTAAACGTTAATTTCTCAAAATCCACTGGAGCACATATATTGAGACATAGCAAAGGCACGTCGGGCAAACCATATCTACAATTTTGCCAAGTTTCATGTAAATCCATTCAGCCGTTCGAGCTAAAAGTGAGTCCAACCGCCCTATGGAAAAATTAATGGGAAAAACGCGTTTTGGGACCCCCTTTTTTCTCGGCCCCCCCTTGACGTAACCCCCCCAAATTTTCAGGGGCTGCTCATAAACAAAATGTGCCATTTTCCTGAAAATTTCAGCCAATTCTGTCCACAAACGCCAAAGTTATTAGACATAAAATTTTCAGAAAACCCCTAGGGAAAAAATCCTAACTATATATACCTACTGGCTATCGCCAGTAGGTAATATATATTCACTGAAAAAACCATAGGTTAGAGACCATATATAGTTAGCTGGACATTTTATTGACATAAAACCAATGAAATTCCATATATAGTTAGTTGCACTAACTATATATATATCGCGCACCCGCAATCCACTGCTGATGATGTCACATATTACATCATTCATGACATGGTCAGTGACATCACTGATGACATCTCAAATGACATCACTGATGACATCATCTAGTGTCTGTGTGTTTTTGTAAAGTTTAAATATGTTTTACATATTGAAGAATGAGTGGATGTATGGAAGACTGAGTGTGTGTGTGGCTGGCTGGGAGGTGTGTGACTCTGCATATCAATGTGTACTTGTATCAGTGATTGTATAAGAGTAAGTATGTGTTAGTATATGTGTGAAAAAGTATGGTGTTCTGTGTTTAACTGTATAGATGAGGAAATCAAAGTGTGATTGATTCTTTACAGGACTGACTAGGTGTGTGAGTAACTGGTATTGGTGTGTCATGATGTCATCAGTGATGTCATTTGAGATGTCATCAGTGATGTCATCAGTGATGTCACTGAAGTATGGTGTTCTGTGTTTAACTGTATAGATGAGGAAATCGAAGTGTGATTGATTCTTTACAGGACTGACTAGGTGTGTGAGTAACTCCATGGATGAGTGGCAGTGTGTGAGTGTCTGCATCGGTGTATGAGTGCATATGATAGTGTTGTAATAATGAGTGACTGTATGTATGAGTGATTGTATGGGTGAATGAGTGAATGTGTGTGTAGACGTAGGAATCAGTGAGTGCGTATGTAGTAACTGGTATTGGTGTGTCATGATGTCATCAGTGATGTCATTTGAGATGTCATCAGTGACGTCATCAGTGATGTCATTTGAGATGTCATCAGTGATGTCATCAGTGATGTCACTGACCATGTCATGAATGATGTAATATGTGACATCATCAGCAGTGGATTGCGGGTGCGCGATATATAGTTAGTGCAACTAACTATATATGGAATTTCATTGGTTTTATGTCAATAAAATGTCCAGCTAACTATATATGGTCTCTAACCTATGGTTTTTTCAGTGAATTTTCAAGGTTTTGTAAATGCAAATTCCTAACTATATATGGTCTATAACCTATGGTTTTTTCAGTGAATTTCATTGGTTTTTTAAAAGCTAATATCTATATCTGTAACATATATTCTTTATTACGTGACGTATCACGTAGCCACGTGAGACGCCTAATGACGTGTCGCATAACCGTGACGTATCGGCTCTGCAGCGCAAACAAAACCCATAACGTAAGCGCGCCGGAGCACGCTTACAGATATATATATTTTTTTAACCTAATTAGACAAAATCCACACGTGCACATATCTTGAGGCCTTGCAAAGGCACATCAAACAAACAGTCCCTACAATTTTTCAAAGTTTGCTGGAAATCTATTCCCTTAATTTCTTTTTTTACTGTTTCTCTTGGTTTTCCCCTTGTTACGCTTACCGGGACGCTACCCGGTACGCGAACCGGACGCTCCAAAAACACAAGATGGCGGACTCCCGTTACGCTGCCGGTTAGCTGCCCGGTTCGCGTACCGGGAAGCGCCTTTACCGCGAAAAATCGCAAATTTTTTATTTTTAATTTTTTGCCCCGCGGGGGACTTTAATATCCCCCTCATCAATCCTAGGGGGTCAGGAGGGGTTTACCTTGCCCCCTTTCCTTCATTTCCCCCTTTGTTTTTCACCACATCTTGTCTCTCGAACCTACCGAGAAACAAGATGGCGGCCGCTCTGGACTGTTTACAATGTTGCCCGGTTAGCTGCCCGGTTAGCTGCCCGGTGAGCTGCCCGGTTCGCGTACCGGGACGCGCCTCTACGGCGAAAAATCGCAAAAAAAATTTTTTTTTTGCCACGCGGAGCACTTTAATATCCCCCTCATCAATCCTTGGGGTCAGGAGGGGTCTACCTTGCCCCCTTTCCTTCATTTCCCCCTTCGTTTTTCACCACATCTTGTCTCTCGATCCTACCGAGAGACAAGATGGCGGCCGCTCCGGACTGTTTAGAATGTTGACAGCCACCGGAGAGCCAATCGGCTTCGCTTCGCGAAGTTCCGTTACGCGTCAGGTACGCGAACCGGGGCGCTAACCGGAGCGCTAACCGGAGCGCTGTTACAGATATATATATTTTTTTAAACGTTAATTTCTCAAAATCCACTGGAGCACATATATTGAGACATAGCAAAGGCACGGCGGGCAAACCATATCTACAATTTTGCCAAGTTTCATGTAAATCCATTCAGCCGTTCGAGCTAAAAGTGAGTCCAACCGCCCTATGGAAAAATGAATGGGAAAAATGCGTTTTGGGACCCCCTTTTTTCTCGGCCCCCCCTTGACGAAACCCCCCCCAAATTTTTAGGGGCTGCTCAGAAACTAAATGTGCAATTTTCCTGAAAATTTCAGCCAATTCCGTCCACAAACGCCAAAGTTATTAGACATAGAATTTTCAGAAAACCCATAGAGAAAAAATCCTAACTATATATACCTACTGGCTATCGCCAGTAGGTAATATATATATATATATATTTTTTTCTCCAAATGCATTTCAGCAGAAATGTATTGCGGTAATGCATGACTCACCGCGTTTCGGAAAAAAGTTCCCTTGGTCACGAGTCTATATATACATAAATATATATTTACATCCATCCAGCGTACATGCATCATTTGCAACTTTCAGGCCGCTGTTCAAAGAAGGCCATCTGCTGTCAATGAAGTGATAGCGGGCAAAGGCAACAAATCTGTTAGTCTTCCACATCAGAGTCCAAGCTTGAAAAGCCAGTTAGAGCACCTTTAGGTTGGTTCCCAGGCAGTCACACGATCCAAAAGAGAATTTTTTTTACAGTAGCCCAGTAAGTACTCCACATTCGAGCTCCCAGCATGCTACGGCAGGCCAATACCCTGTTTGTTGTTGTATATGGATTGATTTCTAGTGTTATCAGCCTTATACAGTACATACCGAATGAGCTCGGTCATTGTTTGCAGCCATGATACTGGAGATGTCAACAATGCACAATGTTCACCTCTGTCTTTTACCCTCTCCGTTTGTGTTTACCCATTCAAAGCAGATTGATGTCCACAGCAAGGACATCTGTTTTACCCTCCATCACTGTGCTAGTGCAGCAATTGATCCGTTTTCAGTAGCTGGAGTCTGTTGCAAGAATTGCAGCATCTGATCTGTCAGTTCAATCTTAGTGGAAAACATCTGGGTGCAAAACAACATAGGACAGGGACTTGTTCATTCTGGACTTACTGATGACCAGAAAATAACGATCCAGGTAGAAAGCAGTATTTATACGGCAAACAAAATGATCAAGGCACAGGTAGCAGTTGCTGACTCACAAATTGGATTAGTTGGATGTTTTAACAGATGTCTGCATCCAAGTATATGGGCTCAACATCAATGCAGTACACTGAGTCAGACAGGCCATCTCTACAGAGAATCAGTACCCTTGTCACTGAAGCAGGGATTATAGACTAAAGTGTTTGGATACTTTCCAGCTTTGTGACCCACTACCAGAACCACTGTCCCAATTAAAGGGGCCATCTGCATGAGGGTCAGCCAGTCACTAAGGACACTCTCATTCTGCCCCAATCAGTGGCGCAGAACAATCCCAGGACAGCTTGAAAGCCCCACCCACATCTTGACTGGAGGGTGGGCATGCAGTGGCACAGAGTAGGCTACCTTCAGAGCCACTGCCCTGGCGATTGGCCCAATCCTCTGAATTGGGTTCTTCGCTTTGCCGAATAGGAGCTCATGGCTCAGACGCAAGCTGGGCTGTTACCACAAACTCTTCATGCTGCAGCCTACAAATGGCCGACTCATGCTCCAGGTCTGTGATGTTTGGAGCTGCAGGGACGAGGACCTCAGGTATGTGGTATGGGGAAGGTCCCAATCATTCAGGATTGGGCTTTCCTTCCTCCAAATTCAGCTGCAGCAAGAAGGCCAAGACCGTAGGAGTCATGCCACACATCCTTACTTCTTTGTAGTCAGCTATAGGGTCATGTATTATAACATGATACCAAAATGCTCACTCTCCTTTGCAGCCTGAGAAGTCCATTTATCCTTCCTTGAGATGTCATTAACCGCATGCGTGCGGCGGTTATTTTTGCGCTGTGCGGCTTTTTTCTAAAAGCCGCGTTACATGACGAGCTCAGCTCGTCAGCGTGCGAGCGGCACAACTCATGACGAGCTGAGCTCGTCATGAGCAGGCAAGGGGTTAATACCCCTTTGGTCAGTTATGCATGAAGTGCCCAATGTGGTACTTGCTTGGAGCGGAGCCTATCGAACTCTGGTAAGCCAAATTCTTGCATAATTTGCTAAAAGGATTTTATTATTTTGGCAGTATATCGCCATGATTTTTCTCTGCTTTTAGCACTAGTGTACCAGTGTGCAATGTGCATATTATCAGATAGGCACAAAACATTTCTGAATGTCTGCTCTACTTTTTATTGGGCTTCTGAGTGTGTGTAACTCTACCACTCCTTCTCAATGGCTGGACTGAACCTAGTTGGGATAGTACAAGCCCTTTGCAACATGGCTGCTTTACTTTTATTTTGAGTATCACGGATTCTCAGGACTGTTTTTCTTGATATGAGGACCTCTTTGTTGCTAGGGCAGAAATATGTGGGTTCAATGAATAGTAAGCATCTGCTGCGACAGTAGTTTCAGGTTTACATTCAGTGGGAGCCTACTGCATCCCCGTATGAATGAGATGATATAAGGACACTTCCACAGGTCTACTTTTATTTGGACTGTACCACTAGGTTTTAGCATGGCTATTTTAAACTTAATGGCACTAACTACAACTGGATAGCAACAATCAATGTTTTTTTTATACCAAAGCTAATCACCTGCGAGGGTCTCCAGGTGCTAGGTTGCAAGGCTCAGTTGAAAATCTAGGTCTTGAGTCTCTTCCTGAAATCTGCCAGCGAGGGTGAGGTCCAGAGGTGAGGTGATTCAGCGGATGCGCAATGTCTGCGTGAGAGTGGCTGAGTGACGGTCTCTGGATGGTATGTGGAAGATCCGTTGGTGGTTGATGTATGCTGGTCCTAGGCCGAAGAGGGCTTTGTATGCTTGTCAGTATCTTGAATTGCCATCTTTTCTGGACACTGAGCCAGTGGAGGTTCCTGAGCTGTTGGATGATGTTGGTCTGTTTGGGCAGGTTAGGGATGAGTCTGACCACTGAATTCTGTATCGTCTGTAGTCTCTTCATCAGTTTGGTGGTAGTTCCTGCATACAATGTATTGCTTTAGTTCAGCTGGCTGGTTACGAGGCTTGAGTGACAGTTTCCTTGTGCTGATGGGGAGCCATTTGAAGATTCTTTGGAGCATGTAGAGAGTGTGGAAGCAGGTGGAGGAGATTGCTTTGATCTGCCCCTTCATGGGGAGATTGTTGTCCAGGATAATGCTGTGGTTGCGGCTGTGGGAGTAAGTTCAAGTTTGGTGGGCCACCAGGTGTCGTTCCAAAGAGAAGTGTTGTTGCCTAAGATACGCACTTCGGTCTTGTGAGTTTTGAGCCTCAGACAGTTGGTCTTCATTCAGTTGGTGACGTATTTCATGCAGTTGTGGAAGTTTATCTTTGTGGTGGTGGGGGTCTGCTGAGAACGAAAGGATGAGAGGAGTGTCAGCGTAGGATATGATATTGAGATTGTGTGTTCTGACTATGTCGGCTAGAAGTTTCATGTAGGTGTTGAAGAGGGTGGGACTGAAGGGTGAAACTTGAGGGACTCTGCAGACAGTGTTCCTGGGTTCTGAGGCGAAGAGAGGTATGCAGTTTCTCTACATTCGTCCTATGATGAATGATGCGATCCATCTGACTGCATCTCCATGGATCCCGATGTGGTGGTGTCTCTTGATGAGTGTGAGGTAGAATATGGTGTTGAACGCTGCAGCGAGGTCAAGGAGGATCAAGACCACTAATTCTCGTCTGTCCCGAAGGGTGCGGATGTCAGTGGTGACGATGAGAGTGTTCTCGATGCTATGGTTGGTGCAGAAACCATATTTGGAGGTGTCAAGCAGGTTCTTTCTCTCCAGGTGTTCGTGACATGCTGGTTGATGGCATTCTCGAGGACTTTGGCGGGGAAAGGGAGCAGTGAGAAGGGGCGGTAGTTCTGGACTTCACTGTAGTCGGCGAAGGGTTTTATGAGGAGCGGTCTGACTTCTGTGTGTTTCCAAGCATCAGGTAAGGTGACTGTGGCGATGGATGGTGGTGACTTGGTGGCTGATGCCCTTGATTCTGAGGTTATAGAGGTGGGCGGGCAGTGCAGCTTAGGTTAGTTACTGCTGCCTGCCCTTGGACAGCCTGTAAGTTAACCCACCACATTGGCATACTTCTTGTATGAAATAAACCTGCAGCAAATTGTTTTCCAACAAAATTTATGTGGACTTATTATTTTGTTCCCTGTGATCAATTACTGCTAGCGGGGGGTCGCTAATATCCAGTTGCGGCCGGCAAGCTTGCGGGTGGGGGGTCGCGCAGGGAGAGAGTGGGCGGGGGGGTTACTTTAGTAATTTTTTTTTTTTTTTACCTGCATTCGCCTCCAGTCCTGTGCTGCTTCTCCTGCTCTCTTTCTGCTCACAGGAAGCAGAAACAGGCAGCCTCCCTCTCCTAAGCCAATCACAACCCTGCAATGGCAGTGGTGTGATTGGCTAGTACGCCGTCCGAACAGGCGTCTATGGGGAGGCCGTTTTATCCATGCAGGCTGCATGCACCGTACATGGAGAAAACGGGATAGTGCTCATGACTGGTTTGGTCGACCCTGGGGCCGACCAAACAGTCAACACCCATAACATTGGGCTAACCACTCCTCCCCGACCCGCCCACTCCCAACCACACCCTTCTAGTTTCTCACAGTTCGAGAAGCCGAAACATAAAATTATATTCATACGATTTCATGTTTCTGCTTCTCGCACTGCGAGAAAGCAGTGGGGCGACGCTACCCCGCCCATGTGGAAGAGCCGCCCCTGATATTATCGGCACTATGGCTTGTCAACAGCGAGCAATCCTTTGTTTCACAATGATAGGCATCTGGACTGTGTTTTCGGTTCCAAGAGCAGTCAGAATGTTGTCAGCATATCGATGGGAAGCTGACGCCGCTTCTGTGTGGCCCTTCTGCAGAACATAAAACCTGCATGAAGGCTGTTAACAGTGGCACACATCATGACCTCTTCACAAAGATTCCCCGTTCTGGTAGATATGGAGACCTAGGAAGGGGCTGGGGGGTTGTCAAAAAGGGCGATTGTATCTGCTCAAGATTACATAGTTTAGTAAAGCAATAAGAGTGGATGTCTGTTAATGAACCGTTTTGATGGCTTGTCTACCCTGGCTGTGGTTATACTATAGACCCCTCTGTTGTATGTGGGGTGAAAGAGATATTTAGTACACCCCCTGATACTTACTCTGCGTCTTCCCATGTGCTTTAATACATACAAGCGTGCAACCTGTTGCAGAGGCGCACCTAAGACTACCTGTCTTTGTCAGTGCTGGTCCCCTTTGAGCCCTTTAGGAATCCAAGGCCTCTATCCGTTCACATGCGACACGGTCCAACAGGATGCGGGGCAGCCCCAACATGAACATAGTAGTCTCACGGCGTTATAGCCGACAGCTAGTATAATTGTCAGAAGAGAAATTACCCCCAAGATATAGGCCAAGTACAGCCGCCAGAAAGCTGGTTGCACTCGCCAACAAGCGCTTGAATGCGTGCGCGCACGTGCCTGCCGGGCAACAGGGGTCCGACTTTACTAGTCCAAGTTTCCTGAAGGTCCAGTGATGTGTTTAGGGGTTTTAGGAAAAGGCTGCTGATTTATTAGTGCAAAATGAGAGGAATTGCACGTGAACTGTTGGGTCTAACTGATTACCATATAGCAATATTATTGACTTTTCCCCAACCCAAGATCTTTAGATTCTCTATAAATGAAACTTTAAATGTGTGGTTATATGATGGGAGCGCATACTTGGATACAGGGCTTCCACGTGCACAAGATTTTATTATATTATTGGTATTTGTGTTAAGAATTAATGGTTAGCTTGTTGCAGTTCATAAAAAATTATCGTTTCTTTTAAATCCTAGCAACATCCCGCTGACTGATGACATTTTGTCTACTTTCATTCATTTGCGGTACTTGGAAGAACTTGATATTTCCAACAACCACGTGTTGACACCGGAAGCGATTATGTACTTCCGCAACGTGACTGGGAACTCGGTTCATATCATCCGGAAACGGCCCGCAAGATCTGTAACTTGCGAGATTTTTTCTACGCTGTATGAGTAATCGAATGTTGCATGTCGGCCTTTAAAAAAATGTAACGTTCTGAAGTTCTAATGATGTATGCATTGTTTGTTCAGCCATGATTTAAGCATGGTTGGGTATTTACTTGTAATAAAATGATTTTTTCTAATTAGTGCTCAAGTTGTTGCTTGTATATTGAATGGGCAAAGGTTACTAGCTCTGTATAGGTGTGAGATGTGGTAGCGACCTATCAGACTATTCCTGCGCGTACACAGCACCAGGACGCAGCTTCTTGGTGGCGAGGTGCTGTCTGCTGATAAGGACTATGGCGAAACTGGAACAATAATTTGGACAAAAACTAATTGTTAGTGATAGGCGCTAGTGCTGCTCCTGGCTGGACGGTTATTGGCCTTTGGCTTTGGGGTGATCTCCTCCTCCTGCAGAATCCGAAGAGAACTTAAGTGTTCTGTTTGATTCTGGCCATTTCCTCGCCCCTCAAACCTCTGCTGTGGTCTCCAATAATGCTGACTTCAGACGCTTGCCAGTGGCTGCCGCTCTTGGGCCTCGGCCGGACTAGGCCAGTGTAAATTACTTAAGTTTGCCAACATTTCTTATCATGCACTTCAAAGGGGTTTAAAAACATGCAGTTCTGCTCATCATGGGTGTGACTATGTTCTATCATGCCTGCCCACTTTTGGTCTGCACTGGTTGCCGATCACGATATCCTTCTGCACTGTTCCTTGCGCACCTTATGAGGACTGTCACTCCTTTATCTGGAAACGATCCCGGCCTGTGTATCTTGGATACGTCCTAGATCTTCTATGCGTGTCTGCAGTCTACATCTTAATTTCCATGTGATCTGTTTCTTGGTGTGCCACATCCCCAAAGGCGCTCACCTGTGTTCCATTCGCTCATCCACATTCGGGTTCCACAAGTCAGTCCCCCTCTCCTCTGGATCACTGATCCTCCTGCGGCTATTGACCGGCTCCGCTGGTTGGGTGGCCTCTTCGGGTGCTGCGAAGGAGGGATTCCAAGCTCTATCCAAGGTTCTGAAAAATGCAGCCAGCACAACAGGGGGCAGGCCACCTCAGCTCTGGAATGAACTTACATCCTTTCGCACAACCTCAAAAACTGCTTTTTTTGTACACTCTATTGATAGTTGTGTTATGCTTGCCTTATCCTCAGCGTCATGAAACTAGTAGGTGTAATACTTCTCCATAAGAAGCTTTCAACGTAAATTAATTGAAATGTCTCCCGTTTTCTTAAGGTATCTCTGGCTCGCTGTTAGGTAGCTTGGCATAGAAGAGCGATCAAACCTTGCTGGTGTTTGAAGAAGCAATGTACAGCACAACATAATTCAAATCACTGTTGGAAATAAACACCTAAGCCAGGGGATACAGAAGCTCTCAAATAATAGGAACTCTATTCTTCATACTAGTTACTAATGATAGAAATAAGCAATAATAGGCGAAGTGACATAAAATATGCACAACTCGCCAATTGTAACTACAAATCTGGACCCTAGAGTAAAATTTTTGGAAGATGGTAAAACATCTTGTAACTATATCGAATTAAGTCTTCAGCAGGCCAAGACTTCAGAACTGAGGTAGGCTAGAAAATAAAGTAGATGGCAACTGATAGGTGTGCAAAGTTCTCTATTTAATGGAGTGCTCCACATTCCAATGTTCTAATAGGAGTATTGGTGCTGGTGTCTGTAAGAAGTGGAAAAGTGGTATTGGCTCAGCAGTTGCTCCTAGTTCTTTGAGCGTGCACTTCATACATGCAGATTGTTTGGCACAACCCACGGTTCGTGTTTGAGTCGAGGCACAAGATCTTAGGAATAAAGCATCACTATGAGTATAACAGGATAATTTAAAAATCAATTTCGTATATTCTAATCAAAACTCTACATGAGGACGGAAGCACCCAGCAGAACGGAATTATTTACTGCTAGCACTTCCATCTACCACAAAGGAGGCTTTGATAAACTCGCCTTTAGCAGTAATCCAATTGTCCAGTATTAGTCTCAATGTTGGTTTTGTTTTTCAATATTTCAAAAATAAAAGTTAGAAAAAACCGAAAAGTAAAAAACAATTTTTATATTCTTTATTTAGGTTTTCCAACAGTTAGAGATGGTTTGCTCCGTCATTATGCTTTCAGTACCTTGCCTATTATGTAGGGCTGAATAATCATTAACATATCGGCAAACCACTAACAGGAAGTCATCGACATTTGCATCAGTATTTTCACCTTACCAAGAAAGAGTGAATACGCTATTGAGAGAGCCTTATACGAGGGTCATCTGTGGCCGTGTCATATATGCCACAAATGTGCCTATATCTCGGCTCACCACTTGTTCTCTTGCTGTTGACGGCTGCATGCGTTTCACTTTTCTGAGACATATATTGGAGTTACCACCAATATCTCCAGCACGCTCTTGATCAATTCATGTAGCTTCCCTGATCTTTACCCTCGATTTGACCTGTGTATCTAATCTGAGTCCATTGGAGCTTGTTCCAGTATATTTTCTTGGGGCCAACTAAGGGTCCTGTCCTGACAGCCACAGTGCCATTTCCTTGGTCACCTTTTCGTCTGTCCTTACTGCTTTTGTACTTATCTTTTCTGTCTAGCAGACCCTTTTTCCTTGCCTCTTTCACAGGAGCTCTAGGGTGCAGCCAGTGAATTAGAGTGCGTTGCCTAGCCACTAACCAACCCCACTGTGCAAATGTGTAATAGGGTTAATGGTTCCTGGCTTTGGGTAGGACTCCCACTATTCAGTGTAGAATTTTAATCTCAATGTTGATCCCCGTGACTGTTTCTAGAGTTCTCACAATGCTTTCCCAGTATGCCTGTAGGTGTCTGCATGTCCATACTATGTGTGGGAATGTAGCATCTTGTTCACACATCTGAGGCAACAGGAGAATGTGGCATCACAAAAGAAGCATGGATGGAGTGTTGAAACTTTTCAAACATTCACCCCTAGTCACAGATCTGAGTTTAGTTCATTATTATTTTGCTCGCAGCGTCACCACAATTTGAATCCAGTAACCGGCAAATCAGTCTTGAGCCTGGTCTCCATGGGAACAGTCTAGCCCGAACTGCCAAGCCAGGCCCTCCCTGGACCGGAAACCAGCATCCTGGGGAGGAGAATGTGTCCGGGTAAATTGTCTTGAGATATCTTAGGGTCATGGATGTTCTGTGTAAAAGTTTAAGGGAATTAGTTTAAATCTGGCGTTACTATAGACTTCTTGCACCGTAGCGCACGCTCTCCCTTATTCGCCATCTGACCGATGTCTTTGCAGGCCTACTTACCAGGCTTACCTGACCTGTATCGGAATTTTGACTTTACCTACTTTGATGGCGTTATAAAGATTCAACACCAGCCGGCGCCCACTTTCTAGCGTTAACAGTGACTCTAGCTTGGCTGAGGCTTCAGGAGTTCCAGGAAAACCTACACATATCTCCCTGGCTTTTCTTGATAGGTTTGCATTTTAGAGGAACTGCTGTGGTCCTACACTAAATGCCCCCTGTGTTGCAGCGAAGGGGATGAAGGTATCACATGGTTATAGGTCTCTTGGTATGTTACGTCCCCCTCTCTCCAGTCGTCTACAGATAAGTCAGTGCCATTTAGTCTAAAAGGTGACAACCAACCCACCAAATTTCTGAGTCTCTTGAAGGGTGGGCATCTCAAAACTTTTTTTTGGTTGTCTTCCAGGCCGACACTGTAATTCGCGATGTGTGGGTAATTATTTCCCAGGCTACTACTTCTCATCGGCACATGAGGCAGAGGCAGAATATCTTCCTCAGGCATGCCTCCCACCAGCATTTTCTCCCAGTTGTTTGCTTCATCGCCCCTTTTTGCTGCATGGTTCATTTGTTGCAATTGTGCCACCAAGTAGTATATTTCTACGTCTGGCAGACCAAAACTGGCTTTCTCGCTATCTTTTTGGACCCTCCTCTTCTTCCCTGCCCATACTAGGGATGTTAGTGGGTGGGCTAGTTCCTTAAACATCTCTACAGAGGGGACTCTGTATTCTGCAGCACATACAAGCCATGGGGAAGTAATGCCCTCTTTGCCACAGCGATTCTACTGGCAACCAAAAAAGGGGGGGGTTTACTCCAGATATGCATTGATATATGTTGGTATTTCTGTACTCTCCCCATATTATTGTTGTATTTCCTCCCCTCTCCCCAGAGTGCCCAATTTGCACACCCAAAGAGCAAAAGCGATTGGTCTCCCAATGCAAGCCATTGTTAAACAAGTCAGCATTCTTTAGTGTCCACAGCCGCACCAAGGGGACCAGTACTGCCCTGGCCTTATTTATATAGCCTTGTCATCTTGGCAAAGAGGTCCAGTTCTCGTAGGTGGATGGGGACTGACATCTGAGGCTCACTTAGTTATACGAATGTGCCACCGATATACATGGATATGATGTGTACTGTATCCCCAATATGTATCTCACCCACTCCTGCAATGCCCCTCTACACGTAGTCACCAAGGGTTCTGCTGGTATGGCAAAAAGCAATGGAGACCGGTGACAGCCCCTATGAATCTTCCATTTTGTGGCTCACTCCCCCAACCTAACCCTTGCCAACTTGGCAGTATAGAGTCGTTTCACCCATGCCATCAAGCATGGACCAAATCTCATCCTTTTCGGGACCCTCAGCTTATGATTCCAATCTAATGTATCGAAGGCTTTTTCGACATTGAGTGTTACCAGGGCACCCCAATGCCTGCCTGGTTCACAGCATGCACTAAATGGTTTTTATTGGTCTTCTAATCTTCAAGATTCTGGTGTACCAGCACGCAAACTACTCGAAGCAGCGTGAACTCCAGAGCCTTAGCTAATATCTTGGCGTCTGCTGCCATCATAAAGGGGTCTATACAATCCACGGGGCACAGGAAAAACAAAAGTTAGAAATAAAAGCATGGAGGCAGAAAGAAAAGAAACAAAATGTAAAGAATATTTAAAACGGGTAATATTTATGATTATCTTTGATATGATTACAGAATATTAGCACCGAGAGTGGGAGATAACGATAGACGGCGCTTTATGCACTTGATTGTTCGGTGGTGGTGCGTCTGTCATCGCCTGAAAGTCCTGCTGTGTTGACTTTTATCTTTGCTGTCACTTCTTCAACTCCTATTGTCATCTCATACGTTCTTGTTGCTGTCACTTCCTTTAGATCCTATGGCTGCTATTCACATGCACATTTAGTGTACCTAAACAGAGGCCTACTGGTATTATGAAAGATTTAGCAAAGTGAGAAAGAGCGCAAGAGAGGGTGGTTTCCAGTAGGGTCATTTAAAGATTCAGAGTCCCATAATGTACCTAGTGCTGCTCTTTGTTCTCCACAGTCATTGCCCTTCTGATCTCTTCTTTCCTGTCTGTCTATTACATAAGAATCTCGGTTGTGCCTTCCCTCCATTCTCTAACTCAGTCCATTCTCTCCCTCACTTTTTAGGTCGAGCCTACAGCGCTTGCGCTGTCAGGCGATTTTTGTCTGTACTTTGTGGGATCTGACTCCTCCCACACTTTGGATTGGGGTCTGACTCCTCCCACACTTTGGATTGGCTTTCCTGTGTGTCCTTTAACAATTGTTGCCTGCAAATGGCTACTGGTGGGTGCATGTCCCACCTTTTCTCCCAAGTTCACTCCCATGTAGTATAGCTTTGGGAGCGAGCAGGGGCACTCGCGCTACTTGCCTGTCTTTATCTTTTGGTTTTCCGGCCTCAGACAGTTTGTACAAATCATCTTTTTTTTTTTTTTTTGGCAGCACAGCCCGCTCTAACAATAGTGGCTATGCGCCTTTCATCTAAACATTGACGTTGCACAGTTTTGTCGGGTTTGCTGGGGAATGATGTCCCAACACTGCCAGGTCCGCAATATGAGTTGCCCGAGCACGTTTCATGAGGCAGTGTGTTTACAGCCGGGCGGTGTGTATCTCCGTCTGATCTCACTCTACACCGTACTGCGTATTAATCGTTCTCTAAATGAAGCTGTCCCGGAGTTACTCGGGCAATGTGATCTCGTTTCAACCAGAGGAAGGGAGGCTTCCTAATAATCTATGCAGCTGTCCCCGGAGAACAAGAGGAATCAAGAGACAACTAACAGAATGCACAAAGTTTCAGGGTGTAGTACCATATGTGGCCAAAAGAGGTCACATGGGACTGCACCTGCAATATGGCTAGGTAAAGAAGCATTTGCAGTACAATAGGTCTCGCATTTGTTAAAGTTAGAGATGTTGGCAAAAAAGTTTTTTAAAAATGCCATTTTCAATGCAAAAGCTCTAACTTTAATAAATGCGAGACCAATTGCATTGCAAATGCTTGTATTTCCTTCCCCTGCCCACCTCACAGCTCCCAATGGCAGTTTGGCCCCTCCCATGAAGTTCAAAAGAAAAAGAAAACGCAAGTAAACACGGAGGAGGAAAGGTGTTGTTTTTAGGCCTTTTCCTATTACCGTCTCTCCACTCCTTCAGGTTATTATTCTCTTTCTCGCCCTGCGAAGTTGGTGGACAAAAGAGGATCCTGGAAAGGGACCGAGTGGGGCGCTCCCGCCAAGTCTGAGCCTCTCTTTATACTTTCTCTTGTAAAAGCACCTGTGACGGCGGGACTATGAAGAGGCAAGAGACGGGTCTTGGTTAAGCTGGGTTTTATTTTCTCTAACAGAGAAGCGGTACAAGTTTTTCTCAACGCTCCTTTCCTGGGTGAACGGCTCCTCTCCTGTCGGGTTTTTCGGAGTACTCCCTCCTCCTTTCTTCGGACGGGGCTCCTCCTCCGGCTGGTCTTCGGAGGCTCCGTTATGTCCTCGCTCGCCGACACCCAAAAGGGAACAGAAGAGAGGTATGTATCAGTATGGGGGGGTGAGGAGTAACAACCCAAACGCAAAGGGGGGGGGATGCACCCAGTGACAATCACACTCTGACGTGAGAGAACTTAAACAATGGAGGGGCTTGTGGCTGAGCGGTGAAAGATTCTCATACTTTCAGGGACAATTTACACTAAGTCAGGCGTCTGCCTCTCCCTCTCCACCACCCCAGGAAGCGGTTACGCACCTCTGCTAGCCGTACCCCTCCGGGTGTACGGCTGGGCGACTCGTGGTGTTGGCCTCCTGGCGTCTCGCGTCCTCCCGTCCCGGTCTCTACTCTTCCTCCCGATGTCTCCGGAGACCCAGCTGTTCCTCGGGCTGTCGGCTCGGCTCTTTGGTTCCGACTCGTCGATCCCTCCACTTCCGATATGCGTTCCTCTCTGCTCCACCACACTCCACTCTTCCTCTCCTCCTCGATGCTTCGCCCTCCTCCGCTGCTCCACTCCTCCTCGCTGCTTCCCGCCACTCCGCTCTGCTTCTCACTGTCCACTCCTCCGGTGTAGTAACACACCTGGGGATCGTCGACGCCGCCCTTTATCGTCGCCCCGGACTCCTCCTCCTCCATTAGATCCTCGGTCCGCTTAAAGGGGCCGCACTCTTCCTCATCGTCGCAGCTGTACCTCTCCTGACCAGTCCACAACGGAGTGTGCGGGGGCTGTGAAAAGAAGAGGGGGAGTCACAAAAGGTCAGTGGGCGCCCGGCCTCGGGGCGAATCGCAGGGCCCTGGTTACAGCACCACTCCGCCAAAGCCAAGTAAATTAATTGAAAACACTCCGTGGCCTTCCTGCCCATCCTATCTGGCGCCTCCAGGCACAGTACACTGATCTTACTTGGTCTTCAGTTTATCCCTGAACCGCCCAGACCAGTTGATCTGCTGTGCCTGCCTTAGAACTCAGTTTATTTACAACCCCCTTTTCTTTGCCTGATGTTTTTAACCAAACTTCTCAATGTTGTGTTTTAGCCATGCAATTATGTTTAAATCAGGGTTCTCTAACCCTTTTGTGATGAGAGCTGGTTATGTTTAAGGATATCATACCGAGCTGTTAACACCATCCGTGTTCGTATAGTGACCACATCAGCCTAGATTACATTGGTGGCCACCATATTCAAAACTACTACCAATGAACACACCCGTGAGTCAAGCTTGGTTACTAGCAGTAATGTTAAAAAAAAGATTTTGTCAATATGAAAAAAGCTGCTGTATGGGCATCACAGAACCGCTATAGCTGCAATGCTCCTGGGTCAAACCTTATAGTTACTTAATAGTTATAAGTCCCCCAGTTAAAAGTTGGACTATTGCAGTGTTCACTCATTTAGTGTTTCTTGCCCCTTTCTTTCAGCGCTCGTTGACGCTTGTCCGCCCCAATCCCTTAATCTTTTGTATCTCGCGTTCTAATTTTTGTCATATGACCTGCCTTCCCTTCCCTTCCATTTAAATAACTTATTTCCCTCCTAAAACCGCCCAGCAATCCATTCAACTTCCAAAGTTAAATCCACTCATTTCCACCTCCTCCTCTCCATATCCCTTTTCTCCTCCCTACCGTCTGTAATGTGCATTGTCTCCTCCACCCCCTCCCCCCCACCCCCTCCCCCTCCCCCTCCTCCCTCTCCTTCTCCATGTATAGCCTCTATAATCTACGGGCATTTAGATAGGGGCTCACTGAACTAGATCGCTTCTTGCATGATCTGTTCAGGTGCTTCAGTGACAGCTGGATAAATGGATGGGTTATGTGTCTTACCCGTTGCAATGTCCGGGGTGCTGTGCTTTACATCCAGGGTCACTAAATTGTGCAGCAAGGAAAAACAAGTTATGATGCACATCTTTCCATCAAAATCAGCTCTATAGAACAGTGCAGTACATGTAATATTGGATATATAAGCGACTCACTAGAATATACTGTAGCATTGAGCACATGTGACCTCAAGAACTTTCTGATTCTTTGAAAGTCAGAGTCCTGGTTGGAATGAATACAGTTTTGGGTATATACTCTGTAATGTGAATAAGAATTTGTATTTGTTGGTGGTATAGCCCTGCCAGCAATCAAAAACGACTACTGGGCCTCCCCCAATTGTGGTTACTAGCCTTACGGCTAGAGCGGTTGACTTCGAAGCTGGGGAACCGGGTTCGAGTCTCGTGAACGACGGTCAACATCCTGTGATTCTGAGCAAATCACATAATCTCCCTGTGCCTAACAAAAACAAAAAAATTAATGTGTCCTACAGTAACGAAACTGGTGCTATGTATCTAATAACCGATGTCTCAGGTCTAGTTCGTGCTATATAAAACTCAACAAAAAAAATGGGTGCATCTGACCCAGCCTACAGGATGGACAGACTCCATATGTCCCCTGGTAATTACCCCAGAGCAATTTAAAGAGGGGCAAAAAACGCGCCAAAATACACTCCCAATAAGCACCACCGTCAATCTATGGCATATGGCAACGGCTGCTCTGGGGTGGAAAAACAAGATTACACAAGTCACCCCATTGTTAGAATCAGACTATCTAGGGGGGTTATCGAAATTCCCAGGCTTTGATAAGTGGGACCTGATAGGTCTTTCAAAAGTTGACGATTAGGGTTAAAAGTGACCCCTTTCAGTGATCTCCAATGGGACTATGACTTGCTTATAGGGGAAACCTTCAGATACCTTCAAACTCTTAATGCTCTGCAGAGGGCAATTACCCAAAGGTACTGAGCTGCCTCTCTCCTCGCCCATGGGGGACAGACTCCTAGATGACTACCTACAGGATAAGGCGATCTCGCTGACATACTGAAAAATACTAAACGATACACCGGACACAATGGGGAAAACTCGGGCAAAATGGGTGGAGGATGTTTGGGGCATTAGAGACGACGACTGGCCAGAGGCACTGGCATCCCCCCGGGAGGTGGCGATCCGATCTTGATTCATACTTATCCAGCTCAAACTCCTGCATAGAGCATACTATACAAGTTCGGTATTGGTCAAAATGGGTGCCCTGAACTCCACAGCGTGCCCTAGGGGGTGCGGGCAAGTAGGAACCTACCTGCACCAGTGGTGGGAATGCCCGAATCTCCAAATATGTTGGGAGAAGGTCACATCGGCAATGTTTTTAACTTGTCACAAACCCATGAAGGTCTCGCCCTGCTGGTGCCTCTTCAGTATATTGGAGACAACCGACCTATCGAGTACTGAGAGAGTGTGGGTTTCCCTTGGTTGCATGGTGGCGAAACGCAACATAGCAAGAACGTGGAAGGGGGTCACTAGGCCCAAACTCAGTGATTGGGAAACCGATATGGATTGGTGCATGCAAGCGGAGTGAGTGATAGACGAGGGTGCCCACAAAAATGGTCCAGGATCTGGGGTGCGTGGAATGTAAATAGAGGGATGATATGTACTCCAGTTAACAACACTTCCCCATCGACAACAGACCACATGAAAGAGTAAAGTTTAGATCGTAAAGGATTTACTGAGATACGAGGTCTCGTTATGGGCCCTAGATATCGTACTGATTGATTTTATACCAATGCACTGTGATTGTCCGAAATTATTGAAGAGTGCACTGTATTTTGCTTTCTTTTCCGTTCTTGTTTTGGATTATTCAATAAAAAGATCTTTTAAAAAAAAGAATTTGTATTTGTTGGTTATGAAGTGCAATCAACGCACACTAGTTCTGCCTGCCCTGTTTGAATTACATTTAACATTTAATAGTTTGTGTTTATTTCTGCAGACAAACGCCCTTCCATCAGTACAGTAAATGGGGGATGCTCACTATATGTGGTCAACATATTAATCTCTTAGACTGTCTAATTACAGCAACTAGAAGGTAAAAGAGGGCAATTTTACGTTTTTAAAGTGACTGGTGTGGCATTGTTTTACTAACTTTTGGTTCTCTGTAGCTAGAAACGTGTTTTTTAAAATGGGGCAACTATGCAGCAGATGATGGAATGTGTGGCAAGTTCATGTTTAGGGTTTTCAGGCACATTTGTCCAGTGGCTCTGCCTGTATCCAATTTGGACTTGCATTCTAGGCACGTCACTGTAAATAAAGTGTTTTCATTGTTGTCGTATTTTGAGAGGTGCTGTATCGAGCCAATCGTATTTTGAGTATTATTATTACTACCCACAGGCAGCCAGAAATCCGACCCACACTCTGACCTGTAGGAGAAGCCTGTCGGCAGTGCCTGATTGCCCTAAGCCGACATTTTTGGGAAGAAGCAACATGTTTCAATTCAGTGAATTTGTGCGCAACGAAAACCCGCCTTTCTTTGTAATTATGTTTCATAATTTTTATTCTTGGTAACCCAATCCACAAAAATACACTCCATGCCATGCCACATAACTCCAATCACCATCATTTAACTCAAAGCCGCATACTTCCACACCATAAAATTCAACTCTACACATTTCCATTCCATACCACATAATTCGACAACAAACTACATAATTTAACTCAACAATACAATTACACAACACACCACATGCATCCAATCCACACCACAAAATTCCACATCATGGCAAACAAATGTAACAGTACACTGCATAATTAAACTCCACCACATACCACTCCACGACACAAAATACTATTCCACATAACTAAACTCCATGACACACAGTCCCACTCCACATAATTCCAGTACACTCAATACCACATAATGACAATCCACATAATTCAACTGCACACCATGCCACATAATTCCACTACACAAATCCACTCCACACCACATCATTCCACCACACACAATTCCACAACAAAAATTCCAATCTAACCCACATAATTCCACTCCACACCACATACATCCACGTCAAACCAAAACACATGGGTAAAAAACATTGTCATTTACAACGCTGATAGCTCTGACAAATGCGGAACCTATTGCATTGCAAATGCTTGTTCTCCCCTTATCTTCCTCTGTTTCCATCACACGTGCTCTCTCGATCACTGCTCCGGATTTCAGTGCTTCTTTTAATCTCTTCTCATTTTCCTCTTGTTACACCTTCATTTCTCTTTTCTCCCTCCTCTACTGTCTTAACTCACATGATTTGTTCAGACCTGCCTCTCACTTGCCCTCTTCCCACGCCCCATAGTCTCTTCAGCATATTCACACTAATTTTTTACTCCCTCATCCCTTCTTCTTCTCACAAGTCTCTTCCTCCTATCACGTATTTCTATCTTCTTCCTCACCCATGAGACCAGGTGAGGAATATTTGCTACCCTAAGTTAAGCCCCTCCCCTCTCTTGAACTCCTTGCTATCATTCATCTTCCTTCTTCTTAAACTCCGCTCCTCGCACATTCTCCTTTTTCACCTCCCTCTCTCTCACTCTCTCCATTTTTCACTTTTCCACCCCACTTTACTCTTCCCACTTTCTAACTATCCGCTGGCTTACCACATGCACACTCACACGTCCATCTCACAACTTCCTTTTCCGTGTATTCTATTCTCTTCTTCTCAGACTTTTCTCTTCAAGATGGCCATGGTTCTAAATCTCCTCTTTCCATTCCACCCCACTCTCACTCACATACACTAACTTCCTCTTGCTCACCCCACCCTAATCTCTTACTCATCCCACTCTAACTTCGTCTAACTCATCCCACACAAACTTACTGTTACTCACCCCACCCTAACGTCTCTTACTCATCCTACCCTAACGTCTCTTACTCCTCCTACTCTAACTTACAGTTACTTACCCCCACTCTAACATCTCTTACTCATCCCACTCTAAATTACTGTTACTCACCCCACTCAAACTTACTGTTACTCACCCCACCCTAACGTTTCTTACTCATCCCACTCTAAATTACTGTTACTCACCCCACTCTAACGTACCTTACTCATCCTACTCTAACTTAGTTACTTACCCCACTCTAACATCTTACTCATCCCACTCTAAATTACTGTTACTCATCCCTTTCTAACTTCCTCTTACTCATCCCACTCTAATGTCTCTTACTCATCCCACTCTAACTTACTGGTACTCACCTCACTCTAACGTCTCTTACTCATCCTACCCTAACTTACTGTTACTCATCCTACCCTAACTTACTGTTACTCACCCCACCCTAACGTGTCCTACTCACCCCACCCTAACGTCTCTGACTCATCCCACTCTAAATGACTGTTACTCACCCCACTCTAAATGACTGTTACTCATCCCACTCTAAATTACTGTTACTCACCCCACTCTAACGTCTCTTACTCATCCTACTCTAACTTACTGTTACTCACCCCTCTCCAACGTCTTACTCACCCCACCCTAACGTCTCCTACTCATCCCACTCTAACTTACTGTTACTCATCCCACTCTAACTTACTGTTACTCATCCCACTCTAACTTATTATTACTAACCCCACTCTAATGTCTCTTACTCATCCCACTCTAATTTACTGTTACTCATCCCACTCTAACGTCTCCTACTCACCCCACCCTAACGTCTCCTACTCACCCCACCCTAACGTCTCCTACTCACCCCACCCTAACGTCTCCTACTCATCCCACTCTAACTTACTGTTACTCACCCCACTCTTACTGTTACTCACCCCACTCTAATGTGTCTTACTCACCCCACTCTAATGTCTTACTCACCCCACTCTAATGTCTTACTCACCCCACTCTAATGTCTTACTCATCCTACTCTAACTTACTGTTACTCACCCCACTCTAACATCTCCTACTCACCCCACTCTAACTTACTGTTATTCACCCCACTCTAACTTACTGTTACTAACCCCACTCTATTTGTCTCTTACTCATCCCACTCTAATTTACTGTTACTCATCCCACTCTAACGTCTCTTACTCATCCTACCCTAACTTACTGTTACTCACCCCACCCTAACGTCTCCTACTCACCCCACCCTAATGTCTCCTACTCATCCCACTCTAACTTACTGTTACTCACCCCACTCTTACTGTTACTCACCCCACTCTAACGTGTCTTACTCACCCCACTCTAATGTCTTACTCACCCCACTCTAATGTCTTACTCATCCTACTCTAACTTACTGTTACTCACCCCACTCTAACATCTCCTACTCACCCCACTCTAACTTACTGTTATTCACCCCACTCTAACTTACTGTTACTAACCCCACTCTATTTGTCTCTTACTCATCCCACTCTAATTTACTGTTACTCATCCATTCTAACTTACTGTTACTCACCCCACTCTAACTTACTGTTACTCACCCCACTCTAACTTACTGTTACTCACCCCACTCTAACGTACTGTTACTCACCCCACTCTACCTTAATGTTACTCACCCCACTCTAACGTCTCCTACTCACCCCACCGTCTCCCACTCACCCCACCCTAATGTCTCTTACTCATCCCACCCTACCGTCTCCGACTCATCCCACTCAAATGACTGTTACTCATCCCACTCTAAATGACTGTTACTCATCCCACTCTAAATGACTGTTACTCATCCCATTCTAACTTACTGTTACTCATCCCACTCTTACTGTTACTCACCCCACTCTAGCGTGTCTTACTCACCCCACTCTGTCTTACTCACCCCACTCTAATGTCTTACTCATCCTACTCTAACTTACTGTTACTCATCCCACTCTAACATCTCTTACTCATCCCACTCTAACTTACTGGTACTCACCCCACTCTAACTTATTGTTACTCACCCCACTCTAACTTACTGTTACTCACCCCACTCCAACGTCTCCTACTCATCCCATTCTAACTTACTGTTACTCACCCCACTCTAACGTCTCCTACTCACCCCACCGTCTCCCACTCACCCCACCCTAATGTCTCTTACTCATCCCACCCTACCGTCTCCGACTCATCCCACTCAAATGACTGTTACTCATCCCACTCTAAATGACTGTTACTCATCCCACTCTAAATGACTGTTACTCATCCCATTCTAACTTACTGTTACTCATCCCACTCTTACTGTTACTCACCCCACTCTAGCGTGTCTTACTCACCCCACTCTGTCTTACTCACCCCACTCTAATGTCTTACTCATCCTACTCTAACTTACTGTTACTCATCCCACTCTAACATCTCTTACTCATCCCACTCTAACTTACTGGTACTCACCCCACTCTAACTTATTGTTACTCACCCCACTCTAAC
Source organism: Lissotriton helveticus (assembly GCF_964261635.1). Classification (NCBI taxonomy): domain Eukaryota; kingdom Metazoa; phylum Chordata; class Amphibia; order Caudata; family Salamandridae; genus Lissotriton; species Lissotriton helveticus. Next base: position 153,031,790 of record NC_136070.1, read on the forward strand.
TTACTGTTACTCACCCCACTCCAACGTCTCCTACTCATCCCATTCTAACTTACTGTTACTCATCCCACTCTAACTTATTGTTACTAACCCCACCCTAACTCTAATGTCTTACTCACCCCACTATGTCTTACTCATCCCACTTTAATTTACTGTTACTCATCCCACTCTAACATCTCTTACTCATCCCACTCTAACTTACTGGTAGTACTTTAACTTACTGTTACTCACCCCACTCAAACTTATTGTTACTCACCCCACCCTAACATCTCTTACTCACCCCACCCTAACATCTCTTACTCACCCCACCCTAACATCTCTTACTCACCCCACCCTAACATCTCTTACTCACCCCACCCTAACATCTCTTACTCACCCCACCCTAACATCTCTTACTCACCCCACCCTAACATCTCTTACTCACCCCACCCTAACATCTCTTACTCACTCTAACTTACTGTTACTCACCTCACCCCAACGTTTATTACTCACCCCACCCTAACATCTCTTACTCACCCCACCATCTCTTACTCACCCCACCCTAACATCTCTTACTCACCCCACTCTAACTTACTGTTACTCACCCCACCCTAACTTACTGTTACTCACCCCACTCTAACGTCTTTTACTCACTCCACTCACGGTTGCCTCCTACCTAATTCTCCTTTCCCTTCCAAACCTGTCTTACTTCCCCTTCTCACATATCCTCTTACTCTAGACTCTGTTTCCTCTTGTTTACGACACTCTTCCTCAGCTTCTTCACTCTCTCAGCTACACAAACTTACACACCCCTACCAAAGATGGCTGTTTTTACGCTCTTTGTCACCTGTGCTAATGTTGAATTAGCATTTTCAAAACTTACGATGCTGAAGAGAAAGCTGTGTTCCACAATTCAACTTCGTATGCATTGGTGAATATAAAGTGACGGGCATCTTGCTGCTCAAAAAAGTAAGAGTTTTGGGGTAATTTACAAACTGTAGGACTTTCTTGTTGATTCCTTGGTTTTTCACATAGGGAGGATTAGCTGAAATCTGTCTTACCCGCTTTCTCCCACCCCTTCTTGCATTTGCAGCACCTGTTGAAAATGATGAGGGCCACCGCAAATATTATTTTGATTGCTTTATAAGGTGTCTGGGGAGGAAGTCATCCCTGACCCACACACTACAATAAAGTATAAGTAGAAAACCTAACTGGGCAGTCTCCGGTCGCTTTTGCCGTCCTTTAGTGATCTTCCTTTGTATATGCAGCATGCCTTTAACGAAAATAACTATTTAAAATATTTTATTTTGAAAACAGTTAAGATCTTCCTAAAATAAAAAAAAATTCTGAAAGCAGTAATTTATGTCCACGAGGTGGCGCTCGCCTGTAAATCAATTTCCAGACAGAATTGTCAATGCTGTTCAATGTCCACGTGAATTACATATAGACCGTGTGGACTTTAAATATATAACAAAAGAAAGTGAGGTAAAGCTGAATTAGCACAGGTTTTTCAAACACTTGATAAAAAAGAGAAGGCCCCTGATCCTTCTACTATTGCCTCTACGCATGTGTCTAAATAATGTTAATAATTCCTGGATCTATAACATTCAGCAGACTTTTAAAATATGACATGCATTTGATCCGAGGCACTTATACTGGCACAAGAGAGGAACCAACACTGGGAAAGGTAAAACATGGGTATGTGGACAAGGAGACAGGCATGCAGAAGGAGAAACCAACCATAATGGGGACGGTATAGACACCAGCGCAGGTAAAACCGTCGCTCTAACAGTTCAGGAAGGCCCATAAGACCTGGATCTTAGACCAATAGGAACAGGCAGCGTGATCGCGCAGCAGGGTCCCACAGTGCCTAGTCGAGACCCTCGCTGATGACGCAGACACAATTCCTGATTGATTGATTGACAGAAAGACGTCCGTTCTGAAGAAAATACAGGCACTAGGGACACATGCACTAAGAAGGGGAGATAGGCACAGAAGAGCCAGACAAAAATGGCACTGAGACAGTATGCCCAGTTATAGACAGACAAGAAAGCACAGCACAGGCACTGTGACAGGTAGAGATGGGCCAGGCACTGCAGCAGAGGTGCACCGCCGATCTCAATGGAGCTATAAACACTGGGAAGCAGAGATATGGACACACTCTGGAAGAAGGAGGCAAGAGCATTGCAGCAGTGATGCATGGCTTCCAGGAGCAGGTAAATGTGGCGACCGACATTGGGCTCAACCTGTCAGTGAACACACAGCCACTAGGGGAAGAAGTCATGGACACCTAGCTAGGTTATGGTCACTGGGTCAAAGAAGTGCAGACAATAATACTGATACTAGGACTGGTGACACCTACAAAGGTACTTTAACAGCCAGTCAATGGGACAGGAAAACATTGTCACTGAGGACTCAGCCACTAGGACAAGGAGCCATGGACACTCAGGAGATGGACACAGGGTAAAAGAAATACCGCCAGGAGGACACCCACAAGAGTATTTTTAACAGGCAGTCACTGACACTGGGACAGAAAATAAATTATGAGAACGTGGTTTATTATTTGGGGTGGATCAGTGTCTATTACGAGCAATCAAGTCACTGTGTTGCTAGGTCCAGTCAAAGGTTTCAGTGATTAAAACTTGATTTCAAGCCCTAGTAACTGGGGCACAGAGCAGACAAGCTTAAGTTGGAAAATCCATAAAGCATCTAGAAATTTCAAAATAGTTAAACGGTAGAAAACACAATCAAAAACTCACCCTAATTGAGTAAAATAGAGTAGAATTGAATAAACAAAATGACGCCAAATTGACAAACATCCAATAAGGGGACTGAAGATATGAATTTTTAAAGATTTAAGTGAAAATGCCTCCTAGACATTCTGTTCCAATGGTAGTCAAGGTTGCTTAATTTGGGGCCAACCACAATGGAATGGGGGCCGGATACACCTGTTAGATAAGGCCCATTTCTTCATGGAAGCAGGGAAGTTAAGAAACATTCTTACGGGGGAGGAGCCTAGCTCGCGACCGAGATGGCCGCGTTTTAGCTCGGCTCCGTTCAACCGCCTGTTTTCTTCGTTTATCCTGTATTACTCCTGCCCCGGGAAGCCCTCCTTGCTGTGTTCTGGTGTTGAAGTCACTTTGTGGACACTTACCCGTTGCTCCGGTGATCCTGGGTGCTGTCGATCCTGTGCAGCGATCCCGCTCGGAGCCTCCGGGGCGGACTGGCCTGGACCTCCTTGCGACGCCGGGACGTGACGGAACACGATGGTCGGCCCTTGCTGGCGCTGTGGATCTGGATGCGGAGGCTGATGTGCGAATAGTCCGGCTGTGCCTGTTGGCGGACCCGACTGGCCTGGGCCCTGGGGTGCGGACGCTGGCCCTCGCGGGAGAGCCTACTCATTTCTCCGGCTTGGTCCCCCCCTTTGTTCCCCGGCCCGGCCATTTTGAATTTCCGCCCGAGCTCTGAGAACGGGGCCGGCGGCACGAGGGGGCCGACGAAAATCCTTCTTCTGTTGGGTCTCCTTCCTGCCTTGGGGCGCCCTGCCGCAGTTCGGCTGACCTCCTTTTGCTTTGGTGTTGCCCCGCCGGGGCCCCCGACGACCGAGGACTTGCTGGGCTCCTAAGATGGCGGCCGACCCTGGGAGTCTCTGCCGGGCCTGGGCGAGCACTGGGGGCCCGCCACATGGCCCGGATGTCGGATCTTGTAAAGAGTTTCCTGCACTTCAAGTTGTCCTGGATGCACTGAACTCCTGGCGAACTACCGTGGCTGCACCTGTCTCCGTTGTGGAGGCGAACCCTCATTTTGAACTGGACGGGCCCCCGTCATCGGATTTGGCCTCCTCGTTGCAGGTTACGGCTGGTGTGCTCCTGGACTCTGTGCCCCCGGCGGAGACCGCATCCTTGGGTCGGAGAGTTACCGACGCCCCTCGTCGTCCTCCTTTGTTGCCTCGGCCACTGGTCTGCGGTCCGCTTGCATCCTGGCCTGACCTCGATGATCCTTCCTGTTTCTCATCGCGTCGGCTCCTTGGCCGAGACGCATGTGCCGACCCGGCTGGGCTTGCCTCGTTGGAACTGTCCTTGGAACTGTGCCTGCGATGCGAACGTTGTACCATGACTTTCCTGGATCTTCAGTATTTTCTTTCACGTTTCTTCTCAGGACTGCCGCGGGATTTTCTCCTGTGCCCTGTGTCCCTCGCCGTTTGGTCTTTGTTTGTTCGGATGGTTATAACTTTGGACAAAAGCGGACAGGGCTGAAATGACTTTCTATATGCGGTAGTCTCGTTTTTTGATCTGTGACTGACATGTGCTGCTGTGCTGTTGTGTAACTTCATGGGACTCCTGAAACTTATCCTAATATCGTTAACTTCCCGTGTGCTCTACCTCTCCCTTATTACGGGTGGCGGGATGGATGCAGATAATACTGTTTTTTCGCCCTCTCCCGTGTGTGCCGATCTTTCCCTTCCCCTACCCCTTCCCTTTTGTCTTTGTTTCTACCCTGTTCCTCTTCTTCTATATTTCGGGTTCTATTTAGGGCGACAGGCACGCTGCTGGGGGGTAGGCCGTAGCCTTCTGCAGGGGTGCAGGGTGGGCTTGTGGGGTGGGTGGGGGGGTCTGTTGTTGTTTTTGGAGGGGTCTTTTTCCTCCCCTTTTTCTCCCTTTTTGGTTCTACGGCCCTTGTGTATCCCCTTTTTCGGGGCTCTGTCTCGTTGTTTGTCCCCCAGGTGTCTTTCTGGTGTACTTTTCCGGTATTACGATGATTGTGATTTGCTATGTGTGTCTTCTTATTTTTGTTGTCTATTTTGTACCGGATTTTTGTTTTTCCTGGTTTGTCGCCTGGGGGCCTTGGGTGAGAGTCCCTTCCTTTTCCTTCTTCCCCTTTCCCTTCCCCCTCCCCCTTTTGTGGGGTTTTCTTCTCTATTGGGGGTGCGTTTCGTATTGTTTTTGTATTTGGGTCCTTTTCTGTGCTGATTGGTGGGACGGGTGGTGGCTGCGGTGGGCGGGCATTGGACAGTGTGCGCAGTGGCCTTTCCCCATGTCCGTTGTTTTGACCGGTGCTTCTTGGTATACCTATTTCGTATTTGTTTCTCCTGTGTTTTTTGAGATCGCTATATTGCTGCCCGCCGCGACCCCGCCCCTCTGATTTGTTTCGCGGCCCGCCATGCTCCTGACCTCCCTAATCCGTCCTTTTAAAAAAAGAAAACTACCTTTCTATTTGTTTGCTCCTGAGACTGCTCTAGGATGCTTGTTATTTCCCCTGTTTCGTAGCCTTTGTATACTGTGACACTTTATACATTGCTCCTGATACTTTTGCTATGTGGTGGCCAGCCCGGTGGGTTGTAGGCCCGTATTTGTGAGCTCTCTCTGTACAATAAAGGTTTTCAAAAAAAAAAAAAAAAAAAAAAGAAACATTCTTACATCTATACTTTTAGGCCCCTCACGCCCACGGCACCAAACAGCATATTGAAATAAAAGATCTCCGCCAAAGAGCCCCTCATAGCTAGCTCGTCCGGTATTGCAGCGCCGACCTGACGAGGAGCACGTCCTATGATGAAGCATGACACCCAGCCGGGTGTGTGAGGGCCCTAATTCCAAAAGGAGGATTTCCCCATTCCTCCTGCTATTAAGTACGGACGTATTACCACCTAGTTAACTGGTCTCTCCTTAACCAGTTAGGAACTGCATACATTTTTGGATGGACTTCACTTTGGCATGTATGCTGGACCTCTTAAAAGCCCTTAGTCTCCCCTCTTTGATCTGTCTCCCTTTCCCGAGTTAGCAGTATTAGTATTTTATTCTGCATTCTACATAGAACAGCCTGTCCTGCCACAGCGAAAATAACTATTTGGGTCTGGTCACTGTAGGGACACTATAACATTAATTATCTACATATCCCATTTTTAAATACCATGCACCCTATATTGTGGGCTGCAAGGTCAACAAAGGGGTGACTTACTAATATTTATAAGGGTGGGGTTTACCTGTCAATCAGGGTTATTTTAAAGGTAGCAGCCATTTACCCAGCTAGATAGTGAATTTTTTCTGTTATTTACTCAGCCGCTGGCTACATAGCAGAAATTCTTTAATATCTGGCTGGCAGCCTTGTGAATAGTAGAGAAACCTCAATATTTACCCAGCCACTGGCTAAATATTGGAGATTCTTCACTATATGGCTGACGGCCGTGCAAAAAGCAGAAAAACTGCACTATTTACTCACCGCTGCATAAGTAGTAGATATTCTGCACTGATTGGTTGTCGCAGTACAAACAGCAGAAAAGCAACTTTTTTACCTAGTTGCTGGCTATACAGTAGAGATTCTTCACTGTTCGGCTGGCGGCTGTGCAAATTACTGAAAAATGTAAATATTTACCAGGCTTCTTATTAAATAGTAGACTTCTTGCGCTGTCTGGCTGGCAGCCATGCAACTAACAGAAAAAATTCACTGTTTACCCAGTTACTGGCTAAACGGTAGAGATTCTGCACAATGTGGCTGGCGGTCATGAACATAGCAAAAACACGTCATTATTTACCTGGCCACTGGTTAATTAGTAGAGATTCTGCACTGTTCATCCGGCAGCTGGTCAAATAGCAGAAGAACTTAAACATTTTCACAGCTGCCTGCTGAATAGCAGAGATTCTGCCCTGTTTGACTGACAGCTGTTCAAATAGCAGAAAACCTTCACTATTTACCCAGTTGCTGGCTAACCATTAGAGATTCTGCATGGCTTGGCCGGCAGCCAGGTAAATAGCAGAAAAACATCACTGTTTACTCTGTTGCAACCTAAATAGTAGAGATTCTGCACTGTTTGGCCGTCCGTTTTTGGAAAACCTCTCCTCCTTACGCTCCCAGCCCTACTCACCAATAATCCCTCCTAAACAGTGGCTTAGCTAAAGCTCTTGTCGGCTGGGGCGGTCCCGAGTTTGCCGCCCAGTGCAGGTAAGAGCAGGGGGGGGGGGTCGACAGACGATGACAACAATGGAAAATAAAATTACAAAAAGCAAAACCGTACCTTGGGCCTGCTGCCACCCCCAAAAAGTGCTGCTCCCCCTATATATGCCACTACTCATAAAAGGCTACCAACATCCTGTCCTAAGGGGACCCCTTCCCCTTTGCAAATTAGTTAACACCCTAACTTGATGGTTGTTAGCTCATCAGTGGTTTGCAACAGCAATTGCTGTCCCACACTATCAATAAATTCCTTTCCAAATTGGAAAGGGGAGAGAGAAAACCTTTTCATGAACTCTCCTATTTGTAATTCAGAAACAATCACAGAAATCCTTTTACTGTTCTAAAGAAATTTCAAACTCCTAGAAAGGGTTTGTAAATAATGGTAAGTACATTTGTGGTCATAAACCTTGGGATTTTGTGACATGAGGCCTTTAGTTCTATAACTGGCTTAGATGCAAGCACTAACTTATAGGCATAAAGGTTCCAAATATATGAATGTTTCCAAGTTATTTTGACAAACATGACCCAGAATGCCACTCCATCACACCGTGGGCCAAAACATAGCAACATGGGAGGCCTTTTTGGAGCTATCTCGTGCTCCACTATTGCTCTCACTGTACATTTTCCTGCAGCTGTGACCAATGATAAAGACTAGTTAAAGCGGTTTCGTCTTCTAAAGCTATATACTCATTTTACTCACAAAGCAATGGGAATGTACACAGGTCAGATATAGGATTTCCAAAAGGCTCCATGTTAGGAGAACACCTCTTGTTCTGGTGCAAATCAGTGCATTCTGGAATTATTCATTCTGGTCCAATAAATTAAGCAAATCAGACTAAAACACCTGGAAACAATTATGCTTAGAAGCAAAAACCAGAAATGGAAATGGTGTATCCTAATTACAATGAACATCTATTATTTAGGGTGATTTTATCAAAACTGAAACAATTCCATAGTGTACCTTTTGAAGTGACCAATACCGTTTAATTGAGAGGCTTCATTCCAATCTATTGACAGCAGTATGAATAACTATAGGCCTGATTTAGAGTTTTGAGGATGGGGTTAACTCTGTCAGGATGGGGGAGGACAATATCTCCGACATCCTGTGGGACCTCCAACCACCAAATTTAGAGTTTTCTGCTGGTCCTGTGGACAACTCTCCATATTGACAGGAACTGCTGTCATGGTGGTTCCTGTCTATGCACAAAACATTTGAAGGACAGTACATACAGACATGATGACCGGTTAGCAAACTTTAAAAAAAAAAAGATTTAGTTTTCAAAAACAAAATAATGAATGGTCCCCCACTCTGGGAGCTTTCTCACAGGGTGACGGGGTCATTATTGTTTCCTGCCCCTTGCAGCCAGAGTTTACTCAAAATAGGGTAGATGGTTTAAAGTCCTTTCTACAATGGCCTATAATATGTCGGACCATCGGAGGAAGTATTCTGTCGAGATGCCATAAGCAATGCAATGGGACTATACTTCATTGAATTGAATGTTTTTGGAATATTAATACATTTTCCCATTAAATCAGAGAAAGAACTATAGACATCAAAGACACATAAGAAAAGAAACACATTTTTATTCATTGATTTTATTACAAATATTGCAAGAAATAAGACTCTGAACAAACAGGCACATTGTATTACCTCCATTCGTTTGGCCTTCAGATTGAACATTTCACAGTTCCACTTTAATACTAATCTTCCAGATGGGAGATGTGGATCCACCATTGAGGTTTCAGAACGGAGTTGGGGTGTTTCTCTTTCAAATATCATTACCTGGCTGTCGCACAGACACAGCCTTTGTGGTAAGTGATGACTTTCACAGCAGAAGTATCCAAAACAAGGACACAATGAAGCATGAGATCTCAGCACATGGCTATCATCAGCCTTTTTTAACAGTCCGCCACAGACAAATGGGCAGCCCTGCTTAAAAACTTTGACACTGAGGAGCCAAGATGGCGCGCGGGTCAGACGTGTAGACCCTCGGCTCCGGGGACCGTCTCCGCTGTCGAGCCTCTCCTGCCAGATATCCTGACCTGGGGTGGCTGATTCCGGACGCGGACGCGCACCGGCGACCCGCTTTGAAATCCTGACGCATTTGCTCCCCGGCAAGTGGAGAAAACGCTTGGACGCAGTTGGCGGCCTGCATCGGCATGGTGACCGGGGCCTCTCGTGACTGTTGAGGCCGGCCGTCGGACACGCGTTCCCGGACTTGGTGACTGCGAGGTCTCGATCGGTGGTTACCGAGGGGCGGCGGACCCGGCACTTAAGTCCCGCTGCGTTGCTGACGCTGGGACTTGCTTACCTGGCTGAAATTGTGCCGTTACGGGCAAGTGTGCTGCTATTTGTTTTGTCTTTTGCCTGCACCTCGTCCCACTAATGGTGGTGGGCTCTTGGCCTGGCCAGGTACCCGGAACTAAGCGGGACGCCATATTGAATGTACTGTGCCTTTGTCCGCACCCGAACTACATCATCTGTTCCTCGCAGCACGACCTGGGTTTTATTCTATGGTGCGCAGCCTGCTCCGATCCGAGACTTCCTTGTCTGACGCTATGGTGGGCATATTTCGCTGTATCCTGAATATTTGCCTGTGACTTGTGTCTCTGAGTACATTGTGTGAGACGACATGTTTGACATACAGTGTGCTACCACTCATGGCTATGGTGATATCCTGGAAGCGGTTCTTTCCTTCCGCGCTATGGCACTACGCTCTGGCTGCGCCCTGCTGGATAAGTTGGAGAGCTTGCTTTGTGTATCGCCTCGTCCTAAGATGGCCGACTCGCGGGGTTTCGGCACCGCTCTTTGTTCCACCTTCGCCTGTGCTAAGATGGCGGCCATTGGGGACTATGGCGCCCTTGTGACCCTCGGCCAGCCTTTGCCATTGACTTCGGGAGGTCGGCTCCCGGATTCGTCTGCCCCTCCGGGGCTTCCGCTACGGCGTGCACCTTCCCTCCTCACCATGCTCACGGATCTTCGAGCTTCGCCCCGAGTGGTGATGGTCGCAACTGTCTCCCTCCCCGTCCTGGCTGTGCCCTATGATTCTGAGTCGGCGTACTCTGTACCCTTTGTGAGACTCCTGGTTTTCTCTGCTTCGGATACATCTAGTTACCCGCACCGCGGATATGTCCCTGGACTGTGTTCTGTGCCGGCATCGCCTCCACTGGTCTGTGGTGGTAAGGAGAAAACGGGACAAGGATAGACACTTCTACTATCGTCCTGGCGGATTTCTTGTTGCTGAATGTGGCGGATGGGGGAAACGCTGCTGTGATTCTGTTTTACTGGTGTTATCATGGTGCCCTATTCCGTGCTTTTTGACCTATTTTTTGCCATCGAACTATTGACTCCTGTTATGGCGCCGCTCTTGCGGGTGGGGTAGCTGGAGGGTTGATCTTCTTTGAGTGGCCGGGACATGTATTGATGATGCTAAGGGACTGTCACGGGGGCCTCCGTTTGTTATTCATGATTTTGGGATTCCTTATGGATGTCTTGGATGGCTGGGTTGGAGGTTGTTGCCTTATTTATACTGCGCGCTGCTGCTGTGCTTCCAGTGTCCTCGGCATGTCGGGTATGTTCTTACTATCGGGCTTTAAGCTTTCTGTTGTTACTATTTCCACGAGAGAGCGGAGCCGGGAGACAGATAGCGGGCTCCTCCCCGCGTTTCTCTCTTTTATGAGAACTTTAGGTTAGGGTTTTTATCTTTTTCTTTTCTCTCTATATTTCGGGACTCCTTTTATTGGGCGACAGGCACACTGCTAGGGGGGGTCAGGCCGTAGCCAGCTGCAGGGGTGCAGGGTGGGGGGTAACCGGGGGGCGGGGTTACTTTCTTTTTGTTTTTCTTTTTGTTCTATGGGCCTTCTATTCTTTTTCCTTTTTCTTTTTCCCTCCTTTTTTCTTCTCCTTTTCTTCCTTGGGGCTTAGACGTTTTCTTCCGGGTGCCGCGCAGCGACTCTGGTTGTTTTCATCCGTCATATGTTGGTATATCCTGCATGTCCTACACCAGTATCGACTTGTTGTGCTACGATATCCTGTTTGTGTCTCTCCTATAGGAATATCTTTAAAATTAGACCTCGGTCCTACTGTACCATATCCTTGTGCCTACAAAATGTTGCAATGTATCGTATGTGTGAGCCCTCGGGCTCTTTGTTGCACTGTACTCACCTTTTTTCTATCAATAAAGGTCTTTAAAAAAAAAAAAAAAAAAAAAACTTTGACACTGTTAACAAGAGAAACCTATGACCTACCCCTTCCACGATCTACCCTATGTTGTCACTCAGGAACAACTAATCAGCAGCCCTTTGCTAAAAGGTACCTCCAATATTGTTTTGGGTAGCCTTTTCTCTGGTCTCCCTCAGTATGTAGGGAAGCTGCATCTACTCTCCATGACATCATGCAAAATGCATCCCACTGGTTCATGTCTAAGATTTTCATCATACAAGCAGTCTTACTACTATGCATTTAGGGGCAGATTTACTAAGGACTTGTGTTGCACTTACGTCAAGCAAGGGAACACATGCCCTAAATGGAATTTACTAAGCCACGCAGATCCACCTTACACGGCTCTAATTAGCTTAGTAAATCCAGATTAATACAAGGCAGCCCAAATCGCTGCCTTGCGTTCCCCTGTGTTGAGAAGGCATTCCATTGGGGGAGCATGGGCATTCTCATGTTTCCACCCATGGATTTTGATGAATCCGAGATTTACTGAGGTGAGTAAACATGGGATTGCTTCAAAATGGTACATCTTTCCAAGTGAGGTGTGATGAGAAGAAATAGCCGTATTGCGCCTTGTTACTTCCACTTTAGTGCGTGCTGCCGAAGAAAAATGAAAATTCCTCAAAGGATTGCTTTTGTGCAGGAAGGTTCTCCTTCCTGCACAATCCTACTCATAATGCAGCAACTCTTGCACCATGGTGCAAGGGTGCCTTTGTTGGCGCAAGTCAGCATACAGTGCACAAGGAGAGAGCGGAAATAAGCCATATCTTAGAAGATATGGCATATTTCTGCTCTCTTCCCATCACACAACACAGCTCAGCAAGTTGTCTTGCAGCCTTGTGTTGCGTGACTTCTTAGTAAATCTGCCCTTTGATACATACCCCCCTCACATACACACACACGGAATGTCAGTGCAAAGATCTGGGTGTCACACAGAATCCTTCTTTGGGCCATCTGAGATGATGTATCTGGAGCATCCTCTTCTGCTCATCAGAGCCTTCAATGATCTTAAGCTTCCGTTTGCTGATTGCCATATCCCTTTGACCCCTTAGATAGCTGGAAAAATATTTAATGGCTAACAAAGTTTTCAAACCCTTTCTTCCATTCTTCACAGACCACACTCATATTCACCCATCCACCTTTAACCTCCTCTGCCAAGTTTCAGTCACTGTGCCCTCAGACTACTGTGCCGGTATCAGACCGCCTCTTCTACACGCCAAGTCCCATGTGTAACAGTCCCGGCTTTTTATTTACTGTTCATGCTCTAAATTTTCAGAAAATACTTACCAGTTCTATATGTGGGCTGGAGATGTGGGGGTTCTAGAGCTTGGCAGTATAAGAAGCATGAGACCTCTCCCTAGTCCTGTTCCAAGTCCTGCTTTACTGGGTTATTTTGGATCTCCTGATCCTGGCTCTGTTCTAAGTAGTTATGGTCCCCACGGTACTGGTTTCCTGAATCTGGGGGCCTGGTTGTAGTCCTTCCTTACACTGCTCTTCCTGGACCTGCTCCTGGCTCATCCTTGTATTAGACTTTCCTGGGCCTCCTGATCCTAGTACTACTGATCCTTATCCTGCTGGTCTGGTGGGTCCTTATTCACCTAACCCTGTTACACTGGTTCTCCTAGGGCTGGCCCTCTTAGTATTCGTGGTTTGTGTCATCCTGATTCTCCTCGCCCTAGTCCTTGTGGTCCATCTGGTACTACCTCCACGGGTCCTGGTCCGCCTTGTTAGGTTCTCTTGGGCTGGGCCTGATCATTTTGGACCTGGTCCCCATTGATCCTCATGGCCCTGGTTGTCCTGGTTCCCCCGATCCTCACCAACCTGGTCTTAATAGCCTGGTTCCTAGTCCTCCTACTCCACTTGGAAATTCAGGTCCTGCTCCCGTGGTTCTGACCTCTCTGGGTGTCTCTGCCTTGTTCCTGGCCCTGCTTATTCTGATTTTTCTAGTCCACCTAATCCTCCCCCATCTGGTCCCTGGTCTCAATGGCCCTAGTCCACCTACCCCTGACCTGACTAATTCTCTGGGTCCTCCTCTAACATGTTACAATACACTTGGCTGTGGTCCTCCTGCTAATTGTCATCTTTGACCAACTTGTCCACCTTATCCTGATCCTCCTTGTTCAGGTCATCCTGTTCTTAGCCATCCGCCTTGGTCATCATGGCTCCTATCAACCTAGTCTTCCTTGTCTCGGTCCTCCTTTTCCTTCCCATCCTGGTCCTGCTTGTCCTGGTATGCCAGGTCCTGATACCATGGGCCTCTGTGAATTGAGCTTCCGTTTCCCCTTGGTTATGGTCCTACTGCACCGCATTGCCCTGATCCACTAAGGACTTGCCCTGTTGGCTCTGGTTGCCTGGCCATCTCTTCTTTATTCTTCAGGTCCTGTTCTGTGTCTTCCTTACTCTGTCTGGTTTGTATAGCAATGGTCTTCTTATTGCTGGTCCTCGCCGTCTGTGTTCTCTTCCTGGTTCTGTGCCCACTAGACTTGATCCTTTTGTTTCTGGTCCGCCTTGTACGGGTCTTTGTATGCCTAATACTCTTGGTTCTGGTCCTTCTGGACATCCTGGTCCTTTCAGGCCTCCTTTTCCTTGCTCTTTCTTTTCTTTCCTGATCCTCTTGACTCTCATCCATTTAACCTGGTCCTTCTGATCCTTCTCAACCTGCTCATCCGATTCCAAGTACATTAGTCCCTGTTCCTGCTGGTCCCCTTGGCCTACCTGGCCTAATGTGTCCTGGCCCTCTTAGGTCTTGTCTTCCTGCTTTGGATCTTCCTTTGTCCTCCTGGCCCTGTGCATTGTCCTCGTGGTCTTTCTGGCACTGCACCCAATTGTCTGGGCCCTCTTGGCCATGGTTGTTTGGGTCCTTCTGAACCTGAACCATGTAAGTTTGATCCTTGTCCTCTGGGACATCCAGGTCCAGTCCCCTAAGTCTTCCTAGCTCTGGCTGTTCTGGTCCTCCTGATCTTCCCCACCGTGAGCCTGCTACCCAAGACCCTGGTTTTTCTTAATGACTTGGTACTCTGGGCCCTGGTCCCATGGCCCTGGTCTCCATGGCACTCCTAAGCTTGTTCTTCGGCCTATTGGTAATGATCCTTTTTATTCCTCCTTGCTCTTGTCCTGATCTTCCTATCTCTGGTCCTCCTGGTATTCTTGGTACTGACTCTCTCGTCTTCTTTGCTTTTCCTGCCCCCGGTCCCATTGGCCTTGATCTGGTCTTCCTTGATCTGCTCCTGATCCTCTTGGCCCTGGTCTTCCTTCTGCTTGTCCGCATGGTGCTACATAAACTCATCATGGTCCTCTTTTATTTGGTCCTCCGAGGCCTGGCCCTCCTCATACTCATATTCTTCACCAGCCTTTTCCTAGCCCGGTAGCCTGGACCTCCAGGCTTTCATTATCGTGGTCCCGAAGTCCCTGTTCCCGATGCTCCTTTTCCTCATCCTCCTTTTCCTCCTTACCCTGATCTTCCTTGTCCTGTTACTCAAGGTCCTGATCCTCTTGGCCCTGATCTTCCTGTGCCCCTTAGTCCTTTGTTTCCTGGTCCTCTTAAAACCTTTCCTTCTGACTCTGGCTGCCTCTGTCCTTGGTCTCAGCTGCCTGGCACTCCTGGCCAAGTCTTGCTAGCCTTGTTTTTCGTAGTCCTTATCCTTCTCAAGATCCTGCTTCTATTGTCCCTGATCCTCTTGGTTCTGTTCCTAATAGTTTGGGTTCTCCTGGTCCTGACCCACCTGCAGTCTTAGTCTTGGTCTCCTTGGTCCTGGTCCTTCTTGTCCTGGTGTGCCTATTAACATAAACATTGCCTTTTGGCCATTATGGCCCTTCCTGCTTCCCCTGGTCTTGGCCCTACTCGTTCTGTCCCTTTATGGTCCTAGTCACCTTGTACTGGTTCTCTTCACCGTCGATCGTCTAGCCCTGGTACTGGAGGTTCTGGTCCATCTTGCTTCTTGTGTCCTGAAACTCTTATTCTTTGTCCTCCTGGTTTGGGTTGTACTAGTTCTCCTGGATCTGCTCCATGTCCATTTAGTCCTACTAGTACTGCAACCTTTGTTCCAGGTTCTCCTTGTTTGTGACCTCCTGAGCCTGGTCATGTTGGTCCTGATCCTCCTGCACACCACTGCCTATTCCATTTGGTATTCTAGATGCTGGTTGGTCTTCTTATCTCAGATCCTCCTCATCCTGCTACTAGTAATGATTGCTCTGCCCCACTTGGTAATCCGAGCCTTGGTCCCCTTGCTCCTGATCTTCATGATCCTCTTAGCCCTCCTGGTCATGATCTTTTTAGTTTACCTTGTCCCAGTGCTTAATTTGAGCCAGTGGTTTCTGGTGCTCAGCACCTGCAATTTTACAGGGCCGGTACTGCAGTGTTTTTTTCTCCATTTGGTGGTGGTTCCAAACTGAAAATAAAATGGAAGATGTATCTCATTGGATGAATCACTCCGTATATTATGGCGCTATTTTACTACCTGAAACGGATGAGAACAAACATTTTCCATGATTGCATTAGGCTCCAGTCACCCATACTACGCCACTGCAATATCTAATCTAGAGCGTTTCAACTAAAATGTGGAATAGCTCAGAGAGTTAAGGTTTTGCTACTACAGTTTGTATGTCGTCTGCATGTGGCGCTAGTTGTAGCACTTCTGAAACTAGTTTCATTTTTCCAATATGTAGACAAAAAGTGTGGCCTCTGGTTATATTATCATCTGAGGCCATGTACATAATACAAAATAACATTGACCAGTACAGAAACTACCCAGGCATTCAGGAGCGGCGGGCTTCTGAAGAAAATGTGGGCACGGCACCTATCTTTAACAAATTAAGCACTGCCTAGTTCTCTTGCTCTTGTCTTCTGGGTGCCCTTGGTACTGCCTACCTCAGTTTTCCCAATTCCTGCCCTGCTTATCCTAGTATCCTGGACGTATTGGCCATTGCCCTTCAAGTCCTGATCATCTTATT
Source organism: Lissotriton helveticus (assembly GCF_964261635.1). Taxonomy (NCBI): domain Eukaryota; kingdom Metazoa; phylum Chordata; class Amphibia; order Caudata; family Salamandridae; genus Lissotriton; species Lissotriton helveticus. The sequence continues at coordinate 153,047,883 of NC_136070.1, forward strand.
CCTCTTCAGTCTGGTCCTGATTAACCCTGGGCGGAGTTCATGGAATTGCACTACGCGGAACTCCGCGAAGTGTAGAAAAACTCTGCCGCACAACTTGGAGCTCCGCAAGCGGCGGAGTACAGTAGAAAAATTCCATTTGCGGTGATTGCACAGTGCCGGATGCTTGTCCGCCTTGTGCAATCATTGCGAACGACACCATGCACAGTGCAAGCGGTCCCTGCTTTCCTTTTCTGTCGCTCGAGTAGATTTTTACTTGAGCGGCCGTTTTCTCAATGCAAACAGGCAGTTTCTCAACGCGAGCTGTCGCGAGCATACACGACCACTCGCAATGAGAAACCTGACCTGGGATGTTGATTTTCCACGCTCTCGATCGCCAACTTGATGTTGACGATCGCCAATGAGAAAAAATCTCGCCGGGAGGTTGATATTCCTCGCTCACAGCCGCTGACTTGACGTTGACGAACGCAAGCGAGGAAATAAACTCTGCTCCGCAATGCAAAGCCGAGTTTTTCGCATCTCGGCTGAAAAAGTGCAGAAAACTCCGCGAGTGGAGTTCACCGCCCAGGGTTAGTCCTGATCCTCCTGGCCCTCGTCGTCCTCCTTGCCTGTATGGCTCTGCAATAACTCGTCCTATCACAGATCATTCTAGCCTTTGATAGTTATGATGTTCCTTGCCATTTGGTTCATGCTAGAACTTCCTTGCCCTGTACTTTCTGGTTTGACTGTTCGTCATTCCCATATACTCCTGCCCCTAGTTGTTAGGATCCTGGGTCTCCTGTTTCACTGGCTTCCAGTCCTGAACCTTTTCATCCTCCTCACCATATTTCTCTTCCTTCAGTCTTTCTGGTCTGGCTCCCCTGGTTTATCTATTTCCCTCATTTGCCTGTTCCTAATCCTTCTTATCCTGGTCATCTTGGTGGTGTGCTCGTGGTCTTAGTTCTGGTACTACTTTATCTGGCCCTCATGTAACAGGTCTTCTTATGCGGGTTCAACATGCCTTGATTCCCCTAGCCCTCATTGTCCCTGGTCTTCTGCCTCATCCTACTCCTACTAGTCATCCTGCTTTGACTACTCTACCCTTTTCTACTCCTGGCCCTGTTTGCCCATGTCCTCTGGTCCCAGTCGGTGGGCACAGGCCCTCTTAGCTCTCCTTGACTTTATGGTCCGGGCCCTTCTGTTCCTTCTACCTCTAATCATTTGGGCCCTTGTCTACTGGTCAAGATCCCCCTAGTCCTTCTGAAATCATCAGAAGGAACATTATGAACATTAAAAAAAACACAATGTATTCTCATGAGTGAAAAAAACATTAATGCAACATTGGATAAACACTTGAACATGCAAGCACACATCTACTAGGGGAGCCAATTTCAAACTCAACACACTGAAGAAAATCAAACCTTTCCTCCCCCCTGAAGATCTCAGGCCAGCGATTCAATCCCTGATTATCCCTAGATTAGAATAAGGGCTGGTGACCCTCGCTGGTCTTCCCAAAGCTTGCTTTGCCCCAATCAGAGCTACCTTGAGCGCATTGTCTAGACTTATAACGGCTCGAGAAAATATGATCACATTTCCCCTGACCTTCTGCAACTAAATTGGTTATCTATTGAAGCTAGATTTCGACTCAAGATAGCTTGTCTGACTCATAAAACCATACACTACAATACCCCGTACAACCTAGCAAATAAGCTTGAGCTATCAGGCTCCAGCCGGAACCTCAGAAGTACGTCCTCCCTGCTCTTGAAACCTCCAAGATTCAAAAAGAAAAGATCTTACAAACGTGCTTTCACCGGTCTTGCTCCAAGAATCTGGAACTCCTTGCCATCCGAGATCAGATCCAATCCTTCTACTACTTCCTTTAAAAAACGGGTAAAACAAATATTAATGAAGGAACGCTAACTCCTGATTCCTGTGATCATGCGCCTGTGTTGGTTAATACTTAACTGCATTAACTGATGATCTCGCTCTTGTTTTTTTTGGTTAAAATTCCCTGATTCATATTGCACTTCTTAGTTCTTTCTATTGTCTGATGTTTTACTCTGCCTGTTCTAGGCACCGTTGATACCCCCTACTTTTTAACTTGAATGTTTTCCCTCAGGTTGGAACTTCACTTACTTGCATTATGTTTGTACCCTTGCTGGCGCCAACTTTGTACAGCGCTCTGATACCCTTGTGGCTCTTGTTCGCGCTTTATAAAACTTTTCAAATAAAATAAATGAAAAATAAACATGCTTTAAAACCATACTCCGTATTCTTTGCTGACAGCCAAGTACTCTGTGACTGAAGAACAAAATATCTGAGTGCCATATCCTGAAGCTTCCGTTGGATTTCCACGGTAATTTTAAGAAGGAGGGGGTTGGACAGACGAGACACACACACACACACACACACACACACACACACACACACCCACGCGCACACACACACACACGCACACACGCACCAAACACTCACACGCACCAAACACTCCTACATGCACGCACGAAACATTCATACACGCACGCACCAAACATTCATACATGCACGCATCAAACATTCATACATGCACGCACCAAACATTCATACATGCGCGCACCAAACATTCATACATGCACGCACCAAACATTCATACATGCACGCATGCACCATACATTCATACATGCATGCACGCACGGCCCAAACATTCATTGATACATGCACGCACTTACCTGCAGGTCTGCCTCAGGGGCCCAGGAGACTTGGGACTGCTGCCTTCCCTCATTGGCTGGTCTAAGTCCGAACGTCATCACAGAATAGGATGGGGTCAGTGAGACTACTGACCCCACCCCACTCTGTGATGAAGTGTCACTGATTGACACTTGACCCTGTGCGCTTCAGGGCTTAAAACTGAAGCTCCTAAGTGTGAGGCAATCAGTGACGCTACCCCTCGTCACTGAGGGCAGGGCTTCAGGGACCTTTGCTGAGCAGAGGAGTTCATGCCCACAAGAGCCTCGACTTTCTCAGCCCAGCAAATTTCAGCTTAGGCAGCCAGGAGCCTGCGCATGTGTGGTTCCTGGCTGCCTTACCTGAAAATAAAGTGTCTGTCAGGCTGACCTTTGTTCAGCCTGACAAAACTGTTTGTGAGGTGCAAAAGGTGGGGTGGCATGGCCCCTCTGCCCCAATGGACCAGCCACAGCTGGCTGCCCAGTTCTTCCCTTGAATGATCTGGCTCGCCCACATCTAAGCGTGCCCGCTGTGAAGTTGTGCTTGCTTTCTCTTATAAAGGCTCCTTTAACGGAAGTGTAATAGCCCTCACATACACCGCAAGAGCCAAACACTATCCAGCAGGGACATGTCTCCTCCCTGCCGTTCATCTGCCAGGCTCGCAGTGTGCCCACGGAGAGCGGGCGGCGAGATCTCGGCGCAGGAATCAGTCAGATGAAAGGAGTGCTCCTGAGCCGGCGTGTCACTCAATAAGTCAATCATCTGTGCAACCTGCATTACAGTTGTTTCCCTGTTGCCCCACATGTTGAGACTGTAAAAATGATTGCTTTGGGCAAGCGAAAAATGAAGCTGGTATCCAAGAGCAGGCTTTTCAATTACACCAGCAGCACACAGAAACAATTTCACGGCGTCTGTAGGTTGTAACCCGAAGATGTGAAAATATTTCGCCTAAAGAAAACATTTACACTGTGCGGTGGGAGCTGACAGGGTGGATCGATGGACGAAACTTTCTGATGGGAGAAACTTTTCATTTGTCTCTCGGTTAGAAGAGTGATCTTTACTGAGCAGAAATAAAAATTGAGAAGTGTATCTTGCTTCCTGTTAGTTCAACGTCTGCGTGAAATGCTCTGTCGATATTTCTCTCTTCTCTTATTCTCAGACTAATGCCACAACGAAGACATTTATCGTCGCACACTAAATAAAAACTTGATATTTATATTCTTTTAATTTTGCATTAGCTTCTCAAAGCTGCCATATAACTTGTTTAAAAAAAAGTATAGCACTTTTACATCATATCAATATTTGTTTTTTCTTTTATTTATTATTACCTAAGAATCATCATTTGTGCATTTCTTCAATGTGGAATAATCATGACGTTATTTCTTTATTGTGGCTTCTTTATCCCTGCATAACAGCCTCGTTAATTCAACTTCATCAAAAAGGAACAACCAACCATTCTGTGATATTAAGAGGCTAAAATTGCACGTATTTATTTTACTTTTCTTAAAAGTCAGATTAATCATGTCTCCTTTTGCCAGATGACAATGTTCTACAGTGACAGACGTTGGGGGTTCATAAGTGTGATGGCGTGATATGCTTTGAGATTAAAGATTGTGGGGAGCAGCCAGACGCCATGAACAGTATTGAGTGTAAAGAACCATGAAAACATCTCCCACTACATTGTGCAACAGAAACATACATTTTGTGGGCATTGCTGACATCGTTAAGGCTTTAGATCGCAAAATGGTGTTTATCTTCGACACAGATTGAGCATGTATGGCATACGTCAGACGATAGTTGCCACACTGACATCCCTGCCTCAATTACTGCTGCCTCTGACCTATGGAGGGCCCTGCCCTAATGATGCTCTTGCTTTATATGTTGTGGTCATTCTATGCATAACTGAGGCTTTCCATGGCTAATAGGGCACGTTCCTGTAGTCAGGGCCACTGGAATTATGAGATTTTGTGGCCGCAACCTTTTTAGCATAATTATGGATTTGCAGCATAATCCTTCATTTGGTGCAAGATTTTTTTAACATTTTTTTTTAATTAAACATGTGTTCGGGCTCAATGGAAGGCCCTTCATAAATGTTAACTGCTCATCTTTAAGTTGCTTATTTTCGATTTGGATAATAAACTGGCACTAAAAGGTGAAATTGTTGCTCAGACAGTATTACCATGTGTAACAATATCAAAATAATGAAGATATGCCATCAAAAATTATGCAGCATAATGCTGCAAAATTTGCCTTTTCTTGTCACATAATTTAGCAAACCTGCTGCATAATTGTCTGCTTCCCTGATGCATATTTCCAGTGGCTCTGGCTATAGTGTGGTTATTACTGACCTAAATCTAGCAGTCCATGAAAAATAGAGATATGCATCGATGACGAATTATGGAGAGTATTAACTTAATTTTTCCTAGTTACTTTGGTATATTCTGCCAACCCATGAATGCTTGGGCATTCTAGACCTAACATTGTCTGTCCCTGACACAATAGTACTGGAGCAGCGTAATTTTGATAGCACCTTAAGTACTGTAGGAAAGCATTATAATCATGTGTAGTTGGCACTCAAACATATTCTGTGTGATTACTGTTGCCAAGAAAAGAAGAGGTGTTGCATATTTAAAGTACTCCACAAGAAACCTAATGGAATTATAAACTGGGTGCATAGAAATGTGACTAATAAGGGTCTTTGCAACATTTACATATTCATGAGCTAGAAGAAATTACAGCCTGGACAGGTCTCATTGTGAAGTTAATGAAAAAGGTGTATGTGTAGACTAATGTTTAAGCATTACTGTGTGTAACAAGAAATTGTATTCAGGTTGGTGTATTTGAAATGACATTTTTGTAAACATTTTTTGCAATTTACTTATGCTTAAAGCATTTGCTATGTATGTAGAAATATGAACGCATTTGTAACCTTGTGCTTTATAAGTTGACATGATTTTCGGGGCTCGAGAACTGTTTCAGTACAATCTCAAGTTTAAAGTCTCAAATGTAATTCGTATTTAACCTTCAATGTAGAACGTAGTTTGCGTGCCTTTTTTTTGTTTCTATTTCAGGTGCGAACAAAGCCTTATTAGTTAGAAACGTAGGGTTTTTGTTTTAGTTGGATAGCAAGGTATGAGAAGATGGACCTTGGTAAGGGGAAATACGGTAACAAGCAAGGAAGCGACTTCCCATGGAAGAGGAAAAGAATGGCCAAGGAGGAATGAAGTAGCAACTTACTGATGGGGGAAAGGTGGTGCCAGTAACCAATTTGTGTTGGAATCGTGGAACGTTACTGGAGATGAACACATGTCTTACCTTGTGTGCAACTAATGTCTTATGCTGTAACTTAGTAAGGGTCAGAGAGACATCTTAGGACTTAATAAGGTACAGACTTCTGTTTCTGTGGCTTTTGCTACTTGACTCTTAGTTGAAGTTTCTTCTACTGAAGACTCTTACAATTGACACCTTTCTATTTGTCATTCTTACTTAATGCCTCGTAGTTTAAGGTTGTCCCTTTTAAGGCAGTGCAGGGAGAGATAGTGTGCTCATGTTTACCTTTTGAGAATCATTTGATGCAATTTATTGTTAAATTCTTTTTCCTGATTACCCGCATCGTCATAACAGAATTAGTTATATACTTTTTTTTATATAGTGTAAATCTTTTCAGGAGATGTGGACTCATTTTGTTTGTTCTGTATTTTTATACTGTGATGCTGAGGTTGATTTATATCAATCTTTTCCCGAATATATAATTAAAAATATTATTCTCAGATTTAATTGTCGAGTGGATTATTGTGTGACTAAATTGGTTACACTGTATTGAAATTGTGATTGTTTCCTCCCTCTTATATTTAAGTGGGCCCAAGGTCTCTTAGTACTCGTCAATTGCACGGTGAACATTCTTGCCTTTTTTTATGACTATTACTGGCATGCTGGAGGCCTTAGTATAACTGTACCTATTTCTGACATATTGTGAACATACCTGACATAATTGTGGACTCCATGGCATAATTGGGGCACTTGGATAATGATGCCCATACTTGTATTTGTTGAGCATTTGTCATACAACGCTGTCTATACCATGCAAAATGGAACCTTCCATCCCATTTTATTAACTTTTGTTACATAATTGTGGCTATGTGGAATATTGATGGCCTTGACATAATAGTATAGCTGTACCCATTCTTCACATATTGGGGAAATTCTTGACATAATTATGGCAATCCCCTGCAAAATGGTGCCAATTCTTGACATCTAGTGGTTGTACTTGACATATTTGTGGCTCTCCATGGCATACTGTTGGCCCAGGCTTAATGGAGCCAACTCTTAACATTGTAGACTATATAGACGTTATATAGTACATTTTGGAAATATTGTAAAGATTATAAATATTGTGTGCGTGTGTGTATATATATGTATATATATACACACACACATCATATATATATGATGTGTGTAAATTTAGTTTTCATCTTGTCAGGTGAGATGTGCATTCAAACGTGGAGGTCAAAAATCAGGCTGCATGTTATGAGAAATTTCTGCTTAATCTTTTAGCATGGAGATCAGCGTTTAGTGTTCTTTGACTGCAAAGTGAGTGGAATTTGTTACATCATATAAGTGACCACTTGCAGGGTGACAGAGTATGAAAGCAAAGGCTGGATGATGTAAATTTTTCTAACATGCAAAATTTAAATATTTGTAAATGAACTGTACAGATACTACAATTATTTAAGCAGCTGGGTAAGCACAAATGAAGCACACTTTTAATTCTGAAGTGTGATGCAAACAGATTTTAGTAGAATCAAAACAAATCCAGACTTTTTACTTTGTGATGTGCAGATGATAAATGTTCACTGAAAGCAGTTTCCCACGCATTTTTATCTGTTTGCTATATAGTTTTATAAATAAAATCGCATGTGCAAATTTAGTGGCCTTCTCATTGGAAAACGGGATGTTTGTAAATGACAGTGCGCTACCATTTCATGCTTTAGTAATATATTAGCGATAGTGGGCTTGAAAACACACCTTCAGGTATATACTATTACCATTATCACTTTCTTGCAGAATGGGCGTGGCTCATTTGCTACTCTGGTTCTTTGTGCAAATACTTGGATTTTTCACAATCCTTATGACTTCAGTGATGTAAAATTGATGTCAGGACCCCCACTCTGAAAATTGTTCCAGGACCGCTGTTCCCACGGATCCTTAAAGTTTTTCCAGGGGAGAAAATTCCCTCACCTTGTCTCCAAATTCATTCACTGCAAGTCAATTCACTCCATGTCGCTTCAAAGGCATTCAGGCACCTTTCTAGTATCACTCCAGCAAGATGTCCCGTGAAGAGTTTTTGTGAACTGTGACCATAGCAGTTCCAATTCACATAGGTATTGCAGAACATTGCAGTGTGTACTCCGACAGTTACTTTATAAGGTGGCAGTTATTCATATTGTACCGTTTGAGCGTAGCATCCTGACAATGTAAAAACTGCCCCAAAGTGCGGGGGAATGGAATGGAAGACAAGGGAAATACCATTTACTTAGAGCACACAGTTGCCTAAACCTGTTTAGCAGGCCTCCATCTGCAGCACATATTCAAACCTAAAGGCCTGATTTAGGTGAGGGTTGAAAGACACCAAATGCTTTGCCAAAAAAGGGCTTCCCCAACTGTGTCTATGGTGAATGAACTACTCTATTAGAAATGTTATGTTATTAGCATTTATAACACGCACGGCTACTCAAAGAGTGTCCCGGCGCGAGCCTAGTGGGGCGGAAGTAAACGGACTATTAGATGAAAAGCAAAGTCTTCAGTCTTTTCCTGAAGAGCTAAGGGTCATGGATACTGCGAAGGTTCAGAGGAAGCAAATTCCGGGCTAAAGCTGCCTTGTATGCCAGAGAACTTCAACCAATTTTCTTAAGGCAAAAGCGTGGAATAACAACAAGAAGTTGCGTTGCTGAGCGCAGCTGTCGCACAGCTGTCGCGCAGGGACATGGAACCGGAAGCGATTGAAACAGACTCAAAGCTGAGTGAAAGACCTCGGGAGCTCACCTCCACATCACTCCATTCCCGCAGACGAGCGCTGATGTTGGGCGCTGCCTAGAATGCGTCCTGGCCCCGAAAACTGGCCGCGCTGGCAGGAAGGAATGCAGGGGCTGACTGCAAGGCGTGAAGGTGGACAATCAGCAAGAAAAAACTGCTGCTCGCACTGGGAAGCACTCGCCTGGTTGCTGCTGACAGCTGTCTCAGGCTGGGGGAATCCCGTCAGGTGCCGGCCGGAGTCGCCTAGCAACATAGACGCCGGATCCACAGGAGTGCTTCGGAAGAAAGCAATGGCGATGGCAGCGCGAGGAGTACGAAGCAAGACACGCTCAACAATCCTGGTAAGTACCTCTGTTGTACAGCGTGATCCCGACCCAAAAGCAGACCGTGAAGTGAAGAAGCCCGGTCAAGTCATGGGTAAGAAAAGTAAATTAAGCAATGGGAGAAATGCTAAACCCCTCACATCAGGCAATTTACCTACTGGAGAATCGGAAAGGAAACAGCCTGCAATCACGAGTCTGTTCTCTAAAAAGGATATGAGTATGGAGGAGGGAGGACAAAGGAGTAAGCAAATTAAGGATTGTGCTAATATTGATAAATCTGGTGAAGTTCAGACACAGGCTAAAGAGAACTTGATTGACATAAACAATATCCGTGCCTCATGGGATTCAAGTAACGAGATTACAGTGCTGAGTATGGCTAATTCGCCCATAACTACCCAACAAGACAGTGAAGGTAGTAGGGAAAGGAACCTCTCGCAACCTTCCCCCCTCCCCATTAATGAAAAAAAGGAGAAAGATGTCTGTGTCAGCCAAGAAGTTAAGCAGTTACCACACATGCTGACAGATGGGGTACAAGAAAGCCTCGTAGAAAATACAGAGTTGGGCTACCTATCTCCCGATCCTATGGAAAAAAAATTCTCACTGAATGAGGGGAGAGGAGTTAGCTTAACGGCTAGGGCGCTCGACCTCGGACCTGGGGATCTGGGTTCGAGTCTCGGTAACAACGCCAAAAACTCCTGTGATTCTGGGCAAATCACTTAATCTCCCCGTGCCTAAAAATGAAAGTGTGTGTCCTCATGTAAAAACGTAACTTGTGCTATGTAAAGCGCCCTGATACCTGATTCGGTTCGGGTCTAGTTCGCGCTATATAAAATTCTACACACAAAAAAAAAAAGAATGAGTCTGGAGACTCGGATATCATTGAATCGCAAAGTGGTAGCAGCGACGATGGGTGCGTGGACATCTCAACGAGTAACTGTAGCCAACAGGGGGTAGAAAGGTGCCCAGGAAATCAAACAGGCTTTCGGAAGGGAAAAGGAAACCTGGAAGCAGGACGGAATGGAGGAAGAAGGCGAACTCAGGAGGGACCCTGAGCAGTCACCCAAACCTACATTAGCTACGATCCTGCAATCATTAAGTGCATTTCAAACTGAGGTTTAAAACGGAAAATTGGCACGCCGGCGTTGCTGCAAAAAAATTACAGGGGTCAGTGCGCAGCATTGGAAAGACCTGCACTGAAATAGCAGAAAGGATGAGTATGGTGGAAAATCGGACGGAAGTACTGGAAACCACCGTTGACACTTTAAAAACACAGGTGACCTCGCAGGAGAGTGCGGTGAAAGACATTATATGGAAACTTAAGGAGGCAGAAAATCTCCGTCTAAATAGCCTAAGGATCCTAGGGATCCCGGAGAACAGTGAAGGAAGCGGTATTCCCTCATTTACTATCAATCTGTTCAAGAATGCGTTTCTAGAACTAGCGCCATGGACCTGGGACAAAGAGATCTAACGTGTGCACAGATTCCCAATGACAATGTCTCAACATCCGCAAAATAACCAATCATATCCCAGACTTGTTTTGATTTATTTTGGAAATTTTTTGCTCCGACAGGCGGTGTACGATCTGGCCAGACCTAATAAAAAGCATACTGGGAAAGTTTTCCATTTTTCGCTAAACCAGATTTTGCACATGCCAGAGTGGAGAGACGCTGGCGGCTTCGACAGCTGATTACACTGTTTCAAAAAGCAGGCGCCGTTGCTTTTCTCCAGAACCCTGCAAAATTGAAAGTAGTCTCGCAAGAACGAACCTGTTTTTTTACATCAGAAATGCAAGCCGAGCAAACACTGAATAAAATAATTGCAGGAAAATCCGAACATGCTCAGAGCAATCAATAGCCCTTATTTCTCTATCTCATTTTTTTTGTCTAATCGGATAGTGGGGGTTTTTTCTGTGAAGTAATTGTGTTACTCCTTTTTTTTTGTAGCTGGGTGGAGGGAAAAGTTGGGCAAGTATTAAGAAGAGGATGTATAGATAGGCGGGTTGGGGGGGTGTGGAGAGTGGGTGAGGTTGGTCAGACGCTATCTCACAGGCTCAGGATTGAGCCTGGTGGCTTAAATAATGGTGAGGGTTGGGGAGGAGGAAGGACAAGATCTGGGGAATTTCTAGACGCAAGGTGTATGTGATGGGTACAGGGAGGGGGGCCAATGTAAGAATGGAAATACTAGTGCAGAGCAAATATGGCTTAAAATGAGGGATATTACTTCAGTTAAGTATGGATGGGGTAAACAAACATTATCATGGCCAAGTTGAAAATTGTGACTGTTAATATTTGTGGTCTTACCGACATTAAGAAAAGACAGAGAGTAGCTGCGGGACTACAGATGACCGGGGCTAATATTATTTGTCTACAAGAGACACATAGTGAAGGATCGCAACAACACAGGGTGTGCAAGCTAGGGGGGTGGCAATTTTGGCAAGAGGGGGAGATCTTCAATTTACACGTACACTAGCTGATAAATGTGAACGGTGGGCAATCGCAGAATGCCACTATGACTGTGGGGAAAGTAAATTGACTCTCTGTACTATATATGGTAATATTAGTGATGACCCAGATGTGCTGTTGAGTGTGGCTAATGAACTATCTCACTGGCCTCTTCCGCTGATTGTGTGTGGGGACCTCAATTTACATTTACTGGGGGAGTGGCTTTCGGATCCAGGTTTTAAATATCAAGGGCGGAAACCGAAAGATTTCCAGGCACTAAAAAATATGTGTGTGTTACATGGCCTGATTGATGGTTGGCAACTAGGGCACTCTGGGGACCTGGGATTAACATATTATTCATATCTGCATTCCCGGCATGCGCGGTTGGATTATATACTCATGTCTAGCTCCTTGAGGTCTGCTAGTATAATAGAAAAAATGGCAAGAGTTTTACCGGACCATAATCCCCTAGTATTAAATATGGAATGTGGCTAAGTAAATCTAAGACTAGGACATGGACGTTCGAAAGAGCATTATTGGGGAATGAGAAATTCTGTCAACATATGATCAGATGGATTCCGGGTTTTTTGGAGGATGCTGCTTTACTCTCCTGAGGCGGAAGCCGGGAGAAATTGCCGAAATACTACTTTTAAATCACTGAAACAACTTGTTTTTTAACTAAAAGCAACTCACCTCTGGGCACTTTCCCTTCTATTTCACCATCACTATCCCCCCCGCGCAGCGGATCTTAGCGCTGCCGCGGGATTGGGAAAACAATTGCCGCCATCGCGCGCCAAGCCCCCGGGCCACGCCCACTCTTTTGAGGCCACGCCCACTTCTCCCCAGCCTTAAAAGCGCGCTGAATACTAGACGCGCCATTGCCGCTTTACTCTCCTGAGGCGGGAGCCGGGAGAAATTGCCGAAATACTACTTTTAAATCACTGAAACAACTTGTTTTTTAACTAAAGGCAACTCACCTCTGGGCACTTTCCCTTCTATTTCACCATCACTATCCCCCCGCGCAGCGGATCTTAGCGCTGCCGCGGGATTGGGAAAACAATCGCCGTCGTCGCGCGCCAAGCCCCCGGGCCACGCCCACTCTTTTGAGGCCACGCCCACTTCTCCCCAGCCTTAAAAGCGCGCTGAATACTAGACGCGCCATTGCTGCTTTACTCTCCTGAGGCGGAAGCCGGGAGAAATTGCCGAAATACTACTTTTAAATCACTGAAACAACTTGTTTTTTAACTGAAGGCAACTCACTTCTGGGCACTTTCCCTTCTATTTCACCATCACTATCCCCCCGCGCAGCGGATCTTAGCGCTGCCGTGGGATTGGGAAAACTATCGCTGCCATCGCGCGCCAAGCCCCCGGGCCACGCCCACTCTTTTGAGGCCACGCCTCCCACCACCCTATTTTAATGTGCACTCACCGGACGCACAGCGGGCGCGCCGGCAGCGCGCCAAAGGCAAGCCCGTCTACGCCCGTCCGCGACCGAACGGGGCCCGGGGCCGGTCCCCCTGGTTCACTTGCTCCCCTGGACATGACGGGAACCCACAGACAGGGGCTACACTATACTAAACAAACACTACTATCTCTATGCCCGAAACTTAATGAAAGCTGCCACCACACCTTACAAGCGGACTCTTTTCCTCTCGTCTGTGAAACCTGCAAACACTCTTTCCAACTCCCGAAGAAGGAACAGTCGGAGACAGCCAAGATAAAAATGTTGCTACTAAACTGTAGATCTATGAAGAAACATAAAATAGAGATACATGATCTACTAATGGAGAGCTGTCCTGATGTTCTATTTCTTACTGAGACGTGGCTAGACGAAGCTTCGTCGCCTGAAACTCTCGAAGCCACCCCTTCAGGTTACGGCCTACTTAGATTAGACAGACAGACAGAAAGGTGGGGGGCTAGCTCTTATCTATAAAACAGACTTAGATTGTACCCTACTGAAGGCTAAGCTACCTAATAGCGAGAGCGTTTCTTTTACTATAAAAGCAGGTCCCAAAAACATCATTAATGAACTACTTATATACCGCCCGCCCGGAGGGGCAGCACAGTTCGGCAACCAACTCATAGAACTGGTGACCCAGCCGGCACTTGGTTACAAACAATTCCTCATCCTGGGTGACCTAAACCTCCACTTCGATGATACCGAATGTGGGGAGGCACAAGCTGTGGCAGAAGCATTGAAAGCCCTAGAGCTTAACCTACTATCCAAATCCCCCACGCACCAATTAGGCCATCTAATGGACCCCATCTTTGCCAATAGGGGGGGCGTAATTGTCTCCTGCCAGATATGAACGACTTGGTCTGATCACTTCATCATCCCGTTTGAAATAGAAGGGATTCCTTTAGAATCCAGATCTAACTATCCCCTACCCCAGAAACGCAGAGACTGGAAAAAATTCAAGCAGGAGACATTTAATCTTGCCCTACTTGAAAACCCCCCGCCCCCTAGCGATACCTTACAGGAGGCATGGAACAGTTACGAAAGATGGGTGTCCAATGCGTTAGATACGGTAGCACCCTGGACACACAAACCGCCCGCAAGACGGACCAAAACTGCCCCCTGGTTTTCCGAAGAACTTAAAATAGCCAAAGCTAAATGCAAAAACTTGGAAAGACAATGGAGGAAATGTTATAACCAAGAATGTAAGTCACTTTATAGAACATAACTAAACAAATATCATCAACTTGTAAGGGCAGTGAAAGGCGCCCACTTTAAGGGTAGAATAGAATCCGCCGATAACCCACTAGAGCGCCAGACACCTTCTCCAGCGAGCTATGTTACTCCATAGCTGATCATTTTGTCGGCAAGGTCGACAAAATCCATGCCACCTTCACAGACAACACTGATCCCTCTAGCAAATATGTGGAAGTTAGAGACGACTCCACCGTTAAACCCTGTCTGACATTTTTTAAAGTACCTGAGAGACAGGAACTGCTGAATATTGCTAACAGCATACAGTCTGGTTCCCCCTGCGACATGTGTCCCCCTAATCGCTGTAAGGGAGTCTTAGAGAGCATGATCGACCAGATTACTCATATCGTCACTCTCTCCTTCCAAGAATGCCATGTGCTTGATGCATGGAAAACAGCCCTGGTCATTCCTTTGAAAAAAAAAAAAACAACACTCACATCTCCCAACTTCAAAATCTTCGCCCTATATCCCTTCTTCCCTACTGTTCGAAAATAGTGGAAAAAGTGGTCAACGGGCAACTCATGAAATATCTGGAGGAGGAATCCCTCCTCCACCCCACTCAATCGGGATTCAGAGCCGGCTGCTCGACGGAGTCAGCCGTCCTCTATTCCACTGAGTGCCTCAGACAGATGGTGGACGAAGGACAGACAGCAGTGTTGGTTTTATTAGACCTGAGTGCAGCTTTTGACACCGTGCTGCACACAACGCTGCTGTCTCGCCTCTCCGACATGGGAGTGGAGGGATCCGCCCTTGCCTGGATAAAATCTTTCCTAGATAACAGAAGTTTCCAGATGCACTGCCCCCCTTTCAAATCCTCCCCCCGTAAGCTGAGACACGGGGTTCCACAGGGCTCCAGTTTGAGCCCTACCTTATTCAATCTCTATATGGAACCCCTGGCTCATATAGTTAAAGCTTTCGGGGTGGATATTGTCACCTACGCCGACGATACCCAACTGATGATCAAGCTTACGCTTGACCACACGGAAGATGCCACTAACTTTTCCAAATGCCTGTCATCAGTGGCAACTTGGATGAACAACAACTGTCTGCACCTGAATGGCGAAAAAATGGAACTTCTAGTTGTCGGTAAATCCCCAACTGCCTGGTCACACATGTGGTGGCCCGCAGAACTGGGCAACTTTCCCACTCCCGTCGACTCCGTCAGAAACCTTGGAGTGATGCTCGACTCAGATCTCTCTTTCAGGTCCCAGGTTAGCAAAGTTACGGGTAGGTGTTTTAGCACACTAAAAACCCTCCGCAAAGTCCTTGACCTGCTTACCATCAACGCCAGAAAGACACTTGTCCATGCCTTAGTCACACCCCACCTTGACTACGGCAATGTCCTGCTCCTAGGTTTAAGTAAAAAAGGCCTGCACCAACTACAGTGCGTGCAAAACGCTGCTGTCCGCCTGGTACTTAACCTGCCTCGTAGAGCATCTGGGAAGAATGCTCTAGCGAAACTTCACTGGCTACCGGTCAAGGAACGCATCAAATTCAAAGCTCTATGCTTTACGCATCGCATCGCCCAGGGCAAAGGCCCTAGCTACTTGCAAAAGCTCCTCACTATTCACCGCCCCACCCGGAATTTGAGGTCGTCCGGAGCGATGCTGTTTAAACTCCCCCGCACTCGCAGAGCCAGGATGGGAGGTTGTTCCTTCAGGCACCTGGCTCCTAGGCACTGGAATGAATTACCGCTCGACCTCCGAATGGAACCTTCAGAAATCAGATTTTGTGCTAAACTTAAAACTCACCTGTTTCCAGCCATCTAATTTCCTCTTATCTCCCTGACTTCGACCTCGTTCTCTCTTAAACCTTCTGCCTCTTGAGATATAGCAACAATTCTAGCGCGGGGACACACTATCTTTAGTGCAGCCAGGCGCTTTAGAAATGGCTTTATTATTATTATTATTATTATTATTATTAATAATCTCGGTAGTGAAGCAATAGATGTGGTTTGGGATGCCCTGAAGGCCGGTATTAGAGGGTAGACGCTGCAACTCTCTCTTAGCTCCAACAAAGAGGCCAAATTAAAGATGGCGACGTTACAACACAATTTGGGTAGGGCAGAGGGAGAGTTGATTAAGGCCGTTCAGGAGGGGCGAGTACCTGACAACGAATTAAGTCGGGTGGCGGTGGCTAAAAAAATCAGATAATCGATATCCTAACGGAGAAAGCGGTCGTCAAAGCAACTCATAAAGAGAACATTTCCGAATGGAGTGCACAGGTGGGTCACCAGTTGGCGGTTCGCACTCGAGAAGAGTACTCGGCCAGTCTAGTTAAAAGAGATCAAGGATCCAGAGTCTGGCCTCATGACTGAATCCTCCGAAATTAGAGCCGTATTTCAAAGATTTTAATAGAATCTCTATGAAACAGCAGAGAATCAACAGGGCAGACCCGAGGTATATTTAAATCTAAATGACTCGGTGAGATTTGAGAAAGCGGATCAAGAAAGTTTAGACAATCCTCCATTTTGGGAGGAGATTCTACTATCTATGAATAGCCTTTCTACAGGGAAAGCCGCTGGTACGGATGGAATTCCAACTGAGTTCTCAATTAAAAGAAATAATACAGGAACTTTTTATCCATATTTGTCAGGGAGGAAGTGCACCAGCCTCATGGTCATCTGCTAAAATTGTAGTCTTTTAAAGAAAAAAAAAAGATCCTCTAGAACCTGGGTCTTATCGTCCCATTATGCTGATAAACGGAGATTCCAAAATGTATTCCAAATTATTAGCGAGCCGACTGGCACCGATTATTCATAGGATCGTATCCGGACGTCAGCACGAGTTTATCCCCGGGAGATCTACAATTGATCACGTCCAAAGGGTCATTTCTCACTTTGATTTTACTGAGGTGACAGGAGACCCTATGGCGCTTATATTACTCGACGCTGAAAAAGCTTTCAATAGGGTCTCCTGGAAATACCTGTGAGCTGCAATGTTACATAGTGGGATCAATGAGAGATTTATTAAAGCAATACAAATGCTATATGTGGAACCAGTAACCAGGGTATCGATAAATGGGGTATTATCGGACAAAATAACCATCACAAGGGGGACGAGGCAGGGGTGTCCATGCTCTCCTCTCCTATTCGCGATTATATCGACCCGTTCATCCATAGGTTAGTTAAAAACATACTATTTACATCAATTTGGGCACGAGAATATGAGACCAAAACACTAGCCTACACAGATGATATCACTAGTCACCAGCGATCCTATTACTGCAATAGATGCGATAGAAGAGGAGGATCTGACCTTCGGAGCAGTCTCTGGTTATAAATTAAATCAAAGTAAAATGCAGATCATTCTTAATGGACAAGACTAAGATGAGGGATGTTAGAGTCACAGACAAAGCTATATACCATGGGGTCAGTATAACTGCAAAGGTGGATAATATAGTTAGTAATAATGTGGAACCATTGATACAACGAACAAAAATAAATGGGTCCGTCTAAATAACTTACATTTAACGATAGTTGGGAGATGTAATGTGATCAAAATGCTCTATCTTCCCAGATTTTTATATTTTTTGAGGACCATCTGTTTGGAATTTCCTCCCCAACTGTTTAAATCCAAAGAGTCCATGTTCTCCAGGTTTATTTGGGGATATAAGAGGCCACGTACGGCTTTAAGATTTATGACACTCCCAAAAGATAGAGGGGGACTGGCAATGCCCAATTTTTAATTGTATTACTGGGCTACGGTATTAAGATATTGTGCAGTACTCCTATCTACAGGGCCTATTAGCGATAATATACCTACCCCACAAGAACTTCTATTGGGAAGGGGCTCTGAAGGCAGTCTCTGGCGACACATTAACAACAGCTACTTTAAGAAGGTTAAATTTAAGACTATCTCTGGCATATATAAGGTTTGGGTTATGCTCGTAAAGTACTGGGACTTGGCTGATATTCGCATTATACTCCTGTATCTAAAAATGATGACCTTTGAGAGATATTCGACGACAGGTGTATGGATCGTTGGATGCATTAGGGATGCTACACTTTGGCTGTTTCTACACGTCAAACGAGTTTAAGACCTTTAAGGAACTACGTAACGAATTTGACCTTAGCCATAGGGACTTCTTTAAATTCCTACATGTTAGAGAATTTTTGACAAAGAAGGGGGGGGGGCAGGGTCAAATTTCAAGCAATTCAAATTATAGATAATATACGTAAATAATCTATTTTTAACTATTGGAGAGATTTATGAATCTTTGAATTCTTTATGTCCAGATGATATGGAGAAACAGATAGCTATGTGGCAGGCTAAACTAATAGTATCGCCCCAAACCCCCCTACGCTCCTTTGAACTGTCACAGATTTGCTTTGTCAGTAAAGCTACAAGCCCAATATTATAAACTTTTTTTTCACTGTATTATTCCCCGCATGAGATAGAAAAATGGGGGACCGGAAAGGGTACAACATGTCCACAATGCTCAACTGTTTGAGGCTGATAGTGTGCACATATTCTCCTCTTGTGATGTACTGTCAAGTTTGATAGTGGACATTTCCGACTTTTTATCAGAAATATTTGGAACAGGAGTCAACATCACAGCCGTGGAAATACTGTTGGGCACAGAGGATGGTACCCGTCCAAAATGTATGCAAGGACTGATTTTTGTGGCTATGGCCATCTTAAGGTTATGCATAGCTTCAGCCTGGCTAGACCTGAATCCACCGGCATTTCAGCAATGGAGAGCCCATCTGTTAGCAACATGTAGCCTAGAGGTTGCCATATATAAAAGGAAAGGACGTAATAAACATAAAAGAGGCCTGATGATCTGGGATCCACTGTTGCAATGGATACACAATCATATTTAGGATGGATAGATGGTAACAAGGAGAAAATGTTTGTCAAGTAAGAACTAATGATTTCTAGATTTATTTGCACTGTATCATATATGAACTCAAATGCTCCGCACCTTTGTACCTTAGGGTGTTTTGTTGAATTATAAAAATTGCGTCTTTGTTCGAGTATGGAGAAAATGTTTACGGGTGGGGGTGGGAGCTGGGGTGGGGGGTGGCGTTTGTGTAAAAAGAAACTTAATAAAGATATATTTTTTTTTAAAAGAACCGGAAGCGATTCATAAGGTAAACTGGTGATTTAAGAGTGCCAAAGCATTGCCCAGCTAACTTCTTCATCCGTGTAGTAAACAAAAGATTTTCTAACCAAATTCCAAGATTTTTAGAGGGCAGACCAATGGAATTAGGCATAGGATAATCTCACGGCCAAAGCAGTTCCCTGAACTGTGGGGGGAGAGCCACAAACAGAGGGATCTCTGATTTGTCTTCATTGTGTTTGAGCTGAGTGGAGTGGAGCCATTGGAACACGGCTGTTAGGCATGTTCTGGCTCGAGAGGTGGATAGATCAGTTTTGTTCTATGTGAAGAGGAGACTGGTATCATCTGCATATGCGATGATCTTAGCACCAAGCTCCTCCACCATCTGGATCAGCTGGGTGACATTTATATTGAAAAGAAGGGGGCTCAAAGTAGACTCTTCAGGCACTCCTGTGGTCACACTTTGAGGAGCAGACAAGGAAGGAGTGAGCCAAACTTACTGCGTTCTGCCCTCTAGGAACGATTTCAGCCAGTTTCAGGCAGACCCCTAGATACCAATGTCCGAGGGACGGGCAAGCTCCAGAGAA
This sequence comes from Lissotriton helveticus, assembly GCF_964261635.1. Lineage (NCBI taxonomy): Eukaryota > Metazoa > Chordata > Amphibia > Caudata > Salamandridae > Lissotriton > Lissotriton helveticus. The sequence goes on from NC_136070.1 coordinate 153,067,720, forward strand.
TGAGGCACAGTATCGAATGCTGCAGAGAGGTCCAACAAGATCGGAGCCGACCTGCCACCGGCATCCAAACATTCCCGAATGGCTTCTGAGATTTCAACAAGGGCTGTTTTAGTACTATATGAGGCTCAGAAGCCTGATTGGGTTGAGTGGGGCAGGCCAAAACCTTCAACATAGTTGGAGACCTGTTTATTAACAACTTTTCTCGCAGACCTTTGCCACGGCAGGAAGGAGAGAGATAGGGTGCTAGCTAGCAGGGACAAATGGATTCAAAGAGGGTTTTTTCAAAAGAGGCAACAGTTTGGCCTGTTTCCAAGCTGGAGGAACTGAAGCAGCCCGTCGAGACATATTGACAAGCCTATTCACCTCTGGGTTCACTGTCTCTGCGACTGAAGCCAACAACCTGGCCAAGCAGGGATCGGACGGGGAACCCGATTTCAAGGACTTGAGAACCTTCAGGGAATCAGGCGGAGCAGTAGATGAGAAGGCTGCCAGAGATGGTAATGGGTAGCATGTAGATGTCGGCCCTTTTGGAACTAGGTTCCCTACCACGGAGTTGGTGCCAGTATTAAAATTCGCCTGAAGAATCTGGATCTTGTCAATAAAGAAACTGGACAGTTTCTCACACCAGGTGACCGAGGTAGGAAGCATGATGGTCTCTGCGCTAGGGGCTAGGAAGCTCTGCACAAGGGAAAAGATTTCCTTGGCATTGTTTCCGGAGAGAGCGGTGCGTTTGGCATAGTGGAGGCTCTTAGATATAGACACATATGTTTTTTAGCTTTCCTGAGTGCCAACTGGTCATGGGGCAGTATGCCTGTCTCCAGGAGCGCTCTAGTTTTTTACAGTGTTGTTTCTGAACTTTAAGCCAGCGGGAGAACCATGGTTATGAAGGAAAATCTTTGGATTGCCTATGCGGTAAAGATGGAAACAGGTGCTCAACCGCCTACGAAATCCAGCTAGTGAAACAATCACGGGCTCCCTCTAGGTCCTTTTGTTAAACATTTTATTGGTTTTAAAGCACATATTCACAGCAGTCGAATACCCCCCCACACCCACAAACGAACATACACAGTACAGCTCCAAATTGTTTCAATACGAGTGTCCGCCATCCGGTAAACACACAGCCGAACAGCCAACAACCCTACAGTGAGCAGGCGGCGATCAGTACATTCATCAAGACCAGAACTAACCGGAGCGGCAGACCACCCCCAGAGCCGCCACTCCCATTAAAATGCTCTCCCAACCCATGCCCTCCGTGTATGACAAACTACCTGCATGCGCGCACTTTCTCTGGGAAGCTTCTAGTGTGAAGTCGCCTCGGCCCCCTAATCACTCTCAGCCCTATAGGATTTCTACTACTGCCAGACCCCCCCTTGGTGAGGGCCCTTCAGGGACGCCCCAAGGTGTAACTCAAACTACGCTAGGAGGAAGGGGGATATCATCTTGTGCCTTCGCATTGCGCTGTCTCCTCTCCGCCACCGGGAGGGTCCACTGCCGTGTCCCCAGGTCGCCTGACAAACTACCTGCATGCGCGCACTTTCTCTAGGAAGCTTCTAGTGTGAAGTCGCCTCGGCCCCCTAATCTCTCTCAGCCCTATAGGATATCTACTACTGCCAGACCCCCCTTGGTGAGGGCCCTTCAGGGACGCCCCAAGGTGCAACTCAAACTACGCTAAGAGGAAGGGGGATATCATCTTGTGCCTTCGCATTGCGCTGTCTCCTCTCCGCCACCGGGAGGGTCCACTGCCGTGTCCCCAGCTCGCCTGCCATTTAGATGTGCCTGGTATAGCCCACAAAAGTTTTTCGGGTGACTCTTGGGGGTGAGGGGGGAGCAGCTCGCTGTAGAGCTCAGACTGCGAGCAACAGTATAGCATGTCATGCGCCCAGCGTTTAGTTGTAGGTGTTGGCCCTCTCATCCAGCATAGAGCCACTACCCTTTTGGCAATGAGCATCCCTATGTCAACCAGCCTGCGAACGGCCGCGGGCAACTTTTTGAAGTGACCTAGCAGGGCCAGCGCAGGGTCTGGTACCAACTCCACCTCCACTATTCTGCTTAGTTCTCCGAAAATGTCCTCCCAATACGCCCTCACTCCCGGGCACAACCACGCCAAATGCAGAAAATCCGCCCTTGGTGCATGGCACCTCTCGCATTCAGCCGCATCTATGCAGACGTTCAGGGGTGTAATACACTCTATTAATACATTTGAAATGTACTAATCTGTGCCTGCCATTTAAGGAGACCCTCTTGGTGTTTACGCAGCAGTAGCGCCACATGTCGTCATCAATTGTACACATTAGATCTCTTTGCCATGCTAGCCGTGCCGCCGTGAATCGGTGTTCTCTGTGTGAGATCGTAATTTTGTAAAGGTGGGTTATCAGCTTGCGAGGGGACTCAGTTTTAACTATATAGGAGAGCTCGGGAACCTCCGGCGGTTCCGCAAAGTGGTCCCTCAGCTGCTCCAAAAGGGTGCCACGCACTCTGTGATACTGAAAACGTAGCAGTAAGGAGTCCTCCCCTCCACTCTCTGCGACCTGATCCCAAGACGTAACCTTCTCATCACAAAAGAGATCCCCCGCGAGCTCAATATTCAACTTGTGTAGCGCAGTTATCACCCCTTTATCTCTGCAGGGGGACAGCCATTGGGCCCACTCAACCGGCATTCTGGGCGAATACAGCAACGCCCCTCCCTGCTGTTGCAGGAGGCAATGCCATGCGTGATTGGTGGCTGCGATAGAATCTATAATCCCAGTTCTACGATCCGCCGAGCGGAACACCATTGCAGGGAGGGTGAGTGGGGGTGAGTGGGTCTGCAAATAACTTTTCCATACGAAAACCCTACCAGCCCAAGCTAGTTTAGTCAAGAGTTGCGTCAGTCTCTGAAAGAATACCCGGGCAGTACCGCCGGAAGGCTAGAGAACAGAAACCGCATTCTTGGGAGCACTACCATCTTCAAAATAGAGATGCGGCCAAGAAGGGACAGCGGGAGTTTGCACCAGGCTTCTACATCGTCCTCCAGTTTGCTAACAGCCACCCCATCGTTTTCCCTGAACACTATCTCAGAGTCTGTGTGCAACCGTATACCCAAATACCTAATCAAGTCTGTGGTCCACTGCAGCGGGAACTCCATGTCGAATTCCTGCATAACCAGAGTGAGGGGAAAGGCCAGTGAGTTTGTCCAGTTCACCCTGAGGCCAGAGAGGCACCGTAGTGTACCACTTCTCTAAGCATCGGTGCTAGGTTATTTTCTGGGTCTCGGACATAAAGCAAGGTGTTGTCCGCATACATAGAGACCACAATCCTGTAGGTGGGGAAGCATATGCCCTCGTGGCCATGGTATTCCCGCAACGCACACGCTAGTGGCTCTGCCACCAGGGCGTACAGCAGAGGTGACAGCGGGCAGCCCTGGCGTGTACCCCTAGAAATGAGGAAGGAGTCTGTGACTAAATCTCCAAGACAGAGTCTGGCCCTCGGTCTGTTGTACAAAGCTACGGTCATTTGCAGGAACGGCGTACCCAGCCCCATCCTTATTAACACATGCCTCATAAAAGGCCACTCCACGGAGTCAAAGATCTTCTCCATGTCGAAGAACACAGCCACTGCCTTTGTGTCCTGCTTTACGTGTTGTATAGTTCCGAGGACTGTGCGTATATTATATGTTAGGTTCCTGCTCAGGATAAACCCCGCCTGTTCAGGCGCAACTAGCAGAGGGGCCAGAAGCGCCAGACGATTTGCCAGCACCTTGGCGAATATTTTTGTGTCAACGTTTAATAGGGAGAGGGGCCTATACGAGCCACACTCATCAGGCGTCTTACCCGGCTTGAGGATAGCAACCATGATCGCCTCCCTCATGGATTCTGGCATGTGTCCCTCTACACAAATGTCATCAAACAGCGCCAACAGATGCGGGAGCAATTGGTCCTGGAACGCCTTATAGAAGCCCACCGTGAGTCCGTCCGCTCCTGGGGCACTATTAGACCGCATTCCCACAAGGGCCTCCACAATTTCGTCCTTCTCGATAGGAAGCATCAGGAATTCCCTATGCATGTTGGTAAGTGTAGGGAGCTCTATATGCTCCAGGTAATCAAGAGTTTCCTCGTCCATATCCCCATTCTTGGAAGAGTACAGGTCCTTATAATAGTGTCTAAACCTTTGGGCTATAGCAGCCTCGTCCGTGAGGACATCACCCTCGTTCGTCCTGATCGCCGTGACTTGTGGCCTGCCCCTTCTGCCCCTCAGCATCCTCGCAAGAACCGAGCTGGGTCTCTCTCCCTCTCCGTACGTGCGGGCCGACGCGTATTTTCCTATGTGTTTGGCCTCCCTGTCCGCTTCCTCATGATATTCGGCTAGTAAAGATTTAATATCGTCATCCGTTGCTGTATCCGGACCCTCAGCTGCCGCTCCTCTAATTGTGCCAATCGCTTCTCCAATTCCGCCAATCTTTGCCTTATGGATCTGAGGACCCCCGAGTGCTTAGACATAGCGATGCCCCGTATGTAGACCTTAAATGCCTCCCAAAGTAATTGAAAGATGTCCACTGAGCCCACGTTGGTTTCGAAATACACATCAATAGCCTCCGCTAGCTCTCCTCTGAATATTGGGTTGAGGAGCGAGTATGGCGGGAATCTCCATGTAAATGGTGGAATCGTTTTCTTAGGGGTGGCTAACACTAACAGAATTGGTGAGTGGTCAGATAGGGTCCGTGGGAAGACTCTACAGTCACGTAGCTGTCCCAGCAGGGAGGAGGACACCAGCCAGAAGTCTATACGAGTGTGGATGTCATGGTAGTCTGAGTAGTGTGTGAAGCCCCCCTGTGCTGCGTCTTCATACATCCTCTAGGTCCAAACTGGTAATCACGCTGTGTAACGTTTGCGCAGCAGCTGTAGGCCTACGAGCTGGACCCGCTGACCTATCCAGCATCGGGTCTAGTACCAGATTAAAATCCCCTCTCCACAGGAACTGGGCCCTACCGCATTCGCAGGCAATCGATGCAGCGATGTATAAAATTCCGGGGAATCATAGTTAAGGCCATACACATTGACTAGTACTAAGTCCAGCCCCGTCCTTTGCACCTAGATATCACAAAGCGGCCTGCCGGGTCAGCTCGTAAGAGCTCCAGTGTGAATTTAGATTTGTGGTTTACCCAGGCCAACACTCCCCTGGCAAGTGTCATGAAGCCCGCTGTGACAATGTGGCCCTCCAAACCTCTGCAATGTAACATCCTGCTCGCTTGCGGGAGATGTGTCTCCTGTAGGAGAGCCACGTCTACCTGATGTCTCTGTAAGTAGCTCAACACCTTCCTCAGCTTTCGGTAGTCATTAAGGCCCCTAACATTCCATGTAAGCGCCCTAATCGAGTCTACTGGTCTAGGGTTCTCTGGTTAAGCCATCCCCACCATTGCTATCCAATCTGGACATCGCGCGTGCTCACTCACTGAGTGTTTCTGAGCCATGCTCTGTGTACCAAGACCCAAACATACCCCCCGAACAGCCCAACACCCGTCCCATGCACACTATCCCACCCGCCCCCCTCCCACAGCAGACCGCCCGCAACCTGGCCTTGCAGAATCCCCAGCCACCCTCCCCTCCCGCATTCAACTCCCCAACCTGGATGACCCTCAGAGTCATTTGGGTGCATAGCACACGGGGGCCGATGTTGCTTCACAACCAGCCAGTAATGCAGCTACACCATTTACTGAACGCCCTCCTCCGTCCGCCCGTTGTGCTGATTCTCGTGCATCATTAAGGATCAGAATGTACCGAACCCCTGTAAATCGTTGATCAGTAGAAATGTCCGCAAGTGCTTAACCCCCCCCCCGCGTGCACGCCTGAACATCGATGCATGTGTGGGCAGTGATCTAACTATACATCACTCTCGTGGTGGCCCTCTGGATCACTAAATCCTTGTGCCCCCCCCCCCACCACCAGGCGGCATGTCCAACAGTTATAATGTCACCAAGCTCCATGTTACGCCGCACACTTCGCCCCTTACCCCCTCTGGCGACCTATAGCTCAAAAAGAAAGTCACTCCTGCTCATCCAACTGGCTTCCAGCCTCCTCGCCTTCCAGAGTCCTGTTTGGGGCGCTGCGGTGCTCCCTCGTCCACCCTCTCAGCGCCTGTTGCAGGGCCTTCGGGTCCGTAAACAGGTGGGATTTCCCCTGCCGATTGACCCGCAGTTTAGCGGGGTACAACATGGCGTAGTCCAGTCCCAGTTCACGCAGCTGCCTTTTAAACGGGACAAAGTGTTTCCGAGCTTCCTGCACTCTGGCCGTGAAATCTGGGTAGAGCGATATCTCCGAGCCCTCAAATTAAAGCATCTTCTTGTCCCTTGCGTGGCTCAGCGCCGCATCCCTGTCTCTATAACTGAGCAGCTTTGCAATTATGGGACGTGGCGGGGCCCCTGGCCTCGGACGAGGGCCCAGCGAATGGTGCGCACGCTCCACGACAAACATTGGCGAGAACACTCCCTCGCTGAGCAGAGACACTAGCAACTTTTCTACAAACAGCTCAATGTTGCCCGTGGGGGTCGTTTCTGGAAGGCCCGTGATGCGTAGGTTACAGCGGCGCGAGCGGGCCTCCAAATCCTCAGTCTTATCTTGCAAGACTTGCATGAGTTTTCCGAGCTTCTTCTGGTCTGAGTCCAGCTCAGTGTGCGCCTCTTCAACCTCAGTGTTCCTTCTTTCGGACATGTTGAGTCTTTCCGCATGCTTGTCAATCCTCTCTGCCATTCTGTCCATTCTGTAGGTCAGAGCATCTATTTTCGATCCGAGGGACGTCATGCTATTCTGTAGGCCCTTTTCCATAGCGAGAAGCAAGCTTTTGATGTCTGTACTTGCTGCAAGTTCCTCGCCGGTCCGCGTGCTGTCTCTGTCCTCGCCTGATGCGTCCTGTGACTTCGAGCGTCTTTGTTCGAAGGACAGCTTGCTCTGTGTTTTGTCTCCCCTACCCATGTTGCCAGGGGCCCGAAGTGGGGTGGTTACTAGTGCGCTGGACAAATTTTGTGTGCTGCTTACCGTAAGCTCCGCGAGTTAACTCTGGCTAGCTGTGTCTTGCGAAATTTTTTTGATAATGTGGTCACCGATACAGACCAAAACCCCAAGATGAATTAAAAGGCTTAAAAACACACAGCACCTACATGCCACCGACTAGTCATAAAACCATCGATCTGTTTGAAGAACTTTGTAAATGAAATATCAGCAAAATCAACTTTCACAAAAGGAGCAAAAGGCAAAACATGACCAACAAAGAATATGGAGAAATCGGAACTATAGCCAGAAACGACAAAATCATATGCCAAAAGGCAGATAAAGGAGGGGCACTAGTGATATTAAATACATCTTATTACGAAACTGTGGTCAAAGAACACATAGAGGATGAACAATTATACATGGAAATTGATTTTAATCCAATGGAAGAAATCCGAAAGACCTTGCAATCTATTCTACAAAGAGCCGAGGAAAAAGGTACTATAACTGGAAAAACACGCCAATATCTCACACAAGACAGCCCAAACAGTCCCACCTTGTACATGGTACCTAAGGTACATAAAGATGCAAAAACACCACCATGCTGCCCAATTGTGTCCACAAAAAGAAGTCTCCACGAACCTGTGGGAAAATTTTTAGACAAGTACATGCAACCATTGGTATTGAAATCACTGTCTTACATCAAAGATTCGACAGACTTTTTGATTAAACTTCAACACCTAAACATTCAAGAGGATATTGTGATGGCAACAGTAGACGTAAAGGCGTTGTACACGTCGATACCTCATAAAGAGGGATTGGAAGCGATAGAACATGCTTTACTGAACAGCACGTACTCACACGATCTACAAATCTTTTTGATGGAGCTCATGGAATTTACCCTCATGAACATCTACTTTACAATCAATAAAAAATGGTTTATCCAACGAAGTGGCACTTCGATGGGCAATTGCGCCGCCCCGGCATACGCAAATCTGTATATGGCATCATTCGAGGAACAATACATTTACCAAAATCAATTATGGGCATCACAACTTCTCAAACCAACTAGAAATACTGAACAAAAGAAACGACCGGATTAGCTTCACATGGCAAATCAACAGCAACAGTATTCAATTCCTAGATGTGGAAATTACAAGAGATGGAAACCGATTTCGGACGAATTTATACCGTACACCCACAGATAGGAACAATCTTTTTAAGTACGAAAGTCCTCATCCTCAAACCCTCAAAACACATCTTTCCTATTCTCAGTTTCTCAGGGTCAGGAGAGTGGTCTCAGACACACAAGAATGCCAAGAACAATTGAAATTAATGGAACACAGATTTCAGGATAGGGGATATCCAACTACCATAGTTAAAACAGCGTTAACAAGAGCACTACATAAATCAAGAGAAGAACTACTTATGCATAAGAAAAAACCAGCAGAGAACAGAATCACATGTCAGCAAATTTTCAAATGTGAGTTGTCAGTTCACGAAGATCATTAAAAAACATTGGCAGATGCTAAAATTTGAAACAGATTTCAAAGGAGCATTTGATAAAGACCCTTTGTTTGCCCACACCAGGGGCCGGAATTTGGGAGAAATGTTAAAAACCAGAGAAGACCAGCCCACGATGAATTCATTCAGAGGAACAGTACCATGTATGAACTGTAGTAACTGTCACAACATCATGAAAGGGAATACAATCTCCCATCCAATGAAAGGACCTAAAATTCCAATAAAGGTCAATGCCACGTGTGATACTAGGAATATAGTATATATGTTGAAATGCCCGTGCGGGTCAGTATATGTGGGACACACGGAGAGAAAGTTCAAGACCAGGCTAACAGTCCACAAGAGCAACATAAGAACAGGCATGCTTAAATTGACCGTGGCAACACCCTTTTTGGAAAAACGACATCACATCAATCAATTGCGGGCCTGTATCCTGGAATTAGTCCCTAGAGTTGAGGGTCCCCTCAACAAGAAGAATTTACTCAAACGTGAAAATTATTGGATCTATCATCTTAACAGTCTCAAGCCTAACGGGCTTAACGATCGGATAGAATTTTTATGTTATCTGTAACCGTTTCGAAGTTAACATTGTAACATGGAAATCAACTATTATGTTTTGCAGGTTTAAATTAATTTACTTGTTTCTTGATAACAACAGTGATATATGGACACAACATTATTGTTTACATGGACACTGGCTGGAGCATGCGCAGCGTTAGACTCTTAGAGACAGGTACCTGATAGTCAATAAAGTTACACATACAAAAAAAGCGCGTAACCTTTAACACCCATGCGCGTAACGTGCACAGCGTAAATACCCGTTGCATACCGGTCCTGTAACACAGACCGAACGAACACAACGAGGAGAAAGGACGCCGCATTAGAACCGCACGCGAGGTAAGATGAATCACGCTTAAATAGAGCGCGTTAGGAGCAGACACCCAGCTAGCAGTTAGGCGGCCGAGTTTAATATAAACGGTTACACGCGACTCATTTGATCAAAACGCGAGAACCTTTGGAGTGTAACCATTACTAAATAAAAGGGGACCCCGTGAGCAGTAACTACAAGCACCTAGAACATCAGCGAGTGCGTAAATGACCAAAGCCAGCACATACTGGGATAGATAGAGTATTGGGTATTAAGTATGTTTATTTGCACATTTCAGATTTTCCCTGATGAAGGTGCATGAGGCACCGAAATGCATTGGAATTATATAAAAGCGTTTGAAGATGGTTCAAAACGTGAATAAAAACATAAGTGGATGAATAAAATAAATTGAACCTGGATAAAAACACATGAAGTTCAAAGTGAAATTACTCAACAAAAAAACTGCGGAGAAAAAAATGATCTGCTGAATATCGTTCAGCCCCAATATCTGTGCCAAGGGTGAGAGACCTATGGATTAATAGGTCTGCTACACTTAGAAGTGTTCAGTCACACTCCGGAGGGGAGTGTTACCCTCGCGCACGAAAAAAGACACAAAAGAACACTAGGTGGTGCACATCCCGAATCTTTAAGCTAGCTTTGTCTTGGTTGACTCCAGGTAAGGTGCCGTGTCCTACACAATCACTGTCGATTGACTTTACTGCCTTAGACCACTTCCTTCCAGCAGCAGTTTCGCCTCTGATCACCTCCAGCTATAGAGCCTGCTCCACCTGCCAGCCTCCCTCACAGGCTTCCCCACATCGCTCTCATGCCCTGCTCCGGGCCTACACCGTGCCTTTCCAAACTCCCCCGATGTGTGCGTGGCCCCCGGCTACAGGCCTCCGTTCAGTCAAGTTCCCAGCGTCCACCGCGGTAGGGGGGGAAGGGGGCGAGAGAGAGGAAGCCGCAAACACCCCCAGTATGCGCGTGTTTATACTGTGGGCGCAGATCGTCCTGCACTCGGAGGCCCCCACCACCGCACTATGCCGCAAAGTGGTCCTCACTGCCGATCTCGTGGCGAAGCCAGTGTGCCCATTGCCCGTACAATCTCTTAATTAGGCCCAGCCGGGCTCTGCCCAAGTCCGCTCCCTGCCTGTCCAGGGCACTGCCACAACATCAAGTGCAACGCCTTGTGTTTACTCAATGCCACCGCCGCGGCCGTCACTCCCGCACACTCCCAGGCGGTCACTCAGTTGCTTACACCACACTCGTCACAGCATGGGGGGCCCCACGTTGTAGCCCCAGGTCTTGGGCCGCTGGCACTAGACGTCGCGCCGAGTCACTCCCACACCGCCAGGGTCCTTCAGCCTCTCGTCTTCCCTGCAGGCAAAGGAGGGGGGCGCCGGGTCTCACCTCCCCCGCCGGACTGGGTCTCAGGTGCACTCCCTCCTCCGGGCGTCCAAGCGCCGCCGCCGAATCAGCCTCCGGCGGCCACCAGCTCCCACGCCGCACGCACTGCAACGCAGCGCGGCCTCAAGCAGCACTCCAGGTCGCGTCTGCGAGGCCCACCATGTCCCCACACAGCTGCGGTAGAAAACTTTGGGCTAGAAGTCTCAAACTCGGATCGCCAGGTACCCACTGGTAGCTCCGTACTTCCGCCAGGTTAGGGGGTGCCTCAGCAGTACTTAATCATGAAAATGATGCAGGATAGTGTTGGATTATTAGCACAACAGGACGGAGCACTAGGCTCAGGCAGCCATCGCGGTCGCTGGCAAGCTCCGCCCCGGCTCCCTCTAGGTCCTTAGCGAGGCTGGCCGTGTCTCAGCCAAGGCTAGGCTAACGGCTATAGGATTAATTTTGGGGGAGGGTCTGCCTTGACAAGGCGGGATAGATGGGTAGCCACTGTTGCAGGTCCAAGAAAAGTGGATAAAAAGTGATCGGTCCAGGATACCGGGAGAGGATTTTTTACAGTGATGGGGAAATTAGAGCATATCGGTGTGGTGACGGTCTAGTGTCCCGTCCCTGGAAGAGGAAATGAGGGGACGGGAAGCGGAAGGCGGCCATCTTGAGATCGGCGCCGACCGCTGTAGTTAGCGGGTGTTATCTCCCGGCGCTCCGGGGAATAAAGGAGTAAATAAGATATCCGCGTCAGTGTGACATTTATTAACAACTTTACAATGGCGATGAGTGATGCGGAATAGACCCCACACGCGTCACGCATCGCAGAAAAGCCGTGCGGACTCTGTGTAGCGCCGCTAGCACCCGGAGCGTGGCAGAGGAGCAGAAGGGGAGTTAGAAAACGCTAGAGCTCCAACGCTCGACCAACAACAGCCCTAGCGCCAGAAGTAAGACAGGGGGCATTTTTCTGCTGGGAAGAGCTGGACTAAAAGAAAAAAAAAAACGATAGAAAAATATAAAAGAAATGAAACCCCCAGTGCTGCAATAAGTCTGGGAGCAAGCCTTTGCTAAACACAGCCACTGAGGGTGCATCCAATCCCTAGCTGTGGAGGCAGTGTCCAGCACCCTGGCGGAGCAGCGGACAGGCAAAGAGGAGCCCAGCTCGACAAGTCCTGCCAAAGGGAACAGCCTGCAGGCGTTACCAAGTTCCTCAGGGAGAGAGAGGGGTGAAGATAGCGGCAGTGACTTAAGCGAAGGGGACACGTCTGAGCAACACACGCCGGGGAGCCCACCGAGTCGGACAATCCCCATTCAGGCCTTCCAGAGAGGTACATCCAAGTTGGCGGTCCGTACTTCTTCCCTCACCCAATTGGTGCCATTCCTGACAAAGAGTGGTGAACCGGAGATGAAATGGGAAGACTGGAAACGGTACTTCCTCAACTATCTCGAAGCCTTGGAAGAGGAAGGCGACACTCCGTTCTCGAGCAAGAGGAGAAAAAAGATACTATTACACAACTTGGGTCCAGAAGGGATCAGAATCTATGACACCATAGTAAAAGGCGAGAGGGATGCCACGGACATGGATGTGTTCAGTCACGCCATCGCGGATCTGGACACACACTACAGGCCAGTTGTGTGTGTCGCAATTGACAGATACAATTTCTTTCAAAGGAAGCAAAGAAGTGGAGAGACGGTGGACGAGTATGTCGTGGCCTTACAAAGGTTGGCCCTCACGTGCAAGTTCGACAGGTTGCATGACGACCTAATTAGAGACCAAATCATCATGCACACCACCAGCTCCCACGTCCAAGAGAAACTGTGGGTAAATGGAGATGCTTCCCTCAAAGAGATATGGGCAATGGTCAAAAAGGCGGAAATGTCAAAGCGTTGTGCACAAGCAGCCAAGAAAGAAGCAGGTGGAACACAGACGGTATGCAAGATCATGGCGCCGGCGAGAGGTGAACGACCTAGGCAAAGAGACCTGCAAAGGAATCAAGACGGAAGAAGACCCCACAACAACAACAACAACTACGCCCAGACGGACAACAGATCGACTAAAGGAAGTAAGCCGAGCTGTTACAGGTGTGGCAGTACCACACATATGGGAAATGACAAAGTGTGCCCTGCGTTCAGGGCAAAATGTTCATATTGCAGCGTGTTCGGGCACTATGAGAAGGTGTGCCGCCGAAAACCCAAAGGAGCGGTGGTCAGATATGTGGACCAGGAACAAAGAGAGGATGCAGACGACCAAGAAGATGCAGAGGACCAGGAAGAGTTCCTATATATCGACGTCCAGGTGTTGGAAATGGAGGGAGAAGGAATGGACAAACCCAAACTGAATATGCACATTGGTAGGATACCCCTGGAAATGATAGCGGACAATGGAGCACCCATCTCCGTCATACAACGACAGGTTTGGGAAGAAAAGTTTGCAACCAAGATCGAAGAGACACTGCTCCCGATGGATTTGAGACCGGTCACATATACAGGACAAAGAATTCCCATGTTGGGGTATTGTCCCCTCCTGTTTGAGTTCCGAGGTCGCCACGCACAATGCAAATTATACATCGCCGAGAAAGGCCCCTCAGTATTGAGCTGGAAGGACCAAGGAGCGTTGGGAATACAACTCAACATGGGGGGCATTGAGAAGATCTTGCTAATGGACATGGAAAGGAAGGATGACGTGGAGTCATGGCGGAGAGCGTACCCCAAAGTATTCAATGGACAAATTGGCGAACTGGCGAAATACAAACACCTCATAAAGCTAAAGGAGGGAGCGAAACCAGTGGTGCACAAGGTGAGGAACATCCCGTTCCGCAGTAGGGAAGCCGTACAATCGGAATTGGACAGGCTAGAAAGAGAGGGAGTGATCAGAGCCATAGAGAGTGCTGAATGGCTTTCTCCTTTGGTGGTAGCCCAGAAGCCAAATGGTAAAGTGCGGCTGTGTGTCGACCTAAGGGAACTGAACAAAAACATTGTGATCGACAAATTCCCTCTACCACGAATAAATGAGATGCTAGCTAAGACCAAAGACATCAAGTGGTTCTCCACAGTGGACTTGTCGTCGGCGTACCACCAAGTAAGACTACACTCCTCATGCAGCCATCTTACATCGTTCATCACGCCTTTCGGCTGCTATGAATTTGTGAGAATGCCATTTGGACTAGCATCCGCAGCGGCGGTCTTTCAGAAGCTTATGCACAAGTTACTGAAGAACGTGGAGTACGTACAGTTTTTTCAAGACGACATCCTGGTGATGGGGAAAACCAAACAGGACCACAACGAGAAGCTCCACAAAGTGCTACGGACACTACAGGACAATGGCCTGACAGCAGAATGGACAAAGTGCAGGTTCGGAGTGAAATCAGTCACGTACCTAGGACATGAAGTGAGTGAGAACAGGATAATGCCAAAAAGAGCCAACATGAAATCTATTCAAGACGCCCCCACACCCACCAAGAAAGAGGATGTTCGGTCATTTCTAGGAATGGCCGAATACTACAGTAAATTCACTCCTCATTTTGCCACTAAAACACATCTCCTACGCCAACTCCTGAAGGAAAAGAACAAATTCTTATGGAGTCAGGAGGAACAGAAGGAGTTTGATGCCCTTAAACAAGAGATGAGAACCGCCATTCCTCTGAAGGGATTCGACCCAAGTGCGGAATCCATCCTCACCACAGACGCCAGTGACCGTGGCCTAGGGGCGAACCTAATGCAGAAATCGGACAACGGAGAAATATCGACGGTTAGCTTTGCTTCAAGGTCGCTGGCATCCAACGAGGAGAAGTTTAGTGTAGTGGAGAAGGAGATGCTGGCAGTGGTATGGGCGATGGAGAGATTCAGACAGTACTCGTGGGGAGCGAAATTCTTGGTCCGTACGGACCACAAGCCCTTGGTCCGAGTACTGACTTCAAGCGGCCATGCTCACGCGACCCCTAGAATTACCAAGATGACTCTCAGACTTTTGGACTTTGTGTATGAGGTGGAACACATTCCTGGGCCGCAGAACAAAGTGGCGGACTTCCTGAGCAGAGCAGCAGCAATGGAAGTAGCGGATAACAGTGAGAAACAAAAGTGGGAAGGATATGTGGTAGCCACCTTCCAGGATACGGAGGAAGTGATCAGTGCCCAGGAGTGGGAAGAAGCATACCGAGAAGACGTCGACCTGGAAGCCATCAAAGGATACGTGGTCCACGGGTGGCCAGAAAAAAGACACCTCACGGAGGAACTGAGGAAGTACTGGGAAGTAAGGGATGAACTATCATTGGCGGAGAACCCCATCTTTCTGCTCAGAGGCGACAAGGTGATTCCTCCACAAGGCATAATGGAGCATCTGATGACTCTACTGCACGAAGGACACCAGGGAATCACCAAGACCAAAGCTCTCGCCAGGCAAGCATACTGGTGGCCAGCCATTGATGCGCAGATAGAACGACATGTGTGGAGATGCGAATCATGTGCCAAGGCAGACAAATCACAGAGCATGTTAAGACCACCTTTGGGAAAATTCCCTGTACCGGATGGACCATGGGAAATGGTTTCGGTGGACATCATGGGTCCTATTCTCAACAAAGAAGGAACACAGAAGTATGCTGTAGGTCTAATCGACAAATATTCCAAGTGGCCAGAGGTGGAGATAATGGAGAATGTGGACACCGAGGCAGTGGTGCGTTTCCTACGTACCACGTTCGTTAGAGAAGGCATCCCGAAAATTATCACGTGTGATAATGGGCCGCAATTCACCTCTGCGAAATGGATCGCCTTCACGACCAGGAACGGCATAGAGATAAAACATACACCCATTTACCATCCAGCCGGAAACGGTCAGGTGGAACGGTTCAATCGGGTGATCATGGGCACCATTCAGGCGGCCATCAACGATGGTCTGGACTGGGAGAAGGAATTGGAGAAGATGATCTGGGCCTATCGAATCACCCCGGGAAGCACGGGATACAGCCCATTTAAGGTTTTGAGAGGAAGAGAAGCCTTTACTAAGGACAACATGGCATGGAGGAAATTAGTGGTGCAAAGCAAATGGTCACCGGCCGTTGTCAGAAGGAATCTAGAGAAAGCACAAGCAGTGTACACGATGCACTTTAACAAGAGACGCAACGTTCAAGGTGTGGAGCTGGAGAAGGGAGACTGGGTGAGAGTGAAGCTGGCCATCCTTAAGAAGAAGGGAGAAAGCAAATTTTCACCACCTTTGCAAGTGCTGGAGCCTTACGCCCGGTCTGCCCTGCTCAGTGACGGAAAGGTGTGGTCACTGGACAGAATGGCCAAATGCAGCAAGATCTTGAAGTGGGGGGATGAAACTGAAGAAGGAACACAGCAAGTAGAAGATGAAAGCGAAAGAGAACGTAGCGGAAGGAGTAACGAGAATGTAGTAGAACGAGAGCAGCAAGTGGAAGACAGCGAAGGAGAATGCGGGACGAGTGACGGTACGAGGAGCGGGTGCAAGGTGGAATGCAGTGAGAATGTGATGGACAGAGAAAGAGAAGGTGAAGGAAGAAGGTCAGACAGAAGGGAACCGGAGGTAGAAGGTGGTACTGAAGTGGTGAGAACCAGAGTTGGAAGAGCTGTAAAGGTACCAGAGAAGTTCAAGGACTATGATATGGACTGGAAGTAAGACTTATTTGTATATTGTTGATTGTTGCATAAAGGGGGGAGATATGTGGTGACGGTCTAGTGTCCCGTCCCCGGAAGAGGAAATGAGGGGACGGGAAGCGGAAGGCGGCCATCTTGAGATCGGCGCCGACCGCTGTAGTTAGCGGGTGTTATCTCCCGGCGCTCCGGGGAATAAAGGAGTAAATAAGATATCCGCGTCAGTGTGACATTTATTAACAACTTTACAATCGGTTCAAGAATATGACCTCTACAGTGCATAGGGGAGCCAACCCATTGAGTGAGCTGTGCGAGGCCCAGGGAGTCCAGGAACTCCAGAGTCTCCCTGGCATCCCCGCAATCCAGATGGATATTGAAATCCCCCAGGAGTAAAAAATGGGTAAAGCGTAGGGCACGTGGGATGATGACATCATCCAGGGCTTTGGGGAAATCCCCTGCCGGACCGGGGGGTCAACATAGCAGTGAAGTGAAGCCACCGTGAAGTGGGATGAGATGGTGATGTGAAAGTCCAAAGCCTCTCCCTCATCTATCCACAGGGTCTCGCCGCGATGGAAGATCCAATTATTCCTGAACACCACACTATAACTCCACCCTCCCGGTTTTGCGATCAACGCGATAAACTTTATATCCCCCAGGAATGGCCAGCTCAATCACTGGATTAGAGAACTCATTGAGCCAGGTCTCTGTTATAAACAGTAGGTCAAGAGACTCATCAGAGAGGAGGTCAAAGATGTCATGGGAATGCTTACATAGAGAGCGGGCGTTAATAATAGCCGATGAGATAGGTTGTCCCTTCTGCCTTTTGATAGAAGGACTGGAAGGGGGAGGGGAGACTGCCAGTCCAAGGGAACAGTCGAAATTTTCAACTCTTGCAGATTTTGAATATGCTATCTAAAACCTCCCAATGACTAGAACAAGTACCGGGTTTGGGCCAGAGCAGGCGCAGCTCAGCACGGCTGTAGGGCCAGGGAAATGCTCTAAGATGGGGGGCAAAACTGGCAGCATGCCTGGCGCTGGACGCTTCCAGGGAACTGACTGGCACCGACAGGCTTGCCCAGTGGTACGCCTGCTGCAGGCGTCCGCTGCTCGTCCGCGCAGCGCGCATGCTAGTAGGCAAGCTCCTTGAACAACTAGGGCACGCACAAGCAAAAATGGCATTTCTAGTTGTCCACCCGGAGGAGAACACGAAGGGGAGTAACAGCTGACCGGCTCACCCAACCCCGGAGTAAAGTGCAGTGCAAATGAACAGGTAGGAGCAAGCAGCAGTTAAACTATTTTAAAGGCAGCCGTACAAATTCAAAGCATCTCCACATTACATGCAGTACACTGAGCGAGCAGCGAAACAAATTAAATACAGTTTCACAAACAGATGGTAAAATAAGCAAAGTGATCATTAAAATGCAATAAAATTGATAGTTCAGTAGTGAAGATAAAAATGGCAATAGAGCTAAAAGACTGTGAACACTAGGTTGATCTGTGATCACATAACCCCACAAGGCACTGGTGGGCGTGCATATTAGTAGGCAAGCCCCTTGGACAACTAGAGCCAGTGTTGCCAGATTTTGAGACCCATCCCAAGCCCAGAGCCGCTCAATTATAATCCCAAATTAAGCCCAACCAACCAGTTTCAGCCCAAAAACCAGCTCAAAGTAGCAAGTCTCAAATTATGCTGAAGCAATTTTAAGGACAAACATACATTCTATTCAATATAAGCTAAGCGATATTTAAAATGCAATACAATTGATAGTTCAGCAGTGAAGATAAAAATGGCAATAGAGCTAAAAGACCGTGAACATTGTAGGGAGATCTGTGATCACATAACTCCACAATACTTCCTTGGTGGACAGTCACTGTTGGAGAAGCCTCCGTGTGCATCATCAGCTTCTCTATTGTGCAGTGTTAACTCCTTCAAAGGGTGTGACAGGTCTTCCGCCACCATCTGGAAAGTGTGGCAGATTTCATAGAAGGGTGAGTGTTGCATCTCTAGTATGCTGGGAGACACCCCTGCAAATTTAGCAAGGGAAAATATCTGAGCACTGGTATTGTACACTTTTAGGGCCAGATGTAGGTAGCCAAATACCGGTCGATAACGGCCAATTTCGGCCGTTACCGACCGGTATTTGGCTTTTGAGATGTAGGTGGGTCGGAATTTACAGAATCGGTATATTTACCAATTCGGTAAATTTACCACTTCGGTATTTTATCGAATCGGTAAACATACCGATTCTGTTAATCCATATGTAGATGACACTCCTGAGAGTGCCACAGGCCCTTAAGAGTCGGTATTTTACCACCCAATCCTATTGGGTGGAAAAATACCGAATTCAGGTGTGCATGCACATCTGTGCATGCACACCTGTGCAATGTGACACACAGACATGCCCTTAGGGCATGTATGTGTGCTACATGGCACACAAGCCTGTAGTTGGGGTGCTAGAGGGTGTCAAAGTGACACCCCCTGCACCCTTGCAGGATTCGGTATTTACCGATTCTGTAAATACCGATTCTGTATTTCCCTTTGATTCCTATGGGCTTCAAGGCCCATAGGAATCAATGTGAAATACAGATTCGGTATTTACAGAATCGGTAAATACCGACTCTTACAGAATCGGTCATTTTTTACCTACATCTGCCACCTTCAAATTTACCGACTCTTAAATACTGATTCGGTATGGGTTGGTATTTAAGAGTCGGTAAATCTAAATTACCTACATCTGGCCCTTAGTGTCTAAATTACCACCATACAACTACTGCAGTGCTGTAATTTCTGCCAGAGTCCCACCACAGACCTCTCCAAAAGTGCTTAATTCTATGGTTCAGCTAGATCTTTTGAAGAGAATACCTTTGATGCGGGAGAGAAGATCTCACGTGAGACAATGTCAGTCAGCCACCAATTTGGCAGCCGATGTGCATTAACCCCGCTGCCGGGAGCTGATTCTGCAGACAAAACTCTAAATCAGTCTGAAAGAATTCAAAAAGTGAAACAATTCAGAACCTCCCAGGGGGTGTTTCTGAAAGCAATTAACATTATGAATCTCATAATGAAGCATTGTGTCACATTTATAAACGAGGATGTAGCCTCCATATTAATAAGACACAGTGGCATGGTACAGCTCTTGTGCTCACAAAGTCACTCATGGCTACTGCCTGCCTGAGCTGCTGGTAGCCCTTTCCTGGCACTTCCTTTTTGCAAATTCACAAACCGCATTTTATGGTACGTTTAGTAGTATTACAGTAGCCCAACTAAAGTACTACAAGACTGTTTCATAAATCTGTGAGTGTAAATCTCTACCTCCAGTTGAGGGACAGGAACAGGTTTAGGGTATGCACAGACCCACAAAAGAGTAAGCCCATTGCATTTCATAAACAGCGCGTTTAAAGTTATTACCACTAAAACAAGCATTGACAAAAGCCAATAGATCTCACCTATGAGACCTATTGTCTTTGGCAATGTTTTGTAGCCATGCTGTACAGCAGCGTGGATGCTTTGTAGGTGGGCTAAAACCAATTTAAAAAAGTGCTATGATGCAGTCGGGGCTAGTGCACTTTTTGTTAGCTTTAGCACTGGATGCTTCATAATCCTTTTTTAATTATTATTTTTAGTTGTGCTGCACTGCAGCTACCCTGCTGTACAGCATGAAAAAAAGGCAACGGCAAAACCAATAGTCTCAAAGGGAAGACCTATCCGTTTTGCCATTGCTTGCTAGGTGTCCACACTACACCCCTGTAATTCTGAGCAAATTAGTTAATCTCCCCAGGCATGAAAAAGTAATGACAATTGACAAGAAAATACGATCACATAAGAAAGCAGTTGTGCCTTTGTCCATGTCTTAGTGAAAATACATTTGGAAGCAGATAACATTTGTTAGAATAAACTTCAAAGGAGAAAGGGCTTATTTGAAGTGTGTATGCCATTGTAAAACATAGCTACAAACTGCAAGAGGTTCAACAAGGACAACAGGGAAGAAATAGAAATAAAAGCAGTCCCTCAATCACAGCGCTATTAGCAGAAGGACAGCAATCAAGCTGAAGCAATCAGTACTTGGTCCACACTCCAGCCGAAAGAAGAGGAAGTGAAGCCAGCGTACGCTAGCCAATTAGAACGCAATTAGAAAGTGTGCCAATAAAGCCAATGATTTTAAAGCAATGGGCGGGCTGCAAGCTTGTTGTTGTATACACATGCGCAGCGCGTGCGCTGTTGCAGGCAAACCGAACGAAGACCCAGGACAACAGTAAGTTACTAGAGTAATGCTCGTTCATCTGGCTGCATTTAAGACTCTACTGCGAGTATGTCCACGTTATGTTCTGTGTTTGCTTCATTTCATTTCTTCATTATTAGTATTATTAAAGATGAACATGTTTCTAAAGCTCAGATTCATAGTAACATGGCTGTACAAGATTCTTACTGTCCAGGAAGATTGCAACATTGCACGAGGGTTACTGACCTTTCTCATTATAAACAAAAAAAAGCATTCTCCAAGGCAATAGGTCTGCAAATTACTTCTTCCTTGTTTGTGAAGTTTGTGTAGTAGTGTGCATGGTTTATGAGGCTAGAACAAGTGAATGGTTTAATAGATGCATGAGTGGGTACATGGATAGATGAAGGGATGAAAAGTGCGTGTATACATAGATGAATGGATGAATGAATGTGCGGGTGCACAATTACATTTTGAGCGAATTTCAGACCAAATGTGATACATGTAGAAATACTGGTAACTACGAAATTAAATTGCTTTTTCCAATACTAACATTTGAAAGAGACAAAAGATCAAAGCTTTAACAATTCAGTGATCCACAATGAAACCACCCATGCTTTCTCATTTCAACACCTTGCAGTCTGCTGTGGTATGATCCTCGCTCACTGTGCCCCCTAAACGACTTCGCCCCAGTCCCAGATATGGGTATGTAGGTGCTAAGCATTGGACCAGCTCTTCACGCACTTACTAGTCGTGCCCCATGTGTATTGGATTCAGCAGTGCGCCAACCAACTTTAGCTTTAACACCTACAGACCTTGTATACATCAGTGTACACTTTTCTCTCACATTCTTATCCACAGGTACTTCTCAACATCATTATTACAAACTTGTTTTTGCAGACAGTGAATTGTTACAGCATGGGTAGCAGCCTTTCCTGTGGCTGGGTGGACAAGGTTGGAGTGGACTACACAGATATCAGGAAACCCACAAATGTGGAACACTGCACAGCCGGAACAAAGGTACAAAAAGGGTGTGACATTTACACATGCCACATGGCCAACAATCATGCATAAATGTGGCACTTCCAAATTCCAAGCTCAGAAACACGGGAGGCTGCCTTACAAACTGTATTTTGAGTAGGCCTGGGCTGTGAACTTCGCTCCATTTGCGGAGTTTTCTGCGCACTGCGTGGAGCTCGCAGACTGCAGAAAACTCTGCTTCACGATGTGCAGCGTAGTTTTTTTCCCGCTCACGATTGCGAGCGGTAAGTTCGCGATTGCGAACAGTAAGTTTGTGAGCACCGAGCTTCCGCTCGCGTAGCATTTCTACCCGAGCGGCAGAAATACCAGCACAAACCGTAGTTCGCACTGCACTCTGCCACTCGCGGAACTTCGAGAAGTTTTTTTGTAACTTCGTGGAGTTCCTCGTAGCAAAACTCTGCAAACTATGCCCAGGCCTATTTTGAGGCCTCCTCAAACGTGTTGAATGGACATGCAAGGGAAGCTGTGTTTTCTGTTTGAGTGCCTGGAATGGCACAACGTTTGAGTGCCTGTAATGGGTCGTTTGTAAGGAAGCACTGGGCTGGTAAGTGGTGCCATGGTGTTTGGGAAATAGAGGACTGTTAAAGTGACGTGATGTGGGTGCAGGGTCAGTGGCTCTCTTTGGTTGATGGTACTGCAGAAGCTGCTGCAGTGGGGTAGTCTGAGTGCATTTAGACTGAGACCACCATAACGAAGAGTTGACTCCCCTAGCACCTACACTGTGCACACGGATCAGTAGTTTTGCTACCTTCATATAGCCTGACTACAACCTCATTACTGTATGGGACCGTGACAGGATCAGCCTGCTCACGAATGGAAGGCTGACACGTGATTTCTCCAAAGCACCACCATCACTTAATAGTTGGTAAGCATTTCCTCATCCATTTCCAAGTCGCAACAGAGTCTTCAAAGTCCAGGAACCAAAAAGCAATAAGAACTCCTTTGGTAAATTGGGTTGCTGGTTGAGGGGTGTTCGACCCCTCTTCAAGCAACAGCCACAATCTCAGTCCTGATGAACCACTGAAGTCACTATATTAGCCTGTCCTTAACCCTCTGGTAGTTTTGCACAAAAGCAGTCAGGCTTAACTTAGACGCAATGAATGAAGTATTCATGCAGCATCCAAACAGTAAGAAAGTGAAAACACAACAAGTGAAAAACCTGAACCAATTGAGAAAAATAGAGTAAAATCCAGTACATTATTTAGATCTAAAACAACAATAATCTGATTAGTAGAACTGGAGATATGCAGTTTAAAAGGTTTCGCAGAAATCAAGTGCTAAACTTAGCAAAAAGAGACAACCACATTTTTCTGGTTTTGATGGACCCACTGGATATAGGGGAAATACCTTTTTCTTAAAGGAATTCTCACTCCCTAAATGTTATCCAGTGACATGCTTCATCATTGAGTTCTTCCCGAATCTCAGAGGGTTTTCTTATTTAGTGGATGCTTGGTGGCCCATAGGGATCTCCGGATGCTATTGAACCCAGTAGTCAAACAGTCATCATGGGTCCCCACTCGTCTCAAGACCTGTTCACCTCCTCTGTAGCCTGCAGGCTAAATAAGTGGACCCTCTTCAAAGAATGGTTATTATGGTAGTGTGGCATGGTATGAATGATTAAATAAATAACCAGCCGTCTTTCCCAAAAGGGTATTAATAGGGACAAACTGATCCTAACAAAAGCCACTGGATTGGGGTACATGGCAGAAACTAGTTGATCATACGTAAGGTCCAAGAAGTGATAGTAACTCCAGCTAGCCCATGTTTTTAACCTTGTCAGACAGGCCAGTGAATAAATACTGATTTGGGCATCATCAAGGCATTTTTAAAGATTATATAACCTTGATCCGAAAGGAGCGCTTTAATTCATCAAAATTCACAAGTTAATTACTCTTTATGTAGGTCAATTCACAAAAAGTCCATAGGCAGTTTTTTATTCATCCAATTAATGCAATTTATTTCACAATGTTCACTTCATGACTCCAGATCACACCATAATAATCAATGTCAGTCGACACGTTTCGTCCATGAGGGACTTCATTGGGGCTGTAAGTTAAAGAAACAATACATACAATACATACATGAGTGATCCCAAAAAAATATATCAATTTCTCAATAAAACCATCAATCATACAATGTACAATCCATAGTAAATGTTAACACATAAAAAGCTAAACAATAGTCCCGACCTATATCCAATCTTCTTTCACCACAACACATAAGTAGTAGCCTCATGAGAGTGCTTCAAAGTATGAAACCAATGCACATCCTGTACCTTCACACCTATACTCATCTTTAGGTTCAAAATCATTGTTTCAGTATCATTCCTGTGTTAATGTACCTTTAAAATCCTTCCTCTTCCTACATTTATTCTTTATATTTGGTTTATTTTTTATTTTTTACACCACGTCCACCCAATACTACCCTACTTTACTCAGAATAAAGAGTCTCTATGTCGGGAAGGATTGCACCGACCAGATGGACTTCATTTTGAATTGAACAGAGGAACTGAAAGGTTAGTTTTGATATGGGATTGAGTCATGGCCTGTTAAGGGGGAAGGAGTGCTTGCCAAGAATTGAGAGGGGCAGGTCTCGCTTCACTAATAGAATATGATGGAATGCTTTTGGAATATTTTTATGCCTTTTACTTTTTCTAAACAAAGGTGGTGATAATAATGAAGAGTGATTGGGATTAAGTGCATTGAGGGACACCCTCATCATTGGACTGACAGTTGTACCATTTTCCTGTTTCCCCCATATCACACATACAATTGAAGGGACAGACAGATGCTGCCAAGAGGAGTATCCAGTAAGAAACTAACTGCAAATAATAATGTTTTAAGGTAATTATGTGAAATATATGGTCACAATAAGTTTTGGTTGAGGTTGGACACATAGAGACTTTTTTCTGAGTAAAGTGGGGTAGTATTGGGGGGACTTGGTATAAAAAATGTTATGTTATTTATTGTTATTTATTTTCTTCTATAGCGCACGGCTACTCCGAAGAGCATCCCGGCGCTTTGGCGAAGAGAACTTTATGCAGAGTAACAACACAACAACTAAAAGCTGAAGAGAAAAGAACCCAAGAACCCCTATGCAGAAAAGAGCCAAGTCTTTAATTCCTTCCTAAAAGCAAGAAGGTTACTTGCCCTTCGTAAGACCAGAGGTAGCGCGTTCCAGCCCCGCGAAGCCAGATATCGGAAAGCCCGGCCTCCAGTTCTGGATCGCTTAATGACAGGCACAGCCACTTTGGCCAAAGAAGCAGATCGTAAAGCCCTGCTCGGCAGGTAAAAGGTGAAGCGTTTCCCAATGTGCTTAGGGCCGATACCGTGGAGAGCTTTAAAAACCAAAGTTAGGCTTTTGAATAGGATTCTCTTAGAGATGGGCAACCAATGCAAAGCTTTGAGTAACTCAGCGGCATTGGCCCGTCTCGGGAGTCCAAAAATGTCTCGAGCCGCAGAATTCTGCACCACTTGCAGGCGGGTTAAAAGATATTTAGGTAGACCCAAATAGAGGGCGTTCGCATAGTCCAAACGCGACCCTATTAGAGCCTGCACGATGGTTTTTTTGTGGTGAAGTGACAGCAAAGGAAGAAATTTCCTAAGCATCCTGAGAATGCCGAAGCATTTCCCTGAAAGCCCGATGATATGGGGCCTAAAGGATAAGTCACAATCAATCAGAATTCCAAGGTTTTTCGCCTTGACAGAGGCATTGTCCGGGGGAAACATATCCTGTGGCCACCAGGACTTCCAGCTAGGATCGGGAATGCAGCCAAAAAAATGCAACTCCGATTTATCGGAGTTGCATTTGAGACCCTGACATCGGAACCACTCGAAGACAGCATCGAGACAGTCCCTAATCCGTATGCCGTCAAAAGTCCCACCTCTGTCACATGTGAACAGAAGCTGGGTATCGTCAGCATAGGATATGATCTGGGCGCCAAAGGATTCCGCAACCGCCGCCAGAGGGGCCATAAAGATGTTAAACAGCATGGGGCTGAGAATAGAACCCTGGGGCACCGCCACGTCTAGCGGCGACATATCAGCAGAAAAAGGAGGCGCCCAGATCATTTGCCGGTGGCCGGTCAGAAAAGATTTAAACCAGCTCAACACCGTCCCCCGTAGGCCGATTTCCCAGAGTCTTGTCAGGAGGCCTTCGTGGGGCACGGTGTCGAACGCCGCCGACAAATCAAGCATAACCAACATGGCCTTGCCTCCAGAATCTAAAACCTCCCTGATGGCGTCGGTAACCTCGAGAAGGGCAGTCTCCGTGCTAAAATTCGCACGGAAGCCAGATTGAGACATGTGAAGAAGGTCGTTCTCCTCGATAAAATTGGAGATCGACCGGTGAACATGCTTCTCGGTTACTTTCGCCAGCGCCGGGAGGAGAGAGATCGGCCTGTAGTTTGCGTGTATGAGAGGGTCAAGGTTTGGCTTTTTGATCAACGGTAGGATCAAAGCACATTTCCAGGCCTGAGGAACCACACCAGTGGACAGAGAGGAGTTAAGAAGTGGGTTCAGTAAGGTGTTAAGAGCTGACGCCACTCTCCCCAGACACTTCGCTGGACAAGGGTCCAGCGGCGAGCCAGACTTCAAACGGGACAGGAGGTCAAGAGAATCAGTAAGGGTCATAAGAGGAAATTCACACATCAAAGGACCATTGCCATCCAAAGGAGGCAGGGACGGCCGACAGCTAACATCCAACAAGGGGCAGGCAGAAAGGAAGGAGTCCTGAATAGATTTAATTTTATCAACAAAAAACTCGGCTAGTTGCTTTATCCAAGCTTCTGAGTGCGTGTGAGAGGGATTATTTAGGGAAGGAGAAATAAAATCCTTTACAATTCTAAAAATCTCTCTACTAGCGTTATCGGCCTCATTTATTCTGCGCTCCAAAAACGCCTTTTTCCCCACCCAGATTTGCCTGTGGTATGATCTTGTCACCACTCTATAATGCAATCTCTCGGCTGGATCATAGGCTCGTCGCCAGGCCCTTTCCGCCTTCTTACACTCCTGACGTAGGGCCTTCAGATGCGGGGTAAACCATGGAGCGGAACTACGTCTCTCAGTAGATTTAGTCCTCTTCTCAGGAGCCAACAACCTCCAATCTGGCCGAAAACCAATTCTGGAAGAGAGCAAGATCCTCCTCCAGATTGCCAGAAAGTTGGCAAGGGAAACTGAGGAGGGCTTCGGATAACATATCCGCAGAGATCAAGTGAAAAGGCCGAGAGGTCCTCACGATGTTTTTTAGAGGCCTCGTCGGAGATGTGGCAGTAGAGAGCAGCGCAAAATTAATTAAAAAATGATCAGACCACAGGACAGGCTGCGGGGGAGAAACATTTATTGGTCTTGTAGAAAAGACCTGATCCAAAGTGTGCCCCTTGTTATGAGTCGGCCCCTGAACGAAAGGTACCAGCCCTAACGGAGCCGTAATATCAACAAGTTTTAGAACCTCTGGGTCTGAGTTGTTATCCATGTGCAAATTGAGATCACCAAGCAGAATACACTGCTCTGATCTGAGACACGGCACGGAAAGTGCCGCTTGCAAGTCATCAAAAAAAGACCCAAGGGGTCCCGGCGTTCTATAAAGAAGGATCCCAGTAAAGGCTTGCGAGGGAGAGAAGTGGAGGGTAAAACCTAGGGACTCACAGCCCTGAATATTGTTTACAGGAAAGGTCGTACAGAGAAAACGATTGTCACCAATCAAAGCCACGCCTCCTCCTCTACCAGTCGCTCTGTCCCTCCTAAAGATATTATTATTAGGAGGTAAGGCATTAGCCAAATCCGGGGCAGAGCCTTCCCCCAACCAGGTCTCAGTGAGGAAAAGACAAAATGTATTCGTTTCCCTCAAGAGATTCCAAATGTTGAGGGAATGGCAGCTCAATGATCTGGTATTGAGAAGGAGACAGTGGTAGTGGAGCGGCGGAATATCCAACAAGGGACCCCGCAAAGCTGGAAGACGCCAACCGCACTCCGTACATCCCTTCCTGAGAGCCCGTCCACCGGGAAAAACGTGGTGACAAGAACCACGAGCACCACGTAAGGAGAGGAGATCCTCCGAGGAGTAGGAGAGCACACTTACTAAAGCAGTGGTAACAACGAAGATAGTCCTGCCGTCTCGCCCCGGCCGCCTCCGAGACGCTGACGGGCGCAGACGGGCAGGACTCTGGCAAGACTCAGGCACAGCGAAGGCACGCCCGCTGCGCGGAAAATGGGAGCATTAAGTAGATATCCCTGAGGGCGTGAGGAGCGCTAGACCGCTCACTACTGGTCTTCCTCGGCGTCCACACCACTCCAAGATGGCGCCCGTTATCACCCCACCACCCGTAACCGGACCCGCGAAAAATGCAGTGATTTCCGATTACAATGCAGGTAAGGGGCCCTAAGTAATAGCAGCTAAGAACAGGGGATAAATGTAACACAAGAAAAAATAAAATAAGTAAAAGGAGAGTTAAAAGAGCAGCGCGATCGTAAAGCGCTTAGCGTTATGCAGCAATCCGTGTCTTCATCAAGGGCTTTCCCCCAAATGCTCGCCTTAAGTAGATATCCCTGAGGGCGTGAGGAGCGCTAGACCGCTCACTACTGGTCTTCCTCGGCGTCCACACCACTCCAAGATGGCGCCCGTTATCACCTCACCACCCGGAACCGGACCCGCAAAAAATGCGGTGATTTCCGATTACAATGCAAGTAAGGGGCCCTAAGTAATAGCAGCTAAGAACAGGGGATAAATGTAACACAAGAAAAAATAAAAAAAGTAAAAGGAGAGTTAAAAGAGCAGCGCGATCGTAAAGCGCTAAGCATTATGCAGCAATCAGTGTCTTCAAAATAAACCCTATATAACAAATAAATGAAGGAAGAGGAAGGATTTTAAGGGTACAGTAATGCAGGAGTGATACTGCAACAATTATTTTGAACTTAAAGATGAGTATAGGTGTGAAGGTACAGGATGTGCACACTGGTTTAATACTTTGAAGCACTCTCACGGGGCTACTACTTATGTGTTGTGGTGAAAGAAGATTGGATATAGGCATGGACTATTATTTAGCTTTTTATATATTACCATTTACTATGGATTGTACTTTGTATGAGTGATGGTTTTATTGAGAAATGTATATATTTTTTGTAATCGCTCATGTATTTTTTGTTTCTATAACTTACAGCCCTGATGATGTCCCTAATGGAAGAAACGCGTCGGCTGACATTGAATATTATGTTGTGAAATAAAATGCATTATTTGGGTACATATAAAACTGCCTATGAACTTTTGGTGAATTGAGCTACAAAAAGAGTAATTAACATTGGAACTTGGATGAATTAAAGCGTTCCTTTCGGATCAAGGTTATGCTGTGTTTAGAAATTGGTCCTGTGGCGGTGGGACCACTCAGAGTGGAGTGCGTCCTAAACAATTGGAAATACTGTTACCAGGATTATACACCTGTGCGCCCGATTCTTACCCGCACCGCTGGACGTTGTGTTTGAGTACTTTTAAAGCTTACCTCATATAAAGCCCACCCGCTTTTTTCCTTAAAACAAGTGCTTCTTTGTAAGTAAAGAGGTCGTAGCATGCCTCGACCCTCAGAGGGTCAAGAAGAACTTGATGATGAAGCATGTCACTGGATAACATTTAGTGAGTGAAAGTTCCTATAAGAAAAAGATCTTTCCCCTGTATCCAGTGGGTTCACCCTAGATGACTGGAGGTTGACTATCGCTTGATTGTTAAACTGTATATCAGAGTGTGAGTCATAACCTCCATTTCCCTCGTCCTTCCCTGTGATTTTTACCTTGATCACAGCAGTCACCGCAGTCCTGCCAAGCATATTACGAGTTTCCTCTATGCCATGGTTTTCATGGCAGTTCCTCGTCCATGAAAACTGTGGCAGAGTTGCCTCTGGGCCGTGGGGTTCTTGCAGCGGGACACAGGTTGTGCCCCCTTGTGTGCCTGCACCGCAGTACCTGCACAGCATGGACTTCACCCGTCCATGCCGTGTCTATTACTGCCTTTGACGTAACCATTGCGGTGCCTATTTTATAGGTACCGCCATGGCAACACCAAAGAACCGCCTACCAGTGACTGAAAAAGTCATAATCTGGTGGGCGGTGCGCACACAGGTTTGGCAGTGCAGGAGCGGGATGCAGGCATTGCAGTCCCCTGCCGCACTGCCAAACTCGTAATCTGGCCCAATGTTTGTGATCTCGGCATCTAAATGCAAAATTCTTGCGTCAAGCTGCAATGGGCTGGTGTTGAGGAGCTGTTGACGAGGAGCTGTGATGCATGGTCCGGTGTTGAGATGCATCGCACAGCAGCAGAGCTGATGAGCCATTTTCTGGAGATTGCCATGAAGGGAGCTGCAGGGGCTGCGAAGACTTGTGCTGGGATGCGTCGGTGCAGGGGACAAGATGCATTGCGCTGTGCCAGCGTTGATGCCGGTCGGGGTCGAAGGATCCATCAGGGCTTGTGAGGACTTACACTGCAAGAAGAGGTAATAATGGAAAAATGTTTGCACATCCGTATCACCAGAGAATTGTAGTACACACAACAGTGGTGCTTTAAACACTATTGACACATCTGTCGCCACAAGGTGTCCCAGCTAGACCCACATAAAACGTTGATCATAGTTCAAACAACAAGTTAACAATGGAATAGCAGAGCTCTCCCAATGTAAATATATTGTACTCTCATTCCACAGTGTTAAGACAGAAAATCATTAAGGACTCCGTATAGTACTGTAGGTGGTGTTTTTTATTTCTTCTCAGAACAACCCAAAACAATCACTATAGATGTTACAATAATGATGTTTCGTAGATGATTCAGGTGACACGTGTTTCGTCCCAACTTAGGACTTTTTCAAGGCTATATCTGTATATTTCAAAAGTAGATTGGAGAAGGGAAATGTTTTTCCTCTTGATAAGACAACATATTCAAACCAAATGGAAGGCAACCGAGCGGCCTTATTCCCACAAAATCAAAAGTTTAGCAAAACAGCACCGGTCAGTAACAAACCAATTCAATCCTTTGATGATCTGACCCTAGTCAACGTGTTTCAAAATTACTGCTGTCAGTCCTTGGACCTTAATAAGTCCCAGTAAAGACCGTGTTTTACTGCAGAAATTACACAGAACAATTTCTGTGGCATGCCATAGTCAGGACACAGTCAACAACCATTATACAAACAAGAATGTAAGCTTATATGTGTAACTATACACCTCGCAATAGTTTGTATCCGTAATGCTACTCTACTGTCTAAATAAACACAAGCCACACCACTGTTATGCAATATATAAAGTTACAGGATAAATCACTCTTTACTTTGTTGAATACCCTGACCTTAGTCCTTCTGCCTAACTCATTTGACGAAAGCTGCAAGAAACCATCACATTTGATGCTGGCAAGATAATTATTTGCACTAAACATTTTGCCAACGTAAGCTGTTAGCAGGTCACAAATTACAATTCCATCAAAGTCAACCTAACCTTTCGTCCTTCTTAGATCAATAATGTAAGTGACATTGAATCTGGAAGTAGTTCAATTGTTATTTCCATATCTTTAAAATGTCTCAAATGCAACATAAAGCGCTATATCAAAACAAGTTTGATATTCCAAAGGGCAGGTTGTCCTTCAGTACACTACCTTATCACCACACACCACTTAACCGCATGCGTGCGGGCGGAATTCCGCCCGTACGCTGGGTTTTTCAAAATCGCACTTTACGTGACGAGCTGGGCTCGTCATGAGCGTGCGAGGAGGCTACCTCATGACGAGCCCAGCTCGTCATCAGCGTCGAAGGGGTTAAAAAGGTGCTCTATCACAGTCCAATGGGGTAGCCTGTCATCAACATTTCTAGTCTAGAATGCAGCCTTCTCATGTGGAAATGGATTTCATGATCTCAATACGGTGACTTATGGACTATAATATATGTCAAAGGAGACTCATTCAAGGCAATATCAAAAACAGCCCAACATTGATGAATCATTAAGCATGCACTACAGAAATCTGTAGCAAGCAAAGGAAACCTCAGGTATGGGGACCATGGGTAGTACTGCACTGGTGAAGCTTGGCCACTGTACAGGTGGCAGGTAGTCAGAGCACTTCCAAAGATTTGTGACCAAGAGGACACCTCCTCCAATGGGAAACAGTACGTGCCTCCTGAAGCCTCTAATTCGAGTTACAGAAACAACTTAACCGAGGAATAAGACTAAGGGTTCTCTTTATCTAATGGGAACAAGCCAAATCTTCTTGAAGTATATATTTCCCATTAGAGGAAAGTATCTGCCAAGCTGTGGGACTTAGAGGGCCATTCATCAAATAGAAATCAGCCTGTTAACATTAAAGCATCTATTTCTGTTGCCAAATGTGCCCGTCAAGCCTTCGTTAATGACAACTAGACTGCCAAGCCACTTAAGCATCTATTTGCCATTCCAGAATCGGCCACACCAAGATAGGTGGCCCAGAGGTTCCTTCCTCAAATAGGAGGTAACCTCTTCCTAATGAAGAGTCTGTTTCTCATTAGAGGAAACAACCTGAAAAACTTGAAGACCAAGAGGACTTTTCCTCTAATGGAACCCAGCCTGTTCACAATGAAGCATCTGCTTCTGATTAGAAAAAGGCCCTGTCGAACTGCAGGGCTAAGAAGTGACTTTCTCCAATAAAACTAGCTTTAACAGTGCAAGTATTCTAAAATCAATTACAATACAGGAACTGACTAGGAGGAGACAATATTTATTTTTTATTTTATCGGTCTATTTCCTTTTACAGATAAAGCTCTGGCAATCAAAGTTCAGATTCTCTAATGGAAACTAGCAGCAACCCTAGGCTTAACCCCCCACCCCTCCCATAGCCCATGTGACTTACCAACAACATTTCTGCTTTGTTGTATAAAGCAAAAGACTCCCTATTCTGCTCCTTTGGGCATGTTGCAGAGTACTGTAATCTTCTTCTCACAGTGAACAAGGCTTTGCCATCCTTACTGTGAAAACCACATCAAAGCTCCTTAAACCAGTGAAACAGCAGCCCATTGACCAATGCTGCAGTCCTTCCAACCCAATGCCCATAGAGTGGCTCAATACCGTACTGGTAATTTTCATTAATCTTCATGTCTTTTACCCTGCTCAATCTCCTCTCCGATGTTGTCTCTTGACATTTACTTCTTTTGTTTATTTCTGATTCAAGCCCCTTTCGTTCTCTTATCTTCTCCCAATATTCAACTATCATAGCCTATCATGTATATTTTCATGTTCCCCTCCTTTTCATCTAGCTTTCCTCCTGTACTCCTTGGCACCATAAGTTATCAATTTTATTTTCAAATCTTCAGAGTGATCTTTACTTCCTGGCGCTGCCAGCTCAACTGCTTTTTTCCCTTGAAACACACTCCTCCTACTGAGGTGCTTCTCAGGGACTATTCATTTAATCTGAATCATGGTCCACCCCTTGTGGCATACACACATGAGGGGGGCCTGAGGAGATTTAATGGACCAGTGAGGGCACACTCCCCAGTTATAGATTCAATACCACACAAAGAGCTCTTGTGGCACCAGTTGCTTCTCCATTGTTAGATTTGGGCGTCTCTAGTTGGCAGAGGTAGGTACCTTTGACAAATAGGGACCCTTGCGTCTAGTCAGGGTAAGGGGGTACCCTCCTAAAATAAACCCTGCTCACCCTTTTGGTAGCTTGGCACGAGCAGACCGGTGTATCTCAGAGGAAGTGTGTAAAGCATTTGTGAACAGATACAGTAACCCAGTGACAACACTACAGATGGACACCACACAAGTTGTAGTATAAATATAAGTATTTTTATACAGACTTAACACAAGACCACAAACGAAAAAGATCCACAATATTATACTTTGAAATGGTAGAATTAGCTTAGTTCTCTTTTAGATGTAAAATGCGACACTTTGAGTTCAATGTACCTTAGGATGCGTAACGCTATACAACGAAAGTGTGGCAGGGAAGGTGATGCGTCGGTCCCTTACACGCAAGAACGGTGATGTGTCGGGTCCCTACTGATGCGTAGGGGATGCGTCGGTTCTTCTCGGCGTGGGGAGGTGATGCGTCGGTTTCTTACTGCGCTTCTGTGGCGATGCGGCCCGCAACGCCGTGATGCGATGAAGATCTGGTGCAATGAAATAAAGATTGCCTCTTCTCTTGGATGCGACACAATGCTTTCACGCCTGACGGCCATGCGGCAACTTAATGATTCTTCTGAGCCGCGACAGGCCCTGTGACACGCTTCCGGGTGATGCCAGCGCTGATGCCGGTCGGGGTCGAAGGATCCACCAGGGCTTGTGAAGACTTACACTGCAAGAAGAGGTAATAATGGAAAAATGTTTGCACATCCGTATCACCAGAGAATTGTAGTACACACAACAGTGGTGCTTTAAACACTATTGACACATCTGTCGCCACAAGGTGTCCCAGCTAGACCCACATAAAACGTTGATCATAGTTCAAACAACAAGTTAACAATGGAATAGCAGAGCTCTCCCAATGTAAATATATTGTACTCTCATTCCACAGTGTTAAGACAGAAAATCATTAAGGACTCCGTATAGTACTGTAGGTGGTGTTTTTTATTTCTTCTCAGAACAACCCAAAACAATCACTATAGATGTTACAATAATGATGTTTCGTAGATGATTCAGGTGACACGTGTTTCGTCCCAACTTAGGACTTTTTCAAGGCTATATCTGTATATTTCAAAAGTAGATTGGAGAAGGGAAATGTTTTTCCTCTTGATAAGACAACATATTCAAACCAAATGGAAGGCAACCGAGCGGCCTTATTCCCACAAAATCAAAAGTTCAGCAAAACAGCACCGGTCAGTAACAAACCAATTCAATCCTTTGATGATCTGACCCTAGTCAACGTGTTTCAAAATTACTGCTGTCAGTCCTTGGACCTTAATAAGTCCCAGTAAAGACCGTGTTTTACTGCAGAAATTACACAGAACAATTTCTGTGGCATGCCATAGTCAGGACACAGTCAACAACCATTATACAAACAAGAATGTAAGCTTATATGTGTAACTATACACCTCGCAATAGTTTGTATCCGTAATGCTACTCTACTGTCTAAATAAACACAAGCCACACCACTGTTATGCAATATATAAAGTTACAGGATAAATCACTCTTTACTTTGTTGAATACCCTGACCTTAGTCCTTCTGCCTAACTCATTTGACGAAAGCTGCAAGAAACCATCACATTTGATGCTGGCAAGATAATTATTTGCACTAAACATTTTGCCAACATAAGCTGTTAGCAGGTCACAAATTACAATTCCATCAAAGTCAACCTAACCTTTCGTCCTTCTTAGATCAATAATGTAAGTGACATTGAATCTGGAAGTAGTTCAATTGTTATTTCCATATCTTTAAAATGTCTCAAATGCAACATAAAGCGCTATATCAAAACAAGCTTGATATTCCAAAGGGCAGGTTGTCCTTCAGTACACTACCTTATCACCACACACAACTTAACCGCATGCGTGCGGGCGGAATTCCGCCCGTACGCTGGGTTTTTCAAAATCGCACTTTACGTGACGAGCTGGGCTCGTCATGAGCGTGCGAGGAGGCTACCTCATGACGAGCCCAGCTCGTCATCAGCGTCGAAGGGGTTAAAAAGGTGCTCTATCACAGTCCAATGGGGTAGCCTGTCATCAACATTTCTAGTCTAGAATGCAGCCTTCTCATGTGGAAATGGATTTCATGATCTCAATACGGTGACTTATGGACTATAATATATGTCAAAGGAGACTCATTCAAGGCAATATCAAAAACAGCCCAACATTGATGAATCATTAAGCATGCACTACAGAAATCTGTAGCAAGCAAAGGAAACCTCAGGTATGGGGACCATGGGTAGTACTGCACTGGTGAAGCTTGGCCACTGTACAGGTGGCAGGTAGTCAGAGCACTTCCAAAGATTTGTGACCAAGAGGACACCTCCTCCAATGGGAAACAGTACGTGCCTCCTGAAGCCTCTAATTTGAGTTACAGAAACAACTTAACCGAGGAATAAGACTAAGGGTTCTCTTTATCTAATGGGAACAAGCCAAATCTTCTTGAAGTATATATTTCCCATTAGAGGAAAGTATCTGCCAAGCTGTGGGACCTAGAGGGCCATTCATCAAATAGAAATCAGCCTGTTAACATTAAAGCATCTATTTCTGTTGCCAAATGTGCCCGTCAAGCCTTCGTTAATGACAACTAGACTGCCAAGCCACTTAAGCATCTATTTGCCATTCCAGAATCGGCCACACCAAGATAGGTGGCCCAGAGGTTCCTTCCTCAAATAGGAGGTAACCTCTTCCTAATGAAGAGTCTGTTTCTCATTAGAGGAAACAACCTGAAAAACTTGAAGACCAAGAGGACTTTTCCTCTAATGGAACCCAGCCTGTTCACAATGAAGCATCTGCTTCTGATTAGAAAAAGGCCCTGTCGAACTGCAGGGCTAAGAAGTGACTTTCTCCAATAAAACTAGCTTTAACAGTGCAAGTATTCTAAAATCAATTACAATACAGGAACTGACTAGGAGGAGACAATATTTATTTTTTATTTTATCGGTCTATTTCCTTTTACAGATAAAGCTCTGGCAATCAAAGTTCAGATTCTCTAATGGAAACTAGCAGCAACCCTAGGCTTAACCCCCCACCCCTCCCATAGCCCATGTGACTTACCAACAACATTTCTGCTTATTTGTATAAAGCAAAAGACTCCCTATTCTGCTCCTTTGGGCATGTTGCAGAGTACTGTAATCTTCTTCTCACAGTGAACAAGGCTTTGCCATCCTTACTGTGAAAACCACATCAAAGCTCCTTAAACCAGTGAAACAGCAGCCCATTGACCAATGCTGCAGTCCTTCCAACCCAATGCCCATAGAGTGGCTCAATACCGTACTGGTAATTTTCATTAATCTTCATGTCTTTTACCCTGCTCAATCTCCTCTCCGATGTTGTCTCTTGACATTTACTTCTTTTGTTTATTTCTGATTCAAGCCCCTTTCGTTCTCTTATCTTCTCCCAATATTCAACTATCATAGCCTATCATGTATATTTTCATGTTCCCCTCCTTTTCATCTAGCTTTCCTCCTGTACCCCTTGGCACCATAAGTTATCAATTTTATTTTCAAATCTTCAGAGTGATCTTTACTTCCTGGCGCTGCCAGCTCAACTGCTTTTTTCCCTTGAAACACACTCCTCCAACTGAGGTGCTTCTCAGGGACTATTCATTTAATCTGAATCATGGTCCACCCCTTGTGGCATACACACATGAGGGGGGCCTGAGGAGATTTAATGGACCAGTGAGGGCACACTCCCCAGTTATAGATTCAATACCACACAAAGAGCTCTTGTGGCACCAGTTGCTTCTCCATTGTTAGATTTGGGGGTCTCTAGTTGGCAGAGGTAGGTACCTTTGACAAATAGGGACCCTTGCGTCTAGTCAGGGTAAGGGGGTACCCTCCTAAAATAAACCCTGCTCACCCTTTTGGTAGCTTGGCACGAGCAGACCGGTGTATCTCAGAGGAAGTGTGTAAAGCATTTGTGAACAGATACAGTAACCCAGTGACAACACTACAGATGGACACCACACAAGTTGTAGTATAAATATAAGTATTTTTATACAGACTTAACACAAGACCACAAACGAAAAAGATCCACAATATTATACTTAACAATGGTAGAATTAGCTTAGTTCTCTTTTAGATGTAAAATGCGACACTTTGAGTTCAATGTACCTTAGGATGCGTAACGCTATACAACGAAAGTGTGGCAGGGAAGGTGATGCGTCGGTCCCTTACACGCAAGAACGGTGATGTGTCGGGTCCCTACTGATGCGTAGGGGATGCGTCGGTTCTTCTCGGCGTGGGGAGGTGATGCGTCGGTTTCTTACTGCGCTTCTGTGGCGATGCGGCCCGCAACGCCGTGATGCGATGAAGATCTGGTGCAATGAAATAAAGATTGCCTCTTCTCTTGGATGCGACACAATGCTTTCACGCCTGACGGCCATGCGGCAACTTAATGATTCTTCTGAGCCGCGACAGGCCCTGTGACACGCTTCCGGGTGATGCGGTGGCATCTGATGCGGCATCGATCCTCTTCTCCGACAACACGAGGCGCTTTCGGTAATGGTGCAGCAACTTGCAGCGGCGACACGCTTTCCCAGCGATGAGACGACAGCGGTGACATGCTTCTTCGATGATGCGGCAGCATCTGGTGCGACGTCGATCCTCTTCTCCGGCGATGCGAGGCGCTTTCGCGTTGTGAAGCGACTGCGGCAGTTCAGCAACACGCTTCTCCTTTGTGAGTCGCGCTTCCAGCTCCTTGCAACACGCAGTCCCTCAGAAAGCCCAACACAACGGCAGGCACTTCCAAAGAACTCTTGGGGAGCTGGTGGGTGAAGTCTGTTGTCGCTGAGACTTCAGCAGGAGGCAAGCTCTTTCTCAAGCCCTTGTAGATCCTTCACAAGTTGATGAAAGTACACACAAATTTCCTCTCTCCTTCCTTTGGCAGTCAGGCAACCACAGCAGGCCAATCCCCCAAGCAGCTCTTCAGCTTAGGGATAGTCTCTCCTCAGTCTCTCTGGTTCCTCTCCTCAGCAAAGGTTTCTTCTTGTTTCCCAAAAGTGATCCAAAGTTCCTGGGTCTGGGTCCCCCTTTTTATACACAGTTTATGTTTGTTCTCTGAAGGCAGAGAGGCCTTTTCATAGTCCAAACTGGTTTTGGTCAGTCCTGGAGCACTTTGTTTACTTGTCTCCTTCTTTCCTTTCACTGTGCAGAGCAGAGACATCAGATGCACCACAAGAGGTGGAGCCAGCATTGTGGATGGAAGGCACAGCCCTATTCAGGTCCCAGGTGCACATCCTCCCACCCATCTACATGTAGAACTTTCTATTCAGCCCTGTGCTGACTCACCCTGTCTCCTGAAATCCTGTCACTCAAACTCCAGACAAGGAATACACAACCTAGCCGAGGCAGGCTTGGATGGTTAGACAAGAAAATACCTACTTTCTAAAAGTGGTATTTTCAAACACAGAATGTTAAAACCAGCTTCACTAAAAGATGCATGTTATTCTGAGTTCAGGCATACTAAACTCGAATTTTTACCTAGTTCCCTGAGTCAGTTAGTTCTGTAATGGCAGACCTGAGACACACTTTTACAGGCTGCTTCTGTGGGTGGCACAACCAGTGCTGCAAGCCCACCAGCAACTTTTGATTTACAAGCCCTGGGCACACTCAGTGCACTGTGCTAGGTTCTGACAAGTAAACCAAACCAGCCATACATCAATTTATAATAGGGAGAGCATATGCACTTTAGCACTGATCAGCAGTGGTAAAGTGCTCAAAGTCTCAAAACCAACAAAAACAGGTCAGACAAAATACAGAAGGAAGGCAAAAGTTCAGGGATGATCCTGCAAAAAGGGCCAAGTCCAACACAATCCCCTTCCAGCCAAAACGCAGGGGAGACCAATCACTACCCTGATGGGCTTCTCTGCTTTGGGTGATAGAACATGAACCCAGGCCCGCAACAGCAGGGGCATATTCCAGTTCTACGCCAATCTGAACCCATTTGAATCCCTTTGTCCATACTCTCAGGGCCCACCATGCTAACCCATGGGGAACCCTTCTCCTCACCTGTGGACACCATCTGTGCAGCACCTAACCTTAGATTGCTCACAGGTTTGTCCCAACAGACCGACAGCAAGCCACAGCGGCCACTGACAGTAGTCAGTGAAGAGACCCAGGCCTTATGCCTCACAGGGCTCTCAAACCTCTGTGGCGCCAGAGAGCGGGGGGCAGTAGCCCCAGGTGCTTGGCACCCTTTGTCCACTCTCCCTCCTGTCAGGTCAGGTATGACATCCTGACACTGACGCACCAGCCCCAGGCCTGTTCACGGCGGCTGGACAAGAGACTGGGATGGGCTCTCCCATACCCGGTACTCCTCCTTGTGGCCCTGTACCCTCCCACCTGCAGCGGTACCCCTAGAAGCTACATCGGTCAGGACACTGATTAAAGTTATCCCTTCCTCCATGCCAGACAACACCTGAACCTGGATTCCCAACCCAGGGACCAACCCCTGTGGTTGAACACTTGCCTGGCAAACCAGGACTTCCTGGGGAGTGCAGATACCCTCCCCAAGAGTGACACATTACTCATGTGTTGTGTGACAGTCTGCCCAGTGCTGATCTCCTGACCCCTGTCTATCTGACAGCGCGTGAAGATCCCCCAGGACAGAAGTGGTGTCACCATGGTCACTCCTCGGGGACTCAGCCATTCTGGCTGGCCCCTGATCCACTAGTTCTTCCACTGGGGACTCTTTCCCCCTCTCACCCCTCAATCTCAACTGCTACACTCTCTATTTAAGAGTGGCACTGCCAGACACTAGAACTGATGGAGGCCTGCTTACAGACACTCCCAGTTCACCAGACACACCCGGACAGACTAGACTCCCCACCTGGTGTTCCCTTAAAGAACCATCCAGGCTCTGAGACTGAGGTTGGGCACTATCGGGACATAACCCATTCTCACTCCTTCCCCTTAAAGACAGGACGTGAGGACCTACACCCCTTTCACTTCAACAGGAGCTATCTGGGCTACTCAGAGCCACTTCCACCACGCTGGGTTGGAAGATACCTGAGCCACTCCTCTTAGGATCACTCCCCAATTCCCTCTCCAGACCATCTGGAATCTACCACAAGGTCTGCCTCCAATGTGAACTCCCTGTGGTCAGAGACCTCACTCTCCAACTGGTTTTGGCATAGCTCTGGAAAACAGGGACTTACCATATGCTCTCCCACAATTGCATCACACAGCCCTCTACAAGGGTTAACGAAACTATCCTTCACCTCACCATTCTGTGCCTCGCACACTTATTCCACACCACTCTCCTGAGATTGGCAAGACAGCAGCTTGACTGTCTGTGTCACTCAACCCACACTCTTCTGGGTGGTCTTCATACTCACATACCAGGACTTCAACCTTGGGGAACCCTTCTCCCTGCACCTCTCATCTAGAGTCAGTAGAGTGTCCCTCCCACCACTAGGACCATGAACCTCTGCGTCCGCACGAAATCCCTGAGCTCCTTTGCTGTCTACCTCTATTTCAAGATGGAGGGCATTCACTTCTAAGACATCCTCGTCCATGTTCTCCAGATGGACCACCTCGCCCTCATCTAAGTCTACTTCTCCATTCCAACCCATCCTTCCCACCAACAATTTCTAAAGTTACAATGGAAGTGAAGCCAATTTTGAATTCCAGTGTCCCCCTCTTCGAGTTGTTTTCCACCTCTTGGTGTTTTACCATGCACCCACAGATCATCATCTCATTCCTGAAAGCCGAGGTATTCACCTTATATACTTGGATGGCATTCTCTTTGGCTCAATGCCCAGACTCTCTATCTTCATCTCTCCCTCACCATCAGTCTCTTCCGCTACTTGGAATTCATAGTGAACGTAAAGAAGATAGCATGCTCCCTGAATATTTGATGGAGTTTTCAGGCTTTGTAATAGACATTTGTACTACCTTCTGAAACTTCCCGGGGACATGCTGTGCAGTATGTAGAAGTATCCAGCTTTGCCAGTCCTTAGCTTGCCCTCAAACCCCAAGGTTAGTATGACCGAAAACATTTGCTATCTAGCAAATGCCCTGACAAATAGTATTTTGGGATCATTTGCAGTAAAGCAAACAGAAACGATTGCAAAAGTAGTTAGATCAAGGCCTTGAAACCTTTACTCCATTGGTCAAAGAGGAACTAGGCGTGTCTTAGAACACTGCTTAATTTGTAAAATAATGAGTTCTGGTGCGAAAGCAAACGTTGCTATTTGGTTATGAAGAAGTTGCAGGGCTAGCAATGTGAAGTCCTGCGTAGAAGAGGCTTCGCGCACCGGTTCCTGGAAGGCTGTGTGCAGCGATGTCCTGGGCCAGGGATGTGTCATGCAGCAGCCCCGATGCAAAGTTTGGTGAGGTGATGCATTGTGATGCACCGGTTCTTCTGGCACCACAGTTTGGCTGGCAGAGCACATTCAGGCACACTTCTAAGTGCCCAGGCTTGTGTGCACCACTTGAGAGGGCAGGGCCCACAGCTGGCAGAGTCCAGGTGTTGGGTTCAATGTGAATGAAGACTGTTCTGTGCTGGAGGTGTTTGATCAGGAGGCCAGCCAACTAGCCCTTGGAGTTACTCTGGTGGTCCTGCATTCAAGAGGCAGATCAAGTCCTTCATCCTCAGGCAGGAGGGCAGCAAGGCAGCAGAGTGTCAGTCCTTCTTGCATCAAAACAGTACAGCAGTCCTTCTTCTGACTCTTCCACAGGCCCAGATTTGTACTCAAGAGTTGGGCTCTGATGTCCAATATTTATACCTGGTGCACACTTTGAATTAGGAGAAGTTTCTAGAAGCTTCCACCTCCCTGAGTTGTCAGGCATCCCCTTCTTCCGTGCCCTGACTCCAACATGTCTGGGAACACAAAAGACTAGTGACAGACCCTTTGTAAGAGGGCTCAGGCAGAGGATGTGTAAGTGTGGTAGGTGATAGCTCCTCCCCCTCATTAAGTCAGAGTGGTTCATCCTGGCTACGACATAAAAAATGCCAACTTTCCAAAAGTCATTATAAGCTAATGGGGTAACCCAGAAGACGTTAAGAGGACCTGGGTGCAATGCGTTAAGAACAACAATTGGCCCTGACGTACCTCAATGCAACAACCAAGGAGGAAATTAATAAAAGAAGTTAATTCTCTCTTGAGACATTTATGTATGGTTATTCACACACAGGAATAAATACTCTTCAATAATACACAAGAGAAAGAGAAAAAACAACCTAGGTCTTAGGAAAAGGAATTCTTTATATATTATTTTACTTATACAAATAACATATTCAATAAACCATATGGAAAGATATCTATAAGCGGTTGCTCTTAATAAGAAGTGCAAAGAAAAGTGCTTTTGTGTTATGTGAGTGAAGGAATGAAAATCAGACAGAAAACAGTAATAGATTACAATCTGATAATTCCATATAAGCAGTATTGGTTACCATGGTAATATAAAATGGGTAACCCAGAGTTCTCAGGCCAGACTACAAAACAATTATGTTTCTATTATTCCAGATTCACTTGTCAAATGATGCTGCTATTTTTGAATGCATCATCCAATTTCGCGGATGACCAGTAATGTGTAGTTCAGGCCATGAAGTAGGAGGTGACGATGTTTCGACCCGACTTAGGCGATGAGGGTATCTTTAAACCTCTGCATGCGCGTCTTCATCAGGACAAGGAAAATATAGAGACAACCGTGGTGGATGCCTGACAGGTCAATCCAAAGATGCTACTAGTTTGGAAATCCGTAGTGTATGTTCACTAATCTCCAGATCAATGGACGATCGCCGAACTGCGGTGCAGAGGTGCTCTTCACTCTATGATCCCTATTTGTATTAAAGGAAGGGTCTTCATTACTAGTCCTGCTTGCGTCCGGTATAGTTGTTGTAGTGCGAACAAATCGCCAAAGAAACCTTGTTATGCGTCTGCGGCTGTAAGCAGAAGATGCTCTGCGTGCGGGGCGATTTGTTCGCACTACAACAACTATACCTGTCCATCATCTCCCTGTTTTTGCTTTGTTCACCCTAAGTTGCAGGGTATGCCCAGACGTGGGTCCCTTGCTCACTTTGCCACGGGATTCAAGCTAGCCTGGCTAATGAGGGGTGTTACCCCAAAACCGGTCCCAGGATGCTTTTCTCAAGTCCAGGGAAGACATGGCTTGGCAGTTCGGGCTGAACTGTTCACATGAGTCACAGGGTCAAGACTGGTTTGTATATAGTTGTGTCTGAACTGGGGCGGCAAAGTGAGCTAAGGAACGATGATGTATTCAACCCAGATCTGTGACTGGGGGTGAGTGTCTGAAAAGTTTCAGCACTCCGTCCATCATCTCCTTGTGTTTGCTTTGTTCACCCTAATTTGGCATGGTATGCCCAGACGTGGGTCCCTTGCTCACTTTGCCACTGGATTCAAGCTAGCCTGGCTGATAAGGGGTGTTACCCCGAAACTGGTCTCAGGATGCTTGTTTCGGTCCAGGGAAGACATGGCTTGGCATTTCGGGCTGGATTGTTCCCACGAGGCACTGGGTCAAGACTAATATAGCTGTGTCTGAACTGCGGTGGCAATGTAAGCTAAAGAACGATGATGGATGCAACCCAGATCTGTGACTGGGGGTGAGTGTCTGAAAAGTTTCAGCACTCCGTCCATCATCTCCTTGTGTTTGTTCATTTCATGGCCTACCCTAGGGATGATTTATATGTATTAAAAAGGAAGGTTTAAGCCTGGCAAAAGGTTTCTTTTTCCAGGTCAAAATGGCAGTTTGAACTGCACACACAAACTGAAATGAAAGGCCTGACAGATGTTGCACAAACTCTCTCCTGAGGCGGAAGCCGGGAGATTTTACGCTCATTTAAATTTGTTATTTACTGTGATACTTGTGATTTTTAAAACTTGTACTACCTGCCGCTACGTGCACTCTACCGCCCAGCTGACCGATAGCTGACGCGGACCAGGGTCCACGCCCACTTGCGCTGGCCACGCCCCTAGCCACTCAGCTTAAAAACGCGCGCTGAATACAATTGCGTGTTGCACAAACTCTCTCCTGAGGCGGAAGCCGGGAGATTTTACGCTCATTTAAATTTGTTATTTACTGTGATACTTGTGATTTTTAAAACTTGTACTACCTGCCGCTACGTGCACTCTACCGCCCAGCTGACCGATAGCTG
This sequence comes from Lissotriton helveticus, assembly GCF_964261635.1. Classification (NCBI taxonomy): domain Eukaryota; kingdom Metazoa; phylum Chordata; class Amphibia; order Caudata; family Salamandridae; genus Lissotriton; species Lissotriton helveticus. The sequence continues at coordinate 153,112,061 of NC_136070.1, forward strand.
ACGCGGACCAGGGTCCACGCCCACTTGCGCTGGCCACGCCCCTAGCCACTCAGCTTAAAAACGCGCGCTGAATACAATTGCGTGTTGCACAAACTCTCTCCTGAGGCGGAAGCCGGGAGATTTTACGCTCATTTAAATTTGTTATTTACTGTGATACTTGTGATTTTTAAAACTTGTACTACCTGCCGCTACGTGCACTCTACCGCCCAGCTGACCGATAGCTGACGCGGACCAGGGTGCCATAGCAACGCCGCTCTTGGACAACAGCCACGCCCACTTGCGCTGGCCACGCCCCAAAACTCCCTATGAACAATGCACCGGATCCGGAAGCGCAGCGGACGAGCGCAGCGGGCGTGACGAATGCGCGCCGAAGGCGTGCATAAGGCAAGCTCGTCTGCGCTCGTCCGCGCCGAGACCGGGCATAGGGCCGCCCCCCCTGTCCCACCACCCCCCCATCCCGCCACCAGTTCCGTACCAATAACTTATACCGCGGACCAATTGCTCAGCATCAAGCAAACAATCAGGTTCCCTCACTCCTTACCTAACTTCAACTACAACAATCCTAGGATCGGACCTCTCAAGTGTCCCACCTGTACCGAGACTACACCTACTCCTCTCCCTACACCTCCCCCACTAGTGACAGCAGCACTTATAAATGTAAGATCCTTGCCGAAACACAAATTTGAAATCGCAGATTTCATAGAATCGCAACAGATAGATATTTTATTCATCACCGAGACATGGGGAGACGAGGCCTCTGGGCCGGACTTCAGAGACGCCACACCTAACAATTATTGTGTGTGTAAATTAGACAGACCGATAAGGAAGGGTGGAGGAGTCGCGATCATCTACAAAAACCACCTCAAAATAACCACAGCAGACACAACCTACCCTGAATGCGAGGCCCTTCTCTTTTCGATAGGCTTATCCAGTAAAGCCACATTCAAAGGCATGTTGATCTACCGCCCCCCAGGATCCAGAGCCAAATTCCTAGCACGCTTGGATCACATAATCGAGACATCAATTGGATCACCACAGTTCACCATCTTAGGTGATCTCAATTTTCATCTCGAAGTTTTAGAAGACCCAGACACCACAACGCTACTTGGAGACTTAGAGACAGTTGGTCTTACACAAATTGTTAATAAACCCACGCACAAAGCAGGACATACGTTGGATGGATTATTCACCAACAACTCTGAAATCTCCATCACCGAGGTCATTCCTTTAATTTGGACAGATCATTCAGCAATATGCTTCTCTATTCCCACAAAACCCACTTCCCCTCGCTTGTCTCTTCCCCCTCCCACCAAAATCAGAGACTGGAAAAACTTAAATCTCGAACGTCTTACTCAGATGATACAGGACAGCCCATTACCTAATGAGCATGATCCCATAGCAGCTTCAGATACTTACATGGAGAATCTGATCGAAGCCTGCAATAAATTAGCACCGTCCAAAACTTCCCATCGGAGTAGAAAACTTCCTTCAGCCCCTTGGTTCTCTGAGCCGCTTAGACTCCAGCGCCAGCACTGCAGAAACCTTGAACGGCAGTGGCGCCGTAACTTTAATACGCCTGACAAGATTATTTATAAAAGCGCCCTCTCCAACTATAAAAAACTCATAAAAACAGAGAAAACCACGTACTACACAAACCAAATTAATCAGGCTAAAAACTCATCAGGGAAACTATTCCAAGTAGTAACATACCTGTCTAACCCACCTGTTCCCCAGTCAGAAGGATCTCAAGCCCTCTCTGATGCATTGGGAAATTTCTTCGAGGACAAGGTCAGAGCCATTTTCAACACATTCACACCCGACGTAGTGCCCACTTCCCCTCACTCTATCACTGATACTGGCCCCATATTCGCAGCTTTCGAACCTACCACCTGTGAATTCACCCTACCCCTGATCGCTCAAACCAAATCCGGTTCACCTCTAGATCCTTGCCCTCCAAGCATCCTCAACCTCATACCGGAAGTTATTGCTCCACCTCTAACCACCATCTGCAATGCAATGTTTGCATCTGGTGTCTACCCCCCGGTATGGAAAAAAGCAATAATTAAACCGCTACTCAAAAAACCCAGCCTAGACCCTCTCCTTCCTGCTAGCTACAGGCCCATCGCCTGCCTCCCATTCCCCGCAAAGATCTTTGAAAAGATCATGAATACCCAGCTGTCAAATTACATCCACCACAACAATCTACTGGATGACACCCAATTTGGGTTTCGACAAGGCCACGGAACGGAGACGGCACTGCTAAAAGCAGCAGATGAGATTAGGTCCACGATGGATAACGGAGGAGCCGCAGTACTGATACTCCTCGATCTATCTGCGGCCTTTGACACGGTCGACCACGCCACCTTGATCGACCGTGTCGAGGCCATAGGAATTACAGACAAAGCTAAAAACCTCCTGGCCTCATTTCTGTCAAACCGTCCGCAAACTGTGAAACTAGGCAATTTCACATCACAGACCTTCTCCCTGCCATGTGGAGTACCGCAGGGATCCTCGCTAAGTCCGACACTATTCAACATCTATGTGTCGGACCTGGCGAGGGTCATAAAATCCTGCGGAATCTCCCTCACTACCTATGCCGACGACACCCAATTGGTGCTGTCGATTTACAACGACGGAATCTCGGTGGCAGCCAATCTCCAAACGGGAATGAAGGCAATAAGCTCCTGGATGTCATCCAACTGTCTTAAACTCAACTCTGATAAGACAGAAGTGATGACATTCGGGAGGCTACAACCTACCTGGTCCCCACAATGGTGGCCCCACCAGATGGGACCACCCCCAGAACCTGTAACGAAGGTACGCAACCTGGGCGTTATCTTCGATAACAAGCTGTCATTCCAGCAACATGCCAATGCAGTGGTTTCCTCTTCCTTCCACATACTAAAAAGGATAAAAAAATTAATTCCATACCTTCCTCCACATGCAGGCAAAACCCTAGTCAGTACTTTAGTATTCTCCAAAACTGACTACTGCAACGCACTGCTTCTCAATGCACAACAAAAGGTCCTCAATAAACTGCAGACAGTGCAGAATGCAGCAGCCAGGACACTGCTATCCATCCCTAAGTTTGCACCGGTCTCCCCCTACATCCGACAGCTACATTGGCTACCAGTGAGGAGCCGTATCAAATTTAAAGCATTATGCATAGCATATAAGGCTATCCACGATCACGGACCTCTATTCCTAAGAAGAGCCTTCCGACCGCTTGAACACACAAGAGCCCTGCGGTCATCATCAGCGCACTTACTCATGGTCTCCCGTACAAGAAGGGCCAATTGGGGCGACAAACGCTTCTCCGTGGCAACAGCCATACTGTGGAACACACTTCCTCTACACATCAAGTGTGCTCCGACCCTTCTCAACTTCAGAAAAAAACTAAAGACATGGTTGTTCCCTGCCTAAACCTCCCTTCCCCCCCCTGAGAGTTCTGCAACTACAGCGCCGAGACACCCATGGGTATTTGCGCGCTCTAAAAATCGCCAAATAAATAAATAAATAAAATAAATGTTTAAGGTGCTACTTAAGTAGACAGCACAATAAGTGCTGCAAGCCCATTAGTAGAATTTAATTTACAGGCCCTAGGTACTTGTAGTACCATTTTACTAGGGACTTACATGTAAATTAAATATGTCAATTGGGTGAAAACCAATTCTACAAGCTATATTGGAGAGAGCACAGACAATTTAGTTAGCTGATTAGCAGTGGTAAAGTGCCCAGAGTACTAAAGCTAACAAAAATGAGATCAACAAAAATTGAAGACGTGAAGGCAAAATGTTTGGGGGAGACCACCCAAAGGCTGACAGGTCTAACAGTAGTGCACCACTTGTGAAAAGAGGACCAATATCTCGAATATGATTTCAAAGTAGACGGTCTTCAGGATTTTTGGATAGCTTCAGTTTAATAAAGCAGAAGACCCTTTCTATATAAACTTAGGTCCTCAACTTCTAAACCAATAGAGATAGTCTGAGTGCAAGAGGCAGGTTTGAGGCTCTAAGAGGAGATGGAGACAGTGGAAGGATCGATGGAGGACAAACAGCCAGGGATTGAAGAAAAGGGATGGATATCTGAGTGGTCAAAAGTGAACTGCTATCCCAACTTCCTTATCTTCCTACTGAACTTTGCTCAGGGGCCATGGAATCGGAGAAAATGTGGGAAAAGAATATAGTAACCTCCTGGGCCACTGCCAATCAAATGGAAAATATTAGATTACAAAATTAAATAAATGTACATTTTGTTTACAAAAAAAATTGAAAAAACCAAATTATACAAAAATATACATATATATATTAATAAATTAAACAAACAAGTAATAATATTAAATATATTTAAACAACATAAAAAATGAAAATCTGGGATTAATACATATACTATACCCACACCTGTCTGTGGAACAGTAGGGAAAGCATTAGACCTCAGAGGGGTAAGATTTACTCTTCGCACTCCAGTCTGTGTAACAGTTGGGAAAGCGTTGTACTTCGGAGGAATTAGATTTTCTATTCCCACTCCAGCCTGTGCAACAGTAGCAAAAGTGGTTTACTTCACAGCAGTCAAATTTACTATTCCCTCTCCAGTGTGTGCAACAGTAGGAACTGTTGGACTTCAAAGGGGTAAAATGTACTATTTCCGCTCCAGTCTGTGCAACAGTACCGAATACGTTGGACTACAGAGGGGGTAACATGTACTATTCCCACTCCAGTCTGTGCAACAGTAGGAAAAGCACTCTAGTCTGTGCAACAGTTTGATAAGCGTTGGACTTCGGAGGGAGTTACATTTTCTATTCCGACTCTATTCTTTGCAACAGTAGGTAAAGCATTGGATTTCGTAGTGGTTACATTTACTATTCCCACTCCAGTCTGTAAAACAGTATGGAAAGTATTGGGCTCTGAGAGATAACATTTACTATTCCCACTCCAGTGTTTGCAACAGTTTGGAAAGTGTTGGACTTCGGAGGGATTACATTTTCTATTCCCACTCCAGTGTGTGCACCAGTAGCGAAAGTTGTTTACTTCAGAGCGGTAAAATTTACTATTCCCACTCCAGTGTGTGCAACAGTAGGAAACTGTTGCATTTCAAATGGGTAAAATTTACTATTTCACTCCAGTCTGTGCAATAGCAGAGAAAGCGTTGGAATTTGAAGGGGTAGCATTTACTATTCTCATTCTAGTCTGTGCAACAGTAGGAAAAGTGTTGGACTTCAAAGGAGTTAAATTTACTATTCCCATATTCCCACTATAGTCTGTGCAACAGTAGAGAAAGTGTTGGACTTTGGAGGCGCAACAATTACTATATATATATATATATATACATATATATATATATATATATATATATATTACCTACTGGCGCTCCTTCCCTGAAAGTTTGGGGGTGATTCATGAAGCAGGGGCCGAGAAAAAAGGGGGGTCCCAAAACGTGTTTTTCCAATGCAATTTTTTATAGGAAGTTTAGCCAGGGCTACAGCCCGAACGGCTGAACGGAATTACACCAAATTTGGCAAAAAGGTCGAGTTCTGTTCGCAGATCACGCTTTTTGTTGAATGGTGTAAATCCGTTCAGTAGTTCCTGAGAAAATCATAAGTATATCTATAGGAGCTTACCGTACTCTGTACTGTACTCTGTACAGTACGCTTACCTTCCCGAGCACAACCTGCATGCTGATTGGATATCAACTGTCTATCAACACTCCAAACCAGGAAGTGTTGGCAGCCATCTTGTGCTCGGTAGAACCGAGGCACAAGAAAGCAGAAAACAAACGCGCAAAACACACAAAGGGGACAGGGTAGACACACCCTGACACCCTAGGCCTGCTCAGGGGGTCCCACAAGGAGACCCAAGGCCCCAAATATTATTTTTTTTAATCGTGGAGTATGAAGTACAGTACTCTGCACGGTACTTTGTACCGTACTCTGTAATTTCCTGAGCGCACACTGGAGGTTCCTGGTGGGCTAGTTGGCCCCCAGGGACCTCCAGTATGCAAGGGGAATTAATTCCCCCTGTGCAAACGCCCCAGGGGGCTGCGTTGCTGAGAGGTGTAAAAAGGGCTGTGGTCTCATTACACCTCTCTTCAACGCAGCCCACTGGCGCATACTGGAGGTTATTAGGTGGGCTAGTTGGCCCCAAGGGACCCCCAGTATGCAAGGGGAATTAGTTCCCCCTCTGCAAACACCCCAGGGGGCTGCGTTGCAGAGAGGTGTAATGAGGCTACGCCCCTTTTTACACCTCTCTGCAACGCAGCCCCCTGGCGCATACTGGAGGGTCCTGGTGGGCTAGTTGGCCCCCATGGACCCCCAGTATGCAAGGGGACTTAATCCCCCAATTTAGAACATGCTAAGGGGCGTGTTTGCACAGTGGTGAAGGTAGGGGGCGGGGCTTGAGGTGATATGTGTGCAAACATGCCCTGTGGCGCGTTTTAAGTTGGAGAATTAATTCCTCTTCAATCCAGAGGTCCCCTAGGGGCCAACTAATCCAACAGTTACCTCCAGTAAGCGCCATGGAGCTCCGTTATAGTTAGTTCAGCTAACTATAACTCGCGCGCCCGCAATGCACTGCTGATGACGTCACATATTACATCACTCATGACATGGTCAGTGACATCACTCATGACATCACTGATGACATCTCAAATGACATCTCTTCTTCATTTCGGAGGAGTTCTTTTCATATATATGATCAGTTAACATAATTAGTAAACAAATTAATTAACAATTCTGAAAAATTTCCTTTATTTATTCCTTATGTAAATAACCACACTATAGCCCCACAAGCCTACCAGACCACACTTAATAAATAACTAAAATAAATAAATGTAACACAATTAACACTCAAATAATAATTATTCTTAGTTAATAATTAATTAATATTTGAGTGTTAATTGTGTTACATTTATTCCTACCCTATACCCCTACAAAGCCAGCAGCCCACACCTAAAATACACCTTAAACAATACAATTATTATACAATTTACATATTTATTAATCAATTCAATAATTATACATAAATTAAATGTTATTTGGATATCGAGGCGTTTATCAATAAAAATGAACTATTGTCCATATTAATAGAATCACCCGTCCCAAACTCACCATCTACCTCGACATGCAAGTATGTAGTCAAGCAGGCAGGCCCTGCGACATAGGCACAGGATTACTGATTGATAGGTGACAGGTGGGAGGGTGACTAGCTGGAAGGCAAACTTGTGGGCAGGAAATGCTTGATCAATCCCACAGGTACGATCTGCAACATTAGAATGGTCAGGGGAGATTGCCCCCAATAAAGCACACATGGCCCGAGGGGGGCATCCGCTATATAGTATGCCATAAACTTTTATTATCTGTTGTAAAATTGTATATAAGAGTACGTAAACTCAATGTAAATTGAGACAGTCCTAAGACCTCATGTTCTTCCGACCAAATTGTTTAAAAGCAACATTTTAGCGAACCAGCCAGGAGGATAGGGACCTCGTACTCTACTGCAGCCGAAGGAAGATGACCCTACCAGGATGGCTTGACGTTTAGCAATGACAAAGGTGGGCAGACACCGCAATTGATCGGAAGTTCTGCTGAATCCACTGCCTGGAGGTCATCTTGAAGCAGATTACACAGAGGGTGGAGACAACATCTGAGCCTGAAACATTGCCTTTTAAAACATTTTGTGCATGGTAAACTAGGGAGAATCGTAATTGGATAACCTCAGTGCCATGCTATTGACAGGGTCTGGCAAATTACCTATTTTATATGTCCCAATTGTATCAGTCGTAAGGCGGGTCGGAGGCGAGCCCGCGGCAGTCATGTTTTATTGAAAGTTACCACACTAGGAAAGGTGAATACTTTTAGGTAGTCTTTTATTGCACCCAGGACGCTATTTTTGTGATACAGCTATCCTAAATGGGCGGAGGTGCCACCTCAGTTTCAGAGTTGTTTTAGTTAGAAAGGATTTCTCAGTGTTAAACAATTGTATTAGCACTGTTAATATCTGAAAGGAGTGAGAGGTGGTGGTCACTTGGACCTCTGGGCATGACACAGGGAGGATTTGGACTTTTAGGGAAAACTTGGATACAGGAAACTGGACGTAACTTGTATGGGGTCAGGAGGGGCTACTCTTTCGTATCTGTGACTACCACCTTTGTCTAGGAGCGGATAGTGGCAAACTATCCAGCGCACTTATGAACTTGTTCCACACTAGTGGATAAATTGCAATTAACAACTAAGTTTTATTTTTGACTAGGTAAATTCCCCCTACGATTTGACAAAACAAACTAGAACAACATTATTTGAATCGTATTAGTCAAATTACTGAATTGTCATGGATTCCCCACTAAAGCACATGGAAACTAGGTTCCCCAAGCTGATAAAAGACTAAATAAATGTTGCCAAGCGTGGCATTCACACACAAAGGCCCACACATTTCCCTGGCCTAAAGAGGGAACATTTGACACAAACATAATTGGGCACACTTAAACATATGTAAAAACCAAATATACAGGTCAAAAGAGAGAAACATTCTTAGAATTATGGGCCATATTCAAAGAGACCAGGAGCTATAGCCCTACAATGCTGTTAGCAAATAAACCATCAGCACCTCCCCCACCAAATGCAGGGAAAGACGTGCTCACACCCGCTCCCACTGCATTAGGTTACTCAAACCCAACAGAAACTGACAAGCCCCTCAACGAAAGAAGGTCAGTCAGATCTAAGCCTGAGAGAAACAAAACCAAGGGAGCCCAGACACCTCTAGCACAGCTCAAGCTCCTAGGAAGGTCCCCAAAAGCTTGACCCCCATCCACCACACACGACATGTGAGTAGGTAACTCATTCCCACTGGGTCAGGCAAGAGTAAGCAGGTGTCAGAGAAGTTTGGGGTGGTTCTCAACAGTGATTCAGTGAGCTCAGGAGAGGAAGGGTGCTCCAGTTCTCCGGGAACCTTTGGTGGGGTGGGGCTACAGGATTTGCCTGGGTAGCTGAGGTAGAAACAGAGGGTGAACCCGAGAGCAAAGCCAGGTCAATGAAAGCAGCGTGTAGTTTGAAGCAAAAGAAACCGGTTCGGTGTCGCGAAGGAGAGAGGCAGGAGCATTGGCTCAAAAGAGAGAGGGCACGCAATCAGAAATCAGACCAAGAGCACAGTACCTCTTGCTTCCCACACGAGGGAAGCAGAGATAGGTACAAGGGGCAGTGCGGGGATGAAACAGAGGTAGATGAAAGGCAACTAGCAGGACTCAGAGTCAAGACATCTGGTCATCAAAGTAGAAGAGCTCACCAAGAAATGAGGATTCAAGGCAGTCTATTCTCATCCACCCATGACGCAGGAGAAACACAGGAGAGCAGAGACAAGGATATGCACTGCTCCAAGTGGGTGTATGGCAAAGATAGACTTACCCCCAGGGAGATAATAGCAAGATAGGAAGGCAAGAGGTTTGTGTACCTGTTTTGCAACCTGATAGCAGACTGGACTGAGGAGAGGGAGCAATATGACCGGTCTTGGCCTACAGAAGGATCATTTGAGCCCCAGGACATGGCAGTAGTGGAGGATTTCATCAGAGATGAAGGAGGAAATCCCAATTGGAATTTCCCCTACATGCAACAGTCCCTCGCATGGTGGGAACACTATGTTGCGGATAAACCCTTAGGGCCATCCAGATCGAGACTGTGCCCACTACTGCAGAAAGGTACAGTGGGGTTTTATACGTGCCTTGGGCCCAGATGGACAAAGCGGAACTAAGAACAAAGTTACCGTCATTGCTGAATGGGGTAGGGACCGGGAAATAGATGACATGCTTCGAGAACACCAACACAGATATTAACCTAGCGATAGGCGACATTAGGAGTCTGTTAAGCAGTCTAATTGGGGAACAGACAAACACAGTGTTTGCCCAAGCCCACATTCCAGCAATAACGCTAACAGAGACCAAGCATATGGTGCTGTATTTGATTTGTACCAGATTTGGATCTCCCTAAGAGAAATATTCCCTGACCGCCCAGATGTAGCGGGGCTAATGGCAGAGACCATGAAGCCAGAGAACAGCATAAGCGAGAATAGAATGAGAGAACAATGGGGACAAGAGACAGGACAGCCATGTATAGATACGGGCTCACAAGTCACATTTTTCTACAATATTCTTAAAAGGGGTTACCCACTGAAATACAGAGCGGGCTGGATAGCGTATTCGGTTTAGATACCAAATCCTGTCGGGAGATACAGGCTCACATACTCCACTTTCACAAAAAGAAGTAAGAAAGTGATGGCCAACAGCAGGAGCAGGCCCAAAGAGACATCACAAACTGCTTCAACACATGTTGGAAAAGACTGCCCTCGAGGGGGCAGCGATGGCTGAAACCGTGCAGGTGGCACCAGTCTCAATGGGGGCTCCACCGCAAAACCTTAGGGGGGGGCCAAAGAAGCTATGGCAAAGAAGCCAGGGGTTTGGCAGCAACCAGACCCTAGGGAGTGCTACTATTGCCGTAGGGCAGGTCAGGCCATTTAAAGGCATACTATGAGCAGCAAAAGCAGCAGAGATCCATGAGCCATGGCCAACCACCACGAAACCCCACGAATATCCCTTCTCAGCACATATCACAGGGGAATCCGAATGCACCCTAAATCCAGTCGCATTGAGGTTCTCGGGTCGCACACACAACAGCAGCTGGGATTCAGCAATTGGGCAAGCATGTGGCAGCAGTAGCCACAGATAGGGACTCCAATGCAACAGGGGCTGGGCCACAACACCCTCAAGGAAGGGAGACAGTGTGGGGAGGTAGTACCTTCACACAAATTAACAACTTAAAACTCAGTGGTTAATAATTAGCACCTACTTACCCTCTTTCCCCAAAAACTGTACCATGTCCAGACATTCAGATTGGCTGAGAGCTCTTTCGATCGCGGGCCCGCACGAAGTTCATCATCAAAAGGTGATTTCATGGGACCCCACTCTGCTGCTGATCCCCGAGGGTGGGGCTGGCTGGCCATGTCCCAGAGGCAGGGCAGTCTGACGAGGGGACGTGACCGAAAACTGTTTAAAAGGAGTCACCCAGGTCCCGTGTCTAAAGTCACAAGGGAAGCAGCTGCTGATCACCAGCTCACAGGGTCCCCATTCTCGGGCTCTACGCTGGGGGCCAATGTTTCCTTTATGGCGTGTAGTCCCAAAAGCACCTCCAAAAGCTAGAAGCCTCCAATTGGAGGCTCCCTTTCAGTTCTAAAACAAAGCTATCCTCAGTGGCGGGAACCAGATTTCCCTTGAGCCTTGGATGGTAAAACCCTAAAACGCCAAAGCACACACCCAAAGAGCCAATAAGCTGCAAGACCTCAGCATGAAGTTGAGTCCACGCCTCCAGTTCGGCGGGGGTCACCTAGGATGACCAGGCGTCCCGGATTTGCTGAGGTTGTCCCGGTTTTTCATCATCGCTCGGCAGCCCCTTGCACTTTTTTGGTCAAAATCCTGGGTTTACATTACAAGACAAATAATAGGTTAGTTAACATGCTGCTCTGTTTTATGAACTGTCCCATATTTGGTTTTCAAAGTCCCGTCACCCTTCCACACCCTTCCAAAAAGCAAAATGAGAAACACCAATTGATTAGGCAACACACAACTGTAGAAACCCCAGCCACAAGCTAGGGACAGCGGGCCCACCAGTATGCTGAGAGGAAGCGGGATGTGGTCCGAGGGAGAAGGGGCTGCTTGGGAGCTGGGGATCCGAAATCTCTACTCTGGCTCCAGGCGAACGTAGGGCACTGAGAGCTCCAACCTTGAAGGCACCATCCGGGAAAAGTAGGTGGCCTGACCTCGGACACCACGAGAAGGCATAGGTGAGAGAAAAGGGGGCCACAGCATGACACTCAGGGAAAAGCCTAAAGTTAAATAAAAAAATGCCCAAATCTAGCCCAAAAAGAAGATTCCAGATACAAAGGCAAGGTCAAGATCAGCCAAAACCAGGCACCTGAAAGTCATGAAGGTGGGCCGCTCTATGTTACACCCCATGTGCCAGGAACAAAGACGTGCACACACACCAAAAGGTGCTCATTGCACGTGGCAGACATTAGCAACACCAGTGGCAATACACCCCCTCTTTCCACTCACCTATAGCTGTACTAAGCTAAACAGGGAATAACAAATGCAACTGAGGGTAGTATCAGTAGAGGTAGTCCCCATCCAGGAACATAAATTCTAGAAGGGGCCGCACAACACCCGGACCATTAGCCAGTGGGCGAAGTGCCTATGATAAAAAAATTGTACCAAAAAACAACGTTCACAAGGAACTCATTTGTCTAGATCAGTATAGAATCTGCAGCTCAAATATTTGCAATGATTAAATCATAGCTAGAATATAAAGATATGCGTATTCGTATTCACTAAATAGGTTATGGTCACTTCACTGGGGTTCACAATTGAACTGCAAATGTTTAATGATATGTAAATATTTTACTTTAAGATAAGGAATACGTCTGTGATACAGACTGATATTGCAAATAAATGTACCTACTTCGGCTCAAGTCAGGTTGACTTGATAAACTAAGTGTACGGGCGTTTTCAATTAATTTCTATGAAGTCAACATTATTGCAATTAATGCTCGGACCTGATAGGGGGTCATAAATGTATATAATAACTTCTAGCTATGATTTAATCAGAGCAATTATTTGAGCTGCAGATTCTATATTGATATAAACAAATGAGTTCCTTGTGAACGTTGTTGTTTGGTACTATGTACTCACCCATATCGCAAGGACGTATAGGTTGCTCTTGTTTTCTAAAATATATGATAAAAAACTAGCATCGCCGTAGGACTCCTGCTAAAAACCAAAATTCCTTCCCTCCCTAGGCTCATAGGACCACCCAACAAACATATTTAGCACCAATCTAAGTATACAGTCAGGATTGGAAGGGGGGCCTTAACTGCTTATAAAAAGATTTGATCTGTCTAGATAACTAATAATCTCTCTTAATCCCCGAAATAACTAAAACATACCCAACAGGGGTTACCTTCCAGTGCCTCACTAGATTGTGACAAGTGGAGAGTGGAGAACACAGCCCTAGAGTGAAAATACAGGAACTCCGAAAACAAATAATTATAAAGCATATGTAATGTTTCTGGGTTAACCATCAACAAAGTTTTTTTAAAACCAGTTAACAGAGAAGACACCAAAAGCACACCAACGAGACATATCGTCAACTTCCACAGAGACATTTTCCAAACCCACTCCAATGGAAGGAGGAAAACCCATGGCATGCTTAACACTCAGGGGGGGGGCATCATTCCTTCGTGTAGTCGAGCCCTTCCATAGCGATAACAACAATGAACTAAATGCAATGAACATTTCCAAATGGTTCAAAGAAACAAAGCCATTGGAGGAGCATAGATGACACTGAAGGGAATCACACCTCGAACTACAATATCACAACAAATGGTATGTATATTTCTACGCATATGTCTCCTGTCTACCATGGGTTATCCCACACTTACTAGAGGAACTGCCAGGTCAAAAGGTATTCACAAATGGGGACCTACAGCGCCTGCGTATGGACCTCTTGTATGACACCTACAATTACACTAACCCGAACACTAGCATTCCACATGCACTACATGGCGCCTTCCTACATAACACCTTGTACCAACACATAACCTCTGTCAGCTCCAAGCATCAGCCAGGTTATGTTATGTTTGTTTGCGGATCCCAAATGCAATAGGCACGGATAGGCTTTACCTATCTGAAGAGGTAGCTCCCGAAAAAGCAAAGTGCCTTATTCACCTTTACTTATTTAGGATAAGGGTCAAGATCCAGATCAATAAGATAGAACCTCACAAGGTAGTTGTTAACCTGACCCGATACAACACCAACCCAACAGTGTTATACCTCTTCACTGAACCCAATGATATCCAAACCGAACTCGACAGGATACGTTGAAAGGGAACCATTGGGGAGGGAACTGTTTGGCCCGAGACTTCCCAGAGAACAGATTCCTGGAGGTAGCAAAACCCCCAATTCAGTGCGCAAACAAGTCCACTCCTGTATTCATCTGTGGTCTGAGGGTGGGCCTTAGCGTGTCTGGGACGGTCTTCTTTAACAGCAAGTGGTCTCCTTACATGGAGTTCCTGAGTAGTGCCATCCAGCTCTGGGATGAAAAGGGGAATAAGGCACATGGGGGAGGGTTCAATGAAAGTATGGCTAACCCATGTCAGGAAATCTGGGACACTGAGGTGGGTGGATACACTTGGCTAGAAGGGAAAGGTCAACCCCTGATTGTACGGAAACTTACACTGTATTCCTAATAATGCAATAGGGCACCTCCAAAGTTAGAGATGTCTACTGGCAGCGTGGCACACATGCGTATACCCTACTGGTTATCGGTTGGAGGGGAATGTGCTCCCTGGTAATTATGCACACCCGACCCTGGTCATTCCCAGAGAAAAAGTAACAGTGTTATACCAGTACCAGTTAAAGAAAAAGTCCATCTTGCTGCTCCAAGCTTGTGAGAAGAGAGCGGGAGAATATTTCAGTTCAAGGGCATACCAGAAGGGATTAGACTGTTCACAAAGGCACAGCTGTGGGCATGGGGGTCTATACCCTTCTTCACACTGCAGACAAAAGCTAATGCTGCTTGCTTCAGATAACCAGGTGGGAAATGCTCAAAATGATGAACAGCACTGAGCTCGAACCTCAATTCAATTAAGGAAGAAATGCGAGCCATTCACCTCGTGGTAATGCAGGATTGGTATGTGATGACTGCAATAGAGGGAGAAGTCTGCGCCAAGCTCGGGAATAACATGGACAATGGAACTTTGAAACTTGCCATCCAAGAACTGCATAATCTACAGAGAAGCATGTGTGAAGGAGCTGTGACTAAGCAGGAGTGGTTCTCAAATTGGTTCTCCTGGCTCCCACTATGGATATCCGGTCTGTATAAATCACTTTTGCCAGCAGTTATTGTGTTCCTGTTGGTTTGCAGGGTTATACATGCTGTAAAAACGCAGTCCAAAAATTAGGTAGACTGCAGGTAACTAGAAAGATTGCTGTAGTCAAATGAAATAAATCTTTATTAACATAAAATATCCATAAATGAATTGCAAGATAACATTTTACAAAAATCTTCATAAATATTCTATATAAAATCCATAAAATGACCTCATAATGTGGACTGTTAGAGGTACAGGCACAGAGCACCAGGTACCAGTTTATGCATCAATTCAATGGTCATCAAGTTAAAAGGCATCATACAAATCAAGTGAGGGATAATTAATGGACTATTGAATTCAATATTAACTTTATTCAATCTAAATAAATTAGACCATAAAAGTTCAATAAAAATATATAAAAGTACAAATTAAATCAAACGAAAAGTTTTTTTTTACAAAAGCATTTCAACTGCATAGTCGCTAAGTCCTGATATTTGGACAATCGTACATTGATTTTGCATAGCTAATTTGACAGGGATAAAAAGTTAATGGAAATAAATGCAAAAATCTCAATAAGGGTCTGCTATGCATCACTACCTAATTTTTTCAAATAATCCTCCAATCTCTTTTGTAATCGAAATTTTAAACATTCACTAAAATCCATAATTTATAATGGTTTCTAAGCAATAGTTTTCGATCCGTATTAGTATCACTTTTTCCAGGTAGTCCTCTGCTCTATTTCATAATGACATTGTTTGTAATATGTTTCAGAGCAAACATTGTAAATCCATGTTACTAAAGCGTTATATGTTATTTAATCATTTATAATTATTCAGCAAGGTTAATCATATTATCTATTATGATGTTCTTTCGGGCATAAAAAAAGGCCAATAGAAATCTTGGCATTCCACAGCACAGCTCAACAGTAGATAGTGATTGTAAAAAATATATACAGGTCGACATTGTGTAAACTGTAAAGATTTAAAAAACGGTAAAATATAGTGTTTTCTCCCAAAAATATAAAATTTACAGAAAAGTATGACGTGCATTGTGCTCTTCAACATTTGGCCATCACAAGGAAAATTACTTACATTTGATGTCCTGTCGTTGAGTTTAGGGAAGCTGATCAACCGATGGAAAATATCCATTCTAAAGCGAGTTAGGACAAATCTATGTTTTACATTATATACAGCTTTCATATATAACTGCATGTCATAACTGGTTACAATAAGTTTATGGTAATTCGGCGGTCAACCTGAGATCGTCTAAGTGCACAGTGCATTCATTTTCATTCATTTTTTAATTCTGTTCTGCTGATATCTGCAAAGTTTTAGTATTCTCAAAGTAGTATGGGTGCCCCAAATCTAGGCAGAAAAGTTGAATATATGCCAACCACTATATTCGTGTAGACAGAGTTGATTTTAAACTGTCCCTGAAATAGCACAGTTTCAGGCAGTGTATTCAGAGGTCCAGACTTTATGCCATATTAATAACGGTTGCATCCTAATTAAGTCTGTAAGAAACAATACCCCCAACTCCGCAT
The DNA here is from genome assembly GCF_964261635.1 of Lissotriton helveticus. NCBI lineage: Eukaryota > Metazoa > Chordata > Amphibia > Caudata > Salamandridae > Lissotriton > Lissotriton helveticus. The sequence goes on from NC_136070.1 coordinate 153,128,504, forward strand.
GGCAGACATATGGGAAGCACTTTTGAGGACTGCAGGCAGATACCTCAAAAATTCATTCTCTGCCACTTGCAGTGCTGTACATTTTGTATACCCCCATATCCCGGCACCATATAGTGGTACACCGATGCACTTAGCCTTATAAACGTTAATCATCTCCACTGGAGGGTTTGTACCCAACCTGCCAGCAAAATTTCGTAGAGCCATACTAGCTTTTCTAAGCAATAGGGCCTTTATAGATGTAGCACAATTCCATGTGCCTTCCTTGTCAAAAAGGACACCCAGTTATGAGACACTATTTGTAAAATCTATCTTGGAGACCCACATTTTCATGTCACGCCAAGTCGTGGGTGGATCACTGACAGAATATCGACAGTCACAATATCGAGATGACAAAATATCGAGGTAAAAATATCGACTGCCAAAATATCGACTTCCTATCTTCAAACAGGTAAGTACAAAAATATCGACTCCAAAATATCGAGTGTAAAAAATATAGACTGTCAAAATATCGAATTTTTTAAATGTCTTTTATTAATTTATTTTTAATACATATATATATATATATACATATTATTAAAAAAACATATACAATATTTTTACCGTAGGATGGCAAGAGGTTTAAATTTACTGTAACGACTCCAGTGAGTGCAACAGTATGGAAAGCGTTGGATAGCGTAGGGGTAAAAATTACTATTCCCACTCCAGAGAGTGCAACAGTAGGGAAAACGTTGGATAGCGTAGGGGTAAAAATTACTATTCCCACTCCAGAGCGTGCAACAGTAGGGAAAGAGTTGGATAGCGTAGGGGTACAAATTACTATTCCCACTCCAGCGAGTGCAACAGTAGGGAAAGCGTTGGATAGCGTAGGAGTAAAAATTACTATTCCCACTCCAGAGAGTGCAACAGTATGGAAAGCGTTGGATAGCGTAGGGGTAAAAATTACTATTCCCAATCCAGAGAGTGCAACAGTAGGGAAAATGTTGGATAGCGTAGGGGTAAAAATATCTATTCCCACTCCAGGGAGTGCAACAGTAGGGAAAGCGTAGGATAGCGTAGGGGTAAAAATTACTATTCCCACTCCAGAGAGTGCAACAGTAGGGAAAGCGTTGGATAGCGTAGGGGTTAAACTTACTATTCCAACTCCAGAGAGTGCAACAGTAGGGAAAGAGTTAGATAGCGTAGGGGTAAAAATTACTATTCCCACTCCAGAGAGTACAACAGTAGGGAAAGCGTTGGATAGCGTAGGGGTAAAAATTACTATTCCCACTCCAGAGCGTGCAACAGTAGGGAAAGAGTTGGATAGCGTAGGGGTACAAATTACTATTCCCACTCCAGCGAGTGCAACAGTAGGGAAAGCGTTGGATAGCGTAGGAGTAAAAATTACTATTCCCACTCCAGAGAGTGCAACAGTATGGAAAGCGTTGGATAGCGTAGGGGTAAAAATTACTATTCCCAATCCAGAGAGTGCAACAGTAGGGAAAATGTTGGATAGCGTAGGGGTAAAAATATCTATTCCCACTCCAGGGAGTGCAACAGTAGGGAAAGCGTAGGATAGCGTAGGGGTAAAAATTACTATTCCCACTCCAGAGAGTGCAACAGTAGGGAAAGCGTTGGATAGCGTAGGGGTTAAACTTACTATTCCAACTCCAGAGAGTGCAACAGTAGGGAAAGAGTTAGATAGCGTAGGGGTAAAAATTACTATTCCCACTCCAGAGAGTACAACAGTAGGGAAAGCGTTGGATAGCGTAGGGGTTAAAGTTACTATTCCCACTCCAGCAAGTGCAACAGTAGGGAAAGCGTTGGATAGCGTAGGGGTAAAAATTACTATTCTCACTCCAGAGAGTGCAACAGTAGGGAAAGCGTTGGATAGCGTAGGGGTAAAAATTACTATTCCCACTCCAGAGAGTGCAACAGTAGAGAAAGCGTTGGATAGCGTAGGGGTAAAAATTACTATTCCCACTCCAGAAAGAGCAACAGTAGGGAAAGCGTTGGATAGCGTAGGGGTAAAAATTACTATTCCCACTCCAGAGAGTGCAACAGTAGGGAAAGCGTTGGATAGCGTAGGGGTTAAAATTACTATTCCAACTCCAGAGAGTGCAACAGTAGGGAAAGAGTTGGATAGCGTAGGGGTTAAAATTACTATTCCAACTTCAGAGAGTGCAACAGTAGGGAAAGAGTTGGATAGCGTAGGGGTTAAAATTACTATTCCAACTCCAGAGAGTGCAACAGTAGGGGACGTGTTGGATAGTGTAGGGGTAAATATTACTATTCCAACTCCAGTGAGTGTAATAGTAGGGAAAGTAAATACTTCATATATAAATATAAATAACAGAAATAGTAATACCAATTACAAATTAATTAAAATATTTTACAATTGTATAAAATATATTAAATAATTATTTATAAATATAAATTAAAATTATTTAATTATAATAATTACCTAATAACACTAATTAATTACCTATTAACAATAAAATAATTTACAATTTAAAAATTAATCAATTAATTTTAATTACCAATTATATTTTAATTAATTACCAATTAATAAGTAAACTATCAATTAATTCTAAATAAATACCAAAAAATTAAATAACATATTTAATTAATTATAATTAAATTACTTCCCACCCTTTTCCCCTATAAACCCACAACCCGCTACAGAAAATAAATTAATGAAATTAACATATTTATCAATTAATCAATTAAAATTATTTACCAATTATATTTTAATTAATTACCAATTATTATTTAATTAATAATTCAAAATAATTAACAATAAATACATTAAAATATGTAATTAATTATAATTAAATTACTTCTCACCCTATTCCCCTATAAATCCACAACCCGCTACAGAAAATAATTTAATAAAATTAACATATTGATCAATTAATCAATTATAATTAATTACCAATTATATTTTAATTAATTACCAATTATATTTTAATTACCAATTTATAATTAATTAACAATTAATTCTAAATAAATATCAATAACTAAATTAACAAATTTAATTAATTATAATTAAATTACTTCCCACCCTATTCCCCTATAAACCCACAACCCGCTACAGAAAATAAATTACTAAAATTAAAATATTTATTAATTAATCAATTATAATTAATTACCAATTATATTTTATTTAATTACCAATTAATAATTAATTAACAATTAATTCTAAATAAATATCAATAAATAAATTAACATATTTAATTAATTATAATTAAATTACTTCCCACCCTATTCCCCTATAAACCCACAACCCGCTACAGAATAATATTACACAAAAAATAAAAAATAATATTAACTTACCTTAAATTCGATATTTTTGTTGTCTATATTATGTCTAGTCGATATTATGTCGATTCTATATTTTTGATTCGATATTATGTCCATTCTATTGGATATTAATTTTTTCTAGTCGATATTTTTGTTGTCTATATTATGTCTAGTCGATATTATGTCCATTCTATATTTTTTACTCGATATTGTGTCTAGTCGATATTAAAAACTCGATATTTTGACTCTATACCGTCGTGGGTCTCCTGCCACACTTCATTATGAATGTTTTTGATTGATTGACTAATAAGTCGTGATCCTGCATGAATTTGTCAAAGGTTTTAAGTAGAGACTGCAAGGCAAGGGAAGTGCAGGCCATAAGGACGACATCTTCCGCATAGAGTAGTGCCGGCACTGGGCGATGACCCGCCTGCGGGAGGTCTTTACATTATAAAGTCAGCTCTTCGCCTACATTGTTTATATATAAGGAGAAAGCAAAGGGTGCTAAAACGCAACCCTGTCTTACCCCTCGCTCCACACAAAAAGACTGGGTACATTCTCCCCTAATACTGTATCTTACCCTGGCTTAGGATCCTGTATAAAGATCTCTGAGGAAGTTGATTATCGATGTCTCCACTCCCATATCGGACATGATTGCCCATAGATTCGAGTGAATGGCACAATCAAAAGCAGAGGAAAGATCGACAAACCCCAGGAACAAGTTCCAACCCTTGATCTTTGTATATTTTCCTATTAACATCCTTAAATTCAGGCCCTGCTCAACTGTCCCAACTCTGCTGCGAAACCCATATTGAAGGTCTTTCAGAATTTCCCTTGAAAACTATTCATTTTCATATCTCAAACTGTCCAGGTGTAGCAGCTGTTTACTCCTTTGTATGGTTTAAGAAACAGAAACAGAAACTCATGGCACAGATTCAAAGAACTAAGATTTCGGATAAAATTTAAGGCATCTTCATAATAAATAATGTTTTCTTTTAAGAACAATGGCCACAGTATTTGTTTCCTCCGATCCCTATAAAAGTTACAAAAAACAAAAAAAAGGCAATGTACTCTGGTTGGACTTGCGATCACATGGGCATTTGGGTAACTTTTGATGACAAACACCCATCTCTGAAAAATCACGCAGTCTTGATAAATGAAATCGGTGCTGTTTGTTAGTGACTACGATGAGGTAGTTCTGGGCATTTGATTGTGTGGGACCTGAAGGTTGGTGTGACAAACTCTCTCTTTTCTCTACCGGCCATCGTTTTACCCATCAGAACAGATTTGAAATCTTTCTTACTAAATTGGAATATTCCCTCCTGCTCATTGATGCTCAAATTCCCATCCACCTCCTTTAGCAAACTGTTTACATAAGCCAGCCAAGGTATTCTTGATCTATGTTCCAGAGTTAGACAGTCTGTTATTGTCTCTGTGGTGAATTTAGTGCCATCTTTACTCCATATGTTATGTCAGAGTGTGATGGGACTTGTCTGCCAGCCATCCTCTAAATATGGGACTCCTAATTCCTTATTAGCAATATAGGAGGAGGTTGAAGGGGCACTGCTAATAGTATGCATAGGAAATGATTTACCTGTTTCTCAACAATTTACCATTTGTCAGTCCACACAATAGGGCTCCAAAATTGACTCTTGGAATACATTTACTTCTATATATAGCCAACAGCTCTCTAATAGGCTTATCACCAATTTTTGATTTAAACCTAAAAAGGACTTCTGCCAAACGAATGCATTTCAGTTTTGCTGCTTCTACCCGAGTCCCTCATTGACCATTACTAGAGAGATTCACACCTAAATACGTAGAACCTTCTGTTGCAGCAAGTGCTGCTCCCTTAATATGATGAGATTTCTTCTTGGATCTCCCATTCCCATACATCAAGGTAAAGGTTTTCTTTAGATTGATTTTCATATCCTTATCCTCCATGTCCCCACATTTAGGAGGACCACCTAGGGCAGGAATTGTTTTTTTCAGGACCACAGCTGTGCTCTGGAATAGCCTTCCACGGACACTAAAAGCTGCTCCCTCTCTACTCACCTTCAGAAAGGCCTTAAAGACCTGGCTTTTCTCACAGGATTAAAAGGCACTTGATCATCTGCTCGACTCGCATCTGACCTTGCTGCAGCTATATCCGTTTTCTATAGCGCCAAGACACCCACGGGCAGAAGTTTGCGATTTATAAATGACATTAATTAATTAATTCATTCATTCATTTCATGTATGTGGTGAAACCATCTATCAAATGCTGGAGACCATACCAGCTCTAGATATCAGAAAAGCATCATCAATGTACAGGAGTACTAGTATTAAGCACTGGCCAACTTTTGCAGCATCTGCATTTATCTTTTGCAAAAACACATCTACTCCATTAATATATAATGAGAATAAAAAGGGGACAAGGATGCAGCCTTGCCGGATTCCTCAGGTTATTTTAATCTGTGATGTAACTTCTCCCCTTGATGTTAACTGTGCATATAGCTGTGACAAAAATGTCACAACCTCATTTGGGGCCCCTATCTTAACCAGTGACTGCCACACTTTGGCTTGATTAAGCAGGTCAAATGCACTACTCAAATCAGCAAAACATACATGAATGTGGCCCTACTTTGCCAGGGTATATTTGCTGAGGAGCAGATGAAGGTTAATACATTGTTCCATGATGCCCAAATCCCATCTAAAACCATACTGTGCTTCTGTTAGGATCTGATTATCTGTCACCCAGGAGTCCAACCTTTCTGATAAGACTCTGCTCATTAGTTTTGCTGAGGAATCAAGGAGAGATATTGGGCATAACATCTTGCATCCCCATGTCCGGTTTTGTAAAAATTGGGGCAATCATACTTTCTGTCCAAGATGTGGGCATATATCCTCCGGCTGCCGTGTTGCATACTTGCATCAATATAGGAGCCCATAAAATAACACATGATTTGAATATGTCAGTTGGTACCCATCAGGGCCAGGTGCCTTTGCAGCAGCAAATGTTTTCATGGAAGTAGTAACCTCCTCTAGACTAAAGGGTTTTAGATGTGATGGTCCTACAAAGCATGTTGCTCCAGCGTCCAACGTGGTATTCAAAAGCGAGCAAAGAGAACATAAGGACCCTAGAAAAGTAAAGGTACAAATATATAAGTTAGACAGTGTAATTGAACAATCAACTAGATGGTTGAATAACAATATGGATATTGATGTGTTTATCAAAATCAACTATCCGTATCAACAGAAACACCTGTCCCGAACTCCACGTCTACATCGACATGCAAGTATCTAGACAGGCCGGCCCTGAGACCTAGGCTGGGATTACTGATTGATGGGTCACAGGTAGGAGGGTGCATAGCTAGCAGACAAACACGTGGGCAGGAAACTCTTGATCAATCCCACAGATAGGCGCTGCAACATTACATTACTTTCTGAAAACACCATAAAGTCAGATGCCACATGAGTTAGTAACACATCGCCAATCAGGACCTAGCAAACATAGTGATCATGAGTGCCCATCACTGGACATCTGGACACATTCACCACTGGCCACACTGTGTCCACGCAAGGTTGAGACCCACCTGCAGTAACCATGTGACGATATATTTATGACTCTAAAGACAATGACCCACATTTCTCACTATGGGGTCGATTCCGATTCGGTAAAATATTCAGCCGTATGACTCGCATCCGTATCCGATTCCGTACGAATGGGAACTTTACGTCCGACCTGCGAATTCCGATCCATTCCCGTCTATTTCCGTACGATTATCACCGAACCGTCCGAATCACAGTCGGTGATCCGTACGACCATGCATCGGGAATCCTACCGTACCATTCGTAAACAGCTCGTACAAACACACAAGTACGATCCTGTACGAGAAGCCTAACAGCGAATCGTACGGAACTAAGTTATCGCACTTGAATAATGATCCGTACGGCAATATGCGGCTCGCATCTAGCAGCGTCAACACATACCACACGCGTACCCCTCGCTCACGCACAAGTACGACACGCACACCCCCCCACGCGAACACCCCTACCCGCCAACGGCCCGTACCAGTCACTCGCACGCACAAGTACGACACGCACACCCCCCCAACAAGCCTACGCGAACACCCCCACCCGCCAACGGCCCGTACCACTCACTCGCACGCACAAGTACGACACGCACACCCCCCCAACAAGCCTACGCAAACACTCCCACCCGCCAACGGCCCGTACCACTCACTCGCATGCACAAGTACGACACGCACACCCCCCAACAAGCCTACGCGAACACCCCCACCCGCCAACGGCCCGTACCACTCACTCGCACGCACAAGTACGACACGCACACCCCCCAACAAGCCTACGCGAACACCCCCACCCGCCAACGGCCCGTACCAGTCACTCGCACGCACAAGTACGACACGCACCCCCCAACAAGCCTACGCGAACACCCCCACCCGCCAACGGCCCGTACCACTCACTCGCACGCACAAGTACGACACGCACACCCCCCCAACAAGCCTATGCGAACACCCCCACCCGCCAACGGCCCGTACCACTCACTCGCACGCACAAGTACGACACGCACCCCCCCCCATCCTACCGTACCATTCGTAAACAGCTCGTACAAACACACAAGTACGATCCTGTACGAGAAGCCTAACAGCGAATCGTACGGAACTAAGTTATCGCACTTGAATAATGATCCGTACGGCAATATGCGGCTCGCATCTAGCAGCGTCAACACATACCACAACGCGTACCCCTCGCTCACGCACAAGTACGACACGCACACCCCCCCACGCGAACACCCCTACCCGCCAACGGCCCGTACCAGTCACTCGCACGCACAAGTACGACACGCACACCCCCCCAACAAGCCTACGCGAACACCCCCACCCGCCAACGGCCCGTACCACTCACTCGCACGCACAAGTACGACACGCACACCCCCCCAACAAGCCTACGCAAACACTCCCACCCGCCAACGGCCCGTACCACTCACTCGCACGCACAAGTACGACACGCACACCCCCCAACAAGCCTACGCGAACACCCCCACCCGCCAACGGCCCGTACCACTCACTCGCACGCACAAGTACGACACGCACACCCCCCAACAAGCCTACGCGAACACCCCCACCCGCCAACGGCCCGTACCAGTCACTCGCACGCACAAGTACGACACGCACCCCCCAACAAGCCTACGCGAACACCCCCACCCGCCAACGGCCCGTACCACTCGCACGCACAAGTACGACACGCACACCCCCCCAACAAGCCTACGCGAACACCCCCACCCGCCAACGGCCCGTACCACTCACTCGCACGCACAAGTACGACACGCACCCCCCCCAACAAGCCTACCCGAACACCCCCACCCACCAACAGCCCGTACCACTCACTCGCACGCACAAGTACGACACGCATACCCCCCCAACAAGGCTACGCGAACACCCCCCACCCGCCAACGGCCCGTACCAGTCACTCGCACGCACAAGTACGACACGCACACCCCCCCAACAAGCCTACTCGAACACCCCCACCCGCCAACGGCCCGTACCAGTCACTCGCACGCACAAGTACGACACGCACACCCCCCCAACAAGCCTACGCGAACACCCCCACCCGCCAACGGCCCGTACCACTCACTCGCACGCACAAGTACGACACGCACACCCCCCCAACAAGCCTACGCGAACACCCCCACCCGCCAACGGCCCGTACCACTCACTCGCACGCACAAGTACGACACGCACCCCCCCCCAACAAGCCTACGCGAACACCCCCACCCGCCAACGGCCCATACCACTCACTCGCACGCACAAGTATGACACGCACACCCCCCCAACAAGCCTACGCGAACACCCCCACCCGCCAACGGCCGGTACCAGTCACTCGCACACACAAGTACGACACGCACACCCCCCTAACAAGCCTACGCGAACACCCCCACCCGCCAACGACCCGTACCAGTCTCTCGGGTGAGTAATTGATGAGATAGCTGCCTTCGGATAGAATTACCTGCTTAACTTAGTCCATTCTGCTGCTAACTTTTGTATTTTTATTAATTGTGCTGCATCTTTTTAATCGTACCGAAATAGTTTTTTAATTGTATTTTGTCTGTCCCTCATTTGCCCGGAGACCCTAATTCCGCTGCACTTTGTTGGTGTGGTGTTTACATTTGCTCTTTTGCACAGTCTGCGCTTTGATCATGTCCCCCTACCTGCACCGGCCTCAGCGCTCGACCCCAGCGGTTCCCGGAAGTTAGGCGGGACCGCATTGCACCCGGGGTTGGCGCTCTAGTCGACAGCTCGACCGACCTCATTTAATCGGCAGAGGCGGCGAGCATGGCTGTGAGTAATTGATGAGATAGCTGCCTTCGGATAGAATTACCTGCTTAACTTAGTCCATTCTGCTGCTAACTTTTGTATTTTTATTAATTGTGCTGTATCTTTTTAATCGTACCGAAATCGTTTTTTAATTGTATTTTGTCTGTCCCTCATTTGCACGGAGACCCTAATTCCACTGCACTTTGTTGGTGTGGTGTTTACATCTGCTCTTTTGCACAGTCTGCGCTTTGATCACGTCCCCCTACCTGCACCGGCCTCAGCGCTCGACCCCAGCGGTTCCCGGAAGTTAGGCGGGACCGCATTGCACCCGGGGTTGGCGCTCTAGTCGACAGCTCGACCGACCTCATTTAATCGGCAGAGGCGGCGAGCATGGCTGTGAGTAATTGATGAGATAGCTGCCTTCGGATAGAATTACCTGCTTAACTTAGTCCATTCTGCTGCTAACTTTTGTATTTTTATTAAATTGTGCTGCATCTTTTTAATCGTACCGAAATCGTTTTTTAATTCTATTTTGTCTGTCCCTCATTTGTCCGGAGACCCTAATTCCGCTGCACTTTGTTGGTGTGGTGTTTACATTTGCTCTTTTGCACAGTCTACGCTTTGATCACGTCCCCCTACCTGCACCGGCCTCAGCGCTCGACCCCAGCGTTTCCCGGAAGTTAGGCGGGACCGCATTGCACCCGGGGTTGGCGCTCTAGTCGACAGCTCGACCGACCTCATTTAATCGGCAGAGGCGGCGAGCATGGCTGTGAGTAATTGATGAGATAGCTGCCTTCGGATAGAATTACCTGCTTAACTTAGTCCATTCTGCTGCTAACTTTTGTATTTTTATTAATTGTGCTGCATCTTTTTAATCGTACCGAAATCGTTTTTTAATTGTATTTTGTCTGTCCCTCATTTGCCCGGAGACCCTAATTCCGCTGCACTTTGTTGGTGTGGTGTTTACATTTGCTCTTTTGCACAGTCTGCGCTTTGATCACGTCCCCCTACCTGCACCGGCCTCAGCGCTCGACCCCAGCGGTTCCCGGAAGTTAGGCGGGACCGCGTTGCACCCGGGGTTGGCGCTCTAGTCGACAGCTCGACCGACCTCATTTAACGCCATGATTAAGCGAACGCGCGCAGCGGAAGCGCCGTCTGCGCACCAAAGGAGCGCCAAAGGAGGGCCCGTCTGTGCCCGTCTGGGCTCTGGCCGGGCACAGGGCCACTACCCCTGGTCGACTCCTTCGGACTTCTCAACCTACTACTGCACCCAGGTATACTTCTGCAGACCTCATGGCTCTAAATGTTTATACCTGTGAGGCTGCGAATACATGGGCGCCCATTGACAGCCTTTCTAGAGTATGTCCTTTGTGCAATTTTTGCTTCCTTACTTATGAAACACTCCCTAGCCAAGCCTGCACTGAAGCCAAGGGGATACAGGCTGGATTAATTAATGCTAGATCGCTAGTGTGTCACGTGGCCGAGGTCTTCGAGTTATTAGCAGAGAACCATCAGGATCTGTTTTTTATCACTGAGACATGGATGACTGACTCCTGCGCGCCGGTAGTAGAGCTAGCCATTCCCCGCGGGTTTAGGATCTGTAGAGCAGATCGTCAGCAGGGAAGAGGCGGAGGGGTTGCGGTGATTTACAGGGACCATTGGACCCTTACTTGTGAACATCAGGATGAGTTGGAAGAGGCTGAACTCCTCCACTTTTGCCTGGAGCTTAACCCGCATTTCACTCTGGGTGGCACTTTAGTCTATCGACCCCCAGGCCACGTTGGAAACTATATTGGTGCCTTGGAGGAGGTCATTGTGCCGCGCTCATTACGGTTCTCCCGGCACTTACTTTTTGGTGATTTTAACATTCATGTAGACGCGGGGAGCTCCACTGAGGCTATTCGTCTCGGTGAGACTTTTACTATGGCTCACCTCAAACAGTGGGTGGAAGCCCCTATGCACGTGGGCGGCCATGTCCTCGACCTGGTTTGCGCCAATTTTGACATCACCATGACTCTTCCTGAACCTATGACGTGGTCAGATCATGACCTGATCAAATTCTCCTGGCAGCTAGATAAGGACTTGGAAAAAAACCCTCCTCTGGCCCACTCGCAATGAATTAACCTGACCGCTTTGTCTGATTCTCTTTCTTGCTCTCGACCAGCACCGTCCATGGAGATTGAGGCGGCTGTTGATGCATTCAATCTTTGCGTTGCGAACGGTTCTGCTGCCTCCACAAATGCGGGATGCATTCGCCGGATGCGGTCGAGACCTTCACAGCCATGGTTTACTCATGCCTTGCGAGAACAGAAGCTGGAATGTAAGAAACTGGAGCGTGTCTGGAGGCAAGCCTACCTGCCGGCCGCTAAAAAGAACTTACGTACTGCTCATAAGGATTACTATGCTGCGATTAAGGCAGCTAAAAGTAGGTACTATTGGGAGAGAATCGCGAAAGCAGACAATAATAGTAAAGAGATTTTTTCGATAGTCCAGAATTTCCTATCGCCATGTGCTGCTCAACCCCTACTTCCCTCTTCTGTCCAATGGTGTGAAGAACTTTCCTTCTTTTTTACTGATAAAATTAAGAAAATCCAACTGGACTTAGAAGCTGTTCAGAAAACTTCTCAGACTCTACCTGCTTTACCGCTACTGGAGAGTCACAAATTGGAGGCCCAGTTCGTTGCTTTCTCGCCTGCTTCTGAATCTGACATATGGGCAGTCCTGGCGGCCTTAAAGTCGGGGTCACCCTCAGACCCATGTCCTGCTAGGGTTCTGGGAGGGATAACGGAAACCATTAACCAGGAGGTGACACAGATTATTAATCTTTCTCTATCCTCAGCTACTCTCCCGGGCAGCTGGAAGCAAGCGAAATTGCTACCACTTCTTAAAAAGGTTGGACTGAACCCAACAGCGCCGTCGAGCTACCGGCCCATCTCATTGTTGCCAGCTTTGGCAAAAGTGTGTGAGAAGGTGGTATTTAGACAGCTTGATAGTTTCATCGAGTCCTCCCAAGCGCTACATCCAGCACAATCAGGGTTCAGAACCGCCTATAGTACCGAGACGGCACTGGTCGAGGTCTCGGAGGCGGTTCGGGAGTGCCTGGACGGGGGTGGCAGAGCGGTCCTGATTTTATTGGACCTCTCTGCCGCCTTCGATACGGTGCCCCACTCACTGCTCCTTGCGAGACTAGAGGCCGTTGGTATCTCGGGAAAAAACAACAAGTGATGGACTGAATGTGGATCAATGTCACACACTCCCCCAGTCAAAAGATCTGGGCCCAAATCCATCGTTTTTTTGCACTCCACACCACCCTGGGTCAGATAATGGCTTTATGCAAATCAGCTCTGACCCTGTTGCCCCATGGGAACAGTCCAGTCCGAACTACAACAGCCATATCTTTCCCAGACCGGAATCAAGCATCCGAGGACCGGACCGGTTTCGAGGTAACACCTCTCTTCAGCCCGGCTAGCTTGACTCCAAGTGGTGTGGAGTGCCTGGGACCCACGTCTGGGCATCCCCAGCGCACTTAGGGCGGCAATCGCAAAAAACAACAAGTGATGGACTGAATGTGGATCAATGTCACACACTCCCCCAGTCAAAAGATCTGGGCCCAAATCCATCGTTTTTTTGCACTCCACACCACCCTGGGTCAGATAATGGCTTTATGCAAATCAGCTCTGACCCTGTTGCCCCATGGGAACAGTCCAGTCCGAACTACAACAGCCATATCTTTCCCAGACCGGAATCAAGCATCCGAGGACCGGACCGGTTTCGAGGTAACACCTCTCTTCAGCCCGGCTAGCTTGACTCCAAGTGGTGTGGAGTGCCTGGGACCCACGTCTGGGCATCCCCAGCGCACTTAGGGCGGCAATCGCAAAAAACAACAAGTGATGGACTGAATGTGGATCAATGTCACACACTCCCCCAGTCAAAAGATCTGGGCCCAAATCCATCGTTTTTTTGCACTCCACACCACCCTGGGTCAGATAATGGCTTTATGCAAATCAGCTCTGACCCTGTTGCCCCATGGGAACAGTCCAGTCCGAACTACAACAGCCATATCTTTCCCAGACCGGAATCAAGCATCCGAGGACCGGACCGGTTTCGAGGTAACACCTCTCTTCAGCCCGGCTAGCTTGACTCCAAGTGGTGTGGAGTGCCTGGGACCCACGTCTGGGCATCCCCAGCGCACTTAGGGCGGCAATCGCAAAAAACAACAAGTGATGGACTGAATGTGGATCAATGTCACACACTCCCCCAGTCAAAAGATCTGGGCCCAAATCCATCGTTTTTTTGCACTCCACACCACCCTGGGTCAGATAATGGCTTTATGCAAATCAGCTCTGACCCTGTTGCCCCATGGGAACAGTCCAGTCCGAACTACAACAGCCATATCTTTCCCAGACCGGAATCAAGCATCCGAGGACCGGACCGGTTTCGAGGTAACACCTCTCTTCAGCCCGGCTAGCTTGACTCCAAGTGGTGTGGAGTGCCTGGGACCCACGTCTGGGCATCCCCAGCGCACTTAGGGCGGCAATCGCAAAAAACAACAAGTGATGGACTGAATGTGGATCAATGTCACACACTCCCCCAGTCAAAAGATCTGGGCCCAAATCCATCGTTTTTTTGCACTCCACACCACCCTGGGTCAGATAATGGCTTTATGCAAATCAGCTCTGACCCTGTTGCCCCATGGGAACAGTCCAGTCCGAACTACAACAGCCATATCTTTCCCAGACCGGAATCAAGCATCCGAGGACCGGACCGGTTTCGAGGTAACACCTCTCTTCAGCCCGGCTAGCTTGACTCCAAGTGGTGTGGAGTGCCTGGGACCCACGTCTGGGCATCCCCAGCGCACTTAGGGCGGCAATCGCAAAAAACAACAAGTGATGGACTGAATGTGGATCAATGTCACACACTCCCCCAGTCAAAAGATCTGGGCCCAAATCCATCGTTTTTTTGCACTCCACACCACCCTGGGTCAGATAATGGCTTTATGCAAATCAGCTCTGACCCTGTTGCCCCATGGGAACAGTCCAGTCCGAACTACAACAGCCATATCTTTCCCAGACCGGAATCAAGCATCCGAGGACCGGACCGGTTTCGAGGTAACACCTCTCTTCAGCCCGGCTAGCTTGACTCCAAGTGGTGTGGAGTGCCTGGGACCCACGTCTGGGCATCCCCAGCGCACTTAGGGCGGCAATCGCAAAAAACAACAAGTGATGGGCTGAATGTGGATCAATGTCACACACTCCCCCAGTCAAAAGATCTGGGCCCAAATCCATCGTTTTTTTGCACTCCACACCACCCTGGGTCAGATAATGGCTTTATGCAAATCAGCTCTGACCCTGTTGCCCCATGGGAACAGTCCAGTCCGAACTACAACAGCCATATCTTTCCCAGACCGGAATCAAGCATCCGAGGACCGGACCGGTTTCGAGGTAACACCTCTCTTCAGCCCGGCTAGCTTGACTCCAAGTGGTGTGGAGTGCCTGGGACCCACGTCTGGGCATCCCCGTTGGTATCTCGGGGCCTGCCCTTGACTGGATAACATCATTCCTGAGTAATAGGACACAGCAGGTCTGGATGCCTCCTCACACCTCCTCGCCGAAGAGACTGACGACAGGGGTCCCGCAGGGGTCTACTTTAAGCCCCTTACTCTTCAATGTATATATGACTCCCCATCATTTATCTGGCGGAACAGCTGGGAGCCAAAATAATAGCCTATGCGGATGATACGCAGCTGCTTTTCACCTGGCCTAAGCGTATCTTTGATCCATCTACCGTATGGCTCTGCCTGTCAGCGGTCTTTCGGTGGCTTGCACAGGTCCAACTTAAGTGCAATGAGGACAAGTCCGAGGTCCTTTTCTTTGGTTCCTTCCCTGACAACTTTAAGGACCAGATATGGCTCTCGGACCTGCCCTGCCCTAACTCAGTGGGAGGTCCAGCCAAGAACTTGGGGGTCTGGTTTGGACAGGACCGTAAATTCTTGGACCACATCAAAAAACTGACTGGCATTTGCTTCGCCACTCTTAAAACTTTGAGAAGATTTTTCCCTCTTCTCCCTAGAGTGGCCAAAGAGACTGTACTACGAGCCCTGATTTTGTCTCGGCTCGACTATGCAAACGCACTATTTAGTGGCTTGCCCGACTACATGGTACACCGCTAGCAGGTGATCCAAAATGCGGCGGTTCGTCTGCTATTCTCGCTACCTAGGAGATCTAGTGTGCGGAGCCATATACGAAGCCTTCACTGGCTTCCAGTGCCGCATCGAATTCTTTTTAAGGTTCTGGTTCTGGCATTTCGAGCGGTCCATCGTCTTGGACCGGTTTATCTGCAGAAACGGTTCTCATTCTACACCCCAAACCGTGCACTGCGCTCTGCCAACCAATGTCAAATGGCCCTGCCTAGATACAAATATGCCAGACTGGGAGGCCAGTCCATTGCAGTTAAAGCCGCCAGAGCCTGGAATGCACTTCCTCTGTATCTTAGAGCCTCTCCGACCATCTCTGTTTTTAAGAAGGGGTTAAAAACCCATCTGTTTAATGCCCCTCTCTAGCTGGGTTGGTTATGCTATGTTCTGACACTCTCCTTGTCTAAAACTCACCGCGCCAGGATACTCTGTAGTAACAGAGCGCGATTCAAAAGATTTAATAACATAACATAACATAACTCGCACGCACAAGTATGACACGCACACTCCCCCAACAAGCCTACGCGAACACCCCCACCCGCCAACGGCCCGTACCACTCACTCGCACGCACAAGTACGACACGCACACCCCCCTCAACAAGCCTACGCGAACACCCCCACCCGCCAACGGCCCATACCACTCACTCGCACGCACAAGTACGACACGCACACCCCCCCAACAAGCCTACGCGAACACCCCCACCCGCCAACGGCCCGTACCACTCACTCGCATGCACAAGTACGACACGCACACATAACGCCAACACCCAAACCAGCACAAGGAATTTGCAAACAAGTGGCACAACAACACTGAACATGTCTCCTGTGTACAGACCATAGAGAATCAATGTTCTGGTCACAGCCAAACAGAGGTCAACACTAACACCCACCCCATATAACACACACACAACCAATTCAAATTAAGCCACACCCACTATTTGACCAATAAAAGGCTCCACACATACAACCCATCATCCTTTGCAACATACCCATTCTTGCAACGAAACAGAGAGCACACCAACTATAGCAGCCACATATCTTCACACATACACCCTATCACATCTACACCCACACCACCCCCTTCACAATCACAACCACACACCCTCATCCATACACACCATCACCCCCTCAATCACATACACCCCACACCATGACCACACCCAAGAATCCAAAGTTCACTAACCCGGAGAATGAGATACTTACAGATGAAGTCATCAGAGTCGAGCCACAGCTGTTTGGCGCATTGGTCAGACAGACCAGCATGGCAGAAAAAACACGCCTGTGGGAGAGGATCATAGACCGGGTCAATGCTGTTGCACCCATCCGGCGCACCAAGGGGGAATGCCAGGCCAGGTGGTATGATCTGCGGAGGATGGTCAAGAAGAAAATGGACCAGGACTACGCCAATGCACACTACACTGGAGGTGGTGGTCCCCGCAGACCTCCTGTATACCAGCCCTGGGAGGAGAAAGTCATGGCCCTGCTGCCACCGGTGGGAGTACATGGAATCGAAGGAGCCGTTGAGTCTGGTGAATTTACTAAAAATACATGTTACATTGGTGGACTTACAACAGTGCCCAGCAGCATGGGGTGGGTGGCAATGAGTCCTAGCAGGACACAACTAAAAGTGGTTTGTTGCAAGTGGGACCCACAAAGGGTGGAAGGTGGAGGGTAGGAGGCTGCTCTCATCCCATATGCCCCAGGGCCTCACCCAGGCACCATGCCCAATCTACAGGGATAGGGAAATATCACACAAGATAGTAGACCACAGCTCCTAAACAATATCATGTTGTTGACACACCTTCCAGAGATACAATATTTTGTGACACAGTAAGGCAGTGTAGCAAGTGAACAAGCACAAACAACCTGCCTCCAACCCTGTCTCCCCCTCCTACTGTTGCCCTCTCCCTCTGTCGCCCTCCCTCCCACTGTCACACTCTCCCTCTGTCGCCCTCTCCCTCTGTCACACTCTCCCACTATCGCCCTCTCCCACTGTCACCCTCCCTCCCACTCTCACACTCTCACACTCTCCCTCTGTCGCCCTCTCCCTCTGTCGCCCTCTCCCACTGTTGCCCTCCCTCCCACTGTCGCCCTCCCTCCCACTGTCACACTCTCCCTCTGTCGCCCTCTGCCTCTGTCTCCCCCTCCCACTGTTGCCCTCTCCCTCTGTCGCCCTCCCTCCCACTGTCACACTCTCCCTCTGTCGCCCTCTCCCTCTGTCACACTCTCCCACTGTCGCCCTCTCCCACTGTCGCCCTCCCTCCCACTCTCACACTCTCCCTCTGTCGCCCTCTCCCTCTGTCGCCCTCTCCCACTGTCGCCCTCCCTCCCACTGTCACACTCTCCCTCTGTCGCCCTCTCCCTCTGTCGCCCTCTCCCTCTGTCGCCCTCCCTCCCACTGCCACACTCTCCCTCTGTCGCCCTCTCCCTCTGTCACACTCTCCCACTGTCGCCCTCTCCCACTGTCGCCCTCTCCCACTGTCGCCCTCCCTCCCACTCTCACACTCTCTCTCTGTCGCCCTCTCCCTCTGTCGCCCTCTCCCACTGTCGCCCTCCCTCCCACTGTCACACTCTCCCTCTGTCGCCCTCTCCCTCTGTCGCCCTCTCCCTCTGTCGCCCTCTCCCTCTGTCGCCCTCCCTCCCACTGCCACACTCTCCCTCTGTCGCCCTCTCCCTCTGTCACACTCTCCCACTGTCGCCCTCTCCCACTGTCGCCCTCCCTCCCACTCTCACACTCTCCCTCTGTCGCCCTCTCCCTCTGTCGCCCTCTGCCTCTGTCGCCCTCCCTCCCACTGTCACACTCTCCCTCTATCGCCCTCTCCCTCTGTCACACTCTCCCTCTGTCGCTCTCTCCCTCTGTCGCCCTCTCCCTCTGTCGCCCTCTCCCTCTGTTGCCCTCCCTCCCACTGCCACAATCTCCCTCTGTCGCCCTCTCCCTCTGTCACACTCTCCCTCTGTCGCCCTCTCCCTCTGTCACACTCTCCCTCTGTCGCCCCCTCCCACTGTCGCCCTCTCCCTCTGTCGCCCTCCCTCCCACTGTCGCCCTCTCCCACTGTCGCCCTCCCTCCCACTGTCACACTCTCCCACTGTCGCCCTCTCCCACTGTCGCCCTCCCTCCCACTGTCGCCCTCTCCATCTGTCGCCCTCCCTCCCACTGTCGCCCTCCCTCCCACTGTCACCTCACCGCACCTCCCTGGGCACACACACAGTTGCACCCAAGCACTGCACAGGCCTGACAAACACCATAGAGCAGAATGTGTAGGGATGTCTCCTAATTACCAGCAGTCATCCACTAAGTGCCTGCAACACACACACCATTTCCAGCCAACACTGTACTGTGTCAGGACACACATATCGTAAACCTCTGTAGTACACAATGGCCACAGGTGTAGGCAGCACAAGTCCCTCCTGTGATCACTGCAAACACAAACACCAGGACAAGGTCACACACCCTGTGCATGAAGACAAAACCACCAATATGCCAGCATGCAACATCAGGGGGCAGCCAAATCTTGAACGATGGACGCTTGCAAATCACACACAAACTACTACCATGGCCTATCCTACACCCGCCTTACAGAAACTCATCCCCTGGGGACAGGCTTTGGAGTGCAACACTGTCCCAATTGTCATGTACCACAACAAAACACTCACTCATATGAAAACGCATACTACTCATACATGCACATTGCAGATGCTCAAGTCCATTGTGGCGCTCAAACAATGCACGTGCCCCATCTCATGAACGTTGTGGATGCACTGAAGTACCAACATGGACATGGGTATTGACAAGGTAATGCGTCTTACAGAAGTGCCAAGTTCTAAATCCATGATCTATAAGTGTGTGTACAGGTCCAGGGGTGTTGGCATTGTTTGGCCATCACGGTACAGCAAAAGACATCCAAAGTAGTAGATGTCATGCAAATTAATGATGCTCTGTCTCTAACATCAACATGCTGTATATAAACTCTGTGCATGCTTGACGCAGACATAAGGATTTACACCGTATCCTGGATGTTGCCTGAACATGACCAATGCCTTACATGTGTTGTGACGCCAATACAAGACACAGCAATGGCTGTGTCAGTTATTGTCAAGATAATGGAATAGTGAAAATACCCCAGAGTACATGTCTAATTACTACCACTACATACACAACAGAACAATGTCAACAATGTGAAGCTTGTGGAACTGTGATGCTCATAATGGATAACTAAACAAGATGTCACCTGATAGTGCCTTAACAGTGTCTGTCTCTCCCACACACAGGGGAACGTGTGCCCCCCCCCAACCAGGGGGGAGAAGGATCCCAGTCCCAGGCTCAGCAGGACCCAGACCCCACCGACAGCGACGCCACTCAACGCACTGTGGATGACCCCAACCAACCTGGCTCCTCTGGATCCCAAACGCCTGCAGCAACTGTACCAGCTACATCTCAGCCAACCTCCGGACCCATTCCCACCACATCCCAGCAGACAGGTCACAGCCCTGCCCATGATCCACAATCGAGCCAGTCTGAAAATGAGGGACACCCTTTGTCGGGCGCCCCTGAGGTTGCTGACTACCTCCACCCTGGCAGCAATCGGGGGGCCCGTCGATTGGATGTGCCCACAAGCGCAGGCCGTGTTCGTGTGGGTCAGGGTGGTGGGAGTGGCGGAAGGCGGAGGCGAGATTCTGGCCAGTCAGCTGCAGCATCCGGTATGCCTGAACTCGCTAACATCCTGGAGGCATACCGGCGGGACACCAGGGAGATAGGCCAGCTTGCGGAGACCCTCAACCAGGTGAAAGAACAGCAGGCAGAGCAAATAGCCAGGCAAGACCTACATTATGGACGGGTGGAGGCAAGTCTGGCTCAGCTCTTGACGGTGCATCGGGAAATGAGCCAATCGCTACGTCAGATAGCTGCCAACATGCAGCACCCTCCCTGTGTCACAAGACCAGCAACATCACGACAAAGTGTGACACCAGCCGCAGGGAGGGAGGAGGAGGAGGAGGAGGTACTCTCTGACGTAGCATCCTATGCATCGTCCAGGCCTGCACCTGAGGGTCCCCCAAGGAAGGTGGGTCGTCCACGGCTAAGATGTTGTGGGGCAGTGGGCCATGCACATCTCCCAGGACACTGGACCTGGCATATTGCCCCTGGGTGCAACAGCATCCCCTATGAGACTCTCCCACATGGACATGCTAGTCACAGTCTGCCCAATGATGCCAAGCACTGTGGCCTGGACTCTGTTGACTGAAACTGTAAGGCATCTCATCTCCGGCAGTAAACTTTGGATTCCACCCCTTTCTGTACAGCACTTATTCACGTTCCCTGCACAAGATCTCCCAATAAATATACTAATCCTCATACGCATGTGGTGAGTTATCTGTGAACCACAGCATAAATAGATATGTGTGTGCAAATGTATGAAATGGAAGGGTATCCGACAAACAGCAGCCTACCACACACTTGGATCAGAATCTGAGTATGGACACACATTGGGGGGGAAATCCTAACAACTAGATACATGGATGGAAAGACACACCTGTGTGGGATAGTAAATGCTGGAGGGGGGTTTGGAGCCCAAAACTGCTATCACAGGCAGGCCCAGGAGAGTCACTTTGAGGTGTACAGATCAGTGTGACAAAAGTAGTTGGCCACGTAGGGAGTACCTACAACTGTGTCCCCAGGTATGTGAACTATCGTCTGCATGATGCAGTACTGTGGATGTGATGAATGGCGCACAGGACAAGGTTGGCAGGACAGACTGTGGGCAATGGGCTGTAGCACTCTACACAAGCACACCTGAATAGGTGACCTACCCCTATGTAGCTACAAGTACTATACTACTGTAATGGGAGCAACGCATACAGAACTACTACCCACATCTGACAAATACCTACACCAGAATGGGGAAATCACACCACACCCAAGAGACGTGGTCATGGTTTGTCTCCCCTGTGGCTACTTGACTGACAGTGACAGCTATGTTTTTGCTGATGTGGC